>NC_057936.1:11815294-13214044 GCF_018555375.3 Anguilla rostrata
CCCCCCCCCCCTTCACACACACGCTGTAGTAGTAGCGCATCCCGCCTAATTGGTATGGTCACGCGGTTGCGCAGTAATCAGTTTCTTGCCCTTCAGATCCACGGGCGGCTCAGATGTTCTTTAAAGGCGTCGGGCCCCTCTTCCTCCTCTCTGAAGATCCATTGCGCGACGCTCTTTGATCTTCGAGCCCCCCCCGCTCTCCTTTCCTATATGTTCTTGCATCTCCGGCGGTCGACCCTTCTAAACCCGTCGCCGCTCCGAAAGGCCATTATCCTCTCCACCCTCGTTACGAACTCACTCTCTCAATCCGCCACTTCACGCTAAGCTACTGCGCGACGGCCACTCGAGCGCGTACCCCACCATCCACCATCCCAGCTAACGTTTTTCTCCGCTGTTCAACGTCCGAACTCCCGCACGCCACACAGTTTTGAAGCGTAGAAATCCCGTTTTTTTCCCAGCTGTTATTATTGTTACCAGCTCGCATTTTTCCTTTATACAACCTGCTTGGCTCCTGGCGAAGTGTGTTGAGAGCTATGGGGGCGTGGGGGGGGCGGGGTGGGGGTTTGGTGCGGGCGGGTGGGCCGAACGATCTGGGCCGCTAAACGGCTCTCCCTCAGACACCTTACGCGTCTGCTTCCAAAAACACAGAGACCCAACGCTAGCCAGAACGCTAGCGCAGCCAGACCCGACGGTGCGTTCGTTTGAAGCCGGCGAGGAGGGGGCCAGGGACGCCGCGCGCCCGCGGCCCGAACGCGTCGGCCGGACACGCGTCCCCGCGGCCCTCTCCTCGCCGGCCCCGGCCCCCCCGCCGTTCGGCCTCGCGTGAGAACGGGCGGCCCTTCGAGCTCGCAGGCGTCTTGGCTGTAAATCCGCTTTTTGTTTTGATTTTGAAGCTGGGGGGGGGGTGGGGTGAAAAAAAGGTTAAATTGTGGTTTGCGCGCGTGGGATTTTTTTTTTCCAGGCCCGGCCCCGCCCGATTTCTGGCTGCCTGCTTGCCTGCCTGTTCCTGCAGGTGCCTCTGAGGCCTGTTGGCGTGCAGAACTTGCCAAACCCTGATCCCGTCAGCCAGCCTCTGTTAGGCAGGTCTAATTGAGTTAGATCCCCTCCGCTCTCGCTGTTCTCCACAGTTGCTTTTACTGAAGAAGCGTTGCTTTTTTTCTACTGGACGCTTCTTCGGTTCTTTTTTTTTTTTTTTTACCGAAGAAGCGGATTTACGCCTGACCCCCGCGACCTCCAGAGTTCACGCCTCATCTGTTTTCATAACGCTGTTCCGTTTAGCATAACGTCTGCCCGTGAATGCACGTGCTCCTTTCAGAGGACGCCGGGGAATGTTTGATGCATGAAAGAGTGTTTCTGTGTGCTCATTTGTCTTTGGATGCAGTTGCACGTGTGTTTGTGTGTGAATTGACCGGTCAGTATTGCCCATGGTGGTCTGTAAGCGTCCTGTACCGGCGCTGTCCTCTTCACTGGGTTTAGGAGTGGCCAGTGACCTTAGGGAGGCTAAATGTTACTCCATCGCCAGTGCTCACAGTTGTAGAAAGTCCCTCTTTACCTACCCTATGCCACCCAAAGGGAAATAAATACCTTTTTTTTGAAGAAAAGGTTTCCAGACAATTTCACGGCGTCTCTGAAAGACAGTCGAAGCTGACTGACAGAAGCACCTGTTCTTCCTCCCTCGACAGGTAGCAACGAGCCCCAGAAAATCAAGGGAGGCTCCACTGCCGCAGATAGGCACAAGATGAAGGCGTTTGCCTTGTATTGTAGCTATTTGCGGAAGTTCAGCTCCCGGTTCCCAATGCCTCGCCCTCCTGTAAACAGACTCCTAAAACTACAGGGAGTCTCGTAAATGCTTACCTGAGTTCCTATCAGCTGGCAGTTTCACTGCCTAATGGCCGAGCGAATTAGAATTTCCCTCTGCCTGTTAATGAAGCACGCTTAACTCCATACAAACCGCTAATGGCTCTGGGCTGCAGTCAAATATGAACGCAGTCGAAATATGAAACGCCGCTGCGCTTCGGATAGCCGGCTGTTATTCGGCTGTGCCGTCGAACGGCTGCGACAGAGGGATGCACTTCGAAACGTACCCGTCTGAAGCTATGGCGTCGGGGTGGGAAAAAACGAAAGACCTGCTTCGACTGTGCAGAGACGTCCGAGATTAATCCCCCTCTCTTTCCCGCAAATATTAAAGCATAAGATGAGAGACCCAATGGAATTTTAAAAAATGAAAGATCACCAAAAAAAAAAAAATTCCCAAAGCTGTAGCTAAAAATGAATTCCGTATAATTAAATATAATAAGGCGAGAATAAATGTAATAACTTTACAGATTATTCAGACTTCTCTCATCTGGAATACTCCCTCTGCTCACTGGAATGAACCATGTGTGTGTTCTTTTTATGGGGGGGGAGGCATTTCTATAATTATAAAGCTAAATTTTAATTAGCAACGGAAAGCCTTTTTAATAATGCAAGAATTATATGTACGTTTCCCGACGATATAATTAAAAAGCCGTTTTGTTTCTAGAAACTTCTGCTCAAGCGAAGTCGTATCTCCCTTTTAATTTTGGCGGTACCAGTTGGTCCCTGTACATAAAGTCTGGAGAACCATTTGTTGCCAAAGGCAGTAATTTGATGTTGGAGATGAACCACAGTGGGTGTTCTGTGCTGGAAACCCCCTCCAGCGTAGGCCCCCCGCTGTGTTTGAAGCTCACCCAGACTCATTTTTATTGGTCCGTCATGTACAAGTCATCAATGCAGAGGGAGGATCCTCTGGATACTCAAAGAATTCCTCTCCCTATCTCTTTCACGGTCTTCCGCCATTAAGTGTCATTTCACTTACAAATTATGAATCCTCAGAGCCCCTTCCAGCAAATTAGTTTTAAAGGATGAATGGTGAACTGGGGCGCTGGTGAAGGGTGTGTGTGTGGATGCTTTTTGTGTGTGTGTTTCTGCGTTGGCACCTGGAGTGTTCTGAAATGCCCTTTTCCTGAATGTTTGTGTGTCTCTGTTTTGTGTGTGTGTGTGTGTGTGTGTGTGTGGTATCGATGTGTTTCTGCTTTTAAAGCCTGCCGTCAAACCAAATAAAAACAGTGGAAGCGTGGTATTTTTACATATTTCGCTGTTGTAATGATGCGGATGATCTTTCCTGCCCAACGAGGTGATGTAATTACAGAAACACCGGCGACTCAAAATACCACGAGTGCTGAGATCGGGTTGTGTTACTGCTGTGATTAAGACATGATGTTGTTTTTGTTTGGGTTCTTTCTTTAATTTAATTAAATGTTGGTTCGCTTGCTTGTTCAAGACTGGGTACCATATAAGTCAGTGTTTTTACAACTTAAATGTGGTCAGATATTAAACTAGTGTTTCAGACAATATGCTGGAAATTTGAAATCAATAACAATAACGATAATAATAATCATAATAATGATAATTGCATTTTTATTGTTATTATTATTATTATTACTATTAACAACAGCAGAAACTATAATTTGTCCTTGAGTTAGTGTTGTGCTTGTCATCCAATAAATGGAAAGTACAGATGTAGTGGAGACAGAATATATGCAACCAATTAGTTTGGAGAGTGATGGTCAGATTGTGAGCCAACATCACTATTCAAAGCTAGCCGCTTGGAGGTCTTAAAGACGCGTGACTCTCTATCATGTGGCCAGCGTTACATTTAATGTGGTCCGGCTCAAAACAAACCGTTGAAAGCCGACTGATAATTACGATGGAACTTTCTGGTTCTTTGAGCTGCTGGCTCCCAGAAGACCAGGATGGCTGTGGGTGGCATTCCAACAGAGCATCTGTCACCAGATTCGGCTCTCCCAAAGGTCTGACAACACTTCCGAGCAAGAGTGTTATTATAAATATTCAAACGAGTTTGAAGAACACTGACATTAATGGTATGGGTTGTGTTTTTATGAACCGCTGTGTGCTACATGTGTGCCAGCAAGCTAAGACTGGAAACTCTCCTCAGACTTTTCTGCTCTAGAGCCATGAATTTCCTCCTTGCAAGAGCATCCAATTGGCTCGTACCAACTGGGAAAAGAAGGAAGATAAAAGCACCGGCCTTGATGTCTGTGGAGAATTTCAGCTATGGCCCTGTGTGTGGTGTGTGCACGAACGGCTAATCCACGAGGGCGTGGAGAGTCTTAAGTGGGGGCGCGAGGTGCTTGTGGGGTTTTCAGAAGCGTCCCCTCACTTGACCCGCTAGATTTGTTTTCCCAGGAGGCGATAATAGCTGGACTTCTCGCTGAGACCACGTACTCGGTCACAGTGGCGGCCTACACCACCAAGGGAGACGGGGCTCGCAGCAAAGCCAAGGTCGTCATGACAACGGGAGCAGGTACAACGTTACTGATAACGCGCGACGTCGGAGATACCCAACACTGTTTCATGAATAACTGAAAAAGTTAAATGGGATGGCAATAAGTTAACATGGGATGTGTAGTGATAGAGCAAAGAGAGCTACAAAAAATAGTTAGATTCTCTGTTGCTGCAGTGACTGTTTACACCCACCCACTCTCTCTCTCTTCTCTTTGTCACCTCTTTCATTCTGTTGTTTTGTGGATCAGTCCCTGGAAAGCCCACTATGATGATAAGCACCACGGTCGGAAACACGGCCTTGATCCAGTGGCAACCACCCAAGGAGATGGTGGGCGAGCTGATTGGCTACCAGTTGCAGTACAAGCGGGTGGAGGAGGAAGCCTACATCGTCAAGGACTTCAAGAAGACGGATTATCACTTCACTGCCACCGGCTTGCACAAGGGCGCCACCTACGTCTTCAGGCTTTGCGCCAAGAACCGGGCGGGCAACGGGGAGGAGTACGTGAAGGAAATCACCACAATCGACGACGCCCCCAGCGGCTATCCCCAAAACCTGCAGGTGGTGGGCCTCACCACCTCCACCACCACGGTGGCCTGGGAGCCCCCCCTGCTCTCCGAGCGAAACGGCAAGATCGTTCGCTACGCGGTGGTGTTCCGCGACATCAACAGCCAGCAGAACGGCACCAACAGCACCACCGACACCCAGATCACCATACACGGCCTGCAGCCGGACACCACCTACGATATCCGCGTGCGCGCCTTTACCAGCAAGGGGGCCGGCCCCATCAGCCCCAGCATACAGAGCAGGACCATGTCTACCTCCATGCCTGGTGAGTATTACAGCTTTATGCTAACACGCCCTAGCATATTATAGAGCAGGACCATGTCTGCCTCCATGTCTGGTGAGTATTACAGCTTTATACTAATGCAAACTAGCACAGTATAGCACAGGCCCACATCTACTTTCATGTCTGGTGAGTATTACAGCTTTATGCTAACACACACTAGCAGAATATGGAGCAGGACCATGTCTACCTCCATGTCTGGTGAGTGTGACAGCTTTATGATAACACACACTAGCGCAGTATAGAGCTGGACCATGTCTACCTCCATGCCTGGTGAGTATTACAGCTTTATGCTAACACAAACTATCACAGTATAGAGCAGGGCCATGTCTACCTCCATATCTGGTGAGTGTTACAGCTTTGCTAGCACGATAAAGAGTAGGATTGTCCAAACCACCATTCTAGCTCTACAGCGTTATGCTAGCATACACTGGCACAGTATAGAGCATTACTTTGTCTGCCTCCATGCCCTATGAGCGCTGCAGCTTTACTGTAGCATACACTAGCACCGTATAGAGCAGGGCCATGTCCACCTCCATCGCCTGTGAATGCTACAGTGTTACGCTAACATACACTAGCACAGTATAGAGCAGGTCTGTCCATCCATGCCTGTGACGCTGCAGCTTTACTGTAGCATACACTAGCACAGTATAGAGCAGGTCCATGTCCACCTCCATGGCCTGTGAATGCTACAGTGTTACGCTAACATACACTAGCACAGTATAGAGCAGGGCCATGTCCACCTCCATGGCCTGTGAATGCTACAGTGTTACGCTAACATACACTAGCACAGTATAGAGCAGGGCCATGTCCACCTCCATGGCCTGTGAATGCTACAGTGTTACGCTAACATACACTAGCACAGTATAGAGCAGGCCATGTCACCTCCATGGCTGTGAATGCTACAGTGTTACGACTAACATACACTAGCACAGTATAGAGCTGGGACCATGTCACCTCCATGCCTGTGAATGCTACAGTTTAGCTAACATACACTACACAGTATAGAGCAGGGCGCATCTTCAGTACCTCTCACATGAGCCTTGTCAAACCCATCTAGTTCTACCGCTACACATACACTGGCACAGTATAGAGCAATTTGCCATGTCCATCTCCATGACCTGTGAGCTCAGTGTTACGCTACATACACTAGCACCGTATAGAGCAGGGCCATGTCCACCTCCATCGCCTGTGAATGCTACAGTGTTACGCTAACATACACTAGCACAGTATAGAGCAGGCCCATGTCGACCTCCATCGCTTGTGAATGCTACAGTGTTACGCTAACATGCACTAGCACAGTATAGAGCAGGGCCATGTCCACCTCCATGGCCTGTGAATGCTACAGTGTTACGCTAACATGCACTAGCACAGTATAGAGCAGGGCCATGTCCACCTCCATCGCCTGTGAATGCTACAGTGTTACGCTAACATACACTAGCACAGTATAGAGCAGGGCCATGTCCACCTCCGTGGCCTGTGAATTCTACAGTGTTACGCTAACGTACACTAGCGTGCCACAGAGCAAGACTCGCAGATGCTCAGACTCGGCTGCATAGTTTTAGCACAAAGTGGCGAGCGCGAGCCGTGACATCAGCGCGGGGCGGCTCCGACGCGGGGAGCAGGTGGACGTGGAAGCGGCGCCAGGGAGAGCAGATGGGAGCGGAGACGGGAACAGATGCACGGCTCGTGGGAGCTGGTGGTGTCAGGGCCGGGGAGACGGGACCGGTGTCGGGCTCTCTCTCAGACCACACAAATGTTGAGGATCACACGCATGCTCTCCGTGTCGTGTTCAGTGAAGCGTTACTGCTCCATCTATTAGGCTACAAATACAGCTGATTGATGTCAAAAAATTAGCTTATCCCATTCCCTTTGTGTATTTATAGTTACGTGTTCCTTGATATGTTGTTTTTGTCCGCTTGAATTAACAGCATGTTCCTTTTTTGTGTGTGAATAATGGATCTGTGAGAATTTACGCGATACATGAATGTCGAAATTTCTACTAAGTGCCAATTCATAAAACTTAATGCTCCTGGCGCAGATACGGGAAGATTGTATTTTAATTGTTGCCAATTTGCAGCATTAGTAAACACAATATAATATGTCTGATGGATAACAGTGCCTGTTACACTAGTAATAATGGTAATATGTATTAATGTTTTTATTTAAGCCCTAGAAGGCAGAGATGGCAGAATCACTTGAAAATCTAGTGGAGATAATTAGACATTTTCAGCCGAGAACCACCGGTATCTGCTGAGAAATACAAAGTCTCCCAAATCCTCCCTCTCCAGAGTAATCATTACTTGTGTCCTGAACGTCTCCGGTTTGGTCCAGCTGTCACCTCGCTGCAAATACTGACAACTGTCAGCAGTAGCCCATATCCAGAGGCAATTATACTTGCTTTTCCTCCTGCAGAGTTTACCAAAAACTTTGGCGTGAAAGCCGTGATGAAAACCTCGGTCCTCCTCACTTGGGAAGTACCGGAGACGTTTAAATCTCAAGTGCCTTTCAAGGTAAGAACCCTGTCACAATTTCCTCCTCACTGCTGAAGATTTGAAATTCCAAATGCAATCAGAACCTGCAAAGAAAAATAGGGAGGGGAAATACGTTCAGTGTGTTTTGACATTTTTCAGTCTTGTTTTAGGTTTTATTAATGGGGGGGGGGGGTTGAGGAGGGGAAGTGGGGGAAGAATGGCCTATATATTTTATTTGCCACCGTTGAATTTTGACACATAATTATGAGTGTTTTATTGCATTAACAAGCTCATTTTCTCATCACAAAGGTTGTTTCTAAGTGTGTAATTGCAGTCAGTGTACCCAAGCTTGATTCCCATAAATGCTAATCATAATATGCTTTTGTGGTTAGTCCAGCTTTACTGCCACTGTCAACTTGATGGGCCATCTCCTTACATTTAGCTACAGATGTGGTATGTAAAGTTCTGGTCTTCAAGAGACCACCACAATGCATTGAGATGTAGGCTGTAAAAATGAAATGTGTGACAAAAATAAAAAATTGGAACAATTTAAAGATTTATTAAAGGGTTATATATTGTAAGTGCCAGAATTGGGACAAAATATATCCTTTCCTGCAGGATTTATACATTGTAAGGGGGCCTTTCTACAGGAATAGTGGAATGTGGAATTGTAATATGTCTTGAAATACGTTTCATCTTTGTCACTCAGAACTTAGGGAAAGATATTAATTCACTTAAATCTACACCAATTCCAGTTTACTGTATTTAAATTATTTTTATTCAGTCAGTCAATGAATGCTTGCACCATCGTTTTTGTCACTGGTGTTACTTGTACCCAGCAAAAGATTAAACGCTCTTCAGAATTTGCACAGATTGAACTGAGTCTAGGTGTAGGTTAATACAGTAGAATCCACTTATTTGCATAATGGATTATTGCGTAATTCAGGTATTTGCATAGACTTGACAAATCCTGAACCATTCTCCATTTATTCCATTGTAAAGAGATCACATATTTAAACAAACCATTAGCGCATATTTTGGATTTGGATTTTCATGGAATTATGTACAATTACATTGCGTAATGATTTACAAATATACATTGAAAGTTGGCAGATGGCATGCATAAACAAACAGTTGCACTATAAAGACACAAAAATGCCAAAATTTACTAGGGCAGGCGGTTTCTGTTGAAAATCTCATCGATAGCACACGCCTGAGTAAGACAAGCAGTCGTCAGCACTCTACTCTAGTTAATTTAGCGTGTCTGAGGTTGTACATGAACTGGAAAACAGTCAGAACTTTAAAAACTAGAAATGCAGTATCAACGAGAAATTGTACCAAAAAATTAATGGATCATTTCTAATCATTTTACAGGTTTTTACTTTTTTTTTGTCCAGTTGTACAGTTTTTTTTTTTTTGTCCAATATCCAGGTCTGAACCATACAGAGCGTTCAGAGACCTGTTTGTAAAAAAAATAAATAAAAAATAAAAATAAAAAAAGCGGCATCGCGCCCAAAAAAACAGAGCGTGGCTTACGTTCCCGTGTCCCGTGTCCCGTCCCCCCCCCCCGCAGATCCTGTACAACCAGCAGAGCGTGGAGGTCCAGGGGAACATGAAGCGCAAGCTGATCACCAAGCTGGAGCCGGACACCGAGTACTCCTTCATGCTGATGAGCCGCGGCAACGTCGCCGGGGCCCTGCAGCAGCAGGTCTCCATCCGCACCGCCCCCGACCTGCTCAGCGCCCAGCCCCGCCTCCACAGCCAGGGCCAGGAGGAGGGCGGCCGGCTCACCATCAGCCTGCCCCAGGCGCAGAACAAAGCCGCCGTCAGGTGAGCGAGCGTCCACCTCACGCCTGTGGCGTCGGGGGCAGAAGGAAGGGTGCGGTCGTCTCTTTGCTTCTCAGAAATAGCGTAGCATACTGTGGATATGAAAATCTGGCCCTCGAATCCAAATCCAGCCCTGGTTTTCTTTTTCCCCCTGATACTTAACTGAACAGTTAGTGCTATTGATTGGCCAGACTGTGGTCACACCCGACTCCCTGGTTAAGGGAGCGTGGAAAACCAGCAGGTCTCTGCCCTCGAGGACTGTGATTTGAGTAACGGGGGTACAGACAATGAGACAGTGCCGTAAGCTGTTGAGACCTGCTTTGTGTTCAGTTTATGGAACAACTGAGATTGAAAACCACTGTCTTGGAGCACTGTGTCATTCTTCATTACACAATATATTGTCACCTCTTTTATATGCCTCATTCCAGAAAAGCACAGGCCTTTTTTTTTTTTCTTCAATTGAATGTGGGATTGGGGGGCAGGGGGTAGCGGTGGCGGGGTGGGCCTGGTAGGGGGTGGGCCTGGAGTGATGCAGCTGTAGCTGTGGTCCTCAGACAGTACTGGGACAGACAGACGGCATTAGAAGCAACAGCAGCTTCCTGCCATACTGTAAAAACTATAAAGTTCACCGTCTGCTTGTCCAGCTGTTTCCTTTAGTTTCCCCTCGGTGTTTTCAGCCATGCCTTGCTAATTCTTAACTCCTGGCAAATCCATTACCATTAGAAATCTTATTTAATTAGCGCACAGTCTGACATTCTAGAAGGCCTCTGCCACGTCTTACTATTGAGCTTGCAGTGGGCAGTCTCTTGGGAAACCACTGCCTTTGCTCTGTTGTAATTGGTTCTCATGATGAGACTAGCCAATTTCTGGAGTCGGCTTTAAAAAAAATGATAATAGCTGCTTATAAAGGTATGGAGGCATATACTTAAGCCACAATTTCTTATTGCATGCCTTTACAAACGAAGATGGACTTGAAAAGAATGGAACAAAATTGCATTTCAAGTGTTTATCTCACGGTGGAGCAGTTACACGTCCCGGCAAGGCGAGCCAGGAGGAATTTGCTAAAAATCAAAAACTAATTTTCGCAAGGCAATCAGTGTCCTCATGTCCCCACCAAATGTATTCCTTGTTATCAGAATTGGAACCCGAGAATACACAAGGGTGCAGGTTCTGGCACGAGAGTTAGAGCTGAAACATGTGTAGGGATTAGCGCAAGGATTGCTTTAGCGTTGATTTGTAGGAAAAATACTCGGGGATGATGAAGCGTTTGCGTGCCCACGTTTAAGAAACACAGGACGTGATCACCTGTTTCTCAAGCTTTCACTGCGGCAAAGTGTCGGTTCGAGGTGAGTCCGGAGTGATTTCTCCACCTGAGCTCAAAACCTCAGTTCTCGCAGCCAGAAAAAACTATCTCCCCTCTTGTACCGACCAATCTTTTTGACGAAGGTCCAAACGGTCACCCCAAAAGGCTCACGAACCAAGCTAATTACTGGCCGTCAACTACGAGGGTAGATTATTCCGGGCTAATTACGAGCTGGGGGAGGTGCCCCGGCCTCGAAGCGGTCGCTCAAGCTCGTTATTTCTCTCCGCAGGTGGTACTACATTGTGGTGGTGCCAGTCACGCAGGCCCGTCGGTGGGAGAGCCCCGATGAGATGGACCTGGACGACGTGAGTGAACCGCCGTGTGCCGAAGCACAGCCTGTGTGGTGCATGCTGGTTCTTGTGGTCCTCTTGGGTTAATACTCATTGCTTACACGCCCATATATAGTTGTGTTTATATGTTTTTGTATATATGTTTATATACATGGCCAAAAGTATGTGGACACCTGACATCCGACATCTCATCCAAAGTTATGGGCATTAGTATGGAGTTGGTCCACCCCTTTGCTGCTATAACAACCTCCACTCCATGCTCCAACATCTTTATACTAGATGTTGGAGCATTACTGCAGAGATTTCCTTCCATTCAGCCAGAAGAGCATTAATGAGGTCAGGCACTGATTGGGCGATTAGGCCTGGCTCGCAGTTGACTTTCCAATTGATCTCAAAGGTGTTGGATGGGGTGGAGGTCAGGGCTCTGTGCAGGCCAGTCAAGTTCTTCCACGCTGTTCTCGACAAAACCATTTCTATATGGGCCTTGCTGTGTGCCCAGGGACTTTGCCATGCTGAAACAGGAAAGTGCCTTTCATAAACTGTGGGGGAAGCACAGAATCGTCTAGAATGTGATTGTATGGTGTAGCATTAAGATTTGCCTTCACTGGAACTAAGAGGCCTAGCCCACACCATAAAAAGCAGCCCCAGACCAAGGGGTGTCCTGCTACTTTTGGTCACATAGTGTATATATGTATGAGGCATCACTCATTTTTCCTCTGCCAAGGTGCATAAAAGCATTGGCTATTCTACCAAATCATATTACACCTTAAGATAATAAGCACTGCAGGTGAGTGTAGAGAATAGAGAGAATTTTCAGCAGTTCTTTTTTGGTAGCAGCTTTTGCTCCTGTCGTGAGTGCGTCAAGTTACTTTGAGTACCCCTTGAAAACTCTGAACAATTTAGTTTTGTGTTTTTGTATTGTTTTTAATATTGAGCTCAGTTTTTTTTTCTTTCTCGTGACTTTGCTGTCTTTCACCATGCCATAATCTGCAAAAAAAATAAAAAATATCCCATTAATTTGAAGCTTGACAAATATCAGACGCCTCACACATTGTAAAATGAGTCTGTCCAGATCTGAACCTTTCCTCGATGATAAGGTTTTGCTTTTTTTGTTTTGTTTTTTTTCCCCCCCGGCTCTGACATCAGCATAGCTGAATGTCAAGGAGACGCTGTTTGAAATTTAAATGCGGAGTCCATGACTGAAGTAAAGGGGGGGGGGGGGATTTTCAGATGGAAAATAATGGCCAGTCCCGACGAGTCGACCGACCGCCGAGGCGCTTTACGCCTTCAGGATGAATTAATAATGCCTGGGCTTCAGAAACACCTGGGGCTCTGTAATGAAGCCTGACCAGCGTGCTCCCGGAGGTTCGGGAGAGGGGTCAGGGAAAGGAAGCTGACTGGGCTGCAGTGTGGACTCGCTCCTCGTTTCCGCGCGGGTTACTCTGGCTGCTGGCTGTTGAAGACTCTGCCCGCTGCGCCGGTCGACTGGAGGCTTAAATCTTAGCGATGGGCTCAATCGCGGGCTCAATTCTCGGAGCCTCGTTTATAGTTTGCAGCCTAACTGAGTGATCGCCATTCGGAGGTAAACAAGGCAAAGCAGATCGGGATTTCCAATGTCACCACTTACATTTAAAACATCGTCGTCATTTCAATTGAAATCTACTAGAACTGTCTGTACAGTGATTTGAATCCACAAGGATAGTGTATATCGCTGTTTGTTATTCTACACGTTCATGCATGTGTTTTAGCGTCCTTGGGGCCTGATTCACTTAGACCTTTAGCATGTGTGTGTGCTAAAAAGCTTTTATCACACGCAGGACCAATAACATATCCTATGATTGTGGTATTTGTTTTGCACCAATCATTGGTCATGTTATTGGTTTTATGTGTGCTAAAATGATTTGCAAACGCTAAAGGTCTTAGTAAATCAGGCCCTTGTTGTCCAGTTACTGCGCAGTGCTACGAGTGTGGCCCCCCAGTGCCATTTGTGAAGTGTTTGGTGCTGAGTGTGTGGCCCTTTGGGCCGCCTGTGGCCCCTGGCACAGCACGCGAGGTCTCAGCAGCGGCGTGTTAACGGTCCGTCTCCCCCCGTCGGCAGCTCCTGGAAGCCAGCGAGAACCCCGGCCTCAGGAGGAGGAGGCGTCGCCGGCGGCAGGCCGAGTCCCCGCTGAAGCCCTACATCGCCGCCAAGCTGGAGACGTTGCCGGGCACCTTCACCCTGGGCGACGAGAAGAAGTACAACGGCTTCTACAACAAGCCGCTGACCAGCCAGCAGGAGTACCGCTGCTTCGTCATGGCGGCCCTCAAGGACCAAGATTCCGTGAGTACCGCGGCTGAAAAGGGGGGCGTAGCCGTCCGCGGTCTCCATCCGAGCAGGAACATCACGCGGTCGCACCCTGACCCTAACCCAGGGGTGTCAAACGCCAAATCCTGGCAGGCCGCAGTTTCCGCAGGTATTCGGTACGTTTCTGCTCGAGTGATTAATTTAAGTCACTTATTGGCTAATGTGTCCACACTCCTTGTTCCAGGCACTGTGGCTCACTATGACTGGAGTTTGACACCCCCAACCCTAACCTTTCATGAAACAAAAACTTTGCCTCTCACACTCTCACAGTTTAATAAATGAAAATGTGTCTTCGTTTTATTTCGGTGCGCCCTGAGAATTGTTAGGTCTGCCCACACATCTTTTAAGCCCCCATTTTCCCTCAACCCCCCCCTCCCCAGACGCGTGACTAAGCTCCCCCGAGCGCGAGGGGGGGGTGGGGGGGGGGGGTTCCGTCTCTCGGGCGGGACAGGTGGCGGGGGCGCTCAGCCAGCCCTGTGACACCCCGAAAATTAATGGAATTTAATCTGCGCCACGAAAACAGAGCTCAAAGAAGGGGGGCGACCGACTGAACCGCAACCTAATAATCTCATATTTCAGAGCCCCGCTCCTCGTATCCCGGCAGAGAGCGGGCCGCGGGAAGGAATACTGGGGGGGGGGGGGCGCGGTGTGTCAGAACTGGGGGAGAAAAAAAAAAGGAAAAGTGGCTTTGCGCTGATCCAGAGACTGGTAAACAAGAAGAGGAAGTGTGAAATTGGATGATAGATGCTGGCTGTATAAACAGTGTGATCATTTAAAGCAGGAGAGGGGGGGGGGGGGGGGGCGGAGAGAGAGAGAGCGGGAGCGAGGGAGGGTGGGGGGGGGTCATCTCGCAGAGCGGGCGGAGGCCTCCAGCTACCTTCCTGTTTCCCGCAGATAAAGTGGGCGCATTACCATTTCGGGGACCGGGGCGGCGCGGAAGCTGGAGTCTCGCCTGCCGAGGTCCTCGCAGGGCCGGGGAGCGAACTGCAGCTACGGAAACGCTTTGTTTATAAGCTGTGTTTTTCTTTCTTTTTTCTTTTTTGTCTGCATTTGTTTGTTTGTTTATTTCTTTCCCTCCCGGTTATCGGGCCTTTTCAAGGAGGCGTTCAAAAGTAAAGGGCATCGGCGAAAGGCGACGAGCGGTCGCTCGTCTCCGGAGCGTAGCGGTCGCGAGGTGCTCTCCACCGCTACCGTCCGTGTTCCTCAGCAGGGGGGTGGGCAAAATTTCGGCCCTGGACGGCCGGCGTGTGTGTGTGGGTTTTTGTGTCCACCTGTTATGTTGGCTAAATGAGCCAATTGGCTGTATACACCAAAACTGGTTCTCTCTGAGATTAGATTAGTAAAACGTTTGAAATGAGGGACACAAGAGCAGTCTGCAGCTGTCATTCACGCGCTTATCAAGAAACGTAGCTAAAATGCCAGATGACATTACTGTCGGGGCTGATTATGTCATTAAGGCCAGAAGTCGGCACGGAAACCGGAAACGGATTCAGCCCTCGTTGCCCCTCTCTGTTCTAGAGCGTCTTTGCTTCGGCCCTTGGCTGGGATTTTGGATGTATTCTTGCGTTTGAGGCAGCTACAAGAATTTAACGTGATGAATTTTAGCTGGCAGGAGCTGATAGAAGTTTAGCTTCGTCCACTCACCTCACCAGGGTGGCAGTTTTAAAGGAACTAGCTCAAGTCCAAGGTGAATTTACGTGCCGCTGTACAGTTTTGTGCAGTTGGTCTCTTAGTTCTGTAAGAGCGTAATGTTAAAACAGTCCAATAATTTTCATATTAAACAGTAGCAGAAATATGCGCTTCTCCACATAGAACACGGTCAGGCCGTCTCTTTAATCCCTCGCAGACACCCGAGCTCGTTCTCACGCTTTTCTTGTTTCGGGTTCCCCCTTCGCTTCAGAATTTCTGATTGCGTAATGAGCCCCTGATGCTTGGGTTTAATTTTCCATCACAGCTCATCCGTGGCACGTTAGTTATCTCAATTACATCTCTGCATAAATTCTCCATTGCTGACCGATCTCATTGAGTCGCCCCCTCCCCCCCCTTCCACCCCCACCCCTCCACCCCGCCTCCCCTCGGTCTCCCCGTTTCTGCCGTTGCCGTATCTCTCTCTCCAATCGCGGCCGAACGAATGCGCTCGCACGCCCTTTTGAATGCGCCGTCGCCCCATTGTCAGTCTTCAGTGAAAGGAAACGCATTAGGCGCCGGGCAAGATTCGTTTCCATCAGATAGCACCATTCAAATCGATCATCTCGCTCCTCCCCACCCCCACCCACCCGTCCCTCCCTCCCCAGCAGATTTCTAAAGGTGCTTTTTTTTTGTTTTCCCATGGTGCCGCGCTGTCATAGAGGCGTGACCGCCGCCGTTTCTCAGGATAGGGACGAGATTTTCGCCCGCCGCTGAGGGAGAGGGGCCGGGGGCCGGGGGCCGCGGCGGAACAGAGGAGGGGCCCCCCTGTAAAACCCCCCGTCGGCGTCAGTGGCCCGGGGCGGGCCCACCCCTCTCCGTTCTCGGCGGTGTATGTTCTACACGCCGCCCGGCTGTCCTCTCCTGAGGTGCGACCGGTCGGGTTAGCCACCCGCCAGAGTCGTTTATGGGAGGCCCGGTGGAAGCACTGCGAGCACGGCGTTGGCTCGTTCCCCTCGAAAACGCGCTCCGTATTCCCGCACTTCCTAACAGAACCCCCTGTCAGGGGGCTTCCAAATTATAATCGACAGAGTAGCCTCAAGCGAATTTATAGCCCATTATTTGTTCGATTTTGACTCATTGCTTTATGAGAGCACGGTGAGCTCTGTGGCAGCGCTCTTGCATTGTCTCGTGAACCAAGGGTAAAGAAATCTCCAATTATGCCGGAGCGATCTTAACCTTTTTCCAATGCGATTTTAATGGATTTTTTTCAGAGCTTTGCCTAATTGATTAAACAATCAAACCGCGCTGATTAAGGCGTTCCTTCTGGAGCCGCGGAGCTGGGGTCCCTGGCGTTAGCAGAGCGGAGCCTGGTTCACCGGGTAAACACGTTAGCCGCAGTTAAGGGGCAGAGAGATGTTGCGGCACGCAGCTGAAATTTCTCGGTCCCCAGAGGGCTTTCTCTTTTCTCGATCCCGCTGTCGCCCGCGAGTTCTCGGAGGTCGCCTCCAGCGCCGCGCCGTTTCCCAGGCTCCCAGCTCCCGAGCTCCGCCCACTCCGCAGATGAGAACACTTTTTGCGCTTTTCGTGAGGTTTCGCGAAACCGCTGCCTAATTGCAGCCTCTTCCAGCGTGCCCGGACGCGCGTTCGTGCACCGAGCGCCATATAGACATATGGCTCCAATTTCAGTCATTCTTTCAAATGAATATTTTCAGTTTGGAAGCGTGCACTGCTGTGTAGTATGGTCTATGGTCTGGTATTCTGTGTAGTCCTGCTGATGACTGATGGGGTGGATTAAAGACATGGGGGGGGGGGGGTTGTTGGGTTCCTGGTATATGATGATTGGTGGTGGGAAGAGGGAGGGGCGTGGGTATATGGTGCCTGCGTGCCCTCACAGGTGGCTGGCGACTGCCTGTGTCTGAGCGTGTGCGCTGAGTGACGTCACAGGCCAGATTCTCCTCCTCTCTGCGCATGGCTTGCGGACAAAAGAACTCGGCAAGCGCAGGAGTGAAGTCGACGGGCTGATAGCGCTCGTCGTCACACGTTTCTGTGGCGGTAGAGGCTCCAGAGGAGAGGCCGGTTTCCGTCCACTGTTTACCAGGGCCTCAGAAACCCCCTCTGCCTTTCTAACTGTATTATTATTATTAATAATAATAATAATAATAATAATAATGTGTTACATTCATATAGCGCTTTTCTCACACTTTTCAGTGATAAGCGGGAAACTCGCTTCAACCGCCACCACTTGTGTAGCACCCACCCCGGTTGATGCACGGCAGCCATTTTGTGCCAGAAAGCTCACCGGACTCTGTCCGCTCTCCCGACTGTCGGCCGAGACGCGTGGCTAAAACGGTTAGCCGGCTGCGCCTGGGGGGTGCAGGATTTGTTCCCGGTCCACTTTGGAGACGTGGAAGCCTGCCCGTCCCGCACCGTGTCTTCTGGTGCTGCGGACGAAAGGCCTCATCCCACGTTTGATAACCCGAAGAGGAAATCCAGTTGACGTTCCAAATCCAAATGGCTGTCCCTTTTTGTCTGGAGTAGAAATAAACCATTTATTTATTTATTGGCGCATTTGGGGGGAATCAATCAAAATCTAATTTTCTGTCTAATGTCTGTACTGTATAGGTTTTGGAGTTCAGGCGGAGGCTCACCTTAAAAACCCTCCGCTGTTTGGGAGCAGAATGCGGGAGACTAGATCAGCTGCTTTTTCCACGGTCGTCACATCGATCTCTCCGCTCTGCGCTCCCGCCCGCCCCCTCAGTCAGCGATTGCAACGTTCTCCCCGTCAACGCTATCCAGCCCGCGAATTTCCAGCCCGTTCTGTTGGAGTACACTCTACAGTTCTGATATCCCACCCCCCCCCCCCGCCCTCCCTGTCCTCATTTCCTGTTCGCTGACGGCCCCTCCCCCTTTCCTCCCTTGCAGAAGATGTTCGCGGCCAGCCCCTTCTCCGACCCCATCAAGGTGGAACTGCCCAGCGGCATGGCCAGGCACTCGGAGGACCCCGAGATGCTGTGGGTGATGGGGCCCGTGCTGGCGGTCGTCCTCATCATCATCATCGTCATCGCCATCCTGCTCTTCAAGAGGTGAGGCCGAACGACAACCACCGCACCACCCCCCACCCCCCATCCACTCCCCCGCAGTGGCGTTTGCGTACCGAGCCAATCTACCAGCCCCTCGAAACACGGAGCGCACTACGAATCCAAAGCGAGCCTGAGGACACTCTATTTTACCAGCCCTCTCGAAACGACGGCGAAAGCACGGCCTACCCTGCGACTGTTCGTCTGAGAGCTCGGTGTCCGAACCGTCCCTCGGTGTTCTGCGCTGTTCGTTCGGCACAAGAGAGGATCTACCCCCCGCGGGCGCTGAGTACTCCCGTCACGTAGCCTCCGAATGGGCCAATAAGCACCGGGGAGCTCGCCCTGCGGTTCTGCCCCGCGGGCGTCCAGAGTCTCAGCTCCTGGGACAGAGGCGCCGTCTCTTCCTCCACCGATCGGTTCAGGCGAGCGCCCCCCGCCGCCAGCCGTCATTCACATCCTCCGGTCCGCACAATCTGGCACCTGGCGAGGTGGCCGTCATCGTCGCCGGTTAGCAATTACGCCGTCTCTTACGCCGGGCGAGGCCTCTTCGGGCCGGCCGTCTTAAACCGCCGACCGCCGTGCGGCGCGCCCGTAATAGCGCCGTGGATCGACGGCCGCCGCTGAGCCGCTCCCGACGATCGATCGGT
This sequence comes from Anguilla rostrata, assembly GCF_018555375.3. NCBI lineage: Eukaryota > Metazoa > Chordata > Actinopteri > Anguilliformes > Anguillidae > Anguilla > Anguilla rostrata. The sequence continues at coordinate 11,834,117 of NC_057936.1, forward strand.
CGCGCCGCCGCGACGCCCCTGCCTCCGTGCCGCTCCACCGTAGGCAAAAAAGGGAACTGAGCAAAGCGGCGGTTTCCTCTCCCTCTCCCGCCAGGCCGGTCGAATCCGGAAGGTCGAAGCGAAACCGCGCTTTCGACCGCGACCCTAGCGCCGCGATCGCGCCGTTTCGGTTTCAGTACTAGAACAGCGGTAGCGCGTTTCTTACAAAGAGCTACTGTTTGGGCTCGCGTTTAAAATTTCAGCACCGCGCTGAGGCCCCCCTTTCGTATTGGATTAAGAGCAGCTATCGGTGGCTGTGGAACCCTCCGTAGGAGAGGAGGATAATTTAGTCTGGGAATTGCATAGTGAAAGGACGGAGCAGACAGAAACTTAGGAATTACACTATTTAAAGTGCTATTTCCAAAGCAAATTACTTTAGCCAGGGTGTTTTGGATCCAAAGTTGCAGCGTGCATAATAACCAGACCCCAGCGGTAATTGAAGTGTAACGGTTTAAGAGAGAGAGAGAGAGAGGCGTGTTTACTTCTGGCTCTGAAAGTTGCGTTACCGTCGCCCCCTGCTGGGCCTGAGCTCCTGTACTCAGGCGAGACGCGCGTGACAGTTCGCCGAGGAGAACGTCCCCTCAGCCCGGCGAGCGACTGGCCGGCCCGCGTTCCAATTAAAATGAAATAAGACACATCTCCGCGCGCCTTCCCAGCATGCACTGCGGAGTGTGTTCCGGGGCCGCAGTAAAATTGGCCCCGAGACCCAGGTGTTCTTCTTCAGAGCGCTTCGCTTCCTAATGGGGGACGGCCTGCTGGCCTGATCTTGCCCACAACCCCCCCCCCCCCCCGCCCCCCATCCTCTTTTTGGCTCAGAGTAGGAAGACCCTGGCTAAGAGTAACATTTATTAACCCTTTTTAGGTGTAAGATCACAGATACGCGATTAGAATGTTCTGAACTGAACATTCTAATGGTGATGTAACAGTCACTGCTGGTAATTGAAAGCAATTGAATTCTAGAACACTGACTTTGAATTTTGAAAAAAAAAATGCAAGGGGTTAATGGTTTATCCTCTTTAAATCACTCCTGGTTTTACTTGCTTAATGGACTTGAATGGGAAAATGTAGCACGACCTCACACTTCCAACTGAAGATCTGCAGATGATCTTCTGGTCCTTCTGGTACTTGGATTTAGAGATCCAGTCATAGCCATCCACAATTATTATTACTGGTATTTTATCATTTTTTTCATAAACTTCCCAACATAAATCACTGGCAAAAAGTAATCAGCGAGGCTGTACAAACATTTCCTACCAGCCTTTTTTTTTTTCTTTGCAGTGCCGTTTTTTTTATGCTAATGATGTATTGGCTGTGGTTATCAGTGGTGAATGAGGCATGGGTGGATAGCCCATTTTCTAAATGTGCTTTGTCAGCAAAAAAAGATTTAAAAAAAAAAAAGGGGGGGGGGTAATACAAAAGTGGCGTGGGGGAAGAGCAGCAGGCGGGTCCACGTGAATGAAAATACGAACCCAAGTGAAAGAGGACAGTAAAAATGAAGAAGAGAAAGCTTGTTAAAGATTATCAGACGGCCGGGGGAGATTAGATCCGGGCCCGTTTGGGGGAAAAGCTCATTTTCTAAATGTCAGCTTCGGCATCCGAACCAAACCCCAGGCCGGGGGTAAGTGAAGCGCCCGTGAGTCAGGTGCTGTTTCTCCCTCCGCGCGCTAGCGGGGATGCTAGGTGGCATCTGCAACGCTGACAGACCGTAATTTAATTCCCTCCTCTTTCTCCCTCCCTCCCTCTCTCTTTCTCTCTCTCTCTTTTTTTTTCGCTGCTTTCTGTGGCCACAGTAAACAAGAAAGGTGGGTACTGTTTGTCTGCGGTGTGCGGCTACTTCCATTTCACCCGCTGCAGTCTCGTCCGCGTCGGCGGGCTCTCTCTCTCTCTCTCTCTCTCTCTCTAGGGTTTCACCTGGTGTGATGTGGTGTGGCTTCTCTGAGGCGTGTGTGAATTTGCATGAAAACCTTTTCTGCTCCCGGTGTTTTGTTCTTCACATTAGCATCTTTTCTAAAAGCGTCTGACTCCCAGGCACCGGAGAGGCGCGATTACCCCCGAAACACTCCCAGTTTTTTCGCCGTTTAAAGATCCCTGGCTGGCTGGCTCGCTTATCAGCCTCTTTCTTAGGAAGGCAACGCTAATCTTCTCTCGGTGCACTTAGTCGCGCCCACATCTGAATATCTCCCTTTGAAAGTAAATGCCAAGCTGGCAGTCGAGTTTATAATGTCAGAACTGACATTTCCCACAGTGGAGCACTCTCTGTAGCACAGGTGAAATGAACAAAGAGCTTTGTTCTCTAGTTCCATCCCAACCCCCCCACAACCACCATATATAATGGCGAATGCGGGCCAAATACCTCTATTTATGCCCAAGTATTTTTGTATTTTTTTTCAAGTAAAGCATGGCCAAATTATTCTTGTCTTTTCAGTGGAGCGTTGAGCCAACGCTCGGCCGACTCTTCGCTCCGGAGCCCAAGGCTAATAGACACGGTTCAGCCGAGCGGACAGAACGGCTCTTTCACAGAGACGTGCGGGCCAGACTGCCCGGCATGCCTCACGGAGAACGCACGCACAGCCGTTTCCTCCGCAGACAGAGGCCTGCCTCCTCCTCATCGTCAAGCACCCGTTCCGAAGGGCTACCGTTATGCCGATCTTGCCAAAACGGAGCACGGCAAGACGTGAAACTCCGCTAGTGAAAGGGGAGGGGTGGGGGGGTGGGGGGGTTCGGGGATGGTGGCTCCAAGCCTCGCCCGTCGCTGGTTTCCTTGTCGCCGCGCCAACGCGCAGCGGGAAGCTCCTCCCACCTGCTGCATCCGCTAATTGCGGCACCTGCTTGTTTTCCTTTGGCAATCAGGCTGGGGAAATTCACTGCTTAACGAGTGCGACCCGAAGCGGAGCTTCGCCGAGCCGACTCAGCCTTGGGGGGGGTTGAAGTGTCCTCTTTATCGGCTAGCCGGTTCACCTGGGAACGGGCGATATCGCTTAAATGGCGGTGAACTTCAGGACCGCCGAAACGTTTTGAGTAATCGCTCGCCCTTCCCAGAGCGCGGGGCTCTCTCTCTCCAGAGGAGGACACTGAGCCTAATGGCTGTTTTAAATTAAGTTTTCTAATTGATTTTTAAGTACGTCGGACTCCGCGTTTGACTGGCTCTCCTTTAAGCGGGCAGCCGCGACGGCTCTTTGTCTCCTCGAAGCGGCGAACCGGATCCTCGGTGCGTGCCAGATGCTGCAGGAAGAGCCTCGCGGGAGCGGGCTGCGATTAGCGAGCTAACGGACGCTCGCGTCGACGCTGACGCTCCCGCTCTCACCCTCCGCAGGAAACGGGCCTCGCCCTCGGCCAAGGACGAGCACTCCGGCGGCGTGAAGGACTCCCTGCTGGCCCACTCCTCCGACCCCGTGGAGATGAGGAGGCTCAACTACCAGACCCCAGGTACCGCCTCAGCCCACGCGGCGCCTGTCCCCGCACACCCAGTCTAGAGCGGTCGAACCCGCTCGCGTCTGTCGCCACATCATGTGACCTCAACCCCCGGAAATGATACGCTTAGCGAGTCTTTCGCCAATAGAAAGTCAGGTCTGGCGTAGGCTGTAGGGGTCTGTCTCTGGAGCTATATCCAAGTCCCTGTCATGTGGGTGCAGGTTCGATCCCCCTCCATGAGCTGTGGTCTCTATCTGTTGCCCTCTCTGCTTTCTACCTGTCTGAATAAAGCAAAAAATGCTAAAGTAGGGTGTACTGTCTGTTCTCCTTTTAAGGAAAAAAATATAATATACATAACGTGTGTATATATATATATATATATAACATATTATAAACAAATATTTTCTGCCCTCATTAAAATCTTTCTGCGCATATCAGTTGATCTAAGTAGCTGGTCTTCCATTTGTATTTGTTAGCATTGCACTGAATAATATGAATAAAGCAAAAACAAAAAACAAAAAAAAAAAAACAGCAGAAGCCGGGCAGACTTTCCACTGTCCTTTAAAAACGAATAAGAGAAAGAAAGTCAAGCATGGACAGTGCGATGCTCAGAAGCCCCCCGTGTGTCAGGTGAAGCCTACGAAACAGCTCCTGTTCTCGCTTCCAGCACGTTTAAAAAATGAGTTCAGATCTGAAAGGGAATAATTTGTGCAGAAGTGGTGAGAAAAAGTTATTAGACTGGAGTGTCTCTTCAAACCCCCCCCCCTCCCCCCCCACACTCCTCTTGTGCCTCACTCTCATACTGAACAGCGCATTAGTGATGCATTTGTTTTTGCAGATGTGCTCGTTTATCAGTTTTTTGTTCGTTTTTGTTTCGTTTTTTTTTTACTGCTGTTTTTTTTTTTACCACAGTTATATTTGTCAAGCTTTTTTCTGTATGGTGTCTTCTGCATTAACCCCTACAGTCATAAAATATATGAATCTTTTTTTTTTTAAAGATAAGCATTTGAATGCGTGTGTGAGGCCTACGTTTCTTTACATTACATTATTACATTATAGGCATTTAGCAGACGCTCTTATCCAGAGCGACTTACACAACTTTTTACAAAGCATTTTTTACATTGTATCCATTTATACAGCTGGATATATGCTGAAGCAATGCAGGTTAAGTACCTTGCTCAAGGGTACAACGGCAGTGTCCTTACCCGGGAATCGAACCTGCGACCTTTCGGTTACAAGTCTAGTTCCTTACCCACTGTGCTACACTCCGTCCTACACTCCGTTTCTGCCTGGGGAAGCCATTTAGCATCACACACACCTGCAGTGAGGAGCCATGCAGACTCAGAAACCCCTTTGGGGGGGAAAAAAATATTTTAAAAATCCATGTTCCTTTCCAAAAGCCAGTCTGAGGTCAGGCTTGCGGTCGAGGGCGGAGACGGCGCTGGCGATTGGACGAGCCCCCGTGCCCGGGCTCCGCGATTGGCCGGCTCTGGGTTACGGCGGCGTCCCGGGCATTCCCCGCTCCGGGCAAATTACGCCGTCAAACGAAAGGAGAGTTCCCAGAACTCTCTGCAGCGGCGGCGGCCTGTCATCACCCTCAGGCCTCTGCCCTGAGACGGAGGGGGTGGGCGGGGGTGGTGTCTGGCACCACTCCCTGGCCCCGAAGGACGCGCCAGCTCCAGAACCCTCCGTGCCAGTCGTGTCGGGCCCTGGCGCCGGTTCGCGGCCGAGCGAACGGCAGCCCGCTTGGCGCCGGTGCTGCACAGGTGCGCGTAGCGGCCCGACTCCATTGTTCCCCCTGCTCCCTGCCCCTGCCCCGTCCCGTATTGCGTCACCCCAGCTCGGGAGAGACCGGTGAACTCTGGCCCGGCGCCGAACTCGCCGCGGAGAGAACCGTGGCGGCCGGGGGGGGGACCGGGCTGGCGCACGCGTGGCGTACAAATCGCCCGCGGCCGCCTTCGCCCCGGGCGACGGTAAACGTGTCCAAATTTAGTTCCGTCGAGTGGCACGCGCTGCGCCCGAATCGAGCTGAAATTCAGATTTCGCCTACGCATGGCCGCCGGCCCTCCGACGCGAGGGGAAATGAGATTCGCGAGCGGTGCAGTCCCACCGGACCCTCGAACAAAGCAGGGGGGTGTTTTTCTCACGGCTCTGAAAATGTTTCACGCGGTCGAAACGTTCGCGAGCGGTGCGGCGATCGGGAAGAAGCCGGGCGTCCTCCGGTTGGCCGCGGTCCGAACCGCGCCCCGTGCTGACGTCACCGCAGGGCCGCGTACGGAGAGCCGGGGCCTCCTCCCCCCGAGGGGCTCGCACGAGGGGCAGAAGCGCCCGTCTCCAGAGGTTTTTCCCCCGAAGCGCGGGTCAGGAGCAGGACGGCTGGGGAACCGTCCCCCCTGGTCCCAGCTCTCCTTTTCAGATGGAAATGAGGCATTAGTCCCGCAGCTTTTTGATTTCAAGGTGACAGAGGGAGGGAGAAGTTTTGAAAAGAAAAATGTGAAGTCGCAGCTCTCCCATTCTGCTCTTTGCCCAGGAACCTCAGCAATCTGAAGTAATTGGAGATACTCATTCTGCAGTATCTGCGCTCCATCCCTTTGAACTCAGATGGAGGAATTAAGTTGGCTCACCGGAGAGGGTATCTCATTCTCTCTCTCTCTCCCTCCCTCTCTTTCTCTCTCTCTCTCTGTCTCTATCTCTCTCTCTCGCTCTCTTTCTTTCTTTCTCTCTCTCTCCTCCCCCCTCCCCTCCCCTCCCCGCCCTCAGAGCTCTCGCTGGTGGAGTTTTGGAAATGGTGTTGTCGGTAATCTTTTTGCTGGAGCGCTGGGCAGCTTCGTGCCTGTTTTCTTCAGCCTCGCTCCCGTTACAGCAATCTTCGCGCGTAATGATATGAGACACATGAACACCGCCCGAGCGCTGCTTACACTGGTAATTTATGTTTTTTATGAGCTTCGCAGATTGGAATTACTTGGATTCTGTCTCTCGGTTGAAGGAGACGTTACCCGGGGTGACCTGGTGTATATGACTAGCCTATCATCACGGCCCTGTTAACTGCCAATTTATCCTCCGCTGCCCTCCCTCCACACATTCATCTCTCCCTCCAGTCCGGTCCTTCGCTCCGCTCCCTCTACGCCAGCTGCTCCTGAACCCTTTGGTAGACATTTTACAACCTGCCCCCTCTCTCCTTCACAGGTCCCAGTGCTACCAGTTGCCCGAACACTCCAAGTTAGTTATTTCCGTTCCTCCTTTTCTATATCGGCCATACGCCACGCCCAGCCCACCCCCCACCTCGCCGCATAGTTCTTTACCTGTATGGCTTCTTCATCGCCCCCTTCTTCATCCTCCCGCCCCTCCTCATCGCTCCTCCTCCTCAGTGTGGTCATGAAGGGCATTTCCAACACCGGGCTTGTCGCACCACGCCTGCAGTCTACCGGCGGGGGTGGAGATACTTAAATACCCGTCTACTCTTTTCCTTTTTCCGCAGGCTGGCTCCCAGAACTGTCTCCACCGACAAATATGAGTCTGAAGGAGAGAGAGAGAGAGAGATAAAGATTTTTTTTTTTTGGTCTGGGGGGAGCCGAGCGTTTTAAAAATAGTCGAACTTGGCGGGTTGGCGGCGATGGAGACGGCGCAGAAAAGGTCTTTTCTGTGGGAAACCGATGCGACACCTGTCCTTTATGCAAATTGGATACTTTCTGATGTAGCAGAGGCCCCCTTGGTGACAGGTCTTAGTTGCAGGAACGCATGGACTCATACACAGAGGAAGGTGGCTTCCCTTTGAAGCTCGTCAGATCCGGTACTGTGGCGTTCACAAAGAGGGAAAGCGTCCGTGTGAGACAGAGCTGCTCTTTGCGAATCTGTGTGTACGCTCGGTGATGGTCGATCAAGTTTGGCTTCAGTCAAGAGGCTCGGCTTTCAAATTGGACGCGCCGCCGGTGTGCGCTGCGTGTATGTGTGCGCTTGTGCGTCTCATCGAGTGCTATGCTGAGCGATAATCCATTGTGTTGCCGTAAAGAGTCGGAGCCTGTTGGAAGAGGATACGTTTTACCGATTTCTCAGTCCCCTCAGCTTCCTCGCCATTGACAAGTGGGACGTCCGTAGCGCATTCTGAGTTCCAGCTAAGGACGGCAGCTCGCTGCATTCAGAGGTGACCGGGGGATTTGTGTCAGGGATTTGTGTTGGTAGATTAGCTGTAAACCATTAAATACACCATGAATGTAAATCTACTGAAGGACATGCCAAGTTTGTGAGTTATTTGTTTCGTGTCATGCGAAGTGAGGACCTCGAGCTGCAAGTGGCAGGCTTGTCCATCGCTTTAGCCTCTTGGGGTGATTCACATTGTGTCTCTGCATATTCTAGTAAGGGGCAGTTGTGGTAACCAGTCTGAGAGAGTGACAGTTGGCCTGTTATCGTTTTTTTGGGGGGGGAAAGTTGACTTGCGTCCCCCACCCTGCTTGTGTAGCGCTGTAGACTTCAGGTGGCCTGTCTACATCCGCCCACCAGTGATTGTGCTCATTTTGCTCAGACACATCGCCAGAGGGGCTCACTTCACCACGGCATGATGTCACCAACCCGCGCCAGTCTCTCTCTCTCTCACTCCCTCTCTCTGTAGCTCTCTCTCTCACGCTCTATGTAGGTCTCTCTCACTCTCTATAGCCCTCTCTTCACTCACTCCCTCTCTATAGCTTTCACACCCTCTTTTTCCCTCTCTCCCCCTTTCTCTGTATCTCTCTCTATCTGTGTAGCTGTCTCACTATAGCTCTCTCACACCCTCTTTCTCCTTCTCTCTTCCCCTCTCTCTGTAGCTGTTTCTCTGTAGCTCTCTCTCTCTCTCCCTCTCCCTCCTCATTGTTGAGGTCTGCGCTTAGCTGTGCATCGTCTCATCGGCGGCCCTCACACCCGACTCTGGCCCTCACCCCCCCCCCCCACATCTCAGGTCAGAGGTCACGCGCCTGTGCGGAGGAAAATAAGGCGTGGTCCTGTGCTCACCTAACCCCCCGCGTCTCTCTCTCTGTCTGCCAGGCATGAGGGAGCACCCGCCCGTCTCCGTCAGCGACCTGGCCCACCACATCGAGGGCCTCAAGGCCAACGACAGCCTCCGATTCTCGCAGGAGTACGAGGTACGGAACCACCTTGGGAATAACATGGCTGGCCTCTCAATGTATAACTCCCCCCACCCAGGTCTCTATTTCTGCAGTGTATGTAAAATTTATTTTTCCTGCCGTCCTCTTATTAATGATCTATTCAATGATTTATAAAATTGTATTTTTAATGAAATATCCATCAGTTATGTTTTTTTTGCTCTGATCTGATTTTTTTACTTTGACTGTTCACATTCATGTTTCTAAGTGACCTATATCTGACCTAAGTGTGAACAGACATCACATTAACAACACAAAACCAAAATATTTGTGAGACAGTCCATCGTGGAAATGAAATAGCAGCACAAGCATTGGAGAACAATGCTGATCCAGGGTGTGCGTGTGTGTATATATATATATATAGATAGATGGATAGATAGATAGATGGTTACAAATTAAAGGAAAAACCTGAATAAAAATGCTGAGCAGGCCCAGTTGACCTTGATTCTGGATCAAGATGGTAAGAGTAAAAGATCTAAGTGACTTTGAAAGAGGGCTCATTATTGGGGCACAGATGGCTGGAGCTTCAGTCTCAAAGACTGCTCAACTGGCTGGTGTTGGTGTTAAAAGAACTAAAGTGACATCTGCATTTAGATCTATGCTCTCCCCACCACCACCATAAAAACTTCAAATGAGGGAATATCCTTTGGAAGAATGGTGTTCCATCCCTCCAGTGGTGTTCCAGGGACTTGTAGAATCTATGCCAAGGCTCATTGAAGCTGTTCTGGCGGTTCGTGGTGGCCCAACACCTTACTAAGACACTTTATGTTGGTTTGCCCTTTGATATATATAATCCATTGTCATATTTATATCCAGTAAAACTGTATATGAAAAAAAACCAGCCAGCCACATTCCTTGCAGGGAATGTTTTTTTGGTGATAAGTGAGATACTGAGGCAGATTGTTGTATGAAGAGATAGGCTTGGTGCATATCTAATCTTAGTTCATTTTATCACTGAACGTAGTGCTATTTCAGCTGATGAAGTATTTTGATAAAAATGCACGGTGTCACGTTCAAATGTGCAATAAAACATCAACCACCTGCTGGAAACCCGATCGTTGCCCAATTTTCGCTTTTAACAGTAATGGCACTTTAGGTCTTCGCAAATTAGCGATTGTGGCGCTACATTTAGCATGTGAGCGGTTTGACGAGAAGCCGAAGTGGCGGAAAGCTGGCGGCGGTGGCTGCGCGACGCTTTCACGAAGTCACGTGACCCAGATTAGCCCCACAGGCCTCCTCACCTGCGGTCACTTGTTCACACGCAAAAAAAAAAAAAAAAAGGCAGCCAGGCGGTTTATTCTAGCCGCGGCGGGGCTGAAAACTCAGCTGGACAGTCTCTGGAAGTCTCCATTCTCTTCCATTATAACCGCTCCCCAGAGATGACACGTCTGGGTTTTTTAAAATTTTAAACGCAGCAGGTTATGATAGAAAGCACTCATGCAGAGCTGGAGAGAGAGAGAGAGAAAAAAACAGGTGGAGAGGGAAAAAGAGAGAGCTGTACACCGCCCTTCCCTCCCTGACACTCTCTGTCAGAGGCAGAAAACGAAACTGCCTCAAAAACTGGCTTCCTTGCGGGAAGATGGATTCCAAATTATTTCCAGTCCTGCTGCATGAAGGCAAAGTAGTTTTTTTGTTTTTTTTTCAAATTTTGAGAGCCAGAGATTCTAATGGTCTCCCTAGTTTTTTCTTCGATTTGTTTACTTGTATTTATTTTCTATCCAGTCACTGCAGGGAGAATTGCTTTTGTTTTATGTAGTACTGCAGTCATAATATGTGTGTGTTTGTTTTATTTATTTATTTATTTAGTCAGTCAGACTATGCACACAGACTGAAATTTTCCAAAGGGCTTAACTAGGCAGTGCGGTAACTGGGAAAGTCAAGCACTAACCTGAAAGCGTCACACTGCGCGTTTCCTTTCTGTTCAGCTAATCTGCTCATTATTTATGTGATTAACAATGAGATCAGAGTGGTACAGCTCAACATTTTGTGTGGCACCCTTGTTTGGGCCTTAATCAAGGAAGGTTTCAAGTTGGTAAGAGGTTACCGCTCAAAATTTGTATGAATCATATTTTTCTCCAGAAGAATAATGCTCCTCTGCACCCCCCCCCCCCACCCATCCCCCCTCCCTCACTCTGAAACCCAAAGGGGGATTATTGTTGTTGATGTCCTACAAAGAAAGAGCATTTGCATTTAAAGTGGCAAATTTCAGTGGGGATAAAGGGGGAATGTAAAATAGCTTGCTGTTTGTATTACAGGAAAGAAGAAGGAAGATTAATTAGAGCACATTATAGGAACTTTAGAACCACGCCGTCCACTTCTGCCGTGCTTTTAAAATTTTCAGTTTGTACAATGTAGTTAAACTGGACATCCCTGCTCCTTATGGCTCTTTTGATGCTGAAGATATCCCTGTGCTCTTGTAATTATTTGTTATATAACGTTCTCTTCTGATACGGTCCGTTCTGTTGGTGCTACGCAAGCACACAGATGTGTGGATGTGTCTACGCATATATGTATGAGTGTGTATATGTGCACAGACTTGCAAGTACAGGGAAGTGTCATTCCCCGTGAAGTGTATTTATTTTACAACAGTGAGTTCCTGTAGACGTTTGTGGGAAATGATTCAGGGTGATAGCAGCACGGTTTCTCAGGAGAAGTCAGGGTGTTTGGTAGCTTGGACGGAGAATAGAAGGCTGGGGTCTGGGTTGCCTCACGTCCTCACGTGATTGGTGCAGGCCAGGGTTCCATAATTCAGTAAAAGGACAGGCGCAGTCCGTTGGGCTTCCCCGCTGAGCTGTGGGTGCTGTCCTCTGTGGCGGGGGAGAGAGAGAGAGAGAGAGAGAGAGTGAGTGAGTAAGAGTGATTGAGTAAGAGTGAGTGAGTGAGTGAGTGGACGCTTTCTATGTGCTGCAATAAAAAAGTACATATTGTGTGTATCTGTATTTAAGTATACATGTATATGCATATGCATCTCCCAGTTGAATTTGAGTTGCCTGCCTGTAAAACTTTTTGAACCTCCCCACGGCCCTGCCTGACCATCTCCCAGCCCCTCATTTCCCCTGGCTGGCAGTGCTTGAAATTGAAAGTGCATGCTGGTCCTATTAAGTGCGCACGGGGGGCCACAGATGTGACGAATGTGTCGCTCTGCGGCGGAAGGTGCCGGAGACCTGTCTGCAGCCGTCTCGCGTCGCGCGATCTCCGCTCGAATTTCCGATTCGGCGCCCGCCGAGCTCATCTGGTATCGGGACGCGCCGCACTCTGCCCCTCCTTCAGCTTACCCGTCGCCCAGTCAGTCCCGGAGGATGCCGCTCACCCGGGGCGAGCCCGGTCCCGAAGCGCGTCTCTCTCTCTCTCTCTCTTTCTCACACGCCCACTGGCGTAGCGTTAAAAAGAAAGGGCCCGGATGACAGAAGCTGTCGCGTTTCCGCCGAGGGCGGCTGGAACCGGCGGGAGCCCAGATCCCGCTCGTCCGCCCGCGCCCCGCTCGACGTCAGGAAGCCGAATCGCCCGTCTCACCGCGCCCGCCGTGAGCAACACCCCTCCCCGCTCTCTACCGCCAGACTCTCAAACCGCGCGCCTTCCTCCCGCTGCCTCTGCGGGGGGAAAGCCAACAGGTTCCTACAAAAGCCTTTTAAGTGCCTGTAATTTGTCAGAGGTAATTGCCGTGCGGTAAGGAAGGTGACAAAGTCCTTGGCGTGCGTGCAGCCTCCGCCTGTCCGCATATCCTGTCTGGCTCGCTTTCTCAGCCTTACAGGATGTGGCAAGTTAAGAGAGGTAGTTGCGCTGGGGTTTTTTTTTTTTGTTTTTTCTTCTTTGCGGCCGGGTTCGGCACCTGCTCCTGAACAGCCCTCCTCCTCCGTACAGGGATCTCGATGCCTTTCGTTAAGAGCATGTATACAACACACGGGGGCCACGTGCTCGGAGAGGGCTAATCGCACGGAGCTGACAAATTCGGGAACTGAGGGTACAGGAAGCCGTTAGCCCGAGCAGCCGTGTCGGTAATGAATGCTTCCAGACCGGGACGGTCTTAATCGGCCTTTCCCGAGAACGGAATCGCCTCCTAATGAAGACGTAGATCTGTCTCCCCCTGGCGCCGCGGGATTCTGTCGAAGAACGGAGCTGTTAAAAAAAAAAAACGAGGAAAAAAAAAGGCAGACCTTTCCTGGACGTTCGCGAGCGGAATTGGCCGAAGCGCGCTGTCACCCGAGCTTCTCCCAACGCCTCCTTCGCCAAACCAGCAGCCGGACTGCTTTCTGAGAATTTTTTTTTCCGTCTGCGTATTGATTTGGCTTCACGCGCGCGGCTTCGGCCTAAAATAGCGGCTCCTGGCTGCTTCGTGAGGCAGGCTCTATTCTGGGCGACGAGCCGCCGCGAACAATGCCTCCCAGACGCTCACCTGTACAGCCTGTCAGCCCTCATTGATCTGGGCGTTCGTCCCAGGGCGCTGCCGCCGCTGTGCGTTCGGGCTGGCAGGCCGTAATCATGCTAGGGAGGGGGGTGGGGGGGGGGGTGGAGGTGGAGGATTGGAGCCAGACCAGCATTGGTAGGACTCATCAGCAACCTGGCAGAGGGAGGGTGGGGAGTGGGGGGTGGGGAGTGAAAAGAAATAGCACTGACAGCTACGGTTGAAAATACGCGCATTGGAATTCCATTAGGAGGCACCTTATCCGAAGACAGCCGGAATCATTTCCTCTGACTTTCGGAATGAGAAGGGAATATCCCTTCGATCTCGGCGGCCGGTCTGCCAGCTCCTGTCGAAAGCGCAGGTGGTTTAGAAACGGAGCGTGTCGCTAGCCAATTAACAGCGTCGGAATCAAGCGAAACGTCGATTCCGGAATTTCTGAAAGTTCCGTTTGTCCGTCGCGCAGCGCCAGTGGAGACGTATGCGGAACCAGCTCTGGGAGACGACGGCGCTCTCCGCTGTAGCGGCCCTCGTGTCGTTGTTTAGGGTGACTCCGCGTCTCTGGGGAACGGGTTTGACGCACCGCGGGCGTGATTCCCGGTGACGAGAAGGGGGGAAGTAATTCTCGTGTCCCGCAGGCACATTAGCAGTAATGCGCAATATTTGTCAAACTGGGACTGCAGAAGCTTTACTTAACAGCCTGTTAAATGGGATGCAGGCTCTGCCCATCTCTCCATTATCGCTATTATCGGCGCGAGGCACGGAACTTTCCAGAACGTCGGTGTGAGCAGTGGCGGGAAACGCGGCAGGGTTTTAAATCATTCATTGTCTGCGTCTTGTTTTACTAGGTCTCGGCACCCTTTGCGAACGCCGAGGTTAGTCCAACCTTTCAATCGCCAATCCTTTCTGTGCATTAAGAAAGGAATCCCAGCGTAGGCATTAATACTTGCTGCATATATTCCATACAAACAATCCTTACAAATCCGTACAGCTGCATTACTTTTAGAGTAAAAGAAAGTCTAATGGTATGGAATGCAAGTATGTTTAGCTTTTTCTACCTTTCATTGTACTGTAACATAATGTCAGCATGCTGTTTTTGCAGTTCCGAAAATCCATTACAGAATTTTTTTTTTTTTTTTTTAGAGAAATATAACAATAAAATGTAATGTACTGTGCACCCCCAAGTGTCTTGATATGCAACCTTCCGGAACTTTCAGATTGATTTCTTCGTTATAATCACAAAATGCCCAAGTTTACTGCGGGCCAAAACAGGCGTTGGGTAGGCAGTAGATTTTGTAACGGTGCTTTGGCCGCAGTACGTGGGGCATTTAAAGCCGAAGGCACCCCAGAAGGTGAATGCAGACCTGAATAATGGTCAGTGATAAACTTGAGGATCCCGCCTCCATCAAAATTACGCGAGAAAAAGTTTTCTGCCTACTGTCCTGGATCAGGAAAGAACTCCTGTGTTGCATCCAAGTCCGAGAGCGTCTCGATGCTTTCCCTGTTTAGCTTTGCGCCGAAAAAGGTGTTTGCCGGTAAATTTAATGGAGGGCAAGAAGCAGCAATGACTTTAATCATTCACAAAGAACATAGCTCACTTGATCATGTATTTCAACAAAAGCTAGAGCATTTATCAAGAAAGCACGGCAAAACTGCTCGAACTTAGAATCTGTCGGATGCAAAGTATTGACAGAAATTTGACAGAAAAAAACATGGTTCTCACCTATAGCAAGGGGGGGGGGCCTGTTCGGGTTTCGACCAGCTTCACCTCCTTACCGGGGGAAAAATGGCCCGCCTTGTGCGAATGAAGGGGGTGGAGGGCGGGTGGGGGGACGGGGGGTTCATAGCACTTTGTTGAAGGATGGCTGACAGGGAAATAAGCTTCATTTTCTTTACCTTTTCCGCTCAGTTCCTGTCAAGACTCTGTCACCGTTCATAAAAAAAAAAAAGACTGCTCAGCGGTGTCAGGCCTCTCTGAGCGGCTCCCCTCCCCACACCTTTATAAATAAAGATTATCCCGCGGAGAAAAGAGCGCTCGAGTCGTAAGTAGCGTTTGAATTGCACGCCCGCCGTCTTACGCGCTAGCATGCATGGGACCGGTGCCAATCACCAGGCTAATTGCCGAGAAGCACTTTGTCCCCAGCCGCGAGCTGCAATCAGGGATTTATTTTCCACGGTGTCAGAAATGGCGGCGCTTACTCACTGCATCCATGTCGGGTAGGGCTAGCCATTCAGAGCGTGTTCAGAAACCCTTTGATCGATGCATCTGTTTTTTTTTTCTTCCTCGTTTGATAACCTTGGATTTGGCCCTTGGCTTCATTGACTTTCAGTAGATGCCCTGGCCTACGGTGACTTACAGTGCATGAAATAATTTTGATTAAAAAATAAAAAATAAATAAATATATATATATATGCAGAAGCACAATCTTTAACTGGCAAACACCCCTTTATGGGATTATTTTCATTGTGTGGTTGCTAGAGAAAAGATTAGAGAAAAGGTCATCTCTGCTAACCCAAAACACTGGCTCAGTGACTTTTAAAAAAGATTTAGGTTGACCCAAAGTGTATTTTGTTGTAACCTTGGCCCCCTGAATGAATTATGTGAATCCTGTCTCTC
The DNA here is from genome assembly GCF_018555375.3 of Anguilla rostrata. Lineage (NCBI taxonomy): Eukaryota > Metazoa > Chordata > Actinopteri > Anguilliformes > Anguillidae > Anguilla > Anguilla rostrata. Next base: position 11,849,718 of record NC_057936.1, read on the forward strand.
GCTCTCTGTGGCTGGGACTTGAGAGAGGCTGAGCGGGAAGGAGATCTCCATGGAAACTGTGGCCAACAGGTACCTGAAGATGGCAGCTCGGAGGCCTTTGTCACGGGTTTTCTCTCTAGAGGCCCTGGGACAGATTTACGGAAAGATTGTGACTGCTTTCTGAATGCAGGGGTAGTCGCTGCTGAATCTACTTCGGATTTACTAAACAGTTGCAATGGGTCAAAATCACTCTTCCGATCTGATTTACAAGGGTTGTGCCGCTCTGAGACTTCTCTTTCGATAAGTAATAAATATGTTGATGAATATGTGTATGTGTGTGTGTATAATCAGGAATGTATATGCTAAAACAGGGTGGAGATTTTGTAAATTGAGTATTTTATAGAATTTACTAAAGTGTGCCTTAATTGTGGCCCTCCTCTTTGAAGTTTAAGAACTCCTATAAGCAGGTGGTAATTTACTTATTGCTGATATGGCCCAGCTCATGTACTGTAAAAGTAAAAGGTTGGTTAATGAGGAGTTCTTTCTCTCCCAAGCATGGCAGCAGCCATCAGAGCCAAGGAGACACAGAGGACAAAAGCAAGAGAAAATCCAAGAATTTTTCCCTCTTTTGGTTAACTGAACAGAAAATAGCGCAGCGATACAGCCTAGGTTGCACAGCCAAACAATAATCTTACTCCTGGGAGATATAAAAGTGGAAATTAGGCATGCACCCAGAAATCAAATTCCCTGTCAGTGTGATGTTGCTATGGTGAGGCTGCTCTCAACATTTCTTTGCATCTGGATCTTGTCAGAGTGGCCTACTGTTGAATGCATTTTGCATCCAGTTTTATTACTGTACTGTCTGCGGTACTCAACGTTTTGTCCTGACAATCTACACATACATTTTTCTACAAATCACGTGTTGTTGTTATTATTATTATTATTATTGCTATTATTATTATCATCATTATAAAGTATATTTGTTTTACTGTAAAGATGCAGGACTTCAGTTGACCAATCTGTTGTCAGGCAACAGTCAGTATAAAAACGCAGCTCTGTATTTAATCAGTTGCCGTTTTGTGTGTATGCGTTCGCAGGGCACAGGCTGGATTGTGAATGCAGTTTTACCTTCGGGTGTTTAGTGAGGAGTTCTGCCACATCACTTCCTTCCGCCCCCACAGCTCGTTTTGCAGGGATTGTTCCGTCAGTGTTAATGTGTTTTTTTTTCTGGTAGATCGCTGCCTGTGCCTTTCGCCAGCATTACGCTGTGGGAAAGTTTCTCATTTGGCCACTGCCTATCAACAATGCCGTCTTTTCTTTGAAGCATCTACAGTTCATTTTGGTTTTGCTTAACAAATTTACTTTTGTTTGTGTAAGTGCTCCAAATTTTTCTCCTTTCTGTTGGTATTGTATTCCTTTGCTGTAACAAGCCATTGTGACGCTGTACCATGTTAGCCATTTCCTCTATTTTCTGATTTAAGATTTCTTTCTCATTGCCTCACTACTTGTGTCTGGTTGCTTCTTCTTGTTGTCTTGGGACCTCGTAATCTGGACATGTACGCATACTGTTGTACTGTTTTGCATCCTTTTTTGGGGGGCATGTCCAACCACAAAACTGAGGAGGTGCTTCATAATTTGGACGAGTTCTAGTTAATTGGCGGTTAATGTGTCGGTGTGCGTGATCGCAGCAGACCCTCAGTTTAGCGAGCGTTTTTTTGCCCGTGACTATTTCCTTGGGAAATCTGGCTCTCTATATCTCACGGTCTCTATATCCGGACAGATACTCCTGGCGAGATATCCGTTGTCGGAGCGATTTTCGCAGAGCAGGAAGACCTTGCACGAAGTTGCCCTCGGCAATTCCCAACCACCGAAAGGAAGCCTACAAAACCGAGCGTGTGGCTCGGTCCGTAGGGCGGCGGAATCTCGAGCCGTACGCGAGTGCCCCCCGCTCCGGAACCTTCTGAGCCGCAATCCCTCTCCTGTCTGTTACCCTCTCTGCGTTCTACCTGTCTGAATAGAGCGACGGATGCAAAAGGAGGGCGGTCCGTCTGTTCTCCCTTTAAGGAAAGAAAAACAAAGGTTTTTTTATGCTCGTTAAAATGTTCCTGTGCATATCTAAATAGCCGGACTTCCGTTTTTATTTGTTAGCGCTGCATTGATGGTGACCTTCAGTCAGCATTGATGAAGGTGTTTGTGAAGTGATGCTGGCAGAGGGTTCTGCTGTACGCCATTGTAAACGATCTAGACCTGCTCCCTGTGCTCTGAGTCAGAGGTTTTTTTGATATCTGACTTGCGGCTGCCCAACACTGTCCACGGTGTCGATGAGTCTCCTCAGTTCTGTTTTTGTGTCTCCCCGCAGTCCATTGACCCCGGCCAACAGTTCACCTGGGAGAACTCCAACCTGGAGGTCAACAAGCCAAAGAACCGCTACGCCAACGTCATCGCCTACGACCACTCCAGAGTCATCCTTGCGTCAGTAGACGGTGAGCAACCCCCCACCCCCCCCTCCCCTATGACTGGGTCAGAAGGGTGACGTCAGCACCTACGCGGTATTGGTAGACTCAACGCTTTCCCGGCATACACGCTAGGGAAGTTAGCCTGGTCAGCGCGCCAGTCAATTTTTAAACTGCCGCAGCTCAGACGTGAACACGCCCCGACACTCGTCCCATCCCCCAACCCCACTATCCACTGACGTTCCCTGTCGGCATCCCCCCCCCCGCAGGCGTGCCGGGAAGCGACTACATCAACGCCAACTACATCGACGGCTACCACAAGCAGAACGCCTACATCGCCACGCAGGGCCCCCTGCCGGAGACGCTGAGCGACTTCTGGCGCATGGTCTGGGAGCAGCGCACCAACACCGTCGTCATGATGACCCGGCTGGAGGAGAAGTCGCGGGTAAGTGCCGGCCGTCAAACGTCCGGGGGGGGGGGGGGGCGGCGCTAACATCCCGCATTTGTTGTTTCGCTCGCCACTGAGGTCAACTTCATTTTGAGTCGGATGGTTCGGGAAAATAATTTAAACCCGGTTCGTTAATTATATCGGCGTAACTGGTTCGCGTTGGTTCTGTCTGCGGGAATCAGTCTCTCGGCGTCGGGGAGGACGGTTTCTGTGCCGACGTTAAATGTCGTTTTGTGACCGTGGAGGCGCGACCGTTGGGCACGGGAAACACGCTTAGGCCGGAAAAGGCTATCTACAAACGCCGTGCTCTGAGATCTTCGCGATAAGCGTAAGGTCAGGCTGGAGATAGGGGAGGCGCAGAACAAATGTGTCAGCGGGTGGGGAGGAGGACCCCGTTTACACTAAATAAATATCTTTATTGACGCAGCATCGGCTGGCAGGCAGCGGCAGGACTGCGCGCCCACGCAGACGCGAGTCGTGAGGTGGATAATGAGGCCTCTTTAGAGAGGGGGGGAGGTGATGGGGGGGGTGGAGAAGGTTCTGGAGTCCGAGTGCAGCCCCGGCCTGTTTGTCCGTTAGCCCGGGCCATCCCACCTCTGACATCATTAATAACCGCGGGGGAGGCATCTGGCTGGAGCAGCGCGTGTCAATTAGGAGGTAGATTGATATTTATTCCCGGCAAGACGGCGCAGTGCGTTTCCCTCCACGGCATTAGCCAGGGTAAAGAAGCCTGACCCCCCCCCCCCGTACCGCGGCCGTCTGTGCTCCGCATCCGTGAGGTGCTGATCTGCTGGGATTCTCCGGGTTTTGACACTCTCATTATTGCGGTCCTGTTAGGTCGGTGCACAGTTCCACCCCCCCGTTCTTTTAAGTGCTGGAACGAAGCCTTGAACTTGCGCACAACCCCGCTCCCCTCTCCTCTCTGCAGACAGGGGAAAGACACGGGGGGGCGCCAATCGGGGCTCAGTGACCTCTGACCCCCTGCTGGCCCACTCGGTGGAGTGGACCGGCCCGGGCAAGCCGCCCGTCCCCATCCCTGCGCCCACATTTCCGCCTCCGTGACCCCACCCTCTGTCAGTGACTAAGCGACAGAAGACACGTTTCCACGGAGAGTAAACAGGAAACGCCACAGCAGCCGCTGCGAGAGAGGGGCAGCACGTTGGCCACCCTTTGGCGATGCCACCTGTCCAGTATGTTCCGCCACGTGACTTAAGACCTTGACTAACAGCGTCGGTCGCGCCCGCAAAATCAACAGCCTTCGCCGATAACGGGAAACAGTTCAGACCGTGGTGCTTTTCCATTTTTCGTTTGACTCAATTGTTGCACTGCCTGTCCTCTCTCGTCTCTGCTATTGCGAATGGCGCGCCATTACCTTACTGCACTAAAATATGTCTGCGCGATGACAACGCCGTCCTAGGAGTCAAGAATAAGCATTTGTAGTTTTCCGGACATTTTGCACTTTGAAAATGGCAATACGCGGTACAAAATGACAGGTGTTTTCTCAGATTGGTGTCCCCCGGCAAACGGAGAGAAATGGCCTGGGTTTAGTGCCGATTTTTCCGCCTGCTTTGCCCTTCTGTTACCGGGGCTGATGGGAGTCTTTGTGCCGTGGATTTATGGGTCCATAATTCCGCCGATCCAGCACTCGCGCGCGGCGTGCCGCTTTGGGTCCTTAGGCTCCGCCCCCCCCCACCCCCCACCCTCATCCCTTTTCCCTTTCGCTGCCACCCAGAACCAATCAGACGCGAGAGGATAAAGAGGAAGCTGAGGGGCGTGCAGACGTGGCCCATGGCCTCGGGGGGGGCGGAGCCTCCGTAGCGCGATGCGCCCATCTGCCGGGATGCCGCCCTACGTCCCCCCCCCCGGGCGTGGCCCCGGCTCCAGCAAGCTGCCCGCTCTTCCCCCAGCCCCTCCGGGCTAGGGAGGGGGTGCAGTGGTGCGTGAGCCGCTCAAGCTGTCCACCACCTGTCCCACCCCTAGTTAAAGACACCCCCCCCTACCCCGAGCGCTCGGATAACGCGGAGCGGTAACTAGCGGCGACAGAAGCGCGTCCGCCTGCTGTCCCTCGCTTCGCTGTGATGTGAGCGGGTACTTTTGAGGCAGCGTGGTATGCTGGGAAAGGAACTGGGCACGTAACCTGAAAGTCACAGGTTCAGTTCCCAAGTAGGACACTGCTGTTGTGCTAAACCTGAATTGCCTCTGTATGTATCCAGCTACATCAATAGATACTGAAAGTTATTCTGGATCAGAGCGTCTGCTAAATCCCCATGATGGTGGCGGTGGTCGTGATGGTGATGATGATGATGATGAACCTGCCTTTTACACCACGTTATTGATGTGAGACCGAACGGTTGGGCACTCTATGTTTCATCAGCGGTCGTGCTGTCCGTAACACGTTCACGTTCATTGCAGGTAAAGTGCGACCAGTACTGGCCCAGCCGGGGAACGGAGACCTACGGCATGATCCAGGTGACCATGCTGGACACGGTCGAACTGGCGACCTACAGCGTGCGCACCTTCGCCCTCTACAAGGTACGTTCCCGCCACCGCCAGCCCGCGCTTCGGGTACGCGCTTCCCGTTTCTGCCCGTGGGCCGGATCCCAGAATTACACAGTGTCTGAGCAGCGGCTCAGAGGGGTACAGATTCCCACCGTGCAGGAGAGCGATGGGAAATCCCCGATGCTCACCGTTCGTCTGCCTCCTGCCTCTTGCCTGCCTCATTTTCACCTCCAGTCCAATCCGCGCTGTTCTACCATTTGTGACCAATGTTGCGCGTACAAGATCCTGCCAATTTAACCTTCAGGCTTGGACTGACTCTTTGAAGTGTAGGTTTTTTTAGAATGTTTCTGCAAAATTCTAGGTCAGTGTTCTAGAACTCCATTGCTTTCAACCGGTAGCTATTGTTACAATAATAAGAATGTTCAGTGAAGAACGTTGTAATTGCATATGTGTGATGTTAGACCTTTAAAGCGTTGATAGCTAAACGGGCGGAGGGGAAACTGAACGCCCTGCCGGGTGGATGTAAGTGGGAAGGTGGGGGTCTGAGCGTGCCCTCTCTCGCTGCGACAGAACGGCTCCAGCGAGAAGAGGGAGGTGAGGCAGTTCCAGTTCATGGCCTGGCCCGACCACGGAGTGCCTGAGTACCCCACGCCCATCCTGGCCTTCCTGCGCAGGGTCAAGGCCTGCAACCCGCCCGACGCCGGGCCCATGGTGGTGCACTGCAGGTAGGCCCCGCCCCGCCCCGCCCCTTTCGCCCTCCGCATGCAGATCAGGTGTGTAGTTACCCTCGCCATTCACTGTGAGCTGTTCCGTCGTAACGTGAGTGTGTCTGTGTGTATCGTTAATGCTATGGGAGTCTTTATAAGTGCTTGCAGAGCATTGTTACCCTTGAGTAACCAAGTGTGTATTTGTGTGTGTGTGTGTGTTTGTGTGTGTGTATGCACATGTGCGTATGTGCTTATGCATGTGTGCGTGTGTGTGTGTGTATCTGTGTGTGCGTGTGTATGTGTGTGTGCGTGTGTACGTACACGTGTGTGTGTGTGTGTATCTGTGCGTGTGCATGTATACGTACGTGTGTGTGTGTGTGTGTATCTGTGCGTGTGCATGTATACGTACATGTGTGTGTGCGTGTGTACGTGTGTGTGTGCATGTGTACGTACGTGTGTGTGTGCGTGTGTACGTACGTGTGTGTGTGTGTGTGCGTGTGCGTGTGCGTGTGTACGTATGTGTGTGTGTGTGTGTGTGTATGTGTGTGTGTGTGTGTTTGTGTGTGTGTATGCACATGTGCATATGTGCTTATGCATGTGTGCGTGTGTGTGTGTGTGTGCATGTATACGTACGTGTGTGTATCTGTGTGTGCGTGTGTGTGCGCGTGTGTACGTACACGTGTGTGTGTGTGTGTGTATCTGTGTGTGTGCATGTATACGTACGTGTGTGTGTGTGTGTGTGTGCATGTATACGTACGTGTGTGTGTGTGTGTGTGTGTGTGTGTGTACGTACGTGTGTGTGTGTGTGTGTGAGTGTGTTCGTACGTGTGTGTGTGTGTGTATCTGTGTGTGCGTGTGTGTGTGTGTGTGCGTGTGTACGTACACGTGTGTGTGTGTGTGTGTGTATATGTGTGTGTGCATGTATACGTACGTGTGTGTGTGTGTGTGTATCTGTGTGTGTGCATGTATACATACGTGTGTGTGTGTGTGTGTCTGTGTGTGTGCTCAGTGCGGGCGTGGGCCGGACGGGCTGCTTCATCGTCATCGAGGCCATGCTGGAGCGCATGAAGCACGAGCAGTCCGTGGACATCTACGGTCACGTGACCTGCATGCGCTCCCAGCGCAACTACATGGTGCAGACGGAGGACCAGTACATCTTCATCCACGAGGCGCTGCTGGAGGCCGCCACCTGCGGCAACACCGAGGTCCCCGCCCGCAACCTCTACGCCCACATCCAGAAGCTCACCCAGGTCCCGCCCGGGGAGACCGTCACCTCCATGGAGCTGGAGTTCAAGGTAACAGCTGCTCCGCCGGGAAGCCAGACGAGGTTCTCCCCGGCTTCACCGCGCCCTTTCCCAGGGAGGTCTCTTGTTTGCCCCTGGTTGTCTTGTTAGCGGCACTGCTATCTGGGGGTAATTAATAATCGAGGTAATTATCCAGGTGATTCGTACCCCTGTAGGAACAACTCTCGGGGCAAGGTATATAGGCTTAGCCTTAGCCTTAATCTCTAGCCGCTAAACTTTAACCTTCCTGACTCCGTTTACTGTTTGTTTACTTATTGATTCCCAATGATTCTCCTGGACTTCCTCTGCCCTGAAATGGATTGAGTTTGCTTTTATCGCGAACAGACCAAATGTTCGAGGTGAAACGATGCCAGAAGCCGAGACACGCTCGCAGACAGGACGTCCGGAACGAAACGGCCACAGCTGCGCCAGGTCCTAATTTGCGCAAAAAACCTCGCGCAGAAGACGTGTGTAAAAACCGGCTCTCACATGGAAGCGGTTCATATGTAACCGCTCCTCCCCGTTCTCTCATGAAACGGTCGAGCGCTCCCGCGTCAACGCCCGCCGAGCTTTTGCGGGCTCGTCGAAAGGAACGGGCGGAGAGGGGGGGAGAAAGGAGAGAGCCAATCGGGCGCGGCGTGGGAGCAGCTCTGCCCTGTGAAAGGGGGTGTGGCCGCTCCACACCGCGGGCGCTCCCGCTGCTCTACGCCGCTCCGGGAAAAAAAAAAAGCCTCCCGCCATCTTCCCGGGGTCCGCGCAGCAGCCCCAGATTACACGGATCAGACTCGATCGGCGAGCGGGGTGATTGCGAATCCGAGGCGGGTATAACGAGGTTCTGGACGCCGGGCCTCCCGCGAACGTGTTTCGCCAGCGGTTCTGGGATTGACGCTCGCCTGACGTGCGGCAGAACGCACGCGTTAGGGCGGCACGCTCGGCAGGGCCCGTCTACCCAAACGCAGAGGGAGGCGAGTTGTTCGTTTATCTTTTTGGCGCCATTGTGCGTTTCCTTTCTGAATACGGCTACCCCGAAAAGTGTTAAATGCGTTTAACTGTGCATTTTCACGTCACTGTCAGCGTCTTTTTCTCTTATTGTGTAGTACGCAAAATTTGCACGTGAAAAAGGGGTTTCGTTTCTGAACAAGGGACTCGAGGGATTTTCATTTGTCAGGCCCGTGATAGTTCTGGGCATCCCAGAGCCCCCAAACAGGATCTTAACTCTTAACTTGTCTCTTGCAACATTACCAGAAGATGAGTTGCAGCTTCCAGCTCCTTAATGTGCTCTCAGCATAAAAGCGTTTTTAACCCTGTTGTCCTCCGGTCAAAAATGACCCTATCCTGCCTTTAACAGCAGTGCATATGACCAGAATTTGCTTATTTCAGCATGAAAATTGATTACTTTTCCTGTGAAAACCTACCCTTAGAAAAAGTTAAACATTGGCCTTTTAATTACATTTTTATTAAAGTGGTACACCATCAGAGTACAAAGTCTTATGGGTATTTTCTAACCCTGCGGTTATGAAATCAGAAGTCATAATCAAAGTTAAATGGCACACGTTTTACTGCAAAGAAATCTATTATGATGTGTGTTTTGTTGTAAATACAAGTGGTGTAGACTGAAGAAAAGCAGGCACTCTGGTCTGCGGCAACACAAGGGTTAAGTTGCCCAACGCTCACTGTGTCTCTGCGTTTCTCTCCTCCCTGCCCAACGATCCCACCCAAAACCCTCCCGACAGAGACTGGCGAATTCCAAAGCGCATACCTCAAGATTCATCAGTGCCAACCTGCCCTGCAACAAGTTCAAGAACCGGCTGGTGAACATCATGCCCTTCGAGTCCACCCGCGTGTGCCTGCAGCCCATCCGGGGCGTGGAGGGCTCCGACTACATCAACGCCAGCTTCATCGACGGATACAGGTGCGCTCGGCAGAGTGGGGGGGTTAGGGGGGGGGGGCGGAGCTTTTCACGCTCGCCAAACCACCTTTTCGATCCAGAGTAATCGGATTAGCGGCCGCCGCGGAGTCGCTATCGGCGGGGAGGGGTGGGGGGGGGCGGCCTGGACCCCTCTCCGCTCGTTTCGTCTGGGAAATGAACGACGCCCGTTTTTTTTTTTCCTGGTTTCTGTTTTTCCTGCTTCGGCTTTGTTATGACAAACTTAATTAGAATAATTTGAGCGAAGTGATTGGCCGTCATTACGGCTGCCGGCCTGCGAGCGCTCCCTCCGCCCCCGGCTTCAACCGAGCGTGGGAGCGTTAATCATTCCCTCGGGTTCGCCGGTCCGGCTCGGCGCTTTACCTGTCCGACGGGCTTTCTCATCCCCGACGCCGCTCGTTTCCGAGTTATCGCTCATTTCAATGCCGAAGAGAGAGTAGGAGGCAGAAGAGCGGTGTTTTTTCCTCCTTAATGTAATAACGCTTGATGTAATAATGCCCGAATGAGATGTGTCACTCTTTCTAACCGGAACCTGCAGGAACAACCGCAGAGGCTCATCCCAATTACTGCCCCCTAAAACCTCAATGAACACCACCCCTGGGACACCCTGTCCTTTATTAAATATCTAAATCCCGTCATTACGGTAATCCCCTAAGTGGATATTTTAATGAAATTTTGCTTGAATTTGGTTTCCCCATTTTGTGGCGCTACATGATTTTTTTGTGCTCCGCTTTAATTCCGGTTGGCTGGCTGGGCCCCTAAGCAAATTAAAGTGGTTGACTGGCCTTGTAATCGCTATAGGGTAATTAAGGTGCTTTTTTTTTTTAAAGGGCACGCTTTAGATATTTGAGTTTCGGGGGAACCTTGCTAATGTTCATACGCTACTAAATACTCATTCAGCCATCAGATGACACCCGTACCGGAGCACGGTGCATTTTAGGCCGAGCGGAGCGTCGTGTTTTAAAAGGCCCGTCAGGTTCAAACCGCGAGGGAACGTCTCTTGACCGGTCTGTTCCAGGACCCTTCCGTTAGGTTTTATTCCACTTTATTCCGTGGCGCGTGCTCCTAAAAACCCGTCCCTCGGCGGTTCCGGCACGTCGCTCGCGTTAAAAGCCCGAAAACGCCCGGTCGTAGCTTTTCCGTCAGAAAGCCCCGGGCGGGGTCGTCCCCCCGAGGAAGGGATCGAACCCGAAGGCCGGCGGGGCGCCCAGGCGTCCGCGCGGAGGCCCGGTGTCTCCGCTTTTCGGTTTCCAGCAAAGAAAGTGAGGAGGGGAAAGTTGGACTTCTCGCTCTCAGACTTCCTCTCCCCCGCTCTCAGACTTCCTCTCCCCTGCTCTCAGACTTCCTTCCCCTCGTCCTCCTCCCGCTCCTCTGCGGTTCTCTTTGTGATGTGCGGTAACGGGCCTGAGGGCTGCTTTAATCTCCCAGTTGCACATTATTGCCTCCCCTGCAGCACCTTCATTAGTTGTTTACCTGCAGCTGTGCGCAAGGGGAGGAAGGAGGAAGGGGGGGTGGGGGCGGACCCAGCGAGCCCAATGCCGCCTTTTACAAAAGAGCTGCACTGCCCTCTGGTGGTGGCTGAGGGCAACCGCGGCTCACGGCGCCGCCGCACCCTCAGTGAAATTACAGGGAGGGGAAATGTATTCTCTGCCGGTACCTCGCTGAGTTGCATCATCAGAGCGAGCGCAGCGCTAACGGTTACCCCGCGTCAGGCTCTGTCACGGGTCTCAGCACGCGTTACGGTAGGCCCCCCCGGGAGCCCCACGCGGGGCCCGAAAGCCGGCGGGTTCTCACCGTGCTCTTCCCCCCTTGCCTCCGCAGGCAGCAGAAGGCCTACGTCGCCACGCAGGGGCCGCTGGCGGAGACCACCGAGGACTTCTGGCGTGGGCTGTGGGAGCACAACTCCACCATCGTGGTGATGCTGACCAAGCTGCGGGAGATGGGCAGGGTGAGCGCCGCCGTCGCCGCCGGCAACGGCGCGGAGACCGAGAGCACTGAGTTGACCGCGGCGCCAGACGAACCGCCGTCCACACTGAGCGCGCTCAGCCAGGCCTGCGTCCTTGGGCAGGCGAGCGCGCTCAGTGAGGAGGGCGGTTCGTCTGGCGCCCGCGGTCAACGACCTTAAAAATCCCGTCTCTTATCACTGTGACTGTTGCTATGGAAACGTAGTTCGCGCTCACTTTTTCACTCACAGCCCGTGGGTAAATGATGTACCTGGGTGGGCTGAACGCCCCGTTTCTCCCCCCGTTTATGCATGCTTACCTCACTGTCGACTGTCAGAGTAGGAGGCGTTTGATTGGCCGCGCTCGGTTTAAGACAAACCCAGGTCTGCGTCCGATCGTGACCGCGTGCCGTTGCGATCTTCTTCACAGGAGAAGTGCCATCAGTATTGGCCCGCCGAGCGCTCGGCCCGGTACCAGTACTTTGTGGTGGACCCCATGGCTGAGTACAACATGCCCCAGTACATCCTGAGGGAGTTCAAGGTCACTGACGCCCGGGTAGGTCACCTCCAGCCCCGCCCTTTTCTCCATGGGAACGGTCCAGTCCGTTCTGCCACTCTGTGTGTTCTAACCATTTTATAGGCAAATGTGTAAGGTTGCTGGTGATACCATGAGCTGAAAATACAGAGAAGTACACCGCACTTTTAATGAACGAGCGTGTCTTGGGTTAGCGCGCACAAGAATTGTGTAGTTATGGAAGGAGTCCTGCGGTTATAACGTCTTCAAAAGTTGTTTGAACGTTCAAGTGGTATATTTGTGTAAACTCAAATACTTCAGAATGTGTCAGATCTGTAGGGCACATTGAGTGCACGGTAACATCGCTGGAATCTTCCGGAACAGAAGCTCAAGAGATCAAGCACCCCCCCAGGGATGTAACAAATTTTTTCGCTCTAAAAATAGATCACGGTACTCAGAAGGCTGGAAGTGTCAGAGTCACCCTTCACATGTTAGTGTCACACCATATGGAGAACAACCTACAGACACGCACTCGGTCGGGAAGAATCATTCCTATGTGCGCGCGTGTGTGTGTGTGTGTGCGTACGTGTGTGTGTGCATGCATGTATGTGTGTGCATTGGCTTTGTGTGTGTGTGTGTGAGAGAGAGAGAAAGGGAGAGACAGTGGCAGAGAGAAAGATAGAAAAGAGAGAGGGAGATCGAGAGACGGAGAGAGGGAGAGAGAGACCATATTAGAGAATGTTCCAGAGATTGTCTGTGCAGTGCTGCCAACAGCCCAAGGTCCACAACCTTCAGTCTCCCTCGACCTTGCATCTCTCTTGTACCGACAGCAGCACTAATAGGCAAACGCATGTTCACACCTTCACAAAAACCGGATCGTGCTGGAAATTTTTTACTCTGTACCGAATGTCAAAATATGTGCCCTAATTAGTGATAGTGACTAATCATTCTGTGACAAATGTCTTATCGAACAATGTAAAGATGTTCTGAAGTTAATAATATAATATGGCTGAAGACAGATTGTACTGTGACATTCTTGCATTCACTGCAGAGGTCTTCCTGTTGTCTTGGCCTGGCTTTCTGCGCCTGTCAGATGTCTGCAAGTTGCTGCCATTTTGTCTGGTATTTAGAAAAACAGCACAATGGCATTTCAATTCTCCTTTGTCCCCAGTATAGGGGATTTATTTTCTTTTCTAAGCGCTGAGAGTTATACCATGGCAGGCCACTGCGGGATACTGTGAAAACAGTAGGCTCCAGAGGACATAACAAAATTTATTTTGCTGGTGAACTAAGCAGCCAAAATATACTGAGCGCCGACAGAAACTGTATTTATGTATTCTTATAGGAAAGTGTATATTTTTCAAACTCAGTACGTGTGCAGTATTCGGCACCAGTTTTTGGGTCTAAATTGGATAAAGTGGATTTGACAGCAGCGCAAAGATGACATCATATCATTAGACGGGGAGCTGATTGGACACCGGTAATGAGGTCATTTTGCCAGGTCAAATGCCAACATGCCCTATTTATCAAGAGATCAGCACTTTCGCGTCAACGTGAAGGTTTTTTTTCCTCTATGGGCGGGGCGATTGTATTCAGATTACATGCGCATCGAGCGCAACTGTTACTGATTTTAATGACAGACAAGGATATTCCATTATCCATCTGTGGGGAACGAAATGGATGGAAATGTTTTGGCGTGCTTGTGTTTGTATTTTCCATTTGGTTCACAAGAGCGGAAGCGGAGGCTACTGAAAAAAGGGAGAGAGAGGTCACTGACTGCAGCACTGCCACCGCAGATTTTACAGAATTTACCATTGTTAGATACGTGGTTGTTAGGAAGCTAGGATACTATCTCTTGTTTCTGCTTAATTTCCTATTGCATGATATTGCACAAAGGCATCATTGCTATAATATTGGTACAGAAAAGATAATCTAGTTTGTCTAAGATGCCAATCTTTGGTTGAATTCACCTTTAACATGTTGTGTAGCGTATCACAGAACACAAGACTAATGTGTATTTGGAGGTAAATCACTTTATGAAGAGGACAGAGTGGGATTTATCGCCTCTGATGTTATACCTGAGGCAAATGAGAAAAGGCATGTAACTGAGATCTCATGACCTGCTTTCTCATTGGTCCTGCAGGACGGCCAATCCAGGACCATTCGCCAGTTCCAGTTCACTGACTGGCCCGAGCAAGGAGTGCCAAAAACGGGCGAGGGATTCATCGATTTCATTGGGCAAGTGCACAAAACCAAGGAGCAGTTCGGACAGGATGGACCAATCACAGTGCACTGCAGGTAAGAGGCACAGGTGTAATGTACAGCACATACCAGTGCTGTTCCTTCATGGACTTAAGCAGTCAGCTGGCACAAACTGTGCTGCTCATTCTTTCACTTCACGAACAGTTGGCTTGATAGTGTACAGAAGTACCTCAAATACTCGAGCCGTATGGGGCTATGGGGAATGGGGCTACTTCAGAAATTTGAAAGCGACATCAAAGCACACACATTTTAATTATACCGTGATCATTTATTGAAACGGTTACTTGCTTTACTCTTGTCTTACTTTAAGGAAGTTCACATTTTGTTGCTGTAAGTTAAGCAATAATTAAACAAGCCGTAAGCTGGATCTCACAAGAACGTTCGTTTTTTAAATTCAGTGCGGCCTGTCCAAAAAACGCAGTATAAAAAAACAGCATTAGAATAACCCGTCTACAGTTGACAACAACTGGCAGAAAATGCTCCCTGTCTTGTGTAAAATCGAAACATTGCAAACTGCAGCTTGAAGCCAACGCGAGGGAACATTGAAAGGGAGTAGCGGTCCGCGGACACACAGCCTGAAACTGACTACCCAGCTGAACGTAAATCGATTTTGAGTAACACGCATTTTAGTGTGTTTCTCAACACGTTGACGGATGTTTTTTGTACCGGAACAAGAGAACATACCGTTGTTTTGATTGCACCGTGCCTCTCTCTCGGAGACTTGCACCCGACTCGCTGACTTTAGGTGGATCCGTGATGGAGAAGTGCGTTTTTGTGTTTTTTTTTTTTTTTTTTTTTTATCCTTGGGAAGCGCGACTCGTTTCTGCTTGATGTTCACTTTTTTGCCTCACTGATAAGTAACTGTGAGAATCTGCGTATTGTGTAATAAGGAGCTTAAAAATTGCTGACGCTGCTTCTGGGTTCGTAGTTTGCTCGGTTGGTCGGTCAGGCGGTTTAGCCTGAGTTTCACTTCTCTGAGCTTCTGCTGTTATTGAAATCATCAGACCACCTTTCGACTCCAAACATGCATTGATTGTTATTCGTACCGGCTAAATGTAGCGTTGCAACACAAATCGTGGGGATAAAGGTAATCGAGAACAGTGGGCTGAAAATGAAGAAATCATTTTTGGGGAGGTTGATCCAAGCTCATTACCTGCATGAGGTGCGTTTGGGATCATTATCATCGTAATTTTCTGAATTTTTTTTCCTCGTCTTCCACTTGGTTAATGCCCGTATCAGCACTGACATTGAACTGTGTGTGTACGCGTGTGCGTGTGTGCGCGTGCGTGCGTGTGTGTGTGTGTGTGTGTTAGGGCTGAGCGATATATCACAACGGTAATTATCGAATTCAGTAGCTCTCGTTGCCACCGTGTGTCTGTGTGTGTGTCTGTGTGTCTGTGTGTGTGTGTGTGTGTATGTATGTCCCACACAATATGTAACAAGCGTGCCTCCCTCCTGCAGCGCTGGTGTGGGCAGGACTGGCGTCTTCATCACCCTCAGCATCGTCCTCGAGCGCATGCGGTACGAGGGCGTGGTGGATCTCTTCCAGACGGTCAAGACGCTGCGCACCCAGCGGCCGGCCATGGTGCAGACGGAGGTAAGGCCCGCGGGGAAGGGGCACCGCAGCCGTGAGGAAAGGTGGAAAGGCCCGGGAGAGCAAAAGAAAGGGGCGAGTTAAACCATGGAGAGTCTTAAACAACAGGTTGGCGTCTATCCATGGACAAGATTTTAGCAACAGGGGTCCATCAGTGGAAGATAGAAAGTTTCGGTGTACCTGCTGGAAGGAGAAGAAAGGGGGTGTTCATCATGGAGAGAAAAGAAAGGGGCGGATCCAAAAGGGAGAGAGAAAGAAAGGGGTGTGTCTATAATGATGGAGAGAGAAACAAACGTGTGTGTCTATCATGAAGAGAGATGGAGAGGGGTGGGCACTCCATTGACAGAGAAAGAAAGGGGCATGTCTGTCATGGAGAAACATTTCTGCACATGTCTGTTCATTTCTCCGCTACCGTCTTTCCCGGATGGAAAGACTGCTGTCTTCGGGATCTGAGCGTTTTCTCCGTGTCCTCTCCTCCTCAGGACCAGTATCAGCTGTGCTACAGAGCGGCCCTGGAGTACCTCGGGAGCTTCGATCACTATGCAACGTAACCACTCCCGGGGCAGCTGGGAACCCTTCTCTCTCTCTCTCTCTCTCCCGCTCAGCCAAAAACCCACCCACCCACCCACCCACCCACCCGATTCTGTGCTGGGAGCCGGCGGAGGAGGCGGGGCGCGGGGCGCGAGCAGAGATTCGGCTGGCCCAACCTCCCACCAAAAGCGGTCCGCCGGGACCGGCACAATGAAATCGCTTCTAAACCCTCCCCAGAAAAGAACAGCCTCGAACAGCAATTCTGGTTGCCGCTCTGCAACCTTCAACATCCCTCCCTCGTCATAGCAACGCAACCGGTAGCACATAATATTTGGGCTTTTTTATTATAATCATTATCATCAACGTTATTATTATTATTACCATTGTTATTATTATTATAGCCATTGTTGAAATGATATCATTTCGATTTTTTTTACAATGATTTACACTGGTTATATTCTTTTCTAAGTCTTAAAGGCCTAGTGGGCCTGTGTTTCCATTACCAGTACTATTTTTTAATTTTATTTTTTCTTTTTAAAACTTTTTGTAGGTTATTTTAGCACAAAGGACATGTATTTTTAGCATGTCCGTATATACTAATACTGGAGAGCCACTATTCTCTGAGCTGCTGTTGATTTTATTTTTTACCATGATTATATTATTCAAATCTTCTTCTTTTCTTGTGTATAATTGGTCTTTTCCAGTGGAACGGGGGACACACTTTTATAAGCCTTTTCACTTCCTGGTACTTTATAGAAAGATTAATTATATAAAAAAAAGATTTAAAAAGCATATCCCAGAGTTAGTGGATCATATTAACCCATTAAGTAAAAAAAACTGAATTAACCAATGAAAAAAAAAATCAGCCATGTACAGATTCTAGCTTTGCTCTCGATAGCTGTTAACTGTGATTTCAGAAGGGACACCCGTTGCTTAAAGACCTTTTCACGTGGCGCAAGACAGGGATTTGGGGACGGGGGCGTGTCCTGCGACTGCTGGCGACGCCCCCCTCATTTACGCCACCTGTCCTGCTCAAGACTGAGTTGGGAAAAATGACGGAGACCACAAAGTAGAAGGAGAAGCTTGTTCCTTCCCCCAAAAGTGGAAAACCAAGAGGCCATACTCCACTCCAGTCATATGTACGATGACATACTGCAGCAAGCAAGAGAACCCTCTTCCTTGGACTGGCTTGCTATTATCTTTATTTTAAATGTAATATGCATATATATACATATGTATGTATATACATATGTACATATATATACATATATATGTATATGTATATATATATATATACACACACACACATACATATGCATATGTTCTTGCTATCCTGAAACAGCATTAACTATCATTAATTATTCCACCTGCAAATATTCCTGGATTTTTTTTTTTTTTTTTTTTTTTTTTTTTTGACAAACCAACGATGGGATCACGACGAGGACTTTGTCCTTGAACCAGTAACGGTACGATGCTATTACTCCTGTGTCACCACACGGCTCTCACTGAAGCACAGACGGACGGTCTCCTCTGAGCGCTCGGCGAAGCGGCACAAGATGGACGGTGGAGGATTTCTACACTTCAATCGGCGCTTTCCTTCTCTGGAATGGGTAGAGTCGCGGAAGCAAGGCGAGCTTGGACCCGAGGAGCCGGAGGTGTCGGCGACGCGTTCGTTTTTACCTTGTGTACGCATAGTGCTGTAGGGGTTCAATCTGTTGTATACACAGTCTGTTTTCTATTTGTTAATAAAAAAAAAGGAGAAGAAAAAAAAAACGTTGCAAAGACCTTCATGTTAATAAAGTTGAATAATTGGGTTTTGTACAACTCAATTGTCATGTTTCTGTCCCCGCGGGGAGCTCGGTGCGCGCACCTGCGTGAGCGCATGCTTAATGACTTGTGAGGTCAGGATGACAGACGGGCGAAGGCTCCGCCCCTCCGTCCAGCTGCATGGCTATTCGAGGCCCCTCCTCAGGTAAGGGCTGGGGGCCAGGCCTGAGCCCTGGTGGAGCTTGGGTCAGCCGAGCCCCTTTATGACGCCGCGCTGCTATATTTAGCCGCTTAGCAGAACGCTGTATTCAGTGTCACAATGCTTCTGTGTGTTATGAGTCATAACTTATGACCTTCCGTTTGCAAAGGCCGTTAATGTACCTTAAGTGGCGCTGTAGCCGCCCGTCACCTGCAGCCGTCTGGTCGATTTCCCTGCTTTCTGCACTGCGCTACGCTTTGCCACCTGAGGCGGGATCAAAGTGAGGTGCCGTGCTGGAAGACCCCTCGAACGTGCGGTCGAACCCCTCCGCGCTTGGGAGACTTCAGATCGAAGCTAGATTGCTGTCGAATTTGACTTGTGGAAAAAAATGTGATTGTCGCCAGACGACTCCCTTGGAACGCCGCGTTGCGGGTTCCAGCTGTTCGGCTTAGCTAGCTTCACCAAACGGGAGACCTTTCATAGCGAAGGATCGAACGGCTGCTTTCAGACAGGACGTGTTACGCGCGTGTTGGTCGAGCCCTCACGCAGACTGATGGCCTTGCATCAGAATGCATGTAACTCTGGGACCTGTTCAGACATCTACTGACTGATGCTGTGAGTGCAAATGTTCCCACGGCGATAATGCGCCCAATCAGAATCGTCCGCTTCCAGCATGCGGTTTATAAAGACGACCTCAGAACCGAGCGGCACAGTCCCTTTTGCTGACGGCGTAGGCAGCAGGCACCGCAGGGTGAACCGAGGACTAAATGCCATATAGATTTTAGGTCCGGAAACCAGAGCTTTTGATGTATTCTCCAAGCAGCGCTCATTGCATTGGAGAAGAGTTGTTTGCAGGAACTATAGGTCAAATATTGCGGTCAGTTCCCTCCTCCTCAGTGCCCTTCAGTCAACACAGTGTAGTAGACTGAGTAAATCTGGGGGTTGGGAGTCTCTGTTAAGCTTTTCTCTGACAGGATGAAGCCTGTGGACAGAACACATGCCCCTTCTCCTGCACTCTTGTGTCACGTATTGACGTCTGAGGCCTTCATGTAGTCAGCCCTAGCGGCTGCGCACGTCTCCCCCGTTAATTTAAGATTGCAAAGCGAAGTGATCACTGTAATTTTACAGGCATTTTCAGTGGAGCGTTATGTCCCAATTACTGATCTTGAACGTCTAATAGTCGGTAGGGCACTCAACTTGACGTGGAGGTATTTATATCTGCCGGATAATCGGATGGTCTTTGCCTTTGTCCCCATTAGCACATCCATGCAAGATCATGTATTGTTTTTTTGTTTTTTTTTTACTGGTAATATTTTTAATTTCCTTTAATGGGTCACTTGAAATGCAAATCAGGAATTGTTACATTTTGCTTGTTGTCAAAACAGCTGGAAAACTTCCCTGTGTAAACCTATATGCAGCACTAAACAACAGTATCTGTCTTTCATTAATATTCAGCAGCCTTGGCTCACACCCCATTGTTCGTGTTCAATGAATTATTCCTCAGTTGCGAAATTAAGACGTTATTTTATAAATAAAACTGTGGCAATGATTATCAGTGTGGATAATTAATATGCATGTACTTGCATGCTTCCCAACTCACACAGACATCTAAATGATTGTGGGGTGAATTCCAATGTCAAACTTCTCACATCTCATTGCTAGCACTTTGAGGACATTTGTTTTGTTATGATTATGGTTGCTGGGTGTTCGTCAAAACGGAAGGTGATTTCCATTTTTAATGTGTTTATTCCCCTCTCCGTCGCCTGTTCTCCGTGGATAGGGGGACGGGAATCTGATCCACTGGCTGGCTGCGTGCCCAAATGTAATCGGATTGAGGGGAATCAATGCGCTCTGCTCACTTCAATCGGATTCAGATCTGATGCAATTACAGCTCGGTGCGGGCGGGGCTCGCCCCCGGCGGATTGGAAAATCAAAGCCGCTGCTTTCTCAGTCGATTAAAATGTGCACAGCATTAATAAACGGTAAGATACGCGGCGGTAATCTGCTATAAAGGTCGCGGAAGGCCGCAGAGGAACAGAAAGTACGAACGCGCAGCAGTCGCCAGCCCTCTGGAGTTGTAAATATTCCGCGGCGCATTTTGTAACGGGGTTCTGGTACTCGCCTTGTTTCTCCATTACAGCGTATGCATTTGCACATTTCCCATTTAAATAATGGCCAGGCGTGGTTATGATGTTTGACATGTATCCAGTTGCCCCACCTCAAGCTTAGAAGTAATGGAATGGAAGCTAGCGTAATGATTCAGTGGGAGAACTGCATTCTTACATGTCCAAAACGAGACTTCCTTGTATGCGCAGTAAAATGTCCAGTATTAATTCAACTCTAACAGTGTTAATTCAACTCTTTCACAGATAACATTTGGTCCTGCTCTGGAATGTGGGACTATCTGTTAAGAGCTTAATTAACACTGTTAGAGTTAAATTAACACTGGACATCTTCCTGTGTGATGGTGCTGGGGCTTTTGGTGTTGCCAGTTTGAAGGGTGAAAGAATAATGCCTGACTCGTTCAGGAGAGCCCCTATGATTGCAGTTTTACATGGGGGTTAAGAGTTAGTCGGAAAGCTAGCCGAAAGGAATATAGATGGGATTAGTGTGTAAGTGATGAGCAGAAAAGAGATGCAGCACTCGGATTGGTGAAGGGTCAGCAAGATGCTTTTGGACAAATAATTAGCACGGTGAGAACATTACTCTAAATCCTTATCTCCTGCTCTCTTTCATCTGTATTCTTTCCAAGGCTTTCATCTGTGCTGACTTGCCAGTGGATTCATTTTTCATGCAACAATTATCTTTCCGTGCCTGTCCTTTGGGAAATCTTCAAAGTCACCACTGGATGGCAGAAATGTACAGGTCTGGTCCTTGGGCTCTGGAAACTGCAAGTTTCAGACTGAACTATTGACCGGTCACCGAGAATCCAATTAACAGTTCAACACAATTTCAGTTTTGATAGTCAGATTAAAATGATGACTATTTTGTACATCGGGATTTCTGTGTTTTATCTGCCTCAGTGTACACATTCGGTGTAATTCACATCTGGATTGGATATGAGCCAGCACTGTAGGGTTGTTTTAAATATGTCATCCCCTTTCTAATTAGGCCAGTGTCTCTTAAGAATGTGATTAGCCTGGAGAGTGATACTTCTACACCATTAATTAATCCCTATTAAGCCTCTTTACTTAGAGAACTGGATTCCAGCAGCCACAGATACTTTTCAAATTGTTAATACAGTTCACAGCTATAATTTCTCATGATTTAAGTTGTCATTTTCATTAAAATGGATCCCTTGGTATTAGACCCACTGAAATTTACAGAGCTGTTCAGGAGGGCTTGCGTTTCTATTCTATTTCTAAATATCAAAACAATCCTTCATTGCACACAAACATTGTCTGGGTCAATTGAAAACATACAATAAAACTAAAATAATATATATTTTTAAAACCCCAAGAAGTAATTCCTTTAAAGATGGGAGAACTGCAATGGACTTTACATTTATCATTCAAAAATGTGGCTTAAAGAATCATGTTCACTCTGTGGTTCTAGCAAGCGAGAGGTCGTCATCTCAGAGCCCATCAACTTTATTATCTCATGTTGTCATCTCATTACTGGTGTCTTCTGTAAAATTTACCTCATAATAATTCTCTTAGTTTTCTTGAAGCATGTTCATCTCCAGATCTGATGAACACGATTTATACTTCTGCATTTTTCTTTATATGCCCAATTTCATGAAAAAAAATTAACCGAATCCTGTGATTTGATTAGGTCTGTTCGTCTGAGTTAGGATAAATGCTTATTGGAAATAAAGGTCAGTTTGCATTATAAAGCTGTAAAAATAACAAGCTTATTCCGAATAGTTTTCTGAAGGTGATGACTCTGATATGTAAATAATAATGCTCATCGTACAACTATAATATAGAGCATTAACCTATTCACAATAAAAATAGTTTGCTGAGTGTGTTTTCTTTGGAAATTATTCTGGATATTAATTAGACTCACATTTGAATTTCACAAATACCTGAGTATACAGCAAGAGTACTGCTGTTAACTTCCATAATTTAAACGTACAGTTTTAATTAAAGGTGGTGCAGTGGGTTCGGTGGTCTTGATCTCTGTTGCAAATGTGTAGTAGAATAAAATCTACTTTAGCAATCTAGCAATGCATGTTTAACACTAATGAAAAACACATCAAGGCACTATGGCCCCCCTATATGTTTGCTTGGCTGCTGGTGAAAACAGGCTGTTTGCCATGTGCTTTGACAATGGTGAGATAGCATCCAGTTTTTGTGAACATATCTACTTGAAAAACCATTTATGACTTTTTTTTGAGTATTTATTGTCAGCATATTTAAGTTGTTATTGTTGCAGTGGAATTCTGTAGCTTTTGGAATATTGTATACATGTTTTTGTGCACTTGTAACCTAACTATCAGTTGTATGGTTTTGTCTTGTCTGAGTAATTCCAGTATTTTAAGATCAGACGTGAAATTTTTCAAAGCCAGCTGCTATGTGATTCCTCTATTGCTTTGGAAGTGTGTCTGTGGGGACCCAATGTGCAAGCTGGTTCACATTCCAGCTGAACTTAGTGGGTCAGATTTCATTGAGCTCTTTAATATCTTTGTAGTTGTCTGTCAGATATCTGTGTATTTGTGCTACAAATAGTATTTCTTATTTACCCTGGTACAATTCAGAGAGTAGTCATTTGGTAGATCTTTTAGCCAAAGTAACTTACAAAAAGTCCATTTTTAGATGGAAAGCAAACACCCCCGGATTCAGAGACAGTTATATCAAATAGGTGCCACTGTCGATGAAAGGTACATGTCTCGAGACCTGCAAAATGAAGAGAGAGAAAGGTAAGTGTTTTTTTTTTTTTTTTTTTTAAACATAAACTGTGAGGTGTTTTGTCAGAAAATGTGTGGGGTTTTAGATATTTTCAGAAAACAGCCAGTGGATCTGCCTTCCTGGACAGAGAAGAGGCTACAAGGACAGAGCTGTGGCTACAAGGTGAAGTTGCTGGGAGTTGAGGGAGATGGGACAGTCAGGGGATGCTGAACTGAGAGGTGTGGTCAGAGTGTATGATGTAATCATTTTCTGAAGGTAAGGTGGGGCAGTACAGTCAGCAGCTTGGTATGCCAATGTGAGTGGTTTCCGTTAAATGCGGGCTGCTACTGGAATACGGCTGCTGGAGGTTGTTGCGACAAGATGGCACCCCCCTCCTGCAAATGCAGTGGACAGGGATAGAAAGTTACTCCATGTTGTATGATGTGCTGGGTTTTGAATAAGTGGATACACTAGAAAATGTGAAATTACTAGGCCTGGCTAATCGCAGTTGGCTTTCCAGTTCATCCCAAAGGTGTTGGATGGGGTTGAGATCAGGGCTGTGTGCAGGCCAGTGAAGTTTTTCAACACCAATCTCCACAAAACCCTTTCTATATGGACCCCCCATGGGCATTGACATGCTGAAAAGGAAAGGACAAACTGTTGGGGAAGCACAAACTCTAGAATGTGATTGTATGTTGTAGCATAGAGATTTGCTATCACTGGAACTAAGGGGCTTAGCCCAAACCATGAAAAACGGCCTCAGACCAAGGGGGGTCCAGATACTTTTGGTCATATAGTGCCCTGCCTCAGTAAGGTTCTTCTAGCTAAATGGAAGCAAATCCCAGCAGCAACTCCATATTACTGCCCATAATTTTATATATATATGTATATATATATAATTTTTATAATATTTATTTTTAATAGTGGTTCTTGGCCCAATCATAAAGAATTAATTTGCGGAACAAACAAGTCAATTACTTTGGATGCATTCTGAATTCCAATAAGTGAACAAAAAAATCATTAAAAATATCTTTTCATTTTTTAGCACAATAAAACTTTTTTTCTCTCTCTCTCTCATAGAGCACTTATTTGTTAATAAATTCCAAATCCAGTTTTCGTAATCATGCTCAATCAAACCTGTGTAAAATAAGAAATGAACATTCAGCATGGACAATTAAACTTCAGCAAGCCTATTCCTGAATTGATTGGATCCAATGCGTCACACATACACGTCGGGTGTATGGACAGTCCATTTGCGGAGAGCATGGCTCTGCGGTGGAAAATGAACTGTACGTTAAATAACTGGGCGGGGTTACAATAAAAGGAAGAATTTTGATTAGCTCAGAGAGATATCGAGCACGCCCACAACATTGGTGATAAACAAACAGTGTGCGCACGCGTACTTAGAGTTCCGAGGACTAGTCTTCCTGTGCGGAGGTGAAACGTTGCTTTATAGCTAAATTGAATACTGAAAGAAAAATACGTATTCTGTCAGCACAAGTGAGTAATATTGTGCAGTTTTACTTCGTGCATTCTTATGCAAACAGTGACTTATTTCGTATTCCTGTACTTAATGCTCTGTATAAATTGATAGCTTGCTAGCTAGCTAATCACACTAACGTTAACTGTATTTCTAGCCAACAGTATTGATTGCTACATAGTGAGCTAACACTATTCTGCAGAATTAACCTAGCTATCATAAGATACCTATCGGTTATTGCTTTCAGATATTGCGAGTATATTTTACAGTCGTGAGCACATAACTTGACATGAATGTTAGTTAGCTAGTTTGATAGCTGTTTGCCTTTGGGAGTTCAGCTGAAACGGGGCCTTCTCGGCTTTTAAATTGACGTGAAGTGGAACCAATCACAGGCGAAATAGCCTCTTCAAGTTGAGGTTTTGTCCAATCAGGAGCGGCGTGACGGTAGAGTTACGACAGGGACACAGTTGTGTGTTTGGAAGGGGACAATGATGGAGAAAATTGTCTGACATGGCTAACGGTGGTTCGGTACTAGACTAGCTAGCTAACTATTGTTTACCATGTCAGATTTAGTTTTTGCTAACGGCACGTTTCTGTAAAGAGATCCAAACACGTAATATTAGTTACATAAGTTTTCCTAAGGAAATATTTAATTTTAGCTACTAAAATGAATTTTGGACCGTGTCAGTTAGACAGCCGTTGGCTAGGTAGCTTGCAATTCAGCTAGCCTAGCGATCTAGTCTAGACGAACAAGTTAGTACTGTTAGCTCGGAGTCAGAGTAGCTAAGTAGCGCATTCAGTTATTATAGAAGGATCGTGATTTATAGGATTTCGTACTTGCAACATAAATGTTTACTTATAGCGTATAGGTAGCTGTCATCTGCCGAAACAGTTTTATCGCCCAAAAATAATTATCGTTCGTCTAATAAAAAAAAGCTAAATGGTAAGGTAGATCTAGCTAGCAGACGTTAGTTATCAGGCAAAGTGACATCCTAACATAACTAGCCAGCTGGGTTCTTGTATATGCAGCTCTGGCTAAGTTTCTGGAAGACGTGCTGTTTTGACTTTTACCCATAAAGTTACTTGACAGTGTCGGATGCGCAAATATCTAGATATAGTTAGCATAAATAAGTTACAGGTATTATAGAGTTAGTCTAGCTAACGAGTGTTTCTTTATTACTAATAAGTCGGTAGTAGGTAACGTTACCTAACTGATTTTTTATAACGGACTGTCAAAAACGTACTGAATCACTGTGCTCAAACCGGATCGGCGCGTTTAACTATAGTGACGCAAGAGTATATTGCGTTTGCCGTGCACTGAACGAACCACTATTCCAGATGCATGTTGTTTAATCTCTTCATTTACCCCCAACTGCGTCACAAAGATGAATAAAAAGCAAAATAATAGACACACACTGTTTCTATTTTTTTTGCTTTTTAAAGTTTTTGCCCCCCCCCCCCTCCCCCCACACCTTTGCATAACTTAACACATTTCCTCTCGACAAATACATATTTCATTATTTGTATTTCTTCCACTGTAGATCCAACAGGCTTCTGCCACTATGGCATCGGACTCAGGGTCTCAGAATCCTGGCTCTGGACTTATGACTTTCTACCCCTCAAAGGAGGAGTTCAAGAATTTTAGCAGATACATTGCCTATATGGAGTCCCAAGGAGCTCACAAAGCTGGGATGGCAAAGGTAAGCAACGTGGAAGTGGATCTCTCCACAGTTTCTCAGCCAGGTAGTAGCATTAATAAAATGTTTCCCCTAATGCAATGCTCCGTCTACTCCGTTAGGCCTGTCATTGATTTGAGTTTTGTCTGCAGCGCTGATGTATGGGGGAAGAAAAAAAAACAAAAAAACATCAGCGCTGCAGACAAAACTCAAATCAATGCCTTTTGCAGACATTTTCATTAGCATTTTCCCCCCCCGAAGGTTTTTTTGAGTAAATGTGTGTAATATGATTTTAACGCAGTACCAGGCACAATGCAAGAAGCGGAGGGGGGTGGTGACCCTGTGTGTTTGCGTCTGGGGTTAGGTTGTGCCTCCTAAGGACTGGAAGCCGAGGCGCACCTACGATGACATCGATGAGCTGGAGATCCCCGCCCCCATCCAGCAGGTGGTGACGGGCCAGTCGGGCCTCTTCACCCAGTACAACATCCAGAAGAAGCCCATGACCGTGCGCGAGTTTCGCAAGATCGCCAACACCGACAAGTGAGCCTTAAAACTCTGCGCCCCTGCTGCCACAAAGGGCATCATTAAAACAGGAACTTCAGACACAGTCTTTAGCTCAAGGGTTTTGTCTTTTAACTTTTATTATGTGTTGCTTCCTTTGGAATCAGTTACAGAGGCGGAATGCTGCACATTCCCCGTTTCTTTGACTATTCCCTATTTGAATGAAACGTGCTCAGTTGCGATTGCATTTTACTGCACTGCACTGCCTGTACTTGACTGTGGCGGAGGTATCGGCTGATGCAGTTTTGTTGCAAAAAATTTTGTTGCTAAAATGTTGGTTTTAACTCTGCTCACGGGCACTTTTGTAACCGCTATAGATTCTGCCATCCCCGATATGTGGACTTTGAGGAGCTGGAGAGAAAGTACTGGAAGAACCTCACTTTCAATCCACCACTGTATGGGGCTGATGTGAATGGGACTCTCTACGATTCTGTGAGTCGTCCTTAAGTTGGCGTATGCTCTTATTTACACACGCATTTTCCCTGAAAGTAATTAAAATTAAAATTTTATATGGAAAAAAAAAGAGAGTCCTTTTCCCCTGCGGGTTTAACACCTTGTAAAGCGTGCGTGTTGACCGTTTTCCCAGGATGTGACCGAGTGGAACATCGGACGCCTGAACACCATCCTGGACACGGTGGAGAGGGAGAGCGGGATCAAGATCAAAGGGGTCAACACGCCCTACCTCTACTTCGGAATGTGGAAGACCACCTTCGCCTGGCACACCGAGGACATGGACCTCTACAGCATCAACTACCTGCACTTCGGGGAGCCCAAGTCCTGGTAACATTCCGGCACTCTCTCTCTCTCTCTCTCGCCCCCCGGACTGTGGTTTTTACGCTCCACCATTTGGTGGGGCTGTTGTGTCATTGTTCAGTGGTTCTGATTTGAATCAAAGGTGTCCTTGGCCTAAGCAAATTGCAGCGTACTTAATTTGCTTTTGCGATTCGCTTATGCCCCGCACAGGTATTGTGTTCCTCCAGAACATGGGAAACGCTTGGAACGCCTGGCCAAAGGTACGAGACACAAGCTGCCCTTGATATATTAATGTTTAGATATTGTTTGTGTTGTTTAATTAGCAATTTGCAAAGGACCAGTATTCATAAAGAAGTTTTCCAGAGTTGGGCAACAATCTGTATTGGAGTATTCCCTGATTGTTAACTTTTAATTTAAACTATTATTTTTAATACTATTGTGTATCATGATTGTAGATCAGTCAGTAAAGTTTGATTATAAGGCAATGATTATAGGTTATTGTATTGATTCTAAAATTAAATGAAAGTTAAGACTTTTTTTTTGTTTACTAGCAAGATTCACTTTTAAGTTTTGTAAGTTGAGGTAGGGCTTGCATGAGATAAGGCTGTTCAAAATGTAGATTTATGGATTAGCGAAACCATTGATAGCACTGATGGGA
This sequence comes from Anguilla rostrata, assembly GCF_018555375.3. Taxonomy (NCBI): domain Eukaryota; kingdom Metazoa; phylum Chordata; class Actinopteri; order Anguilliformes; family Anguillidae; genus Anguilla; species Anguilla rostrata. The sequence goes on from NC_057936.1 coordinate 11,877,780, forward strand.
AGCCATGCTAGTAGGGAGTTTCGGTAGTCTGTACAAGGCACGGACAGAACCAGCTGCATGGCTGGAAAGAAGTGGGTCCATTCTTTTTGTTTGCCATGAGTGATTTAGTTATAAATAATGAAATGTAATGTAACCGTGTCTGGGGGAAGTGTCGCAACATTCAGGGAAGTGGAAAGTTGTCTTTTGCGGCTCCGATCTGGTGGCCCTGGAGAGGGGGTCAAAGTTACCGGTCCCTGGGCACCTTAATTTGATTTTGGCAATAATAACCTTTCAGGGTTTTTCCCTGGAAGTGCCCAGAGCTGTGAAGCCTTCCTCAGACACAAGATGACTTTAATCTCCCCGTCCATCCTGAAGAAGTACGGCATTCCATTTGAAAAGGTACCAGGCGTCTGTGCAAGTTGTTCAATGATCAAGAAAAAATTAGTTCATTGGTCAAATTTACTTAACTCTCATCCTTTGAATTACCTCAGTTGTTTTTTTTGCAGTTATTATTTTTATTTTTTTATTTTTTGTTGTTGTTGTTATTATTATTATTATTTGTACTGGACACTCTACCATGGAGATAGGATATGAAATGCCACAGAATTTCATCTGAGCCAGTGGGAGTATCAGCGATGCCCCATCTGCCGCAAGCGAACTCAGTGTGTACGGTGGACAGAGATGGACTCATTAACATGTCGGCCACGCTTCAGATCACTCAGGAAGCTGGCCAGTTCATCGTGACATTCCCGTACGCCTACCACGCTGGCTTCAACCACGGCTTCAACTGCGCAGAGTCCACCAACTTCGCCACCCAGCGCTGGATCGAGTACGGGAAGCAAGCCACCCTGGTAAGGACCGCCTTAGACAGGGGTTCGAGAGCCAGCCGTACGCGGGCCCGAGCAGGAAGCGGGAGCGTCACGGCGGCGCTCACCCGTGTTCCGCTTCCCCCCCCTCCCCTCCTCCCCCCCGCCTTAGTGCACCTGCAGGAAGGACATGGTGAAGATCTCCATGGACGTGTTCGTGCGCAAGTTCCAGCCCGACCGCTACAAGCAGTGGAAGGCGGGGAAGGACAACGCGCCCATCGACCACTCCAAGCCCACGCCCGAGGCGGCCGAGTTCCTGAAGGAGGAGGAGGAGGAGGGGCAGCCGGGCTCCGAGGGGGAGCCCAACGGGAAGGAGGGAGGCGCGCTCAGCCCCGCCGCTGAGGGAGAGAACAGGTCTGTCTGCGCGCCGAGCACAAACGCTTCAAATAATTATTCCTCCGGCGTAAATGGTGACGTCATCCCTTAGCCGCCCCCCCACCCCCATGGTGAAATGAGCTTCCCGTCGCACTCAGGCTACAGCATGGCTCCCCTGACCCCGTTTAGCTAGCCTTTTGGGATTATAATGTTTTTGATGAATGCACGTGTAAATGTTGACTGCAATAGTATCTATTTTTGTTTACAGTGCTAATTGGTAGCTTGTTAGCCTATTCTAAATGAGCTCTCCTGTGCCTTCTTGGTGATATTGCACTTTTGTATTCTTGAGGCTAACACTGATATCTCTTTGGATAAGTGCTTCTGCTGAGTGATTGTAATGAAACCTAATGGCATGGTAATGGAGTCTGATGGAAATACCATGCATTTGCAGTGAATAGGGCTGTTGATTTTTTTTTTCTCTCACAATTAGTGTTGTAGAGGCTTGTCATCGTACAGGGTAAAAATCTGAAAAAATTCTTACTGTGAAACATTCATGTTACTGTATCCAAAGACAAATAATTAGGCTTTGAGATCTGATTAATTCAGTCATTGCAAGGAAGTACGATATATAAAACTGAAATGGTTCCTCTAGGCTTATTTTTCTTTAAAATGTGTCTGTCCACTGCTTCAGTCCTTCCAAACAGAGGATTGGAGCAAAGAGACCCCGGGCTTGTCTGGATGCTCCAGAGGAGGTGGCCCCCAAGAAGGAGGAGGAGAGCAAAGAGGAGGAGGAGGAGGAGGAGGATGAGGTGGAGGAGAAGAAGGCCAGGCTGACCCAACCAGAGCAGGGCAGTGGGGGACCGGGCCCGGCGGACGCAGGTACCCTTCCTCACTGTTTATCCTTCCAGCGCTGCCGCTCTGCGGCGTTAGCTTCTCCGTCTAATTGCATCGCATTCGTAGTTCTCATCCAGCTCATGTTGAGGTCTGACCACAGGAATACCTTTCAGATGCTGCTCACATGGTCCTGCTGATCTGTGAGGATTTTACAGCAGTCATTTGGAAGACTGATTTTGTGCAAAATGGATGTTTCTCATAAAATTGTCCGTAGCATGCTGGAATTCTGCTGTTTTCAAAGGGTTAGTGTTTCATAGTTGTTTGAAAGGTGTTTTGAAATGGGCCGTGTCAACTGGAGACGTGCGGTGATCAGTGGAGTGTAAATCAACAGGGTTAGCAGATGTGTACGTACGCAGCGTAATTGTAATTAGCGCCTTGTTTCCTGCTCCAGATGCCTCCCAGGCACCGGAGGCAAAGCAGGAGAACGCGGGGGAGGGGCAGGCTCACCTGGATGAGGACGACGACGGCCCCGCGGGCCGAGGCGACGCCGACGGCGACGGCAAGGGAGAGGGAGAGGGACACGCCCGGCCCCCCGGGTCCGGCGAGCCCCCTCCCCCTCCCCCTCGGCCGGCCCCCAGCCCCAGCCCCAGCCCCGCCCACGTGCTGTTCCAGAGAACGCTGAGCCCCGCCGAGGCCTTGCACGTCCACAGCTACGCCAAGGGGGACTACTGCGAGGCCGAGGCCCCGCCCAAGGAGGAGGGCGGGGCCGAAGCCCAGGCGGCGCCGCGGAACAACGGCAAGGTCAGGTTCTGTCTGGGGCGGAGGTGAACCGTCTCCGTTCTTGGTTGTCATGCCAACTTCTGGCCTTAATTACTTGATTGGCTCTAACATTTGCGCCATCTGACATTTCAGCTGCATTTGTTGATAATTATATGAATGACAGCCGAAGACTGTTTTTGAGTGAAATGAAAAACCTACAGGTTGGTAGATCTCCAGGAACTGGGTTGGTTACCACTGGTCTAATGTTGTATCATGATGCCAGCACACTGAATCACTTTTACTCGCCAGCAGGGGGCAGGAGACGACAGTAAAAGTGGGAACCTGAAGGGTGAGCTCGCCAAGCTGCCTCGGCATCACCCCTTGATAAAGGACTGCTTCAGTGACGAGGGTGAGATTCGCTCGCTTTCTGAACCTTTCGAACGCCGTTGATTCGAAAACTCGAGAGCTTGAGATCCTGGATTCACTTGCGTTCATACGATGCTCGTTCATAAATTGCAGCGATTCCTGGATTCACTCAAAGGAGGAGAGGTTTGCTACGTTGGCCATGCGTGTCTGACGCTCTGGCTGTCCCGTGAATGACAGCCATATCTTGCCTAAAATCAGTCAAGAACACTTTCAGGTTAAGAATTTGCATTTATGGTCATTTTTTTTATCAAATTACATATTCATGTATGTATAGGTTGCCTGCAGAAGCGGTAAGCATTGTCCTTTTCCCAGAGTCTGAAGAAGTTTTATGAGGTTGTTGAGCCACCCTGCAAAGAACAAGGAAGTGTAGATTAGTCCAAGGGTCAGAAAGTAAAATTCCTGACACGTTTTCTCTACCCAGAAGCTCCAACTGATTTCCCCTGCTAGTTCTACCTCCTGGCTTAGGAATTGTGCAAATTGGCAAATCCGGGTGATTGGAACCAAACATTGTAGAGTACTTTTACTCTGTGAACCTGGATTTTCCACCTCTGGTCAGGACGGTATTGAGATATTGAATTTCCTGGCCATACCGCAGGGATACTGCAGCTCAGTATATACGAAGAACAGCTTATTTTAAACATACACACGAACAGCGTGGCAACATTCAGTTCAGTTAATTTTTGTTTATAATGGTCTTTTTACTGTGACACTGTCACAAAGATGCTTTACAGAAAACAGATATGGTGAACCACGCAAAATCCAGGAAGTGGGGGGGGCGGGGGGAAGAAGAAATGCTCAAACAGAAGAAAAAATCTGTTTTTGTTGGCAAGAGGAATTCCCCGGTGGGAAGAAATCGCTGGAGGACCCCAGACATAGAGGGGAAGTGAGCCTAGTTATAATAGTTAGGTAACTGAGACTGAAGGTTTCAGGTTCGACACTCGGGTGGGACACTGCCATTGTCCCCTTGAGCAAGGAACTTAATCTGTGTTGCTTCACTGTATATACAGCTGTAAAAAAAAAAAAAAAAAAGGCTGTTGTTCTGGATAAGGGCATATGCTAAATGCAATGTAATGTGATTGGACGCCCATCCTCTGCTGCCTATCCCAGTGTCAGTAGTTATGGTACTCTGAATGGTAATGGAGAGCTAATGGGGAATCTACAGGAGCAAATGGACAGAGTATTCTCGACAGTGTGCATTAGCTTTTAAAATGGAGAACGTACGTTAACATGCAGATGAGGAAAGGTGATGCGATGCGTCCAGGGCCTCCAGGTTGCTACGCCGGCGTGGCCTTGAACCAGGAGAGCCTGCGCTGGAATGTTCTGTAAATTCTGAAGGGCGTGAGAAATGGGCAGAAGCCCCAAAGGAAGACAATGGGGAAGGCAGATGATACCGGGACTGGGTAATTGCGGTGCTAAGTGTTACACGCGAGGCCTGTAATGTGGCCCCGACCACAGAAGGGCAAGCCGCCGCAGTGACATGCAGTGACAGGACTACGGCACAGTCAGCTCAGCTCAGCTTACCAAACAGCTCTTTGGCTCTGATCCGCCCCCTCCACCCATCACTGACTATCTGAGTGACTTGAAGGTTAGGTTACCCAGCCTACGCTTGAAAACAGAATGTGTCTGCAGTCCAGACATGAAAAGGGAGATTATTCCGTAAGACAGGAGCTCTGTAGGAGAAGGCTCATCCTCCCATTTTAACTTTAGTTATTCTTGGAACTTTCAGACAGACAGTATGTTGTAACTTAAGTAATTGTGGTGGAATTAAGTGGTCCGCGAAGATATTCTGGAACAAGACTGTTTTAAAGCGGAGATACTCAAATCTGACCCTCGTGGTACTGTTGGTTTTCATTCTTCCCCTGTAATCAGGACAGGTTTGAACCTGGGACACAAGTTGAGTTAAATGGCCAATCGCTGGCCAGTCACTGACATTAATGAATTTAAATCTATATGGCAGATACCAGTAGTACTACTGGCCTCAAGGGCCAGATTTGAGTATCCTTGATTTGAAGCCTTGAAAGTTATGACAAGAACCTTCAAACCACTTCAAAATTTAACAGGCTGGCAGTGAAAAGATATGAGCACCAATCTGATATGTTTACATTTCTTGGCTCTTGTAAGAACACTAGCAGTTGCATTCTGAACCAGTTTGAAATGTCAAATTAGTGGAACCAGTTTTTTTGTTATCATGCAGGGACACTCCAAGACTGTGTAGTACGTTCCTTATCGATAAGGCAGTTGTGGACCCTTGGCAGACTGATCACAAACATAGAGAGTTGTCCTGCTTTTATGTTGTTTCAGGTGTCCTATCTACAGCTGAGCTGAGAGTTATCTTTATTCACTATATCACATCTGCCAGTACTCATGAAGGAAAGCTGATCGATTACCTGAGAGCACATGCTTATGTGGGGATTTCTTCTTAACCATTTGAAGAGTAGATTTTTGGAATGTTTGGAAGTCAGTGTTCTAGAACTCCGTTGCTTTCAATTACCAGTATCAATTGTTCCATCAGCATTAGAATGTTCAGTTAAGAACATTCTAATCACACATTTGTGATCTTACACCTCAACGGTTTAACAGGTTTTGGTGAGGTTACGGAAGCTGTGCGCTGTAAATCTCTCCAGCCGAACTGCTATTCGGGTGTCTCACGGTCACGGGCCTCCACCTTCCTCCACCCTCCCTGTCCCCCAGAGCTCCCGGAGCAGGCGGCCGCAGAGGAGGAGGGGCTGGAGGGAGAGGCCTGGGTGAAGCCCCTCACCCACCTCTGGCAGAACAGACCTCACGACCAGGAGAAAGAGAAGGAGTACAACCGCAGGATGGGTCTGCAGGCGCCCTACTGCGCCGTCTGCGTGCTGTTCCAGACCTACCAGCGGGTTAGCGTTCACGCTCCGCCTTACCTTACCTCGCATGCTTTCGGTCAGAAGGATGTTTTAGCGGGAGAATGCTACAGTAGCGCTCTTGTGCTGGGCGTCCACTTGGCCCTGTCCTGGCACAGCTGCTGTAGTAGTTTAGGAGATATTTCATGTGTGGTTTTAGTCTGAGTCCAGTGACAGTAAATACGTAATGTGTGGAGTGATGGTAATATGTAATGTATGTATTTTTAGTCCTGAGTACAGTCACTGTAATACGTAATGTACGTATTTTTAGTCCTGAGTATAGTCACTGTAATGTGTAATGTGTGTGGCTTTAGTCATGAGTACCGTCACTGTAATATGTAATGTGTGTGGGTTTTGGTCTTTGTGCAGTGATGGTAATGTGTAATGTGTAATATGTAATTTTAGTCCGAGTGCACTGACAGTGCCCAGAGTCCTGTAGACCCCACTGGAGGTCAGCTGAGGACCAAGCCTCTGATCCCGGAGATGTGCTTCACCGCCACAGAGGACAACTCCGAGGTGCACTTCTCTGCCCCCTACCTGGAAGATGACGGAACCAGCCTGCTGATCAGCTGTTCACAGTGCAGTGTGCGGGTGCATACCAGTGAGTACTGTCCTTCTGCTGCTGGACCACCACTCAGTAATTTTGTGCACAAGTCAGACCCAGAACTGGGCTGTGGCAATGCAGTGCCACTCTTCTCTCAGTGCTGGTTATATCACTGCGTTATGGAGCTTTCAAAAACCCCTAAACCTGCAAGGGGAAGTTAAGCCAACTGTTTTGCAAGTGTCGCCACATTATAAATAGTAAGTGGAAATGAACCAGGATCTAGTTTTCAGCAACAGCAGTGCAAACATCCGTACCTTTGTTCTTGTGTAATTTTCAGAAACAGTGCCAGGCTGTGTAATGTTTGTATTAGATTAGAACTATATTGATCATTCCTGTGGAGAGTTTTCATTGGCCTCACTAAAATATCAAAACAACGATAAGGTATTTTAACTGCACATGACGGGAAATCCTAAAACCATCCTTGTTCCAGGATATAAAATATGAGTGGCAAGTAAACAGAGGAATATTGGAGGCATGTCATGTTTAAAAAGTAATTGGGTGTCTGAGGTAACGCTGGGTTCAGTTGATAAACTTGCCCTACGTGCAGACTGCATCTTAAAGATGTTCTTTCTGGCCCTGGGCGTTTGGAGGCAGCCACGTCATGGAAGGCCTCACAACCCGGGAAAGGGCACATGAGAGAACTCCAAAACTGATATCTGCCATCCAACGAACGGAAATGCTGTGAACGCCCAGTCGTTCCTTTGCTGCCTTTTTTGCGATTTGCGGCAGCTGTGCTCACAGTTCAGCACGGCTTGTTTCGACGCGCTGGTCTTCGCGTCGCAACGTCGCGAGCGTTCGCCCACCGGACTTTTCTGGAACCTCTGTGTGCGCTGCATGTTGATTAAGGGGCGAATGCAGACCTGCGCTCAAGTTCGTATTCCACGCAAGTCTCACTCTTTCACAGGCGAGGTGCACTGAACATGCACTTAAGCACAGGCCTGGATTCGGTCTGTGTAATCTCCAGATTTTTTAAAAAGAGGTGGCCATTGACTGGCCTTTTTTTTGAAGATACTGTCTATGCTCTCAGCTAAGGTTAGCGTCTGATCTTGGCTACGCCTTTTGGACAGGGAGCCAACTCAGCCGCTGTCCAAGTCAAGTCAAGTCAAGTCATTCAAATTTATATAGCACTTTTTCTGACCGAGTCGGCACAAAGTGCTTAACAGACATCGACATGTACACACAGGTAGAGGAACACCCGTGTGTACATACGAGTACAGCAAAGGTAAGGTTTTGTTTGCTTTGTTCTCAGGCTGTTACGGTGTGGCCCCAGAGAGGGTGTCCGAGGACTGGATGTGCGCTCGCTGCAAGGCCAACGCCGTGACTGAGGTCATTCTCACCTGCCCTCCGTACACACCTGTTTCACAATATCCTTTCCGCTTAACATGCACCACGTGGCCAAAGGCAAGTGGACGCCTGACATCCAACATTTCATCCAAGATTATGGACGTTAATATGGAGCTGGTCCACCTCCACTCTTCTGGGAAGGCTTTACACTGGATGTCGGAGCAATGCTGCAGGGATTTGCTTCCATTCAGCTAGAAGAGCATTACTGAGGTCTGGCACTAATTGAGCGATTAGGCCTGGTGTGCAGTTGACTTTTCCATTTGATCCCAAAGGTGTTGGATGGGGTTGAGGTCAAGGCTTTGTGCAGGCCAGTCAAGTTCTTCCATACCGATCTCAACATAACCATTTCTGTATGGACCTCACTGTGTGCCCGGGGACGTTGTCATGCTGAAATAGTTTAGGGAAGGCCCTTTTCTGTTTCCACACAGTTGGAAGCACAGAATCGTCTAAAATGACATTGCATTAAGATTTTCCTCCACCAGAACTAAGGGGCCTCACCCACACCATTAAAAACAGCCCCAGACCAAGGGGTGTCCAGATACTTTTGGTCATATAGTGTCTGCGACTTTCACAAGAACTGTCTTGTGTTGACGCCTTTCATAGCCTTGTATTTCTTAATAGTTTCATGAAGTTAAAATGATTTGGAGTCATTAGCATTACTGTGAGATGACACCATTATAGAAAGGGCAAACTTGATTCACTGGATGCAAGTGGTTCCCCCTAGCACATAAAAGTTATTGGCCTTTAAAAGAGTGTACATTTACATAACGCCTACGTTGATGCTGTACACCCCCTAGGCAGTCGCACTCTCATTTCTCTAATGGGTAACGGTTTGTCTTTGTTTTCAGAACTGCTGTTTGTGTACTCTGAGGGGAGGGGCCCTGCACCGAGCCAACAATGACAAGTGAGTGGCAGCAGGTCCTTCCGGCGAGCTCAGAGCGCGTCCGTCCACGCTAAGTAGTCGCCCCGACGCGGCAGAACGACGGGGGCTTTCAAAGGAGGAGGCGTGGAGCGACCGAATGTTCACTCGATAAAGCGTCGCCAGCCTGTTCGAAGCCGGCCTCAGCGCTGGGCCGCTAATCCGTTAGCGGGTCCGCTTCCGAGGTCTCGACCCTCTGTCGCCCCGCTGAGCGGTGTCCGGGGCTGGTTTTGGCGAAAGCTTGGTCGACCCCCTTTTCGAGCGGGGGGGTTTTTGCGGTCCCGTTGACCGGGTTGTCGGGGCTGACCTGCGCGTCCGTGTCTCGCAGGTGGGTCCACGTCCTGTGCGCCGTGGCGGTGCTGGAGGCGCGCTTCGTGAACATCGCGGAGCGCAGTCCGGTGGACCTCAGCGGGATCCCCTTACAGAGGTTTAAACTGGTGAGGAGTTTTTTCCCCCCTCCTCTCTTCCCCCGATGAGACCTACAGGGGACACGAAGGCCCATCCTAACAGGACATTACCTCATTAATGTACATGACCTCAGTCTGTCACGGTTTCGGGTATCACAATGGCCCTTTTGTTATTTATGCTTGTTCTGCTTTTTCCATAGTTTTAAATCCCCCCCCACAGATATTCACTTGCAGAAGCATAGATGGTGTGAAAAGCCGCATTTTAGGAGTTTGTGTTGCTCATGCTGTTATGTGCTTTTCGTAAATGTCTGTGTACTTCTAGCATCAAAGGTTCATGCTAACGTTCCTGGTTATACTTACGTGGCAATGAAATGCCTTTATTTTGTGTGATTTCGTAAGGGTACAGACTTATGAAATCATACTCATACATGCAACTGCTGCCTGAATTTCACTCCTTGTGGTAATTTTAAAAAAGCTCTAAATTATTAATCACTGACAGCAATTTGCTGGAGAGTTAAGGAATTATTTGTGTTTTTAGACCCCTTATATGATTGGTCTGTATATAAAAACATATATATTTATATGCATGTACACCCCTAATGATAAATGGGTGAAAAGTGTATTAATGGTGTGTTGTACCAGGATTTGAACAGCTTCGCATCTAGACCTATCTGAGTCTGTTGGGAGTGCTAAAACAGTGGCTAGCAGATGGCAAAAAGCAAAGCGTATAAGATTAATAATTGATTGAGATGCGTGACTCAGGATTCTGATTGCTGCACTTCTTAAGAATTTTCAGAATTCTTGACTGATCGCTCGTCATTTAAAATTTTCAGTCGATCGTTTCTGAATGGTGTCTGTGTAACTTCAGATTTCAAGCTCAGTCCATGCCTCCCAAGACCAAATGCCAATTAGAAATAGTAAATAGGAAATGTGATAATGGTATCAAAAGAGTTTAAGATAGCGTGAATGTGATTGCCATATACCTGCAACAAGGGTCTATATATGGTATCTTAATACATTTAATATACACCATCAATCCTGCTACGTCAGTAATCATATTTACTTATTGTACGAATGCAAAAATATAACGCCACATATACACATTTCAACCAAAGTGTAGCCTGTGTGTCATACACTGTCTCATATGCTCATATCACTGAAAGTGATGCCACTTTATTAAACTCTTTGTGAAAGGCAGTAATAAGCTTATTTTCACACAATACACAATACACTGTAGGCAGTTTTAACCAACTAATTGTGATTTGTATTAGTAGATCTCTGTAGTACTCTGGCTGCCAGACCACTTGTGAACACAGTGCTTTGTGGTTTGGCAAAGTACGTCAATGCATTTATGTATATATGAAAAGACTTCCATGTGTATGCGTCATGCCTATATCGGATAACATCACCAAGATGGAGTTCCAGGCAGTAAAAAAAAAAAAAAAAAAAGAGAAGAAGACCAAAAAATTTCCATACTGAAATAACCACTCAGGGCATAGAAGCTTAAATGGCATTGAACGATTAATCTATCCGAGCGTCCTGTCTCATTTACATGTCCAGGCGATGAATTTCCGACCATTTGTCTGTCACTGTGCTTCCATAACTATTGTGTCTTTCCGCACTACACCCCCCCCCGCCCCCCCAGACCCCAAAGAACCTCCCCTGTGTCCGGCTTCATTTCCTCAATTCACTCCCCTGTCCAAGCCCGACAACACATTGCGTCTACAAGCAATTGTGTGCTGTGTGGAATATCACGCCAATGAAAGCGCGAGGCTTTGTAGCTATGGCTGAAGGGCTGAAAGGAAGCGGCTGGCTCTCCTGTGCTTTACAGTGTCCTGTTTCCTGTCTGGTAGTCTAACCCTCCAGCCCCGGGTCTTACCCAACAGAAATGCTACTACTGTAAGAAGCGGACGAAGAAGACGTCCGGCTGCTGCGTGCAGTGCTCCCACGGCCGCTGCCCGACGGCGTACCACCCCACCTGCGCCCAGGCCGCCGGCGTCCTCATGCACCCCGACGACTGGCCCTTCGTCGTCTACGTGACCTGCTGCCGGCACAAGGGCCCCATCCACACTGAGGTGCGGTGCGAGAGTTCCGCCGTTGTTGGAAAAAACGCGTTCGGCTGACCGCTCTTCCGGACGGAGGAAGCGCATCCCCTAGAGAGATGCACGCTTTCGTGAACCTGCGATATTCGCCTTTGCCATTGTGATCCGTTCTGCGAGGGGGCGGGCGAAGCGGGCTGGGAGAAATGACTCGCTGTCCCTCCGCCTCTTTCCTCAGCGCAACAAGGCCGCCATGCGGGAGCTGGCCGTGGGCCAGAGGGTGATCTGCAAGCACAAGAATGGCCGCTATTATCAGTGCGAGGTGGTGCAGCTGACCAAAGAGACCTTCTACGAGGTCAACTTTGACGACGGCTCGTTCAGCGACAACCTCTTCCCTGAGGACATCGTGGTGTGTGGAGCGGAGGACCCCCCGTCACTGTGTTGTTTTGCGTGTATGCTCCATGGCCGTTTGTATGGCATGGATGGCGATTACAGAGCTGATTTTCTCTTATAGAATCGGGACTGTGCACAGTTGGGGCCCCCTCCACACGGTGAGGTTGTGCAAGTCCGCTGGACAGATGGCCTGGTCTATGGAGCCAAGTTTGTGGCAGCTCACATCATCCAGATGTATCAGGTAAGAGGTGGAGTTTTGAAATCCTCTTTAAGCAGACGCATGGGGCAACAATTCCTCTATAAAGCAATGGCTTTATTGTTCAGTTTGTCATTTTACAGTATATATATATATACATATATATACATATACTGTAAGGTATATTTCCTTGCAAGGAACCCTTCCTCCTAAAGATGTTCACCTCATAAATCAACCTTGCTCTGTTTAACATTCTCAGTGTCTTATGTTAGGTATTTGTGCCTCGCTATCATTTAGGTCGAGTTTGAAGATGGGTCACAGCTAACGGCCAAGAGGGATGACGTCTACACTCTGGAGGAGGAGCTGCCAAAGAGAGTGAAGACACGGCTGGTGAGCACCCACTGAACAGGTTTAATTTAGCTATGCACTGCAGTACAGAATCAGTGGCTGTATGCCAGTGTACATTACCCAAGGGATAGCTTCATGTGTCAGGTTCAGTATTCGAGCCTCACATACTTTGCACTCAAATGTGCTTCTGGCATATCACAATCTTCTGTGGGCGCGTGCACTGAATACACTGAAACAACCTCTAATGTTTGTCATATCAGAGCTACGTCCAGGTTGAAAAGACCAAAAAATCACTTGAATCAATGTGAATGAAAGTCCTCCGATTCTTAAAAAAAAATTTTTTAAATACAATAAAATAAAATTCAACATTCACTTCAGGGACTTTGTTTCAGTATTACTATTTTTCTGTGCTGTCGCCATCGGGACAATATTTTTTAGCTAGATAGCGAGCTTGCAGAAAGCTATTTGGTAGCTATAATATAAATATATAACAAGTGCTTAGCAAGCTAAATAACTTATTCTGCTAGCTAATTATTTTGCATAAGCCATTATGCATAATGTCAGCTATTTAACTTGCCTGGCTAGGTGTATAGCAACCTTGCTCAGCAAGCTAACCGGCACTAGTGGTCCACAATAATAAATTAAAAAATTACAGATTACCCTCAAAGTTGCATTTGTGGACTGACACATAATGTTGCTGTACAGCCAAACAATGTGTCCATTTCGCTTCTGCAGCTTTCACACACTGGACATAGTTCGTATTCAGTTTTAGCTACTGTGAAGTGCTGTCCAGAATTAGTCATTCCGTTTCACAGAAAGTCTTTACTGCAGGTATACTAGTTTATTACACAAGTAATTATAACAAGTTGCTGAGAAATGATCCACACATACGTAGAAAGAGGAAGCGTAAGGGAAAGGGCATGCACGAATTGCGGTTTGGTGCTTCAAATGATATACTGTGCCAGCCAACAGTATCGAGCAGCAGAGATCTGCCACTACCAGTCAGCACCCCTGTGCTGCTAATGTTAAGTTTTCTAAGGCTTTAACGTCTTGTGAATGATGACTGCCCAAGGGAGAGATTCGGAGTGGCGCTCCTGTGGCTCGGTGAACTGATGTCTTGATCACATGTCTAAACGCAAAACACCAAATGGAAATGTGCTGAAGGCAAGCGTGCGCTGAGTGCTGCGTGTTGAAAAGGCTGCTCTTTGCCCCCAGTCTGCAGCTTCAGACATGCGCTTTGACGGGATCTTCACCGAGAAGGAAGTCATTCAGGAGTCCAAGAGGCAGCGGGTGATAAACTCGCGGTACAGGGGGGATTACATCGAGCCTGTGATCTACAGAGCCATCATGGAGTAATCGACCAAAAAAAAAAAAATCACCCAACCCTCCAGAGACCCACCAGCACTGACGTTCAGGAAACGTACCCCTAAAACCTTAATTTATTCGAGTGCAGCTTTTTCTGGGCTGATCCTGTCTCCAGAAGTCTTTCAGTCCGGCGTATTTTTTTCGATTGTTCAACAGCATATTGGTACACAATTGAGTAGCAGTACAGTGGCTGGCTACGGCTCGAGCTGAAAATGGGAGGTCGGCCATTGAATCCTAGTTTTTAAAGTTTTGTGGGGAATTTTGCCATACGCAACAGGTTTTTCTGTTAAGGGATCAGAGCTACGAGAATATTTCAGATCCCAGTTTCAGAAAATGTCACCTGTTGGTTTTATTTATTTATTTTTCCACAGCATTGGGGTGCTTCTTTTGCCAGCATTTGGCAAAAAGGATATGCCATTTTATTTTAATAACTTTTAAGCTTTTAACTCTTCAGAGCTATTGCCAGTTGGCTCCATTTTTAAAGATAGTATACGTGTAGGATGTACATATTACATAGCATTACATTTCTAAGGTTTAATTCCTTATGTATTATAAGGTGCTTTGAAAGAAATAACCTTGCAATACATTCGTTCATCAATATCTTTGAACACAACTTCTAAAAGTGTAGCTCATTTGTTAACACAGGTAGCAAGTGCTTCAGAACTGATAATGCACAAAAATGTCTGTTTTTAATTCTGATGATCAGTTGATGAAAGCCTAGCCTTAAATTCCAAGGGCTTCTCATCCCGCCACTGGGTTCAGTGTTCCATTTGATCTGTATTTAAGTCCAAGAATTTGGGGGTTTTAAAGTTGCTCATGGTAGTTAAAATCTTGTTCAAGAAAGAACCTGTATATACATATATTTATATATTTGTTATCTGAATAAGTTTTATGTTTTGAAATGCATTAATTTTGAATTCGGAAGCTCTCCTCATCTGAACTGTGTGTTGGTGTGCCCCATGCCCCATGCTCATCTTTTTAAAAATGCACTTCCAGAGAAACGGATTGAAGTCTGGCAGTCTTACTGAATTATCTGTAAAAGGCCTAGTAATGCATATGAAATTGAACTTGGCTGAAGCCCATCTCTGCATACGTAGATTTAAAACGGAGGACATATTTAACGTTGAGAAGGAACATGGGGCGAAAAACATAAGTGTAATGTATTTTTTGTTGGTTTTGTTTTTGCAAAAAAAAAATTTTTGTTTATTATTCTATACTGTGTGTTAAATTGTATTTTAATAGAATATATGTAGTTTATTTAAAGATGTAAACTGTGTACCTATATGACTACATGTTGTGTCCCGTGTCCTTGACCATTTCCACCAAAAATGGTTGCCTGCCATTTTGAAAGCCTTCTGCTGTTTTCTTTCTGCAATGCTCGACACCACTTAGCCAAGCATATCAGTTCATTTTATAAGCTCCATTTATTTGTTACTTGCGTCAGTAAAGGATTCAGGAAGGCGCGTTCTACACTGGTGTAATGTGTTTTTATTTCCCTTTTCAATTACATACAGTCCATGATTTCAGGCTTGCGTCACATTGCCCGTTTTTTAACGGAACAAGTATATGTTTGTATTTTACCGAATTACACCCTACCTACATGCTCTATGCTATTTAAAGGCGCTCTACGCTGGATCTCCTGTTTATCATTGAAAAGGTGTCACAGACAAAACATCTACAGATGTGTCTGTTCTCATTTGCTTAAAAAAAAAATCTATTGGGGATGGGGTAGTATGATCTCTATTTCCACCTGGCTTCACATTCAAATAGATAGGAATCCCCCCCCCCCAAGCAACAATATTTGCCTGGTGTATCGTGTTACAAAGACCGGAGAATGGGATATGTGCTGTGAGTGTGTGGCAAGAAGTATGAATATGAATGCAAATGAAAGGTATAGTTAACTTCAGTGAGCCAGTTGAGACGCAGGTAAATAATGTATGTGCGTCATGTTATATTGTTTCAGGGGGGTAACTGAGATGTGTAGGGTGGAAATTTACCAGAGCATGTGACGCTAATTAAACTTAGCAGAAACGCACGGTTTGGCATCAAAAGATTAAAAATCTTGCAGGTCATCTAGGCCACAAAGACCTCCGTTTCCCTTTTGCAGTTAGTTTCCCTTTTGCAGTTTTTTTCCCTCTGCGTGCTACATGTTTATTGCAATATAGGCTGGTAGTTCTGTACATTCTATGCGTTGATCATATAATCTGGCTTTTGTGTTGAGGGAAGCACGTGTTTTCCCTCCCACTGCTTTCAAGGACATTCTACACCTACTCCAGTCTGCACCCGAGGGAAGGATCGTCACATAATCGTTCTGGTTCGAATTGTACTTCTCTATTCAGGTCGTTAAGAATGAGACACTGGATCTTTTCTATTATCATTCGACGTATAGCGTGTATCTTCCGCTTTCAGCCATGAACAAAGTATTTCTCCATGCCTTTGTGTTGGCAATCAAGCCTGTGGGTTTAAAAAAAAAAAAAAAATACTGCCTGGCCAAACTCCTCTGAGTTCTTTGGGTTCATGAGCTTGTCTTGAGACATTAGAGAAATCATACTGCAGTGTAAGGCTGGTGTTGTACCCGGTCTGTTGTGAGATCTGCAAGTAGTATATTTGGAAGGTGGTGTGTATCCATGCCTGTCCATCTCCTGGTTTTTTTTCTGTCATGTCATTTATGATGAATTGTGTTAAAAAATTAGCCTCCCTTCACATTGCTTGGCTATGGTTAAAGGATCATTAGATATTGGTATATCAGAGCATGAGATACTACCTCTGATCTGAGTTGTTGCTGTTGCGTAGTACTGTGGTCCCTGTAATCTACGCATAGAGTCGTGATTAGTTAAAGGTAGTGCAAATATATAATGGTGAGGTGTGATATAAATCTGAAGAATGTGCCTCAGTGGGATGTGTGTGCCTCTGATGAGGAAAAGGCCAGAGATAGACATTGAAAGTGTATCTGGGGTGGAGTTTTCAATGTTTAAATTTGCCTGTCGGAGGAAGCTTCCTGATTAATTTACTTCCCATTAAATCTGCTGTTTATCAATGTGTCTTGCAAGATAAGATTTTATTTCCAGTTTTTCCGCGATCACTGTCTAACATGCCTCTTGAAGCTGCTCAGACAACAGCTCTAATAAAAAGTAACGTAAACGGTTTCCTGTATATTAAACTAGCTATTTTTAGCACATTGCCATTTTAGCGTGCAGCATTTAGGCTCATATCTGTAGCATTTTCGCTCGTGGGCAGTACAGTAAGTGGTGACTCAAACTAGGAAAGCGTAGTCCGCAGGGCCTCCCACTCTCGGCTGTGCGTAATTCCTTGTCTGGTGCCCCCTCTCTTTTCTAACCGCCTGAATAAAGAAAAAAAAATTGTATGGATATATGAAAGGTGGGCTTACATGCCCTCTTTTCAGAAAATATGAAAGCTGATAATGCAAGGCGCTACTGTGCGTATGTCAGTGCTGAGAACGTCCTGTGGTCAAAGTATTGAACCTGCTGTCCCACCCTGTCCCTTCCCCCATATAGGGATAACTTAATCCTGGTGTGAGAGGCTACCCAGGGTGCAATATCAGGTAAAATACCCTGGAGACTATAACCTATACATAAGAAGAAACAGCAGCAGCCCTGGAGACTGACAGAAGATGGTTTGTGTAATACAATTGATTCCTGTAGGGCTCAAACTGTTAGTTAAGTGAACACAAAATATTGAACTTTGTGTACGCTTTTTGATGCTGTTGGATTTCATTGAAGTAAATGGAATGCGTCGCATCACCTCAACACTGCAGGGGAGAGTGTGAATGTGTGTCATCGCACGTACACCACTATTGTTGTTCACCTGCTTGCAGCAATCGTGAGCTCATGAAACGCGGCAGACACTATTATTAAGGATTATCGCAAGAGCCAGATCACAGCGGGTCTGTGGCCTAAATGCTTACTTCCTGTGACTGACTCTGTCCTGTCCTCTGTCTTCCTGTCCTGAAGGTTTTTTCTCCCTCTCCGTTCTCCGAAGATGGAATCGCTCCCCTTTTTTTAAATGCACCTCTACTCCTTGCTGTCCAATCAGTCATTCTGTTCAGCAGTAAACGGTGCTAAAAGTGATTGATTTGTGCTGATGGCTTTGGGGTTTTTCAGTGCTGGATTCTGTGCGCAGAAGCGTACTGCTGAGATAAGTGACTCAGAAAGGAGTTTGAAATGGCCTGTGAAGATGAGAAAGACGTCCGGGAAGGATTCGATTTATAGTCTCCGGCTGAATAATTTAAAAGACATCATAGGACTGAAGCTCTCCAAGTCCCATGTCCCCCCATTTTATTCCTTCCTGCTGGCTTTTGGTGGGTTGTATCAGTAAATTTTTATGAAAGCTGGCCACAAAAATAAAGATCAATTAACAAATTCACTGACTTGTGTATTGTGGAACTGACCTATCCAACCAGGTCGTCCGGTTCATTTAACCCTATGAAGAATACACTGAAAAAGTAGTGTTTTAGTCTTTCAATTTAAAATCGTTTTTCTCTCTCAAGGACAAAATATTAGCTTGTTTTAAGTTACTTTTTGCTTGACAAGTGAATTTGTCTTACCCCATTGGCACATTTTGAAAGTAGTAAAACCGCATTGCCAATCTTTTCAGTTCTGTTAAGATAATTCTAATTATATAGGCTATTCATGATGTTAAGGCCTTAAAGAACTGGTTTCCAGACATAGATTAAGCCTAGTCCTAGACTAAAGACATTTTTAAATGGACATCTTCACTGATTTGGTTCTTTTAGTCTAAAACTAGGTTTAATCCATGTCTCGGTAACCAGCACAGAGGGTTACCATACACCAAACAAAGGTTAGAAACCCTGCAAGTCAGGACGGCCATGTTTTTAACTGGAGTCTGACCTGATATGTCAGAGGTGGCCCGGCGTCTGGAGTCTGAACGACCCGACCTCCCTCTCCCTCGCCCCTCCCGAACTTGGCAGGACGCGCCTGGCTGCCGCCCGCCACGCCCTTCGCACAGAATGGTGTTCTTTTCAGCCTGCTCAGCGCGATTCGGCCTGCCGAGCGCTTGGAGCAAGGCCCGCGAGGGCCGTGGATCTTGTTACGCCCCCCCCCTCCCGCACGCACGCGCGCACACAAGCCAAACGCCTCTTCCTTCGGATTACCGAGCAGAGCAAAGACGGGAGCGCGTCCGATTGACTCGTCGCTACGCAAACCGCCAGATCGCGCGCCGGACGCGGATTCCGGCGTCTGCGCGTAGCCCTGAATCCACGCGCCCTCCGACAAGATCACCTGGCATCGCTCTGGCCTTACGCAATAGGCCGCTCGTGGGTGTGTTTTCTATTTTTAAAACGGTGTTAGTTAAATGTATCTCGATCGTATTCTTTGGAAATCCCACGCAGCAATAATTAACTAGAACTACTTGACAGAGCTGCGTAGAATGGGGAAATGAAACTCGGAACGCGCAGTTGCTTTAATTATCCGCTTCGTAGCTAAGCCTTAGCCCGGGTCCTTGCCGACGGTCATGAGCTGAAGGTCGAAGGAAAGATTGCGCCGGCGATATTGAAGCACTGCTTGTGGGTCAAAGTTTCTCCTTTTTCACAGAGCCATCTTGTCACTTCTCCTCAAGTGGTGCGTTCGCCTCACTGTCTGTTTACAAGCCACTCAGCTGCCTTTTCGATCGATCGATCGATCAAACACTAACCACTAACGCGCCCACAGCCCATGAGTAGGCTTACATCTTTACGCTATAATGATGCCATTATCCACGCTTAAGCCCAGATTTAATGTAAAAATAAATTTTAAAAAATGGAATAATGTACAAATTGAGTGCTTTTATTAGTTCGGCTGGAGTTTGGCTGCTTTAAATTAGTCCATCTGAATCTGAAATGGGTACCCTGCACAACAGGGTAAAAACCGGCATCTCAACGGATTCATTCTCAGACATCTGAAGTGTTGAGGCTAATGTCTAAAGGAAATGAGCCATTCGAGTCATAACTGTTTTCAGCAGTTTGGGTGTTGCCACTGTCACATGCTCTATTTTGGTCCACTTTCTCTGAAACTGAGGTTAACACTGTTGCTGGGAGGAGACAGGTGCTATTTTCAAAATTGAATTAAATTCAGTTTGCTTCATTGGCATGACAGATCTGTACAATTGTATTGCCAAAGCTTGTTGGATGAGAAAAGGAACACGATTGCAATAATTATAATTCAGGTTTATTATTATTGCAATTGTGTTCATTTTTCTCATCCAACAAGCTTTGGCAATACAATTGTACAGATCTGTCATGCCAATGAAGCAAACTGAATTTAATTCAATTTTGAAAATAGCACCTGTCTCCTCCCAGCAACAGTGTTAACCTCAGTTTCAGAGAAAGTATGTTCAGTGTGTGTGCGTGTGTGTGTGTGTGTGTGTGTGTGTGTGTGTGTGTGTGTGTGTGTGTGTGTGTGTGTGTGTGTGTGTGTGTGTGTGTGTGTGTGTGTGTGTGTGTGTGTGGTGTGTGTGTGTGTGTGTGTGTGTGTGTGTGGTGTGTGCATGTGAGTTAATAGGTTTTGTGGTTGTGTTCCATCACTCGCTGTCCCTCAGGCTGTGGCAGGCAGCAGGAAACTGTGCCGTAAGTGTAGAGCTCTCTCTGCCTCACTCTCTCACACACCCATGCCTGCCCATGAGCGGTCTGCCCCCCCCCCTTCCACCCTCCCTCCTCTCTCTCTCTCTCTCTCTCTCTCTCTCTCCCCACCTCTGGCTCACTCTCAGGACTCCGGCTGCACAGCACTCAGTGAAGTACAAACAAGCGGCAGCGCTGGAGGAGGAGGGCCGCGCGTTTGCCCCGCCTGCTTACGGAGCCCACAGAAAGGACACGCCGACTACCCCCTCCCCTTTCCCCCCGCCCCCGCCCCCCCCCCCCCCACCCTCCCCGCACGACGGTCCAAACACAGGGCCCATCTGGAGTAACACGTCAAAAAAAAGATAACAGTCGGAGAGGACGGCCCACCCCCCCTAGTCGCCCCCTCTTGAGCGTCTCTGCCTTGCAAGCGAGCAGCCGGCCTGGTGAGTACTCCGCGTCCGCGGCAGAGACAGACGGCGGCGCAGTGCGCTGTGCGCTCGCGCTGGGAAGGTCAGGGAAAGCAACGGGGGAGGGGGGCATCAGGGGGGTGTGTGAGGTTCCACTTCAGTAGAATCTGTTAGTTTTTTAAGCACTTTTTAGCTAGCGTGCACCTCACGCAGACAGGGGAACTTGACAGGCCGTCTCCCCTCTTGTAACTGACAGAGTAGTGTGCACACAGTAGTGCAGAGAGGGCAAGGCTGTTGGCTTCTGTTGACAGGCCAGCTGCGACTGGCAATTGGACACACAGGAGGCATTTACTGAGTGTTTACTGTTGGTGTCCCATTAGGTTGTCTGTGAAAAAGAAACATACTGTACCTGAAAGATCGTGTGAATTGGTTTTTCATAGCAGGAAACAGTGACAGATTCTAATTGGTGACAAACAGTGAAAGATTTTTATGCAGGGTGATTGTGCAGTGAGAGTTTTTTCTCTATCTCTGAAGTCTGAAATACCACATTGACCACTTCACTGTCCTTCGGCATTCAGTGCCCAGCAAAATCGATTACTTGCAAGGACTTTGTGAATTAATTGCTATTAAAAAAAAAAAAGCTTTGGTCTATCCGTGAAGTGCCCATACTGAATTCAGGAAAAGTAGTTACAAGAAATAGGTTGTTAATGGTGTTTAGACCACTGGGTGTTCAGAGGATCAAACAAAGGCAAAAAAGAGATCATTACAAATCTTTTGCACAGGGGCAGCCTAGTAACACGCGTTCTTCTTTTTCTTCTTCTGTATGGGTTATACAGGCTGGGAAGGCAGCATGTGACATTCTATGTAAGATTTCTATTACACGTTGCAATCTTATTGATGTTTACAAAACGGCACCTCATGTTTACACAGCAGTGTATCATTTAATTGGTATCTGGACTTCAAGCTGGTTGAAGGCTGTTGTCATTTACGGTGTCGTGGTAGGTTGTGAGGGCTTAGTTTGTTCAGCAAAGTTGTTTCCCACTGACCAGCACATGTGCTACAGCACTTTGTATGTCACTCTTCCATTGGGCAGAGGCTAAGTAGCGCTGGGCCTGGTTTTGTTCTTAGATGGGAGTAAAGTAAACTAGGCTGCTGCATGAAGGACTGTTGATGGGTCCTTTAGGCCAAGCGGAAAATGAAAGCCCTTCTACAGTGCTTAAGGTGGGCCATTTTTTAATGTTAACTGAAGTCTGACTTTAAAAACCCTTTTTAAAAAAAAAAATCCCATTACACTTCCTTTCATAAGCCTCGGCTAGACCAAGGCAACTCATCCTTTCACAATCATTGGCCAGACCAAGGCAACACAATAGCCAATTTACATCCTGTAACTGTTGCGTTAGATTTTGGTTTGCACTAGTCCCCACACCTTCCATTATCATCCCACGTACTGTATGACATAATCATTAGGAGACTTCATTATAAGAGTTAGATTTCAGTTGGGATGCGGTGACACCATTACATAACATTACACAGTGTCACGCCCGTTACAAGTTGTTAATAATGTCATACTGATGAAACCTAACCAATATACCTATTGCTGTAATTAACATCCAGTATAAATTGTGTAAGAATGTTGCTTTTGTACTGAACAATTCCATTTTCAATTCTTTTTCACTGAACACTCAAATTACCTGAGAGAGATAGGGACAGAGGCAAAGAGAGAAAGATAGAGTGATACATTTCAAGTAACATTTAATGAAAAAGTGAGTAGGTTAGTAGGGAATACCGTTACACCTATAAGCTTTTACTGCTGCCTGAAAGAGCCTCTGTTCTAAGATGCAGTCTGGGATCTAATGATTGTAGTACTAGAAGAACTACGGCCATTGTGTAAACTGTTCCTTGATGCATAGGGGTTATTTATGGAAGTGAAACATAGGAAAGTACAAATTCAGCCATGCTGACATGACAGAAATGACTATAGTAATCATAATAAACAACTTTATACGGGGCTTTCAGAATAAATGATCAATTCTTATTAAAAAAGTTAAAACTTGTATTTGTAAAATGTATATACCAATAGGTCAGTTTGGAGAGGTCGGTCCGGATCGCTGTATCAGTTGGCTTCATTGAAATTGGAGTGGTTTCCAACTATGTCCCATCATATATTAACAAAATGTCAATGTCCGATCAACGCTCACTGTTTTCAGGATGAAAAACAGAAAATTCTGATCAAAATGTTTATCAGTAAGTAGGCTAGTTATTGTATAATTTCTAAACACTTCTCCATTCCTTTTTTCCCACGGTGCTCAGTACCTGTTCTCTTTTTTCTCTGTCAGTTGTTCATTTTTTTATCTTTGTGTAATGATTTATTGTTCACTGAATCTGATTAATGTAAATCATTTTAAAATCAGTATGTACTGTAACAATAAAGGATGTGTTTAAAAGCATAATGTAGGAGGTTACAGAAAGTTTCTGGGAGAGGGACATTGAGGGCTATATTGTGACAGCGGTAGCAATAACGCATTTTAGCATTTTTGGAATTGCTTATTTCATCCGGAACAAATTTTATATTTTTCACCTCTCTCTGTCTGTCTGCTTTTTCACCCACCTGAAGCACCTCAAATCATGGTGCTCTCTGCTACATATAAGCTATGAACTTTGAACATATGAGACAGACAATCACTGTTTTGTAATAGCTGAGAGAAATTGTGTCCGTACCTGTTAATATGTTAAAACATCTAGAATGAATGCCATTCAGAATTGAAATGCTCTTCCTGTACTTTGAAAGAGATATAAAAATACACAAATGTATAGAATTTGAGAGTTTTCATTGGAATTGCTTCTTGTGTTATTGTTACCTTGTATTTAGGACAGTCGCTTTTGGTAACCATAGATCTTTGCTTAAAGTCATCAAGCTACAATGGATCTCATCAGAACTGTTTTTTTATCACTTTCTTCATCTGCTTTTCAAATACATCTAGCATCTTTTTCAAGAGCTATCTTTTGTTTATTTAGCAAACTATTCATTCTGGATATATTTTGATCTTTCTTTATATCAGAAGGCTGAGCTTATTCATAGTTTATTAGTAGCACCCAGTCGTAAGGTTCCTAACGTAATTGACATTCCTAGCATAAGGGTTACGGTATGAACAGCGCTACAATATTTTAGTGATGTTGTGAGCCAAAAATGAGAAGGTTCTATCTACGTTAGGTTTTGAGATACTGAGCATTAAAGTTTTCACACCCCTCATCTAAAAAAAGGGTGTCATTGTGTATGTATGTGTTTTTGCTTATGTTGTCCCTCATGTTAGGCATACTTTAACTCAAAGTATAAAAATCTTGTGACATTTGTAAGTCATTTTGAAGAGCCAAACTTGCGGATAGAACCTTATAATTCTGAAATGGTCGTTTTCGTTTGAGAATTAGAAGGTTGTGTCTGTCTTTGAAGGTACACAGAATAATATTTTCTATTGTAAATGCAGTTTTTTAGTCATTAAAAATCTTGATGTTTATTTAATTTATATAATATCAAAAGACATTATCCATCACATTCTATAATGAGATAGTACCATGAGATAATATGAAACATTGCTGGATGGTGACTAAGAGCGTACACTGTACGGCCAAAACTATGTGGACACCTGACATCAAAAATCTCATCCAAAATTATGGGCATTAATATGGAGCTGGTCCACCCTTTGCAGCTATAACAACCTCCATTCTTTTAGGAAGGCTTTATACTAGATGTTGGTGCATTGCTACGGGGATTTGCTTCCATTCAGCCAGAAGAGCATTAGTGAGATCAGGCACTGATAGGACGATTAGGCTTATCTCACAGTTGGCTTTCCAATTGGTTCCAAAGGTGTTTGGTGTGGTTGAGGTCAGGGCTCTGTGCAGGCCAGTCAAGTTCTTCTACAGCAAACTGTTGGGGAAGCACAGAAACATTTATAATGTGAACATATGCTGCAGGGTGCTACTAAAACTGTTTTTGCAATAATACAGATTAATGTATTCTTCTTTCCATGTATGGCTTTTTCCAGTGAATTTAATATTTTACAACTCATCTTGTGAAACCCAAGCACTATTTTCCCTAATTGTATTCTTTAACAATAGTGTTAAGAGATGCCACTACAGACTCAATGTAATACAATATCAATGAAATCAAATCACCACACACAAAGGTATTCCCTTAATAATAGTTTGCTATTACAGTACAGGTGTGCTACCATCTGTCATCAGGAAATTACCAAAATTTGGTTTGATTTGCCTTAATTCACCACAGCCCTGAATTTGTGCAATTTGTTCTTTCACTCTGAAATCAGTGCCCTGAATCGTATATCAACTATTGAAAACTTAAGTTTGTCGTTTGCCAGGGAAATAAGCTTAGAAGATATCACTATCCTTACTCCAGTCCACAGATTCCAACAGCCATCTTTCTGATGCCGTTCTGTTCTGTCTAACCTTCCTCCAAAGCCCTAACAGCTGACAGCAGTTGAATTTTAAACAGAAATGAAAACCAGGGTCGGTCAGTGGAGAGCCCTTGGAGCTCTGTGTGGGACAAGCCTATATTTAAAATGGAGTGCATTTGTCCTTTTGTTCAAGTTGGAGTATTTTGACCTTAATGTTGTTAATAGAGGAACCTGCATGACTCACAAAAAGCAATTAATTCTTTCAGGGTGAATTTGCTTTTACATGCAACCACCAATTGTCTGTGCGAAGTATTCAAATGTTGGGGTTATTGTGTAACCTGAGAGGATCATGCTCATTTGATTGCTTGATGTGGTTGAATTGCAAACAAATTCTGTGGAAAACCCAGTGCTGTTGGGAATAGTCAGTAGGTGCTGCAACATTTTAGTTCTCCAATATAAAATCAAATGTTACTTGTTTGACAATTGTTTGAGCATACTTTTTAATGAAAAGCCATGAATAATGGCTAGATAATTGCTTAGATTAATTTTGTAAATGAATATAAAATGTCATTTATTTTAATGATTTTGAAATTCGACCAGTGTTCATGATTTGCATAATGTTAATAATTAAAAGGTCAGAGTATAAAGCAATGTTTGTGTCCATAATACAAAGGGTGCATGCTACACATTATTGTTCGTTGAACTGATTCACCCTTCGATGTAAAGCAATTAAAAATTGAAAGGTGCTGTAGAAATTAAATCCACTAGAGTATTGTCGTTATTGTCGTTGTTTTATCAATAGTATAAGAACGCTTCATTATGTTCATAGAATCTCAGAGGTTTAACAGATCTGCTCAATAACACAGAACTGCTTTGGAAAGGTGTAAATAACCAGCTAATTCACAGCATAAACTACATTGTAAATCAGGAAGAGTGGATGGCCTGGTAGCCAAAGTGGTGTGCCAAGTTCTTTATTTTGTATCCTGTTGGAAAGTTGGCAGATTTACCGCTCACTGTAACAAGAATCGTCCTTTCTTTAATAACTACGACGTGTCAATGTGTAACATTGTTTTTACTGTTTTAAAACACGAGGAGACATAGTTGTTGAAAATGGTTATATTTATGTCATCGTTGCAACTGAATTGATGAACTGATAGTGATTTTATTACAGAAGTGTAGTTTTGCCGTGTTGTAAACCATTCTTACAAAAGAAGCGCTAAACTTGGCAGTTTGGCCCATAGCTTGGGCGCCGTGGTCTATATTGTTTGCTAATGGCGTGAATAACTATAAATAGTCTCATGAATGCAAAGTAACCGGCATGTTTGTGTCGTATATACGTTGTAATGTTGTTTGAAAATGTGCACTAGTAAATTAACTTTGGGAACTCTGAAATATTAATAATACAACTCATCCTATTGTTTGGCTGGTTCAGTAGGGTGTGTAAACCATGACCGGTGGTGTAAAAGATGCTATTGCCACATTGTCTTCCACAAAATTTTATTAAACCAGGGGAACCTAGAGGGTTGCGTTAAAATTAGCCTTATTTGTATTTGGTTATCTCACACTTTTGCGCTTTCCCTTCAAACTTTAACTGACGGTGTCGTTGTATATATGTGCTATATAGGATAATTCTGGATGAAAATGGTTCTTTCTGATTTTTGAAGTGCTGGTGCATCAGTAATTGCCCTGCTTTTGACGACCGGGATGCAAACCTAAATTAGCAGGTTTTTGTTCGGGTTTGGGCAGCACACATTAGGAGAAACGGTCTGTGTCCCGGTCTGCCGGGTGTAATTGCAGGGTACCATAGCATGCTGGTTCATGTCACATGGAATGCGGTTGCAGTTGAGCCGAGTGAAGTGGAACTGAAAGGCGACTGCAAGGAAACTAGCCAGGTAGAGATGTGAACAGAGGAACTGTCTGGACATGACTCACGACAAGGCACATTACAAGTTATAAGTGACACAGCTACGTGCAAAGTATGGGACAGACGTAGAGCAGGATTGTGGTTTTTTTTTGTTGGGATGAGAAGGAAGGATCTAGGCGTATGCAATGAATGACTTCTGGCAGAAATTTGGGACAGGTCATTCCCTCGTCACCATGAAGCAGTAGATTTGGTGCCGTTCCCAGAATTCCATAAATAGGTTCCAACTGTTATGAAAATAGAACCCGGCTGACTTTGAACCCCCCCACCCCCCCTTACCTCGACCTTGTTTTTGCAGCATGGTTTGGCGTGACCTTCTGTCTGCGCTTACGAAGCAGGCGATTCGTCTGCAACACAGACTCCATTATGAAAGCCATTGTTCAGGCAGTGTTGCCAGTCTCAACATGATTGTTGCTCATTGCAGAACTCGTAGTACATGGAAATAGGTTTCTAGTCCACTTTGAGCCATTGTATGAGTTTTAAGCCATTAAGACATTTGCTGAGTGATATGTCAGCCAGTATATCTGCTGGATATGTGACATCCTGCGTGTTGTGAGAGCCTTCCTTTCTTCAGCCTACCCATACAGGGCCTGCGTTGTGTTTCCCTTGCAGAGGTCTGTGTGGACGGTCCCACTGTCCCACTGGTTGTTTGTGTGTGTGTGCGTGTGTGCACGTGCGCGCACACACGTGAGCCTTTATGAAAAGCCATGCATCCCTTGTCGCTAATGGCAGGGGTGTCCAGTGTGCATGCTCATTTTTACATACCAGTTACCAGTTACAGCCAACAGGCCAAACCAGGCCCTGCCCCATTCTGTCAATCTCTTTCTCTCTCAGATAAACGTGACTATCGGTGTCTGTCTATGCAGCCTGTTGAGCATTAAACCAGGAGAGATAAGTCTGGTAATCATTTGAGGGTTATTGCCATGACATTCGGCCCACAATCGTCATTGGAGCTCAGCGCCGGTGCGCACTCAATCTCTCTCAGGCTGGAGGGGGTCCACCTCTGCTGTACATCGGTTCACCATACCAAGTATTCTGCTCTATTGTTGCTTCTCTACATTTTTGGTTTTATACATTTTTTTTTTTTCCCCCCATCTTCCTTTTTTTTTTTGTGTGTGCGCTTTAAATTTTTAATTTGTGGTGTTTCCTTTTTCGGGGGGGCGGGGGTGGGGTGGGGTGGTTGGTTTTTTTGTGTCTGCTTTTAGCTGTTTTATAGTCATTATTTTTGGGGGGTCTCAGATCATAGAGAATAAAATAAAGGGACATTAAAAGTCAAAAGAATGCCTGCACCAGGTCACATCGCCATTTTTTGTTTCTGTCCATCACGCCTATTCCATTTTAGCCAGGCCACCTCGCACTGGGGTGTGCATGCCAAAATCTTCTCTCCCTCTCAAGAGTTCCATTAAACAGCCGTGGCACTGAAAGCTATCAGTCCAACCCGTATTTAACAAGATTTTCCCCAGTGGCCTTGAATTTCATGGCCCGATTGCACATTTGTCCTAATAACAAGAACTGTTGGGGCGTCGGGTCCTGTGGTTCTGGTGGACTTTTAACTGTGTAGGCGAGCAAAATTTCATCATAATACTTTGATGTCAAGTTTCAAAGCCAAAACAAATCAGAGTCACCTTGATATCTGTACTGGTTGGCAAGAGCCATCTGAAGGCAGTAAGACAAACAACACACTTTAAACCAATCAGTTAGGTTAATTTTGCTTTAAGGCGGGATTTATGTTAAATTTCCTAGTATTGCAATCACTGCTGGCTATTGAGTGGTGCTATCTCATTCAGTAGAATTTAGTATAATTGCCAAAGGGAAGCTTTTCAGTGCAAGAAGACAAAATTTATTAAAATTACATAGGATCAATAGCAGTTTCCACAGTTGTCAACTACCAACTAACACTTTTTGTCACAAACCATAATTTCCTATTTTAAAAGTGTGAATTGAGGTTTTTAAAATGGAGTGACCTGCCTACCAGCACTGGGCCCCTTAATCTTTTGAAGAGTATGTTTCTGGAAGTTCTAAGTCAGTGTTCTAGAACTCCATTGCTTTCAGTAACCAGTAGTGATTGTTACATCGGCATTAGGATATTCAGTTAAGAACATTCTTATCCCATATTTGTGATCTCACAACTTAAAGGGTTTTAATGTGCCACAGCAACGATGCAACCTGACACCCAACAGATGTGAACAATAGTGTGGGAGAGTTGAGAGGGCTGATGCAGATTCACGTAGCGCCCAGCTTCACAATCACCTGTGCACCAGTAAGCAAAAAGGGACTGAATCGCAGAGAGGAATAATTCCCCCTTATTGATATTGGTCCTGGGATGGTTTTTGGGATGCTCTTTGAGGTGATGGTCAGATGCAGGTTTTGACCGCTTCGGTGGAAATGGTCGTTTGTTGAAACGTGCCGCGGGGATGGACAGATCAGTTTACAAAGCTTGTGTTGCGTGCCAGGCAGAGTTGTTCGAGGAGAGAGTGTGAAATGAATCCCTCCTGCGTAGGGCCAAGAATCTCCTGTGTGCTGAATCGCCTCCTGACAAGGTTCCAAATGTGACACGAGACCTGCAGGAAGAGCACTTTATTGCCCCAAATGTGTTTCCTTTCCCTCCTGTTTTTCCTTCCTTCTCCTATTTTAGAAATGACATTTTCTGTTGCAACTCCAGTTAAACAGATTAGGCACAACCTACTATACATACTCTTATCTCTTATCTGTGGAAATCAAAGGTTCATGCTATAATTTTATCTTACACTTATATTGTATTGTAGATAGTGTTATCATACTGTAAAATGGACTTCTGAAACCCATTGTGGTGATTATGCAATAAATCATTATTTCATTTAGTTCTGTGCCAAGTCTGTGCCAGTAATTTTAATTCCAATACCTTTTTGTCGCATCAAATAATTCAGATTGTGAGAGAGAAACTTTTGATCCTTTTGACCAATTTTGTGTTATCGCTGACATCTTCGACCTGACTGGACGTTATGTAGGTCAGGCCACCAAGTTAAACATTGCACATTCTAAAAAGTAAACGGACTCGTTTTTGGCTCATTTTGAAGTCGGCAGAGTAGGTGAGAGGGCGCCGAGTGGTCGGTGTCAGGGATATGCCCCCGTGGTCGCCCGTGGCCTTGGTCTATGTCTGTGCCCGGGACTCTCCACCTGAAGAGGTGGGCCTCGAGCAGGGCAGGCTGGTGATGTCCCGTCATGAAGCCAGAGGGGAATTGGGAGCACACATAGCTTCCATATTACTGCCGCCCCCCCCCCCCCAACACCATGCTCTGTTGCACAATCAACAAACAGCTGTGAACACCGACAAGGACGGAGAGAGTTTCAGGCTGCATTAAAACCAAGGGGAAAGTGTGCCCTGTGTAATACAATGCTATTTTCACTGACCTAGGCTGAAAGACGCTTCATTCAGTCATGGCTTTGAGTTATTTGTGCTCCCAAACTAACACTACATTCTCCCTTATTTGGTATGCCCAGTGTATATTATTAGAGTTGTTTTATGTTTTTAAAAATGTGAAGTGATGTTAGCAGGGTGTTTGGCTTTTTACCCAGAAATGAATGTAAGGAAAGTTTCCATTTCATAGGAGACTGTACATTTGTCCATGGTTGTGTTCTTTTGATAACGTTAAGCTTTTACTCTAATTCAAGCACGTAGCTTCCTTTCACTAAGTCAAATTCCAATGAAACCCTGATTTGCAGAAGTGAAATACTGGTACATCTAAAATAGCACAATGAAAGGACACTTAAGGTCTACTTAAACCAGCAGCCATGGTTTATTGGCTGCGCGCACACACACACACACAATCATTATCTTAACTGCCACAGTGAATTTGCCCAAATTCTTTCAGTCAGTCCAGTACAATGTCAGAAGAGATAGCGTGCAAACATTACAAAATTTTTCTGCTGGTACATTTGCTTTTGAAAGATAAATGTTAATCTGCTTTTCAAGCCAGCATAGACAATCTTTATTGGTGAAAAGGTTATTGTATATTTTCAATGAGTACTTTTTTAAAAAACTGAAAATAACTTTTTATGTGATTGTGAAACCAGTTCAACAAAAAACAAATATATTTAAATTGTGTTAAAATAGAAACATAAGTTTATCCCTGTAACAAAGTAAATAAAACCTATAAGCATGTATCCCAAGGCATAATTGTGGTTTAAGACAAATTACTTTTTATATAAAACACTAATGAGGAATTATAGTGGCTGTAGTACCTTGCACAACACTGATTGCTTATACTGACACAGCTACTATTGTGCTGCCCAACCTATGCTGATGCAAATGGGATCATGAAATTACCATATTGGTTGAAGGCACAGAAATATTCCGTTTGTGCAGGACAAAATATAAGTTTTGCATTTTGCTCAGTACTACATGGAATGTTTTACCTAGTGTAGTTACTTAAGTGAGATGACACTTTTTACAGATTGCTATTCTCTCATTCAGTTTATAATACCACATTACTTTTTGGGCTGGTCCTTAGTCACTCTATTTGTCTTAGTTGCCACAAGGATATTAATATTTTTGCTCATTGCGATCTTTCAGTAACGGTGGTCACTGGTAACCTTAGTAACTGTGACAGGAGCTTATAGAGAACAGTCAAACGCTAGTCAAACTAGAATGGAGTACCAGGCTGGACATTCTCTAAACAAGTGACTTGTTGGTTTAACCTTTAGTGTCTGGTGCAAAGTCCAGGGAATACACTGGCATCATTTCACAAACACTAAACAAGGTGGGATGCATGTGGGAGTGAGAGGTAACAACTGCCGTGTGTACTGGTTGACCTCTTACGCTCCCGCCACATGCATGTCCTTTCTCTCTTATTAATTAATGCATTAATCACAGCTTTAGCTGGTTCTCTAAAATTGACTTCCTTAAATCAGACATTGGCAATAAATTTTTTTTTTTTTTTTTTTTTTTTTATAACCTTTTGTTGATTAATATAAACCCAATACATAGTTCACTGCCTGGGGCCAACGGTGGGGGCGTAAGTGTGAATGGAACAGTGATGTTCCGGTGCTGTGCCTTGATATGCATTCATATTTGATCGGTCAGTATTTATAGATGTATCAATTGTTTTACATTGTAATAATGTTAGACATAGAGCTGGCAGATAGCTGACAACAGGAAGCAGATATGAACTCTCGTTTGGGGCGACATGGCTCAGGAGGTAAGAGCGATCGTCTGGCAGTCGGAGGGTTGCCGGTTCAAACCCCGGCCTGGGCGTGTCGAAGTGTCCTTGAGCAAGACACCTAATCCCTAACTGCTCTGGCGAATGAGAGGCATCAATTGTAAAGCACTTTGGATAAAAGCACTATATAAATGCAGTCCATTTACCATTTCGTTGCATTCAGTCAATAAAAACACCACAGATGGGGACTAATGCGCTTGTTGCGGGTACGTCTGTCCATTTGCACTTTGCACAGTACTCTGCAAACATCCTGTTTCCTGAAGAAACATTGAAACTGTTCATTTCAGTATGCCTTCTTCACAGTCCCTAATAAGAACAAAGGAATCCATCTAACAGGTATACCAGTAATTCTAAAAGATGTTTATAAAACAGAGAATGACCAATTTATCTTAAGTGTTTCTCTTTTGTGAATATATAAATAATAGCTATTTTGCTTGAAAAATTTTGTAAACAATGGGGAAATGTGTTCAAAGTAAGATGGTGAATTGCAAATACTGAATCTAAAATTAGTTCAAAGTAATACTATTTGAACAGGAGGTCTGTCTTGTGTCAGCTGAGATCTCAGAGGAATATTGGAATAATATAATTGCCATTATTTATAACAGATTGGAGTAGCTTACATACCTTCCTTTATGTACAGCTTGAAACTCTACTTTTACTCATAGATATGGGCTGTCGTTCACTAATCCTTGTGAAAGCTTTGATGCTGTGATTCCATTACATGAAAATGACAAGCTGTCTGATGTCCATTTTACTTTATGTGACTGCACTTTGAAGATAGAATGGTGGTAGGTGTACAAGTAAATGTTAGGTTTACAACAGTAAAATAGAAGTGCATTGTATATGGCTATTTGCTGTAGATATGGCATTGTAAGATTCCAGAAAATTTATTACTGTAGTTTCAGTATAGGAGGAACGCCTGTGTGCATGATTTACTCAAGTGAAATTGCTCTTGTAAACGATATTTAATCTATTGCAGAGGCAATATTATATACTTTAAATAATATGTGATATACTACTGCTACTAATAATAATTATTATTATTATAAGAATTACTATATTATTATTATTATTATTATTATTACCAGGACAGAAAAGGCTGTTCTAATTAGTCTGATTCTAATTTTTCCTATTGCTGTGATTGCTTAAACATAGTAAAGACAAAATGCTCCCCCCACATCACAAAGCAGCAAGACCTAATATTTAACAAAGTTTCAAAAGCCCAAGAGATGCTCGGTGTAGTTACCAATGTCTACTATTGTATGTACAACCCAATGAAACCCATGGTGTCAATCACTAGATTACTTTAATGGGTCTTAGCAATTTTAACTGAATCAAACTCTATGTAAATAATTATAAGACTCTGATGAGGATTAGTATTTTGCTTGTCATTACATGAAATTGTGTTGCATGGCAGTAATGTGGTTGTACGTAATGTTTCAGGCATGTACCAGTGATGCACGACAGAAACATAAAGCAATAACAGCAGAGCATCTAATGTTCTTTGAATGGAAGGGCTCTTGGGTTAGGGGGTATATAGAGGCTTTTCATATTGATGCATCTTATGAAATATTTGTGCATGGGAAAAAGAAATTGCTGAGGTCTCAACAAGCTGATGTATAGCACGTGTTTCTTGGAAACATTATATCTCTGATAATCTTGAAGCTCAGATGGAAAACTCATCTTAGAACAGCTTTGATTACCTTCTTCAGTTACTATTAATAGATTTAATTGCACCAGGGCAAGTTCATACATCACAAATTCCACATGTCAAGTGATATACAGTAGTAACATATCCCACAGATCTGTAGAGGTGTTACATTCATTATAAAATTCAAACATGGCTAATGTTTGTTTCCAAATATAAATAAATGCTTTGAATTTACCTATGGAAGCCATGTCATGCATTTCCGTCTCATTAATATTTAGATAGAGCATAAACCAAATTCCCTATGCACAAAAATGTAATGTCAGTCGATGCTTATGGTTCAAGATATTTTGTTTAAATTCTGGCTTTCAGATTCAAAAAAACTGAAAATATTTATGTATATTTTTAGAATCATGCTTATTGAATTGCTGCTCGTATTATTAAATTGATATACGATCATGAATTTGATATTCATTTATGACCATGAGGCTGATTTTTCACATTGGGGCACTGCAGACTTTGTGTATATTGGCCTTACCGTGGCTATGATTGCTTGGCTCCTGTAATTGCTGCTTGCAACCGTATTTTGTTTTCATTTTTCAACATAAAAAATCATAGCAGTTAGCAGAAGTTTTTCATGTGACAATGATATATTTGCCATCTGCTTTAGGATGACTAGAAAGACCATACTTGCCAAACTAGGCAAACAAATGTAGTGATTTATGACAAGGCATTTCTTGTCAATAAATGAGTTTTTCAGAATAATACGATATAGAACCAGCTGATGTATATTAGCACTTTAAGAAATCATTAGCCCACCCTTGGTAAATGTGTCAAAGAAAGTGAAATAAATACATATTGACCAATGCCGTACTGACAAACAATTATGTGACAAAAATAATTAGGCAATTCATTTAACAGACCTGTTTATTGCCCCCTGTAGGCCAACAACACAATTACAAATTGGTTTTTTTCCACATGAATTGGGACTGACTTTGGTATGACCTTCTCATATTTTAAGTTGGCACACAAATATATACTTTAATATTGAGGCATGAATGGACCCAATTTGAATTCCCATATGAATTTTAATGAACAAGTCTCTGACCTGAAGTACTGCAAGTTGGTACTTTCATAGTACAGGACTGTAGATCTTTCAGCTAAGAAAATAAAGAACAAAAGAATGAGAAACAGATCTGTACTTTGACTACGTTTTTAAACTATATGGACAGCTCAGCTATGATTGCTTTAGGGTCTCACAAGGGCCCAACATGGTCTCAATGAATTCTAAACTTACAATGAATAAGGGACTGCCCTAACCTTCCACGGTTTGAATAATGCAATAATTGTACAGTACATTGGTTCACTATGCTACAACCATGTGCAGTGCACACATGGCTTTTGCCTTAATAATTAAATTATGCATCAATATTAGAAATCCATACTGATAGTTTAATAAAACTAGTGTTATATTTTCGCGTTGTGACTTATTTTACAGCTACAGTTTGTGAACTCGGTGGGATTATGCAACTGTTCATGGTAGTATAATCTTGACTCAAATTACCTGGCAGGGAAATACATTTATATTCATACACGGGAGCAAAACAAGTAAAGATACGAAAGGGTGAACATTACCATTCCATGTGACTATGAACAATGCATTTTTATTCGAGCTGAGAATAGCTTTTTCAGAAGTCACCGCAGAACTAAGAGAAGGAGCTTCCACATATATTGCAGTTCAACGGGAGGATAATTTGCAGCGTTGGGCTTATTTTTAAGGAATGTTATTTGAAACCAAGGCATGATGAGGAGGGGGTGAGAACGGTTCTTTCTGTTCGATCACGCTGATTCTTAGCATTCACCGTAACATTCCATGAAACTAGTCATACAGTGAAAGACAGAAGTGTATACGTCCCGCCTGCAAGAGACAGTAATTAGCTAGATGGGGCAGCAGCATACACTTGCGGTGGTAACGTTAGCTACCAATAGCTATGAAAATGGGGGGCACTGTACAAATCAGAAATCCTATTTTGAGAGCTAGCTAGCCACTTGTGAATATTTTTGCGTACTACTGCAATGAGGTACTCTGCCTTAAATGTTGTTTACGCCGTGGAAAACGACATCATCTAAAAGTAAAAGGGTAAGACGGAGTTTAATATATTTCTTGTCGCTAGCAATTAGCCGCAGTAGCGTTCGTAAATTCGCTAGCCAGCAAACTACTTGCAAATTATGCTATTTTATCTCACTGTTGCAACTGCAGTGCTATTTTAATATATGTACAGAGCCATATTTAACTTCACGAGACATCGGGCATTTCCTGTCAGTAGATTCAGAATAATTTGCTCCTACATCGCTCTGCATTCTATAAGCCCTGACAGACTTGGATAACTTTACATGCTGAGCCATGTTCGTTTTAGCTTTACCTTTAGCTATCTTGCTGTGTGCAGACGGTGTATTGCCAGCTATTTGACACGCACAATGTATTATCCAACAACATTAGCAAGAATACCAAGCTAGCTAGATAGCATTATGAAATTTTGTGTTGAATCAAGTTTAACACAGGTAGTTTTGTTCAGGCAGCTATCTTTGTGAGTGCTAACGTGGAAAGTTAGCGCTACGCTGATTTCAGTCGAGTTGGCATAAGAGTAGCTTTTTGTGTTTAAAATAGTCTTGCTTTTTAATACAGGTGATGTCCTCTCTAATATGTGTACCCAGTATTATCTGTTAAATCAGATTTCTATATTTTATAATGTTTAACGGAACAATCGGATCATTCCCTTTATGCTAGCGGTACATTCAGCAATAGGGCACCTCCACTGATGATTCAGGTGGGCTATTGTGGTTGCGC
Source organism: Anguilla rostrata (assembly GCF_018555375.3). Lineage (NCBI taxonomy): Eukaryota > Metazoa > Chordata > Actinopteri > Anguilliformes > Anguillidae > Anguilla > Anguilla rostrata. The sequence continues at coordinate 11,914,452 of NC_057936.1, forward strand.
TACACAGCAAGACATAACCGTTACCGAATCTAGCGTCATTGTGGTTGTGTGTGTGTGCAATGACAACCCAAAAATGTTCAACACAGTATTTGGAAACTGCGTTTTACCCACCGTCTGTTATGCTGGTAAGTATGATGAATTATGTTAAACCAGTCTTGCTGAAGCTAAAGATGCAATTATGCTACGACCAAGACAGACTGTTATGCGAGGGATGCGGTTGGTCGATACTGGCAAAACAAGCATGTAGCTGCTTGTTCCAGCTGTTGTTGTCAGTCAGTTTCATTCAGAAAACGTGCGCGTTGCCTAGCAGCGAGCATGGTTACCTGGAGACGAACTGTTCCAATGAGAAACGTACGTAGCTATGACCAGAGACAGTTTTTCACTTATCAGAGTGTCTCGGGTATAAGTAAGTATACTGTTAACTCCACAGAGTCTCCGTGGTTTGGGTATTTACCATTGCCTGATAAAAAATATGGGGGAGAAACGGCTTCATACTAAGCTAACCCTGGCTGATTTAATACCATTACATTTGACAATGTCTGGGTGCAAACTTGTTATGGGTGACGAATATCCATGCTAAACTACAGCTAGAATTAAAGCGACGACACCGGTGTTCAAGGCGTTGCGATTACGTCTGTTTGTCTCCTGCTGATTTTTGCCACAATTAGTTGCTATGGGACTTTTAGGTCCGTCTGGGCAAGCTAGGTGGTTTTCCAGTCCAAATTTAGCTTAGACGGATGGAGTAAATGATGGATGTTTGAAACTTACTCAAAAAGATGAAGGATAAAATGAGTATGACAGTTTGATCATTGCCAACGTTAATGATCAAGGGTAATGGATCAGCTGGCGACTTCAGACCGTGAAATTAAAGTCCCTGGGCCGTTCTACAGTGGCATTTCTAGTTGCGTTTTAGGCTATATCATTAGGGAATCCATTATACGTATCAAAATATGTTGGTATGGTTAGTAAACAAAGTAATCGTGATAACACAATTAATAAACATTTTCATAATTTTTGCATAAAAACTGATGCATTTGATGTTTTCATTTTTCAGTTTCTTGCTATGTATTGAGAAACATTTAGCTTGAATAACTTCCATTGATGACCTTCTTCATAATCAGGGAACATTGGTGCACATATTTTCAAAGTTGAGGGAATATACCCACTAGCATAGAGAAATTCTATTGAGCGCATTTCTTGTTACTCCTTCATACTTGTTAGTATGAAATTTTTCAGGATGGTTGTCATACCATCACAAACCCTGTGTGCCCAGGGTGGTTGCGTGTCATGGTGTGCCTAGTGTTAAGCAACCATTGGTGACATACAAAGAACAATGGCGGAGGGGGGTAACTATGCAGTTTGACTTAACACCCAGCTCAGCTTTATCCTCGAACAGTTTAGCTAGCAAAACCAGAAACACCAAGGGTAACATTTAGCAATATCACGCAACAATCATTCACGAAAAAGACTGTTTATTGTGCACGAGATAATTGCACGAACCACAGCGAATACCGCGAATTCTTCTCTGCAGTGTAAAGACGTTCATACCGGGCAAAAGGTGAATAAAGAACGTTTGTGGAAATTGATCATCACTAATTCTACCCCAGGTCTGCTACAGCATTTTAACCCGGCTCAGCAGTGTAAAGACAGCTTAAGTTAGCCTAATGTTAGACAATGAATGAGTATGTACATAACGTTACTTTTATAACAACCATTTTTTATTCAGTAAATAGTAGGCTAAGTGTTATAGGTGGCGTGTCCCAGGTGCCAACTGACTGACGTCACACAGGCGACGCTGATTGGATTCGGTTGGATCTATGGGAAGTGAGGCCCTAAAACACACCTGCAATTACCGCTTCTCGCCATTGGTATCGCCAAAGAGAACGAAACGGAAATCTTCGAGATTGTAACTTTAAGTATAGTGACAAAATCTGTCACTGTTGTTTGAAATGTCATTAAAGTTAATGGAAGCTTTTCAAAGCAAGCAACGCTACGTTGTTATTCATACTCAGAATATCTTTTCAGAAAAGGACAGTTTCCACAAGTGGCAAAAAAAGGCGTATCATCGCTGACTTGTGAGGGCATAGGTCTACTTTCCACAAGACAGTCTTTACATGTATGGATCTTTGATGGGCATTTTAAAAAGTATTTTTAATATACGACATGGCCAAAAGTATATGGAACACAAACATCTCACCCATATGTGCTTGCTGTACATCTCATTCCAAAACCATGGGCATTAATCTGGAGCTGGTCCCCCTTTGTTGCTATAACAGCCTGCACTCTTCTGGGAAGGCTTTCTATTTGATTTTGGAACTTGGCTGTGGGGTTTCACGTCCATTCAGCTACAAGAGCATTAGTGAGGTTGGACACTGATGCTGGGTGTAAGGCCTGGCTTGCAGTCGGCGTTCTAATTCATCCCAAAGGTGTTTGTTGGAGTTGAGGTCAGGCTTTGTGCAGGCCAGTGAAGTTCTTCAACACCGAACTCAACAAACCATTTGTTTATGGACCTTGCTTTGTGCACGGGGGCATTGTCATATTGAAACAGGAAAGGGACTTGCACAATGTTGGAAGCACACAATTCTCTAGAATGTGATTGTATGCTGTAGCATTAAGATTTCCCTTCACTGGAACTGAGTGGCCTAGCCCAAAAGCAGCCCCAGGCTATTATTCCTCCTCCACCAAACTTTAAAGTTTGCATTATGCATTTGCAGGGTTTCCCCCAGAAAAGTTGTTAGGCCCGGTGGCAAGTATCTTTTGACGGGGGCCGGCGGCCAAGTGTCCTTTTTGACGGGGGCCCGGTGCGGGCCAGCGACAGACTTATGGCAGCATTAAGGTATAGCCCTATAGCCTTGGAATGCTGGGCATTTAGATAGGGATGGGAATCGAGAACCAGTTCCAAGTTGTCCTATTTATTGGAATCGTATGCCTCAGAGCTTATGCTGGCTTTGATAAGCGGAATCGATGTTTTTACGACAGCCTCGCATTGCAAAACAATGATGTAACTCCTTGCGGGAGGCACGCATGCAGGCAGCCTCTCTCAGGTGTTTGTTTTGGACGGCAGCTGTCACAACAAATTTGATCCGGGGTGCCAGCCTTGATACATTCTGTTGCGATAAAAATTCTAATACAACTCAGCAATTTCTCTGGGTTTAAGGGTTATTTTCTAGCCTGAAATGCAATCGTATTACTAAATGGCTACACATGTCATGTAACGTGCAAGTAGTTGGCTACCTCCCTGGATATGAAGTAAATGTTTTTACCAATAATGTTATGATGTGTAATGCTGGACCCAAACGCAGGACTCGAACACAGAGGCTTAGGAGAAAAGCAACTGGATTAAGAGGTAACCAAACAGAGCAGGGCAAATTCAAAACCGGAACTGGACTGAGAGAGGCTGGAACTGGACTGGACAAGACTGGAGCCAGAGGAGGACTGGAGCTGGAGGAGGACTAGGACTGAGCCGGAACAGGAGCAGGACCGAGCAGGAGCAGGAGCCGGACCGAACAGGACGGAGGCAAGACCGGGCTGGGGCTGGAGCTGGAGCAGGATCGAGCAGGCCTGGAGCTGGAGCAGGACTGAGCAGGACAGGAGCAGGTCCGAGCAGGCCCGGAGCTGGAGCAGGCCCGAGTAGGCACAGGAGCAGATCAGGGCTGGACAGGGCTGGACTGGGAGGCCGGCGAAAGGGCAGGCTGGACACGGCTGACAGAGAAAAGGAAACGCAGACAGGATGGGGATGCACAGAAAACAAGACCAGACAAACGCGACAACAGGGAAGACACAGACTGGGGAAGCTGAACGCAAGGTGACAAGAAAAGTGGAAAAAGGCTAGGAAAAAAACCGAGGTACGGGACTAGAAAGAATACGCAAATTCTTTTACGCGAGCCGACGAAGTTGCAATGAACCGAGGCAACGACCTGGCACGGAGTGGTAGGCGAGCCGAGAATAAATACTGGTGAGCGTGACAGGGAAGCGTGCGGAATGCAGGGGAAACAGGTGGGTGAAATCAGGTATTCGGAGATCGCTGAAACCGATAACCACCTCCGCTGTGGAGGCGAGCAAAGATGGTGGAAAAAAAGAGACAAGATACACGAGGCAAAACAGAAAACATGAGAAACGAAAGGGACGTGACAAATAAATAATAATAATTAATGCCATTTTATCCATGGAAATAGCTATACAAAAAGGCAAAATAAATGTTGTGGTTGCAATTGCTGTCATAGATGTCAGAAGGAAATGTCACTGACAAAAAAAAAGTTTGCTCTCTTTGCAGTGGTTTGAGCTGGAAACGAGCTGTAAGAGCGGAATATGCACAACATGGCCTACTGATTGGCTACTGAATCTTACAACAATGTACAGCCTTGGAATGCTGGGCACATTTTTTTCAACAACAAAATATCTATGTATCTGTGTTACTGACTGTTTGGCTAGCTAGCTAAGTTAGCTAAATGACCATGTTATCGTGCACATCAATGTCATCAAGCTAACGTTATTAATAAACAAGTGAAGTCATTATTTCGATGGCGATTAATAAGTCATATAATGTTACAATATATCGAACGTTACATTCATGCTATTAGTTTAACGTTACCTACACACTGCTTAAGTTAATATAAAAAGAATGTACTTGCCGACGAGATGAAGTGATAACACAGTTTGTAACGAAGTTACACTGATTTCAGACCTGTTTTTTTTTTTATAGTGCGTTCGCGTTTTAACCAACAGATGTCGCTTTCCCAACCGAGCCACCCCACTGTAACTGTAGTTTAAAAAACATATTATAAATATATATTTTTTAAAATTCCTCGATGCTTAGGCCCAGCGGGCCACCGAGCTTTCAGAACACTGGCGGAAACCGTGATTTGTGCAGATAGCGTTCTTCTGGCATTCGCTCAACCCGGACTCGTCCGGCTTAGGCTTAGGGAACTTAATGAAACCCTTTTCATTAAGTTCCCAACGAACAGTTCTTGTGCTGGTGTTGCTTCCAGAGGCAGTCTGGAACTCCGTAGTGAGTGTTGCAACTGAGGCTAATTTATTTTTATGTGCTATGTGCTTCAGCGGTCTTGTTCTGTGATCTTGCGTGGCCTACAGTTCCTCGGCTGAGCTGTTGTTGCTCCTAGAGTTTCCACTTCACAGTACCAGCACTTACAGTTGACCGGGGCAGCTGTAGCAGGGAAGAAATTTGACAAACTGACTTCTTGCAAAGGTGGCATCCTATGACAGTGCCACATTGAAAGTCACTGAGCTCTACAGTATGACCCATTCTACTGCCAATGTTTGTCTATGGAAATTGAATATCTGTACTGTTCATTAAATTATATTGTAACTATTAAGATGTTATTAAAATTTGCTGTGCAGATAGAGTTCACGTTTTGTGTTCGGGCACTTCATTTATATTTTCTGTTAGGGCGATTTTATTTATTAATTTTTATTAATTAATTTTTCATCATGGCTGTCTCCCCTCATGGAAATTAAATCTGTACCCCACTTTTTGGGTGCCACCATATTGTACAAATTGGAGGCAGATAGGAAACAGGGAGGACCCTTACATGGGCATGAAGTCCGGCACTAGGTCATCCACACAGTATGTGAGGTATAGTGACTCGGTGGTGACGGAAACTGTACCTGATTTATCCACAAAAAATTCAAAATATTATATATATATATTGTCCAAATAACACGGTGACTTAAATTGGCACATGGGGAGACATTAGACAAAGAAAAAACACCTATTGTGACTCCATTTGTCTTGTGGGGAAAATAATTATTGACTTTGCATTTTGACTGTAACGTTACCATTGACTTATATTGAAATCGTTGGCTGAAACATCTATATTGGAGTCAAATGCACTGGCACTAGTGAGCAACGTCTCTCATCAAGACGAGGAAGTGAGCTTCAAAAAAACAAAGCCCGGTTATGGCAGATTGAACTGAGCATATCTGTGTAGAAATCCTCCATGGATGCGTGCTGCAGAACGGCCCAAGAGGTTGCTGTGCCTACGTCTGCAGCCAACATCTCCAGAGGGGTGCAGCCAATGCTTCTAGCGAAACAGCTTATGCAAGCCAATGAGACGGCCTCTGCCTGGATGCGTGCTTGCCGACAGAGCCAGCCCCATAATGCATTAACGACTGGTTATAGGTTCTTTTCAGGAAAACAATGAGGAACCCTGGCATTAGTATGTAGCCTGCACGTACGTAGCCTGCACATAGCCACCTGGTCTGCACGTAGCCACCAGTTTTGTGCTGTTCTGCATGGTTGTCAGTAAGCCAGTGGTGCCTGACAGTCAGCCAGCGGTGCCTGACATATTTACCCAATGCAGAAATAAGTCTCAGATGGAGGAGGCCCAGGGGGGTTATCAGCACAGCTTCTGCCATGAGACCCAAGGCCCTCTGACGCTAATGAAGAGTCACGCTTCGGCAGAGGGAGAAAACAGAGAGCCGTCGAGAGAGAGAGAGCTGTAGAGCCTCTCATCCCAAATGTATGCCTGCATATTTACAGACCCCAGCTGAAAGCCTGGAAAAACCACGTTTTGCACGGCTGATGAGAATTTTTGCGCTCTCCCGGATCGATAGGTGAGGACCGAGCTAGGACTCATAACCCGGTTGTGTCTAGCACTGACTAAGACTTATAATCACTGGATGCATGTGAAAATGACATCTCTTATTTCTGGGAAGCACCCGTGTCAGGGGGTTGGTTGGGTTCCAGCACTGAGCTCTTGAGCAATGGAGCTGAATTCTGCAGATGTGCCCACACCTGCGGCTGACGGCAGTTGGGAGCAACTGGCGCCAAAGGTGTACTTAATGCATTTCCCCAGTCGGCCCTGTTGGAAATTAGCGCGAGTATAACATGAATTATTCTCTGTGCCCGTCCTTTTGCGTCTTGGGACCCAGCGCTCAACTCTCAAGGTGTTTAATCCTAGCTTGGTTTGGTAATGTTTAGCTACATGGGTGCCAAGAAGACTTGAATAAAGTGCCGCCTCAGGTGCACGGGGTCACAGTAGTTCAGTGCATGATGCGCTGTGACAAGCTGCGTGAATTGAGAAATGCAACCTAAGCAAGGCCACGCTCTTGGGAAGCTTCTCAGTCAATCCGGTTATTCCGTATGTGCCATTCAAACCCCTGGCATGTAAATATTAAATGGAATGCAGTTTCTTTTCTAAGAACCTCTAAGCTCTGTGGGCTGAAAAGATACAGAAGATAAAAATAAAAGAAGTGTGTCTGATTGTTCTAAATAATCTAAATCTGGGGTTAAATCGGCTGTTAACCCATATGTTTACTTGGTAATTGAATACGCAAGATATACTGGTTGTGGCCATCTTCATGGTGGCAAATGCTTTTTTTCAGTTATTAAAGCCATTTCTGCTGATACGATGCTTGTACATCCCACATTCTGGAATCCCTAGAATCCACAAGAGTGCTAGTTTTGTTCTTGTTAAAATGAAGCTATTTGGTTCAGATGTTTGTTTTTTTTACAATTACTTGGCTGTCTGACATTTTATCATTCATGCAGATATGTTTTTGTATTACCTAATCCACAAGTATTAAAAATAGGCCTATGGCTTTGGCACACTGCACATTTTGCAGGCACCTGAAGACTCAAATGTCTTTCCTTCCTCGTCAGTATCTCAACTGCAAATGAGTAATCTCTATTTGTGATTACTGAGCCAAAGCATTAATGTGATTCAAAGCTGTGGGCCACAAAAACAAAATTCTTACAAATATCTTTAGCCTCAGACGATTGTGTCTACAGTTATGATGGAAGGGCTTAAATCATCATCATATTGGATACACAATTTTTTTCATGTAAATAGTTACGTTAAGCAAGGTAGGGCTATAAATGCATCTATTTTTCGACAGGTAAGTTTTACTTGAACTGTTGTGCTGTGAACCTTGCTTTGGGTCTTGGGTGCGAGTTCTGTTGTGGTAATCCTACCAATCCCTATTATTTTGTCAAATGGCCTGTGATTTTCACCTTACGTGCCACTCTCCCCCCCTTGCCTTTTCAGGTGATGTAGTTCAGCTGGTGCCATGTGAATGATGAGTATCATGAAACCTACGCGCAATCTGCTGTTTGCCTTGTGTTCCATGCTGGTCCTCGGATTCCTCTACTACTCCTCTGGGAAGCTGCACTTGCATGTATGGGGCCAGAAGCCACGTGAGTAGTCCCGTACTCCGTCCATCGCTATGGTCAGTTCATCATTCCCAAGCGTTACTGCCCTCTTTTCCAGAGCAGGAAAAGAACGCTAAGGGACCTCAGAGTATACTTGATCTTTTTTCAATTTTTCTATTTTGTTCAGAAGTTATTACTTGAAGGTTTTATGTATATCAGAATCCAGAAATTTCTGTGATTTTGCCTTCTTCAAAACCACAAAGAGGCGACTGAGGTGAATGGCTGAAATGCCTGTAAACTACTGTGGTTTGAGAACATAAGTGCAATGAATAAAAAGTGCTGAATCAACACACAAGAGAAATCACATGGGTCTGTCATGTACGTTGTCTTTTAAAGTGTTTACCATTGCTTTCACAAAATAGGTATTACTGATTATTTCACTAAGACAGTAGGCATCCGTGACAAATTGCCTATGGATACTGAAGAATCTTATTTTGCAAGTTCGAGATGATCTCCACCTAAATGGTTGGTCAATTGAAACCTCACTGAAGATAATGATTTTTCAGGGAATAGCTAAATTTGATATTTCTAGTTGAATTAGTGCACTTTAAAACTGGCTTATAAATAATTCTTCAGAAGTATGCTGCTATAAACATTTATTGGTGCTGCTTAAATCCTCCCCCCCCCTTTGGCCACTAGATGGTGATGTACGACCGTAAAAAAGGAGAGTGTGACTGGGTTGGTAGTTGTCATTTCGCACATTCTTAACCACTGGGTCAGAACGAAAGCTCAGTCTGGCCTCTTAGTTTACCTAGAAAATGTATTGAAAATGTATTAATGTATTGCAGCTTGGTAACCTTGTAACCATGGTAAAATGCCTGCCATGGTGAGACCTCTTCAGAAAAGAGAGGGAAACATTCATATATGTTAGAGTTTTCTGATCCCTCTAAACTGGCTACAATCAGCATTCATAAACATTGACATTTAAATGTATTTTTATCAAATTAAATTGATTTTTTTTGCGCCAGGAACTAGCACTCAGTCCTGCTAATTTACAGAATACAAATGACTTCAAATTGACCAGTACTATCTCACTATATGGAGACACATGGTTGTTACAGTGAGTTTCTTTTGCATTCATAGGCCCATTCACCCTCTGGTAGTCTCGTGATTGAGGTCTGGGGTCTGTGTTCTGGAAAGAGGGGTGAAAAATGCAGTCATTGGACCATTAGATTAGATGCGTTTTTGATATTACAAGGCATTGTATTCCCAGAAGTGACTGACATTCCTAAACCCAACACTTGTTTCATAAATATAGGGCTGTGTTTACAGAGGTAGGTGTCTGGCCTAGGTTCAAAAATCTAAATATTTATCGGGGAAAACATAAACGGGGACATTAGGGGACCCTGGGTGGACTGCTTTCACCCCCGTGTGACAAGGAGTGGAAGAATTCTGGGCATTTGTTGACTGTCTGAGCTAGGGGCTCAGACCCAGAAATTTAGGTTGAACAGAGAGTTTAGAATTTAGGTGTGTCTGAGGTCCCCTGTCCTGTTATGTACAAGGCTGGTAAAACCTTAAGATAAATTTGCATTTCCTTCTCTAAGAGGGAAGCTTATTATAAATGCTCCGTGAGGTGAATTATTGGTGGTTTAAACCAGCTAGTGCAGAGCTTTTATTAGGATACAATAATGCTGACACACATTAAATTTTATGTGTTGTTTTGTGTCTACACAGCATTGTATTATGTGTAGGGTAATAATGCAGTAATTACAAATGCAGAAGTGTACATTAAAACACACTTAATTATAGTTATACTTCCAACAGCAAGAAGAACTTCAAAGTGGCTGCTAAATACAATTTACTATGCCTATGGTGATGATTGTGCCAATGGAAAATATTTGTAGTTTTTTCATGAGGTCATGGAACTATTCTTTTTTTCACTTTTGATGTATGGCATTTTTTAGAAGTTAAAAAAATGAACAAGCATATGGCATTAGAAGTGAGTTTCACTGTTTATCTTGCAGACTTCTTGCCATTCCATTCTCATAGTTACTCTCACAAACAGTAGCAGGTCTTTTCTCCTTCCTCAAATTGGTTTGCCCAATCACAGTGGTGCACTCATCTTGGGGTTGCTATGTCCTTCCTCAATTTGGGATTATGATACGTTACATTTATGTGTAGTCATCAATTGATGATAAATCTTGAGCTCACTACTACTCCCTATTAAAGACAACTGTCTTTTCAAGTACAGTGGCAGTTTTCTTAATCTAACAGTGTGCTAACTAGTTGCTGTTGCTCTTTGGTGTTCCATCTAAATGATGAAAGTGCAGAACTCTTGTCAATGGTATACTGTATCTAAAAAAAAAAACCTGACCTTAGTGGAGAATCATGTCAAGGTGTAATTGGCATTGATTTGTAATTGATTTTTTGTTGCTAGATTTCAAATTTTATTTGGGTATTACATGTTATTAATTAAGCCTTACCAGGTGAGACAGCCATTAACAAGTTGGCAAATACCAGCATTCTAGCCATCCAGAGGGCTTTTGCTGAAATAATTTCACAGCCATTCTTTTTTTTTGTATTAAAGTGAAAAGGAGACTGGCTATTAAATAACAGTATCTAATTTCTTTGCCCAGATGCGATTTTGTTTTGTGATCCAGTAGTACTCCGCCTTGGTTCAGTGTGCATGTGGACACGCCTTACACTAGTGGGTACTTCAGCTGCCGTTTAGCTGCACACATTATAAATATAGTCCAACCTGACCAAGGTTGTTGTAATTCAGCATCACCTTGTGTTCGCCTCATGTAGCATTTTTGGCGTTGTTCTCATTTTTATTGTGGTTTGTTTTATATGTCCTTTCCATCACCAAAATGTACAATTGGAACATTCCAGCAGTTATCAGTTTGTACCTCAGACATTTTCAGGGGAAAGGACTTGGGCTTCATCAAAGTCAAAGTGTTTTTATTTGTCAAGTGCACAGTATAACACAAGGTCATTCTGAGCAAAGAAATTCTTATGACATGGCAGGCAGCAACTACGTAGAAGCAAGACGGCAAAAATATCAAAAATATACATAGTATTAAACATTAGCAGCAGTACCAAAGGCTGTACAGATGGGGGATATGGACAATGAGAATAGGAGTATTAAATATTTAAATATTAAACATATAAGTGCAGATGTGTTGATGAATATGTGCATAAAATTGTGATAATGTACATTGAATGTACATAGGAAGTGAAGGAACATACATAGGAGGTCATGTGATCAATGTGATCACTGAGATTAATGTTGCTGGTTGAGAAGCTTGATGGCCTGGGGGAAAAAACTGTTTGTGAGTCTGGTCATCTGTGCCCGGATGCTCCGCTTGTTCATGTTTCCGCTTCTCAGAGTCAGTATGTTTCCACAAATAATTTTTTTCCTTTAATTTAGACAGACAAATGTACTTTTTAATCGTGTTTTTCAAAGGATAGAAGTCAATATACCAAGTCTTTAGGTACACATACCTTTCATGCATCTGTGTAGTCTTGTATGATTGCTGTTATTAGTTTCAGGTTTTAAGGTTGTCATTAAGGTAGTTCATCACCATATATTTTAATACCACTGTTCCCGTTAAAGAGGTGATCTTTGCTTGAAACAGTCTACAACTGTGGAACATGAATGTGTACTTCCCAAACATGATTGTAGGCTGATACGAACAATGATGCAATTGGGAGCAGTCAGTTGTTCTCTGTTGTTCACTTGTTTGTCCTGTCTAGCTTTTGATACCGCAAAGATTTGTTCTCAGAAGTGTGCATACATGAATTCTGTTTTCAGTGCATTTTCAGTAGCATTACTTTTGTAACGTGTCTGAAATAGGCCTGATTGGTTTGAATAGTCACCATATACACTCAGTGTTGATATTTAATGTAGATTGAGTTAAGTTAAGCCCTTACCTAGTTAAGGTACACATCGTCCTATTGTGATTCGTTACCTGTCATTTATTGATCATCAGGGCTGGGAAAATAATTTGTTTCACTTATCTGAATTCTGCATTATTCTGTTAATGCACTTTTATTTTTATTTGATTTGCAGTGGAATGTTGATAGATGCTTCTGTGGGTTGCAGCCAGTTTCTCCTTCCTCTTCCTGGTCTCGCTTTTCTTCCTTATTTGCTTTTTCCCTCATCTGCTCTCATTCTCGTTCTCTATCCTACCTCTCAGCCTGTGCTCAAACTCTGTGAAAATGCACATATTTCTTGGGAGGAATTATTCCTGTACCTCAGGCATATCACCATTTGCAAACAATTTTGTGGACATGTTTGTGCGCCACGAACCGCAGATGCAGGTGAGATACAGAGTTCATAAATGGGGTGGAAGAACTGTGCCCAAAAGGCCACTTCGGTTTAGCAATTTGCTACCTACATATGAAACCAAAAAAAAAATTAGTTGCATGATACCTTTGTCTGTACCTTTAAACTCCTTTCAGGCAAACATAAAGTCAATACACACATTCCAACATTGCAGACTACAAAAAGCACTCCCTCTCTTTGATGTGGATGTTGTGCAGCATTTGGTGTACCACTTAAAATGCTGAACCCCCCCCCCCCCCCCAATTTAACCGCTCATTCTACGCTCTACGTTTGGACATGCGCCACTACAGTTTGTCTTGCTCTGTGTGATTCTTGGTCGGTTCCAGCAGTTAATTGGCCGTTTAGTGACCCTAAGCATGTACTTGGCCCAAGTGCGTACAAAGCTAAAAGTTCAAAAGGTGACACAGGCCTGTTTTGACTGGGTCAAGGATATGTCTGCCTGCTTGTTGATGCATACTGGCTTATGTAGCCTATTTCAAATCCACATTTTAAGCTGGTTCACTATTGGCTATTCAAGAGTTTTGGTCCTGCCCTTGATATAGTAATATGAGTATTTGCAAAAGGTGGTGATTAGTCAGTAAAACAATAAGGAATAGTGTGGATAGAGTTGTTGATGTTGAACCCTGTGGCTTTACTCTTCAGCTGTGAAACTCATTGGATACTCTCTCCTGTCTTTGTGCATTTTAGAAATTGATGTATTGTCAGATATTGATGGAGTAATACTAGCAGTGCAGAAATCACACCTCTGATTGCCAATGTTGATTTATTGCCAAAAAAGGGAATGTCTACATAACATAATTATCACAACTGACTTGATTTTGTTGGTATATGCTATTTTGTTTATCTCTTGTTGTAATGTTATCTTTATAAGAAGACAGAGTTGTCTTTTCAACTCAGTCTGTGCCTGCAATTTACAATTTACAATTGTCGGATGTAGGTGATTTATGGGTTTAAAAATCATTACATTAGAAGTAAACTGTACCCTTGATAATGAAGTCAAAATACATTTTCACAGAGCGTATGCAGCAGCCTAATTACAGTATAAGAGATACCTTGTTCCAATTACTGAGGATATAGCTGTCGTATTTTAATGCTTGTGATTCAAAACCAATGTTTCGACTGTAGACATCTTGATTTATTTTCAATTTTATTATGATCATCTCGTCTGGTACTCTGATGAAAAATAAAAGGTTTGTGTAATATGGAAATACAATCCATACAAAAACAGTGAACGCTCTTCGCAGCTGTCCTTGGTTTATTTTGATAAAAAGAGTGTGTTTGATTAGCAGAATCGGGCAGATTCTTTCTAGCCTACCCTCTGCACGTTGCGTAAGGGACTGTCAAATCGGTGTGAAAAAAAGACAAGGAGCAACAAAAAAAGGTGGTTGGGGGAAATGGGAAGGGGTACCTGGTTCTTTTTTCAAAAGTGCCTTTAAAATAATAAATGGCAGGGGGGGAAACGGGGTCGCGCCGAGATAACTGTGTGGATGCATATGAAAGGGATCAGGTCTGCACCATGCCGAGCAGCCGGCTTTTTGAGAGCAGGTTACCGGCGCTCAAAGCTGACTCTGTTTTCACCCCTATGTTGCAGATAAAGATAAGGAAGCCACTCTCTCCCCTGCAGGGAATGCATACGCAGGTAGAGTTAGCGACAGAAAGCGCTGCTCGTTTGTATCTGCCCTGTGTGTGCTGTCTGTGGTGGTGGGAATTTGGTGAAGAGGCTCTTCTGTTCACTTCCTGCTGGCTAATATCGAGGGCGTTTCTTTGATGTGAGGCCTTTCACCTTTTAAACTACATGACTTGTGTTTGGGCTGTGGTGTAAGTTTGAAGCATGTGCTATTGTGATTACTCCACATTTCCTAAGCGAAAATAATCATGGCTATGTTTCCATTTAAACGTCAAGGGGAATTATGTGGCTGTGCACACATCGAAACTCTGCGTATCTGAATCTAAGAAGGGGTGCCTCCGTTGAAACCATATTTGTTTGTATCTGGGCCGTGTTTTGGAGTAGCTTGTAATAATGTATGCTTGGGCAGAGATATAGCAAGATCCGTTTAGGAATATAGGCTACTTCATCTCTGTGTTCTTTGACAGGTTATCACCAATAAAAAAATATTTAAGAATTCTTCAATTAAACACTTTGTTGCTGTGCTTTTTTGTGTTGTGTCTTTTTCCAGGCAAAGTTTAACAGTGTTATGTTGACACTTGGGGCTGTATGGCACTTGCTGTAATATTAATTTACTACCAGCAATAGTATTAATTATGGTTATGGCCCCCATATTGCATTTTGTAATATTAAAGTTTGTTGACAGATTAGAATATTTTTAATAAAACAAATCAGATCTCCTCCATTGGTTTGGGTTATAGTATACATATAGTATAGAATTTACAAAATTGCAGTAGGACTTTACGAAAGTAAGTAAAATTCTGCCCATTTAACTCATAACACAGGATTTGACTTTAGTATCCAATGGAAACATAGCTTGCACAATCAATCTTTATAATTGTAGGAAGAATTTTAAGCTTGAATGAAAGCTCGAATAGCTTTTTTTAGCGAAAAATTTAATTGGTCGACTGGTCAAATACTCTGTCCTACAAGCAAAATCTATAAATATAAATGATTGAATAGTGGTGCTATAACTCATACATTTCCACTGACATTTATAGGCTTATAGTCATATTGTAATTATGCTATTTCATTTTATATCTTCTGCACAATAAGTACATGTCCCGGCCGGGGCGACATAGCTCAGGAGGTAAGAGCGATTGTCTGGCAGTCGGAGGGTTGTTGGTTCAAACCCCGCCCTGGGTGTGTCAAAGTGTCCTTGAGCAAGACACCTAACCCCTAACTGCTCTGGCGAATGAGAGGCATCAATTGTAAAGCGCTTTGGATAAAAGCGCTATATAAATGCAGTCCATTTACCATTTATGTCCAAACACAAAGATAAATCACCAGCAACAGTGTGGTCTGGAACTGCTTGCAGATCTGGTCAGGTTTACTTTTAAGGATCACCTTTAAAATTTTTAAATAAAATTATAGACAATGGTGGAGACGTCCTAATTTTCGTTTCACTTTACTTTTGTGATAATTTATGTTTCCTCAAAAGAAATGTGCTTTTTTTTTGAGGGTGTGTGTTTTCTTTCCTTTCTTTTTTGGGTGTACTTTTGGTGGGAACTACATATGTGTTCTTTGTTCTGAGTGTACAGTTTGATTTGAACCCTGCACTAACACTACTAAAGGAAAACTACTGGGCCTGCCTTGATTTTTTTGAACCCGTTTGTGATGAATGGCTCTGCAGGCTATGGTTGTGCAGGTGCAGTTCCGCCTCTTCGGTGGGCTCCCAGTGCTAAGGTAACTAGCGCTCCAGGCTGAACTCACGCTCTTGTGTTGCAGAGCCCGAAGCGGAAACCGTAGTCTCCGTGGGACGAGTAGTAGGCTCAGGTACAGGCCCAAAAAACACCCTGAAACATCTGTGAGCTATGTTGGGAGGTTCTGTCTAAACCAGAAGGTGCTACTGTAATTTGGGCCTCATTTTGCCACTTTGTCTGGAATACTCTGAATAGCATTTTTGCTATAAGACGCCTTTATTATTGGCCAGGTTTTCAATGCTAATCTTAAAAGGTGAGCCTTTAATATACACAGCTCTGTTGAGTTTATTGACAACACAATATTTTGAACATGGCTGATCAATGGTTTTAGAAGATTTAAAGTGAGCTATTTATCCTCTATCATGGATGGTACATCAGCTCTTTGCGTTTCCAAGTTCATTTTTTGATTAGAATAATGAAATTATTGTACTCCATAAGAGAAGTATGAAATATTAGCCAGTTTTAGAGCATTACCTCCCAACATAGTGAGTCATAGCCAAACTGCCACTCCTGTTCAAGCTTCTCTGTCCTCTTATACTGGATTCTCAGTCTTACAAATGATCTTACCTTCTGCTTCTGTCTTCACCTCTTTAATAGCCTCACAATACATAGGTAATGTATTGAACCACCTTTGCAGGTTGGGCTGGAAACACTGTTTCCATTGTTACCTCCGTTAGATCATGTTGTGAATGATCTAACATAGTCTTTATATTGTCCTGCTGAAACATAGCTGTCTTCCCTTACTAATATTAACAAACCCCATCATTAATTGGAGACTCACCTGTCTTCTAACTTCAAATAACTTTGTAACTTTGGCCTTGATACATTCCCTTATGCATCTTTTCAGAATTAATCCTCAGAATTAAGAATTAATTCAGAATTAATGTAAAGTGTTCTGCTTCCCAAATTCTTTCATTAATTTGAAGCAGATATTTCAGAGTTCACTCAGATAATGACATGAGACCTTTACTGTAGCCCCAGTCTGAGACGTCCTTTAGAGAATTCCACTGCCCCCCTCCATATCCCACTTGTAGCCTGACCTTTAATTCCAAACACACATCAGTGTGAGGAAAACAGATTCGCTATCGTGCCCCGCTTCAAGCGCCTCCTATTTTCAGGACTGGTCTCCATCACCCACCCCCTCTGAGGTGACGGCAGAAGCAGAGGGGCCCCGTCTTTGTAAGCGCCGGGGACACTGAATCTCCCGCCCCCTGGGGCCCCCCGGCGGCTCCAACCCAGCGCTTGTGCCGAGCAGGGCCGGGCTGCTTCTGCCTGAGACTGGCCGCCGCTGTAGCAATGGCACCTCGCTCGCCCCTCTCCCCATCACTGCCACCCAGCACGACCCACCCTCCCCCCCTTCCCCTCAGGGTTCGCAGTCTTCCGATCGGAAGACCTGAAACTCACCTCCGGCCCCGCTCTCTCTCCCTCCCTCTGCTCGCCCAGCACTCCAACGGAGTGCTGACCCCGGAGTCTAGCCGACCACCACTCCCCTCTGCTCCAGACTGTGGTCGTCATGGAGATGGGGGTTTTTTGGCTCGGCTGATTAT
The DNA here is from genome assembly GCF_018555375.3 of Anguilla rostrata. Lineage (NCBI taxonomy): Eukaryota > Metazoa > Chordata > Actinopteri > Anguilliformes > Anguillidae > Anguilla > Anguilla rostrata. The sequence goes on from NC_057936.1 coordinate 11,931,826, forward strand.
CAGTGCATGGACACGTCTCGTAAAAGAGAAAGAGAGAACGCTCTGCTTTTAACTGGCCTGAAGCCGTCTCGCTGCCAATCAAATGTGTCCTTGATTATGAACCTGCCTTCCTTCTAAGATTCTTACTTCAGTTCTTTCAGCTGTCCTGAATACATTGTATTGTTATTGTGAACCTGATTGCAGTGTTGTGTGAAAGAGAAATTTAATTCTCACTGGTCATAAGGTTGATGTTATGTCAAGTATAAAATGAGTTTGACAAATAAAATGCCACCATTTATTCTGAACCAGACAGCATTAGTGAAGTGTAACCCAGCCTATTCCAACCTTAAAACCAGCAAAACAAGGATCCCCTGGCATGTCCATGGCAATCACCAAGCAGCGCCCACCCAGTGTATCTCGGGACAGGCCTGAACCACTCACTCTCCTTCGGAATCCTGATCCAGCGATCCAGAAGAAAGGTCAGCCCTATATATGATTATAAGCTTTTAAAACCAACATGGGGAGCATGTCCAGTGACAGACAACACCCCAGTACCTGTATCTTAAAAAAAAAGTGTGCTGTCCAGTTTTGGAAAGATCTGCCCTTGCCAAGATGCTCAACGTACCGTGTCATGCAACCCCAACCTCACGTCTGTGACACTTTCTCAGGAGCAGTGTCTGTAGCCTACTTGTAGCTTTATGGAATTAAGTGGAAAAAGATTGATAGAGTTACGAATTCAGTGTGCTACTACAATCTGGCTAATAGCTGTAGTAATAGTACTCTGTAGTATGAATTTCTTCATATCCCTGAGTCATATAATAACACTCATGGTAGGGTGTGTGGTAAGAGCGACCTGTACTGGTTGCCCTTGTTGTACGTCGCTCTGGATAAGAGCGTCTGCTAAATGCCTATAATGTAATGTAATGTAATACTGGTTCTCGCTGGTCACATTTGTGTACTTGGTGCCTGCAGTGTCAGTTCTGAGACCTTTAAAATGGCCATTTGTGTTTTCTGTTGAATATCACATCTGGAGTTCAACTGCTCCACTCTTGAGTGAAAGGTAGTTTGAAACCGCTGATACACACACACACACACTCACACACACAGAAAGAAGATACATAATTATGCTGGGGCTAAATTTGTATATACTTTTTTCTCTTTATGTACAAATTGGTCTGAATAGATTTTTTTCTCTTCGTGTACAAATTGTTCTGAATTCTAATCCGTATGTAACACAGGGCAGTTGCATATTTTAAATGGAGATTGAATCGTCACCTTTGGGGAACGCAAGGTTGTAATGTTAGTGAATATGCCAGTTAGGAGATATCCGTGTATCGTATTAAACTGGATCGCGTCTTTGTTCATTTTCGCAGTAGCCTACTCCTGGGAAACTGCACGACGGTGCGTTGCAGAATACGGCAGGGTGAATTTCTCTCCAGAATGTACAAATTGCTGTTGTCATTCCCCGTTTGTCTATTTGAAATATATGAAAATGTAAGACGGTTGGACTCCTTTTTAAGCTGACAAAAGAGTCACGTGTTCAGTCATTAAGACCATTCAGACTGGGGGCTGCTGGGTAGCTGACTGTCCCGAGCTGGCAGCTGGGGTGTGTATGAGCACGCTTGTGCATAGTTTGCAAATTGTCTTCCACAACATATAATCAAAGCTCTGGTTTTGTGAAGTGCTGCCAATTAAATGCCTCTTGAGATGCCCACTACCTGCAGAAGACTCCAACGCTGAAGATATCCAGCCTTTTAGTTTTGATTTAGAAATGTGTTCGCCCTTGGATGGTCATTGGCTGTACTGCACTTAGTGGAAAATAAGTAATGTTTTCAAGAGGAGAAGACATTTGCATAATTAAATGACAGGGAGAAAGTGAAGCCTACTTCTCAAGTGTGACCTTCGTCTTGCTGACGTGCACTCAGACAATAAAAACTGCAAGGAAGCAACTACCTGTGAGCTAAGCGACTGATGGAGATTCAGATCCTACCGGATACTGTACTTGGAAAAATGAACACCCGATAGACAGACTGCTTTTTTATTATATCTGAAGAAATTGCACTCATTTGTATCAAGAGTTGGACATCATAGCTATCTGCAAAGCAATTATATATGTGGAAACCGCAGGTTGTGTAGGCCTGTTGTTATTGGTGAAATGTATAATACTGAGCATTTATCTTAATTGTGTATGTGAATGTAGTGATACTATTGTGCTGTTTTTAATGTGTAGAGTAATAGCCCTTCCCCATGCTATTTTAAAATAAATCTTGTTCATTCCATCTATATGCAAACCATCTATATCAGGCTATGACCCAGGACACTGTCGTTACCCAATTGCAATGGTGTGTTCAATTACAGTTTGTGGAATACATTTGTGGTATATTTCGTATCTGTCCATTGCCAAAATTTTAGTTGTTGATTTTCACGTCCCTCTTTTGGGGGAAAACTGTGTGCTTCCAAGCACGTCGTTTCCATCCAGTATTTCAAGTGCTCTTTTACGGCCAGAAATTGTCTGTTAGTGTTGAGTGTTCCAATACACGAAGCGTGGAATCCATGAAGAAAATTGGTACGAACTGATACTGATAAGACAGGCAGATAACCTGACCTTTGGCACAACTGAGCGTTCTGATTGCAGCCAGATACAGTGGATAAATGAAGTATCAGTCCAGGAATTCACAACCTTTTTTTTTTTCTCCCCCCCATGAGCGACGTTTCCAGTGAAACTGCCGTTGAGGAAAAAAAGCCCCACAACGCTTCCGATTCAACAGTCGCTTTCACACAAAGAATCGTCTCACAAGAAGTCTCATGGGAAGGGTTACGCACTGCCAAAAAATGGCGCACGAGTCAAGGTCCTTTGAAAGTTCTTTGAAAGTTCTATTCTTTCAAATGCCTCTGTCTTTGAGAGTGAGTTCTTTTATAAACCATATGATTTTATTTGGGGTCCTGCCAGCTGCGTGCGGTTCTGGGGATAGTGTGAGCCACTCTCGTGCGGCTGTAAGGTATCTGCACTGGGAAAGAATGAGCCTGCTTCCCTGGTGTATGCGTTCGAATGCCTTAGGGCTCATGGCACGCTCGACGGATATTATTTTTAACAGAGCTGCAATACGTGTTATGAAATGGTAGCCAGTTCACTGGGAAGCACACACCACACAGTCTGTAAATATTTGGATTAAAACTTAAGATCAAAAACATGTAGGCTTGTTGTCGGTTTCATTTTTCGAGCACATGTGTCAGGGTGGGAAAGGAGGAGGGGACTAGTTGTCGTCATCAGCTTTCATCTGCTTTGATTGGAGAACTCGGACCTATTTGATAACTGATGTGAATGGTCTTATTTATGCATTTAAATGCAGGTAGGTTATAAAGGATGTTTTTATCTTTCCTTCTTTTTTGAAGCAACCATTATCACCATCCTTCCCATACGGTAACCTCAAGAGCCTCAAAATGGTCTTATTTTTTGGTTTTTTGAGTTTAGAGGAATGCATGGCTCTCTTGCTCTTACCCTGCTTGTTCAACCTTGAACTTTACAGCCTAATGCTTTACTAAAAATCTCTTACCACGATCTACAGTATTGTCCTTAAATGTTAACAGGAATCGATCATGTTTGATGTTATTTCCTTATTAATCTTTATCTGTGAACTTTGAATGTATTTCCTTGTTTTTACCAGGGTTAAGGTTATTGCCACACCTCTCAAAATTCACCCTTGATTATGACTAATTTTTGTTTGTCTTTTTTCCCCCTCTCCAGTGTTTGATAAACAGGGATTCTTGATGAAGCTGGATGGTAAACTGTAAGTAACTTTTTGTTCCTGTTTTTTTTAATTAACTCTCTTGGCCTCAATGGCATTATGAATTATGGGCATTAATTTCCCTCAGAATAGAATCTTTTAGATTTGTATTGAGAAATGTGGGGGAACCTGTTTATCTGGGTTGTATTTTCAGGTTAACGAGCCCATAATTGTCTTACATTAGAAGTGTGATCTATGCATTTCTTACATATTGTATTCATGCCATTCTTGGTTGTTATTTATTCATACTTCACTCTAGTTTCAGTGTGGCATAGCATTATTGATATTAATACTGAAATTCCTTAAGCCACTGCAATTTATCAGTTAAGGACAAACATAAATTCCTGTTATGAACCATATACAGGATATACTTTATTATTCTACTACATTTATATATTATTATTTCTGGTGTACCACAGTGACATTTCAACTGGGAGCAGCATCAATTGGACAAAATCTGCTGCAACAGGTTCCTTGAATATTATCACTCTGACATCACGGCAGACTTAGCAGACCCTTTTGAACGAGGCTGATGGAACTATTTCTCAGTGAAATCTTGCCTCACCCTTCTCTGATTCATCTCTTCTGTGTAATCAAATCCCTATTTAATGACTATTTAATGACAGGGAGACAAAACAAAGAAGGCCAGCATGCATTCTCAAGTGTGTGGACCTCAGAACAAGCAGTAAATGTTATCAGTCATAGGCCCTCACAATAAATTCCAGCTAGCTATGTCATTTGGCACTCGGCCCGTTGGATAGACGCAGTAGCAGTGCTGACGAGCCTCTCCAAACACGTAATGCATAGCACCTTTTCGAAATTGGCTCACAGTCTGTGTGCGTGTGTGTGTGTGTGTGTGTGTGTGTGTGTGTGTGTGTGTGTGTGTGTGTGTGTGTGGGTGTGTCTGCGCGTATGTGTGTGCAGTGTGTGTGTGGGTGTGGGTGTGTCTGCGCTTACGCGCATGTGTGTGTGTGTGTGTGCAGAGTGTGTGTGTGTGTGTGTGTGTGTGTGTATATGTGCGCATTAATGTGCGATGCCCTGCCAATCAGAGCCAGTACCCTTGGTTTTACACTGTGGTGAGTGAGCGGTGTGACTGTGGAGATGAGGTGTGGGGGTCTCTCAGGCACTGACACGTGCACTCAACACCACCACACCGGGCATGGTGGGCCCAGCCTTCACACCTTGTCCTGACAAGTGATGAAGACCAGGGAGCCCACCCATCCATCCTCACTGTGTCCCAGGAGAACAGGCAATCCCAGCCTGTCCAGCCCACAGGCTTTATCATAGCTTACACCGTACATACGGCCTTCTTTTCCATCAACCACCCGCCTCCAGCCTTCTTACAGGGGAAGGGCCTTCATGCTATTATGTGTTCAGGGGAGTAGAGTGGCATTTGCCCAAATGTTTACTCCTGATGTCCGCATTGTTTTAGCAGGTTGAGGGCAAAGACCTGGATATTTATAGTGGATAAAATTTTTATTTTTTTTCTTATTTTGAGGGAACAATGTAATGTAATGTTTCATAGCTTTCGGTCCATCCTAGGTGCTGCTAATTTAATTGAAGTGATCCAGCGATCATAATTGTAATTTGCAGACAGTCTTTCAGCAAAGACTCTGCTACTCTGGTAATTGCACTGTTTCTGTATGTTGACAATCTGGCCCTTAGGAACAGAAAATTTCTATGGTCCACATTTAAGGCTGACCAATTTCTCTATTTTGAGTGAGGTTTTCTCATATTCTTCCTTATGTCATTTGTTTTTTTCTGTGAATGATTAGAAAGAAATGCATTGGTCTTTCGCTGAGGTAATGCTAAAATGCAACACGGCGCTCCAGTGCTAGGTGAGCACCTGTCATATCCCACACTCACCCAGCAGTGCTCTGAGCTGCCCGGTCTCCCAGCTTGCGCTGGAGAGTAGGTGAGTCTAAAGCGCTCTATTTAAAAATCATTAGGTATATTTTTCCAAATTCATTACACTTCCCAGAGTTTGGAATTTCATCTCAAACTAAGGAACGATGTACAGCATACATCACAGTGACCCGCTACACATCAAGGCAAATACGCGCCTGTTCACGATAACATCAAAAGACACCAAGGAATCTGTTTTTTTTCCTTTTTAATCTCCTGGGTTCGTGAATGATGTAAACCCAGAAACCCGTCTCATCCCCTGTAGCCCAGCTCTCGCACCCAGGACCGGTCGCCTCCCTGCTCTCCCTGTTTATTTGAGTTTGGTTCGCACAGACCAGGTTATTAATGAGCGGGTTAAAAGCTGCCGTTCGGAGGGGCGATTAATAATAGCATGTGTGGTATCGGGCACGTCGGCCTGACCCCTTTCCCCCACCGGGGCCCTCGCCTTCCACCGCGCGCTAAGTAACGAGCTGTTGACACAGAGAGATTTCTCTCTGAGTAAAAAATGATTCAGCCTCTAATCATTATTTCGTGGCTTCTTGGGAGATCTTCTGCCCAAAGAAAAATGTGGATGAAAACCTCATTGTGTTTTAAGCTCCCCCCCCCCCCCCACCTGTGCACATTCCACAATCAATGGGTTGTCACCGTACAAGGCCCTTAAGTAAATACCAGACCCCATTTGAAAAATATTGTTTTGTTTAAATGACTTGATGGGCTGAGGTGAGAGACACTGTAGACGAAGAAAAAAGACTGACTTGTGTGGCCCAGTGTTTTACTGAACAGATTATCGTTCTGTGTTCTCCAATTAACATGGTGTATTAAAATTAACAGACCACACACTGTTCCCATTAAAACATTTTTCATACAATATTTGACTCCTCGGATTTGTCATGTGGGAGTCGTACGGAGAAAGTCGGCACAAGATTAACCGTGGAATTGGTTCCTTGTGCGATTCGGGCGGTTGCCGGCCGCGTTAGGATGAAAGCTGTTAACTTCTTCTCATTAGTCATGGACCTATGAGGCATTCTGTTTCATATGGTCCTCACTTGCATTATCCATTGGGAATCAAGCGTAAATGGTCTGCGCACACTGCAATAGTCACAAGCTCAGCAAAGTCCTAAAGTTCTCTCATTGCTTCAGTTACATCACAGGGATGTATTGAGAAAGCTCCTTCTCACCTAGTTCAGACCTATCTGGCCACTGACAGGAGCTCTTCAAAAACAGCTCTTCATTATCTTGCTGCAGATTTGTCTCCCTGAGCCCTGTCTCTGTTCCCCCCTCGTAAATACAGGCCGCCCGAGTTGGAGTACAAGTACGGCAATCTCAGCGAGGGAGCCTGTAAGCCCGGGTACGTCGCTGCCAAGATGACCTCCATCTATCCAAAGTAAGTGGAGCCCTGTTCCCTCCACCTCGTCTGCCATCGCGTGTCGGTCGACTTCAGGTCGAGTCCCTGGAAACTGCAGTCTTGATGACCGCGGTATGCATGGCCCCTCAAGTCCACAGTCACAGTTCTTTCTGGGTCTTAGGGGAGAGGAGAATTGTCAAAAAGAATTACTGTTACCTGTCTGACATGACAAACAGGTCTCTTACATAGCTTCTCTCATACGAGATGGTTAGAATCTGGTGTACAGCATTGAATGGGCATGACTGTTTGATGGATTTGGACCGTGAATTAGTTATTCCTTAAGCCACTTAATTGGACATTCATAGAGTACAAAAGAATGTAGCTTTTGTATTTTTTTTGAATGTAGATTTTTCTCCCTAACAGTCAACTGCTATCTGCCACAGTTATAAAGCAAACCGCACTTCACAGTAAATTATTGTATGGCGAGTCTTTTTTTTTCCTCCTTTCCCCAGAGTTATTTTGGCTCAGCCGTTATCTAGTAACAGTGACCTTATTCACGGATTCCTGCCGCGCCTGAGCCCTGGCCTGTTGTTTAGACTTCATTCAGCATTTGGCTTTCTTCTCCTTGACGCCCCCTTCCAAACCGCTCCTCGGGGTTTCTGAGACGCTATGTAATGCCGCAGTCATGAGGACCCAGAGCTAATCGCTCCCCCATCTCAGATTGTATAGAAGGCTTCCCTTCATCTGCTCAGAATGTGTAGGTTAAGTCATTGCCTAACTTTTCGCCTAAAAGTCCTCAACGCATCACTGTTCCCTTGTCTGCTGTTAAACCGGCGCTCTTTTGTTTCCTGTGGTTCGGTTTTTAACGGGTCAGCCACAGGGCCCTCGTAGGTTCAGGGGTGACTTATCGGCTGTCGCTTGTGCGCAGCCGGGGCTGACTCAGTCCCCCTCCGCTGCCAAACGGGAGACAGGAGACGCGGTGACTCTCCCAAGCGGCGAGTGGTCGAGCGGCCTCGTTCCGTCCCGCCGTCGAGTGAAATGCCGTCGGAGGCCACCGGGGCTGTGAATGAAAAGCTTGTTACCACCGAGTGCGTTTCCCAGACCACTAGGGCATCCTGAGCATCGCGGCATAAAATGTATGAAGACTCACATTTAGGGCGTCGCTTGTTCTAGGAATCGGGAACGTATTTGTTAAAATTCAAACTTCACTTTGCAATCGGCTTCCCGGCAGAAGGCAAAGCTGCAAGAAGGTGATTAATTGATGTGACCAGGGAAATAATGTAGGTTTTTTTTTGTGTGATTTGTTTATTGCGTGATTTGTTTATTATGTGGTTTATTGAGATTAAAAAGCAATTTAAATCTCGGCTCAAAAAACCAATGAAATAGTAACTGCTCATAAGAGATAAAAAGTTGTAAGATCTATCATCAATTAATTGAAGGCAGTTAAATCGTCCAGTTGAATTGAAGGCAATGTGGTGTACCTTTAGGCTGAAAAAATGTCAGAGCAAAAATATTTCCACGGAGAACACCAATAAATATTTGAATTGGGCAGGCTAATGGCTTTGTTGCAGTTACTAAGCTCAGACTATGTCTATGGTACTTACAAAGCTTTGGTGGGCTAACATGTAAAAATGAACCATAGCTTCATTTATTTATATAGCACTTTTTGTACATGTCTGTAACACGAAGTGCTTTACAGAAATAAAACAATACAATGTAAATACAACCATAAATCCTGAAGGATTGCAAGACCCCTCCCACCCACCTTCCCTTCCATAAAAAGTCAAATACAATAACACAAGGAAATAGAAAGATAATAAAAATAGGATTTTACTAGAAATAAAAACTGTTATGCAACAAAATAAAATGCTCAATAAAGGACCTTCTTAAAAAGTATGTTTTAGGTTTTAAATGACTTAAAACCGGGGACTGATAAGGAATCTCTGATATTTCAGTGTTCAGCCAAAGATTTTCCCTTGAGTTTTTTTTTTTCATACCTGACTGTGAAATGGTTTAATATGTCCACCCAAACACTTTCTTAGTTATTTCGTTTTGTGTTGCTGCTACGTAGCCATTTTTGAATTGAGACACGATCGGTTGGAAAATTAGAGCCAGAAGACTGGCTGGATATTTAGATCTTGGCAAAGTCGTACAAATCTGTCTGTGCACCTCTGCAGCTGGCCTTTGTTGCTTGCTTTACATATAGAGCTTCACTTCATTCAGCAGTCAGTACAAGCAGTTCAGAGTGTCTAACACTGTGATCTGGTTGCTCTATTTCAACATAAAGGTTAAAGGTGAATATTTGCATATGGCCATAGGTCTTTTCTCGAAGTCATGGCTTGCCATTGTGTAAATACACAAATGAGCAAACTGTAGCCATAAAAAGTGTGTCTAATGAGGCAAAGTAATCCCGTAGTCCCTCTGCGTGCCACTCAGGTGCATTAATTAGAACAACAGATTAGTAAATGAGGGTTATTATACGTTGTTTCAGCTGTTTCTCCATTAACACCTGTGGTCTCAGAGTTTCCAAAAGTTTCCCTGAATTATCACACCCGTCAGACAGGGCTCCAAAGATTCTACCGCTAGACCAATAAACACAAAGTGCATCTTCTGCAGGCGTGTCCTCGTCCGTGGCCCTGTCTAATGATTTAGGCTCTTACATTCAGCTGTTTTTAGAAACGAGCCTGCCTAACAGACTAGCAGTTTGTGTACAGTACATGAGGGTACAAACTAGGTTGATATTTCGCACACTTTTTTTTTTTGTGCAGTGCTAATTTTACACCGCTGATCCAGGGTATTTGCTGATGGAGATGGATGGTTGTGTATTCAGTCTGAAAGGCCTGTGCTTCTCCGACCATATTTCTAAATATAATCATTTGAATTTCCAGAAAGGACAGGGGCAGGCATTGTAAACACAGAGCATACGCTGGTAAACAGGCATGATGGATGGATTGTAATTTGTTGGAACAAAACTATTTGTATTTGCTATTTGTCCGTCTACTTCGGTGTCCATAAATTTGCAGCGTTTTGAATGGGCTGCTTTGTGGTTCCCAGGAGGTCAGTCGTTCTCTTCCCTTGTTCACTGGCTGAAAGGGAGCGGACATATTGCCCACCCACGTAAGAACAGAGAGACTTCAGAGTACATTGTCTTACTGTATACATGATCACGAGACACTCTCTCAGCTATTTTTATACTCTGCCTCCTTTAAATTAAATGTTTAATATTGATCATTTGTCATTGTTATTAATGTGATGTGGTATCACACTTCACATTACATTTTACACTTACAATACTAATTACATCAGTATGGCTGTCTTAAGTATGTCAGGATTAAGTGTTCATGATGATGATGATGATCATATAGTAATAGTAATTGTCAAAAATGGTAATAGAACTATAATGGGAATGATTACAAAGATATACAATTTTGAAAAATGTATACGTGCAAATTTCAGTAGGTACAGTACACAGTACTGTTTCAGAAAAATATACTTCTATTTAAGGCGTTGTCACACACAACACATACTTGAGGTCACAGGTTGAAAGGGGCTGTTGATGTGATGCTTTGTCTCACATTTTGACTGAATGCAAGAATTCTAGTTTATACACATCTTGTTCATTTGCATTTATTTTATGATGCACTCTCAGAACTTCAGTCATAATTATGTAATTACAAATTGAACAAGGTTTTTTATAACTTGAAAAGGTTCCTTTTGCACATATATTTCAGAACATTCTGGATACTCAGGAAGAAAACCCGAAAAAAATTTTTAGACTGTGTTATGGCAGCCTGAAAGTTATTATAGTAACTACATAAATTCAAAGTATTTCATCTTCTGCCTTGAGTACTTTTGGGTTAAAGGTAAAGATGTACAGTGTATTCTGTGGATATTTATGGATCTGAATTGATATAAATAGAAAGTAAGCTGAAGTCCTGAGGACTGAGTGTGTGGAGTACTGAACGTTTGCAGGTTTCACTTGAGCCAGGGGGACGCAGGCTGTGCACGGTGGAGACGCACAATGCAGATGCTCCATCATATGATGATGAGAACATATTTACTGCAGAAATTAACTCAAAGAAAATTGTAAATGAAGTATAAATTTTGAGTAGCGTATGTGCAACTGATGCTTATTATTCCAGGTCCTCTCGAGGAATGTGCCAAACAACCTCACCTGCCAAGCTGAAAACAAGTACTAACACTAGTTTCATTTTTATGGTGCAATCATGTTCCGAGACCATCATAGCTTGGGTTTCCTAGTTTTCATCTCAGTTAATGCGTAGCGTCGTATTGTAGAGAGTTGAGGTCCATCCGCGTGGAAACCTCACAAAGCCTGAACGAAACAGAATGGCAAGAGAGTGGTTCCTGTGACTTGAGATAACCCGTGTGCGCGGTTGAATAATTCAAGCGGGGAGAGAGCTTTCCACCTGCGTGTGCATGGGAGATGAGGACGGGACAGCCCGATGGGAACCAAATGGCCTGCGATCGGGGACACGGGATCTTTTTTTGGGCCCCTTCTGTTCCGCCCGCCCTCCCAGTGCGTGAGATGTCTGCGGTCCTCTCCGTGCTATCTGGTCTCATTTAGCACCTGGCACGCAAGGCTGGAACCCGCCAGGATCCTGGCAGGTACACGCCCGCCATGCAAGGAAAGAAAAAAAAACCTCAGGAACTGAGTTTTTGAGCGCCATTACAGGCCTTCAGAAAGGCAGGGGTGGGTTAATTTATAGAACGTCCTCTCAAATGATGGCCGACCTTTGGTGAAGAATTAGGCGGCGTTCCGTACTCCTTTTTCCCTACTCTTTGAACTGTTTAGGAGCAAACGAGCAGCAGGTGTGAGGGCCTGTCCAGGCCCCCCGGGGGGGGAAATGAGACCTCATTCGTAAAGCTCTGCGAGCTAATCGCTCTCCAGACATTCCAGAGTTCGGCGGTCAGCCGTTGTTACATCCCGACAGTTCAGGGCTAATTTGCAGTTAATTGTGTGACATTACACATGAAAAGGAGAGAGACGATGCCAAGTCTGCTGTCTTTGCCTGCAGGTTAAAAATGAGGGTTTCTTCCCCCCCCCAAGATGGTGTCTCTCAAGCAATGAGGCGTTTCCTCATAAGAATTGTCAGAATGTTCTGAAATTAAAAGAATATTCTTAGGTGAGTCCAGCTGAGCTAGAAGGTTCTGGTTCCTCCTGTCACATGGGTCAGTGTAATTTACAATGTGGTGGCCAAGGACTGCTGTTCACGTGTGACTGCTGTTCACTGAGTCACTTGCCTGACTCTTTTTTTTCCCACTGCTTTTGCCTAGACAGTAAATGCTTGCTTATTCCATGGGCTAAGTGGGGTGCAAACACTTATTTGTTCCTATGCTCCCTTTAATCTCCATTGTGTCGCCCTTCAAAGCTGATGACATTGCAGTGTTTTTTTTCCCTGTTTTGCCATTTTCAGCACTCATGTTCTTGTCTAGCTGTCAGTGCCAAAGTCTCATGTCGGCAGATGTACTTCTCACGTGTATGTGCGTGTGTTTGCGCGTGTGTGTGTGCGTGTGCATGCACGCTTGAGTCTGCATGCACGTGTCTGCGCATTCACGTGATTGCAAGGGTACACATTTGCATTAGTGCGCGAGCGGGAGTGCATGCACGCATTCTCTTGGCTCTCAGGTCTGTCTATAGGGTTGAGCTCGTTCCCACAGAAATCCAGTGTGCTGCTCTTCCAGAGTGACCAGCAGCCTCATCTGTCCTCCTGATGGAGATCAGCGGCAGGACCGTCTCTCTCGTTGGTGCTCTCCCACTCTGTGGCCTCGTGCGTCTGGGCGTCTCCCTTGCATTCTGTCAGAAGTTATGTCTCTAAAATATGGAAGCTATACAGCCTGCTGGTTGTACCATGTTAGGGCCAGTGAATAGGAAAGCTGCACGGAGAGGGTGCTGTATCCCTTGGGGAGTAGTCGATGCTGGACAAATGAGCCTATCCGTCACTGCATTGAACTGAAAATAAACACCGGTGGGAAAATATGGATTAACAATGGATCCAGAGTTTGCTTTGCTTGTGAGGTAACTCCCCCCTAGGTAAAAAAAAAAATGGGTGAAATGTTCTTCTTAAAGTCTTCTGAAAATGGAAAGAGAAAATTATTTTGCCATTTTTTTCATTTTTCTTTAAGGATGCCATACTTGCCAACTCATCCTTTGACGTGCCTGCGCAGTGAAAGCAAGACAAGCCCATTGCTCTTGTTTTCATTAAGACTTCCTTTCTCAGGAGTCATGAAGTGTGTAAGCTCATCATGAGAAACCAGCAGAAAACAGGATATGAATCAGCAGATAAGCACATTGATGCACACCCTTAGAATTATGGAAATTTTAAGGGGATTTTTGATGTTAAAAAAAAAAAAAAAAATCAAAAATTCCCCTACAGACATGGAGACCTGAAAATTCTGCTGCCAGGAATTTGTTTGCCTGTCTCTAGCTTTACAATCCTCACTCTTTTGAAATTAAATGAATAAAATTTAGCTTACTAAAAGAAAAAAAGTCAGTTAACTAATGTATTTGTTTCCTACTTCCATGTCTAATATTTTGGACATAGGATATGTAGAAAGTTATTTTCATTTCATAATGAATAGGAGGGAAGCAAACCTGGGCAAGACAAAATACGTTTTCTAGAGTAAAACCTATTTTGTCTGATAAAGTCATTTAACATTAAAATTTTGGTTAGAATAGTCCACACAATGAATTGTATCAATATATTATATATGTGGTGACAGGCTATATTTGAATGTGTATAATAAATAAATCAGCAGTTTACCCATCAAAGTAACGGCTGGCTTATCCTGTTATCTGACATTTCTGCAATCTGGTTTTATTGAATGTCCTTAAACTGCGTGTTTGATTGAGTATAGGGGATTGTCTTTGTATGGCCCTGTGTAAAATAATAGGGTCAGTGGTTCATCTGCAAATCTTTGGCCAGTCAGTAACAAACTGCATAAAGAAATACCTTACTCTTATGTTACGAAGAGGATGTGTGTGTGTGGATGTACAGTGTCAGAGTTGCAGCCCCTAAAAGAGTAGAAACTCTTTTTCTTTTCCTTCATAGGTGGTCAGAGAGGGCGATTCCGAGCGAATGTTTCAGGATTTCACTAAACCATTTCCAGTTTGTGTGTTCTGCTTTCCATGCAGCTGCTACCCATCTCCCACGAAGACAGCAGAGACCAGGGGCTTGAGAACCTGCCGCGGTTTTGGCCGGATTCTTACTCATGGGCGGCGCGAGCGCTTACGCGCTGTAGCCGTGTCTCTAACCGTCCTCCGAGTCTCCTGCACCGAAGCGCCCTGCCCCAGAGACAAACGGCATCTTCCGGCCCCCGATTTGTCTCGTTTAAGAGGAGAAACAGCAGGTCCTCTCCGCGCCAACGTCATGTTTTTTTTCTTTTTTTTCCTTTATCTGCGGCGGTCCGCGGGCGCCCCTGGCTCGCGGCGGGGCCGAGCGCTTGACGCGACCGGAGGAGCCCTTTCACCCTCCGACCGACACCCGCAGTCGGGAAGCCCCGCCCCGCTCGGCTTCGCGAGGACGTCCCTCCGTCACAGGACCCGGTTCACTTTCAACACCCCCCAACCCCCCTCCCCGCCCCCCCCTCTTCTCCCAACCCCGGATTGTTTGGGTTGAAGTTCTAAATCAAACGTCTGCGTTGAACTCGAGCGCGCCGGTTATGAAAATATCGCACCCACTGAGAGATAGCCGCGAGGAAGCGAGCACAATGGGCCCCCGGCCTCTCCTGCGGGACCCCTTCTGTGACAGGCAGGCCCTTGTCAGCCTGTCCGAAATTCCCGAACCCCCGGTTATTTATAGCCAGTCTCGCCCTCTCTGAGGGTGAGGGGACGCCCCCTGCCCCAGAATCGCATGTTAATTAATCACCGTGTGTTTTTTTGGCAGCCCTACGCGCGTGTCTTTGCCGGGTGGTTCTTGGAGAAGGCCCGAGTTAGACTTTTCCGTCTTTCTTGGAGACTCGCGAAGTTGACTTTGCCGGTCGGTGGCAATCCATGCCGGAAATCAAGCTGTTCCCTTCTGTCTGTCTGAGATGCAAATGGCAAACATGCAAATGCCGCGGCAATCAGCTGTCAGGAGTTCGCTGGTGTGTGCTTTCACAGGTAGAATTTTTTTGTTGTTGCAGATATAGATTTCAAACTCAGGATATGATGAATGGCATTCTGAAATTTTATTTGCCACCTTCAAGGCACTTTTTTCCAAGCTGCCGGTCCCTGTAGAATGCTGAAATTGTTTTTTTTATTTTTTATTAATGCTGCGTATACGTGGAAATATCTACCGTTTCAAGTAAATAATGGCTTATGTCTCCGAGCACCTGTCTCAACATCCTTCTCTGTGTTTCTCACAGAGTTAAGACTGAAAGGATTGATGTGTGGTTATTCTCAGTGTACTTCGGTACGGATCGCCACAGGCTCCCATGGACTTAAAATTACACAACCCAAAACCCCCTTGTACTGTCGCCGCTCTTTGAGTTCTCTCTGACAGGCTACTGAAGTGGTTGCCGGTGGGGGAGACTGTTCACAGAAGCCGATTCAATGCAGAATTCAGCGAAGCGTTGACTGGAGAGCGCAGTCCCTCGAGCTCTCCAGTGTGTGTTTTTATCAGAATGTGCAGCGATGGCCACTTCCCGGTGTTCTTGTACCCATGGAGGTGATTGCACAGAAAAACAAACATCTTTAACGCTCGAGCGGTCATGTTGAGACAAGTAACGAGTTCACCACCTGAGCGATCCGAATGCATGAAACGGCCCGATGAACGGTCTCATTAACGACACGTCATTAATTTGATTCCCACAAAGAGCAAAAGTTTAAATTCGCGTCTTTGTTTTTTTTTTTTTCTGATTAGCCTTGCCTGCGGTCTCTGCTTCTGCGGTCATTTACAAGAAACCCACGGTCCACCGCCACTGAAACGGGGGGCCTTTCCCCCCCCCCCCCTCCCCCCCCGCCGCCGTTGCACGTCCCTCGACCAACTCCAAAGGTTTCGAAGTTTTCGCGAACGCAGCGACCGCGATCGCCGCGGTCCATTTGGCCTAATTGTGGCAGGCCTCAGAAACAGGGGCGGTTTATCTAAAACTGTTTGTCACGTGCCATTAAACGCTCGCGCCCTGGCTGTTGGGGTTCTGCCTGGGGAATGCGGCCGTGTGTGAAGGTCTGAATGAGGCCGAGAAGTCGGGTCCCCGGCCTGACAGGTTTACGTCTGCGAGAAATACACACGCTTAGAACATAAACCCCGCCGAGCGAGGGGGAAACCGTCCCCGGGTCAGAGCCGGGCGCTTGTTAGGTCTGCGGCTGCACATCTCCAGCGTAAGTGCCTTAAAAATGGAGACAGATGTGAGGGCTGTATAGACAATTACACGTTAAGTGTTTGTGGAAACATTCAAATAAGTCTGGAGAACTTCATTTATCATGTGATTTGCATTTTGCATGCCTTCTTGCGCAGGCTTTCAAGCTGTTTTTGTAACTGGATTTGTCTGCTCGCCATGTGGCTTTTTAAAAATTAAAAAGTAATTGTAGTGCAATTTAATATTGGCAGAGGACATAGCGTTATACCTACAATGAATGTAGTGATAGTGTTCCGTATCATTTATTTATTATTTTGCTACCTTTATTAGTAAGTAGGGAGCTATTTTCGCCAATGTTTTCACTTGATGTATAGGGAAACTACATATTTAATGCGTAACCTTGTCCTGAATCATAACAGTACTACAAATAAGCATCTGTATAGATGTTGTGATCATTGGTTTAATTCAGGTAAGGATTAAATCAACTTTGTACAACATCTACAGCATCTACGAACCCTGTCCCTGGAGATCTACTATCCTGTAGGTTTGCACTCCAACTCTATCAAAGCACACATCATTCCACAGCTAAAGATCTTCATTGAGCTGCCAATTAGTAGAGTCAGGTGTGCTAAATTAGGGTTGAAATGAAAGCCTACAGGATGGTAGATCTCCAGGAACTGGGTTGTTACCACTGGACTACAGCAATTATGAATTATTAGTCCATAAGAAGAATGGGTGAGGAAGTCCTATAGATCAGTGTCGCACAAACTAGGTGGCACATGCTGAACGTGAAAACTTTGTGATTGTATTTGGATGACCATTAGGCAAGCTCGACACAGCATGAAATGCTGGGATATATTCCCAAAAATATGGAGCTACCAATTGTCCTCAGAGAGATGGTAAAATCATACAACCCATTTGGATGAGAGCATTTTAAATGATTTATTACATTTTTGGTCATCAGCATGGAAAAAAAACAAGTAAATTGTGCATTGACATGAGTTCATACCTTTTCACACGGGATGACTACATGCCACTTTTTTTGTGGTTTGAGCCTCTGTGATGATGTAAGACACAGAGATGGATTCAGTCTAGATTACTGGCAAAATGGCTAAGGCATTCTGTATTATCTGTTCTTTTCCTTATACTATCTCATGTTTTTGTTTTTCATTTTTTGTAACCAAGTAAATTTTTTGTTGACCACTGCAATTACTATACTTTGCTAAAGTATTCAGTTTGTGAAATGTCTACTCACAGAAACACAAATCTGTGACTACGATATACAGAATTAAGGTTAGTTGAAGGAATAAGGAATTTGTACTTTTTCCAGGGTCCATCCCTGCCTGTGTTGAAAAGAGTCCCATTTATAGTGAATCACTTGGGACTGTGGAAACCAAAAAAAAATACCCTGACAGGGGACAGCAGGTCAGAAAAACATGTCGTCTGGCCACGCTCCCAGAAGCAGCACATTCATTGTCAGTTAAGGTGTGTCAAGGGAAATGGGTTCTTTACAGTAGAGCAAACTGCTTTCTTATGTGAGTGGGGGAGGGGGAGTGGGGGGGGGGGGCACAGAACCCTCATGGACGACCGTGCCTTTGTGTGCTGAAAGACGGGGGGGGCTGGGGAGATTGATGGTGTGGAACGGGCGAGCTCCTTTTACCGGCCCGTGGCTTTAACTCCTACTAAGGCATTGTGGGGGAGTGGAGGTCAAGGCAAGAATGAGTCGGTGTGCGCTGCTCCCTTATAAAAAAGAAACCCGTAAATGCCCAGGTTCTAATTTAGGGACGAGCCGTCGTGGCCTGTGCGGAAGGACGACCGGCTCGTCGCCCTTTGCTCCGCTTCGCTCGCGGCAGCAGATGGCGAGGCAATGAAAGTCAGGCCCTCTCGGTCAGAGGAGGAGGCTGCGTTCGGCGCCGAGCCCGTAAGAGAGGGGGCTGAGCTCCCTTCCTCTCCGTCTCTGCTGAGGCGCGGACACGCCCCCCGGAAAAGTGAGTGGCAGGCGAGAGTCTCCGCCCTTTTTCTGACATCACGAACGGTAGCATCGGGCTTACCCGGGGGTTACCTGGCTCGCTGGGCTGAGTTCTAAATCTCCTGATCAAAAGGCAGGCTGATGTAATAGTAAACCAACGCACAAAGGCTTCATAACAGTAGTTAATGTATTGATCTGTTGCCCCACGTTTTAATGTGAGTGCGGTTGTCACCATCTTAACTTCCCTTCTGTTGAGCTCACTCTCATTTACCTGTGTCACGTCTTTGTGTTCTCTTCCAGGTTTGTGAAACCAGCCTCCATGTTCTTGGACCTGAACTTTAAGCGGCTTAAAAATGTCAATAATTATTTACCTCCATTTGGATTCAAAACGCAAGGTATGAGTCTTGATCGAGCACATCACTGATCCGGTGTGTGTTTAGTGCTGTGTGCAGTGTGACTGTGGTAGAGACTGCATTCTACAGGTCAGGTATTGTCGACTTTACTATCATTGGCACCCTTAATACAGATGGCCAAGAAAATATAAATAAAACATACCCAAAAAAAACAAACACCACAGAAAAATATGAAAATTATTTTCTTTAATACTAATAAACTTGTTCAGAAAATTAGAATAATAATAAAAAAAAGATTTTGTATGTACTAATAGATTTATTTCCCAAAAAGATTAAAATTATTAGTTTTGTTCAAATAAAATGTGATGTTCTTGGTACTTAGTGAACCCTTCCTTCATATAGCCTCTGAGATAGTTAGAGTTAATGATCATATTGTGGGGGTCTTTGACCATTACTCCCTACAGAATTTTTCAAGATCCTTTGGTCTGTATTTGTGGATAGCCCTCTACAATTCAAAACACACTGAGGATGGCCATTGCTAAACAGTAATTTTTTAGCCAGTTCAAGGTATGCTTGGGATAATTGACTTGCTGATAGATCCATTTTCAGCCATATCTCAGGTTCCTGAGAGTGGGGGGAAGCCTTTTATTTGGTCATCTTTATCAATATTTTTGGAGTCTGCTATGTTTGTGTGTGTGTGTGTGTGTGACAGAGAGTAGTGTGTGCTTTTATCCTGTTTTATTGTGATTATACAGAATTTTATGATACTTGTACCTTATCTGAAATAATTTTATACTTTTTTGTTACATAAACACAGGATTTAGAAAACAAAAAAAAATCACTTACAGTCAGTGGCCCATTGCATGCTGGGTAGATGCAGTGTGCATTTGGCCTATCCCCAGATCACTCCAGCAGGGACGCTATAAATCTTGACGCGCATGCTGGCACTTGCGCAGATGCTGAGGGCATGTCTCGTGACATCTTTGCAAATTGGTACTCTGACTGATGTGCTAACCTGTGAAAAGCATTTTAATTCACAGTACTGGAATGTGTAGTACAGTATGTGCCAGAAAGCTGCGCTGCCGGTGCAGTGATGAACATTTTAAAGCAATATACGCTGTTTTACTGCGGTCATGTTTAAATGTTTTGTCAACCAAAAGAGGGGCAGAAGCCAACTCCCGACAAATTATAAAGAGAAAAATTGGCTGCTCTCATTCACGTGTCTCTTAATTATTTGTAAAATAGGCCTGTGGTAGGTTACACTGGGACGGTTTTCTTTTGTCCTGCATTTGTTGGGAGTCATTTGTTGGACATCTCCAGGTAAGAGCACAGGTGCCACGGAGTAAAAAATGGCCGTGTTGTTCTGTCCTCTTATCTCATGTGGATTTAACCACTTGAGCAAAATTCTCTTGTTTTGCGAAGAGGCTTGTAAACCGTTCACGGGCTAACGACAAAACCGGCAGAAATCGACGGCGGTGGGTTCAAGCTGAACTCTTGAGAGCGGCGCGGGCTATTGAGAAGAGCTGACATGCTCGCCCCCGTGATGAGAGGTGTTTGGAGAAGAGGCAGGAAGGACAGGCTGGGGAATGCGGGCTCAGGCCCGAACGGGACCGCCAGCGGGCGCGCCTCCGCCGTTCGTTTCGCGGGACGCGGGGAGGCCATCGTGGGCGCGTCGACAGCACCTGCGCCCCCCCGGTCACGCTTCACTTCCCGCGCTCACGCTCGCAGCCGCCGACGACGATAGCGTATCTTCTGGCACCTTCTGCTCAGAAGGTCATGTCGAATCGTCCGTTTTTTTTATCCGTTAATAAAGGCAAAAAAATGGGGCTGCATGTTTAATGAGCGCAGTGAAATTTTACAGTTCATTTTAAGTAGAGGCACAAAGGCTGCATTGAATTTCTTAATCCAGCGCCTGGGGTGTGACGGTACGATTGTTCTGTGGGTGGCGCTAAAGTGCCAGGTTATTTTCTCTCAGCGGCTGTAAACGGGCAGCGTTGGCACGGTGACGTCGGGTACCATCATCCCTCTGGACTGCAATACGGCTTCTAACTTTTAAATGCCCTCAAATTTAATCACCCCTCTTAAGAACCAACAGGTTTAGTCATCACCGTGAAAACCGTGATGTGTTCTAGGGTCTTTTGGTCCCTTTTTCTGTTGAAACTGAGAGAGTAAAATGGACTCATCACCAAGTAACGGAGCGCGATATACGATATGGTGGTGCTACGTACCATTTATTTTTCCAAAAGCAAGAGTTGGCAATTTCTCTGTGGATTGCAGTCAAACTTAGTTTCCCACCCTGTGCACCTGGCTCTCTCTTTCTTAACAGACTTAACAGAATATCAATAATTTCAAGGGATCCGAATCAGGAACATTCTTGTAGGTGCTAACAATTGTTGGCACTGTCATATCGTCCATGATTGATGAGGTCCATTTAAGACTCACACGAAGGCGCTAAAGTCAAGCTGACCCATCGGCAGATATATCAATGCAAAATTAGTTTTCGTTTCAAATTCCTGTATCGAGCGCAACAAAAGTAAGGAAAATAACGGCTGGCTTGCTTGAAAAGCTTGGCTGAGCACGGGCACATTCCAAGATTTTGCAATAATGAGCAGTTACGCGCAGGTATGCACAGAGCATATGTGAATGTCACCTTTGTATTTTGTCAAGGGATGAGTGCTATATATAGGCGAAGATTTCCAAAGGAGATCTCCTTGTTTACGTCGCACCTGGCTTCTGTTTTCTTCACGGATCGCTGGACCAATTTTGTTTCCCTTGAAACAGTAGTCATGTGGCGAGGCGTTACGTGTCGTTTTTGAAAAGAGTTCCCCATAAAGGATTTCAAAAGGCAAACGGGGGGGTGGGGAGGGGGGGGCGGGGTGAGGGGGGTGTTACTGCAACAGAAAGTAGTTGAAAGGCAGAGCAGTCGTAGGCTGCGGTAGACGTTGCATTAACCGCGTGCGAACCGCCCGCGCATTGCCGCGTTCCCTGTTTTTGCGCCACTGCTCTCTGTGCCCTCATTCGCGTCTGCTGAAAGCGCTTTGCGATCCCGTAGCATGCCTTGCAGCTCGAACTGTGCAAAAGCACTGGGTCTTTGTAGGGTCACTAGGCAGCTGGAAAGTCTGTTGCACTACACAGGTTCACCCCGCTCTTAAAAAAATACTAAAAACAAATATAATACAAAAAAACTGAATTGTAGGCTTGTTCAGAATGTGTGCGCCAAGGCTGAAGTCCCCCCAGGCTCCCTATGTAAAAGTTCTGGAAATGCATCAGATCTACTGGAATTGAAGCATCGCATGCCCTTCACATGTACCAAGAATATCCCTAGAAGTGAGTTTACGGTTTTCACAAACAGACATCTTACCCTACGCTGCCTGTCAAGTTTTACACCGCCCAGCGGTCAGTGACACCGTCTTGTTCCAGTACGTCTGTCGTCTCCATCCTCTAACATTTATGGCACCCAGGCCTATTCCCGTGAAAAGATATCGCACACCTTGCGGTGTAGGGCGAAGTGGGATGGGTCTCGTGGCCTCAAAGACATACTTGGGTGAAATGTTTACATGAGCTAATTAAAAAAATATATCTCACCATTTTTCAAAGTCTGTGTGGGCTCAAGATTTGTCTTCCTAGACGGGAGAGGAATTTTTCATGCAGTCATAGGTGATGCGTGATGCCAGAGGTTGACAGCTGCTGCCCTGATTTTGGCTGCTGCTGTCTTTTTTTTACACGTGTCTTTCCGTTAGAATAGCTGTACTCTGTTACAAAAGCCTAGCTGCGTCTTAAAAAAACTGGTCTCTGCAGTGAACACTGTTGTAGGGGTCTTGGTCAACACTGGACATCATAGAATACATTGAAACTATTGGGAAAATTGTCTTTTCATAATGGAACGAAACCGAAAGTCTCTCACTGCTGACTGACTGTGAATTCCACACTGTGGACACAAGCACAAGGCCACCGTCTGAAGCCATTCAGTCTATAAAAAGTCCCATTGTAGTTACACGGGCTTTTGCATCCCTGAAAAAGGCCTCTCTGAGGTACAACGGTGCCCCACCCCTGAATGCTTATGCCGGAGAGTGTTTTTGTGTTTCACTCTTTTGATATTCCTGTTTACGGTTTGACTGAAACCACAGCAGACCTTTTCCTTTCAAATTAGGGTCTAGCCTGATTGAAGTTGTGGCGTAGTGTTTGCATTTTTTTTAATTGGCTATTACTAGCATTGTGATTTTCCATCTCTTCCTATTTTCCTTTCTGCTCCCATTAGTCATGAAATTGAGATTTGGGGCAAACGCCTTACTTTTTAGCTATCCCAAATTAAGATGCTTGGGAAAGACTTTGAGTCATATTTGTTGTTATGGATCTTAAAGATTTTCATGTTTTTCACCGTCATTGTTTTCAAAATGAAGCATCCAGTGATAAACAGATGAATGGAAGTACCTCATAAAGGCTGAAGTTCATGGGACGCCAGCCTTGTTCTTTGCATGTTATGAGAAGAGGAAGTCTGTGGGGCAAATATGCATTTCACATTGGTTCTGTCATGCCATAAAAACCCAATAAGAGACATTTGGGGTGCCATTTCGTTTTCTTTTTTAATGATGTTTAAGAAAATTAAAGGAGTGTACATGCATAGCAATGGTGAAGGATGGTAGTGGTAAACCAGACTGCCCTTGCCTGAAGTGAGACATTTAGCACTTCAAATTTTTTTTAAATTATATATTTAATATACATGATAATATATATTACATTTTCGTCCTGTTTTCACTGTGATTTCTGAGAAGCTTTTTTCACATTTTTTCTCACATTCTTCTGTTTGACCAGATTGGATTTTTTCTGTTTCGCCCCGTAGCCACGCAAAGGTCTGGAGGCCCGTTGCAACATAAGCCGTACTCGCGCGTCTCCGATAAACCGTACTAAAAATAACGCGGCACAAGACGATGTCAAAATATGCCGTAAACAGAGGCGCCCGACCCCGTGGAGAAAAAGGACAGGAATGTTCGCTCCGTTAGAACATCTCAACAGTTCGGACCCTATGGTATTGCCGACCGGTGATGTAAGCAAATTCCCAGAGGGCCGAGGATTGCTCACTTCATCAGAGAGACGTGCTTGTTTAAAAATGACATTCTTGACTGAGGTTTTTTATGGTCTTTTTCCGAAGTGCCTTTAGCTGGATTAATTTCTCCCACTCAGGGAGGTTCTCAGGTCCGGCTCTCGGGACCCCTTATCTCTGAATAATGGGACAATCTGAAAAAGTGTTCAGCTGTTCTCTACCAGCCCACCCAGACTGCGGTGTATAGTCGTTACACTCTCAGTAGATGTCACGTTTTAAATAAAGCAGTGTATTAAGGCTGTACATTATGTTGGATGGACATTTTAATATTGTTTATTTTCTTGACTAAAATTTTTTTCCTCCTCTTTCCTCAGAAAATATCATAGAAGTTATATTATCAGCCACGAAGGACTACGGCCTTAGTCCAGAATTGAACAGGTAAGCGTCTCTGAATTTGGTGCAGTTGAATCGATGGCAAAGTTTTATTGCTGACTCATCGCTCCAGTAAGACAGGATCTCATTGTCCAACTTCCTGTCCCAGCAACCCACATTAACCACATGGCTCCACGTAGCACAACACATTGGATTCAGCCCAAGTTGTGCGCATGGACCAAGGGGACTTTTGGCTCCCCGAAAGCTGAACTTAGGGGTGACGTTTCCAGACAGGCCATGACCTGTGGTCTCCTGCCCATCGCCGCTGTGCTTCAGTTGAAACGGTTGAGGTCAGCGACCAGCTCTCCCCACAGCAACAATGGCTGCTCTGTACCCCAGCAAAAAAAAGTCCATATTATACATAGTATATAGTGAATAGAACAGTACCAAAGGATGAGGGACATCGTAGGACCTTTTAGCTCAAAGTTGGGTGAGCGGGGCGAGAAACCCCTCAAATCCATCCCAGGACCTCAGTGTAAAAGAACCTGGCAGATTTCAGAGACCCTCGGCTTCGCAGCCACACACGCGGCTTCACAAGCTGTACGAGCTTTGCCACTCCAAGGGGAGGGAGAAGCGTTTATCATATGAAAATACAGGCTACTTAACCTGGAAATTCCACAGGCTTGCCGTATAGATACGCCCCTCCCCCAGACGACAATAGAAAATTCATCACTGGGGTCCCACCCTGGCCGCTGGCCTCATTTTTAAATTTCTCCTCGGGCTGGCGGCATGTCCCGAGCGTGATCTCTGGCTGGAGAACCCTTCTGCGGGGGATCCTTTTCCTTCCTTATTAAGGAAAGGAAAGGATGTATTAAGGACTTACTAAGGGGGACTCGTTCTTGTGGCCTGAAGGAATTTGTTTTGGAATAGAAGTCCCAATTTGGCTTCTTTTGGGGAGTCATTTTTGAATGAGTGTAGGAACCTGTAGACTTTCTTGTCCAAAGCTGAAGAGTATAAAATGTTTTCTGGGCATACGTGCATTTTAATGCGTCTGCTTCCCCATTCACTGCAAAGATACGTCTGAAAGAGGTTTTCAGTGGCTGAAGACTCTCTCTAGATGAATAATTACTCAATCCGATCGGTCTTCTCTGCTCCTTTCTCACTGCCAGTCTTTTGACCTTCGACCCCGTGATGATCTTTGTGCAAACACTCAGCCCACCCCCATCGCCAGCTCGCGGAGAGCGTCTGCCCTGTCGTTCTCGAATCGGAGGAACGCAGCTCCGCATTGTCATCCGCTTTCCATATTTATCCGAAGATTAATGTGGGAAATTTTAGTTGCGATGCGACTAAACGGCCTTCTGTAAACAAGTAGCCCCTCCCCCCGGTAAACATGTTCTGCCAATGGCTCGGTCCAGAGCAGCGGCCAGGGAGAGATGTAGGAGGCTGATGTACCGGGCTTGCGTACCCCCTCTACAGGAGCGCATTTATCTGTGCATCCCTTACTCTCCTTCCTGTGAAAGCCTCAGAATTGTGTAAAATATACTTAGTTTACAGTTTCCTGGAGAAGTGCAAACTAAGGAAGGAAATAATGAATTTATTGGTGCTGATAATGATGATGATAATAATAATAATAATAATAATAATAATAATAATAGCAACAACAGCGAGAACAATGTATAATAAATGGTCAACCTTATTTTTTATTAAAGTAGCCCTTTGCAGTATACATTTTAAGTGATGACATACTGCAGTCAAACTGGCATGATGCATTTAAATGACTGAAGTCCTGAAGGTATATATATATCTCTGACATAGCCTGCTTTGGTGAAGTCACTCAGATTCTGTCTCTCCGCAGTCTGCCCTGTAGACGATGCGTCATCGTGGGGAATGGAGGGATCCTCTCTAACAAGTCTTTGGGCTCCCGCATCGACGAGTATGACATCATCGTGAGGTAAGGCGAATTGCTCACTCTTGTCGCCTTTTAAACCAGGCCTCGTGATCATGAATTAACTAAATAATCGCTGGTGACACCATTAGAGAAGAGTGTCTCCTACACCTTTGCTGTATAAGCAGAAGATAGAGGAGGGTATTGTTTGACAGCTTAGTTTTGACATTAGCTTTTTGATGATACACTGTACCCAATCTCACTCACTCACTCACTGGATAGAGCCCACCTACTCATAATCAGAGACATTTGTTTGGGTGTATAGTGTAGTGTGGTGATAGAATGAAAGCATTGCTGTGGGTTAGCGTTGTGTTGGTGAGTGTAGTAGAATGTAAGATCTCCTGAAGGGCGGTGAAGGGCCGATGAGTATGCGATGGAATGGCTGTGTTCTGTAGATTAGCGGATTGTTAGTGAATGCGGTGATGGATGGACTGTATTGCGGTGAGTTAGTGGCCCTACCCGGTTCAAAATGGCTGAAGGTTCGAGAGCTGAAACGCACAGGTGCCACTGCTGGGCACGTGTTGATCTGTGGTGGATTGGTTCCGGGTTCCCATCTCACCTCAGACCTCAGGTCAGCTACTTTAGTGCAACCCTGCCCCCTGGAATCCTCTAGTCTCGCCCATCCCCCCCAGGTCTAAATCCCCTGGACAGATACCTCAGGGACATCTCAATGCTGAGGACCCTGGACTTCTGTATTCTTATCTGGGAAAAATATGCCTTCAGCATGTTGCTTAAATTCTTGTGCTTTTCTCACCCTAGTGATTCTTTGGCATTTACTTATCTCAACCTCATATCTTTAATAAGAAAGGTCTATCTAAAGCTAGATTAGCTTGTGTGAACAGTCAAGTGAAACAAAATATTCACCGTATCTTTCTCTCCCAGAGATTGCACGATAATGTGAAATTCTTAGAAAAGCAAAACAAAATCCTTGTAGAACATCTTGCATTGTGTAAACATTGGCAGTTTCGTTTACTTTTCACCCATTTGAATAAAAAGCCCCACGCGGTCAGAGGAGCTCCCAAATGAACAAGAATGCAAGTCAATAAAATGAAATGGATCTGCTCCAACTGTGCATTCGCACCCTTCTGCTCTGTCAGATTGCCCATCTCTCCCACTGGTTACACTGCAAGCAGAGCATGTTGTGATGTTTTGACACATTCAGATAAAACTAGATGTGGGTATCGTACAATAATTGCTTTGCTGGTTGGGGTCTGGCTGTTTTTTCAGATATTCAAATCAGTCCTGTACCAAATTTAATATAGTCGTGTACAATATAGTTGGAATAGCCTGAAAATGCTCCACTAATGACCTTAAAATGACATGGTCATTTGTAATGATTTACAATTTAACAAGTGGCGCAGAAAAACGAAACACTTATAAACAACAGATCAGAATTCATTTTTTCAGTGCTGGCAGCTGAGTTATTGGTGTTGGTATTTGGTCCAATGCTGTGTTCGAATCAAGAAAATTATTACCCGCTTGGAACTGAAATAACGAGCACAATCAAAGTGAAACAGATTTATATCTGAACAGTGTTTCATTTGGAATGATTGAGATCAGTATGTTTTAGCCTACTGTTTTTTACTGGCTACTACTATTTTATACTAGGCTATATATAATTACGAAGCAATTGAGTTCTCTTCAGAGGTACTTATGGGTAAGGGGTGCCAGCCCGTTGTGTTTTCTGGGTGAGAGGGAGGGGGAGCCCCAAAGCCAGAGCCACTGTCTAATTGCGTAAATATGTTACGCGATCAGTACAACTCGCCACAGGCTGTGGGCGTGGTTTCTAAGAAACCCTAGAGCGTGTCTCTCTTGGAGCAGCGTCCGTGACCCCCCAACGCCCCCCCCCCCCCCCCCGCTGCCGCCTAATGGGTTATGGAAGAGGATTGGTGACCAGAGGCTTGAAACCTTGCGTCAACTGTCACCTCCATTTGAACCGCGTAAGCGTGACCTCCCACCGCCGCTGGGTAGCCGAGTCGGACGCGGAGGGAGCACTCACATCTGTGGGGCCTGCAGGACCAGGCGGGGCGAGCGAGCCCTCATTCGAACCATCTGCCCAAGTCCAGCGAAACGCCGCGCTCCCTTTTCGGGCCGAGGCGCGTGATGGGAAACAGCCCCGTCCTCTCCTCGCGAAACTGGGAGCGTCGCCCGACCGCCACGCCACAGCCCGTACGCGCGACCCCTGACGCCCCGCTGCCGTCTGACAGCTCGCGTCCCTGACCCGGGGAGCCGGGTGCGAGCTGCCCGTCCGCGAATGAAAGCCTGGCTGCCAGCCCCTGCCGTGTAGGCCCTGACCGAGGCCAAAGGCGCCACCTGCCCGGGGTCTGCCTTCCCGCCTCAGTCTGATAGACGGGGGCCGGCAGCTCGGTCTGCCTTGGCCCATGGCTGACGAAAGTCTTGGTGAAGTACAGCATTGACAAAGGGGGCCTGTTTTTTAAATTGACATCTATGCACCTTTAGCATTCAGAGGTACGGTCAACCATCTGGTGACAAGCATATTTTTCATCGCATCTGCTGTGAATCCTGTTCTAATGGCGGTTGAACCCTGCGCGCAGGTTGAACGAGGCCCCGGTGAGCGGCTTCGATAAAGACGTGGGCTCCAAAACCACCATGCGGATCACCTACCCGGAGGGCGCCATCCAGAACCCCTCGCGCTACGAGAAGGACTCCCTCTTCGTCTTCTCCGCCTTCAAGCCCCAGGACTTCAGGTGGCTCCGACAGATGATCTTCAAAGACAATCAGGTAAGCCAACTGTGACTGACCAACAGGGGGCGGTGGTGAGCTGTCTTAGTGATCTCCAAAGAAAGGAGAATGCAGAATGTGGAAACACGGGGAAAGCTGTGGACATCTACTGTTAAAAAGTACAGAGACCCTAAAATATCTCAAATGTATCATGTCATCAGTTCAGATTCTTTCTACACTGATTAACACTGACTGTTCCTTCTCCTCCAGAGTTACATAAAATTCACATTACACTCATTACAGTTGCAATTTTACTTGCTGTGCCGATACAGTAGTTTTCCTTTGTGTTTTTCAATGTACTTTATTTTTAAAGGAGGCACTCATAGTGCTTGTAGTTGTGAGACAAGTGGCAGCATGCCGATGATATAGAAATTAAAGAGAGCGATCTAGTCAAACAAGACTTTCTTGAGGCTACTTGCAGAGATCATTTAAAGAGCAGCAGTGGTGACTGTTTTCTTTAATAATACTTGCATCTAAAAAAAACTTGTGGGCATTAAATAAGTAAAACAATAATTTCCGGTTTCAATAAAGAGAAAACTGCATTCTGAATTTCTGCGATAAAGAAAGCAATCTGAAAACACAGTTGAAGCGGTT
This sequence comes from Anguilla rostrata, assembly GCF_018555375.3. Lineage (NCBI taxonomy): Eukaryota > Metazoa > Chordata > Actinopteri > Anguilliformes > Anguillidae > Anguilla > Anguilla rostrata. The sequence continues at coordinate 11,961,153 of NC_057936.1, forward strand.
CCTTTTGTCTGGCCGTTCGGGCAACGTCGTTGTCGAGCTGAGCGACGGCCGCTGAACTAGTTCCTTAATTGTCGGGTATGCCTGACTGAATAGGGGCTCTCCTTATCTCTCTGAAGTCGAGTGCGGCAATTTAATGAATCTGCTCTTTCTCCACCGTTATCACAGAATAGTAATAAAAGAGTTCCTGGTTGCCCACGAGGGGTTTTATTTGGCTGGCCTGAAGTCTTCTGCCGTAAGTCGGTGTAACATGGCTGCCATTAACTGTGTGAGAACCACGGCTAGGGCGGCTGCCCTAAGCAGTGGCTGCGCTGAACTGCGGGGAACCTCTGTCGTTTAGCGCAGCTGTGGCTTTTCCGGGACCCGTAGCCGATAGGAGCTCGCCGGCAGACATTTATTTATCAGCTGCGGTACGGAGAGAGAGAACGCTCGGCCATTTAATTGCTCCCCGCCTTTGAAGAGCCATGATTTGTCCGAACGGCGGATTCGAACAAGCGGGACAGCGGAGACTGTCCCGATAATTGATCTGCCCCGTGCTCCCCGACGAATTGCCTTTGATCTCCGACAGGAAGACTTTCGCCAAATGCTTTCCCGATGGCAAATGAGTAAATCACCGGGCCCAAAGAATTCTGCTAACCTTTGCGATAAAGAGTATTTCGCAGGTGGGGAGAGGCCAGCGAAATGAGCGTGATAAATAAACTGGGGCCGGGGACAGCTTGGTCGAGTGGGCGCACATAATTTTACTTTGCCCCCCCTGGGGTTTTTGTTTCAAAGTCCGGTTCTCTGTGTTTCCAGAGCTGTAGGCGAAACACCCTGGGGTTATACGGCCATGCTGACCCCAGTGTAAATGCGTACGCGCAGTCCATGGCTGCCTGGGCGTCATGGCCTTTTATCACAATGACCAAACTCTCATCTGTTACAATCCTGAGAGCATCGGGTCAAAGACAGAGATATCTAATGATCAGTTGTATGTAGTTGTTTGTCAGCTATGTAAGTAGAAGCCATTGCTTACTGCACATGCATTTTGTTTTTGAAGTCAAAAGAAAAAATGCAAGCGTGTTGTATTATAAATCTACAATGGCGTGAATATTACAATGTAATGTTCTGTTTCTGACTTTTAAAGATCTAAAACAAGCCAGTCGATTGTACTTAAGAGGCGTGTTACCATGTAGACAGTTACCTTCAGTAAAGTGTTCTTTTGAGTGATGTTTAATCCAGAAATACCTTTCCCTTTCTGTCTTTTTGCGACCATGAGTCTAAAATAACATTGAGTTGCATGTGGGATCTTTGAAGTCCTGGTTTCAGAAGGGTGCTTTTGTGTCGTGTTTATACATTCATTCTGTTGGTGGAAAGAATGTTTGGCCTTTCAGGGCATCGCCAGCCTTTGTGCAGGTATGTCTTCCCTGAAGAGAGGGGGATGGTGTGTGTGTGTGTGTGTGTGTGCATGTGTGCTTGTGTTCATGTGAGTGTGCGCCGCCTGTGTGCGTGTGTGTGTGTGTGTTTGTGTGTGTGTGTGTGTGTGTGTGTGTGTGTGTGTATGTGAGGTGAATACACCATAATGCAGCATTCATCATTTTGTGTGCACCAGGTGCCACTGGTTGAGTTTACTGCCTCTAGGTATCACTGTTTCACCATGGCTGCTAAGAAAATCACATTAAGTCAGAAAAGACTGGTTTCACTTTTCTCGCCAAATGGAGGCCCACAGTTGTCTTGTCATCATATGTTCAGCCCTATTTGGTTGCCTCTGTTGAATATCCTGTTTTGTTAAACCAATCAGATTCAATTTCAAAGCAGGTTTATATACATTCCTTCAAAAAAAGAAAGAGGATACTTATGATGTAGAAGTTGCCTCTAGTTTTTCTTCAATATGATTAGGAAATGATTTTTTTCTAAGTTTAAAACTAATCGAAGCTTCTCTAATTATAATCTTTGTCATTATTAACAGCTGTAACGACTGATCTTATTTTCTGATCTTTATTTTTCATATCTGAAATTAAAAATGGAAAGCACACAACATCCCAGTGCAGAAACATGCTACATTATGTACACACTGCATATTTTCCCACAAAATACTTCTTTGTAGTCTAAATTGGAGTTCCCATAAGTGGTTTGGGCTCAGGCTAAATCAATGTACATCCTTGTTTAGGTAAATATATCTTTGTATATTGTGTATGGTGGGAAACACAGTTGGGAACCAGACAAGAGCGGCCTGAAATGTCAATGTATCCAGCGTGACCCAATCAAGGGTGTTTACATTGTGTTGTATTTTGGGTTTTTTTTTTTTTTTTTTTGACATGAGTCAGTGAAACGTGTCCCTTTCATATATATTCCATGCACAAAAATCTGTAGACCCAATATTGAATTTTTGTGCAACATAATTATGCCCATTTCGAATTAAGTGAATGGAAACCTACAAGGGTATTTTTCCAATTGAAGAGAAATGACTCGTGTCATTTTAAATAAGTCCTCTTTTGCTTATGTAAGTCTGACCAGAGAAGCCTTAAAGAAAGTTTGATCTACCAGCGCTGTGAAATGGCTCTGGAGTTAGCCAAGAACTCAGTAGGAACTGTTACTTGTCTCTGGCTATTTTCCAAGCCATTTCTCTATCTACTGGTTAGGCAATGGGGCTGCCTTACTTTGGAAGATCAGCATACTTGGTGAGTTTGTAAATGGAGGACATCATTTTTAGCACCACTTTTTCTTGGCACAGCCAAAAAGCATTGACACTAATGTAGTGGTATAACTCATCAAAGTAGTTCACGTCACGTTATTGTAAGTGGCCTTAAGGTCAGGCTGACCCGGCTTCCTGTCCGTCGGTTCTGTTCAGAACTGTGCCAGATGCGCCTGACCGGACTCCTAAACACCCAAAACTGTACAACACGCTGCGGTCAGGGCTCATTGAAGGTTCTTCCAAGCATTTCCCTCGAGCCCTGCGCTGCACCGTGTCTGCGTGTGCATATGTGTCCTGTTTCTTTGTTGTCTTAGCAAATGTGGAGTTCAGACAAAATAAGGGGTGACTGATCGGGACAGCGAAGAAAAGCAGCAGGAGCATTAAAAGGGCCCGAAAGAAGGGAAGCAACCCGGAGAAATTTCTGGGAGGAACCAGCGACTCACGCGTTGTGTCGTTACTCTCACGGAATTCCTTTACCTTTTCCCCCCATAATCCACCGAGTCCGTCCTGTCAGGAGAAATGAAGTAGATGCTTTAAAGATGTTTTAATCCTTTGCTTCCTGCTCCCATCTGTTTTAATCCCTTATTATTTCAACCTCACACGGCTACGCTGGGATCATGAGGTCACCTGCCGTGCGTGATTTCTTAAGACAGCTGTGCCATCTCCCAGAAAAGCTGCGAACGCCTTTGACCCACTGCTTCTGTGCTTAGGGGTTTAGTGCCGAAGGTGCCTTTTTTTTCCCAGGGTGCGTTTCTGATTACAGTCTTTGTTCCTCGCCGTGGGTTTGTTAAATACGCTAGCGAGCGAAAGAGGACAAACATGCCATTTTTAACATGAGCGGCGATGTTGCCAAAATCTGGTGTACTTTCCACTGTTTGTTTACCTGAGAGGGGCCCTGTAAGCATGCTTTCCATGTGCTTGTGTCATCCCCCCTTTCCTCGCTCTGTTCACTGCTGGAACCTTCTGGAAGGGTAGCGAGCAGGATATCAGCTCGACAGTACTCCACCGGAAAAGCACAGGGACTCTTTCTTGCACATTTCTGCAACAAATCTGACTGAACTTCCACAATCTCCCATTTCATTTATACTCCTCTGGGCACAGAGGATCCTTGTATATGACAGTAATTTCCCTGTGAGTTTACTCCATATCAGAACACATTTCAGTCCTGTAGTATTTTTCAATAGCAAGCTAAGATGTTTGTAGATAGTTAATTGCTTCTCTAAAGTTATCTAGGCAGACATTTCATAAATCCGACTCAGGAATAAAGGGAAAATTATCCCAGGGTAATCGAAAAGAACATCAGCTGACAGGCATGGAATTTTATCCCGACTGCTGTAGGAGACGCAGTTGCTCTGAAAGTTGCTTTGCAGGTTCAGCGATTCGCATTTGGTCGCTGGGCAGGTGTGTTCACCTGGAGGGGTCAGGCTGTCATGCAGATAAATGGCCTCCCTCGATAAGTTTGTTGCTTTGGCCGCTTTTTGTTTCAAAACAAGGATGGATTTGTGCCATCTGGTTTTTGAAGAGATTATATGTATCCCCATAACAGGAGGCATAGGATGATCTCCTTTTCTGGATCACTTTACAAAATGACAGGTGGGTGCAAAGATTAAAAAGAGGAAAGATGGAGGCAGTCAATTATAAAGGAAATGCATATTTTAAATTTGCAAGGAAATATGACTCCTGAAGGAGAAGATACTCATGGAAATGTATATTGGCTTAACATAACATAAAAGTCACAAAAACATAACTGCATAAAGTAGTTTCTACTCGTCATTCTTGCATGGCAAAGTATGCTGCTTTCTTTGTGTATTGAAATAAATTGCATGGCTGTCAAAGCTGTTAATGTATATCTATATACGTCAAGTGTGACCCCAAAAGTTGTCTCGACTTTTGTGACTGGCTTAGTTCACAGTGGGGTCGCATTATTGCCACGTGCAAGATTAGCTCCACCCTTATTTTGCAAAATCCCTTGGCCTTGTCCTGCTCTTAGTTTCAAAAGCTAGGAAATGCTCTTTAAGTCTCTCTGTATCCGTTTCAAGACCTGGAACCATTCATGTCACAGCATATGTAATTGGAGAATATGTCTCTGTCTACGTAGGTATTGAGATGGTAACGGAGCAAGGTATGGCATGTTCAGAATTAATGTCCTCGAGCAATATTGATTTCAATGGGGGGAAAAAAATCTCAGTGCTGTGTTGTATATCTGGAGGGGCACAGTCTTTCCTGTGAAGGTACATGGGTGTAAATATGTTTCTTTCTCGGAGCCAGTGCTGGTCATGCTATCGTTTATGGCTTCTTTTTACCATAATGTGTTGTGGCAATTAATTAAAGTTAAATTAAAGTAATTAATGTGAATCAAGGGCCCGGGACAGTAACCAGACTGATGTGTGTGTGTGTGAACCCTCTACCACCACACTTTGATCTCTACCGGCCTGCCGTGACAGGCAAATATGCGGTTTTCGTAGAACCCAGAATCCCTGACGCTCCCTCCGGTTCTCTGAAGCTGGGTAACTGGCGTGTGTGTGTGTGTCTGTGTGTGTTTGTACGTGTGTGCGTGTGTGTGTGTGTGTTTGTACGTGCATGCATGGGTGGGTGGGTGTGTGCCTGCATGGGTGGCTGTGTGCATGTGTGTGCATGCGTGTGTGTGTGCGTGCGTGTGTGCGTGTGTGTGCGTGCGTGTGTGTGTGTGCGTGTGGTGGACCCGGGTGGAGAGCTTGCCACAGAACGCTATTTTGAATCGTAGCCCAGGAATGAAGACTATCTGCAGTGAAATCCACTCTGTCATACTAATGCAGCACCTTCCCAACAAGCGTTCCTGCCAAACCCTTCCAAAACTGTTATTCTTCTGTGGGTCAAAGAGAAAACCCAAACGGCCTTTAAACACTCACACACACACACACACACACACACACACACACACACAGACACGTGCCTACGTGCCGTGGAGCTGACCCCCGTACTTCAAGTTCAGAGGGAAATTTTGTTGCTCAAACAAACCGTCCAGCAGTCGCCCCCCCCCGACCGTCCATCGAACCAGATGGCGCGTTCCAGAGGGTGCGTCCGCCCTCTCCACGGCTGGCAGAGATGCCTCTCCGGCTATTTGGAGTTAAATGTGAGGCTGCTTGTGCGAGGGGGGGGGGGGGTGGCTGGCGCCACAGCATGTGTGCCCCAGATGTGCACCAGCTTCCACAGATGGGGCGGTCACCCGCTGCCCCGGCCTCAGCGGCCTGCCCTCCCCCTGCCAGTGCCCCCCCCCCCCCTGCTCGGGCTACTGGCGGCAGCCAGCGGCACCTGCCTCCCAGCGGCCCGCCGGCCGTAAGACAGCCTGCAGCACCGCGGCCGCGCGGAGCAGCGGAGCGCACGCACCGTGAAACTTTAAACCGGCAAGCGCGCGCTTCGAAGGAAACTCTGCCCCGCAACGTGAAACCGCAGCCCTGTTTCTTAGCCGGGGCTAATAAAGACCAGGTTGCGCGGCTGTTCGCGCTCCGACGGTAGGTACACGGATGAAGGATGTTTTGAAGCAGGACGATTTCATCGCTCCGGTGCTCCGTTTCTCAGAAGATGAAATATTCCCCGCCTCACCGCTGCGTTGCGGCGCTGCCAGATCCTTATCGCAAATCACGTGACATTTAACAAGCCAGTTAAACAAAATAAACAAAGCTCTGAGGAAGTTCTTATGAAATACCGAAATGAGGAGTGATTGGTAAAATTCCTGATCGTAAGTAGTGCTTTACATTAGAAGCATACTGGTTTGCCAGGGCAAGAAAGGACAGTTATTATTTGATATGCTTAATGAGTGTTTTATGCTTATTATACAGTACTTATCAAATCATTTTCTATTTTCCTATCCTGATAAAAAAAATATTATTCCTTTAAATTTGCACACAAATAGCTGGGCTATCTTTGAAAACAGCTGGTTTCCAGAAACTGCACTGACTGTACAGAGAAGCTACATTTTTGTCCCATAATGTGTAACATATTGCACAGGTATATGGAAAATGTTGTTGGGTGAAATGTTAGTGGGTGTTTGGATTGAGACCAAAGTTCTGAAGATTCAAAATCTGAATCTGCAATTCTCTGGGGAGAAGAGCCCAGTACTGAAATCCTCCCAAACTGCAGCCGAACCACGATATGCCTTTTGAGGCTTGGCTCTTCTTGAGCTTTGTGAATGGCAGAAGGGCTGTGCAGTCAGTCATTACGTGACTTAATATCGTGAGGACAGTCGAAAGCCACATCTCCCAAAAAGGAAGTGGTGTTGAGTTAAGGCTTGTGCGATTACTCCACTCTTTTGAGGTGGGGGGGTGGGGTGGTTAATGGGGTCTTGGTTTGCGGTGGTAGGAAAGGGTTCAGCGGACGCGCCCGTCTTCCGTGTGCCCCCCCCCCCGACTCCAGACGGTGCCCCCGCCGGGCCTTCGGCCGAGCAGGATTGGGTTTCCCGCTCCGCTGGTCGCCAGAGCGGCTTGACGAGGGAGCAAAATATTTTTCCCAAGACTGGATTTCGACCCGGGGAATGCTGACAATTACGAGCTAGCAACGGGCGCTACGCAAATCGCGCGCACGCGCTCCAAGGTTTACGAACGTCAGCCGAAGCAGGAGACGTGGGCCGGGAGCGGCCCAGTCACGGGTATCCCAGTAACTGAAGCTACGCGGCCGCGAGGGACGCCCCGCTGGCCTCTCTTAATTACTCTAATGGCCCCAGGTATATTGATACAGGGTCCTTCTTTTCTGAAGGGTTTTGTTTGCGGTACTTGTTTTTCATCGGCTTCCTAATGCCCCTGGCCTTTCTATTCTGGGCCTTGTACTTGGGGGTATTGCTTCAATGAAACTACAGCCGCTGCATCATTTTTTCCACCCCAGGTGACCCACCCCTTTCTGTGGGTCTCTCCGTGGTGTTAGTTAGTCACCCTCTCTGCTTCATTGTCTGCCGGTAATTCTCCAAAGCGTCCGCGGATAATCCTCCATGGCTACGTCACCGATTGTGCAAAATGGCAAGTGGAAATGCGCGAACGCAGCCGTGCCTTCATGTTTCCACTGTTTAGGGCTATTTTTGCCCGTCTTTACTGCCACTGATGACACGGGTTCCGATGACACGCACGTCGGGTCACGATTAGATCTTTCAATGCCGGCCGAAAATGGGAGCCTGTTGCTAGGATCGGGTGTCCATTGCCCATAACTGAACACCCGCACAATTTACTTTTCACCCACAATTGAGGTGCCGTTATCGGAACTAGCCTTACCTCCCAGAACCCTTTCTGCTGTCTAATGACAGAACGCTGTTATCCAGTAACTGTTTACAGTGGGGTTTTTTCATTCCCGAGAATAAATACGCGGTCGACTCTTCTCAGAAGAGCAGTACCGTATGTCCGCAAAAAACTGGGTTTCGTTGTTCGGCGTCCCCAAATGTTTACACGCGGGTGCACGGAACTGTTTCTCAAATGCTTCAGGCGAGGGACACAACATTTCCTGCCCAGCCCTGCTGCAGATCAGAACTGGCATGAGGACACCGGTTCCAATATGCTTTCAAAGCATACAATTCCAGCCCCGTCTCCACAGAAACGAGGAGGCTACTAGTAGGCCCAAGGCCTCCATTACTATAGGAAATGCATAAAATGAATCCGGGAAGTTAAGTACTTGCAGTTTACCAGATCTTATCAAGTTGTGATTGCCGTACCTGCTTTCTTTTTTTGCTACTCAAAGCAGATGGTGGAGCAAGAGAGCAGGATGGAGAGCATTTCCTCCTGATTCTCAGATCTTACACCTGATTCTCAGACTTTCTCCGTTTGCTTTTACTTAATCACCTGATTCCACTTTATTGCTTCGGCATTGGAAAAAAGCCTTTGGCGTTTTTATGAAACAACTTGTTTACAAGCGGTTCAGCCACCTGTCTTGACCTGGGATCTACGCACTGGAAGCTGTAACCCTTTTGTTTTATAAATTACGGGGCAGAATTTATGGTGTGCAATTATTTGCAGTTGAGAACTCGGAGTAACTGTTAGCTGGGTTTAATGTTTTCAGAGAGTAACGCAAATTCATTTCAGAGAGTAATTGAATTAAATTTATGGGGTTATCCGGCCTCTGCAAACACCCTTTTATGTACTCCCTGTATCTCGCTGTGAAATGAACCGAAATAATTAAATCAAAAGAATTAAATGTTTGGGGTAAAACTGTGTTGCCATTCTCTGATATTTTATTCACTGTGAGTGAAAAATCCTTTTCATCCCTAAGGTAGGCGTGATACTAATTCAGCCAATCTATCTGCTTTGTGGAGGTTTTACATTTCTGTGAAACGGTCTGACAGGAAAAAAGAAGATTTGCTTCCGAGCCTTTACTCAGTAGGGTTCTTATAAGCCAGACAGCTTGGGGATTCTCAACATCAGATGGGTCAGTTTTGCAGTCGACAGTTAATCCACGATTATACCCATCTTGAAGACATCTTTTTTTTTTTTTTTTTTTTTTTTAAAGTTAATTTCCTTGTTTTTGGAAATAACTGTTTCAATGAAAGTGTTTCATTTCCTTTTCATGTCATGTATGTGAGTTATTTGACCAGTGTTACAGGATGGGATGAACAGGTGACCTTCAGCTTTTATGGTCCAGTTTTGAGTCAGTCTGTTCAGGTTCACCTTCAAAAATTTTAATAATAAGTTTGCCATCAATTGAGCATTGTTTGAAAAACTAAGCTTTGGCAAAGCCTCAGGTCACAACAACAGAAGTACTGTCTAAATGTAGTTTTCAAGTCTAGGGATATGTTGTCCATTGCTTGGTTGTGTAGGCATTTGAGGCCTTCTTGACACTCCCACCTGTTTTTGGAGAGACGTGGTGTCAACTTGAGCGGAAGTTCTTTCTCTGACCATCTTCATTTTGGGTTAGCTCTGGTAAGGGACCAAAGCTGCCATGTCTTGAACCCCAGGAAGAGTAGCTGCTGCAAGTCTAACCATGAATGGGGATTCAAATAAATACATGAATAAATACCTGCTAGTGCCTCCCTCATCTTGCCTCTCAAATCAACCAAAGCACCATAAAGAACACCAACCCTCCCATTCCAGGAAGCCCATCTCTTTCTTGAAGCACCATCAGAACATCCCCTACACTCTGGTTTCCTTTCTCATAACCAAATAATTTGTTTGGATGTCATCATACCCCTGTGTCATTTATTAGGCATTTATTATTTATTATTTTGAAAATAAGCCCAAACATAGATCACGTTGTTGCAAGCAATGAGTCAGCAAGACTTTATGATAGCAGCTGGCCGCAGGGCGCTAGTTTCAGCCTGGATCTTTATGGGTCTCTTCTGCAAGTGTTTACGGTGTCATCCTGGGACATTTCGGCTATGTCGTCTGGCTTAAATTGGAAGGGTTTCGTGACCTATTGTAGTCTCTGACCGCCTCTTCTGCAGTACCGCATTTCAATTACTCCTGTTCCCTTCAGGGATGAAAGCCACTTACCGGACGGAATATTTACAGAAACTGCTGTTAGACTCCCGTACAGACAGAAGATGAATTAGAAATGGCATTGTGACCTCACTCCCCCCCCCCCCCCCCCACCTACGCAGGGTCACGCTGACTTTCTGAAGCTGTCCTCACAGCAGTTCTCTCTGAGAGGGACAGTGTTAAGCGAACGTGGATGCCAGTCGCTCTGAATATCCCCCGTTATTTGCGGATTTATAGGCTTCTTCTTACAGTCGGCAGCCGCGCGGGGAAACTTACGAGGGGGAAAGTGGAACTGGCCGCCCAACGGGGCTCCCGCCTGGCTTCCTGTTGGGGGGCGTCTGTTAGAGGGCTGTAGCTCACGGCAGGACCGTGGTGTCTGTCCGCATTCCTCGGCCGTGAAATAGCAGGGCCTGGCAAGATGCAGCAGTGATCCATCAGTATTCCTTTCTCTACGGCCGTCTCTCCCGGCCCCCACAAGGTCGGATTCAAGCCTGGAGTTTGGTGGCCACCAGCCAGTAGGTTAATAACACTTGACCAGGTGGGATTTGTTGAAAGTTGAGTTTTTAACTGTGCTGGATGCTTTTGTGCATGGGACGAATGCCACAGACAGATCTGTGAGTGTGGTGTTTCGCATCTCGTGGGAACAAACGTGTTGCCAGAATCCTGATGCTTTCAAGACCTGACTCTTAATCGGATTCAGTACAGTGCAGTCCATTAGCCTGTTTCATTGTCTGCCACACAGGGCTTCTAAAGATACAGCACTTACTCTTTCTTTGCTGGAACACAGTAAGTTAATTCACTCATTTTAAGGTAAAAATGGCTTGGCTTTCTTCTTTTTTATGATGAAGAGTACGACATTATATCATTACTCACAATCTGAAAACCGATAGTCTCGGTGCAAATAGTCTTTTTCCTGGCATTCTGAAGTACAGAGAATGATGTTGGCATAATATTTCAAATAAAAATACACAGTAACCATCACAGTTCATCTGAAGTCATATTTATAGTTTAAAATATAACGTAACAAATACCTGTGGGTTTTTCGCTGTGCTGATCTTTTTATTCCTCTCCCAATGGGTACATGTGTTTTATTGGGCCCCTGGAAGCTCATAACAAGCTTACAAAGGCAGGAGGGGAGGGCTGTGTGTGCTCCGAGCCATCTCAGTAACACCCGGATCCAAGTACTGTACCCGTGAAAGGGTGCGGAGGGCGATCCCAATGGGCGTAGCGACAGACACCAGGCTCGCTCTGTAAGCACGCGCTCCTGTGTCTGAGCCACTCCCGAACGCCCGCCCCCCCACCCTGCATGCGTGACAGCCCGTTTGCACCGAGGGACCTGGCTTCGCCCGACTCTCATGATCCGGAGGAACCGAAAAACGTCAGCTTTTTGGTGTTTGGGTGGTCTGCCTCTGGAACCACTCCTGCCGCCTCTCTGCTTCAATTTAGCACTTTTCTGCATTTACAACACAGCATTTAACCATCTCCGTTCTTGGCCCATTCTTAGCTGCGTAGCACACAACGAGAAAGCTCACATCGCCGGCGCAGCACTGTAACTATTTCATGGCTCTGTGGGTAATGAAGTTTAATCAAAACACCATGTTACTAAACCCGCGTAATGTAATGTGATAATAAGGCCTTTCCTGTTTCCTGAAAAGCCGTCTTTTTGGAACTGCAAGGTTTTACGTGATGCTGGCATTCGGCTTCTCAACACCATTACTCAGTCCTCTTGTTAAGAATGCAAGCCTTATTGAGTAATGTGTAAAGGAAGTTAACGGGGGAGGGGATCTACTTCTTATGTTCACTTTTGGGTTTTTCGAATGAAGGCACGCATTAGGCCTTGCGCAACAGCCCCCCGTCTTTCTCGAAGAGACCTGACCGAATTTTCTCTGAGCCGCCCCGGTCCCCCTTTTCAGGGGGAACTGCGGCTTTAATGTGCTCATATTAGATTTTGCCGTGCTCCGCGTGGACTGAGAAGTAATAGCCCGATAGCGCTTACAGAAGGCCGATACGGAGGTAGAAAACGATTAATCCGCTTTTCCGTCACCTTTACTGTGTACTGTAGCCCGTGGCGTTTTAGCCATTAAAGGCTTTACGCGTAGCGTAACACCGCGAAGGCGGCCGGGCCCCCCCCGCGACATCGTAAACAGTCCCGCTCGTTCCCGAAGAAAGGGATTCGCTCTGTTTATACGCCGCTGAGAGAGCCGCTTCAGAGAAATGAATCTCCTCTCCCGGCTTCGTCTGTCTCCCTCCACCGTCCCTCCGCTCAGCACGGTCTCAGACGGCCGGACCTGTGCGGAGAGGAGAGGAGAGGAGAGGAGAGGAGAGGAGAGGAGAGGAAGGCCGGTTCCTCTGGGCTTTGTCTGTTGTCGGTCCCGTCCCTCGCAGCTCCGGTGTACTTCCATTGTAAAAGCCTGGTTGTTGCGTCAGCCGGTTGAATAGCCGGCCCGGGTTTTGTAAGGAAGAGAGAAAGGGAAGTCTGTTAGCCGCGTAGCATCAAAAGATTGACTTTGAACACCTTGTCGAGGGGCCGCGCTTCGAGGGTGGAATGACGTTTACATTTCGGCGGCCCCTTTCTGTAACTTTCTTTAAACGGCCTAATCCGAGCGGATGCTATCTGTGTAATATCTCCTCCTATGTATATGATCTTGGATCAGGGGAACATGATATCCCTCCCCTCTATCTGATCTGGCTGCACCCACCCCCAACCATTCCCCCAACCCCCAAGACTCTCATGTTTACTGTTTGAGTGAGCTGGTTGAACTCTGTGTGCTGGGGCTGGATTGGCCCTCTCATCCGAGATGCTAAGCACCTGAGCCAGTCAGAATTTTCCTTGAAGGACTGCTGACCTGTGACCTCGTTAGGACTAATTGATTTATTTTAGGTTTTAGGCCATTAGACAAAGTATGTTGTTTGTAAAAACACCACTTCACGTTTTGATCTTAAATAAATGATGGTCATCAAGGTTTTTCTATTTTTAGAACTGTTGGAGTAAACAGCTTGTGCACAGTTGTCCGTCCCCCCCCTCCCCCCCCACTCATGGCTTTAGTCTTGTTAACTCATCTTTCAGTCTTGCACATTTCTATAAGGTCTGTCTTTGAAATAGAAGTCCCTAGATGTCCGTTTAGTTGTTTGCCCCTCCTTGCTTGTGTTCTGCTGCTTTTTGCAACCAAACAGATCCTCGCTGCGAAACCCTGTTGACAGAAAAGACGGCTCATGCCCAGGCTTGCCACTGGCCCTGGGCCAAGCCAGTTCAAAGCACTCTGCCATGTTCGGTGACTGCTCCCTTTATTTGGAATATCAAAGGCAAGATTGACTTATTTGTACAGGTGATTTCTATTAAATCCAGTGACCCGACCGGCTGTTTGCCATCAGGGCTGTTGTCACTTGGCCGGGCCCCGTAGTGTATAATGGCTAATCACAATGCGGGACAGATTGAATAATTGCTGGGCTGCGCTCGCGGGCCGGTTTCCCCGGTAATTGATACGCCAGGACCCGCGGCTGCGAAGGCTCCAGAACACCCACGGAGGTCACGGTCTCACGTGTCCCGTTCGTACCGCCTGACCCGGCCCGGGTCACCTGGCTGGAAGAGGCTACTGCACTTTTTTTTTTTTTTTCCTGGAGCACTGTTCTAAAATAAATGAGAGGACTAATCCCTCAATTAGTATTGAATTTCAGCTCTGGAAACGTTTTTATTAACGTTGCTGCTGCACGTTATGGCTCTATTCCTAATTTTACCTCTTCTCTGTCCGTCTTTCTCTCTTATGTACCCTGTGCTCTTTTTTCCTCTTCTCTTGCTTTATCCCTCCACCCCTTTTCTTTCTTATCTCTCGCTCTCCTTCTCTCTCTCTCTCTCTCTCTCTCTCTCTCTTTCTTTCTCTCAGAGGGGGGTAGACGGTTTCTGGAAGTCAGTGGCCCACCAGGTCCCCCGGGAGCCCTCAGAGATGCGCATCCTGAACCCCTTCTTCATCCAGGAGGCTTCTTTCCGCTTCATCGGCCTACCGCACAACAACGGCCTCATGGGCAAAGGGGTGAGTGAAGGCTGCCCCGCTTCGATTCACACATCCACCCCCACCCCCTCTCTCCACTCCACTCCACTCCACCCCACCAGTCCCGAAAACCCAAATGAAAGGCCGCACATAACAGGGACCACCTCTGTCACACACAGTCGAGACTCGCGTCTGCTGCTAACGTGCTAATTCTGAAACAGGCGCGCGTTAGCCGCGGTGATCACGCGTTAGCCGTGCGCGGCGGCAGCGGCGGTTGCCCCGGCCAGCTCTGACTGGGCTCGCGCTCCTCACGCATGACAGGCGATGATTCACGGCGCGGGGCCTCGGGGAGCGGCCGCGGAGCAGCTGGGGAGGGAGCCGCGCAATAACCGAGAGAGTGTTTGTGACATGCTTCAGAAAGGACCACTAGCACAAGCCCAATCAGCGCCGGGTCGCAGGACCGCAGAAAAACAGCCCGGAACCTCTGGCCTTGAGTCACCGGAATTGAAGGAAATTGAGGGGCGGCTGAGGGAGAAGTTTTATGAGATTTCTCCGAAAGGTGAAGGAGATGTTGAACCGAAAAAAATTGGAAGTCCACATTTTTCCCCCCCCTCCTAGTTACATTGGTGCTGCGTGACCTAGATTTGTCACGTCAAGCTCTCTCTCTCTCTCTCCATTAAGGTTGAGAAAGTTTCCACTGTCTGGCGCTGGGACGACGGAGGACTTGAGAAAGGGGGTTAGTTTTTTTTCGACCCGAGGTCTGACCACCAGGCCGCCCCCGGACCCGAACCCCGAGCATGTGCGGAACACGTGGCGTCGGGGGCCGGGTGGCCCCCACGCCGGGCCGCGCCCCCGGGGCCAGCGCGGGCGGGAAGCGGCCTCATACGGGACTGATCAGGGCGGACGCCTTTGACACGTCCCGCCCTTTGATGGCTTAATACTCAACCTGACAGAGCCCGGCGCTCGGCCCCTCTCCCACTGGTGATTAGGGGCTCCGCTGACCTTCCCCAGGCTGCCCGGGGGCCCCAGAGCCAAGTGGTCTAATGATTAGAATTACATCCTCCTTTGGGTAGACACAGAAGAAGAAAATGCCCCCAAACTGGCTTTCATTGTGGGGGTGGTGGGGGGGGGAGGGTGGTATTAAAGCAATTGTAATCACAGAGGTTCAAGACAGGAGAACTTTAGACCAGAACAAAGGGAACGCGGACGAACTGCAGGCTGAAACGAACGCGGGTCCAAACAACCTCTGGTCACGCCATCCCGGACGCCTTCGCGGCTCGCGGAGTGGGGGGGGGGTAGTTGGGGGGCGGGTGTTTAGGCCCGAGCAGAAAGGCGCGGTGCGCCCCTCGTTATCAGCCACCGAACAGGCTCCCAACACGCGGGATTAGCGCTGTCGCTCGAGGCGCCGCGGCGATAAGCCGACGGCGCGGGCGACTCCATTAACCCCCCGCGCGCCGGCTGTCTGCCACTGTGACCACGGGGCTCTGCGGCACCTGAGATAGAGAGCTCCAGCCCCCCCGCGGGCAGCGTGCTGATCGGGCGCTCGTTCTTCTGCATTGGCCTTTTTATTAGGGGCTGTGACTTTGAGGGAGGCTAGTCTGGCTGAAGCAGTCAGTCTTAGTGGTGTGACTCACCCTCTGACTTTGTACCAACTGTGTGAATAGCCGTTGACTGGGGCTTTGTAAATGCCAAATGACTGGCACTGTGAATGGCAGTTGACTGGGACTATGTGGTGACTTGGAATGTATATGTGACAAGTGACTGGTACTGTGAATGGCAGTTAACTGGGATTGTGTTAATGGCGTTGACTTGGACTGTGTTAATGAGAGATGACTGGGACTGTGCAAATGCCAGTTGTGACCAGCAGCTCTAGAGAACAGCTAACTGCACAGACTTGGGAGATGTGTACGCACACCCTGAATTGATGAAGAATGTAGCAGTGATTAGACTAACGTGTGAGACAAGTAGGCATGAGATCTTCAATTGCTATTGGATATTCCCAAGTGGAGAGAAAATGGTTCAAAATGTGATGGAATTTTCGATTTGCATAATAATTAGGATTTTCTGTCTATGTCCTTAAAAATGCACAGTGGCTATATCTTTCTGCTGTATCTATTTCTTAAAGTCAATGTAAAGACTGCTCATCAATGGCTCACGTGAACCCAGTAGTCACACAACCATCTTTTCCCTTGTTACAAATCCAGCCAAAACACTGTGCATTCCACAAGCTAACTTCTGCCTTCTGTTTTCACAGAATATTCCAACACTAGGGGCCGTTGCCATAACAATGGCCCTCCATAATTGCGATGAGGTAGCTGTGGCTGGATTTGGCTATGACATGAGCACCCCCCATGCACCACTGCACTACTACGAGAAGGTGAAGATGTCTGCCATTAAAGAGGTACTGCCATTGCCCAAATAATCTCTCTCTGTGTCCTATTTGAAGTTTCAGTTGGATGGAAACGTGTCACATAAAAATTTTATGCATTTTCCATCATTACCATCTTTATCCAAGCTCACCCTGACCTATGTCCAAGCTTCCGAAGGCAACTGTTGCTGTTTGCCTTCACCGGCCGAACCATGAAATTTCCGAATTGCTTTATTAAAGCGTACCCCAGCTGCCAGACTTTGACTCCCTTTGCCAGTGTTGTTGCCCAACAAGGGCTGATTTTCTCCACCATGGGCGTGCGGAGCAAGGAGCTGTTACAGTTACCCCGACTGGGGTCCTCTTTCTTAAGATTCCCTAATGTATCCTGATGAGGCATGGCACCTACACTGTGTAATCCCACCACTGAAGGACGGGCAAACAGAACAGTTTGTTTTGGATTACCTCCTGGGGGGTTTGCTGTGGAGGGCTCTAGCTACTCAGAAGGTATCTAGGCTGGGTTATTGAGTTGATTTAGTCACTGTTTTTTCCAGTGCCATGATAATTACCCTGTACCTGGTTCAGTCCATGTAAGCAGGAGACAGCCTTCCACAGGCCTTGTGAGAAAACACACTCACTGCATCAAAGGGATTTGTTCAGGGCTTTAAGGCTTCTGTTGGGTGCTTTAAAGTAGCGCCGCTAACAATGGGAAGAAATGGGAAACATTCATAACAAACCCCACTCTGTGTTCTTTTGAAACTGAGTCCATTCCTGCAATTCAGGTGAGCCAGTTGTGAAAGATTTCCATAAAGCTGTGGCATTAGGTGACTCCTGGAAACCTGGGAATGCCACTATAAACTCTTTCTTCCCCTCAGTTGTCACTAGGAGCGATCATTTTTTCCACACGTGCGTCTTAAGGTCTTAATATATTTTGAGCGTGTGGAGAAAGGCTGGGCTCTCCTGAAAGAGACACCGCCTGTTTGCATGGAATCCCAGTGGCTTCAGAATGAGTCATTGGCCGGGCTCCTCTCGGCCTGGTCACGTGACTCCGCTGCAGGTGCCTGCCGTTGTACTGACCCTTACTGGAACATCCGCCCACGCGCGGCTCAGAGCGGCCGAGGGCCGCGGAGTGTTTGGACAGCCGAATTCCGCATTGAGAGTATTTTCTGTTACTCCTTTGCCTGCCAGCTGACATCCTGCTGTTTAGTTCGGTTTACATTGTGACGGGCCGGTTTACGGTGACCTTTCGCTCTTAATTGATGAGCCTCTTCAGAGAGCCGAGTGCGGTCTCCGTGCCGCCCCGTCAGCCCCCTGGACCCCGCCCCAGGGAAGAGGAGCGCGCTGCAGCGGTGCGGGGGGGGCAGCCCCGAACACAGGAGCCCGAGGGGAGGGGCGGCGGCGGCGGCGGCCACGGCTCAGGCACGCGCTGCTTCGCGGCCGCGCGTATCCGTCTCGGTCTCGGTCACAGGCGCTGGAGCGTGCTGAGGAGAAGGAGGAGAGAGGATCTCTGTCCAATAGGAATGACCCGTCTCTGCGTCCCCTTACATGTAAACGACTCCCCGTATTTGGAGTTGTTTTAATGTTAAATAAGGATTGTGTTCTGTGGAACATTTTGTAAATTCAGACCGCAATTTGAGTTCACGAAACAGTCGTTGCGATGTCTTATTGTGGAAGAGGATGAATACCACTGAGCGTACGTGCTTACCAGAACATTTAGTATTTTAGTAAGCCTTTGGGATCCAGCTGAACAACTCTCTCAGTGACAGTTGCTGCATACAGCATCACCGTCAGTGCTGCTGGAGTGGTCTGTATAGTAAAATTTTCTGGGCTGAGCCAGGAGACTTGCACGCATGTACTCCACTATGCGTGTGGCAGTGGTGCCTCAAAAGAAATGCGGAGTATTTTAATGAGACTGAAGAGGCAAGACCGAACAAATGTGCTATTAGCCTGAATGGCAAATGACAAGAATTTTAGCATTCCTTCGCTGCGCGGTGCGTAAGCGCTGAGGTGTGTGCAGAATTAGAGGAGGTACAGCCACGGTAGATAATCTTCGCCTCGAGGTCGTCTGAACACTTTCGTGAGTCGGAGACAGAAGCGCGCGGACAGGCGCAGCGGCCGTACGGTATCGCGCTACGCAGCTCTGAGCACCGGGAGTAGCTCTGTGCTACATCAGGTGGTGCACTGAGCTGGACCCACGGAACCGATCAGGAATTGCGGTGGGAAAGACATTTTGGAGTTCCCCCACCCACAGTGTGAGCTGAGGTGGCTGTTGCTGCAGGCGCAGTGCAGGTAGCAGCTTTCCCCGGGAATCCGGCCCCGCTTCAAATACCAGCCTACGGGCTCCGGGGGCCCCTCTGCACGGCCGCGCCCGCGCCCGCTGTTGGCAGCGACCGCCGGCTCCCGTGCCAAGCCTGCGATCGGGTCGCCGGTGACGCGGCGCTATCCGAGGCGGGATCGCTGCGGGCTTGTCGCCGCGGTTACGCGGGGTTTCCCCCGGACCGGGCCAGCCAGCCAGCCAGCCAGCCAGCCAGGCCCCAGGTCTATCCCACACAGGGGCGGGGAGGGGGTGTCTCGCACGAATCAGGTTCTCATGCTGCAAGCTCAGCCCCGCCCCAGACTCCGCCCACTCACTGAGGCAGTGTTTCGCTTCACATTACCGAGGAGAGGCTGATTGACAGAACACTGGCTTCGCTCCCGTTCAGGGAACTCAAACTGCAGGAGAAAGCAGGCTGCTCTTAATTCTTCCCCCTGGAAGCTTCCTGTCGCCTCTTGAAAGGATGTCCGATGATGGATATTCTAATTTGATGATTTTTGCTCCCGGCAAACTGCAAAATGTGGCCATTTTACTTTCAGGTGTTGACATTTGCTCTGTCAGAGTATAAGCAAAGCAATGTGTTGTTAATGAACAAGAATTTCCTAAATGTAGTTGTTTGTTTCTTAGCATGTCACTATGCCAAAGTAAAGACAGTTTTATAGAGGTTTGTTGACGAATTTACCACATGATGCGCAATTAAAGTCATTACCCATTATTTTAAAGCTTCATTCTGCATTAGGTTAAGTTGTTTTTTCCTAAATGCTCAGTGCACCAGTGAGTAACACGGCGTACTCGTCTTCTCTCAAATTTAACAGCCTGTTTACACTGAGAAATCCACCTAAGGAGTTAGCCTGCCTCTTGCTGTGTCTGTCAGTCCACTGATGTTGTTCTCATTGTTCAAAAGGCAGAAATGCCTGTGGTTTACTGAACGTTCAAATATGCCAAATGAAATCGGACAGTTTCTCAGCACGCGTGTATTTTTACTTTTTTTTTTTTACGACCGATTTCTTGTTCCCCGTGTTTCCCATGCAGTCGTGGACGCACAACATTTCCAAAGAGAAGGAGTTCCTGCGCAAGCTGGTGAAGGCCGGAGTCATAACGGACCTGACGAACGGAATCCTAGCCCCTCCGGGGGTCTGAGGCTCTCCCTGCCGCCGGACTCCGGGGGGAAATGGCGAGAGGGCCGGGAGGCCGGGCCGCGGAGAGACTTCCTGAGCCGCCGCTTTTCGGCTCAACGGGCACCTCTCCCTCAACTGAAATTCCGGGAGGCTGGAAGGGCGATCCTTGGCACGTGCCGTCCTGTGAAATAGTATTTGCCCCCTTCCCGATTTCCTCTCTTATTGCATATTTGTCATGCTGAATGGTTTCAGCAATGTTTTATTCATTCATTCATTCATTCATTCATTCATACCAACAGACAAACATGGTGGTGGTAGTGTGATGGTGTGGGGATGCTTTGCTGCCACGCGACCCGCCATTATTAATGGAACCATGAGTTCTGTTCTGTACCAGAAAATTCCTAAGGAGAATGTCTGGTCGTCCGTCCATGAACTGAAGCGTGACTGGGTTATGGAGCGAGATAATGACCCAAAACACAAAAGCAAGACCACATATGAATGGCTAAAAAGAAAGAAGATGAAAGTTTTGCAGTGGCCTAGTCAACGTCCTGAATTGAATCTAATAAAGATGCTGTGGCAGGGCCTGAAAAGAGCAGTTCATTCTTGACTTTGTCTGAATTCAAGTAGTTCTGCAAAGAAGAGAGAGCTAAAATTCCTCCACAGCGATGTAAAAGGCTGATATCAAATTACAGGAAGCATTTGGTTGCGGTTATTGCTGCTAAAGGTGGTGCAACCATTTATTAAGTTTAATGGAGCAATTTCACTTGGGTGTTTGATAACTTCTCATTAAATAAATGCAATAATTTTTTAAATGTATTTTGTTTTTACTCAGGTTCCCTTTGTCTAATTTTACATTGTGTACATTTTGTCAAAAGATCTGAAACCATTCAGTGTAACAAATATGCAATGACAGCAAATCAGGAAGCAGGCAAATACTTTACCTCCAGTGGACCTCCAGCAGAGGCTCATGAGCATGGACTTCTCCCTTTATCTTTTAGTGTTTCATTTTGAATGAGCAAAATGCGAGTGGCTTCGACAGAGGATACAAGTAATTTTACATGTGCTGCTGAGTCATTTGGGGGGGAGAGAGAGAAAAAAAACGACTGTTTGTGCCAAATGTACCTCCGGAGGAGGTGCTTGAATGTATTTACAATGTAAACATTGGAGATTTACAATGCATTTAACAGTCTGCATCACCCCCCCCCAAGTACTGCTGTGTAGGAGTGTCTCCGTCCAGACAACAGTGTACATATTCTGCTCCTCTCTGGGAGGAAGGGTCAGGTGCAATGTGATTTTTTGAAAAATCCTCTTTTTATCTTTGGCCAGTTTCTAAAAGCTCTGGGTTTGTAACAGTTGTGTACTTTGCAATCCGTAAAAAAAAAAACGGGTTGCCCTGTCTTTGGAAACTTATTTATTTTCTTACGTGTGTGTTCTCGGGGCCTCTTTGCCTTACGTTTTAGCATCCTCAAAGGACAGGTGTTCAGAACGGCCTCCCCTACGTGCTTCCTGACAGCTTACCTGGATCGTTCTCCAGACTTGTTCAGCGAAAAAGGCTGAACTTCTTCCACAATGTGAAAAACAAAACACAAAAAAAAAAAGTTTATTGGTTTTGTTGCAGAAGTGATTCGGAAACTCTCTGAACTCTCAACTTGTAAGGGGCCTTAACAGGTGAAGATGAACTGTGCCTCCACCTAGTGGGTATGATTTTGTTTTGTTTCGTATACGTTTCATGGAGACGCTTAGCCACTGTAGATATGGGTGCTACTCTTGTACGTTGCAAAAGCTCCAGGTGTGAAGAACCTCGGTCGCCTTCTCGATGAGAACCAGAGGCAGAGTTCTGGGAGCGTCCCACAACAACGCTGATCACGCCCACAGCAAAGAGTCCCCACCCCCTCAAGCTCAAGCCAGGACCTGGCATTCTGACGAAATCATGATGAACAGGGAAGGCCGTCATTCAAATCAGCCATGTTTCAAATGATTGTTCAATTAAAGATGGGTGACTTGGAGGACAAAACAAGGTGGCAAAATGTGTTATAACAATACATTGGGAAGTCTTTACCTGAAGAATGATGAATGCACCACATCTCGCGGCATGGATGTGACAGATATCGACAGACCAATCCACGAAGTGTTTCTTAATGGTTTTTGTAGGTCACTTTTCATTAAAAAGGTAGCGTTGTTGTACATTTTCATTTTTTGATGAACAGATGTACAGTATGGCCTTTCTGTCATTGTTAATAAACGTCACTGGCTCCTTTTGAAGTGAGTTTGGATTGTTTTCTGTCTTCTTTGGGCGGAAACACCTTGGACACACATTTCCAGAGCATGCGCTGGTTTTCATTTCTTCTGTCACTTTTCCTTATTTCGTACGGTAAATCGATTTTAGGCTCTGTGCTCTGTTAAATCATTGCAAAGCCAACTATGCAGAAGTTATCCAAAATTTAATAACATTTCAGTACCTGAAGGGATTGTCAGGGGGTGGATTTGAAATAAATGGGCTTCAAAAATGAAATTGCACTGTGTAATCCTTCATCAGTTAGTTAGCTAGGTATTTTCCATGTAAAACATGGGACCTTCTGAATGTAATGCCAATGTTTGCAGTGTATCTCCAAATCATGGAAATTATAGTAGGCATTAGTAGTTATACAGGGGCGGCAGTGTAATATAGTAGGTAAGGAACTGGTATGGTAACCTGAAGGTTGCAGGTTCAATTCCCAGGTAGGACTCTGTTGTTGTATCCAGGTACCTAACCTGCATTGCCTCAGTATATATCTAGCTGTATACATAGATGCAGTGTAAATGCTGCTATGTAAAAAGTCACTCTGGATAAGACCATCTGATAAATGCCTGTTATGTACACAGATAACAAGCGTTACCCCCATTAACTCTTCTGGTTGCAGCAGGGAATCTTCAATTCAAATGCACTGCCATGTCTTCCACTAAGTGCAGCCAGCACTATAGTATTCTATGCCTGCAAAAGTGTGGCTCAGCGTCACCCCTCCCCCTCTTGCTCCCTGTCTTGTCAGTAGTTCACTCTGCCTCTCTAACTCATCAGTCTGTAGTGAATGCATCGTTTTGAGAAGTCTTTTTCTATTTTCGCCTGCGCTACTCCCAGCATTTTTGAAGTAGCTTCGTTGCGGTGGCCATGGTGTACAAGAGAGAACGAGGAAAATTAGTTTAACCAAATAGGACTGCACACAAGATTCCAATCCTGACTAATGAAGCTGCCGGTTATCCTCACGTAGTTCACTCTTTAACGTGACCACGTGTTAATACGGTGGTCATTCAGAGAGGGATTAATGTTTCTACGATTAGTCAGACCACCTTCGCCATCCAAGGCCCTTTTTATATTCATCCTTTTATAAAAGGAAACGGCAACAAAAAAAAATTGTATATAACTAAATATTTCTGGGATAAACATTTTGGCTGTGTGTGAACGGAGTCACCATTGTGTGGTGGATGTTGGCGGGACGCTTGTATGCTTGTAAAAGCGTAGAAGGGTCATGGAAAGCGATGAAGCATCCACCGCCCTTGCTTTTGAATGGCTCCCTAAAATCCTCTTGCTGTGACGAAAACTTTTCAGCAGTCATGTTTTGTCTCCATTTTGCATAATCTCTTGTATGTGATGGCTGTCATACCTTTGGATTTATCAGTTAATATCTGCTGTTGAACTTCTAAAGAGCAGTCATGGGAGAAAATGCCATTGTCTGCTGGTAGATATCCCTGGGATATCCTTCAACTGATAGTGACATCATCAGATATAATGGGAGCATATGCATGTGGTGCGCGTGCCACAGGTATTCCAGGGAGCATTGCGGTGATGATGTAACAGTTACAGGCCATGCTGGCTAATACACAGGATGACCGATCATTTAATTTTCTCATAGAGCAGAGATCCAGTAAGCACCCACTTCAGGCTTTGACAAAATCAAGCACCGGTTTGGAGATTGTCATGTTAAGCACTTAATGTGTGTAGCATTGAGTCCGCATGCAGAGCTTAAGGACTCAAAGGGAGCAGGCCCGTACACCAGGCCATGTTCTGTGCAGGAGCTGCTGATTCACGGGGGGGGGGGGGGTGTGCAGCCACCGCATTCCACTCCCAGCCAGCTTCTGCCACAGTGCTGCACAGAAAGTGGAAAAGCATCCAGTGATCGCATATTACAGTTATTACAGTTACAAAGCCGTGTCTGAAGGGCTTCTGGTTTTTGCCTCACTTAATTGGGTTCAGTGTGACAGCATTTCAATTGTATTTTAGGTTTCTGAAGGAATATTTTTCCAGCAATCATATTTTTTCTGTGATACCTTGATTGCGCACTTGCATCAAAATGCAATTTTGCATGCTTTTGCGAGATGGGATCAGAAGGGGTGTTTTCAGGGAGTTCTGGCTGCGGCAGAGAGGGGGAGACCTCCACGTCTCTTCCTTCGCGAGACTGACGGCTTGCAACCCCCGCTCCTTGGATACGTGGCCCCAGCTCCCCCCAGCTGACGTGCGTGTTTGTGTGCACGTGCGCGTGCCCTGTACATTAGTCATCTCAAACAGTACAAGCGTATTTTCTCCAACACCAACGTGCCCCATGGGGCTTTGGCGGAACAGCAAGAGAGACAGGGAGAGCGTAGGGGTACCGACGCCAGAGCCCTGCGCTTTTGTCCGGCAGACGCCTGGGAGGCAGAGCTCAATTTTGGAGGAGGCTTTCGTGGGACGGCGAGGGATTTCAGCACTGGACTTAGGACCATATGGGCCAGATGTCGAGCTCCCAGACTGACTTGGGCAATGCGGCAAAGCCCGGATGTCGGGACCTGATTACATCACCTGTGAGGGTGTGCAATCCCAAGCAGAGCTCAGGCATTCAGGGACCTCTGGAGTCTGGCTTTGGGCATTCACATTGTCTTCAAGGTGAATTTTACTGCAGAATGGTAAACGGTGTGGAAATTCAATATTTGATTAACCTTCTTTTTTGCGAGCCAGTCCCTTTTTTATTACCGGCGGGTGGGTGTGGAGGCACTGGATAGTAAAGATTAATGCATACGTAAAGTAGGTACGGCAAAGCCAAGTGAGCGTTTTATGAGGGCCGTGAGGTCGTTGAGTAGGCCGACTTCAGAGCGCCGCTTTCAGGAGGGACTGCGAGTGCCTCGGCCAACAGAAACACGGAGCGCTCGGGCCGAGCGTGGGGCCCGAGCCGTCTTCCAGTCTGGCCTGCTCTCCAAAACGTGAAAGCGCCGAGGGATCGTTCAACGAACCTCCCCCTCAACTTCACGTTTCCCATTTCTATATTTACCATTTCCAGTTTTCCGAGGAAATTATCGAATCCGACACGTTCTTGTGAAGCTCAGTCACGGGAATGTGTGGAGTATTTATCCATAATTCCTAGGGTGAGGGGGTTGTCAAAGTAGTTAACTGAAGCAATTCAATGCCATCTTCTGCCGTAATATTTATTAGTGGCACTATTAAGATATATGAGTTCAAGCTCATAATCAAGAAAGCACTGTTTCTTCTCAGCCTGACGGTACTCTTAAAAGCAATGCAAATTCAACCAAACAATAGCATGCCCTGTGCATCAGCCCTGATATCTGTAACTGCATGCATGTTGGCATGCACTGTCTGTACGGCTGTGGTGCGGGGAGATGCAACTTGAAGACACTTCAATTGCCTCTGGCAGAACATGTCAATGTTGGCTGTGTAAAAGGAAAGTGCTGACCACCGCAGTGATCTGATGTGCTATTATTCTGAGGTTAATACTTTTATCCTGTCGACTGGCCCCAGAGTTCTGTTGCTTGTGGTCTGTAGTGAACTTGGCTTAAGGATCTGAAAGGTTTTATCTCCTACAGTTGGATGGGGTCTGTGGTTCTTATTCCAAAACAGTTTTAATTAATGTGAGAGTGATCAGCTTTCCAGCCTAGCGAACCTGTTTCCTTTACTTTTATAATGTAATAATGTATAATTTTTGTTATTGTCTGGACAGTTGGACAAGCGTTACAGCACAATCGTGAGAACAGTAGGCCAGTTATCTGTGAGCTCACCAAAGGCTGTTATCATTACAGATTCAAAGCCTCTCCCATGACTTTATCTTGCTTTGGAATTGGCTGCCAGTGATGTGTAAAGTTTGTGGTTCTCGGCCTGTTTCAGAGACCCGCAGCTTTAATTTCAGTGCTCTCTGTCCCTCTGCGCAAACCTGGCTTGTCCTCAAGCTGTCAGCCCCTGTTCCGAAATGTTCAGCAGGCTACGATCATCGCCTGCAATAAATAACAAACAGTTTTAGAAAGTGTGTGTGAGATCGCGGACAGTTGAGATATGGGCACAATGGGCAGGTGGCTCCTATTTAAAGAGGATCCTTGACCTGGGCATGCTTGGAGGCTAGGGCTGGGTCTGGGCTAGCACGCACGGACAGATGGCCTTTTCTAATATAAGTGGCCCCTTTGACAAGAAGCCCCGTGATGGAAGACGGGAAGGGATGCGAAGGGCCGGCATCTATTTCGCAAGAGCTGGGCCAAAAATCCCGTCCCTCTCTTTTTTAAAATCTATCCGGCGGTTACAGTCCGCTGGCATCCATCTTCATTCAAAAGGCAAGCGGACCCAAAGATTTCTCTGTTCATGCTCCCAATCTACCTGTGGGAAGACGGTATTTCAGGAGGGATGAAAGGGGGGATGAAGGAGGGGGGGGAGATGTGTTTGTAAGCCGATGCCCGCAGTCCGCAGAGCAGTTCGGGTTTCAGCAGAGCGGGCCGGGAGCAGGCTTGCAGAAGGGCCCTCCTGCTATAAACGAGAGAACACAAGCAAAGGGAGAGCTCAGCAGCTGCTGGGTCACTGGGCGCCGGGGAGCACTTCGGAACGCTGAAGCTCGAAGGTCGCCCGGAGCGTCCAAAGCCCCTCCGTCAGAGCTCGTTTCTCACTGGGCGTGCCTTCGCAGCTCTCGCTCCAGCCGCGGGGCTCGGACCCAAAACGCGCGCCGGCGAAGGCGGGGGGCTCCGTACTCGGGCCGCCTCGCGGGTTATGCTTCGCCCCGCCGCCTCCTCCTCCTCCCGCGGCGACCCGAGCGAAGCCCACGGCGGCGTTCGGCGACGCGCGGGAGCGCGGCTGCGCGTGAGGCTCTGTGCACCCTCGCGGCCGGCGGCACTTATTCCCGCGGACAGGCTCAGCTCGCGGGAGCCGCGGGACGCTCGCCGGCCCAAAAAGAGCCGAAGCCCTTATTGAAGCTGAAAAACATGGGAAACCCGCGCAGTTGGAAAAACATCCTCTTCTCGCTCCATCGGCTTTAGTGAAGATGTGTTGAGAAGTCCAATAGTGTTCTCTCTCTCTCTCTCTCTCTGTCTCTTTCTCCCTTGCTCTCTCTCACTCTCCCCCTCCCTCTCTCTCTACACAGATGGCTCTTTATGACTGAGACTTTTCATACAGTTTAAAAACAACAACATACAGTTTAAAAACAACAAAGCCCTCCAGAAGTCCTCACACAGCATCTGAAAGGGGTGTGCCTTTAAACACGGGATTTTTTTTTTTTTTTTTCTTCGGATGATGTGATTACACATTAGACAGATGGAGCGAACTCAGCTCTGCTTACACAGGCAAACACCTGTTCATTCACTGTCCTTTCTCCATGAATGTTTGCGTTCTGACCTTAACTCCAACTTATATCCTTTAGGTATTTTATTGATTTTAAATAAATAAGTAAATAAATAAATAAAATAAAAAAATAATTTCTACAGATTTACTGTTGCATTGTTATGCAGCAGTTATCATTGCAGGAATTCAGAGCCCATAGGCCTGCTATTCTCCTATGCTATTCTATAAGTGTTCACTATCGCGGTAGTAAAATTCATATACATGTAGCTAATCTACAGTGCTTATAGTCTCCACCACCACTGTTCTTCTGGATGAGCTGTAACTTGTAATGATTGACAAATATATTTAAAAATATATAAATATTTTTTTAAACCCTTTTTTTCAATTGACATATTTTGAATTACTTTTCACCATAGATATTGGGAATAAAATTGAACAAATGATTAAAAACACTTGTAAAACGGCGTATCACATATTCATCGTAAATCAATAATTTCCCACTTTCCTATACATAACATGCAGCGCAGTCTGAGGCATATAACATGTTCTTTCATAAGGAAGCCCCTCTTGTGTCCAAAGATTTCTGTATGATTATCTGTGATTAGACACAGTGCTGACAGATCATTTATAACTGGCCAGGGAGCAGCAGTAAATCTGGTATTTTGAAACATGAAGGGGAATAAAAACAACATCTTGGACTAAAGGGCACTGGGGAGACCATCGAGGGCCCAGAAGGATTAGGTCCATAAGGAGCAGGGAGACGTGTTGGAGGGAAACTAGAGAGGCTTATGGAGACTTTAGGTCTTAAAACTGTCCCTCACATCTGAAGGTAAAAACATGTTTCATGTCTGGCTCCAGAGAAGGGTGTGATCCAGGTCGATCGCCTCCCTGTCCACATCTGGAGATGGGGTTGGAACAGATGTCCAAGTAAGAGGTATTATCACTTAAATCTGTCATCCCAGTTCCAAAACCAGCTCGCAACAAAAGGGCATGTCACTGCATTTGAACTGCCTTCTGATTAAAATGAGCCTTTTCAAATAAGCACCCAGCAGACTAAAAAAAACATACAAAATTGTGCTTCACTAGAATATATCTTTATTTGCAGATTCCCATTTGGCTAATATGAGTGTTGTATAAAATCTTATTTTGCATCAGGGAGACACAGATATGTAACTATTTTTTCAACTTGATTTCATTGAATGAAATAGTGGAATTCACACCTTGCTTTCCATCCACACAGAAGCAAATGTGTAAAATCTCTGGTATCCTACTGGAACAAGGCCCAGTTTGTATGAGGTCGTAGTCACAAATAGACCGCAAAAACAACATGAGCATAAATTCGGGTGAACTATTTACAGAGATCCTGTAAGAGTAAAGTGCTTCTATTTTCAGAAACAAAAGGAACACCCAGAAAGGCTGCAGGAACAATGCAGAGGTTGTGTTTGCTGTTTATCATTTCATTGTCCAAGTCATCAGCTTAGATTGGAAACATCCACTTTCTACAAAACGCTCATGTTCTTATACCTTTTCCAAACCGGAGCCTTTCCCCCCCGGCTCCAGTGGTTAATTTCCCTGGTCGCTGCTCGACTGCATGCACATCAAATATGCAGCTAGTAAAAACCGGAGCAGGGACTGGTCCCAGAGTGGCCGAGCGCAGTGACCGCCTTCATTCCGATCGGCCTCAGTGGGCACGACTTCGCTGTGCCTCAGGTGAATGAGTAACCTGTGAGTAACTGCACACCCCCCAGGTTCCGCCTGTCGCAGAACTGACAGGGCCGACAGCCCCACTGCCCTCCTTACCAAGTCCCTGTAGTGTTTCACCAAAGACAAGGGACACTTTCCAGTCCTCCGAACTCCCACAAAAAAAAAAAAAAAAAAGGTTTTGGAATGAGGCATGTGCAATTTTTTTTTTTTTTTTATGGTTGCAGGGGCCTGGCTTTTGCCCATGATGGATGTAAGGGCTTTGTGGCATTCGTGTGCTCCCTGAATAGTGTGTACTTTAGGCACATGTGTTTCTTTATGCGTGTACTTGCACGCTTAGCTTTAGATATGTGGGTGAAATGTGCTTTCGCACAATGCCCGGCAAATATATGTTCATCAGCCAGGCTGACAGAGCATGAGGTATGGTAGCCTACGCAAGCAGGAAGAGAATCTTCCATGACCTCATCCATTTCCCCTTTGAGAAATCTTCTTAAATACATTTTGGTGCTGTTATTTTCATTCCTTGCAATGTTCAATCTTTATTTCCGCCACCACGCTCCCCTCACCGCAGTCTGTTTCTGTTATCTAACCCCCAATTGTTGTCATGTGTAGCACCTGCTTTGACAATGTAAGTCTTACCCACCCACAATGAACTGGGCTTTGGCCAGGACTCAAACACTGACACTGCTTTCTCTACATCCTCTAAGTGTTCTGTGAAGATCATTTTCCCTAATTTCCCCTCGCGTTAGTGAAGTACAAGTTCCTGCAGTTCATACTCGTACTCAGCTGTGATCACTTTCCTGAGCTCTGCTTATGGGCCAAACCTCCTTCATCTCTCAGGTTTGAGAATACGGGTGAGCAATACTCTGTTTACTAAGGCTTTGCGAGCCTGAATGTTTACAATGGAAGGGGGAGATCTCCAGCCACAGAGAGCTGCATAGAGCCGCCTGTTTGTGGGTGGAGTTTTTTTTTTTCTGGGGGGTCAGGGGGGGTCGGAGTGGGGCTTTTGTCCTGGGAGGGAGGAAACAGGCCTTTGTGGTAGAGGCACTGCCTCCCTGGTTAAGGAATGCTGGCCCTGGGTGGAATCCTCATCAGAAGCACCTTTCTCCACAGGGGATACGTGCTGTGGCCAGCAGGGAGGCAGTCCTGGCCTGACCACCCAGACACTCGCCAACCCACGGCCACTTCAGCCAGACAGGCAGGGCGCGTGCACTCCCAGCACGCAGGTCAAGACGTTTAAAGGGTTTAATGCCCTTTAAGTGTGACCATTTGTGTTCACCTCTTGGATTCCTCTTTGTACAGACACTTATTAATGTTCCCCAGGGGTTCTGAGGTGAAAAGGTCATAGGTATTTTGTCATCAGGAGAAACTTCTAGAATAGACGCAAAGGATTAACCCCATAAGTGGCAGGTCTTTAGAAACAAATTTTCAAGATAGCTAGAACTTTCAGAGGAGTTCCTTTTTTTCTCGTCTGACTTGCAGAGATATTGAGGGCATGGGTTTGGAAATTATTTAATTGAAACGAGTTCATTTGAACTTTCTTGATAGAGCCATGTACTTAATTTGACTGATTTCCTTCCAATGGTTCAACAGTGCTCCATTGATGAGGTTCATAGATTTTTGCTGAATTGTCTCGTGATCACCACAGCAGTGGTATTAAAAGTACTGCAAATGATCTACTTATTTATTGTGGGAGTGTTTCAACCTAAACTCCACCTAAAAGACTACCAAAGTTTATAAATATGATGTAGAATGATGTTAGAGTTTAAACTTTTCAATGACTCCCAAACAAAATGTTACAAATACTCATGTACTGATTGATAAATATTTAATTTACATTATTGGAAACCATGGTATAAATCATTTATGGTGCTTACATTTTGTGAAGTAAAATACCACCCTCAATTTACAAAACAACATAATCATGTCTTGATTTGACAGCATATTTTACAGCAATTTTCCCTTTGATCTCCTGTGAGTGTATGCTTGTCAAAGAAGCTTATAACAACCAGTGGAATCAGGTAAAGCAGGTGGGGATCACATCTACTCAGAGCACCAGTCTAGTGTGGGTCTGTATGAACTATCACACCCCTGGTGGGGAGGGCGAGGGGGGGGGGGTGTGTGAGGTGAGGTCTTGGCCATCTGTAACGTCTGACAGTCCGCTCTGAGGAGTGTGTAACCTCTGGTCTCTCTTTGCTGGAGATGTCCATCAATCTTCTCATGACAGCAGAGCTACCCCGGCCACAGTTATGAAAATTAAACCAAACATTTTTTTAAAAACACATTTCCTAACAGAGAGCTTATTAATGTGTGTTCAAATAGATTGCAAATGCATATTTCTGATTCAAACTGAAAATACATGTGCTTCCTGTTCTTGCTGCTGAAGGTGGCAACAGCCTGACCAACAGTATGTTGGGTAGAGTCTGTCACACCAAAATTGGTATAGTTAAGCAATTTCTGTTATTGAGATGGGTGATGCACAGACAAACTGAATGGAATATCATGTTTGTTCAGGGGCTGTGTGTTGATATTATGTGAGACAGTAGTAGCATAAAATCAAGCTCATCAAACGTTCTGTAGATATAATAAGCCCTACTGGCATAGGCCATAACCTGAATTGCGACAACGTTTACTTGTGTTAACATGTTTACACCAGGGTGTGCACATGTCGCTAGTACAGGCCCCCAAAACAATTAAACGTGGGCAGAGTATAACCGATGTCATTTCTGTGCTTGCAAATCACCACGACGGACCCTGGAAAACGTCCACGGTGAACTATATCACTGAACTGCCAAAACGAACGGTCGGAAATTTTGGAATCCCGCAGCCCTATTAGACCATATAAAAATGTGCATTCCGGGTTTCGGCTCGTTGTATTACGTTTGCCCATGTAGTACCTTTACATTGATTATGCTATTTAATTTATATTCTATATGAGATATTTGGATGACGCTCTTATCCAGAGCGACCTTCCAGTGCGTGCCGAATTAACCACACGAGTCGCAATTTAAGAAATTAGAGAAAGGTTTTGCTTTGTTTTTAATGCGCAGAGAGTCAATGAGAAAACACCTGTTTTGTGTACGATTGCTAATACAAGGACGCAGAATACAGGAATACCTCAGAATTGCGTGGTGTCTCCTGTCACTCCTCAGCCATCTTGTCAGCGCTCCATCATCCTGATTAACGTCGTTGGCTGCGCGCTGTCAGGCCGCCTCCAATGCGAGACGTGACGTCGCGTGGACAACGGTGAAGAAGTGGGTTAGGGTTGGCTTGTTCTCAACTCAACGAAACGATGCTGCAGTACCCAAAGATGGAAGTGCATCTTTGCGGGTTTTAATCAATTTCTTGGACGAGAGCCCTGTGGTGCACGGTTTATGCTTCCGGAAAGATGTAAAGTACGCAAAAGAGGCTGAAACTGGATTAGCTCCTATCTGGCAATCTTCCCTCAAAGGCAGAAATGGGGAAAATAGACTCAAATAATTTATTTTACCCATCTCCCATACACGGATACTGTTAGTAGACGGTTATTATACAATAGTCAGAGTAATGTTTTGCTTTGAAAACTACTAATTAATCAACATTAATTGATATGATATTTACAGATTTTTTTTTTCATTCAACAGAGAAAGTGTAGTTTGTGTTTTCAAATGGCCAAAGAGTGTCCCTTCAAGTAAAATCATATATAGGTTCACCGTTTCCTACTCTTGGTAATATTTGTTTCCCGTCATGCGTTTTTACGCATATGTGCCATAGATTTAAGTGTACTACAGGTGCATGGAAAATTACGGAATATTTACTCCAAGGACGCAAGATATTTCAGCGGCACCTCGTTACAGCCAAACAGCGTGAGTAATGCGAGGGAAAGTGATGAGTAATTGATCTAAATGGTGTTGTAGAGGGAAAGCAGGCATGAGAAACTGTGCGTTTCGGAAAATCAGTTTCGATATTGTTTACGCCGATACAGAAATTTGTTTACAGCGCTCGTCTTCACTCCAGGTTGTACAGTGTTTATTTAGTGTACGCTGCTAATAGACACCAGGCAGCGGAAAGCCGCTGAAAATAGGCTACTGCTGGGTATTTAAAATGCCAACAGAACAACAGGCATTAGAGGACTAATTATAGTCCCATTCGTAAATAACGAGATCCCATAGAAAGTAAAGTATTGCTGAAGGTAACTGGAACGTAAAGTTATTCCTAGAAGCTAAACTTTTTATTCTGATTCCACTGCTAGGCTACCTGGATACGATTCGCGTCGGTCTTCTGGTTTAGTGTCACGTGACTGGAATTTGACACCAGCTTTAAATGAACAACTAATATCAGTCTTCGGACCAAGAATTGGCTCAAAAATCCGGTCGTATGGGGGAGAGAAGGGCAGTTGTCTTAGTAAAATGCAGCATTGAATATTCTTTGGTTGAAGATAGAACCTCTGGTGGTTTACTCGTACGCCCGCAGAACGCATCCTCCCCATTCTGTCCCATTTATCGGGAACAAAACGTGGGAAACAAGTCAGATCTATGGCGCGCAAGTTTATTGTGGCAGCAGATTTTGATAAACTGGTTATTGAAACTGGAATCATATAGTTGTGACATTGTGTTTGTAAGAAATGTCAATGCTCACTTGGGAATAAAGTGCCATCGCTTGTGGATTGTTTTGCCTGCCCGTTTTCGACTGACTGCGTTGCTCAATTTTCCACACGTACATGTCAGGAATCGGGAATATTGACACACTTGGCAAAGGTAAGTGTCGGTTACTACTTTTTTTGACATTAGCTTATTTTGTAGGTTAACTTGTTATACGCTACTTTTGCATAATATTTGCAAGTTAATGGAGCGTTATTCGAGTTTGTTAATGTACAGTTTTCAAAAAAGTAGAAAAGATTTTGAGGGAACATGCACGGCTGATATAGTTGCTCTGCAAATGGGTGTGCGCACAGCAGAAAGAGGCTGAAACTGTCGGCACACACAGGCAGCAGTATTTACATTAGGTTCTAACGTGGGTACTAAGTAATGACAAACTCTCTCTCTCTTTCTATCTCTCTCTCTCTTTCTCTCTCTCTATATATATATATATATATATAATATAGTTATTATTATTATTATTATTATTATTATTATTATTATTATTATAAGAAGAATAAATATAACACTGTAACCAATATTTGAAAAAACTACCACCAGAGAGATATAATGTAAATTATGTAATAGCATATTATTATTATTATTATTATTATTATTATTATTATTATTATTATTAATAATAATAATAATAATAATAATAATAATAATAATAATAATAATAATAATAAACTTCGTAGTCATAATTATCACGACAGTCTCCCCCATAAATACATATTTTCCTTCCTGGTTTAAGTCTGCATTGTTTTAAACAATGGAGACATGAGCAAAATATGTTAGGCATTCAATGTTTCACGTCTGAGCGCCTAAATATGGAATGGCATGCATGTCTAATAAAGATAGAAATCATAAAATTTATGGAGTCTGTTCACATGCTTAAGGTTACGTGTAACAATTAACGTGATTCAAGTTTTCTTATTTTTATGAAAGGAAATTGATAAATTAAAATACCGAAATAGTTCACTGGAGACGATGACCATTTTATATATATATATATATATATATATATATATATATTGTGTGTGTCTGTGCGTGTGTGTGTGTGTATAATTTGTTTAATTTCTTCCCTCACAGGATTAACTGTTGAATGACAATTTTAAACGGTCTGCACAAGCAAGCAAAACGTTTTGGCCACGCGGAGGGAGGCGCTTTCTCATCTTTTTTGATTACCTAGTCTGAAGACTTGAACTACTAAAGAGTGACGACCTACCCGAAAAGTTCAGAACGTGTGGACTATGCTCCTGTAAAGGGGCTCTCCGTGTGGATTCTTTTTACTGCCAAGAGATGCTTAGCTGTCAAAGAGGAACAAGGGGAACAAAAGGTTCTAACCTTTCAAGAGCGCAAGCGGATCGGACCAGCGCCAGTGGGAGAAATGGTAATGCTTCTTCTGACGCCCCAATTTTATCTGGGGCCCGGGATATTTTATGTTGAATTATAAGTGGTGCTTCTTTCAGCAATACCATGATTCAGTGAAATATGGCCATGTGTACCAGGTGGAAATGTGCAACCGACTGCTTTCCAAAGAGGGCGACAGAGCACCTGCTACCATGCTTAAATTATCTCGTGCTAAGTAATTTAATTGTTACTAATTGTTCTTACTCGTTGGAGTAGAACTGCACACCCCCGTAATTTAAGCAACGGCTTTTGTGATTGTGTGTTCTGTAGTGGACGATTTCTACAGTGTCATGCTGTGAAACCAAAATGTTTTTCACGCTGTAAACAGAAGTTCGAGCTGCCAAGGCTTGCGTTTACATCAGTGACTCTGTGTGGTTTTCTCGATAAAAAAAACTCTTTGAATATTACTCACAGAACCACTTTGGGCAGGATGAATTATATTTATTTGCAAGGCAAGGCAGTGCAAGGCAATGGTGTTATACATACTTTATTATTGACCAAAAGTGCAGGCAAAGGGCTCGGAAAATGTGCATTTGGAACTGTTTCAGGTTATCCCAGGGCTTCCATGTGGCACAGTTCACACATCGTTTTTGGGTGATGTTGAGATTTCAAATACTGGTAATAAAATAAAAATGATGTGACAAAAGGGGCTGACCCTATTGCCGAACAGAATTTCACGGTACTGTCTAGCGAGTAAGTACTCGACTTTAAACGGGTACTCGCATATATGATTTTCTCTACAACAGCTATACAGGTCAATCGGATAACTTCCCAAACAGACAAATCTGCTTTCAACTGTGAAAAAAAAACCTTAAAATGTTGCATTGTCTATTATGCTCCAGTACTTTTAAAATAATAACTTGGTCAGTTTTTCAATCATGTCAATTGTATTCCATTTCTTTAAATATGGAGGGTCCCATGTATTAAAGACATTTTTTTCAGAATTATTTATACATTATTATGAGAATATGTGCATTTCCAAAGAGCTTATTTGTCCTTGAATTAAAGGAAAGCTTACATAGAAGAGCACGACTGCATGATTGTGATGTGAGGATTTAATGAGAAAGGGCAATTTTTTTAGCCATGTAAGCCAGTGAGACATCTGGACATGTTGTTGAGAAAAGAGGTGACACAATGAGCCATAGGCATGATCGCTGTGGTATTTAGGAATAGTCCATTTGAGCTGCTGAGGGAAAAGCCAGCCAAAAGGAAAAGGTCTGATTGCACTCAAAAGCCTTTTTCTCCGAAGGGTTTAGCCTAGTATGGAACAGCCAGTTAGCCGTGTGGAATTGTTTTTTTGTTTTATTTTTTGTTGAATGGAAATTTTTGAACGTACTATCCACAGTTTATTTGAAGGATTTGACTAAGGAATAAATTACAATGACATTTTCATGTTTTAAACCTCAATTAAATGTGTAAATGTATAAAACTTTCAAATTCAATGTGCCCATTGAAACTATATGCATATTAAATGTGCTGGACTGCTAATAACACTATCCTCAAAGATATACGACAGTAAGCTGCTGTTCTGCAATAATGGGTTCTATTCTCAAATGTTTTTAGTGAAGTCAAATAGACTATTCTTGGTGGGGTTATTTACTTTGAAATAATAAGCCAGGTCATTATGTAGAGCAAGCTGAGGACTGGAGTTGGAGACAGGGAAATCCTCTGAATACTGCTTAATAATCCACATACTAATGGCTTGAGTATACCGGTACTTAACTCAAATTTGCACAAATGACCTATAACATAGAAGGTACTGGAGATACGTCGGTTGGCTGTATTTCTGAGCCTTACAGTGCGTGCTGATTGGAAAAGCATTGGCGTACTGAATTGTTGCAATTGTGGAATGTTGTCTGAGGCTGTAGCATTCATACATCTGGTCTGGTTTCCCATTGGCGAGCAGAACACGTGCGCTCCACAGGTAATTCAGCAAGATAAAGCAGAGGCGTCAAAACCATTCTTAAAGGATTTAGTTATCTGGAATTCATTAGAGTTAACATAGATGTGAAGTGCTCACTGTTTTAGGCATCAAAGGCAAGTGACTCATTGCATGGAAGCATTGAAAATAATGGCATTTTCCGTGAACAGAACTTTCTTTTCCCCTCTCTCGCTGCATGTGCTACATCTGCCCCCCCCCTCCCATTCTCACCTCCCTCTCTCTCTCATTCTCCACCTCTCTCTCTCCCTCAGTCTGTCTCACACACACACACACACACACACACACACTCACATTTTCTCTGTCACATAACAAATCTTCACATACATACTGGACTGGACTTCCTCGCTCTTGCCTTTCTCAACCAGATCCCTGTTACTGCAATCACAATCCAGCATACTGAAACCCTACCCCACTGGCAGTATAATCTCTGCTCCATTATTCCCATTTAAGGAATAGGTCAGCTCAACAGTACCATTTTCCAATATTTTTTTTCTCACTTAATCTTGTCAAGCTTTCACTTATTAAAGGGGTCGGAGGGGGGCTGTTTGGAATTACATTGGGGGCTTTCTCTCGCAGGGATAAAAGATCAGTGGCCCCCATGATAGAAGGCTGTAGGTTCTGATAGAAAGATGGTTAATTTTTGGGAGGGTGAAATCCCATTGCACCAAGAGTCTGTTATCAATCCTCTGATGCCAAGTTTTGGGGTACCAGACCCAGGTGGTGTGAGAGATGCTCTGTCAGCTCAACCACCATGTCCGTAAAACCCACCATCACCTAAAGGCATCAAGTCGGTCGAGAATTTCTGTGTTCTTGGTCCCTTGGTTTAGTGATTTTTACTGCAGGCACTCGCTGCTGCTGAAGAAGTGAATACATCATTTGTCACTAAATCCTTCTGATTGGCCAACAGTTATAATATTGGTCTGCTGGCTTATTCGGTCTGCACAGTGCAGTGTTCTTTCTGTCTCTGACCAACCACAACCACTGTGAGGGCCACCCAGAGGCATTGTGTAGGCAGAGAGGAAATGCATAGTGCCATTTAATATGTTTGTTCTTATTTCTCCCCCCCTGGTGTCTTTGCATGGCTGCTGACAGCGCTTGATGCTACTGCTTGGCTCTCGTCAGGCGGTTCCTGAAATAGGTGCAGAAAAAAAGAGGGGTCATTCTGGGCCGGCACACTGGACAGTGTCCTTATGCCACGGTGACGGTGGGCTCCCGGGAAATGTTGTGGGGCTGAGTCACTTTGTGGCGGGACAGTTGCGAGATGCTATATGCCAGAGACTGCTAATGAACCACAGAGCTGCGCGGTAACGAAAAAACACAACGAATTCCCCGGTAGGGCCAGGAGAGCACAAACTGCAATTGCAATGCCAGGAAAATGCAAGTGTAGGACATAGTAAGGCATTCCTGTACCATAGCTGTGGAATACTGTGGAAGACAAGCCTGGTGTAGTGTAGTTTCCCCGCTGTTGTTTGATCTCTACAGTGAGTTGAAGGAAAATACATAAACTGTGGCTGTTTAAGTATGCACTGTACAGCAGACAGGCCTGCCAGACTCAAAGCAGTGGTTGGCATTTGATTCCTTATGCCTCAGTCATGCCAAAGAATTGGCCATACATTTTTGAAAAACATGAATGGTATTTCAGAATCAAAGCCACTTGCTTCTACACTCAAATTTTTCATCATGGGTTTCCTGGATTATTTTGACTGGTAGGAGAATGATTCTTAGGTTGGTGTTATTAACTTGAACTGAGCTCTTGATTTGAGACTTGTTTGATTAAGTCCATTAATTATGATCTTGACCCGTACAGACTTCTTTTGTCAGTTGTTGTGTCTTCCTAAAGAAAGAACTTGGATGATCAGGGCTATGTTTGGTGATTTGGATGTTTTTATTGCTTAGCCACTGTACTAGGTGCTAACTGTGCCTGTAGGGTTACCTCCTCTGTAGTCCCAAGTGTGAAGCCCTGCAGGAGTCACATTTGGACACTAACTTTAACTGGGCAACCAACAACAACGTAGCACTGGCCATTTTAAAGCCAGTAGAGTTTGACTACTTATACTTTTGTCATCTCATGACATCACATGGGGCGACATAGCTCAGGAGGTAAGACCGATTGTCTGGCAGTCGGAGGGTTGCTGGTTCAAACCCTGCCCTGGGCATGTCGAAGTGTCCTTGAGCAAGACACCTAACCCCTAACTGCTCTGGCGAATAAGAGGCATCAATTGTAAAGCGCTTTAGATAAAAGCGCTATATAAATGCAGTCCATTTACATCTGCCGATATTCATTTTTCTATTCTAACATCCTCTTTTTACAATGAGATTCAAGAGACATTGTAATGCACGCATATTATGTGGAATATGTCAGGTTTATGAGACATTGTAATGTGGATATTATCTGAGGTATTTCATTTTTGGCCTCTAAATGAAAAACATCACAAGTTTGAGCTTGGGCTTCAACACACACTTGGATTCAACAGCAGCCTGATACAATTACATTAACAGTGCGACTCAAAAAAAAAAAACTTAATGGAGTGATGAAAATCCTTAAGATGTAATTGTTCCTGTTCAGATGCTATTTAAATACTCTGCAATAACAAAGCACCCTGTTTCTAAGAGTATTTTTTGAGCTCAGTAAAAACATGAAATATTCACAGAATGTGCAATTAACATTTTTAGCATAATAAATCAGCTAACTGTAAATCAGCTAATTGTGTGTCTTCTTGATTTGAATACACTCCTCTTTTAATCTTACGTTGCTTGTAAGTATGAAACCATCCAGCTATTTTCACATTGAGTTGCCCGGTCATTTTCAGCCTCCAGGGCTAGAGCAGGGTTAATTCCATCAATGAGTGCATTGTAACAGTTAATGTCCTTCACTTGCACTTCTGGCCATTTGAAATTGTGAAAAACTGTTTTAATATGTGTGGAATATATTAGATAATAATGTGAATATTGAATATTTATTTTATGTGGGGCATGTGAAGTTCATATGATATTCCAGTGTGGATGTTATGTGTGCTATGTGTCAGGTTCCTGTGGCATTATGATGTGGGTATTATGTGGGGTGAGTCAATTGAACAGACAATATGATGTGTATATAATGTGGCGTGTAGCAGTTCTAAGAGGCATTATCATGTGGATATTACATGGGGTGTGTCAGTTCTTTGAGGCATAGTGAGGTACAGTATGTCACTTTTATGAGCAATAGTGCATGAAATAAAGGACATCAATAGAGTTGACTCAGCTGCGAAAGAGGGAGAACATATAGTCAGGGCTTTGTTGGTTTGTACAGAGGAACCTGGTCCCCGCTAGTCATATGTCAGAGAGAGTGACTTAGGGTTTTGAAATGTGTATAGCAAACACAAAGCTGTGGAATGCTGCATAATGGCATCAATATAAACACGACGAGCTGCTCTCCTCTCTGGCTGCGTGAGTGATTCATGTCCTCGGGAGTGTGAACGGGTGCTTCATTCAAACGCTCCTCAGCTCACTGGCTCACGCATGCCAAACTATAATTGGTCACTTTTAATCTTTTTCTGGTCTGCGTGCGGTAGGGTCATTACAATGTTTGGAAAGATAAACAGAGCTTATTTGCACCGTGATGTTGCAAAGCGTAGACCAAAAATGAAAGTTGGAACTATGTTGACAATGCAAAATGCCAGAGACTGGGTGTACCAGCTGTGTATTCCATTCATGGCTATGCTCCAGCAGAAAGTCTAGTATATACAATACAGATTTTGGAGTTCAGACTTTAACAAAGTTACAAACCTAGTCATGGCTTCTGGGAGTATTTCATTTGAGTAATAGCAGTTATATGGCAAATTGATCTAAATTGGATAAAGTCATCACTTTTATCAACCTACTAACCAGAAGTGAAAAATGAGTCTCTCAGTATGGTAAGGTTGAGACCACTCTCTTGTTTTTATTCTCTAGCTTTGTGACGAGAAGCACTGCACATTAAAAATGGCATAAATGTTTTGCAAAAAAGAGAAGGATAGAAAGTTCAGAAATCCTCTCCCAGCTGGACTGAGAGATGCTGGATTTTCATGAGGACCCGGGTCACATGATAGGAACAAGAACACAGCTGGATGACCATGCCACACAAACCGTGGTTGTGTGGAAGCTGAACGCTGGGGAATGCAAACAATATCCACTTAATTTGGAAAGCAAAATAAAAGCTGCATCCTAGCCAGCAAGGCATTAGCTCTGGATTCAAACCTGTCGCACTCAACCTTGGCGGGTGTTCAGTGCTATATCAATGGACCAGATGCCTCTCTCTCTCTCTCTCTCTCTCTCTCTCCCACACACCAACACACATACACACCAGTATACTCGCTCTGACATGGTTTGATTGATGCTGCACTGGTCAGTGGTCAGTGCACTGTGGAGGAAACGGTCAGAAGGTCACAGGAAACTGACTCACAGAAGAAGGTATTTTACATTTTGGAATTTGCATGGCGCAGTCAAGGGAAGATAACACAAAGTGGATCAGAAGTGTTTCTCCTTTGAAGAAGCTTCCCAGAAAACCGTTCATTCCGTGAGTGGTTATTATTACAAATGAGCTCAGTTATTTCCAGATGTCTCCATATTTTATCATTAGGTGGTTTGGTGGTCCCTCACTCTAGTAAAAATACATCAGACATTTGGATCTGTGAGAGCTTTAGACTGGAAACCCATATTTTTTACGTGAATAATTTACTATGCTTGACAAAACCAATATTCCAACTTGCTATTACAATATAATTCCTATCAAGCATTTCATCAACATCTCATAGACATCATATACAAAGACTGTATGGGAACTTGAAGCAGGGAAACCACAGAATGGTTGCATATGCTGTCTTTCAAGTCAACTCAAAATATCGGAACATTGTACTGACAAGTCAACTTTCTTTATTGGGAGAAGACAAGTACCTGGAATAAATATAAATATAAATATTGTTGTTGTTGGCTCTGTAATCTGGCACATGGAGGGGATTTGAAATAAAAATATTACTTTAAGTGCAGGCTGTCAACTTTATTTTTAGGGTATTTATATCCATATCTGGTGAACCATGTAGAATTACAGTCCTTTTTATACATAGTTCCCTTATTTTAGGGGACCAGAAGTAATTGGACAATTGGCTGCTCAGCTGTTTTTTGGCCAGCTGTGTGTTGTTACTTCAGTAATTCATATTAGAAAACAAGGAGCTAACAAAAAGTCTACAGTGGATTATTGGTGAGGCATTTGCATTTGGAGCCTGTTGCTATTGTTTTTCAACTTGAGGAGTGTCAATACAAGTAAAGCAGGCCATCATGGAGCTGAAAAATGAATATGAATTGATTAGAGACATAGCCAAAACATAGGGCGTGTCAAAATCAACTGTTTGGTATTGTTAAGCAGCAAGAACACACTGCTGAGCTCAGCAATAGCAAGTGACCTGGTAGATGACCACTGTAGTGAATGAAAGAAGAATACTTTCAATTGTGAAGCATCACCCATTTTCAAATGTTGAACAGATCACAAACACTCTCCAGGATGTATGCATAGGTGTGTCAAAGACTACCATGAAAAGGATAGAAGATTACACTAGCATAACCTCAGAGGATTCATTGCAAGATGCAAACCGATGGTAAGCTTCAAGAAGAGCCAGGTTAGACTTTGCAAAAAAAGTGCATTAAATAACTGTTGGGTTCTGTAACAAAGTCTTATGGACAGACAAGATGACTATTAAACTGTATTAAAGTGGTGGGGAAAGGAAGAGGATTTTCTCAGATTCAACTAAATACCTCAAAGCCCATTGGATTCTGCTTCCTCTTACAACAGGATAATTACCCCAAATTTACTGCTAAAGCAACCAAAGAGTCGTTCAGGGCTAAAAGGTGTACCCTTGACAAGTTAATCATCTGACCTGAAGGCAACTAAACAAGCAGTTCACTTGCTGAAGACAAGACTGCAAGACTCCTGTTTGCTAGAACAAAGAGAAGCTGAAGATGGCTGCAGTACAGGCCTAGCAGAGCCTCATCACAGATGATACCCAGCATCTGATTATGTCTGTCGGTTGCAAACTTCAAGCAGTCATCAAATGCAAAGGATTTGCAACCGAGTCCTAAACATGACAATTATTGTTAATTTTCCCAATTACTTTTGGTCCCCTAAAATTGGGGAAGTATAAAAAGGGCAGTAATTCCTTCATGGATCGCCCGATTTTTGAAATTGCAAACATAATGATCTTCAGACAATGATTACATTTCACACTACAACTGTGTTCAACCAGACCTCTCCTCTTCCTTTTTCCAGCTGGCTGTCCCATATCTTTGAGCATCCGGGAGCTAATCCTCGCGTCTCTGGCTCCTCTCTGCCCTCCCCTCACTCCTTCATGGTGGAACGACCTCCCCCAGTCAGTCAGTCAGGCTTGACATCACATGTTTTGGAGAAGCGT
This sequence comes from Anguilla rostrata, assembly GCF_018555375.3. Taxonomy (NCBI): domain Eukaryota; kingdom Metazoa; phylum Chordata; class Actinopteri; order Anguilliformes; family Anguillidae; genus Anguilla; species Anguilla rostrata. The sequence goes on from NC_057936.1 coordinate 12,004,677, forward strand.
GCTTGTCTGTACTACGCTGAATTGACGAAGATTGCAGAAGTTGTAGCAATGAGGCTAAATGCACTAGAAAAAAAACAGAGAAATGATCTGTTACGGAAAACGAGAAGGTGCTCCTGTATTTAGTTCCCTATGCTGAATGTATACTTGATCATCATTCTGGAAAAGAAAGAATGAATGTTGCTTGAATAGTATTGAATAGACTGAAATGCACTAAATAGTTCATAAAGGTTTCCATTGCTTTGTTTCATTAATTAATCAGACCAAGAATGAGTGAGCAAAGATAACAGATTAACTTTATGCCTCTGTATGATGTAAGTTTGTTGTGAGGACTTATAATGTTGGCTAAACTATATTACAGGATCATGGGTTGGCCTTAGTCTATCATATTTAAAAATAAAACTAGAAAACTAATGGTGCATTTGTACATCAAAATTACATTCCGTGGCTGATATATACAGTGAGCTTCATAATGTTTGGGACAGCAACATAATTTTTTTTTTTTTTTCAAAAATCTAATTGTAATCCACAATTAGATTTGTAATCAGTTCACATGTAGTTAAAGTGCACAGCTTTTTCTCAGCCTTTATTTAAGTGTTTTAGGGTATTTTCATTCACTTTGATTTCACCATGTAGAGATTGCAGCTGTTTTTATACATAGACCCCCCTCCCCCCCCATTTCGGGGAACCGTATTTGGCATTTGTTAGTGTTATGTAAATGAAAGTACAGATGTTTAGTACTTTGTTGCACATCCTTTGCATGCAATGACTGCTTGAATTCTGTGACCCATAGTATCTTCTCTGGTGATGCTCTGCCAGGCCAGTACCACAGCCATCTACAGCTCCTGCTTGTTTCGGGGGCAAGTTTCCATAAATTTTCTCTTCAGCATATGAAACCTGTGTTCAGTTGGATTCAGATCAGGTGAATGACCTGACCAGTCAAAGATTTTCCTGTTTTTGGCTTTAGAAAACTCCATTATTGCTTTAGCACTATGTTTGGGATCATTGGGCCTCATTCACAAAACTTTTCTTAAATTATTCTTACTTCTGTTCTGAAAAATGTTCCTATGAAAAACCAATGTGGGATTCAAGACACATGTGCAGACCTTTGTTTTTGTGCGTATCCCAGGTGTATGAGATGATGAATACTGACTGTCTGTAAATTTTATGCGCAATCCTGTTCATGTGATCAGCATGAGGAAACAGCCATGAACAAACAAAGATAAGAAAAAAATGATGAATGCCAAAATGTTTTGGAAACATTCTTACACGCAGTTTACATTCAAATATGATCGTACACATATTTTATGAATGAGGCCCATCGTCTTGCTGTATTATGAAGTGCAGTCTAATGAGTTTGGCAATTGCTTAAACTTGAGCAGATAAAATGCTTTTAGTTAATTCTGATTAAGACAAGTCTCAATGAAACAAAGGCCATTACCTACAGCTCATCGCCAAGCCTATACCCCTGCCACTGTTTTACATAGGGAGGCTGCTTTGGGACTGGCATTACTTTGGTCTCACACTCTTTTCAGATCTTGGTCTCATCCATCGACAAGACTTTTCCTTTTCTGTAGGTCTTAGGATTGCAAATGTACTGCATCGGTTGGCTACTATTTCACTGCAGTTGCCTGTAGTGCTGTGAAGTCTTCTGCAGACAGTAGTCACTGACCCATCCATCCATTCCTGCCTCCTGAAGAATATTTATGATCTGTTGGACAGGTGTTCGGGGAGTTTTTTTTTCCTTTTTTCATTATGGTGAAAATTCTCTGGTCATCACCAGTGGAGGTCTTCCTTAGTCCACCAGGACCTTTGTGATTACTGAGCTCACTTTAACCACAAGTGGTTATTGCACTTTAACCACATGTGCTTTGTTTGGTAACATTATGGAACTGGCTGTATCTTAGCTGATTTGTTCAGTCGTATTTGTTTAATTTTATCATATTATTCTTTTATCCAGCATGTATCAAGCATATTAATTATTTACACGTATAGTGTTATATTCTGGCATTCGCTAGGGCCTAACCATATACAGTAAAAAGCTTTGGAGTTGGATCGTTTTTCAGATAAAACTGTGTGAGGGTTGCATTGCACGTCCTCAGCCTGTCTCAATGTTGTGAGTGTTTTTGTTGAGCATTCTTCTAACGGCATCTTTCCCCCTCGCCCACTGGCAGTCAGTCTCGTGCTTTTAGGAAGGCTGTGCTGGGGTATTGAGCAATAGTGGGTAGTGCATACTGGAGAAGTTTATTGGTCCTTGAGTGCAGTGCAGTCCAAGAAGAGACTGGTCTGGGTCTCAGCCTGCTGCTCAAGCATGGCAGTGGCCAAGTTATATCACTGTCTGCAGCCTTTTTTTATTGTGTCCCATTTGAAGTGACAGAAGAGATTAGGACATCCACTATAATTACTGGTCTAAGAGCAACAGAGTCCTAATTCTTAGTGTGAGCTCAACAGTGTCCAGTCTGCTTTTTAATGTGGCAAAATATTGAATAATTGCACCGTAGTGAACTTTTTTAGTTTATTTGTTTAATGTCATTTGATGTATTATTTTAACACAACTTTGCTAGTGTCTTTTTAGTAGGGGAAAACCAGACACTCTCAAGTTGTCCCAAGGAAATAGAGGTAGATATCCATACAACTTATACTGGAGGGATTTGTATTGGTTGGAACATATTTTGACTAATCTCCTTCTGAACCTTTACTTAGACTGTGTACAACTGACATCTTAATAACACAGGCAGGTAACAAAATCCTGTTTTCTCAGCCCTTGTGCGGACTTTAAATAGATCCAAGATGACCTGAGTGAAAGTATGTATCACCGGGAAGGAGTACAAAAGAGGTAATGCTGCCTGCCAGGTGAATGCGGGCCTGGAAATAATTAGAATCCTGAGGTCTTCTTGGCAGAACTCTTTAACCAGCAGTGTAGAGATTTAGCCAATGAATCTTTCCTCCCCTTCTTCAGCGCTGCACTGTTAATGATTAGTTGTACTCGACAGATCCATTAGGGAGACCAAATCAGCAGCAGTCTAGCAGTCAGCGGCAGTGCTATAACCTCTCTCATCATTGCAGGAAGGAATGACTATTTTTTTCAATTTGTAACTTTTTTTTTTTTCAGTTTTAAACAACCCAACAGTAAATGTTCATGATATCAAAAGGAAAAATTAGTGGAGGAATTAATTTTCCATTTACGTTTGCACATTGTTAAAAATGAATGCTCTTAGACATGCCATATTGGTTCAGTTTGCATGTAAACAAAATTTGGCTTTTGTTATGAGCTACAGACCAGCAATATTAACCAGATGTTAACTGCAAAAGAATTTGCTTCTGCAATGGTGTGAGAAACATGAGTTTGAAGGTAGCTTCACAAGTAAATGTAAATGCAAACCCCTGCATACATTCCCTTATTCATTTATTCACGCATATGCTCAACCATGGATTATTTCTTGATGATTCCTAGAGTTTTTACAGGGTGGAACGCCATCAAATCCAGACGATTCCTTCTCACGTTACCATGACCAGAAGGCACAAATTGTTTTCATGTAAACAGAGCTGATGCAGGCAAAATGAACCTATGGGCCCTCGTAGGCCAGCTAAGGGCCTGTAAGCACTTGCAGCTGTGACTTTAAAGCTTCTTGTCCTTCTTGAGCGACACTGGCAGCCCCATTGCCCATACGCCAGACTTAAAACAATGCGGGCTGGTTTCAATGAGCGTGTGCTTCCGAGTTTTGGGTTTCGCCCCTGGCCTGCTCAGATGGGGCTCAGGGCTGTGAAGGGGTCAGGGGGTAACAGTTTGCTTTTCGACCCTCGTTTGACCTCCAGAAAGGGTCATTAATCTCCCATGTTAATAACCATCAGTAATCAGCGCTCAGATTGTTTCCAGGGTTGTGGAGGTTTTTCGAGCCTCAGGCGGGTTCCATTCTGCCCCCAGCCCTTACTGCGGAGACGTTTGGCCTGGGCCTTTCATCAAAACTGTGCGCTAGTTCTCTTAATGGAGTGGAATTCAAAATGCAGACCCTGCCCCCGTTGCCGGTCGTGCGGGGAAGAAATTTGGATCATGGCCTGTGCGCTGATATCTCAGAAAAAAGGGTTTTGGTATTTACTCCATCCATCTCCCAGGCTTCGGTCTGATTAATTCATCTCACTTTGTGCTTTGAAACAGGCCTCACCATAGTTCCAGGGCTCCGTTTGTATTGCTCTACCAATAACTGGCTCTCAAGATAGTACTGCCAACCCTTTTCTTTAACCTCACCGGAAGCATCTTTTTTAGTACAGGGATTTGCAGTTTGTGTCTTAGTATAATATGCAAAGCACATTTTCAAAATGATTTGAAACCAATTCTGCTTCTCCCTGATTGCATGCTGCTTCTTTCTAGTTGTGTTACGAATTTGTTGTAGTTGTACTGATAATGGTAATGGTATACTCTATAGAACAATGATAACATATTGATTGCATGCACAGTTGGTTGTGGCTGCAGTGAGTTGTGTAATCAGACACTACCTGTCTTCTCATAACTTTTGTCCGAGAACTCATTGGCAAGGACATGTTTGGAAGCCTTGAGCTGTAAAAGGAATATTAAAAGCTTGAGATGAAACATCCGAGTATCTTCATATTGATTTATCCCTGTTTTTATACCTCACCATGAAAAATATATTGTTGTTTATGACTTTCTGGCAGTGTTTTTTTTCTTCTTCTTCATTTTTTTAAAGCCACACGCAAATGTGTTTCTCAATCGACATTAAAATGATTTTGTGCTCTTATCAGATTTTGAAAGCTGGGAAGTGGAATTCTATTCAAGTTAGCTGTCAGTGGTATTATTGATAGTGGCAAGACCAGGTCAATGAGTACAGAAAACCTTTTAAGTCATAAAAGTAGCATTTTTATCTTTAAGAGAAATAAGCTGGACTAATTAAATTTAGATTAATTGCTCTACGGCCCCAAAATATTTCTAGTTTCTTCCCAGTTACTGTTTATCTCACCATTGAACTCCTGCCTGCATAGTTTGTGTTGCACACAAGCAATCTGTCATATGCAGAAAGGACTATTTGTTTAAGGAAGATGTGAAACTAGTGTGTGTGTCGTTCCCTGGAAAGAGACAGAGGCTGTGTCTGCACATGGCAGTCTGGTTGTAGAGAGCCCAAATGCCAGTCTGTAAATTTTCAGAATGTCAGTCCTCCTCTCCCTCTCTGGCTGTGTTTGCTGACCTCCTCAATGAGGAGCTGGCAGGAGTAGCCTGAGGGATAACTGGTGCCATTTCCCTCCCTCTTCTCCGCCACCTCTGTGGCCTTTTCCTTTCCCATGGTGCCCAGGGGCCATTTGTTCCTGGTGCGGTGTAGATACATGGAAAGCTTCCACATTCAGACCATGTCTTTCTGCAGAAGACATGAAGCATTTAAATATGTAGACCTGAGGTTTAAAGTGATGCCAAGGGTGTTAACGGGTATAACCAATTTAAATGGTAAATGGACTGCATTTATATAGCGCTTTTATCCAAAGTGCTTTACAATTGATGTCTCTCATTCACCCATTCACACACACACTCACACACCAACAGTGAAAGTCTGCCATACAAGGTACCAATCAGCTCATTGGGAGCAATTAGGGGTTAGGTGTCTTGCTCAGGGACACGTCAACACACCCATGGCGGGGGATCGAACCGGCAACCCTCCGACAACCACTCTTACTTCCTGAGCTATGTCGCCCTGTTCTGATACCTACACTTACAGAGAGACTCTCCTACTGCACAGTATCCCTATCACTGTACTGGGGTAGATGAAAGAGTTCCCTCACTGCCCTCTACTGGCCCTTGAACACCAGATCCAACAGCACTTCTTATTTTAATCAAAGTCTCCTATACTGACCAGGTTCAATTGTCCCTAGCAATTAAATTGTAAAGATACATGGTGTTATGTTGCTAAGGACCCACCCCAGTTTTTTTCCAGTTTTTTGAGTGGCGGCCTTCATACTCTGGTCCAATCTGGAAATTGCTGTCACATAGCACCCCAAACATGAGTACTTTAAACAGTAAATGTACCAATGCTCTTGATGATGTATCACAGACAACCACAGACAGCTGAGAGATGGCGTCAGATGCACTGGTCTAAAGAAATCAACAGAGCATGTTTGATCCTCTGTAGAAAATTATCCCCAAAGAGCTCTCCCTGGCTGTTTGATAAGGTCATGTATGGTACTGGTATTTTAGCCTGAATTCATTTAGCACAGGGGTCTGCAACCTTGGTCCTCAGCACTTAAATAATCAATTAGAGCAGCTGATTATACTGTCAACTCACTTTACTGGGTTACTTGAGTCTGAATTGGCTGCTGATTTTAAAGTGAAAACAAAAAACAGCAGAGCGTATGGCTCTTCAAGACCAGACCCCTGATGTAGCATGTCATACAGCACGTCACTTGTCTGTGCTAAAAAACTTTCAAAGGTCCTTTTTACATTATGCACATTCATCAAAATCATTTTATAAACCGTGAAATGCTACCTTCGGGGGGAGGGGGGGATTGTTGATTGGACTGATAAAGTTATAGTTTTTCTAACTTTGAACTGTGACGTGAAGAGTTCATGCTGTGGAATTACGTTCATAAACAATGCTATCTGTCAAGGATCTTATCGCTGCTCCATCTTTACTGTTTTATAGGCTTTCACAGAATTCTCGAGTTGTTGAAAGTCCCCCTGTTCTTTCAAAATAAACATCTCAACTGACAGGATTTCTATTGAAGGAGTAGGCCACTGAACCTCTGGGCGTTATAACGATTTCTGCAGACAAGCTGATACTAGCTGTGTGGCCTGGCTGACAGCATCAGGCTGTTCTATATGGTGACATCAAACACAGATTTTCAGAAGACATTAAACACAGATTTCAGAAGACGTTGTGCCGCCGGTTGATGAATTACTGTGGGGCAGAATGATGTCCGAGGACGCGGGTAACTTTATGCACAAAACCCTGCAGAACGTCTCAGACCTGCGTGCTGTGAAAACCCTAAGGAGAACGTTTCGTTTGTTCTGTCTACAGATTGGGAAAGGTGGCGGGGACTGGAGGGGTCCACCATGTCATCAGCTGGTGCCCAGTGTCACCTGAAAAACTGGAAGGTAAGGACCGTATGTCATTGTGCAAAAACATTACAAACGCATGCAGTTCATATGCATCGCATTTTGCACTCCAAATCCCTGACGTATTTTTTGCAGCTGTACTTCATGAATTAGTGTTCAATATTTCCCATCATTGTTCTTGTTTATATTTATGTTTTTCAATTACAGAGGTGTTTCTTCCACCCATGAACTCAGCTAGCTGATTTCACTAATTAGTTCTACCCCCTGGCTGAATAATTGTGCTATTTTGCAAATACTGGGGAGGACTTTTACTCACTGAACCTGGGTTTTTAATCTCTGTTCAATTCACATTTATACATTTTACTATGGCATATTGTATTTTATACTGAGTCCTGCAACCTCTTCACCTGAATAAATAAAGAATAATACATACATACATACATACATACTTGCATAGGTAGCCTTTTAGCTTCTCATTTCACTCCCTGTGGCCCCTGCATATGTCAAAGCTGTCATTTTTCTCCCACAAACCCGTCCATCATGGCTGGCACACACATCAGTCAGAGGTGCCCACCCTATAGGTGCTCTTTAAATATTTAACAGCCTGGGGCCTGGCTGGGTGTTAAATGTCAATTAAGTAATTACAGAGGTGAAGGTGTAGTCCGTAACAATCCCAAGAGGCCCTGGGTGACTGGCAGTGAGGTCTGGCCCCAATGGAGGAAGGAAAGGAGGGAAGGTGTGTCCACGTCAAGGGGCTGATCGGGACATAAAGGATTGGCTTACTCAGAACAGCTTGAAATTCGACAGCCTCAACTGGGGGTGTGGGGGGGGGCGGATTATGTAACACGAGGCTAATCGAATTTAGCAATCGTGGGCCGGCTGTGACAGGAGATGGTGTCTAGGGGAGCACAGAGTGAAATGGAGTGTTTGTACAGACCAGGTAGTCAGATTTATGCCACGACCAGCCGTTGTTGTGTCCCTAGTGATGTGACCTGACCTGCAGGTTTTCATTGCTGCACAGCCACTTGAATATAACCAAACTCCCAAACATAATTATTTTGCTATTCAACATAAATCTTTTTTTAAATTTTTTTAAAAAATTTGTTTATATCAGTTCAATAAAGCAACATTCTTGGAACAATACAATTTCTAATTGGATATTGACAAAGCAGGTTCTGAGACTACGAGAAGTCTACCTTGAATGACTTGCTAGCACTGAAAGTTGAAATTTGAAGTAAAAAGAATGAAGAACAGATATAACCTGTCCTGCCTGGGTTGCACACTCACTGAGTATAAACAGTCTTGCAGATATAGTCTACTGGTGCCGCACAAAAATATCAGCGTTGATCCCATTTCTGTACTGTATGTTGCTAGGGTAATACATGTGAGAGACGCCTTGCAATATCATTGCTTTTGCATCTTCAATTTCTTATATTCCTATTGTGGGAACTTTGATTGGAATCAATGTTTCACTTGGCAATGATGTCAGCACAGAAGCCCAGGTCTGTCTTTGGGGATTACTAAAGAATATACTACCTCTTTATGTGATCCCTGAGATCAGTTCTGGAAGTCCTTTAAACTTGTATCATGTTGCTATATTGTCATAATATACTATAGTTCTTGTACATATTCTTTGTGATTCCGTATTTCTTCTACAGATCACCTAGGTATCAGATGTGCCCGCTGAAAGAGAAATTTGGGGAGGTACCATCTAGACATACTAGGCCGTGTTCCATACTGTGTGCTTGTGTTCCATCTAGAGCGTAACAGATGAAATCGCAGTGCTTTAGAAGGAACATAAGTGTACAGTTTGGAACACAGCGATATTGTTATGAAAAAGGAGAGGAGTGGTGGTCCTGTGTGTTTAACTCCCCCCCCCCCCCCCGTCTGTTCCTCTCAGGTGATGCTGTGGGTGGTGGCCTCTCTCCTGGCGCTGGCAGATGGTGTTCTCCTCGGGGGGGCCAGAAGGGTGGAGCCCAGCCCAGTGACTGCGCGAGTCCCAGATAAGGTGGGCTGGCACCCTGCTGACATCCCTGAAGTGGAGGAACTGGGTGAGGGAAGAGAAATCCGCTCTGCGTGGGTTGGCCTTTTTGGTGGGTATCTGACCCAGGGCAGCATCTCTCATAGGGATGACAGCCTCAACATGCTAAACAGAACATTAAGTCTGCTGAAGGTCATTCAGTCATGCGAATGCAGGAATGGTACCTTTAGGGTCTGCGTTTCTGACCCACTCAAATTAGCCGTATGCGGTATTACTATAATACATATGAAACTAGAAATGCTCCATTATAAAGCTTACTGAAAAATGAAATCACACTTGAATCAGATGGTGTCTCTAAATGCAGAGATGTTGCTCCCATAAGACTAATATACAGTGACTGCTGGGACCAGCAGGGCTTCTTTTGCATAACGTAGCCCCATTAAGTGTGACATCCTTTCGCACATAGTGTTACAATAATATTCAGCAGCCTAGTATATGTGTTTATTTTGTTGTGTTAATGGAGGGATCTTAGATGTGATTACACCCCCTCCGCCCCCCCAACCCCCGAGTTCCCAGTGTTCATTAGAGCAATATGTGCTGTTTGTGAAATTAACTGAATGTTCTGAAAAGCAAACACGAGCTAATGAGATTACCCTTGAGATAAACGGCTCAAAAAGGCTAAAAAAAAAAAAAAAAAAGCCGGCAGACAGTGCATGTGAGCGTCACTTGTTTGCCCCAGGAACATTATTATTAAAGATTTTTTTCTTGGTTGTGCGGAATTTGAAACAGTGGTCATAAACAGTTACAGGAAGTGACACGTGAGCAGGCTTTTTTAGTGATTCAGCACTTAACCCGAAAAGGAGCCGTCCAACCGTGAAGTAGACATATGGTCCCTGCAAAGGGTATTTTCCAATTCAAGCATATTCAGGGTGTGCAAAACAACAAAAAACAAAAAAACATATTCAGTTAGACTGCTGCTCTGTTTTTTTTTTTTTTTTAAAACCATGACTATACAATGTGTTTGTGTTTGTGTACTTCAGTAGCTGCCATTTCGAAGCCTGTTTCCACTCTAACAATGCCCAGCCCCTGTAAAGATAGGCCAAGAAGTGCTCCCCCAGCAGTAATCACCCTTCATACTGATATTACGCCCTGTTCTGTGCTGCTGATAACCACTCCCATTCACTCCTTCTTTCAACACCCACTTCTGCTTTCAATTCAGGAACATGTGTGCCCCCCACATTTCAAAGTGACCTCGGTTATACAAAAGTGATTTCTGCCCCTTATGATTCCTTTTAATCTATAAATATCACACTTGACATCAACAGTTTTATTCAGACTTCCATATTAGTTAGTGCATCACTTTGAGGTGATGCCCAACTCACTGTCAAAGGTACTTCATACAGTTAATGATAACCAAGCAGCCTGTAAATGTTTTTAATAATTTCTGGTAATCAATCACTCTTCATATTTCCCTTTTCAATGAATGATGAAATGAACAGACTTCTATGAAAAACTTGAGGACCAATGAAGAGAAGATAATTTAAGCAATTGGCTGGCTTTCAACATAAATTCAGCATTCAACATGCTTTTCTTGGCTAATATGCAACTGAATATATTGTCTTAGTGTTGCAGCTATTTGATTTAACATGTTGTGTCAAATGGAGTCCCAAACCTTGCTAATCAAGTTTTTAAAGTTGGTTTCATCTTTTGCTTTATTTACCCTATGTCCTTTTTTGTCTAACAGGGAATCCGTCTCTATCAGAGGAAGTGGATGAGCATCCAAGCCGGTGGGCACGTTCCCCGAACAGATCCACCTCTCCCAAAACCTCGAGGAAAAACAGAAAGCCCAAAGGTAGCCGGGACTGCCGGATAGAGAGGACGATGATCAGCGTTCGAGACCTGGGGCTGGGCTATGACTCGGACGAGGTCATCCTCTTCAAGTACTGCGTGGGCACCTGCGAGGACTCCCGCAAGAACTATGACCTGGCCCTCAAAGCCCTGGTCAAGAAGGGGAACATCTCAGCCAAGAGGCTGAGCGCCCGGCCCTGCTGCCGGCCCACCCGCTACGACACCGTGTCCTTCATGAACGCCAACACCGCCTGGGAGACCATCGACCTGCTCTCGGCCGCCAACTGCAGCTGCGTGGGCTGAAGGGCCCCGAGCCCGCCCTGCGAGCGAGCGAGCGAGCGAGCGAGCGAGCGAACGCCCGCTTGGAAGAGAAGGAGAAGCGGCGGCGGCGGCGGAGGCGGCTGCCGTTGGACATCGAGGCCAAGGTCGGGAGCGGCGGGAAAGGAAAGGGAGTCTGGGACTCGGGCTCGCCGCAGTCCGCCAGCACGGGGTCTCCGCTCCAGGGTCCGAGAGCTTCCCTTCCCGCCTGCTGCACTGGAGAGCCGTGGGTTGTGAATCCTCAGCAATACTGGCGAAGAGAACTTGACGATACCCCCGGGCTGAGTCCTTCCAGTTACTGCGGGAAGAGAGCGAGCAACCATGAGCTTTCCCCAGGCGGAAGCTTTCTCGTCTCCAGAAGAGGATGTCTAGGAAGTGGACAATATTGGTCCATGTATGGAATCACTGTTAAGACAAGGCGTGTTAGGGGATCAAATCTGTGGATGTGACCAGCTTTTCAAGAGGACCCGTCTTGGCATTGAAGAAGGGAGTGAAAAGACAAATTTTATGGGTTGTGTACTTAATTATTCAGTGATGCCAAGCTCCCTGTCCCTTTTGGAAACCGTTGACTGAAGATACTGCAGAGGGCAACCACGAAGGGCTGCAACCACTCAAACTTGGATTTTGGATCCATAGAACAGCACTCTTATGATCTTAATATTAAAAATAAGTGAGAGGATTGTTGGTTTCAGGGTTTTCAAGGGTTTTCTGAGCAGAAGAGTAGAGAGAGGATATGTCTGTGTCAAGCAGCAAACATGCATAGGGTTTACAATGTTTTCAATGATCTATGTGCTATAAATTATATTTATATGTAAGTAGTTTTGTCAAGTGATGCTCCTTACCCAGACACTTATAAAATGTATGTGTGTCAAGTAATTTTCCTACTTTGGCAGATCATCCATAGAATATAAGTGACAGCTCTAAGCAATTTGGACATAAAGATGCGGTGATTCACTGATTCCATTGATAGCTATTTCTACTCTCGTTATTACCTGAGGCTAAATCAAGTGGTGTTGTGGTGGCCGATGACATTAAACACCATATGTCCCCAATAAGTACATCACTGATCTGTTCACCTTTCTTTGCTCCTTAAAGTCGTAAAGGCTTGCTGCTGGTAGTCAACTGAATTTCAAAGTTAAAATTATACTTACCGTACCAAGTAGTACTTTCTAGCCAAGTGAACAGAGACTCTGTAAATGAGGCTGTTTGTGGCTCTATAATGATGCCCAGTACATATCCAGACTGTAGAAACTTCAGCAGCCACTTTCATTAAGGCCAGTAGGTCAAAAATATATGAGGAGTTATGTGTTGGTTATGCATTGTAATAGGGGTAATAGGGAAGGGGCTGTGAGTCACTGCACCACAGGAGTCACGTTTCGTGACCATTGATGGCAATTAACACATTCTGTGAAGAGAAAGCCTTTTTTTGTTTACTTTCACGTGGCTCGTCCATAAATTCAGATTGTACTGAATGAGTGTTTTATGCAGTCATCCTAATCTGTCTGTGCAGACGTATGGCTCTTAGAAGTACATTCATCTTGTTTTTTTTTACATTTGGGTGTCAGTGGTACTGTGAATAGAGTAAGCGTGACATGATTTTTGAGGGCCCAGTGGTGTAAATGTAAAACTGCTTTTCATACAACAGATCATGGTGGATAAGCAAACTGTAGTTCAGAGTCAGGTTCTTTTGTTTAGCCAAAGTCAGACCTTAAATAGAACAGCTGTACCAAAGCAAAGAATCAATCCTATGTTTGGATCTCCTCATCTTTGTGATTCATAAACGTTCAGCTTAGATCACCATAAATGATGTGTTGCAGCATGTCATATGAAAGGTATTACCGTTCACTGGCATCTGCCGTATGTTGTGGTGGAAACATTTTTGTCCAGTGGTTTATTTTGAATGCTTAACACAGGAGGGCTGATTTCCATTACTTAAAGGTTTGAGACTACAGATATTTGAAGTGTGTCCGGATAGTATCAGCTGCCTTCAACAGAAGCGCAGTTTTAAAAAGATCAGTGCTTACAAAGCCAGGCCACAGATAGTTCAAAGGCAAATTCATCTCAGTGATCACAATGTTTACATGTCCAAACACAACAGTATGGAAGTATAAACAGGGTAAGAAGAATAGTTTTAGTCGTTTTAAGGTCAGCATAAATATAGTCAATTATTTCATTTATGCCATTGTAAACCTATAAATGAATATAAATAACTTGCGTTGTTTTGGTGGGAAATGTTTCACAGGTTTATTTTATACATTGTATTTTTTATGACTAATGAATAGAATTGGACTTTCTTGTTCATTCTCGTGTGCTTTCAATGTCTTACCTATATTGAAGTTGTCTGTTCACGCATTGAGCCTTACCTTGCCTTCGCTCCATACAAACCCAATTCAGCAACAGTCATAGCGGATAGCGATTTTACAATAATGGGGCACACAAAACAGCACTGCTTTTTTTTCTCCGGGCTCATCCGCCTTTAATTCATTCCTCTTTTTTTGGGGGGAAAAGCTGCTGAAGGTGTGGATTTTGGGTAGATGGGGATGTACAAATCACATCTGACCGACAGAAAACTTTCTCTGGGTCAAGTAAAAGAAGGAACACACACACACAAGAGAGGGTGGGGTCTTCACTGTGCAACAGCTATGTTTCAGTTATACTTTCAGTATTCAGTATTTTGATTTTCTTCACTGATTTGAGTCTGCAGTAGCAGTTTGGCTATGGGAAACAAAAAGGTATTTACTGTCCGTGTCATTAGAAAAATAAAAGTGAAGCATTTTTCTTCTTCGCCTCTCAAAGGTGAATTAAGATTTAAAATGTTTTTGTTTTTCAGCCAGACTATATGAACCATTGTTTATTGGATATTGTATATTTTCCTTGGTTTCTCAGGATTTATTGGTACTGTAATTCCTAATGTTTTGCTTCATCGTTGGAGGAGTCAGGATATACATTGACCTCTTGTTTGTGTAACCCTTAAAGGTTGCTCCAAGACCTATGTTAAAGTTAACTGAAAATATCACATGTAGTTTTGTAGTCCAAGCAAAGATATGCAGCATGTATCACATCGAAACACTTGCCAGAAATTGAACCTTAATTTAACAATAGCACACTAATTTCATTAACTCCAGACACGTGGGTCGGAATAAACATTACCTGACTCTCCCAGCATTTGACTGTCAGCTTAAACCCCACCCTGTTTTCATGTTGGCTTGATTGGGAACGTGTGCCCTCACTATAAGGTTTTGCAATGAAAATGTGACGAGGGGGTTAATGCTGTAATCTATGTTCAGTTGCAAGTGTCCCTCATAAAACACTATCCTGTGTCTACTGTAAGGAAGCTGATCGGTCGGTGGTGGTGTGTGTCTTGTAAATTGTGGCACACTACTACCCAGGGATACACAAGCAAATCATACCTAGGGTTACACAAGCAAATCAGCTGCATTCAAAGTCAGCTTCCTGTACACCTTCCCTGTCATTTAAGCACAAACTGAACATCACTATTGGATGCTATGCATCTCCTCGCATTTTTGTACCATAGGGAAAATATTTATTACATTTAAGTTATTTATTTATTATCATTTTTTTAATGAAATATGTTCTCACAAATACCAAATGTCTATTATTTATGAAGTGGCCATTTATATTTTGGTTTGTTTTGCCATTAGTCATATTGCATTTATCATGTTTTTTTTCACTTTGTTTAATGTGGAAGCATTCAGCAAGACCCTTCCTGTCTAACAGTTAAATCACAGTCAAAGAAGGAAAATGATTGACGTACAAGTACCCATATTTGGCATTTTAAAAGCAGCTGTACCCACTGAACTTAATGTTAACTGGTCAGGAAGCTGTGTCTAGCCTATCCAAACTATGTTTTAAAATATGACCTAATGATGGGAATATTAAAAATATATGACTGTCGAAGCTACATTCATGTGTATGGTCAGTGTGAGCAGCCTGTTCAGTTTTTATAGAGATCTGTGCTTATACCTGCCAGTATTACCTTCAGGGACCACATAGTTATGCTCCTTGACTCTGCCCATTTGAGACATCAATGTTCTTGCTGTTCCTTAAAATTTTAAGCTTCCAATGTTACATTGAATATGACACACAATTTCTTGAAAATAGGAAAGTAACATTTTAACAGTATTTCAAAACAATGAAAAAATGACTTTGTTGTTCATAAATAAACTGTTTTTTTATTATTATTATTATTATTATTATTATTATTATTATTATTATTATTGACATGTATAAAAGGTCTTCTGAGCTCTATTTTTGTACAATAAAATTTTTCCTGCATAGGAATAAAATTTTCAAACAATCATCTTGAAAGCATTCTGTGATATGTACCGCATCCACCCCTCCATGAAATCATTTGATCTGACACGCCCTCTGTCCTCCTGTGATTCCCCTTGAACAGGACCAACTGTATTTCAGAAGCGGACAGATCAAAGCTTTGTTGTAAATGTCACGGGCGTGGCTTCGTTCCTTGGCCCAGGCATTCTTTACAACAATACGGTACACACAAACAGTGGCAAGAACCAGACCAGTAAGTGCAACGCATTACCAAAATGTTTCTGCAAAGGGTTGTTATCATAACAATATCATAGCGGTGCTTCAGGAACATTATATCTCAGCTGAGGAGCCAAATGACGAGATAAGAGACACTGACCCTGTTGTCCTGCCTGGGTTCTTTCTTCCTCCGTTGAAAGAGGGCGCTTTCATAACGCTCGCCCCAGAGGGCCTGAAGGAGACACTCGGAATCGCACGTCTCTGTAAACTACCGCACAAGTGCCTTTTTGTTCCCTTATCGCGAAGCCATCAGATTTATGATTGCCCATTTCTTTTGCTCGAGCTCTCAGATAAGGCACCTGATGTACGCTCGCTGGCAGTGAAAGGGGGCCTGGTGTTTCCCAGCGGCACGCCCTCTCCCCTTTCTGAGCAGCTCTCCGGCCTGCCGAGTGCACTTCGCCGCGCTGTTTACAGAGCTCTACCGAGAGGACTCTTTCTGGCGGCTTTTGATCTTTTTGATCTTTTTTCCTCCTCGGGAAGAGGGCAAATGGCGGTAGTAATGGCGCAGGTGACTGAACATCTGCTCTCAGAAACGGAGCGCGAGTGAGTCCATTCCTGAGCACTCGAAAGCCTCCCATCAGTGCCCTCTACAGCTTCTGGAGGGGAACTGTGTGCCTCGCTACCCTGTGGTCCAGATGTTCACCAGAGGAGGTACCCTGTCTTATAACGAAAAGCCAATCAAAAATGAGGATTTCTTATAGACAACTGCATACTTTGTAGTATATTGTGCATGCAGCAAAAACAAGTTAAAATGGATGCAGAACTTCAAAAACTCTGTATGAGCTGGGAAAGCATCTAGCTTGGTTTGAAATGATGGGGATAAAAGAATACCCTTAAGTCACACAGGACCCCCTGTAAAAAATAACAAGATTTAAGGGGGGGAGGGGGTTGCATTTATTTGAACATTTATTCATAATATTTTAAAATTGTGATTGCAATAAATATATTGCGGTGATTCTTATCTGGAGCCGTTCATTTGTTAAACCCTATGCTGTGGTCAGGACAGCCAGGATCCTGCGATGCTAACGCACCAGGCCCAGCAGCATGAATTCGTACCATGTGCCCATATAAAGCCATGATGCATGCACACTCCAAACTGAATCGAATTGAATGCTCCACTCTGTAAGCATTAATTCATGTTTAGCCTTTCTGAGTCTTTCTGTCTAACCTGGATACATTAATGTGGATGAAACGTGAGTAAGTATCATGGAGAACTAAAATATTATTGGTTTTTATTTGTTTACTGAACAATATCCGCTGATTTCTCCCCCCAGTAAAACTTTATTTAGTATTATCTAGTTTTTGTATGGTTACAAGTTACTAGTTAGTCTAGGTGAGCTTACTGCTTATCAATAGCGTAGATAGAGCTAGCTAGTTAGCTTTGTCATAGTTAACATGAAAAAACAAGTTTTCTAATGGTGATGATGAACTTGTAGGCAGACAAACAATGATTAGCTTATGACAGATTTTTCACTAATTTCTTTGTGAAGCTAGTTTATTTCTGCGTGCTTAATCTATATTTTTCTGATCTAATTTAGACATTTTTTCTAAACTTAATTAATCTCCACTTCATGTAGGGTCAAAGAGGGTCAGCACCTCAAGAGATTGTTGTTACAGATTTTAATTACTGGAATTTTGGTTGCATATAATTCTTTTGATTTAGATGGGGCAATGGGGACATGTGAGAGAAGACCTTGCTCCAGGCATTTAACATTCTACAGGTGGTAAATTTGCCAGTGTATCCTTTATTATTCTGGTGATATCATCTCCACATCTCCCAATAGCCTAATTCTTTTCATTCATAGAAGCAGTTGTGTGGGTCAACTGTATAGACATACCTGCCTGACTAATCATCCTGTTAAATGTCAAGAAGTTAATTAATTCAACCCATCCTTTAGTCATGCTAAAACATTTTATAGGATTCCATAACTGAGTGAAAGGCCACGAGAGAGTCATCCTGTGTCATCTCAGCCGACTCTGCCCCCATGAAAAACAAGAGATTGATGGGACTGGGCAGTATTTTTTTTAATTGAGTAGATCATCAGTATTGTTCGTAAATGCTTTTGTGTTTGCTGGTAAGTGGCAAAATGAATGATGCTATTTTAGATGCAAATGAAACAAGGTGTCCAATTCTGTATTGCAGTAATTAGCTCCTTCACTGCCACTAAAATAACAGGCACATGTTATTCATTTGAGCAGGCCTAGTTCTTGAATCAGTGTCCTGCTCCTATGTTTATTATAGTATAATCTTGATTTTACCCGTGTCGGGGCCTTCCGAAGCACGTCGACACGCCAAATCTTTATGCATCTTGTCTTTCGGGTGAAGCCCAGAAGGAGTCTGACAGTGAAATATCTTGTTAACACAGAACACCCGGCAGGCTAGTGTTCACATTTTACAGGTTTCCCCTGAAAGACGGGCGGGAATAGGGACGGACAACATTGCAACACACGCGCTGGCAGAGGGCCAGCAGCGGTCTCCACCCAACCCCTTTCATCCCCGCGTCCTGGTTTCTCAGGCGTGAAGAGCCCTCTGATGAATCTCATGGCATGCCATGGAAAACTCAATGTCCCTTATCGTGAGCGTGAATGGGGAATCTCCGCTCGCCCCCGGAACGGTAACAGCGAAGCGGCACGGGCGAATCACAGGTGGCAAAAACACGCCCTTGAACCTGGGAGCGGGAATGATTGAGAAAGGGCAAGGCTGCACGCCCACGACGTTATGAAACGAGTCCACAGCGAGTGGGAGTTCGAGGGGAGGCCTTTTTGTGATCGAGCCTGGAGATATCTCGCCTGGGGAATACCCTGTCTGTCTCTAAGGCCTCACACTGATTGCTGTCTGAAGGCAGGCACCGGCGCTGCAAACTCGAAATGACAGATAAGCAACCTCATCTTAGAATTAGCCCAAACCAACCACAATAGGACCAGTGCCCATGGAAATATGAAATATGGCTCCAGATACGTGCAGCCATTGATTGGATTCTCAGATTTTCACCTAGGTTAGGGCCGCGCGTGTGCATGTGTGTGTGCGCGCGTGTGCGTGTGTGTGTTTGTACGTGTGTATGCTCATGGATGACTCAACTTATCTGCTAATTTAACCATGGCAAATAAATTGATCTGGATGTACAGCATAGTACAACAGGTTGAACCAGTTTCATGATACTGTGGCATTGAAATTGTCCTCAACATGGCTCAATAATTATATGTAATTGAAAATTATTATTGTTACCACTTGTACTATCTGTACGGACTCAAACACTAGAACATTCTCGATCTAAGGGCTATATGTTAAGGGTAGGAGATTGCTATTGATCTTGCATGTAAGTAACCTTAATGACTCAATTATAAAATTCAGTAATATTGTGTATTTTTATCACACTGGACGCATTAAAACCACAAGGTTTGTTGTGTAGTGGGGGTTGTGTCCATTGTATCACAAAGCAGTTCAGCTTGATGTGAGAGTGCCTCTAATGTATGAACTCCCTATTCACTGGCCACTGTGGGTGATGTATAGATTCATGAGGGGCACACATCTCCCAGCCTCTGTGGGTTAAGGGCAGTGCAGTATTGGAAACACATGCAGGGACCTAAGGCCCATAAAGCGTGTCACTCTCCATTAGCCTGATATTCACTCAGTGGAGTACAGGCCAGGCTCAGGCTGCATTCCTTCTGCCCTTTCACGGTCACAAGGCCCTGTGTAAAGCGGAGCGAGAGTTGTCTTACACGTGGAGGGAAGGGTGGATCCTGCGCCATGTCCGTCCAGAAGTGATTTGCCATTCCAGAGAGACGGAGTATGGGAAGCCTGTCGTGAGTGAGGAAAGGTGGGCGTGATAGTCTTCATCATTATGTGTGGTGTAATAGGAAGAGTGGGTATTGAGGTCAGTCCAGATACTGGGTCACACCTGCAGCAGATACTTAGACACTTTTGCAAGAGTCGACATGGCATTCAGCAGTGGGCGGAGTAATAATGCTGCTCTGCATTTGATTGGCAGGTTTCGACGCTGCTCCCAGGAAGAGAAACACAGAGATCATTTTACAATGTTTTAACTGGACTGAGGGCAAACAAGCCAGGCCTGGGCACCAATGGCCTGAGGACAATGTCAGTCTTACAGCTGTAGTCAGTCATGATACTGGATACCCAGGCCTCAGAAAAACACAGGGGGAACCTTTGCAGGTAACACCCAATACCAAAGATAAAAGGTAGTAGAGACATGACTTGTGTGCAAATGAGGTAAGTACACCTGTGTCATTCTGAACCTTCTACTGTTTCATGTCCTTCATTTTAATCTCTCTTGTTTCCATTGTATCCACCATCTTTCCATCCCATGGCTTAATATGGCCACTTCAGGGAATATTTTGAGCCTTTTGAGCCTAAAGCCATGTCAGTTTTCGCAACATATATATATATATATATATATATATATATATATATATATATATATATATATATTATATGATCAGTTATACATTCCAAGTGTAATATATTTATTTAAATGTATTTTAGAAAAAATCGACAGCTTCAGATATACAACATACTGAATTACTTCATGAATGTAGGATTCCTGTGAGGCGGCATAAATGCTTCCCACTTTGGGATTTTCTAGGCTATATTTCAATTCTTGTTTCACAGCGCCCCCTTGTGGAGACATAAAACTAATACAATACCGAGTTTGTTTTATTTAAATTACTCTCTCAGGCCTGGTCCTCGGAATTTCGCCTTTTCTTACTTCTGTTAAAGGCTTTAATTAATTCTTTAAGTGAACCTGCAAAACAAAACTTATTAAAATGTCTGTAAAATGACAGATGTGCATAGATTGCAACTCAACCAAACACTGTTAGTTGACGTCTTTATTCTGATGGAGATGAGAACAATCTAACAAATGCAGAAATAATTTGAGAGAAAAGCACCCTATAATGTTATATACATTTTTCTATATTAATGGAAAATATGTGAATTAGTATAATGCTTACTGGAAAGATTTGCACCAGAGAGTGTTGTCATGCTTTACGTAACTTCCATTTTGCTTCATGAGGACTAGTGTTGTGATAATAGAAAACAAAATGAAAATGGTCCATTTAACAATAGGTAGTCTGGCAAAAAAAAAAAAAAAAAATCTAAACAAAGGTACTCAAAAGGTCACATATGCAGTCATATATTATTTACATAATAAAAGTACCATATAGCCATTTCAGGACAGCAAGAAAAGTAGAACTCTGCAAAATACATTTTAACTCAGGGCTATGAATTGCAAAACTGACATTTTAAAACAATAATTTTGAGAAAGAAAAAAATATATACATATATATATAATGAACCTCAATGTGAGACTGGTAATCATTAATGTTAAAACTGTGACTGGGACTCATAAACTGTTTCTTAACTATATCTTGTTTAGAAACATTCAAAATTATTCACTTTTCTCAGTTCATGTTCTGAGTGTTTGAGATTTAGGACCACAATATTAATCATGAGTTCACACACAGTGACCTTATTTCATATTTGCTGCAAATGGCTACTGTTGACCTTGCAATTAAATGTACCGACATTACATAATCCTTGCCATGCAGTGAGATTATCCCTTTCATAAGATGTTGATGGGTGCACTTGTAAAACGTATCAACAT
This sequence comes from Anguilla rostrata, assembly GCF_018555375.3. Classification (NCBI taxonomy): domain Eukaryota; kingdom Metazoa; phylum Chordata; class Actinopteri; order Anguilliformes; family Anguillidae; genus Anguilla; species Anguilla rostrata. The sequence continues at coordinate 12,026,065 of NC_057936.1, forward strand.
ACTTTGCCACTGGTTGACATTTTAATAAGAAAAATAGTTTTCTGGCAAATTATTGTCATGACCTTAAAGAAAAAGGTGTATCAAACTTGTGACAAAATGTGCAACTTTGGCAATTCAAGCTAATTTCTGCTGATTGGTCGACAGCTTTGGTTTTTTTTTTTTTTTGGTTTTTTTTACCAAGGTGCATTTTAATGACCGCAGTAATTGAGGAATATGTAATGACTTAAACCAAACATCTGTCTCATTTTGCATCCCCATCAATTTACTGCCTACTAATGGCCTGCTAGCATCACAGCACAGCAAAGTTGTTGCACCGAATGCCATCCAAGTGCTTACCAAGCTCAGCCCAGTGCATCTTATGTCCATTTATAAAAATCTACAGTTCTTATCAGGTCAAAAGTTAACAGCAGTGAGTGAGTTCCTTCTTTGTTACCTTCAAGAGCATTTGTACCAAACTATTGTTTGATAAAATTCTGTTCTTTGTGCGATGCAGGATACATCATCTTTCTCAGAAAACAAATGCAAGGAATCTCTTCTAGAGTTGTTTGCTAAATCAAAGAGAAAAAAAATATTTTACAGCCTTTCATAGTAGACTCCTTGGTTATATTTGTTAATAATTGACTAAAAGGCTTAATTTAACAGTCATATAACAGTTAAAATTTGGGGGCGTACTTAAACCCAATTTGACAAATAAAAAGGTCAGCTCTTGCTAAAGGAAAAATAAATTAATAACATGCTTATGAGCAAAGGAGAGAAGTTTCTTCCCTTATGCAGATCCCAGAATCCAAATGTAAAACACCCATTCCAATTAAACTTTCCTTCCATATTGCACACAGGAAACTCAATTTCAAGATGGCTTATTGTTATTCCCTTAATCCGTTAATTTCAAAATATGAAAAAACATCTTTTAAAGTTATACATTTGGTTAAATATATGAAATTGTTATCAATTAAGCAGTTAATTAAAAAAAAAAAAAAAGATTGTTTTTCAATAGGTGTTTATATACAGACATACACATATACTGTATGTATATACATACAGACTAGTATTTCATATTACCATGTAGTAGTGAAGGTGAACACACCTGTTACCTATTATAGATGGTCTAATAATTTCTCTGGGATACTCACATACGAAGCATTGAAGCAAGACCACACAAGAGATCATGGAATATAATATAAAGATATGGCTTGGAATTTGCCTTCTGAAAACCATGTAAAAAAAATAAAAAAAAAAAGTTAAAATCACATTTTCCTGTCAAGAAACATGATAATATTTCAAAATTGATCATTTTTAATGATCATAGGGTAATTCATAGTGTAATTGCATAACTGAAACTATTAATATGGTGTTGGTTTTAAAACTGAATGTTACATGTCCACATCTAGTTGTATATTTATATTAACTTCTCTGTGAACTTGCCTTGTTCTTGTTTGAACAGGCATATCTTTCCTGCAACCATTTCCTTTTCTGGTGCACTGCCAGTTGTAATGTATGTGAGGTGGGTTAATACAGTGAGGTGTCTCCAGTATCTTTCCACTTACAAATTCATTGCTTAATGCTAGATTATCATCATCCTATGAATCATGAAAGATTTTTCAATTTGTCAGTTGAAGCCTTAATACTATTCATTTGAAACAACGTCTTATACTCTGATATTCAATCTTTGGTTTTGCATAACATATGTACTATGGTTAACAGTGTTTCTTTGTATTCATTATTCATAAGAAGATTAGAATCTCTTCTATGGGTTTTAAATATTTATGTATGTCATAAAAATATTCATATTTTCAGTTTGAGCATGTTACCATAGAATTATGTCTCGGTTACTGATTGTAAACATGAAAAACTACATGTGTATAATGGGTGTCCTGTGTATCCCTTCAGTGCTAATAAATGTATTAAAACTGTTAAAAATCTCTTTTAAATTTAGGTTTAAAAATAATTTGAAGAAACTTTATGATACAAAATTAAATTTTATTGGAAATTTGTACATTCAATTATAGTTGTGCAAGCAGCAAATCTACAGGACCTAAAAGTCTGTTGATTTTTCTCCTTCACCCAACTATCGGTAAACAATTATTCATATTTCACAATTCAAAAACAAACCTGTAGCATGTGCTCAGAAAATAGTCCTTGATTAATTCCAGATGACTGGAGTGCTTGTTGAATCTATAAACAACTAAATTCAGCCTTTAACCTAAAGCATATCCACGTTCCCCAAGTTCACAGTTTAATGTGTGTTGCCATAACACTGAACATCCAACAACCAATGTTTTGCCATTACACATCAGTGCCGATTGCCGTACAGAACAACTCAGGGAAATTTCCAGCAGGAAAAACTACCCTGGTGTTCAAGAATAGCAATTTTTATAATCAACCACCAAACTCAAAGAAAATGTTGAAATATTTTATACGAACATTAATTTAGTCTTCACTGACACCTCTCAGAGGCATATTGTGTCACTGGCCACACTGGTCATTAGCAAAGGCATCCTGCACAAGGTAAATGGACACAGTAGGATACCTGAAATGACATACTAGGAGCCATTTCGTTGTATACAATATAGTTGTACAGTATTCCAATTAATTCTCTGTTGCTTTGCAGTGAAGGCATCAAATGAGTTGTGGGGAATCAATACAGACATTCAATTGTTAATTTATGTAAAAATGTATTTTCAGGTCAAGACATACTCTCAGATACATTTTTCAGAGATGCAAGAGGTTGGGGTACTAAAGGTACAAGTGACAATTTCAAGCTGGCCGTCGTGCCTCCGACCGCATCTCGGATGCCCTTGATCCCCAGCGATATGGACAGGGGATTCCTGTAGAATTGAACACAATATGGGTTTCACCTCTGCTGGTTTAGAGACATCAGCTGTACTTTTCTCTAAATCAATATCAGCACTCTGTTCGATACAGAAGGGATGAAAGTTAGGTCGTGACGCTTCAAAGTCCCATGTTTGTTGCACAGTAAAATCGGTAAATGATTTAGTCCTAGTGATAATCTGCTCGTCGTCCTGTTTATCGTTTCGCAGGGATGCGTAACTGGTGGTGTTGCTCGCGGCGTAAGAAGGGGGTGTACGCTGGCCGCTTACCCAGCCCACTTTACGCGCACGAGCTTCTTTGGCATTCCCAACAGACCGCTTCATCCTCTCACAGCCCTTAATCAGCAGGTTTTTTCGGCACAAGATGTAAACCCATGGATCCAAGATTGGGTTAAAGGAGGCGAAACGTATCGCCCGAAGATCACCGCGATAGTCGGGTTTCCCTCCATCAGATATGTGGGTCGGACCATACAGCTGATTGACAAAGATCCGCACCTATTAAATGAAAAAAGACATCTTTGATTATGTATCAATATGGGCTAACGTTATCTTTCAATGGCACATATACAGCATTATTTCATCATCATAAATAAATACTATATAATTTTACTATATAAATTATCTATTATTTATCTTATACCTCCCTGTTTTTTTGTAGTTTGAACTTACCACTAAAGGGATTGAACAAACCAGGAACACGATGGTCATTAATATTAGCAGCCAAAACATCTGAAATTCTGCAGCTGAAAACACAGGTGGTAGCTTTGGAAACCTTCTTCCCGAACCGCCTTGACCGGAGATCTCCGCTCTCACTATCCTTGTTCTCTGGCTCATGAGCACCAAGGATCTACAGACGGCGAGGTTGCACGCTACAGACACTCCAATGAGTATCAACATGAATCCTCCGTATACAAAGGAGTAAGAGGCTGCTAGGGGTTCCGTTGCCCTCCATTCTAAAAAGCACCAAGTACCCGGAAAGTGCTTCACGTGTTTCCCGAAACCAAAGCTTGGCATAATACACAGCACAATGTTGGCTAAGTAAATCGCAACAAGTGTAAATCGTGCCATCATCCGATCTATGTGATGAGAGTAGAAGTACGCATGGTTTATGGCGAGGTACCTCTCCACTGCCATGGCGCAAAGTATGGACATTCCAGCGGAACCAAAGAAGAGCAGCGAAAATGAAAAGAAGTGACACAAAAGTTCTCCGCCTGGCCACTGCTTTGCAACGTATGTAGCGATAACAACGGGACTGGTAAAACAGGTGCCCAGAAGGTCTGTGAGTGCCATACCACAGACCAGTGTGTAAAACGTGGTCTCTTTTTGTTCCTTTTTAGAGATACAGAGCACCACTATAGCGATAAGATTTCCAACAACCCCCACCGTGAACATGGTAGCGGGGGTAACCACAGAGCGCGACTCCAGGCGAAGTGGCAAGGGCGAGGAACCGTTTGCTGTGGATGGTTGTTTGGTGTCCAGCTCTGACAAATTCAACGATGAATTCGAAAGGTAAATATCCATGGTGCTTAATACTCCCAAGCAAGTGAATTAAAATATGTAGCAATAACACTGTGAGATATGTCTCACATAAAAATAATAAATTCACACTTTAAAGAGGATCTTGTTAATTCACAAATATCATTCATTTTAAAAAACAAAAAGTTCGATCATGCAAGTAATAGACAGCCTTGTTTGACGAAAGTCCCGAAATAACAACGTCTTCTATGTGAATGCGGCGCTTCCCTTGCTCTGTTGTGTTGCTCACCTTCTCTTCCAACTCAGGGATGTGGTTTCTGCTCTGAGCGCTTTTTTTTTAAAGCCCTCGCATGGTTGCTTGTGCTGATGTCAGAGGTATAATAACTGACGCCACAAGCCTACAGTCCCGATTTACAAAGATAACTTGATGCATTATTGCGACTTTTATTTCACTGTATTTTATATGTTGATTAAATTAATAGATATTTTTACTAATATGTGTCTATTTGTGCACGCATTTCAGAAGAAAAATACATTTATTTATTTGTTTGTTTATTGTGCACATTTGTGCCTTCAAATATCATTTTGCTTATTGAATCAATTTTATTGCAAGGTTTACTTTAAAATGTGAAACCAATAATTTCTAAACATGGCAATTTTAGAGTCAAAATGCTCTTCAAAATTATTATTTTATCCTAATACAATTGCTCTCACACACTCACATGCACGCACACAGCACGCACGGATGCATGCAAGCGCGCACACACAGACACACACACACACACACACTCACACACACCAGTTTTTAGTACTTTTCAAGTAGCAAGGATACCCTATTAAAAAAAATTCCAGGATCTTTAACGGTCTTCCAAGGATCCTAAATAGGAACAAGATCTTGGGGCAGATTGGGATTTTCTCACATATCCTGATAAGACTCTGGATCCATGTGAAATCTTATAAAGGCACAGGATTTGTAAAGATGTTGATTTCATGAGCAAATAAATGAAAAAGGAAAAAAGGACAGCATTACAATCAATATGTAAATCATCTCAATTGAAAAGTGGTCTCAGATCATTAAAAAGCTTCTAATGAGACATCACTGATTTTTTTAGTATTTTTTGGATGGTATATTTGTCTGAAATGCATGATTTTGTTTCAGGGGGTAAATGAGGATCACCAAATAAGCATGTTAATACCATGAAACGGGCACAGAGTTTGCATGGTGACATTTTTTTTTTGAGTTTTCAGTCTGATGGTCTGAATATGCATCAGTGATTGGAAACCCTGATTCAAGGCTATAACATATGTGCTCTACACACTAAATTGTATTGCTACATTCTGTAATGTTTGTACTGCTTATACAATTTATTTGAATTCTCAAAGTACACCCCACCTCTAAGCGCATGGCATGGCTTGGATCCATCCTGCCTCGTGTCAAGGGTGCAGATGAGTAGTAGTGGTGGCGGTGTGATGGTCTGAGCATCATTTGAATACCTGAGCATCGTTGCACCATGTGCATCCCTTCGTGGCTGCAGTCTACCCTTTTTCAAATGGATAATTCCAGCAGGATAATGCGCCATTTGACCAAGCATGCATCATATCAAGCTGGTGCAATGGTGCAATTTCATTTTACTTCAATGGCCTGCACTGTCTCAAGATCTCAATCCAGTAGAGCACCTTTGCGATAAGGCGGAATGGGAAGCATCTGATGGGCATGGAAGAAATGATTCACTTTTCATGAACATCTGACACGTGGAACTGGCATATCTTTTACATAGTGCTGGCAGAGGTTTACTCTATTGAGGGAAATCTTCCAGTTGTTTCTGTAAGATGCTAAATATTTTACACTTGTGAATAGCTTAGGATGCAATAATTTTTATACCGCAAGATGAGGGAAATGTTTCCCAAATGTAGCACCTTATAGTGATAGTTTTTTTATGGAAGTCTATTTTTTATTTTACTGCCGTTTAAAAAATATAAACATAATTTGTGTATGGTACATAATTTTTTAATGTTGTCTCTACTTATATAGTATTGCTGAAGAATTGAAGAATTGTCTGTTTAGGCATGAGAAATATATTGTTTCTGTCAACAAAATGGTCATTACAGTTTATGATTCACTACAAAACTAGAACCTATATTTTATCAAGTAAGAAAAGAAACATCCCAGAAATTTCCACGTGAAGAAGGGACTTTATTTTTGGACCTTCCCACAGCTCCTGGCTTTCTTGGCTCTCATGTTTGATCACATTCCAGGGAATTTCATCAAATATGAGTGCCTGATTCACGACTGGCCTTCTTGTGTGCCACAGATAAAGGCCCGTTTGGTAGTAGCTATGGGAAGCAATTTGTCTTGCTTGGCATGTTTCTGATTGTACAAATGTGAAAAATGGAGTAGTTGTCTACAATTGAGATGTACAGTGCCCTCCATAATGTTTGGACCAAGACATATTTATGTCTTGATTTTACTCAGTACTCCATGATTTTAGATTATTCACATGCCGATTCTCAGCACTCCCAAACATTATGGGAGTCTATAATTGTTCCAAACTTATGAAAGGCACTGTACTTAAAATATTAAGGAAGTATGCTTCACATGGACAGTAAATGAAATAACATTTGAACAAATACCACACAGGCGATGCTGGATTGTTTTAGGGATGTTGGGGTGTAATGAAGATGTTTACAAACTTGTGTGGGAGACACTGCCATTGTTTGTTATGGCTGAAAGATTTCATAGACGTGTTTCAGAGAGTACTGGCCTGCTTTCCTGAAGTGTGCTTACTTCAGAATTACCTGAGGACAGTGGAATCATTTGGCAGCAAATTATTTGAATTATTTGTCAGTTGATTTACAGTTAGTTGTGAAAAGGAGTTTAGTTTAAAAATGATATTGTTGAACCTTACCATATTTTTGTTCAAGAAATATAATTGAAGCTTGAATAGAAAAATAGAATAGAATAGAATAGAAACTTGTTAGAAAAATACTATGAGGTGTCAAAGAGCTTCTTTGTTGAAGGTGGAAATTGATCCCTTGACTCACACTTTATGCCACAGTATTACCTTAACTGCTCAAAGACAAGGCACCCTTGCACTGCCACCAAAAGAAGCTGCCCTTCCTGACAGGCATGTTCGTTACAATCTGAAGAAGGAGAAGATAAATATGTATCAACAGCATCTATGACAGGGCCAGGTTTCGATACCAAACTACTGTTGAGATAGAAGTTGTGTTGGTCTTTCTTTGACACTAAGGACTTCAATCACTACAAAAATACATTTATTTGGTAAGGACATGCACAGTGTGTTCGTGAAGATAGCCAAACGATCAGTAGGTGACAAATTCTCCGCTGGAATTGTGTCGCCTGATGTAGGACATTTACTTTTATTGTTATTCCCACTTTGTGAGTTTCATCAGCATGACCACAGTGCTACAAAAGTAGGTGACTTCTATCTGAACCCTGCTGGAGAAAAGCTATCATTGTGTGACACAAGAGGTACACATTCACCCTGATGGCCCATGTTTTAATCAATGCTAACTGTGTTTTCGTAAGTTCTGTCACTGTGTTAAACCATGTCTGCCAGACTTTCCGGCATATTTGCTCTCACCAGATATCGATTTTGTCTCGTTTTCTCCATCTCCCCTCTGCATGCACTTTGGGATAATGGGGTGTTAAACGTCTTCCGTTCACAGAATGATCTCTTTGAAGGTTATGCAACATCCTTTCATACCACATACAATAATACAAGGTGTCCCTGGAATGACGCATTCAATTTCTCGTGTTCCAATCTATGTGTAAAATGTCACTTTCCGTTGAACTGAAGTAATCAGTCTACACCTCAGGCTTTTATCCCAAGAATCATCAGATCCTTGGAGGTGAAAGAACTATGGTTGTGCTGGTCAATTCAGATTTTTCAATGAAAATTGGTGAAAACTAAAATATCATCAATTCAAAGCTTCAAAGTTTTTCATTTAAATGAATTGGTTTTGTTAACAACTATATAAGGATCTTGTCATCTGATGGATTCCATTCCTTCTGTCTGTGAAAAAGCAGAATCGTTTGGAAAGCAGTGTTGACATTTTATTACATTTAAATGTGCGTACTGTACTTCATGAACAGATAAGCACCTACTTCATGAACAAATGAGCACCTACTTCATGTTTGCACATTATGGGATTTACCTCCATACTCAAACATTGGAAATCATGCTATGGTATTTTCACTGTCAAATCAGTAGAAATCAGGTATGTATGGAGCAGAAATTGGACTAATTGTATTTATTTTTACAATTTCTGGTCTGGGTTGATGACATGCAATTCAGGTCTAAACTTGTTTTAACATTTAATTCAACATTTAGAACTGGCTGCCTCAATAGACACAGAGAGCAATTAAGTAGGTCAGTTTGTACTGGCATGCCTAAATGAAATTCAAGGACTTTCAAGCACTTTTTTCAATGACAACGTACAATTTCAACATATTGTTACCGTCAAATTGGTTGTTCAGAACCCCCAAGTGGAAACTTAAAAGGTATTAATTGATATTGACAGGTAGCTGCCATTTTGTCATTGACGCTACTAGCTTCTAACGTGGTGGAGCAACTGGTTATGAAAAAGGATGCATATCAACTATTTCAGACTTACACACCTTTCAGACTTCAGCTGTAGTTTATGCACAAAATTTCAAGAATTATTTTATTTCTATTGCTAAAATTCTTTGCCCAATCACTCATTTTTCCACAAAATATGTTCAGTAACATCCACTGACTAAACATACCAAAAACTGGCATCATTCAAACTTATGATGTCTTTTTAAGGTATTTTTAAAAATTTTAAATGGTCAGAAATTATAGGCGGAGCGTATGGACCCTAGAGTCAAAAATGTCATTCATGATTAGGTACATCAATGTACCAAGCTTGACAATTCTCAGATGAACAGGACGGCAGGGCTGGGGGCTTGATATTGGGACCTGATTATAGGGCCTCCTAATGGCCAACTCATGCAAATTATCTTGTGTCCAGGTTGTGTTTTACCTGTACTATCTGTGTGCCAAAATGGACAAAAGGTTTTTGAGCAATATAGGGGATAATTAACATATAAATCAATAAATGCATAAATAAATGATTGTTGTTGTTGTTGTTGTTGTTATTATTATTATTATTATTATTTAAAAATTCCATTAATTTCAACAAATGCAATAAGTTTACTCTGCTTCGCAGCGGAACCCCAATGATTTTTACAGAGCATTTCAAACCACTACCCATCAATCGTGTCGTGAAAAGGGATGGGTTACACACAGGAGAAATGCATTGGATGGTGACTGTTTTACTCACTCCTCTGAGTTACGAGTAGTTTGTAAAAGGAGGAAAACTAAGCGATTGGATCACATCTCAGTTTGAAAAAGGACGGGAGAAAATATGGAGGGTTAGCAACGGAACCAGGAGCCGCGATATAAAGTGATGAACTTGGAAGTAGATCAGAAGCCCCCATGTCTTGCAAATGAAAATCCTGAATCTTGCTGGGCAGCGTACAGCTTCAGGTTCGGTGAGCCTAGCTTGTGTCCAACTCCTTCCCTGTTGCTTGTCTTTAATGGGTAAGCTGAGTCGAGTGAGTTATGCATTGAGAAACTGCAGCTATGTCGATTGCAATAAGCTGCAGGTCCCTTGGCAGTTCCACCTCTGCTCTGGCTACACATCCTTCAGGGTAGAATTCAATCAAAATTGTGACTCACCTACCTGTAAAAAAACAGTGTATTTAAGTGCCAGTATGTTACCCATCTTTGTATTTTTTCTCACACACAGTAAACGAGCCTAATAGCAGTTGCACATTTGTAGTGTTAGTAATTAAAGTCTTTCACCCAAGCCTTCATTTTTGACAAAACCTTTCAGGAAGGTAGTGCTATTTAAGTGTACCGTTAACTTGCATGACAGAAAAGGTGGACTGGATATGATCCTGGAAGGAACCTGCCAATTTGGACTCCCTTGTTTTGTGTGTTGTGGCAAACACGCCTGCCACAGGCCACCGAAGTGGCTTTCCTTGGGGCCCTCCAGCACAGAGACACAGGGAGAAGATGTTCCAACAGTCCAGATTTTATTTTACAAGGGTTTGGCAAGATGGTATAGCCAAATGAGCGGATGTTAACCCTGTCATGACAGAAGCCTGGTGTGGGTGGGGATGGCAGATTTAACCTGTGCGCAGTGATTACCTCACTACGCACAGGTGCAGCCACTCCTGTTCCTGGGTCCAATTAGCCTGGCCAATTATCTAATTCTTCACCAATTATCCAATTGGCCAGGTCTAATTAGCTTGACCCAGGGCAGGTGTGGCTGCTTAAACCAGCCATCCCCACACCACATGTGTGTTTTGTGATGTTGGTGTGGTGAGGAACGAATGGGATGTACTTCTGGGGGCACTATTTATGGCCCCATAAATAGCACAAACTCGCCACTCTTTCTCTGTCCTTTCCTCAACAGGTAAGATTTCTCTGCGGGTTGTAAATCCCGTTGCCTGTGCCAATTTATTTTCCCTGCCACGAGTGTCTGTTTCGACCACACTCACTCCCCAGAGTTGTAGCCCCGTATTACTGAATGGAAGGCCCTTCCTGATTTAAGATCATCTCCCTCCAGTCTCTCTTGGAGAGGGGCAGTGCATACAGTAAAACACGATGAAGGCATATGCCCCCGCCACCTTCACTGGCCAGGACATAGTGGACGAGCACCCTTTGGAGTCTCACCTGCTTCTTTTCAGATTTATACTTTTACTTTTTTATCTTTTTTTTTTTTTACACTTTCTCCATCCTACCAAGTTGCTTCAAAGTTTAGTCATGGAAGCTGGACAAGGCTTTTAAGAAGCAATCCATTGTATTTTCTATCAGCTACCAGCATGAAGAATTTTTCTCTAAATCCTGCTTTATTGTCACCAATCTAGCAAAACAGCTAATGAGCTCCAGAGGCCCCTTGTTTGTCAAATGTGCTGGTACACATATTTGTTAGCGAATTGTGCATGCACTCAGCTTAATGAATTCCTTTCTGCACACTTCAGAATATGTGTGCAAGAACTACTGGCTGAAAAGTCATAATGCAAACCAGAGACATGCATTTTGATTTTTTTTGCTAAATCAAATTAGAGATTGATCATGAATGCAGCAGCTATTCAGAACACAATGCTGTGCTTTTTACGTTCAATAAGACACAGGAAAATGAGAATCAGAAAACAGGAGGCTTGATGTCACCTACAGTGACCTGCCTGTAGAGTGGCCTGCCTTCTTGTAAAGGTGAGTTCCAGACAGATGTATGAAGTCTCTTAGGATGCACAATTAATCAAATGTGCAAAGCCTGGCCATTTCCAGGGTCAGGAACATATGCAGAGTTGCACAGCTCAGAGATCACAACAGAAAACATGAAAAAAATGGAGGTGTCCCAGTGTGTTTGGGACTCTATATCCACTGTTCATGGCATCAGCATCTGAACCTGTGTTCTGGAGGCATAATAAAAGCAATTCCCCCTCTCTGCTGATGGCAGGGAGCAGTCCTTCTTCTTGAAAGGGGGAAAAAGTGAGAATTAAAATGTTCAAAACTGGTTCAAAAAGGAATGCAAAAAGTGTATGCTAGTCGGGCTTTAAACTGACATTTGTCATGATGAATATCATCCCTTCAGCCGGTAATCCCAGGGCTCAGATGGCCCGTGCCAGTGGATGGATCCCTTGTTCTATGAATGACGCATTTGGATTTAGGCTACCTAATAGCTGTGCTACTGAATAAGAACATCGGTGTCAAAAGTGAGTTACACCTTCGATATCAAAGCCTACCATAAAGAAAGCAAAGAATGCCCGGCCACAGGCGATATTGGGACAGTCCAATTGTTAATAGAAGTAGTTACATTTGTACATTTGTAATTCTGGTTGTGGTCCATGAAACAGCTGGTCTGGTAGTCAAGAATTACTGTATTAAAGGAACCAATTCATGAATTTCACCCCTGGTGCCTTTACATATTGTCTATTAAATTGAATGTGAGATGTCCTTGAGGGAAAAGTACATTGTCCCTAACCTGGGTTTGACCATGAACCAAATGGAAAAGTACTTCAGTTTTTATTTGTACACGTTCTTCCCATCACAATTCATTCTCTTGATCAAGCATCCTCACTGAAATGTGAAGTTTGACTAATGGAATTTTAACAAAACAAACGTTTTTTTCTTGATAAAAAATAAATAAAAAATTGAGAAAAATCTAATCTGTTACATTTTGAAAAGTTTTTTTACAGTTGATGACCTTGATGTGTCAAGTTCTGGTTTCTTACATGTGGTGACCCCGACACTGTTTGGCGTATTCAAGGGGATTCTTACATTTCCTTGACACAAAATGTCAAATATTCTGAAATTTAAAATGGAATAATAGTAAGATATGCTTAAAACTAATGAAAGGCAACACCGGGTTTCTTTAGTTCAATGACTGCATTTTTTCTGTGGACATTTATCATTCTAACCGCAGGATTTTCAGTACCAGGTTCATGCTCTCGAATTCTGTGCATTTCAGACAATACGCTTTGTAGTAATGAAGGAATTCATCATCTCTCTGAAAGGTGTGACGTTTTTTTTTTTTGAAGGGAGGGGTATGTGGCCTTTCCTTGTTACCCGCATGAGCAGATTCCTCCTCCTATCTGTCAGGCCGAGCCAACGTCCCTCGGGCTGGTCGTTGTTCTACTCTTTCTCTCTTTCTGGATCGGGCTCACAAACATGGGTATTTCCGCAGATGTTAGATGTGCAATAACCCAGAGGTTTCAGACAGTCATCCTCCCCATGCCCACACTTTGACTTGGGTAAAGCTCCCCCTGTCCTGGTCTTACTCATCTCAAGGTGGGGGGTTGGGGGGGGGATCAGCACATCCAAATCCTGATGACATTGTTTTGAAGTGAAGGGGCAGCTTTTTCTTTAATGTTCGTCCTTTGAGGGAAATATGGGCAAATGAATTTGGCACATACGTACAGGCTTGATGTTTTATTACAATGATATAAAAGGAAATATGACTTACAGTGGCGGTTGCAGGAAGGCACACAATTTGTGTGACAGAATCCATCCATCCATTATCTATAGCCGCTTATTCCTGGTCAGGTTCACGGGAGGTGCTGGAGCCTATCCCAGCGTGCATTGGGCGAGAGGCAGGAATACGCCCTGGACAGACCGCCATTCCATCAGAGGGTACACACGCCATTCACTCACACACTCATACCTAGGGGCAATTTAGACTCTCCAGTTAGCCTAACCTGCACGCCTTTAGACTGTGTGAGGAAACCGGAGTACCTAGACGAAAACCACAGGGACATGGGGAAAACATCCAAACCCAACATAGAAAGGCCCTGCCTGGAATTCGAACCAAGGTTTGCAATATGTTTGACATAGCCTGTAAGATTGCTAACAAGCAAGATGTGTGACTCACTGAATAATTTCATTTTGTGTGTTTAAGCATGTTTTAAATTCATGTGCTACTGAACTTGTTTTTCGTTTTAATTAATGTCTCAGACGGCTTTCTTGTTAACCTTCATAATGTCAGTACTTCACACATACACCCTTAAGCTGGAAATCAGACTACTGTTTGCCTCATTAATTTGCTCATGAAATCAGAGGCTTCCTACTCCCATATAGCTCCATTGAACTATGCGTCTAACAGCCAACACAAGGGGAACCACCAGCCCTCTAAGACGACAAGGCTCATTGATTTCTGCTCTCTGACATTCTGACTTACCAAATTAAATCACATGCTGTTGATACACTTGTGCTGTATAAAATATGGAGTTATGAAAAGAACTATACATGATAGATTTTGGACACTGAGCACCAGTGTTATGCAACCATTAGCTGCATAATTAGCTGCATTTTGGTATTATATATGTAACATGGTATAACATGCTACATGGTTAGTGGTATGCTTCATGGTGCAGGGTATACAACACAGTAATTCTCATTGTATGCTACACAAGATGCTACATTTAAGACAATATTTTTTACATTAGGATATGTTACTGCCATTTGTGAATTCAGGTTATTTTTCCGTTATCAACTATTACAATTAACCCTATTGTATTAGGCAGTTGTTCTCAAACACGGTCCTGGAGGCCCTGTGTATGCTGGTTTTCATTCCAACCACAATTGCAATCCCAGAATTTTAACAAGCTGTTATTTTTCTTAAAGCTTGTTAAAATTCTGGGATTGCAATTGTGGTATGGAACGTAAACCATTGTACAGAGAGGCTTCCAGGTCCAAGTTTGAGAACCACTGGTACAAGAAATTCCAAGCAATCTATAACCATCAGCTTATGTTGCGTATTCCAATTTTTGAACGTATACGTAGACTTTTGAATTACAACCTTGCTCAATTTGGCAAAATGTAGTCGTACAGTGACCAATAATAAGGGATGAGGAGGTTCTATAAATCCGGAGTCACTAATAGCATCTTGTAATGAATTGTTTAATTTTTGACATCATACAGCTTGATTTACAAGCTCTTTGTCAGTGTTATTATAGGGTGAGACTGCAATGTCCAGAAGTATACATGTGTATAAGTCATGTGCCTAAGGATGAATATGGGTTGGGTTCAAGGTGCCATTTCTATCATACGTCGTGGTTACAAATACTATTATTTGTTTATTTGTTCAGGAAATGCAGCAGTCTTTGGTGTGTTATTGCAATCAGCAAGATATTTTAAATATTAAGTACCTTGTAGACAATCGATTAATCTGGCCTGGAAATAGCTGGGGATGTAATTGCCCTCTCTATCCTACAGTCTGTCAAAACATTTTCCATGCATAAAGGGCCATAGGATGACAGTTTCATTAATGCTGGTTCCTGTGTGTCCTACTAGCCTCTGCCTGCTGATTGCTGTCACACACTGATAGCATCTGTTGTGCATGAAATATTTCAGTTGTCAAGAAGTTCACATTTACATTTCCCTGGGAATTGATTTCTCTGAACTGATGAATCTGTCACAGCCCTGTGAAATGAGCTGGTGTTTTTGTTTATCTTCATTTTTATTTTACTCTATGCCTCTGTTAATTTCCTTTTAAATGCAGCTTATTAAGACCCTCCGTTTTGTCCTATAACATCTCTTGGGAGGTTTGACTATTGGCTTTTCTCTCCTGTTTTCTGGACAGCAGTATCTCAAAGAAAAAGTGGATATTGCTTACCCCTATTTCCCCATTCTCCAAGTTATAGATCCAGTATAAAGATATATACAGTATACTGTTCATGGATATCCCAGCAAATTCTTATTGGATTTACTGGTTTTCAATGATTTTTTGAAATCCTTTAATTGGGTTTCTTTACAGAATGATTGTCTTTGGGCAGTACTTCTGAGAAAGAAAAAAAAATAACAACTAAAATTCAATAAACACTGACGATAAAGCCCATTAGTTTGCTTTGGGCCAAGTACCATGTGTATGATATGCCCACCCACATAGCACAGAGTAGGGTATCTTAGCTGTGTGCGCAGAGCCCCAGGTGAACATTGGCTGCCAGTGATGCAGGCTCATCCCACACATTGCACTGGTCTGCGACAGGACCTGCCTCGCGGCCCATGAACCCCACATCCAAATGCTTGCGCAGATAAAGCCTTTGTGCTGAAATACTCAAATTACTGTATTTTCCCATGTCCCTCCCCTCCTTGCCTCCTTATGACATCATTGCTCAAATGCAAGCATGCGTCGGATAGAGTTTAAGCGGAAGCTGTTTCAAGCTGTCGTAGGTATTGAGCAGAGTTGCGCTGCGGTGGCTTGCTGGGTGGCTCATGCTGTTAAGGCAATTCTAATGTGTGGGTTAGCCACTGCGGTCCGATACCGAACCCGGACTCTGCCAGTGCTGACTGTGGTTGGCAGCCCCAATCGGCAACGTACAGTCGGTGCTAGCATCGTGCCGGGACGAAAGGGTTTCAGCCGACCGAGGTGACAGCGTCTCCTCGCACACAAGTGATCATTTCGATTGGGCACCTGTAATTCTGCCTGATGAGCTGAACACGAAATGTCTTTCTCCAGCTCATGCCTGCTCGAGCCTGACTTGCTAACTGTGGGTTGATAACCAGTGGCGGCTGACATCATGTGCATTGGTGGAGACCACATGCTTGTCTGTGCCAACCCAGATAGATCAGTAATGAGCCTAATAGAATGAATATGATTAGGTATCCCAAATTGGGAGTAGCCGGAGAAAAGGCATTTAAAAAAGAATTGTATCGTGCTACAAAAGTGTAATTTCAGTGAATCATTGTAGCAACCACAAAGAACAAAGATAGGTCTAATAATCATTACATTGTAGAGCATTTTTCAGTTATGGCAAATGGCTTTGTAATATGAACATATTGGGAACGCTTGGTTCTATTGCGTCAAAGTATTTATTGAATAAAAAATGGCATTCAAGCTCTTTTTCCAGTCTTTACAGAAGACGCAATAGGGAGCTTACCCTTTTGGAAAATGACATTGTCCAAACTCTTTAGTAATCCAACTACTTTCATACAGACAGCCTGACTGAGCGCTCCTCTATTCTCTCAGGAAAGAGGCAAGTGGCCATACTGTAAGGCTGTAGGAAAAACTCAGTTACTTACCCCATCCCCACCCCCTGGCATTCTCTTCTTATGCATTAATTTAGGCTAATGTAGGTACCTTTATGATTCTATGTTTTAAGGGCTTGTTGTCGATGTAATCTGTATGTATTCAGGATTTGTGTTTTGGGGTGTCTTTGTGTTTAGCATAGTTGACTTATACTAGTGCTTTAGTGATGCTACATACTTGCTGATCTGGGAATGTTCTTAGCCAGGTCTGGCACTGTTGTACATATAACTCAATTGAATATACAACAGTACATTGCAAAGGTAACAATTTAGTGTCTGCTAAATGAACGTAATATAACTTCATGCAATCCTAATAGGGCTGCGTCCACCATGTTTCTCTATGCAAGATATTCTTCTGTATCATTTGGACAATCCACAGGCATTAATATTGTTTAAGGATTTTAGCTCTTTGTTTGGTTATAAAATCAACCAGACAAAGCCCCTCTCAATTTGTTCCAGATCCAGTGCAAAATTCTGGCTTCATTAACATGGGTGTTAAAATTCATCCCACTGTTGGGTCTATCATCATTAGCCATTGATAATATGGAAACAGGCATTGACGTTTTGGTGTGTCTAATATTTCAAGTTCTCCTCAGTTTGGCATGGCAATAATTTACTGAAAGGATCAAACCTTTTATATTTCTGTTCTTTTTTCTCACCCTGAATGATGTATGTAGTGCAAGACCTTCCACCATTTGGTGACCTAAGAAAGATGTACTCGCCTTCTTATTTCACATATCTTCAGTTCTGCTCTGCCCTTTGAGTTAATGGAGTTCCCAGGAACAGTTCATTACAGTCACATCCTTTTGTTGAATCTCCAAGGATTTTCTTTAATCACAGGGCCCATATTAATGAACTAGGTCTAACAATGCAAAATAATTTAGGAGGAAACTACCAATACCTTTATTTTGAGTTTGTTTAAATCAGTAGAGCCCGGTTATAGGAATACAAAGACAACAAAATTAGCAGGAAGTGTCATGAGTGCACAACTAGTTCACTGTTTGGGTGACATCCTCAGCCCAATGTGGAATGACTTCATTGGTGGGGGACTACATTTTGAGGCAATGCTGTCTGATATCACATTCCGTATGAGCAACAAAACTAGCCCCACCCCTTTTTTGTTTTGGTTTTTCAGAAAGGGAAAAAGGAGATGAAAGTCATTTAGATATTAGTCATCAATGAATGTAACAAATGTGCGCTCTTGTTTGGTGTTCAGAGCTTCGCTTTTGTCCACATATGCAGGGTATATGTATGTGGTCTTGAGTTGTTGTTTGTTGTGTTTAGATTTAGTTTGTCATGTCTCTCCTCCAGGGGCTTTGTTTTTATGGTTATAAATGATTAAAAAGATTAGTAAAAGCAGAAATAGAATTTTTAATATTATTTCAAAAGGGCATTCCTGCTGAAATTCATTTTTGCACAACACTGGGTCCATTCCGAGGTCTGTGTATACTCCTCCTAAGGCAGAGCAGCTTTCCAAAGGAGGTTCATTAGTGTAATACTGTGTGTAACCTATCACCTATAACCAGGATCCTGCAGTATGAAAAATGTGAGTGCTCTATCACCACACAGCCCTGGTGATTTCTGGAAAGGTTAGGGCCATGATTTTAAATGAAGCTGGGTGAAAGAGGGAGAAAAGAGTGCAGAGATGTGGACTGTCTGTTGTACTGCTGGATTTGGAAGGAGGTTACATTTTCTATTCCACCCATCAAGAGGGAAAGATTTTCATATCATCCTTTCTGTCATTGGTTGGTGTCGTTCCTGCTGAATTGCTATAGATTTTGTTTGGTAGATATTGATTAGATGGCCTTGCTCTCACTTGTCAAAAAGTTTGTTGATTTTATATCTGACCTATAAACTGTTTTAACATAAAACACTGAGGGTGTGATTGTTCATTCTGCACCACTTCATACAAACAAACATTCCTGCACCACATCGTTGCCTTGTAGATGAAAATGTAATGCCATAGCTAGATTGGTCAAATTCTAATTGGGCATAGATAGCAACCGCATGCTAATGACTTTGGGCTGCATCAGCTACTCAGCAATGTTAACCTCCTGAGCATCTTGCAGCGCAGCGTCTGTAGTTCTGTTTGTGATATCTTATGCAGACAAACTCCAGGCCTGCCTCCTGAAGAGTGCTTCTGAACTGAAGGACAGGTGTTTGGGTTTTTTTTTTTTTCATTATGTTGGGAATTCTTCAGTCATCAACTGTAGAGTTCTTCCTTGGCCTACAAGGAAACAGTTGAAAACAATTGATGATGCCGGTGCCTGCCCAGTGCCTGCCCAGTGCCTGCCCGCGGCAGATGAGTCCGGTTCTGCTCAAGGTTTCTTCCTGCTATCAGTCAGGGAGTTTTTCCTTGCCACTGTTACCCTAGGCTTACTCTTTGGGGGCCAGTTCTCTGTAAAGCTGCTTTGTGACAAAGCTCCTTTGTTAAAAGTGCTATACAAATTGAATTGAATTGAATTGAATGGAATGATGTTTTCATTTGCTCTTCTTTCTGTGACTAGATTTCATCGTTGCAATGCCCATTGGCTGAATATTCGTATGCCTGATTTGGACATGTCCAGTCAGATTTCAGCATACCAGGACAGGAAAAGGCTTGTTTTCCACAGACATTGAGCCATGGAGTCTCAGGTCTGTAACAGAGACTAATTGAAGTGCACCTTGACCAAGATGGTATGAAGCCAATTTGTTCTCCCAATACAAACCCCTTGTCCCGGTCAACAAAATGACAGTCTAGACTTAGACTTAAACAAGTGGACCAAATGAGAATTCTTGAACGTGGATTTTTACTGATTTTGTTTTCTTTATATATACATTTCTAGCAGAACTATGACCACAAAGTCAGCTCCCAAACTTTAATAGCTAATTTTGTCCAAAGTACTGAGAACTCCTGGTTTTGAATGAGTTAGAATAGCAATTTATGGAAATTGTTTGAAAAAAAGTTGGTTATTTTAATTACGTGTGTCAACATGTTTAGGAATATACTTTAACCTATAAATAATAGATTTGATTATGGGGTCCTGTTGTTTAAGTAAATCAGGTATTAGGATCCCACCAGTATCCCCTAAAAAGACTACATAAGTGGTGTAGCCTTTTTCTTGAAACCAACTGTAAAAATTCATGGCATTGAAAACATCACAGTATGAGCTCTTTATTGCATTGGGCGAATCTAATTATCCAGAAAGCAGAGAATGTTTTGCTTTCATTAGGCAGAAATAAGATAATGTTTATGAATATATTGAGTAGAGCGAAATTAAATAATCCTTCTCTGCAATTGTGAGTATGTCATTAAACTCAAGCAGCCCAGTTATTGAGAATATACATTTTGTAGCTTGATGGTATTATTGCTATGGTAAGGAAGTACGTTTTGGTTTTAAATGAAATAAACATGTTTTTTACTGTCGAGTCAATTGCTGGCTTTTATTCTATAGATCTAACAAAGCTTCTGGGACTGAAGCTAAGTAGCCATCAATGAAAGAACAGGTAAAAAAAACACACATCATTTATTTCTGAGAGACCTGCTTGACAGAGGGGGGGTGGGAGGAGGGGGGGGGGGTTATTTTCTTAGCAACTGGGTCATCAAAATATGCAAAGACATAAATTACGTCTGGGCATCAGTGCTTTGCCATTTGGCTCTATAATGCCAAAGAACATAAACATGGTGATTAACTGTATGCTGACACTGCCAAAGCAAGTAATTGCACGAAGGGTGCGTGGGTTGGGATCGTAGAGCGAGAAAATTAGAGAGGAAGACATGGGCCACTGGTTCAGACGTCCGGAGTGTACCAGTAAATGACTGCGATGGCTAATGAATTCCCATCATGCTGGCGGCTGGACCGATCTCGCGCTGTACATCATTTACTCTCAAGTGGCGAAATAACCGGAACCGTTGGTAGTAATCAACTTGCACTTGCTCTAATCTGTCTAACTCCGCTGCTTGAGTTCTCTCCACTCGGAGCATTATGGGGCATCGAGTGATGGGAAACGGGGTATAGAGGGGATGCTGTGCTCTCTGCATCAAACCTTAATACAGGAAATGAGTGATGAATGGCCATAACGGACAAATATGATTGGCTAATCTACACAGGCAGTGACATCTTGGAAACTGTTGCCCAAAACTAGTCTTATTGTCACCCGTCTATGTCTGTACTGCTGCTACTGTTATTTATTTATTTATTTTTCTTTTTTTTTCCATTTGTCTGCATTCTCTGTGTTTGCAACAGGCTTTAGAAATGGAAAAACATATTTACAAAATGACAAGGGATGCAATAGTAATGTTTGTACAATTGCAATAAAAAATTTCCAGACAAATGCATACATCACTGCCATGTTCAGTTAGGAATAGAGAAAATGCTTCAGTATTATTTGAATGGAGCATTAAGCATATTATGTCTCATGAAATGGCCAGTGGTTATTAAGCTGTTTTCATAAATTTGTTTTTTTGATTTGTAACAGAACTACATCACACATTATGTTGCAAATCCCTGTAAAATCTAGACCAAGACTAAAAATATTTGTGTCTTTTTTATATTGCACCCAGACTGATATTTTCATATTGCGCAAGCTGAGAATGTGAATTAACATTTGGTAAGAAGTATTGCCACTGATCCCAAAGACTCCAGTGTAAT
Organism: Anguilla rostrata; assembly: GCF_018555375.3. NCBI lineage: Eukaryota > Metazoa > Chordata > Actinopteri > Anguilliformes > Anguillidae > Anguilla > Anguilla rostrata. The sequence continues at coordinate 12,047,581 of NC_057936.1, forward strand.
AGTCTTCTTGGTATAGATGATATTGCAGTGCCTTCCCCAGTTTTAAACACGGTGAGCCCTTTGGGACAAAATCATAGCAGAGAATACAGTCTCTAGAGTCTAATTGTGCTTTTTTTCTTATAATTTCTTTCAGCCATGTTAAATGAGACTATTTGGTTGCCATTTGCCATGACTGCTTTGCCCTACACACAACACCCATGCCTTAACACATGTCTTATTGACCAAAATGAAAGCCACATTTTGTCTGAAGCCAATGGGGTGCAGCAGAACGGTGTCTAAGAATTCCGAATGATGCTTGCATCCAGTGAAGTCGGAATAGAGCCATTCCTGTAGAACAGGGATGTGTGTGGGTGCTCGGGTAGTGAAGAAAATGGCTGTTATTGCTGCTGGGCATGATCTGCTGGAACTGGGATCTTAATACATTGTCAGATTGGGTGATGGCCTTGGGATATCTATAACTGCGTTTCTATTATCCTGTTTCCATAGTGTCACTACACCCAGGCTTCCGCACACAAGTTTGAAAAGTATTAACACAAACATAAACAGTAACAGTAAGGGTTGATGCACCTTCATTCACAGAAGCACATCTCTTAACACAGGCTTATTGTTGGTGGTGATTCATACCATGCAGTGGCTGTCGTTGGCTCAGGCGCATTAGCCCAGTTATACAATGTCCTCCTCAGTGAGTCATGATACAGCATATAAAGTGTGGGTTGTGCCACTGGTACCTACGGCATTTGCCCGGCATTTGAGTGTTGTTTCGGACCAACTTGTTTCAGAGTCTTCCTGTGTTGCTGTGGTTTGGTCAGTTCTATTTCAGGATATTCATGAAACTAAAAATACTCACAGAATATAATAGTATTCCTCAAATCCTTAATTGAAGCAGAACCCCAACCCCGTCCTGGACAACAAGCTTACAAAAACACACCGTGGCATGGTATTCCTAAGGAGATGTGCTCAAAGTTTCTCAACAGACACGGACAGCATCTATGACATATTGGCCCTCAGAAATCTTCAGTTTAATGTGACGATATATATCCTCTAAACCAGATGGGCTACACTTCAGTTTTATATTGTGCAACTGAATCAGAATTCTTCTCCTAGCTGCGATATGATGTTTGATCAGCTCCTATCACAGGCCATTTTCGTTTTACTTTTGTTTAAATAATATTTTTGTATCTGATATAGGATACGAACCATGAATGCAGTCAGAAGGTTCTCTTTCTGGTGACTGTGTAGAACGGAAAGAGCTATGACCGTCGGTCTCTCAACAGTTGCTCGTGATTTTTCCTCTCTTTTCTTGCGTCATAGCTGCTCTTTAAGCTAAATTGTTTTTTCCGGATTAAGGGAACGGGCATCCATACACAGTGCCAATTCAGTTCTGATCCTGCTGCTTTGAGTTTGAAAGGGACAGACAAACTTCCAGAGGTTTTGCCCCCCCATTTCCTAGGCTGTCATTCTTTGTTTCTTTTTTGCAAATTAAACACCACATACAAAGGCATACTCTCATCACAGCATCTCTTAATCACAGGAGCCCAGGTGACATAGAGCCAGAGGCTGATGTGCATAATCAGAGTGGGCTCAGTGGCTAAAAGCTTGTCTCTTTAATGAGTGGTCCTGTCCCCATTCCCTCTATGGAAATATTAATCAGTATTTAAATCCACATGTGTCTGTAGAGTGGACATGTAATGAGTCACCACTCATGGTATTAGTGCCTCATTATATTTTGTGGTTCTGGTAATGCGGTAAAACAGATTTGTGGAGTTTGTTCATTTTGTTTCATTTATTTCATTTGATTACATTAAAAATCACCACGACAAGGTCCGTTCTTCTTGTGTTCATTGCAAATACAGAGTGATGTTTTAATCTACCCTGGCACATCTTAAATTAGCAAGGCAATTGCTGGCAGAAACCTGTCTGTCCCATTATACTGTTTTACCAGGGAATATGTCCAATATGCTTCAATTGACCTTTTCTGTCTGCTTAATGGGATTCCAACAAAAAGTAGGTGAATACCTCCTTTTCAGAAAAAAATATTATATGCCATTTCATATGTGAGTAGATGGAATATGAGTAAGCATGTTTGAGTATTGAATCAAGGTTTTAATTTAGAGCACATTTTACGAGTTTAAAATGCAATTATTTTTATTAGGAAAACTGAGAATCATATGCCAGCAGTAGAATGATTGTTCTAGATTTGAGGAATTTACATTTGAGAAATCATTTGCTTGTCATGCTATAATATCAAATTCCTATCACTGAGATTGCTTCCATATACTTTATATTATTGCACAAATGGCTGCTATTTAGAAGTAAGATAGGTTGCGATGGATGTTTGAATTAAGTCATCATTCATCCAGTGATTCAGATACCAGTAAGCACTTGGCTATGTATCCACTAGACAGGATTAAGACCGAACTTCCGAAATATTTTTAACTGATGCAATCAATGACTCTCCACGCTAGACCCACCCTTCTGGGTTTTTCTTTCTTATGTTTCAGAAAATGACAAAAGGTACGCAAAGGTTAATTTTAATTTGTCTGTGGAATATCTGCCATTACCCAATAGTGCATATGAGCCATGGTGGTGCTTAGTACTGACATGCTAGCTCTGCATGAATGACTCCTTCTTCTGTCTCACCGCTGTATCTGGGACACAAAGAAAATGAGATGGGTGACCAGAGGGACCAGTGATAAAATGGCTAGTTTACTGTGTTGGCTTCTGTACTGTCCTGTGTGGAGTTGTCTTCGTCAGCACTTTGAGGTGCTACACTATATTATGTATTGTATTTGTTCGCAAGCATATAGCATGGTAATTGCACGTATGATTGTGGCAACACTGAATTAATGAAGATGATGATATTTAGCTTGAAAACATCAGAGTCTAGAAAAAATATTTCTTTGTTTTATTTTACATCAGCTGGACATTGATCTGGCTCCCCTATTTTGTTACAAGCCTACGGTCCATAGCTATATTGTAACCCACTGTCACTTTTTATTAAAAAGTGACAGTGGGACAAAATATGCAACATTTTATCTGAAACCAAATTTTATCTGAAGTGCTATGGCCCTGGATGATCATTTTGTACGGTAGCCTTACACGAGTGCACTTCGATGACTATTTGCAAATGCTGTTCATCAGGCCATGGAGACGAACATTCACCTTAATGGGTTTCTTTGGAAATGCTGGAAAAGAGGGCCGATAAAATGCTGTCAGTGTAACTGCAGGCATTATGTAACTATTTTGGCAGGGACAAGAAATAATGAGAAAGTGTGTGATGCGGAACAACGGCTGAGCCTGGCCATTGTCCAAAATATCAGTCAAATTAATATTTAGGTTCACCACTTTTTTATTTCACTTGCGCACGCAGGCTGTCCACCTTCCTGCTTTTCCCGGCAGCAGATGCCTTTTATGTTATCTGATGTAAAACAAACAGGATGTTGTTGCCGGTGAGATCCTAACATTTTGCCCATTTTACTGTTTAAGAAACAGAATGCTGAAAGAGGGAGGACTCCCCTGGTGATATATCTGCATCACATACAGGTGAATGGGTTTTTAAAGCTGAGATCAGCTGCCCTACAGGCATAGAGGTTATATCGTCTCATTTTTCAGTCAATTGCCCTTGTTAAGGGCCAGCTCGATGCAGTAACTCTCCATCCTACACTGTGCATGCTTGCGATAAAGCCTTGCTTCTGGTAACAGTGTGCTGTAATTTCTTGTAAAATATCAATCTAACAGAATTACTTCCTTGATTCTGTTGTGGTTGTTGTCCAGGGGGAATGTTGATGCTTGTTGCCAGGTATTGAGAACAATGGGTGTCCCTGGTATGGGCAAGTTTATTTATGGATTTCTTACTATTTCATTTGTCTCCATATGTCATGGTTTACAAGAGGCACAGCCAATGTGAATTTACAGTAAATTATATCTCCAATGTCTGTTATAGCTTGGGACCTGTTTTTGGTGACAATGTTTTATAGCTAGTAATTCAGTCTTCTAGTTTTATAGCCAGTAATTCTGTCTTCTAGTTTTGTGTGGACTGTACAGTCTCATTATGCTGCTACAGTACCTGTGAAGTTCTTGTTATCATTGGATAATTATATATGATGAAATTCCAGCTACAAAGTGGCACTCATTTATTAATTTTATTCAGTATTTCATGCTGAGGTGACAGTGGGTAGCACACTAGCACTGTCACCTCACAGCAAGAAGGTCCTGGGTTCAAATTTGGCTTTCTGGGTTTGCATGTTCTCACCACCGTCCAAAGAAATGCAGGCAGGCTCACTGGAGACTCTAAATTGTCCATAGGCATGAGGGTGTGAGTGAGTGTGCGAGTGAATGGTGTGCCCTGCAGTAGATTGGCAGCCTGTCCAGGGTGTATTCCTGCCTCTCGCCCAATGCACGCTGGAATAGTCTCCCCTCGCCACCCTGCCCAGGATAAGCGAGTATAGATAATGGATGGATGGATGGATATTCTCACTAATGCGTCAATGATAATGCTTATTAATGTTTACCAGTAACAAAACGCTATTTGTCAATTTTGTGATTTTCTGCCATAATATAATATAAACTTATTAATATATAATATGAATATATTATACTAAGATTCTGAACCTGTTACTTCAATAATAGATCTTTAAATGTTTGTTTTCTTCCTTTTTGATGATTCCGAATTATGAGGTCTATTCCATGTTGTTTATGCGCTAATTTCTTGGATTGCCCCAAATGTAACAGTACAACCCTTTATTTAGGCTTCATATAATCACAATTCTATTTTGCTGTTTTCATTCAAAAACTATAATAGACAAGCAGAACTATGCTATAGAGACAAGTAGAAATAAATTTAACAAATTGGACCTTATTTACAGCATGTTTCAGGAGTATTTGATTTTTATTTTTATCAGAAGCCTATGAAAAGGAAAATACATACATTTAAATACATACAATACATAGTTTCACATCCAGTCCAGTATAGTGGATAATATCTTCTTAGGGGCTGCAGAGACCAAATGTGAAGTGGCATTTTTTTCAGCCCTTTGTTATCAGTTGAAGCATCCCAGAGACCGTAAGAGCTGAAGTATTGATTACAACATGCTGCTTGTTTGCCTCTACAACTCAGCTGGCAGGTTTGGCTTGTTGGTGCATTCTCCACACAGAGGGTAGGTTGTTCAGTTAGCTGAACATGACTGTTGTGGAAATTTTTAAAAATGCTCTTTCCCTCTATTGCACTTCTTGGGGTTGACCTTTGAACCCTTTTTTGTTGTTGTTTACCTCATTTTTGAGCTTGGCGACTGGGAGATTCACTCAAGAACTCTGCTGGGTTTGTCAGGAGGGGAGAGCATAGCAAAATCTGGCTGAAATTGTCTGCTGGTTTGAGGACCGAGAGGTCAGAATACATAAAACTGAAAACGGCGCAGGACAGTTTTTGGACATTGCTGTCTATCACTGTGCTTTATTATTGACAGTTTATTTACATTGCTGGGTAGGGGCAAGGTGATAGCTGACTGAAAAGAAGGCTCTGCCGATGCTTGAAGTGCAGGACAGGAAACGGCCCTAGCAAAACTGACATCCCTACTTATATTGCATGTTTGAACAGATAAATTAACAAAACGTTACAGTAGCATTCCAATTATATATCTGCTATTACTGACAGCGATGGCTAACTAGAATCTATTACAATATATGCATCGTATATGCTAGTTTTCAATAGAGATTTCATTGAGACAAAGAAAAAGGGAAACTGATAGCTTCCATTTGGACTAATAACAGAGGCAGCTGACAGCTGACATTGCTGGGAGAAATCCATAGGTTATGTAAAAAAAATCAGAACTACATTTTCAAAGCCATCATGGAACATCGTTCCTAATTTAATTACCAAACCTTCTGTTTTTAATATGCCATTCTGTGTGACTTTAAAAAACATGCCCAAATGCATGTGAGAAGACACAAAATTTTAATGTAATTTACATTTTAATGGCTTAAAAAGTCACTTTTGGCATACATTTTAATGACGCACTCAACTCAGAGCAGTAAATGAGTAATGGCAAAACTCTACATTTATTTTTTTTTTCCCCACCCACACCAACACAACAAAGACAAACAGTCTTTCTCAAGCATGTTTCATTGGTGGGTTGGGTCTTGTCCAATGGACCCCATTACTCTGATTGATCTAGCTCCCACAATACACCTACAATGAATGAATATGAAGCATAGGCTGTATTCAGCTGTAGCTGGTTTAGTGGCATTCAGGAGTTTGTGGCCTAAAGGATGTAAATGCACTTCAAGTAATTCCAAAGTAGCTTGCACAGGGATGTAATGTTGTATCTTAGACTGCCATGTAATAACAAATCAAGCAAGCAGTGCTGATTTGTGCCATATAATGCTTTAACCAAATGATTTGACAAAAGACCACAAACATTTTAGAAGAGTGGCATTTTGAAAAATAATACTGTCAACAGTCATCTGGTAAAAGGTACAGACTCAAAGTAATGTTGCACATTTAGCATTTATTCAAATCATAGTTTTTAAAAGTAATACACTCAAGACCTTGAAGAACCTGGTCTTTGATATAAATAGTCCAATAAATATATTAATTGGTAATGTGCGCACCATGTGCATACACCAGATGCTTTTGTGGTTTTAGAAGTTAGAAGAATACTTATTCTTATTCAGATTTAATGAAAGGGAAAGGGAAGTAGAGCCAGTGTAATTTATAAATTACTTAAAATCCATTAGCAGTTTGTGTGTCCCAGGGTTACAAAAGGATGGCCATGATGGTTTTGTGCTATTTCTTTTGACCAATCAAAACATGTTTTACCTTGTTATTTTCATGCACTAGTTGCTACTGTTATTATTAATATATTCACAGAAAAAACCAATGGCTAGACAGTGAAGTCTGGGTTTTTTTTCCCAATTAAACCTTAATCAAAACAGTCATAGCCTCATAAATGAGGATTTTTAAGTTCAAAGAACAAAAAATCTACGGGTGGAATTGAGCAAATTGCTATAACCCGGTACATTACATCTCTTCTTGTTTTATATAAGGTTAATGGTCTTTGTACACTGTCCCTGTTCAAATAAACAAATAAATAAATAAATAAATAAACAAACTTTGGTGCTGATTTTCAAGACACATAAAATAACATACAGTTGCTTTCACAGTAAGAATTTTGTTTATTAATTTTAACCTGATTTAAACGGCCAATCGTATTTTCAGTCTCCATGCTGCAATGTCTCCTGTCGATGCAGGAGAGCACAGGCGCACTCTCTATTGGAGTCTTTCTGCTTGCTTTCACTCCTCAGTCCAGCAGCTGAGCTGTGCAATCACTGCATCAGAGGAGTAAATATTCAAGCACCGCTGGCATTGGCTGCAGAAGGCTGATTGATCAGTGAAGATCGCTGGTGACGACGCGACATGGGTCAACCTCCCTTGGCCATGCTGCTAATTTGACACCCCACCTGGGGTGCAACCACACACAGTGTCAGTTAACAAGATGAACTGAGCAGGCCCATGAGCTTTCTCTCTCTCCCATGAGTTTTATTTGTCTCATTTTCAACAGACAAACAAAGACATGCTGAAATGTTTATGTAGCCAATGAATAGATGTCCCAAAAACCAAGTCTTCATGGTGGGGGGATTACATTACAAGCTTAGGAGAGATTAGAAGATACAAAAAGATCTAAAGTTATCATCTAGAAGCTATAATATCTGCCAGTTGAATTGTTATTCACATAGCACATCAATACACATTATTCTTGTTACACAAATGATGAGCCAAAATGGGCTGATGGACCTGTCTTCATCAGTTAACTCTTACCTAACTAAAATGGCTGAGCAGGTTTGAGCTGAAAATGAATGTATTTCAGAAATGAGCACTCAGTGAAGTACAGGATACTTAGCCATTGCTTTGCCGTTAAAAAATTACCATTATAGAAGTAATTATTTTTGCCGGTAACTAGTGGCTTCACACAAATGTACAAATAAATGTAAATATATTTGTTTTCACTTATAGACTTCATTTTATTATTTTGTTAATTCTCAATATAGCTCTGAATTGAGTGAACCATTTACTAGAGAGAGCTGCATAGCCATTGCAACTGATTGCAGACTCTGATGCTGGATAAGGATTTAAACCACAAACCTGTAGATGCCCCTATACCAATCATTATAAAGCTACGCAGGTCACCACAAACTTCTGTAAGTATTTAAAATATCCTTCATTGCACGGTCCATTTGGAAACATTCACAAAAACTGAACTAATTTTTTTAAACTCCAGAAAGTTCTCCAAAATCTCCCGCCCACACTCCAGACACCTAAAAGTAAGAACCTTGCATTCAAATCCATACCAACTGCGAAAACATGGCCATGGGACATTGTTTTGGAAAAACAATAGCAATGTTGTTTTGCAAGAATAAAGGACGTTTTCATCATGCAGATGACAAAAATCTCAAAGTGAACAATAAATATTTCGCATTCACTTTATATCCTGCCACCTCTTTGTTCATGACCTGAAATTCCCTTTGTGGTATAATTGTGGCTGTGAAAGAATAAATGATTTCACATTCTACATTTAAGACTTTGTTGATTTCAGTCGTAGGTCTATCAATTAATCAATTCAAAATATAACCTCTTCCAAAAAAATCGTTCACCACAGCACGTAACAAAAAGTGAAAGCTGTAGTTCTCTAAAAATAAAAAATAAAAATAAGAAACTGGCTGAATGTCCTTTAATTAACGTGGAATATTAATTCTTTTTAATAAGATTTTCTTTCAAATGTGCTATACAGAGAGTAATCATCCCTCATTTGACCTAAAAAGTGTCTAATTAAAAACTATTAATAACTCCTGATTCTTCAGGAATTGCAATAAAACCAGCATACGCAGGGGTACTCCTGGACCAGGGTTGAAAATTACTGACGTAGACTTCAACTGACATACTGACATCATAGATGAATTGTAGTCCTATTGTGCATATTTTCATTGCCGCTTCAGCTATATGGAATTGTTGTTTTTTTGTGATATATAGCAGCTATTACTGCTGATGAGCCTTCTGGGAAGGGCACCAGACCAGGCTAATGAATCTCTCTGGAGGGGTCTCATGTTGAATCATGAGTAGATTCATTCACAAGTCCTATTCTTTTGTGTAGCCAGACTTCTCTGGAATGCCACGCAACCAAATACTCTAACCTCTTCATCAACAACATCCCCGTGGTTGCGGGCTAGCTCTTTGTACGGAAGTAATGAATACCCAAGAAATTAATTTGCATAAAGGGTGCTTCATAGAAGTCACACTAAAAACATGCAACACATTATCTGAGAGCATATTTGATCTGATCCTTATAGTACATGAAACATTGCATTTGCTTTAGTTCTATCCCTGTTTCTCAGAAACTGAACAGAAACAGCCAGCTAATTTTATGAGGAGACTTCTTCCACATTTGTGATGTCAACAACAACAACAACAGCAAAAAAAATCATCCCAGTCTATGCTTTCAGATGGGATAAGTCCAGCAAGGGCAGGGCAATCTGTGACATAGTGACATGGGTTTACTTCACCGTCTTGCGATGGTTTTCTAACCATATTAAACACCCCTTCTTTAAGTTGTTTTGGCTAAAAGAATCTGGTAAATGCCAAAGTTGTAAATTGCATACATCTCAGAGTCTGTGATGCCATGACACCCCCATATACTGTACATATACAGTCAATATCCATTAATAGGTACACCTATCTAGTACTGGGTAGGACGCTCATTTGCTTCCAGAACAGTCATGAATTCTTCATGGCGTGGATTCCACTAGGGACTGGAAACATTCCTTTAGGATTTTGGTCCATGCTGACTCAATAGCATCACACAGTGTGAACAAATTACTTTGGGATTTTTGTCCATGCCGACTCAATGAATCTCTTAGATTTTTTGCCGACACATTCATGTTGCGGACCTCTCGTTCCACATCTCAAATGTGGTTTGATTCATTGGATTGAGATCTGGGGACTATGCAGGCCGACTTTCACGTATCTGGAACCAGCTTGAGAAGATGTGTGCTTTGCGATATGGGGCATTATCCTGCTGGAAGTATCCATTTGAATATGTCTAAGTCTAAATACTTATCGACTGTGGTTATAAAATGCACATGGCCAGCAACAATGCCTAGGTATGCTGTGGTATTCAAACGATGCTCAATTGGTAATAAGGGGCAAAATGTGTGCCAAGAAAACATTCCCTACACCATCACACCACCACCAGCAGCCTGCACAGTTGACACAAGGCAAGGACTCATGCTCATTACACCAAATTCTGACCCTACTACGTTGCAGCAGAAATCAAGATTTATCATATCAGGCAATGTTTTTCCCATTTTTAATCATCCAGTTTTGGTGATCATGTGCCCAGTGCAGCTTTACCTTCCTGGTCATAGCTGACAGCAGTGGAACCCTTCATGGGCCTGTGCTGCTGTAGCCCTTCTGCTGCAGTGCTTGATATATTGGGCGTTCAGAGATGCTCTTCAGCACACCCCTGTAATCAGCTGTTCTTTGAGCATTTGTGGGCTTTCTGTCAGCTTGAACAAGTCTGCCCATTCTCATCTGCTCTCTCATCTACAAAGTGTTTTTGCCCACAATACGGGCGCTCAGTGGAATTTTTTGGTTTATTGAACAATATCTCTCAAGATTGTAGTATGTGAAAATCCCAGGAGGGCAATTGTTTCTGAGATGTTAGAACCACCTGGTTCCACATCTGGAATCAACAATCATACCATGGTCAAAGTTGCTTAGATCACACATCTTGCCCATTATCATGTTTGATCGAACAACAACTAAGCCTCTTCATCATGACTGCATACTCTATATATTCCATTGCTGCCACATGATTTGCAGTTTGGAAGAGCAGGCTATTTGCTTTGACAAACTGGTTAACTTAATAAAGTGGTCACTATTCATATATCACAGGCACAGATGCTCACGTTTTGTTTTCTGAACCTGAATTGAATCACTGGTGTACTAAGGTGGACTTGGCAGTTCCAATTCAACAGTGAATTGAATTGAGGAACTGACATGCGTTGCATTATGGGTGAGATGTAAAACTTGGCAGTAAAGTCACATCTCAGTTTAATTAGCATGAAGGATTGGATTCATTCTCCATTTCATTTTGGTGTAAACATGTTCCTCTCATAGTGAATAATTAAATGTTATAAGAAAGGCCATTTGAAAATGTGTGCTTCTAGGAGGCCATATTGAATTTGTGATATTGTGTGCTTTGTTCATGAGATTCACTTGATAATGGATTGTTCTTTGTTAAGCTAATTCCCTTTTTTTACCTCCACTGCAGAATGCCTGTCAGTGCAGTACGATAAATCTCCTCTCTAAGGAATATGGTCCTGCTCAGAATGATTATCCCTTTCCCATAAACCTTCAGCAGTATACTTCAGTTCTTAGAGGAGCTCTGAAAATTTGTTTGTGGTGGAATTTGTGAGAAATGACTTGCCTGTGCAGGTGATAAATTCACCTCTCAGTCCACGAGGTTCCCATACATCTCAGCCACCAATCAGGGTCTTTCTAGTTCACATAAAACATAGCTGGAAAAAAATGGCTTATCTAATTCAATCTTTTTAACAGACATTGCAGTTCAATACAACCACTGTAATATATTATGCACTATTTGTATTATTCCTTATGTGGTAAACAATACAAAGTTTACACAGAGAGATATACTGTGTTTATATGAACAATAAATATAAATTCATTTCAGTATAGTTACTGACAAATTGTACATAGCTGTCAGTTCCTCCTTGGAATTGCCTATCACAGCTTTGTTAGAGGCAGTATTCAAGCATAGCTGCACAAGTTGACTGACGTTGATTGTGAAAAGCTCTGAAAAGCTGTGTCTGGAATAAGGCTGATTTTTTTTCAGCTGCAAATGAAGAAAAGGACAATACGTACCAAGTCCAAATAAATAATGTGGTTATTAGTTATAGTTACCAATTGTTTTTCGGGTTTTTCCTGGCTGAAAAATAGGGCTCAGGTGGTGACTTTGTCTGACAGTGATTGCGATCGGTCTGGCTTTACTCCCAACGTCAACTTGATGTGGTGTCTTCCTATATTTAAGGCAGCTACATTTGGAATGTGAAATTCAGTAAAGTCTTTGAGAGATCAGAACAATTCATTGAAAGGCTACAAAGAAACCACGCCACTCAATCACACACTCATACCTACGGGCAATTCAGAGACTTCAAATAGTCTTTGGACTATGGGAGGAAACTGGAGTACCTGGAGGAAACTGACACCAACACAGGGAGGACATGCAAATTCCACACAGAAAATTCAAACCAGGGACCTTTTTGTTGTGCTTGACAGTGCTACCCACCTCTCCACCATGCCGCCCAAAAGTAATTTGATGTATTTCTATCATTGCAGGCACCTTTCGCTACCTGATGTCATCATACCAGGTAACTCACAAGTCTGTTTATACGGCTGCAGTCAAATTCATTATTGTCCAAACAAAGACCCAGTGTGGGCCAAAATGTTGAGTCTGGTTGAATATGTTTTTTTTCTGGGAGCAATAATCGTAGTGTGTGGACTTTATTCCAGTTTTTCAGACTTTTTGAAACCCTACTTCAATACTGTTGCTCACATGGCCAGACTTGATGTTGAGGTAGATTATTTGTTCTGTTGCAATTCTATGGAGTCTGTTATGAAAGGGACTGTGTTCTTTTAAGCCAATATAGACTTTGCAAGACATACATGGATTCCATATTTTTTTCCTCTTCTGAATCTGTATATTGATTCTGAACTGCAGTAAATTAAGTGATCAATTTTCCAGTATTGTGGATGGTTTCTGTGTTATTGAAGGCATACAGAACTTGTTCAGTGGCTGTTCCTAATTGGTCTCATTCTAAGCCCTGAAAATCTACAGTATGGGTGACTAAGCCTTGAAGATAAGATGTGCTGAATTTCACACAGTTAAGAAGATGGAATTCATAAACCTGAGATTTCTTCCCATTGGGGAGTTTTTTCTCACGACTGTTTGAGGGGTTTTCTCCCCACTGGGAGTTTTTCACCTCATGTGCTTGCTATTTGGAGGTTCAGGCCTGGTGTTTGCTCTTTGTGCTCTGTCTCTTGCCTTGCTATTCTGTAAAGCGTCTTTGTGACAGTTCTCGGTAAAAAGTGCTATACAAATAAAATAAATTTGATTTGATAAACAAAGGGTGATGATGGCAGATGGAATGAAAACCCTCCGACTTGCTGAATTTTGGGGGGAAATTAAGTAGAAATGGAAAAACAAAATAATCCTCTTTAGTCCAAAAAGAATAAACAGGAGCGTTTAGCATCAATGTGCATCAGTCTCTAATTATGACGTTCTCGGCTATGAATGAGAGAGGAATCCGAAACAAGCAGAACAAACAGAAAGTAGGCTGGTCTCTACCTACGGTTTATTGGTTTTAGACTGACCCCTTGATCCAGTAAGAAGGGGCCTTTAAATGATGATTGGGAACACAACACTCAGATAGGTTGTCCAAATCCTGGTGATTTGAAGTGCATAATGCAAGTATGCTCATTTGGTTTGTCCAGTTAGTACTTGCCAGTTGGCTGAGAATAGTTGCCTGGTTGCCAGGTTACTTTGCGACACTAAACTTGAAGAACTAAAATTGCAGTTTCAATATCTCAGTGAAATCTTGTTGTGGGTATGAGAAGGTGATTGGTTATGTTCATACTGCCAGAAAATCTGGAATTCAATCACAAGCCAACAGAAAAAAAAACTGATAATCTTGTTGCAGTCTTTGCAGAAACATACAACCTGATTGCGAGATACATACTGCCCTCTACTGATATTCAGACAAGTTGTTTTCTGTATTCAACACTATGGTATATAACAAGGGCTAATAAAATGGGAATTGTGTCTTTTTGGTTTTGTATGATTTTTTTTGAAAATCATTGGCTCAAACCTAATACCAGAGCTGTGTAATTACCCAGAATAACATTAAATTGTTGAATAATATCAGAAATATTCATATTTATCCTGTGATAGGGATTTAGAGGGAGGAAATCTGCATTTCGAATTATCCTTCTGATTCTGATTGCTCTTTGTGTAATTAGGATTCATTGTTTGTTGTTCAGACTTCCCAAAGGATCACATTGCGTGTGTGAAATAATGAAGAATAGTATTACCTCTCATCCTTATTTTCAGTCCTCCCTTAACCTCTTGCTGCACATAATAGATTTTTTCTCTAAGCAGGATAGCACAAAAGTTAGATATTTTAAAATTGTGATTATTGTAAATTTGGGAGTATAAGGACTCATAAGCCTTCCTAGAGGGATACTGTACAATTAATGTCTATCTAACTGTAATATCGCACAGTTAAATGCTGTGATATTACAGTACCTCTCATCATTATGAGACTAAATATCTCATCTTGTTTATAACTCGCAGCGTATATTTAATTAATCTTCTAATAACTGTGCATTTATTGTTTTTTGTTCTAAGATGAATATTTCTGTTGAAATCTTTCTGACAGGGCATAATAGCTCATTTATTGCCTGGTTAGTTTTGGACAAGTAAACTTGATGAACCAGAGTGCCAGTATTATGAATAAAATTATAATTTACTAATAATTAATAAAAACAATATCAAAAGAAAGGATGGCCTTAAGTAATGAATAGCCATTTCTATTACAATTCTAATGCTCAATGAGTTTTTAATTGCATATTTTTGTTTCTCTTAAATGTGCTTCATAATTTTAAAAGAAACTAAGCCTCTCATGTTCTGTCTGGTATTCATGTATACCCGGGAGCCTTAGCGTCTCTGGGTGACTCAGGAGTGAGTCAAGCTTATTTTATGGAACAAAACAAGAAAAATTAACACCATCACTCATTTAACGTGTATGGGTGTATTTCAACTGGGACATCCCAACAGATTTCACACATATAATTGGCTGTAATTCTGAAAATATGACAATATTCCTAATTCTTATATTCGTTCTTCATACCATAATGAATAAAAATCATTCAAAATAATCCACAAAAGTCAATGTACATGCATTTAAGTCGGCTTCCATAAATTCAGTTGCTCTGCTGCCACCTTGTGGAAAAAACATCTTTCCCATAAAATAAATATTAGGCTACTCTTATATTTGGTTTCTCAAAAATGTACTATGAAATCACAGGTGCTCGGTCAAATAAAAAATAAACTTGCACAATGTGAAATTCCAAGCTGGGGGTGTGAACACTGGCAGCATGGAGGGAAGGAGGAAGATGGAGAGCTCTGGCAGGAGTTGAGTGGAGAGACGCAGGATTTTCAAATAAACTTGTAAACGGAATTAAAATTCAAAATAATTATTTCCAGTTGTTTGACACATAAACTCGACTTTGTCTGGATCTGTGGACTGGCAGCTAGCAGTGGAGGGAATTCAGAGGAAGAGGATGATATGGACTGGGATGAATAGAATAAAACTAATAGTAAAACAATATGGGGTAGACGCAAAGGAAATTAGCAATGAAATTATCAAATTAGCTTCATCTGCTTTTTCCCGTCCGTTACATCATCACAAATGCTCCAGGCCCACAAAGAAGGCATCTCCCCATTGGACATTTAGGTACATCAGCCAACTGAAACAATTTAGGAAACATTGGGTAACATTGGTTGCTTTGGAATACAGCTTGTGTAATTTGTGAGCTAAAATAGCCTATATTATTTCTTGTAACTTAGCGTAATTTTGATATCAATACTTTTAATAGCAGGCATACAGATTTTACCAGTTTGAATTAATGACTTATAGACAGTGCTTTGTATGTGTGCGTAACCTGGCATTTTCTGTATGATGAAAACGTGTTTTTCATCAGACATGAAAAAACATAAAACAGAGAAATAAGGCCTTAAGGATCAAGAATATTTGTGGGAAGAAGGTAGGAAATCATATGTTGGGTGAAGGCAGGTTACAAAGAGGAGTAATAACAGGTGTACCAGTCGAAGAAAACTTGGAGGAACTGAAAGCAAACAGCCTATAAGAGGTGGAGAGGTGGATTACAATATAAAGAATTACGAAAAGGAAATAGAATTAGTTAGAATACTTAGTGCAGGTTTTGATAAAGGAAGGGAGTTTGAAAATATTCAATTACTACAACCCATGTTAAAAAAAAAATAGAATTTGAGTCATTTAATGAAATAAAAACACATTTAGATAGAAATATTATTTGGTGTGGAGATTGTAATGCCCACAGTACAGTGTGGGTAGATCATAATGATGCCAATTGTTTGTTAATGGAAGAATTAATGGAGAATAAAAAGCTTGTTTGTCTAAGTGATGGAAATGAAACAAGCGCAAATTTTAATACAGTCAATGAATCGACTATTGTTGTCACATTAGCCTCTGAATCTGTAGCAAGAAAATGTTCATGGGAGATGATATGAGAGTACTTTGGGTAGAGATCATTATCCAATATTAATGAAACTAGGAATTAAAGTAGAAAGAGATGCAAAAGAGATTAAATGAGTGGAACTTTAAATTGGCAGATTGGGATACATTTGAGGATATGATTGAGCAAGAAAAAATGAAAATTGATATGAAAAAAAATATTGAAATGGTAAATCAGAGGATAAGTGAAGCAATATTAGTGGCAGCAGAGCAATCTATCCCATGGAAATGTGGTAGCAGTAAAAGGAACAATCTTGATGCACAAAAGAATGTGATGAGGCTGTAAAAAAATCGAAATAAATCTTTTAGAATTATGAAGAGAACACATAATTTACATAATTTGAGTATAAATGGAGGCAAGCTATTGTAAGGAAAACTGTTAGAAATCCAAAAAGAAAGTGTTGAGGTAATTTTTGTAACTCAGTTGGTAGAGAAACACCAGTCTGAGAAATATAGGGAATGAATGATTTAAAAAAATTTATGGACTAAAGAGAGAATATGGACACTCGGGTTCAGATAATGGAGAAAGGTTAGCAGTGTTTAATATGGAGAAGGCTGAAATGCTTTCAGAGACATTTGTCAAAGTGCACAGCTCTGATGACATCAGTGAAGAGAGTAAAAGGGGTCGAGAGGCAACCATTACAGAGAATAGCAGAGTAAAAGAATGAGGAGATAAATGCTTCAATGAATATACTTTCCACTTCAGTAGAATCTGAGTCTGTTACTAAGAAATCGGGGATAACTTCACCAGGTAAAGATCAAATGTGTTATAATATGCTATCATCTTAGTGAAGCATCAAAATAATATTTTTTCATGTTCTACAATAAAGTGTGAGAAGAAGGGAGATTTCCTTCTGTTTGGAAGGAAGCTGTAATTGCACTGGGAATTACCGATAAAAGACAGTAGCAACCCAACTAATTAAAGACCTAAAGCCTTGACATCACATTTATGTAAAATTTTGGACATAGGAAATATGTATTATGGATTTGTCCTAATTTATATGGATGCATCAAAAACCAGCAATGACAAAATGAGAGGTTAAATTGTTGTCCCAGAATATGAAGTATCATATATGAAGATTAAGTGGTCATCTGTTCATATGTACAGGTGAGATGACTGCCATTTTACTGGCTTTGCAGTGAGTAGAGGGAGTAAGGCCACTCTGGGTGGTTGCTTGTTCTGATTCCAGTTCAGTGCAGATGAGTAAGATGGAGGAAAAGATGATAAAACCAATGGAATAGTGACAGTACAGGACATGATTCAGGAAAGTGAGGGAATAATGAGGAAGGCAGGAGTAGAAGACAGAAGACGATCTTATCCAGAATGAGACTTGGACATACAGGCTTAAAACACTTAATCTAATGAGCAAATACAACAGTGGAAGTTGTGATTACTGCTTTCAAGAAGAGACTGATGAACATGTTTTGTTATTTGATATACCCAAAATATCGTTTAGAGAGAGAAATCTTGGTTAAGAATCTAGGAGATAAGGGGATAAATTATGATTTAAGAAATTCAGGGCAACAATGAATTTTTACGCAGGGCTAATAAACAGGATATTTTGTTTTTTTGTAAGTTAGGCTGATAGAATCCCGATCCACACTCCTTTCCAGTCAGTGGCGGTAATGCTCCTAAACTGTGGTTGTCAACCGCCATAAAACCCTAAGAATAATAAGAAGAAATGTGCTTGTGCTGGAACGATTTCGCCCGATTTCTGAAACGCGATATTATGTTTGGTTAATCCTGCTTCCCGTAGGCTACTTCACTGGCGCGCGCGATATTTAATGTATGTAAACATGGATCTGTCGCTAAGCTGAGTCTTATGTTCCTGGTTTAGCTACGTTTTGTGACAACTTTATATGAAGTTACGCACCGTAAATGAACATCGGAGTTTGTCTTGTAATTATGTAGTTTACTGGTGTTCAGGATTTAATGCAATCTCAGAGTGCAGGAACAGTAGAAATTCTATCCAATTAAGATAGCTAGCTAAGTCACACAACGGCGAAATTGCTCCAGTTTGAAGAAAACCAATGCCTTTTGGAAATTGACTTGCTCAGATTATTCAAAAGTGGAATTTTTTGTTTTAATTAATAAAGTCTTATATTATGAACGGTCGTCTTGCTTATAATCACGAGTTACCGGGAAGAGAAAATGGTAAGGATCTAGCTAATCGGCTAACCATGGTTGGTAATTTCGCGTGCTTTTCATTTATTGTCTCACGTCTCATATCTCCTCACGTTGCGTTTTCAGAGGAGAAGCCTTGCACCAAGCCAGGTTGCCAAGAGGAAGCAAGGGGGAGATTCGTCTGAAGATGAGGACTGGCATCCAGAAGCTGTAAGTGATGACATTTGGGTTACCGCGTATCTTGTAAGTTAGCTACTACCGCTAAAGTAATTATAGCTGTTTGTATATTTGTGATTCACCTGTCCGATTTCGCTATGTTTTTTCGCAGGTTCAAAAACGACGGAAAGGTGAGCCAGAATCTGGCAGAGAAAGCTATATTTCCCCCTTCAGAAAACCCTTGACACAACTGACCAACCGGCCGGTCTGTCTGGACAGCGGTAAACATGTAAATTATTTGGTTTTGCGACTGAAATTTGTTTAATCATTTCCTAATCTCCGATTACATAATGACGTGGACGTAAAAAATTAGGTGGTTTTAGTGTAGTTAAATATTAACTTTGTTTATTTGCTTTTATTTTTGTGCCCCTAGGAAGCCTTCATTCGTAGCATTCTCTCAAAACCATTCAAGATTCCAATTCCAAACTACACAGGTATGTGGTTTATTACCTATTATAACAACCCCTAATTCATTGCAGCAACGATATGTTTCTGAGCTCCTTTTTAGATTGCAGTCTATGACATGTTGATGCATTTATTCATTTTATTTATTATATTTCTTTTGACTGTGTTCATTTGCATGGAGATTTTATGCGGGCTGACTCTGCGGGATGTTTTCTGTTTGAAGTGACAGGCTTGTTCTGTGGATTTCGCAGGTTCACTGGGGATCCGGGCGTTGGGTTTAAAGCGAGCAGGCGTCCGGAAGGCGCTGCATGACCCCTTTGAAGAGGGGGCTCTGGTTCTGTACGAGCCCCCAGCTCTGAGCGCTCATGACCTGATAAAGACAGAAAAGTGAGTGCATCCTGAACCGGACTGGACTGAAGCGTGATACACTGAACTGCCTCACGCTTCTACTCAAGAGCAGCGTTTAAAGGCCTATGAAAGTGTAAACTAGTCTTTCTTTCTTTCTGCAGAGAGAAGCTCCCTGTGCATGTTGTCGTGGATCCTGTGCTTGGGAAAGTCCTACGACCCCATCAGAGAGAGGTATTGCAAGTCCAGTCCAACTGCAGTAGTTAACTGTTTTTCCACTGTTTTCAATTGTTGATCTGAAGTTCATCTGATCTGATCATGAAAATCAGTGATCTGGCATTAGTTCTGAACTCAAGATTGAGCTGAACTTTTCAAAAAAATTTCTGTGTGATTTATTTGGGCAAGCTTTCGCCCTTTAACAGAATAATTTCATGCTTCAGAGGGGAAGTGGCCTGTGTAAGGTGATGGCCTTCTTTTCCCGCCCTTTAGGGAGTGAAGTTCCTGTGGGACTGTGTGACCGGAAGGCGTATCCAGGATTCGTACGGCTGCATCATGGCCGATGAAATGGGGCTGGGAAAAACCCTGCAGTGCATCGCGCTGATGTGGACTCTCCTGCGCCAGAGCCCCGATGCCAAGCCTGAGATTGACAAGGCCATCGTGGTGTCCCCTTCCAGCCTGGTGCGAAACTGGCACAACGAAGTGGGCAAGTGGCTGGGCAACCGCATCCAGCCCCTGGCCATAGATGGCGGGTCTAAGGAGGAGATCGACAGAAAACTCGGTGGGTTTTCTCAACAGCCATTTGTGGTACTTATGTGGCCTAGTTGGCGGACTGATTTTTGTGTCTGAATGTTGTCAAAATTGTTGGTCATATTATATAACAAGGCACTTGATTGAGTTGTCAGTTGTCCCTAAAAATTCCTTTTGAATATGCTCTCTACATAACCGTTTGAATATAGTATATAATATATTTGCTTATAAGTAAATGCCAGCACGTTTACCAAGTAGGCACACATTTACTAGAATCATTGCTATTATGCACTGTGTGGCTGTCCAGAAGCCTCCTAATCGGTTATCCCTGCAAACTTAGCTGGATGCAGAGTGAGCAAGTGGGCCCTCAGATTGCTAGTCGTCATGTGATATCTAAGCTCAATTGAGCAAATTCTGCAACCTACTGCGTCTTGAATCTTCCAATGAGCTTCATGGAATTCAAACAAGAATTGTTTTCAGATGTGATCTCCTCATTGACAGTGCAATATGATACAGTTCAATTCTATTTGCTTTAGTGATTTATAATTTTACTGTCAGTATACGTCCCATGGAAGTGTGTGAGTGGTAAATAGATGTACTGTAATTCATGCATTTTGAGTGAGTAAAAGGAATAACAGCATTCTTCAGATATCTTCACTGAGCTGGTTGTTTTTGGATTTTTTTAGAAAACTTCATGGCCCAGCATGGCTTGAGGGTCCCTTCTCCCATCCTGATCATTTCATATGAAACCTTCCGCCTGCACTCTAACGTCTTGCACAGAGGAAAAGTTGGTCTGGTCATCTGTGATGAGGTATGACCAGAAATTAAGCACCACTTGAAAGTTGCGAAGTACTAGTACGTGTCAAAATGCTCACTAATGCTCATGCTAGCTCTGAATACTTGTTTTTAATTCAGAATTGGCATGTACATTTAACCAATGTGAAACAGTTTACCAAAGTTACTTGTAGTCCTAGCCAATACACTTGCCAAGTGGGATTTATGTTTATTTCCTTGTTTAGGGTCATAGACTGAAGAACTCTGACAACCAGACATATTTGGCTCTGAATGTCATGAATGCTCAACGTCGAGTGCTCATCTCTGGGACTCCCATTCAGAATGACCTGCTGGAGTACTTCAGCCTGGTGCACTTTGTCAATGCTGGCATTCTGGGTGAGTAGGTCTTTTCATTTACAGTACCACAGATTAAATAAAGTAATTGGATGACCAAGTGCCTACTAAGCACTGCACCTTTTAAAATGTAGCCAGTCTTAGGCCCGTTCACGTGTACGCCCCGACAAAGTGGCCGTTGTCTTTCTCAGGGACTGCTCAGGAGTTTAAGAAGCGCTTCGAGGTGCCAATCTTGAAGGGGCGCGACGCCGATGCCAGCGACAAGGATCGCCAGCGCGGAGAGGAAAAACTCAAAGAGCTCATCGGCATCGTAAACCGGTGAGCGAACCGCGGCCATGGCTCGCAGTTACGTTCATTTTCCGCCATGCGAACTGGTGCTGTGTTTGCCACACGGTTACACTGCGGCTCTCCCTTTCATCAGGTGTTTGATTCGGAGGACCTCTGACATCCTGTCCAAGTATCTGCCCGTGAAGATCGAGCAGGTCGTCTGCTGCAGGTATTGCCCAAAACTGCAGAACTCTGCAGAAATTAATATAAAATTTAATCTGTACTGCTCAAATGACTGAAAACTGAATCGGATGCCATTTAACATGATGGTGTGGCCAGGTATACGTCGTGTTTGTGTTCCCTGTGTAAAACCGTTTGGCTGAACGTCTTTTCGGCTGGAATGCCCGGCAGTGACCCCTTTCCCTCCGCCTGCAGGCTGACCCCTCTTCAGGCAGAGCTGTACAAGCAGTTCCTGAGGCAGGCCAAGCCGGCGGAAGAGCTGCAGAAGGGAAAGATCAGCATGTCCTCCCTCTCCTCCATCACCTCCCTCAAGAAGCTCTGCAACCGTGAGTTACACCACTGCCTGAGTGTTAATGCATGAACACTGAATAGACCCATTCCCTCTTAATACACATGCAATCGCAGACATACACCTCTGCCTGATTTTTATTGCAGTTGTAGTGACAAATACTGAAAACACAATTTTTTATTTTATCTTTTTTTTTTTTTTAATCATTGGCTCACAGGCTGAATTATGTCTTGGATTGGTGTGTCTCATCCTGTTTTGTTTGGCGCTCAGACCCAGCTCTCATCTATGACAAGTGCATGGAGGGGGAGGAGGGCTTTGAAGGGGCGCTGGAGCTCTTTCCCTCCGGATACTCCACTAAAGCAGTGGAGCCCCAGCTCTCTGGTAAGGCTGCACTCGAGGCTGCTGTATTTCTGGCGCTTGTCTCTCACATAGGCCCATTTGGCTGAAACTAGGTGTACCCTTTCCCAGCAGACGTCTTGATCTTAATCAGTGATGGCTGCTGGTCATATGGCGACATAGCTCAGAGTACGATTGTCGCATCGGTTGCCGTTCAAACCCCGCCTGCATCAGTGCCTTGACAAGAACTACCCTAACGCTTGCAATGAAGGTAATGTAAGCGCTTGGATAAGCGCTTTAATGCGTCTACATTCCATGACTTCAAGAACTGTTATCGGGTTCTCCTACCTTACAGACTTAAGGCTTAAATTGAGTGGTTTGTGTTCCAGGAAAGATGCTGGTCCTGGACTATATTCTGGCCATGACGAGAAGCACCACCAGTGACAAGGTGGTACTCGTCTCGAACTACACGCAGACTCTGGACCTCTTTGAGAAGTTGTGCCGATCTCGGAGGTAAGAAATCTTTGTGTGAATAAATGACTGAATGTATGTCTGCCACAGGGTAAAGGGTACCAATACGCCAGTGACATGTCATTGGTTAATTTATTCTGTGTCCTCAATTAGGTATCATCCACAATTTGTCTTTAAGATGAAGTTCTAACAGTCATTTTTTATTGTTATTTTTTTTATTTTGGTGTAAAGTAATATGTGCAGAGAAGAGAGTAAAGCTCATATGATCTTTTCAATAGATACCTCTACGTTCGACTGGATGGCACAATGTCTATCAAAAAAAGGGCCAAGGTTGTAGAGCGATTCAACAGCCCCTCCGTGAGTATTGAACTCCTACTTTCAGTTGTTTTCTCAAAGTGTCAAATCACAAGCAGTGTGTGCATTATCCCTGCATCCGTGTTCACCTGAGATTCGTCTCCCTCTGTCCAGAACCCAGAGTTCATTTTCATGCTCAGCAGCAAGGCCGGAGGGTGTGGCTTGAATCTCATTGGAGCAAATCGCCTTGTGATGTTTGACCCTGACTGGAACCCAGCCAATGACGAGCAAGCGATGGCTCGTGTCTGGAGGGATGGGCAGAAGAAGACCTGCTACATCTACAGGTTGCTTTCGGTGAGTCTGTAAATGAGACACAGAGGGTGTCTGGCCAGTTTTTTTATGGCTGGAAGCAGTTTGCAGTACATTTATATTAAGAACCAGGTGGATATACTTGAAAATAATTCAAGATGGAAAATTTATATTGCAACTATGGAACTCCTGTTTTTCAAACTGGTGTGAAATATGTGTAGCAGCAATGGAAGCTATTTGATTCAATTTGATTCAGAAAATTATGTTCTGTGAGTTCAGTTCCACAATTCTGTTCATTATTCTATGATCAACAAAAAAAGGTACTGTTGAACAAGAACTTAAAACCCAGTTGAATGATATTTGCCTGCATCTTTAAAAAGTGTTTTTAAAATGTGGCATCTTGTCCTTCATCTGCAGACCGGGACGATCGAGGAGAAGATCCTGCAGAGACAGGCCCATAAGAAGGCTCTGAGCAGCTGTGTGGTGGACGAGGAGCAGGACGTGGAGAGACACTTCTCCCTGGAGGAACTGAAAGAGCTCTTCACTCTCACCCAGGACACTGACAGCGACACACACACCAGGTACCCGTTCAGACCAGGCAACAGCCCAGTTTACCATCAGCACTGACACTGCAACAGACATAGTGAGCAACACATATATCTGTCTCTGTACACCACAATTTTATATTTGTAATCAAACATATGGTTAAAGTGCACATTCTCCGCTTTTATTTACGAATATTTTTATGTCTGTAGATTGCACCATTTTACAGGATAGAAAAATTAAAGGACTTTTCATACGTAGCCCCCCATTTCATGGCACCATAATGTTTGGGGCGTATTAATGTTATGTAACTGAAAGTAGTCATGTTCAGTACTTTGTCGCATATTGTGCATGAAGTCTGTGACTCATAGACATCACCAGGTGCTGAGTATCATTACCCTTTGGGTTGATGGTGCCTGGAACTGTTCCTGTTCGCTTCGCTCGCTGCTGTGTGAATCGGGCTCAGCCGCCTCACGAGGTTTCGACTAACGGAGTTAAAAAACCCTTTTTAAGGCGTTTTGATTCGTCCCTGTGAGACTGTCCCGGCCGTGCGTCCGCAGGTTCCGCTGCCGGCGCTGTGTGAACGGGCGGCAGGCGCGCCCCCCTCCGGAGGACTCGGACTGCACCAGCGACCTCTCCCAGTGGCACCACTGCGCCGACAAGAGGGGCCTGAGGGACGCGGTGCTGCAGGCCTCCTGGGACGCCGCCGTGTCCTTCGTCTTCCACCAGCGCTCCCACGAGGACCAGAGAGGGGTGGTGTGAGCGGCCGGAAGGGGCCGCGTGATACCGGGACATCGGGCGCGAGGGACCGAAACTTAGCCACGGTGTTGAGGAAGTGAGTGATGATGATCGCTCACTTGAGCCCCACCTTAATCTTGAGTGACCGCCTTCCTCCTGCCAGTCTCAGAACTTCGTTACAGCTTGAAGACCCACCCCCCCCCCTTCAGTGTTTAGGTTGGGAAACTGACACGTTACTCATGAGAATATAAAAGGTTTGAAGAATTTCTTCAGACTGTGGACCTACCTTGATTTTTCCCTTTATACTTGTTTTGTTCAAAGTTTTATTTATGGTGTAAATATGTACTGTCCCTAAGTAAATAAACGTAAGACATGTAAATCCTTAAAGAACCTAATATGAAACCAAAGAGATTCTTATACAAAGTGTAATAACAATAACATATAATTACAATATTTCAGTTCCCATTATCTGGGATTGACTTCAGACAGTAAAAAACCTTGTCTGTATCCCATTCAAAAGTAATTGATTTATGCTTTGAGTACCTGAAAGAGCTGGTTTAATTCAGTAATATTTGGCCTGCATAGTTATGTCATTTCATTAATAGGGATATTTCATTATCACTGATGTTATTTCATTGATAAGATGATGATTGCATTTATTTAAGTGCCTTCCACCGCATGATCTCAAAGTACTTGACAGTGAAAGGAGGAAAGTGTGTGTAGCACCCACCTGGTTGAAATACAGTGGCCACTTTGCACCACAACACTCACCACACACCGGCTGAGGTGGCGTGGCAGGGACTTACTGAAGCAGTTGGGTAAAACTAGGGGACAATTTTGCCAGGACAATTATATAAAAATAAGGAAAGTAAGGCATATGGCCCCATTAGTCCTCCCCTCGATGAACCAGGCAATGAGTACAATGTTAATTTACAAAAAGTTACACATTTACTTTGAGGTTCAGTTTCATTTCATTTATTTACATCTATGATACATCAGTCTCCACTTTTGATTGTGCTTAGCCTTTTTGTATCCTGTTTATTCCTCTCTGTGGCAACAACTGGGTATTTCAATTGAATTTTCTTGCATTTTGTTCAGGTCAGAAGTAGAAATTTGTCATGCAAATGCCATCTCTAAAGCTTGTGTCGTGTCTAGGAATCGACAGAATTCAAAGCCCAATCTTTAATTTGTAGAAAACTACTTCACGAGGTAAAAGACACCACAGCAGCAAGCTCTTCAGAAAAGTCAGACTATTCGCAAAAGTGCACAAAGCCGGATCAACTCTGCAGAATTGAACTCCGATTGTCAGTTTTACATTAATTTTATACACTGTGCACCCCATAACTCCCCCCGAAATGTTCCTTAACCACCACCTGACCTTCTTGGCGCCACAATGTGTTCTTGTTCTTAAGTGATAACATCATTTTGGAGAATTACCCCAACTTTCCCTTAAAAAATATTAGTCTTTATTCTGTATTTTTTCATTACAAATCACAGCCTCCTGTAATTTTCCATTGTATTCAGGTTACATAGGGGTCACTTTGTAAAAATGTTAGTCTCCTAGCACATTTATTGGCAGTAGTGTATTGTTAGTTTTTTTGGTTAGTGTTCTGTGCTGTATTTATTGGCAGTAGTGTGTGGTTAGTATTTGATTAATGTTCTCTGCTGAGTAAGTGTGATTTTTTTAAGCCTTCTGCATTCTCTTGCTTTCTCTCTACAGTTGATACTGTGGTTTCTTGCGTTTCCATAAGCTCAGCTGCAACTACTGATATAGGTTTATTGGATTACATATCGATTATATGAGTGAATAGTCATACATGTGGTGTACTGTTACCATGGAGCATCGAGAGTTGGAGGAACCAGTTTTATCAATATTGATGGGAATACCCTAACTTTACCATGTGACTTCATCACAATCACGGGGAGTCTCAAAATTTGCCGACACTTGTTGATAATGCGCTGAATTTGATGGAAATATAGCCGTCTACCCAGTTAAGTAAAATTACTTTCAATTAAATTTTCAATTTGAGTTGAGTTGAAAAAGGTTAAAAAAAGGTTGGTGTTATGTCCTTTTCATATGTGAAAAACAAACTCCTACTGTTCTGAATGTGGCCCAGCATGACAAAATTGGTGAATAAGGTATTTATTGTGTCGACTGTCTGTCTTGTTGATCATTTGGTACAGATGTTCAATTCCAAAGGCGTACATCAGCAAGGAGTTACTATTTACTTAGAAGAAGTTTCAAATACATCGGCAGCCAGTTCCCATCAAAATTTATCTACATGTAAAAATGAAATCCACAGTGCATTTCCTGTTGCGATCTAGTGAAGGCGTGGACGACCACATCACTGTTCACATGACGCTAACGTGGTCAGCCATAGTAGTCCTGGAATTCCAGTTGTCTGTAAAGAGACGGCAGAGAGGGCGGAGCTTCAGCAGGGCTTGCTCTGTGACCTGGGGGTCACGGTCAAGGGGGTTGCACCTCAGATCTATGGTCAGTCCAGGCGGTGGAGGGTTGTCCTCCAACAGCCTCCCAAATTCCAGCAGTCCCACTGGTAAAATGTAGTTGGAGCTGAAAAAGAGGCATGGGAGAATGAAAATACTTTAATATTAGCACTGACATAGTCCTTTAAATAAGCTAACAATATGCTTTTGTATAAATGTGAATACATCTGCATTTTCTAGGTAATTGTCAGTACCTGAGGTCCAATTTCTGTATCTTGGAAGGAGAGTCTCCTGAAAACAAGTCTCCCAGAACAATCACAGCATGGGCTGTTTAAAAAGAAAACGGAAAAATGTATCGTCCAAACAATGGCAAATGACGAACACTGGAATTAAGGAAGCGCTGGTAAATGAAGGGTGTTTTACCCAGGCGGTTTTGGGACAGAGTGAGAGAGCGAAGGGATGAGAGCCCCTTCAGCGCAGTCACAAAAGGGTCGAGAAAGTCCTCCCTCCCTTTACATTTCTCCAGGAGTCTGCAGTCTTTGAAGTGCACATCTGCGTTTAGAGACAGCACACTATGAACACGAGACCACACTGAAGACCTAAAAATAACATCAACATGAACTTCAATAATGTTACTGTGATGCGGTCTTGTATTTTTGAACTGCAATTTAAAATTAATTTTTTAAACTGCACTACAGTTTAAAGGGCATTTTTTACCAATTCATTTTTTTACTTTTTAGAGATGGTTCTCATCTGGGTTTTTTTTTAATATTGTGAATATACACAATAAAATTAACCACTCGTGTACAGCCTCTGGAAATATAATGTCACTGTAAATGCAACTTTGGAGTTGCCTGAAGTGAATATTTTGCTTCAGACCATAAACCCTAGAATGCCCCTATACTAGCCACTGTAAAGTCAGCTTTGTACCTTCCAGCTTTGAGTTGTTCAGGAGACTTAGGACTTCATTGTGACAATTAGCCAAGTTGACATCTTCCAGGGACAGGGCTTTTAGGTTTGGATTCAACTCTAGAGAAATAACAGAAAGTACAGACATACTTGGAATCAAAGAAAGAATGACTCATTCTCTCCCTCAAATATCTGAAGGTATGGTAAATGTATTGTGATGCATGTAAATCTATGTAAATGTAAGGCAGTTACTTGGCATCATTGGTAGTCATTGTAGGGAAATTTTGAGACTCCCCATGATTGAGATGACGTCACATGTTAAAGTTAAGGTATTCCCATCAATGTTGATCAGACTGTTTCCTCCAATCTCTCGATACTGCATGATAAATATATATCACATGTATAACTATACACTCATATAATCAATATGTAATCCAATAAACCTATATCAGTAGTTGCAACTAAGCTTATGGAAACGCAAGAAACCACAGTGTACACTGTAGAAAAAAAAGCAAACGCAGAAGGCTTAAAAAACAATACTTACTCAGCAGAAAATTATTGCCAAATAGAAGTGCTAGAAGACTAATACTTTACAGTGACCCCTGTGTAACCTGAATACAGTAGAAAAGTACAGGAGGCTATAACTCTGTGAACTTGTATGCGTAATGAAAAAATACAGAAAGCAATGACGTGTATGCATAGTGGAAAAGTACAGAGTAAGGGAAAGTTGGGGTAACTTTCCACTACGATAAGATTACCATAGAACCGAAAACCATTGATACGATAAGATCACCATAGAACTGAAAATCATTGTGGTGCCAAGAAAGTCAGGTTGACCCACGAGCAGGAAACTGAAAATCCTTACGCGGCCAAAAAAGATCCTTACTGTGCCAGAAAAGACCAGATGGCTGGTATTTTTAGAAATGTGTTAAAGGGGGGTTGTGGGGCACAATTTGTGTACAAAATGTATGCAAAACTGACAATCGAGGTTCAATTCGCCTGAATTGATCCGGCTTTGTGCACCTGTGCAATAAAGTCTAAGTTTTCTGAAGAGCTTGCTGCTGTTGTGTCTTTTCCCTCGTGAAATTGTTTTCCACAGATTGGCGATTGGCGTTGAAGTATGTCGGTTCCTAGACACGACATCATCTGTAACTAACTAAGTTCAGTGTTTGCTGAACTGCTTATTAATTGCAGTAATATAATTTCAGTCTAGGCTATGTGGATGTCTATCTGAGCAACCAGTATTACCTGGCAGTGACTGCAGCAGGGTGCCAAGCTTGTGGCCCCCATTATGAATCCCTATCAGATGAAGTGATGTCAGGCTTGAGGCATGTCTCAGCACCAGTGTCAGGTTCTCCAGGTTTTCACATACTTGGGGGAATCTCAGGGACAACCTCTCGAGAGAAAATCCTAGCAAAGAAACAAAAAAAGACACTATAGAGACATGAAGGGCAGAATTGCATGTTCAAAAGCCAATAAGGTTTCTTCAGTTGAAGTCTCTTAGATGTTTTCAGCATCAGCAGACATTTAATATACATTATTTTAGTGAATTGTTTTATATAAATATATATATATAAATAGGTAGTGTAACCTTGCCATTTTGTTTTCAGCTATGAGAATAATACAGAAACCATGTTAATTTATTGTAATCAGATATTATTTATTACATTTCTGTCCCCATAAGAATATGAAATTCAATTAATAACCTGCATGTGTCTTTAAGTTAACTAATAGATAATGTATATTTGGTGAAACCATAAGCAACCCATTAATCTGCTAGATAAATGATCACACAGTTAGAGGCTGTTACCAGTGTCTACAGCAGGCTGAGGTGCTGGAGTCACATGACCCTCTGCTTGGTGGAATACAGGAGAGGCCTCCAAAGAGAGGGACCTGAGGGTTGGGCACGCAGTCAGCAGGTGCAGCAGCAGCGTACACACTGGCAGAGTGGACAACACCGAGCCGATACTCAGGTCAGTGAGGGAGCAGGCAGGGTTCTCAAACAGCAGCTTAAGGGCATCCACCAGCCCCAACACATCAGCTTCTTCAATGGCCCCTATGGCAGAATCAAACATTTCAAAAATTCAGCTGATGGTCTGTACGCAGTTTGTGATTTATTTAGAATCTGGTGTTGCGTTTAAAATCTGGGGATTTTTTTTTCGTACTTACATTCGCTGTGTAAGTGGAGCGAGCGCAGACACACGCAGGAGGGCAGAAGGGGTGACACTGTTCTAGAGATACTGACTTTGAAAACTTCAAGGACCAGGGAATGGATCTGTCCTTCGGGACAGATTTCCCCATTGAGACTGCAGGATGCATTGAATGGGATAAACCGAGTCTCAGAGTCGGTAGGCTGCCACGAAAAGGACTGAGAAGGAAGGCATCCAGTGCTAGTCTCAGCTGCTCCTGCCATTTGTCCTACATCCAACCGCGGACGTTTGAATGGAGTCAAACATGCGTCATTGTCCATCGCCCTGGAGCCACGTCTGATCAACGTAGCACCTGAAATTTCGCGTTCAGGTAGCACACTGGAAGCACTTTCTCCATGCATGCAAGTTGTTTTGTAGCGTCTGGTGTCTGCCTGTGGCATGCTGCACTGATTTCTGCTGTCCTTCTGCAGAATCCAGGTCAGAAGCCTAGTGTCGGGGCTCCTCGTCAGGACCAGGTCCCTGACGGACCCGTGGTCAAGAAGGCGATGGAAGATGTACAACATGATGGCGTGGCCCGGTTTAAACAGGGCACTGGTGTCCTTCAGTTTAATGCATCTGACATTGTTCTCCAAGGTGGCCAAGACCGGCCTCAATTCATCTGAAGCCAGTTTACAAATCTCTCGGGCTGGCGCAAAGATAGAAAGGACCTGGACATGTTTGGCTGTCAGAGAGAGGATGGAAGAGCAGCTAAGGTTTGAAAGGTAGTGTCTGTCAAATCGGATGTGTCCAGACAAGGCCAGGTGAAAAATCCTTTCAAGGCATTTCTGTCTCCACTCATCAGTAGAGATTGTGGTCTGAAAAGAAATGATCTTTTTATGGTAAATGGTAAATGGACTGCATTTATATAGCGCTTTTATCCAAAGCGCTTTACAATTGATGCCTCTCATTCGCCAGAGCAGTTAGGGGTTAGGTGCCTTGCTCAAGGACACTTCGACACGCCCAGAGCGGGGTTTGAACCGGCAACCCTCCGACTGCCAGACAATCGGTCTTACCTCCTGAGCTATGTCGCCCCGTTTTTAGTCAACCAAAAGTATATACATATTAGAACACTCTCTCCAATGCTACAGTTATGGGGGAGAAATTATCTAAAATACTTGTGCTACAACTACTAAAATTAAATCACAGACAAGGAATTGTCATCAAGGGGTGAAAGGTCTATTTCTTTTCATCTTGGCTCATTATTCTCATTACTCATTTATAGATATCATTATTTGACTGTTGCTAAAACCAGAAAATCTGGCTCTCCTGAATTGGAACTGCCCACTTCAGATTTAAAAATATTTCCCGTAAATTTTAAGAGAAGTGACGTTCATCTTTTTTAGAAAATTAAAAGTAAGCCATTGTACATTTTAAGAACTTTAACATTATATTGATTGAGGAACTGTGTGTGGAAGTTCAGACAAAACAATAGTAACAAGTTTACACATTTTAATGAAGTACTGACCTTGGATCTGCAATGCCATGCTTTTACCAGATCTTTCCATAAAGCAGCCCAGATAACGCCAGTGGACACACCTAGAGAGCAAATAAAACAGACCCCCATTTTACATTCCAGTAGACTGTCTCCACACAGAGGAAAAATAGGTTTGATAAAAATTATATCATTTTCTAATGGTGAAGATCGCATGAACAGGGGTTTTGACTCTGAACAACTTTTACGGCGTTCCAGTTCTTAAAAAGAATAATGCATTACAATTAGCTAGCATGGAACCTTCCATTAAATGTATTAAAATGCACAGCATATCTCCACAATACCAAAAGAGTACACTGAAGCTTATTTTGCTTTGCATGGTCTTCAAAAGTGCGTTTTTGTCTGGTTGGCTTGTTCCAAGTATGCAGTTGCCAAAATAAATACAGTTTTAAGGTTTTCTATATTCATTGTAGAAGTCTAGGTTTTGTATTAAGATCACAATCATGTCCTCAACACAATTTTGTGGTTTTGATTTTTGTTGGACAAATTGTATAAGCCGAGATGCTTGTTTTTCACATTTCCACTACCAACCAACTCACTTGCGTTTCAGGTTCAGTTTTGGTTGAAAAGGAAAACAATTCTTACCTTTGCATTTGGCAGCAGGCTCAATTCTCTCCAGATAAAAAATGTTCAAATGAGGCAAGATGTCCTTTATGAGTGAAGCTGGTAAATCTGTATATCAAGGTAAATAGTTTAGGAAACGCTTGTTACTCGCTATTGATAAAATGAATATAAATATTCCGTCACATTTAAAATATTTTGTTGTTTCATTATCTAATATACCCTCAACCAACATCACTGTCACTAAAAAGTTGCTACCAGAGATCCCACTGCTAATTTTTCTGTTGATACAGGTTTGAAAAACAGTACATCAAAAGATCAAACCTTTTTAAACCTTTAAATGCGCATTGGAATCACATTAGCTAGATAACGGTTGAGGCTGTCACTGAAATTCCTTACCCCAAACTTGCTTTTCAAGAACTGGCATCTGTTCGTTCACTTCTTTGATACATATTTCTCTCAGTGCAGCTACTTTGGCATGTACATTGCCAGTCTCCCCATTGTTCATGGTGAGACAAATAACTACCTACTTAGCTAAATTGACTAACGTTTTTGCATCAAGCTTGCAACACATTCACCGTATAACCTAAGTTAGATATTGGCACTGTAGCTACCTAGCCAATTATCGGCTTCTCTCAAGTATTTATCAGTGTTCCGATATACGACGTAAAAAATTCTGATGGAGTTACACGGGAAACTTGACAACTAAAGTCAAGCAAATTGTCTGGTTGGGAAAAATATATCCAACTAAATAAAAACAACGCTTTAGCGGCCTACAGCAGGAGATGGAAGACGCAGAATCAGTCAATGTAACACGTTTACTTCTGGTGAGGTTATCGCAAGAGACCATTTCAAAATAAAGGTTCAAGGGCTTGTTTAATAAAATGTTAACTTTTTTCAGTTAGTTGGGAACATTGATCATTTGTCTTTGTTCCTTGATAATATTATGGTTAATTATAAATTGAATTGAAGTCATAAGTAGTTAATCTTAGGTCTTCTTGATAAATGTGTGACATGGAAAAATGTTGATGTGTTCACCATGGTATTTTTCATTTCTGTTCTTTAACAAAGCTATGAATGTGACAACCTTTCGGCCAATTATTAAAATAAACTATTTAATTACAATGGTAGCTAAAAAGGCTGAGAAGATGCATGTTAAAGCAAATCTTTATATTTATAGATTATATACACTTTAAAAATACACTTTCAAACCTCACATCCATATCGCGAAAATGCATAATAAAAAAAGTTGAATTCGCATTGTTATCACCGACTGAATAACAGCACGCGTATTCCGGGATAGTTCAATTATTTTGTTAATTCACTGTATTGCTCGGACTTTGAAGGAGCGAATGGAAATTAGCGACAAAGTCTGTACTCTTATTTTGACACGTCTTCAAACGGAAGTTCGTCAGGACCGCAGAATGTTCCAGCTCAGTTTAGCCGAGTGACCTGAAACGTCCTCAAAGTCCCTTTGGGCTGCTAAAAATCTGTCTGCCGAATAACAAACGTCAGGACTTCTTACACTATGGTCTTTGAGGAGAAAATGATTACAAATGGGGAGCCTGACGAGGTAAAGCTACATTTGTTTTTTAATCGCTGTTATTTTTTTTATCTTGCTAGATAGCTTACTTGAGACCTGAGTATTTTATATTACATAGCTTTTCAGGCCTTATCGTACAGCATCATCTATCCAACTCTAACGTTTCTGGGTACGATACATTTGGTCCTGATTAACTTTGACCATTTATTGCTATATATAGATTGATTACAAGCTATTATTTTTGAATTACGACTAATAATGTTGTATGTGCTGTTAACGTTCATTCTTCGTAGCTAATGCTACGATCTAGCTCGCTACCTATCGTTCATTGACCGTATCATATATCGATCGTCAAGCATTTTATTCGGCAGTCTATAAGGTTCTGGTCCCTGTCTACAACGGTTCATTCTTTATCGATATAACTCTAGCTAGTCTTCAGTTTACACTGTCTACAGTGAAGCCGAAGTGCTTTCTGAGATTTTATTGACATCCTTGTGTCATTTTAATTTTAGGATGAAGAGGAAGAAGAGGAGGAGGAGGAAGAAGACATGGTGGTATGGTTAAATATTGTTCAGTTTACACTTTCCTTAAAAGCTGTGTAAAGGGTTCAGCTGCTGGTCTGATTACAACTGCACACTGTTGGCTACCGGTGGACTTTTTCAGTCTGCTTTCACTTGGGTTATTTTAAAAAGTAGAATTCTTACTGTCTACATGAACAGGGTTTCTTAACCTTAATTGGAATAAATGCGAAATGAGACTAGTTTATCAAAGTATGATACGTTGTAACGTTTCAATTGTATTTATAATTAGCTTCTTGACACGGAGTTTATCAACAAAAATATTTGTTAATGGCTGTACAGTGCTGTTTTGTGGCAAAGAGTGTTTACTGGATGCTGAGATCCCGTTGCCTGTCTTGCAGGACCCTTTAGACGCTGTGAGGCAGAAGTGTGAGGAAACGCACCACTGTGTACACATGCGGGAGAAGCTGGATGTCTGCGAGACCCGTGTGGGCTCGCGGTCAGAAACCCAAGAGGACTGCACGGAGGAGCTCTTTGACTTCTTACATGCTCGCGACCACTGTGTGAGTTACTGGGACGGGCCCGCCCTGTTGTATTGGCTGTGTTAGGGGAGATGAATGTCAGCATGGGCCAGTGGAAGAGTATATGAAGGAAAGGTCAGCTCCTCCAAGGTCAGCACAGCTAGGGACCTGTTCCTTTAAAAAGCCAGCCAATGAAGCTTGGTGTCATTGCCTCTGGTAACTACGGCCCTTTATCTCTCTCTATCTCTCTCTCTCACACTCTATATATATCTGTGTGTATATTAAAAATAGTCGTGAAGGAACTTATACATGTGTGGTACAGGTACTACATCTGTGCACAATTCTAAAGCAACATTTATTTCTCTTCTTTTCCTGCAGGTGGCACACAAACTGTTCCATTCAGTGAAGTAAACTTTGCTGATAGTCGGTTCCACTGGCTGCTGTTCTACAGATATACAGTAAAATCGTATTCAAATGTGCTAAAATGACTACAATTGTAACGAAAGACACCGACCTGGTTATACTGTCCAAATGTTAGAAATGTCCTGAAATTAGATTTAATGTGTTTGTGTGGATGTATTTGAGTAAGTATTAAAAATGGACTAAAGCTACTACATGTATTGTTATTGTGTGTAATGAACAGTCATTATTATTCACTCGATGGTAGTGAATTTACCTGTTTTTTTATGTGCGATATATTTTACGGAGTAAAATGTTGCCACCGACTTGAAAGAATGGTGATATATAGAGGAATTGGCGCTGAAGGTTCATATCAGTTGTTAGTCTTTAATGTTAAAGTTAACAGAAACGGAATGCAACAAAAACTAAATTTATAACACTTATCACAATACATTTCTTCCCCTGAATGTATTAATTTGTCTATTATGGATTTAAATAAATTCTGAGATTCAGTGTCCATAATTCAAAACCTCTTTACTGTCTGAAATTCTTAATTTAAAAGCCTAATTTATATGCTTAAATTACTAATTAACGTTCACCTGAATTATTATATGACAGCATGAACAGTAAATACTATTGCAGAGTAGAAAACAATTTTTGTCCATTTATTCTTCCCTTAACTTACATGTCACTTCACAACGCTCCATCTTCTCACAATGTCAATATGTTGTATTGTGAGTCAATAAGGGCTGAGAGAGAGGCGGGCCTGAGAGTGGCACCTGCAGCCATACCATACTAATAAGGGTGGGACGTCTAATGACACTTCTGCAGTAGCATTGGAAAATAGTATGGAGTATAGTTTTAGCATACTGCCCATTGCATACTAAAAATATGCACTAAACAGCAGGGAGTATGTTTAATAGACAGTACATATTTTGAAAACTCAGTAGTTAGGAGGCTGTTTCAGACACAGCCTTGGAAGTCTGCTCAGGGAACCCATGGTAAAAGGAACTTCCAGGGTGGCATGCAAAAAGATATCTTCACTGTTACACCAAAAGAAAAAATGGCACCTAACCTATTCATGACCTCTGTCCAACGCCAGACTCAAAAGAAAGATGGACAGTGCCTTAGCCAGCTGGCATCAAAGTAGCTGAGGGGTTGGGGGGGGTAGCCCCTTATCTTTTTTTTTAGCATGACTCCCCCTTGGATTCCCTGTGACTCTCCCTCAGAACCTAAATTAGATTGGGGTGGTCTGGTTAGATAGTCTGGTCAAGACTACAAATCGGACATTCTGGGTGAAAACCTGGCACCTGGTAATCCTATCCAGAAGGTATCCACCTCCCTCCGGTAAATAATGTCCTCAGTCCATGGACTGGCAGTGCCCGCACAAGCACCTGTCAAGCAAACAGCTTATCAGTACAAGCAAAACATTCATTACATGGCTTTTAAGTTCATGTCTACCACCATTGACATTTTTAGTGGTGTTGTGTGCATTGATTGTATTTAGCCATTTCACCAATAAATGATCACAAACTTTGTAGTCTGCAAGTTCTGCTCATTTCCTATCATCGTCACAGTTGCAGCTCCATGGGGTGCCTTTTGTAACAAGTTGCACACTGTAACCCTGCTGAATTGTTGCACATTTAGCATTGTCAAGTGTAAAAAATGCACTATTTTCATATGTCAAACATTGTTTAAACATTGAGAGAAATTCATCTTAAACATTGTAATCACTTTGCAAAAGTAATGTTATTCATTAAAACAAGATTTAAAATTTTAAATTGCATATAAATCTTAAATGTAGAAACTGAATGTTTGGAAAATATGGTAAATGGTGACGACCCTTACAGTATGTGTAACATCAGTTTTTTGAATGGAGTAGATTTATGAACTGTGGTTAAGCAAGTCTCATCCATGTTCCAAATTGACTGGGGTTCAAAGCCTCCTAGTCCTCATCATCTCCTCAAAATAGTAAAAAAAAAACATGTCACATTTTCTTTGTTAAAGCTGCTGGCACGCAGACTTGTTGGTTCTGGAGTACAAATCAAAAGATCTGGATGCCTCTGAAAGAACACCGAGAACCAATCGGCACCTGCTGTCCCCGTCTCAGCCCATGATTTGTGTGCAGGAACATCACTGGCAACAGCAGAAGTATAGGCGAGCTTGCGAAGGGAGGCCTTGAATGTGAGCATCACCTATTTTTTCACAGTATCTCACTGAAGTACGGTAATTGATATTGAAGCCAGGAGCAGTACTTCTGATGCTCTGAAGCTTAACTTGTCTCACTGCTCTGAGTATTACAGCAGGTTCTGTCTGACCTTTGGCTTCTTGATGAATTTCCTCATAATCTTGTCACAGAAATTCTGGTGTATATGTAAATAAGTGTTTATGCAGCATGAATAACTATGATTATGTGCTTATACTTAAACAAAGGAAACTGTGTGTGACCTAAAACTTGTTTTTTAGAATTCATTGAATTCAACGGGCAGCAAGCTCCTTTGCCCTCAACATGCGCAGTAGAGGCTGTTTCCATTTACTTCCTCGACTTCACCGCCTGGACCATAGATATAGAAACGTATATTATATATATGGCCTGGACCAGAGCCATAGAAAGCTCTTTCTGTGGCTCTGGCCTTGACCACTGAACTCTATGACGCTCAATGGCCTGGACCAGGATCGTATTTTTTTCCTCCAACCACGTTAGCGCAAATCACGCCCCGTAGTTCCATTGGTCAACACGATGAGAGCGCCGATTGGTTACATTCGCTCGTTTAGTGTGGCGCGATTTGTTATTTGAAAATGTTTGAGTAAACTGCCATGTAATGCTACATTCTTGTTTGTGCTTAGGCTTAGAGTGTGGTCTTTTTCAATTTACTGCACTATGTATAGTTTAACTAAAGTGGTTCGGTAAAAAAAATAACGCAACCGGTAAGCGGAATCCCTCTCCAGTTCTTGTATGTCTCGATGCTCCTACCCTCTACAGTTCCTGTGAACGCTCTGCGGGGAGGAACCAAAATTGGATGCCGGAAGTTTACGCTGTTTTTTACGGTTAGGTGTCAACACACAGTTCAGTGTTGAAACCGTAGGCAATCTACTCGAATATGAAGTCTTTCTCTTCCAACAGTTGTCAAACGCTGCTGGCCACCACATCTTGCTGTGCGGTTGCATCAATACTTCTTTTGAAATGGATAAATTCCAGGGAGATACAACGAAAGATAGACAGAGCGAAATTGAGAAGGGATATCTCGCTACAGGAGGCAGAAACTGCTGTCCAGCGATTCCGAGAAAAGGTACGATTTAAACACATTTTGATTTGCAGGTCTAGAAAAGTATGGGAATTTTGGTGAAAGTACGGAAATTTAGCTCTTAATAATACATGCACAAGAATGTTCTGAAACTGCAGTAAAAGGAATAAAAAGAAATGCCGTACGTGTGCCTTGTTTTAGAAAATCAATAAAAAATTGTGCACATGGGCATTCTAATGTTCGTTCGAGATGACTGCCTGCCTGGATGACAGTTCTTTCAATCTGGGCAACAAAGAGCTGAGTTTATAATTCAAGAAAGGGGTGTGGTATTGCATTTAGGGTGCAGTTATAGTTGGTTATTAAAAGTAAAAAAGTTTTCACAGTTTGTCTTTGTGCATTTAAAAATAAAAACTTAATTCCGCCTTTACTACCTTGGGAAAATGCGTCAAGTGTTCAAATGTTGGCACCAGTAGAATTGACCAAAGAGCGAAAATTGTTTATTTTTTGTTTTCAAACTTATGGCTGTAAAGCCCCTAATATAACCATGAAATATGCAATAAAGAAACTGGTTTCGCCAAACATGGGCGAGGCAGCGTTGGTCACCTGCAGGGCAAAAACATGCAGGTCTGGTTGTTGGTGCTCGAAGATCTCCGCCGTTGTCTTTCTTTTTTCAAGCAGGACCTGCTTCACAGGATCTGTCCAAGAAATTCGCAGTGCTTCACAGTTCAATTATTTCTAAAATGAGAACTCATCTGTCTAATGTGTTTCCCCTATGATCGCAGTAGGGGTCGGATCTTTTAGTGGCAGCTGGCTGTCACAAGTGGCTATATCCCTGTTGTTCTGTGGGAAGTAGCTTAAAGACATAAAAGTGCATTTATGTAACTTATACAAAAATGTTAAACGTGATGCCAGCCAGCCAGTCTTCAGTTTCTTCCTTTTACTAGCCAGGGATATTGTCCTTGACACTGTCATTTTCTCTTGGGAAAGTAAGATAGTATTAGTAAATAATTGAATTAATGTAACATGTAGCTATACACGTTTATTATAAAATGTAGCATTCACATGACATGTTATTGACCCTTTAACAGTAATTCTAGTTTTTGCTGTTTTGAGAAAATGACTATCAGCCTTGCTTCAAAACATTATCTGGAGCAACTAAGAAGAATTGGAAACAGTTTGTATGTGTACACGGACTGTGGCAGGATATATCTGTAGCCTGCTTTGCCTAGCAAATGATCCCCTGCTAAGAAAAATAGTTGATGTCGTCCTCTGTAACAGACATTCACATGCTCAATGATGTCTATGAAGTTTGGTGCCCATGCAAATTCAATTTTTTCTCTACTGGTTTTAATTTTGGAATGAGGTGACTGTTAGTGCTCGTGGTGTTGGTCATATTGTCCTAAAAATTAGTCCTGACTCAACAATATATTTTTTTTCTTTAAGAGTGTGGTTGTTGAAGAGTTTGTGATTCATTATTGAAAGAGGAGAAGCTAATTTAGGATTGTAAATGTGTCATTTTTTGATTTTCTTTTTCATTTTTTCAGTACCCAGGCCAAGAAACTGATCTCATCCTATCCTTGTCCCTGACTGAATTGACAAAAAAACTGAAGGATGGTTCGCTAACTCCTGATACAGTCTTACACACTTACATGGGAAAGGTCCTCTTTTATTATTATTATTATTATTAGTATTAGTATTAGTATTAGTATTTGTACAGTATTATTACAGTCTGTAAGTATTTGGACAGTGACACAATATGTCAGAGCCATAACAGTAACTCCAGCATGAGATGAGGGTGGGTTCTTCGGATCAGGAGTAGTCCTGATCACACGGGCATTTCTAAAAAACATATCTAAATTTTCATGTTTTCTAGGCAGGTATTTACAGTAACAGCTCGGCACATAAACTTGTAAATAACTTGTACTTTTCACAATGTCCTATGTCTTTATGGTGTTTCGTATTCCTCAGGCTTTGGATGTGAACCGGAAGTTCAATTGTGCCACTGTGTTCCTTTTGGAGAGCTGTGAGCAGCTTGGTGAGGCAGAAACTCACCGGGAAGGCCTTCTCTATGGAGTTCCTGTCAGTATTAAGGACAACCTTGGATACAAGGTGCATTTCTATTGACTTAGACTAAAGTTGACAGTTAGCTTTTCTTACTACAGTTTAAACTATTTTGTTTAAAAAGACTTTTGTGGTGACAAAGTTTTTAAAAAAAATATTTGCTTTATGTTTGTACAGTCATGGCTCTTCTCTAGAATAAGTGTACATGATTTCACTTGGTTATGGCTGTGCTGTTTCATATGGCCATGATTATGTACTATGAGTGTGTTGTGGCTGTGCTGTTTTATATGGCTGTGATTCAGTACTATGAGTGTGTTGTGGCTGTGCTGTTTTATATGGCCACAATTCAGTACTATGAGTGTGTTGTGGCTGTGCTGTTTTATATGGCCATGATTCAGTACTATGAGTGTGTTGTGGCTGTGCTGTTTTATATGGCTGTGATTCAGTACTATGAGTGTGTTGTAGCTGTGCTGTTTCATATGGCTGTGATTCAGTACTATGAGTGTGTTGTGGCTGTGCTGTTTTATATGGCCACAATTCAGTACTATGAGTGTGTTGTGGCTGTGCTGTTTTATATGGCCATGATTCTGTACTATGAGTGTGTTATGGCTGTGCTGTTTCATATGGCCATGATTCAGTACTATGAGTGTGTTTTGTGGCTGTTATTGGGCAATCAGTACTGGGTGTGGCTTGCTTTTATATGGCCATGATTCAGTACTATGAGTGTGTTATGGCTGTGCTGTTTTATATGGCCATGATTCAGTACTATGAGTGTGTTATGGCTGTGCTGTTTCATATGGCCATGATTCAGTACTATGAGTGTGTTGTGGCTGTGCTGATTTATATGGCTGTGATTCAGTACTATGAGTGTGTTGTGGCTGTGCTGTTTCATATGGCCATGATTCTGTACTATGAGTGTGTTGTGGCTGTGCTGTTTCATATGGCCATGATTCTGTACTATGAGTGTGTTGTGGCTGTGCTGTTTTATATGGCCACGATTCTGTACTCTGAGTGTGTTATGGCTGTTTTTGTAGAATCATAAATGGCCTTGTGACTTGTGTGTTGTAGGGCCATGACTCCACCTGTGGAGTTATCTCTAAGCTGGAGCAGCCTGTTGATGTTGACAGTGTAGTGGTCCAGGTGCTTAAGAGACAAGGCGCCATCCCCTTTATCAAGACCAATGTGCCCCAGGGACTTCTCAAGTAAATATGAGATTGTGTGTTTTGCTCTGCTCCTGCCCTATAGCAGAAGTCCCCACTATAGAAGTGTGTCTGTGTTTTCTCTGATTGTGAAATTTCTTTACGAATTGATGCAGTGATTTACTGGTGCAATGAGAGTAAAATTAAATTGCGGTGTAATTGCTCTTGTTTCTTGGTGTGTTACCTCACTTCAGCTACGACTGCAGCAACCCCATTTTTGGGCAGACGGTGAACCCCCATAATCCCCAGAAGACGTCAGGGGGCTCATCCGGTGGGGAAGGAGCACTGATTGCAGGAGGGGGCTCCATCCTGGGCATGGGCACCGACATTGGGGGCAGCATTCGCATTCCAGCATCTTTTTGTGGGATATGTGGATTCAAACCCACAGCCAACCGGTTGAGGTCCGTCTTACTGCGTGGCTTAAGACTTACGGCGCATGAGTCCCTGTCTCGCTGTGGTATAGCCTTTTAATAACATAACTGTATTGAATATTTTCTCATCTCTGTCCTCCATTGGAACTTGCCTTGCGATTTTTGTTTTGACACAGAGTTATGTCTTCAGCAGATGTAAATCATAAGGTATGGTAGTATCCCTTGTGTTGTTTGATTGGTTGGAGGCACACAGAATGCGGAGTTGTGATCTTGTTTGTTTTCCTTTGAAGTATGCGCGGTTCCAGCTCATGCTGCCGGGGCCAGAAGACAGGTGAGATGGAGGACAACCAACAGTGCGTTAATACATTCGGTCAGAGACGTGCGGTCGAATCTGCAGAGTGGCTGGCTGGGGTTGTGGACGTGACTCGACTGCATTTCGTCTGTCTTTCTGACAGGGGTGTCATCCTTGGGCCCACTGGCGAGGGATGTGAACAGCCTGGCCCTGTGCATGAAGGCACTGCTCTGTGAGGACATGTTTGCTCTGGACCCCTCTGTGCCGCCTATGCCATTCAACGAGCAGGTGCTTTCATTGCAGTCATTGGCACGACCCTTTGATGTGTAGTTTTTTTTTTTAATGTTTTTTTTTTTCAAAATTGTAACTCTGCGTTTGTGAACTCCATTGCTTTCAATTACCAGTAGCGATTGTTACATCAGCATTAGAACATACAGCGAACGAAAATTCTGAGCCCCCTTTGACAGCATTCACATTGTTTTACATCACAGCCTGTGTAGTGAAAAATCTAACATTTAAGGGGGGCGTGGCTTACCCAGCTAATATGCCTGCACCATGCTTGCAGTATTTCTGCTGTAGCAACTCTAAAAATGTATATATTTTAATATTGTCATGTAGAAGGGTCAAATATGCTATTTTCATTTTTAAAAAAACAACCCTGCAAAATGCTCTTTAAAGGCCATTATAGGTCTCAATCCAGGGCAACCACAATCCTGCAGTTAATTAATGTGGAAAATTCTACATTCGTGGTTTTATTCTCTCCCTCTCTAGGAGTATTTAAGTTCTAGGCCCCTAAGGA
Organism: Anguilla rostrata; assembly: GCF_018555375.3. Taxonomy (NCBI): domain Eukaryota; kingdom Metazoa; phylum Chordata; class Actinopteri; order Anguilliformes; family Anguillidae; genus Anguilla; species Anguilla rostrata. Next base: position 12,090,979 of record NC_057936.1, read on the forward strand.
TTGGTTACTATGAGACTGATGATTACCAGCTGGCATCGCCAAGCATGAGGAGAGCCGTACGGGAGGTGAAGGAGCTGCTGGAGGGAGCAGGACACACGGTACCGAAGACATCATTTAGCTACTTGTATAACTATTAACTCGTTTCATCTCTGTAAATGAATTAAAAATACGACACCTGTCCGTGGTGTTTCACAGACTTGTCCAAATCGTTTTAATCCTGTCATGGATTATACCGTTCAGATTATATTATTAATGATGTACTCATTTTTGTTAAATTCATGCATTGTTGTGTATGCCTATGGTGGTAATAATAATATGAAAACAAATGTAGCTTGATTTATTTCATAAACCTTTCATAAACAACAGGAAAGCTACATTTGTTGTGTTTTGTAGAATTTCATTTGGTTTACGATGGTTTTGTATCTGATTTTATTTTGTTATTTCCCTTCAAGGGTTTCACCGTCTTATAGAAAGTATGGTTATGCGTATGTTCCAGATTGATTACTCACTGTGCTCTCCTCCTCAGCTGGTCCCTTTCTCTCTTCCTCGAGTAGCCTATGCCATGAATATGTTCACCACAGGTATCTTGGGAGATGGAGGGGCTACTTTGCTCAGCAACTTGTGAGTGAGGCCTACATTTTCTCTCATCAGTTGTCTTTGGGTCGCACTTTATTTGAAGGCTTGCTTACAGAATAGGATTTTTTTTTAAATTAGTGTTGCTGTTCAACTTTGAAAAAATTTGTAAATATGTAGCGACCAGGCAGTAAATGGGCAATAAGATTTGCCCTTTTGTGTGCTGGTTTACATATTTGGGCATGTTTACTGTTTCTAATTGTAAATACCAATGTTGACATAACCTCTGTGTGTGGTTTCAGCAAGGTGGGTCCTGTTGACCCTTGCCTAAAAAGCCAGACAGTGCCCTACGGCCTGCCGCTCCTGATCAAGAAGATCCTTTCTTTTCTCCTCCGGCCCTTGGTAAGTGTGGCGTTATATCTCAAAATACTAGACTCCAAGGAGAGAGCGAGGGTGTAGACAGGCTGTTTAAATCTGACAGAAATAACTTAGTCGCTCAGTATTTTCAGAACTGAAGTGCAGCAATCATCTGGAGTGTTACGTACTGGAGTATTGGAGCGGTGTGTCATTGGTAGTGATCACTGTACTTTTGTGTTCTTTTTAAGTATCCTCGTGTGGCTGATGGAATGGCTTGCCTTTGTGGAGTCGGGTGAGCTTGTTTCTTCATTGTTGTCGAGAATCTCAGGGTTTCACACGATGTCTTTGTACTTGTGTTTACTCCCTGCGTGATACCACTTCGCTAGTCACCCTTATTCGAAACTTCGCCCCTGCAAGCTGTTGCCAGGTTCTCTCACAACCTGTGTTTTTGAGCATGGTGGCGGTACTGCGTAGAATGTGGTCTTAGAGGAAGCTGGCTATCCTAGCATCCAAAATGTCAAGTTTTTACATCGGACAATAATGAATAATATATTTATGTGTGTCAACTTTTCGATATATTATAGTGTTACGGCCGGCTCGTGGGGCCGCAACAAATAAGTCCCAATGCACCAAAAACAATCCAGAAAGTGATTTTAAAACAAAAACCCCAGACATTTATTAGTACAAGTCACAACTAGAACGCAAACTAACACAAACGAAAACCAGCAAAGTTCACAAAACAGAATGATTTCCACAAAAACTACAAATTATCTACACAAAATCCCAACACATAGCCCCAAAGAACATCTCCCCTGTCTCATACTGCAGGGCTTATGTTGGCCACAGGCAGGTGGAGGCAGTCAAGCAATTAGGTAATTACCTCCACCTGCACTACCCAGGCAAGCAGAGGCAGGGACCTATAAGACAAAAAAAAACTGTGGGTACATTGGTTATTTATTTATTTATTTTTTTCAAAAAAACTCTATACAAAACTGCAAAAAAAAAATTACTGGTGACATGACCGAACGAATACGTGTCCATGAAGCCGACGCCACAGGGAAGTCTGCGCGCGTCGTCGCCGCCGCCGCAGGAAAGCCAAAGCTCTACCTGGCTGTTCAGAGCCCTACCTTGCGGATCCACCTCCTTTGCAATCTTCAGGGCGTCGGAGTTGGCCAGGTCAGTGTTGGCAGGAGTGACAGTCAGAATCAGAAGAAAAATAAGAAGAAGACGTAGAAGCCCACCAGTACCAAATGGGAGACAAAAAAAAAAAAAACGCACACAGCGGTGACAATGACCGTTTGGTTAGTGTACGCATGAATATCGATTTGGGATCGACCTGCGGGAGATGTGGAAGCACAAAGGGGGTGTCAAATCAGATGGGGGCAGACATGCATACTGAGGTAACAATGACTGGTTACCTGCCACCTCCATTGGTTCATTTTGTTCAGGTAAAAGGGTATAAAGCTGGTGTGCCTGAACAACACTGCATTGTAATTGACCTGCCTTGCTTTTCCCCGGTTTGTTTCATACTGTAAAGAAGGCTATTTCTGCTGTGTTACTAAATTGTTATTAACCTAAATTTTGGAACTGCAAGTTTTACTTGGTCCAAATTCATACACAAAAGTTTTTGAGAGGGGTAAGTACTCAAAGGTTTATTCACAGAGCTGTAAAATAGAGGTTCATGGATAAGGGATGGTTAGGGATACTAATGTTTAACCATTGTAGTCTTGGTCGAAAGTAGTAAAAATACACTTATATATTTGTATGGTGTCTTTCAGATCTGTACAAGCCCTGTGGAGGCACTATGCAGATGCTGAGGTAAGCCTGGGTTTTAGGAGCCTTTAATATGCGAGGACAGTGCCACGGGGGCTATTTGTTCTTTATCAGATCAAATTATTTTTCAGTTGTGATGTCACTCAACCAATCACAGCAGAGGCAAAAAAGGACATTTCAGAACTCACATCTGCAAGTGTCACATGGTAGTAAGCTATTGCTTTTTAAAAGGTTTTAAGAGTGGTGCCTGGGTTCATGCAGTTCTGACAAGTTATTCGTTACTTAAGATCAAGAGTTATAGAGATTGTATTTTTTTTCTGTTGTTAATGCTGATAACCTGTCCATATTCAGAATATGTTAAAATGTGCTGCTTTGGTGTAATTATGTGTAGTATGTATTTTGATTTGCTGTTTTTTCTTTAACAAAAGGTTTTTTCTTCTTATTAAAAGCCCAAGCTTATTCACCAGCTGTACTCATTGCGTAAATCTGCACTATTGATTTGGAGGATCACAGAGAAATGTGTAGTTTCCTTTATGATGCACTTTTTTTGAGGTGAAATCTATAAGTATTATAGTTAGCCATTCGTTAGAATCCCCTGGACTCTAGCCTCTGTCACCCAATATCACCTTTTCCTTACAAGCGGTGCCATACGAAAGATACTGAGTTTGTAAATAAAAGCGCTTCTGTCTTTGACCTTAGGACTACTTTTATGAGTTCAGTGAAGAGTGGAAAAAACAGGACCTCGATGTGTTGCTTTCCCCTGCACTTGGTCCAGCCTACAACTTCAGATATTGTGGGAAGCTGACGTGTATGTTTCTTGTTTCAAATGCTTTTCGTGTTGTCACACTGTAATTCCATTGTAACGCAGCAGAAAAATACTGCCATGTTACAATTGTAGCTTGTAACATGGCTGAAAACTCATTGGACCTCATTCACGAAAAATGTGTACGATCACATTTTATCGTAAACCGTGAGTAAGAACGTTTCCGAGAACATTTCGGCATTCGTCATTTTTTTCCTGTCTGTATTGGTTCGCGGCTGTTTCCTTATGCTAATCACATGAACAGGATTATGCATAAAATTTACGAACAGTGCGCATTTATCATCTCAAACACCTGGGATACGCACAAAAACAAAGGTCTGCGCACATCATGAATCCCGTATTGGTTTTTTGTAGGAACGTTTTTAAGACCAAAAGTAAGAAAAATTTAAGAAGTTCTGTGAATGAGGCCCATTGTTTCTCTTATAGCGTCTTGATATAAAGAAGGTACTTTACATTGCAATCACCTAGCAGACCCTCTTATACTGATTTATGTACAGAAGGGTGGTGCAAGATGTACTTATGTACTTTCATAGGGTACATTAATAGCTAAGCCTAACGTGAAATAACTTGATGAAATGAAGTGGGTGATAGTTAAATTGCAGGCTAAATGCTTTAGAGAAGAGGGTAGAAACTAGCTAATGAATACTCATTGTGCATTTCAACTGAAAAACACAAGACAATAATTAAGTGATAATAGATTAAAATAAAAGCAATAATTCTAAACGGATAAATGCAAAGGTATTATTTCTCACTTTCCCCTGCTCTGGTGAATGATTCAAAGAAAAGTTTTGGGAAAATGCTGTTTTTTATCTTTGTGTGTGTGTAAGTTACGTAGATCATTTAGCTTGTTGGTAAACGTGCTAATGTTTCATTTTGTTCTTTGTGTGGGTGTGTGTAAGTTACGTAGATAATTTAGCTTGTTGGTAAACGTGCTAATGTTTCATTTTGTTCTTTGTGTGGGTGTGTGTAAGTTACGTAGATAATTTAGCTTGTTGGTAAACGTGCTAATGTTTCATTTTGTTCTTTGTGTGGGTGTGTGTAAGTTACGTAGATAATTTAGCTTGTTGGTAAACGTGCTAATGTTTCATTTTGTTCTTTGTGTGGGTGTGTGTAAGTTACGTAGATAATTTAGCTTGTTGGTAAACGTGCTAATGTTTCATTTTGTTCTTTGTGTGGGTGTGTGTAAGTTACGTAGATAATTTAGCTTGTTGGTAAACGTGCTAATGTTTCATTTTGTTTTTTGTGTGGGTGTGTGTAAGTTACGTAGATAATTTAGCTTGTTGGTAAACGTGCTAATGTTTCATTTTGCGACTCTCTCTTTTTTTCTTCAGGTGCCTTGAGCTATACTGCTTTCTATAATGCTCTTGGCTTCCCTGCTGGGGTAGTGCCGGTCTCCAAGGTGACAGACGCTGACGAAGAAGAGCTGAAGCACTACAAGGGAAACTATGGAGACATATGGGACCGGTTCTTCAAACAGGTGAATGTTTTATGAAAAACATTTTATGGACTGACGTTTTTTATGTGTGACTAAGACTAACCCACCAAATGCAGCTAAGACTGGCAAGAACAGTGCTTAAGAGGGCAACAACCTCCACAAATTTTACAGTGGCACAATTTACAGGACCCTTAAATTTATTTTAGTAAAATTTTGCACAAGTCAAGTACGTCTATAGTATATTTCAGATGTTTTATGCCTAGAAGGCATCTCTTGGCAATGGCCTGCCTGCAACTGCCATATGAAATGACCAAATGGAAGGTAATCCAATTCTGAATTCCTCGCAAACTGTCGCTCTCAAAGCACAATAATGCCACCTGCCCATGGTCTTGAAAAATGTCAAAGGTATACTGAAATAAAGGTTCAGTATCCGTGAAGAACAAAAAAATATTACAACACACTCATAAACGTACACCTATATGTACAGTCAATTTGTTTTATTGGCTGCAGTTCTCGTATCAGCAGGTAGGTGGCAGCAGAAGACTGTTTTTGGGTTATTTTGCGTGCCACTGCACAAATCCGAGGTCTACCCGCGGAGCGCAGCAGTGACGGCAGTCTTCGTATTCACAGGCAGTGACCGGGGGTCAGGGCCTCCCTGTGGCCGTACAGTGCATCGCTCTTCCCTGGAAAGACGAACTCTGCCTGCGCTTCATGAAGGAGGTGGAGCAGTTGGTCAGAGACCTCAGGAACAGCAGCACGTAGGAATGCCACAGAATGAGTCCATCTCTAGTGTGTGGATATGGGCTGACGTGTCTGTTGTCAGATTGAACGCATATCGATTAAGGGCGCGGTCACACATGCGCAAAATTAACATCGGCGAATATTCGCCTCCCGTTCACTTCCGTTCTATGCGAGCGAAGGGGCGAATAAAGCATTCGCTTCCGGTGGCGAAGCAAATTCGCATCTTCGCTTCGCGTGGAGTTCAACTTGTGACTTTGACGGAATTCGCACCTACCAATAGCAAAGTGTGTTGACCCACTTGGCGTAATTGGCGTAGTTTTCATAGTGAACTGCTTTTGTGACACAACCAATCCACTCAACGGACTACAAACCAGCAAACTGATTCGAGTGTCACATCTTGCATGCACATTCAGACCAATAATTCTTGGCAGGCATGGTCATTCGCTGCATTCGCCGTACCGCCTAAGTAATTTTTCTTTTTAGTATACATTTGCGTCCTCAGCAGGAGTGGACTCGGTCGCTATGTATGAGATTGATAAACTGAACACATCAGCTTATTGCTGCTAAATGAGTTACTGCAAGTTACTTAATCGTGGTGTGTTCTTACTTTTTAATGGCTCTGGCAAGTTGGCTTATTTTAGTTTGAATAAGTGATGACCAAGTAAAATCCTGTTATGTGTTATTTGTCGCATGAGGTTAGACTTATCTACTGTTAGGACTACAGTTGAAAGCGGGTGTACTTCCCTTTTCACATCGCTGTATAACAATCATATTACAGATCAGAGAATGATACATTTCCATTATTGCCTGCATTAATGGACAATAAAGATTTTTAAAAATAAAACACTGAGCACTGTGGGAATAGAATTAAGGGACTTTATGGAACTGCTTGGAGTAAAAGCATCGAGTTGTATGAAGCGCTAGTTGGGTTGATAACCCCTCTGAAGAAGATGGTGTAGCATAATCCAGTCCTATCCAACTGGAGGTCTGTTTGAACCCGAATCTTAAATGCTCCTCATGAGTGGACCAAAGTCAGTACTGGAGAGGAACACTGCTCTATAAGAACAAATTTAACATAATGACAGATGGATACAGTACAAGACAAGTGTCGATTAAGTACTGCTATTGTTCACGAGGCGATCGCATGCAAGTTAATTCAGACGCCTTTCCAATTCTCTTTTTTTTTGCGAATACAAACTGAATGTGTTGAGAAGGATATTCTAGCCACGGCTTGAGCTGCTTGATTTCTGATCTTGTGCGTCAGGTGTGTTTTGTGAATAAATATTTTTAAAAGATATGTTTAAGTTTACATTTTATTTTATGAGAAATGTTTGGTCATCGTTGGTTTACTGTGGTGTTGATTTGGTATGAGAGGTACCAGAGCTGGTATTGGTATCAAAGTCAATTTCGTCACATTTTGGTACTGGAACAGCACTAGTGCAACGTTAAAGACAAGTTAAAGTTTGCAACTACAAGCTCATCACTGCTGCACCCCTGCTGCAGTTTGTTTTTTGTCTTGAAGTTTTAATACATACATACATAAAAACATGTAATAATATATGCACACTAGTTAAAGGAAAGGTACTGTCGTAACACTGTCTGAGCAGTCTGCGTGAGAGAGACCGTTTCATTTCCAGAGCTGCTTAGTCACAGCCGGGAACTAAATAAATTTGTTGAATAAATTATGACAGCACACAATTAATCCCAAGTATGCCCTGGAGGTATTCAAAGTACCCTAGGGTTTATCCCCCAGTTTGTAATCACTGCAGTGGAACAGCCATTTATACAATAAATACATTGTAACATAATAGTATTATCTTGAAGTCTTTAATGAATTAATGTACATTTCCATTTTTTTTTACAGGACAAAGAGCTAGGCTTATTTGTCAGTGTCTGACATAGTAAAGTGTCATAATAGTCCTAAATATTGAATGGGAACCCAGCTGATGCAATATTCTCAATATTTGCTGAGTTTTCATAGCGTTGCCGTTAACTAAAGAGTTTTAAATCTGCAGTATGTTCTGATTAGAAAGTGGCAATGGGCCAATATTTAAACAGTGAATTAATCAAGTTTGGATCATGCCATTAAAAAGTAATGCGAACTTTGAATCAGTAAACAAAAATGTGCCTGTATAGGTTCTTTAGATGTTGTTTCCAGCTGAAACAAATTGACAAATTTTTAAATGCTCAAGCAGCTGACTTCCTGGGGATATTTTTTTAGGGACATAGAATAAATTGGACCACCAATTTTTGGAATCTTCTTTTAACGGTCAGAGCATCTGAGCTCTGGTTTTAATCTGTTATCAGGTTATTTTGTTTGTTGGGGATGTGGGGTTGTGTTTACCTCAGGCTGGTGGCCAGTCTCACCCCCCAATCCACCACCCCCCCCCTCCCCCCCCCCCCCACACACACACCCTCATTGACTGATAGAGGCTCCCTGTCCATCTCAGGCAATGTAGCATGAATAGGTGCATGAACATTAGGAGGAGCAATTGGCTCCCCGCTGCTATTAAGCTGAGAGATAACGGCCCCGCGCCGGCGTGCGGAATCGAAACATTGAGAGGGGCGGCCGTCTGCGCCGCGGCCCGCAGATGAACATTAAGGGTGCGCGGGACGCTAAAATGGGATGTTCTCCCTTTGTTTTTCCCCCCTGTCTTTGTGCCACAGATGAGTGCAGATAATTTTCTGTGCGCTCGTGAGTGATTACTGTATTACCGCGGCAATAGAAGGAATATTTAGGAACGTTGGGGGAATTAATGACACATAAAAACTATTTCTGTATTGACTGCCTCCATCGGCGGGGCTAGTTTGCCATGCCTGCATCTTGTGATTACCCCAACGCATTGTAAATATATGTTTCCTATGGGTTTTACATAAATTTACATTTTTTAACACTCCTGAGATGGGAGACCATTAGGGACAAGTCTCTCTCTCTCTCTCTCTCTCTCTCTCTCTCTCCCTCTCTCACACACACATACACACTTTTTCTCTCACATACTTTGTCTCTCTCTTTCACACACACACACACACACACACACTTTCTCTCGCACACTCACAACACATTCCTTCTCTCATCTCATGCACACACAGACACACACACACACACACACACACTTTCTCTCGCATACACACGTGCACACAAACACACATACACACTTTCTCTCACATACACTCATGCACACACAGACACATACACACACACACACACAGCTTATTCCTGGTTGAGCTGGGTGAATTTGTGTGACCGTGCCGTCGTGGCGGAGGTGAGCGCGGAGCCCGGAGGGCGGGAACTCCCCCGCCCCGGGGAGCGGGATTGGCACGGGGCGTGGCGCGCTGTCAGGCGGGCGAGCGCCGAGGAGCCGCCTGAGCTCTCTGGAGCGCGGCGCGGCGGCGGCGGCGTGACATCGCATGCAAATCCCCGCGGATCACCGCCTCGCTCCCCAACATCAAACGGCATCACCGCGCCGACGCCCGTCCTCCCGTCCTGGAGTCAGGTCTTCGGAGCTGTTCGCCTCGCGTTATCTGAACCTGCCCCCCCCCACACACACACACACACACACACAAGCTGGCTCTATTTCTGCTGCGGTACTCTGTTAGTGGCAAAGGAGATGAAAAGGGAGGAGCTGCAGGTGCTCCCCTGTGCCCAGTAAGCAATTATCTGACGTTATTTCCTTGTTTAGAGAAGCCCCTTTTTCAATGGTTTCGTTGGTACTACCATTCACCTTAACTAAACCTTTGTGTTTGATTGGTCCCATTCAGATGTGTCCACGACTGTTCTCCCCCAAGGCCACACAACCCCTTTGACGCTATATCAGCAAGGTAGCTAAATTTTAATGTTGTTTATTTGCTACGGACCGAAGGTTTGCAAGTTAAATGTATGACTAGCCATCCATTGCTCAAAATGAGCATAACATCATACCATCAATGTGGTATGTGCTTCTGGCCCGAGGGAAAATTTTTTGTTTTCAGATAAATGTCGTGCCGGAGGTGACAGAAGTGTCACTGCATTCTGAGCAGTTTGTAAGCGAAAACGTTTGCTGAGAATGTGTCCCGTTTTATGGAAAGGGGTGACGGGGTGGGGGGGGCGGGGAGACAGAACTGTGGAAAGGCCAGATTAGGCACAGCTCCGGACCCCGCGGTTAGGCCCAGACCCGCGGAGGGAGCGGGTGCCGCGATGGCGCTCTGGCTCGCAGGGCGCCGTCGGTCTCCAGCCGCGAGCGCGCGGGGTCCTTATTAGGCTCCTGCGCGCCTCGCCACGGCGACGGCCGCTCCCCCCCCCCCACCCCCTCTCTCCCACCTCATTAACTCGCGGCACGCCGAGCCGGGACGCGGCGGCGCTCCTCTCCTCGCCGAGCGCGGGGGCAAATTAGGAAACTCTCGCTAATGCCGCGGCGCTAGCGGAGATCAGGATGCGTAAGTAACTCTCAGTCACGCCGCGACCCCGGCGTTTAACGCAGACGGAGATCAGGATGCGTAAGTGACTCTCAGTCACGCCGCGACCTCGGCGTTTAACGCAGACCGAGATCATGATTAACAGATATCCCTTCGCATGAAGCAGAGTGCTGGGGAGTTTGATTTTTTATTTTTTTTTTCCCCCTAGCGCAGGGAAATGCTTTCAATTACGTGCCATGCATTTATCACGCGAGGCTGATGAGGTGCTCATTTTAACAAGGAATTAGCCTAGAGCCTACATAGGTTTCACTGAAGCTCTGGCTCCCGTAAGGAAAGCGTTGTTATTTTTCCTGGGTGGAAGTTGCGTATTGATAAGTTACTGGTTATGTTTGTTTCGTTTCTCCTTGCTGACTATGTCTGTTGTCCTAGTGTACGTGGGAGGCTGGAACACACCCCCGTAGAGGTCACTTGAGTAGAGTACGAGTCAGAGCTGGGTGTCCTGCACAGCATTGTGGGACATTGAAAGGCGGGCCCTCCGTTCGGTATGGGCCATCCTGGGTTAGACAGGGGCGTGCTGGATAATCAGCGCGGTGCGGAGTGGAGTCCTGAACCGGAGAGGATCACGCAGCGGGGGGCTTTATCCGCCGCGCAGCGTGAAATTACCGCCTCCGGGGGGGAGGGGGGGGGGCACCGTGCTCGGCCGCCGCCTAGCCCCCAGCGAACCCCCCCCTCACTCCGCCTTCCTGCTCGTGCTGTGACCCTGCCCACTCCCTCCCCATCCTGCGCCATTTATCGTACGCAGTGCGATCCCATCCCTCATCACGCCCGCCATCCCCAAAATCCTGCACCATGTCGATGGCGCCCTTGCTCCGTCTCTTCATATCCCTGTGTGCACCGTTTGCCCTGTCCTCTACAGACACTCGACACCCCTTCCCAAACTCACGCCAAATTCTAGTCTCTGTATGTACCTCCTGCCTTTTATCCATACTACACAGTTCACGCACTCCAGCTGGAGCTCGGAGATACAACAGGAATGAGTGCTGTTTGGAACTGTGAAACTGTTGGAAGGATCATCAAAATGCGTGAATTTGAAGAATTTGATTTGTTTTTTTAGTAGAATTTTTAATTATGCCTGTTTAATGAACCAAGAATAATGTGAACTGCTTCATTTTGTTTGTTCTGCCCATTCTTTAATGAAACGGTTAACATTCCTACATTATATTATTTAGCCTCGTGCTTGACAAACCTTTTATATCAGTAATAATGAGCGGGTGAATATTTGTGTGTGATTGCGTTTGCATCTTCTGTGTTTGTTTGATCAGTCAGAGTGCCTGCTGCATGTCTGAGGTTCCGCTGTTGTCTGTTACAGCACATGCCACACTCTGTCCCACAGAGTCTCTTATTAATCTTTTACTGCAGGTTCCCTGAGCCTCCCAGGCCCCCCCCCCCCCACCCCCACTCCACACACACACACACACACCGCCACCCTCCCTCAAACCCCGTCACCCAGCATCACTGGTTAATCGTGAGTACTGCGTTTACAGTGTGACTAATCCTGAGGGGAAATGATTCATATTGTGGCAGGAACTAAAGCACCCCTCTGCTTCCCCTTGATGTCACCCTTTTGCAAAGGTTTTTTCTGAGGAGACAACTCTTTTTCAGGATGATCATTAATAGACTATCCAGAGTTGATACCATTCCATCCCAACTTTTTATCTTTCTCTTCCACTTTCTTGTTTTTTTCCTCTCTCTTTCATTCTCTTCTGCCTCTCTCTCTCTCTCTCTCTCTTTCCCCCTCTTTTTCTACCTCCGGACCAATACTTAGTTGGGCTTGGGGAGGATATCGAGTTTCAGACCCGCAGCGCTAGGATTTTAAACTTGAGCAAAGCGAAGATATATAAGAATATTCAAAGCCCTGATAAACTATCAGTCATTCAGAAGGGCCTAATCTGTTGTGTCTGTTGTGTATCTGTGTGTGTGCGCGAGCTCACGCATGCGCGCGCGCGCGCGTGTGTGTGTGTGTGTGTGTGTGTGTGTGTGTGCTGCTCTGCTGCTAAGCTGCTGGAGGTTTCCAGGAGCTCTTTGATGTGTATCTGGCCAATGCACTATTAGAGGGATTTTCCGAGTTGACAGCTCGGAGAATACGCGGCAGAACTGCGATGCCAGTGGGCTAAAAGAATGCTGGAAACAGGATTAGGATCATATTCTGGCAGTGCCTGTCAGCCCCTCAATGGGCTAAGGTTTCTTATAGTGGCAGCTTTCATTCTCCGTGCCGCTAAAACCTTTAGTGGGACCATAAAAGGGGGGTAAGGGGTGGGGGTGAAAAGGAAAAAAAACACTGATTGAATGGTACGCTGTGATTTCTGTTCTGGGCTAGCTCAGGGTGGATTGTGTGGGGAGGGCTGGGGAAATTAAAGAGGCAGTGGTTCTTTTGCTTGCAGGATGAGGGGTGAAGGGGAGGGGAGGGCGACGACTGAGTTCTGTAAACTTCATGCTAAATCTCTTGGGCAGTCCATAGGGCATCCTTGTAGATGGAAGCAAGCACAACAGGGAAGAATACCCTCTCTGTGGCCTTATCTTCTATTGCCTGTTACAATGGTGAGGACACTTTCCTATATCGAACACGCAGTACATTGATTCATGTCTCCTGTTTTTAGCTTCTCCACGTCTACAGCTTATGTATGAAGACAGTTGCTCCTTTGTGTAGGGGTTTTATTTTTTATTTTTTGTTGCCGTAGGTTGTTTAAGGCTAAGCCAGCTGAAACTATGAATATTCTCACATATTAGTTCTAGTGAATAATGTCCTCTAACCTTAGTGCCATATTTAATGGTGTGGTCATGATGCAGCTGCATGTTTAAATGCAAGAAAATAAAAAAATGTAGCATTTATGTTTTTACCTGTTTTTAACGCGAGGGAAGAAGTTGTCATGGTTACTGTCCGTTTGATCCGGTCGGTTGTTTAGTTGGAGGGCCGCTATTAAGGATGACCTCAGCTGGAGGGACATTCCCCGGCCTGTGTGAGAACTCGCACCGAACCGCCCCGTCACCTGTTCTCCGCCGCCGCTGTTCGCCCTCCAGCACAGCGGCCGCTTCATAATTCGCTGTTTGTTTTGCGAAGAGGCGGGAAGCCCCCCTTTTTTAATTCCGCACAATGCGGGGGGGGGGTGCGGGCCGCTTTCCCCCGGGCGGCCGCTCGCCCGCCCGCTCGCGGCCCGCGTCCAAAAAGCCCCGGTTCTCCTAAACGAAGAGAGGATTAGCGCCGTGACCTCCCCTCGCCCCGAGCTCTGATCTCCCCGAAATGAAATGTGTTACCGCGGCGGGGTCGAGGGCTAGCGAAGCCCGGCCTCGCGGTCCTCTGTTCTCCTCCACGGGGGGGGGGGGGGCGGGCGGACGTACATTGTGACACTTCACTGGGAATTAGGTGTGCTCTCCATATTGCGGAGGCAGGGAGCACAAAGCTCTGACTTCATTTTAGCCCCTTTGTTAGCCGGGCCGCTGATCAGCGAGCGGGAGGGGGCGGGCTTCGCAGGGACTTTGAATTTAAGGGGCTGGAGACTGAAAGCGTGCACCCATCTGGTGCCGAATCCGTAAAACTGTAAAATGAGATTTGAAATGCGAAAGTTTTTTTTAAAATAACGTTGCCTCGGTGTACCGTCTCATTCTATCATAACAGTTTATGACGGTCCAGTTCAGCAACAGCACTACAATCACTTAAATGTTTCTGAGTCATTGTTTCTGAGCGTGCAGCCTATGGCGATAATATCCTTAATGAATCAGGCCATTTATTATTAGTGTTCTACCTTGCGCCAGTTTAAAGCATTTGGGCAGATAATATTGAGCAAAACAACGGTGGTGAAAGAGACGGGAAGCGTAGAGGCTGTCTGGTTTAGGGGCCCGAGGGGGTGAAATGAACTTTACTGAATCAGACTTCAGGTTCTGGGAGGTAATTGATGGAGCGCCGAATTTCCCTGACAAGCACTCTGTTACAACCTTTGGTGGAGGTGCGAGTGCTTTTTGCGAGGGGAGGGTGGGTGGGTTGGGGTGGAGGGGGGGAGGGGGGGGTGCGGGAGGGGTTTCAGACTGTGGCTCATTAGGGATGCTCACAGCATGAGAACGTCAACAATACACCCCCAACCCCGCACACCTCCCACATACTAACAAACACACACACGCGCGTGCACTCACACAGACACACAAACGCATGCACGCACACACACACGAACACACACACACGGGCGCACGCACACACGCAAACATATGCACACACACACACACACACACGCTGCCCATGCACAGGAAACTGCAGTCTGTTTCTGAACGCCTGAAAGGCGTAAGGGTAATAGATGGGATTTCTCCGTTGATAAAACACTGTAGCAGAAGTTATGAGGCTGAATTCCAAAAGTTGACACCATTGGCCGGGTGGCGTTGGCACGGCGATTGTTCACCCAACAAACAGAGAAGGGGCGAGAGAATTCGGACGGTTTTTTCGAGGAAGACGGCCGACCCCCATTTGCATGCTGGGAGGGAGCACTCCGTCACCGCGCGAGAAACGCTTGACCTCGGCGCATTAAAAACCCGCGTGTCTGCCTGCCTGCCCCGCGGGCACTGGGGTCTGAGCGTGACAGAATGCTGCGTGGGCGGGGCGGGGCAGGCTGGGATTGGGGGGGGTGGGGGCGGGGGCGCCCGCGTTTACTCGGCAGGCCGCCGGGGGCCGCGGCGCACCTCCCCGGCGTCCCGCCTCCAGCGCCGTCCGCAGCATTACGAGGATTACGCGTCCGTGGCGCGGGCGCTTTCAGGAGGGTGGCCTGGAGAAACGGGCTATTTACAGCGAGGGGGCAGAATGCGAATAAGGTGGATTCAAGGATTCAATTAGTGTGCCAGGTTGCACCAAAAAAAAATGAAAAAAAACACCAACCGTCGAAGGCCTCTGATATTGGGGGTGGGGGGGGGGACCCCGGTGGCAGTGACCAACTGCTGGAGGAATGTAAATGTGGGAGCCCCCTCTTTATTTCAGTGGGGCTTACGCGTTGTGACAAACCACGCTGTTTAAGATATAATGCCGGCATAATCGTGGCCCCCGGCCGTCATTCTTCACCATAATAGGCTACTTATTCATTTGGGATAGTTTACGTCCCTGCGCATTTTTTTTATATCGCAAGATTACGCTCTCTCTCTCCCTCTCTCTCTCTCTCTCTCTCTCTCTCCTTCCCCCTTCTCTCTCTCTCTCTCTTCTCACTCTTTCTTTCTCTCTCTCTTTCTCTCACTCCATCTTTTCACTCTCGGCCTTTCATTCTTTCACCTCCTTTCTTCCGTCGTCCTCCTGGGCTGTGCCGGGGGTTTTCACAGTGGAGTTGTCCTCGCAGCCGCTCTGCTGCCGCGGTAGGGATTGGCGTCTGCTCTGCGTCTCTGCTTTTGTTTGTGGGACAGAGGCTTTTTATTGCATATAGAAAGGAAATCACAAAAGAACAATCCAGGCTGAAGAGAAACAGTCTGAGAATTTTAAGACAGGACCTCTCTTGTGTCAAAAAAAAATGCTTTGTTTTAAATGTCCCAATCAGAATTACTTGGCCAGGGTTTTGCCAATCTTAAAAAAAAAAAAAAAAAAGCTTTTTGAAAGAGGATGGACTTATGTCAGTATAAATTCTATGCGCTATTGCATTTTGTCTTTAAACATGGTGGGCCCTGTGGCAATGTGATGAATGTCTTCCATGTGAAACACTATAGGTCCCTGCTACATGGCCCTATAGAGTTTGTCTATGCCAAAAGACACATATGATCATGTGGAGCGCACTCTCCAATAACAATGTAATGGACAGTGATGTCATCCCACATTAACTTCAGTAGGCCTTTTATAAGAGCATGGGGCTTGGTTCCTTTTGCAAAGCCGGCTAATTAACCATGGCCTGACGTTGCTTTCTGTATTAAACCCTAATAAACAGGGAGATGGTCCAGCTTTGATGATGTGGGTGACTTCAGCGGTGAGAGCATTCGTCTTATGGCCAGCCTGGCCCCTTTCTCCTTACCCCTCTCCCGCCACAATCCACTGTCCCATGTGTGCAGACTTGCCTCGGGCCTACATAGAAATTGAGTTGATCTTATCTGCGCTAACACGATGTTAGCCCGCCCGCCACCCCTCCTGCAGGAGCCCGCGCTGACAAATCTCGTTGGGGAGGCGTTAAATCCCTCACAGTGTAAACACCTCCACACGGAGGGGCTGGGGTCCCCCAGAAAGTACGGCATATCCTCTGAATCTTCCCTCCCCCTGCTTTTAAAATGCGGTCACTTTTGCTTCTGTTGGGACGACTGAACGCGAGCCTCTTCGTTCTGTGACGTGCTGGGTCGGACCGCGTCGTTCCGCACCGCGTCGCGGTACGGGACCCTTAGGGGGCGCCTTTCCCCAACAAGCGTTTTTGTTCCACAGCCCAAAAGGCCGCGGCCCGCTCACCCGCGCAAAGCCGCTCTCGAACAGTGCCGCAGTGCTCAGTTCGTTTGTTGCCAATAAAGTTATACACAAAAAATACCTGGAATTACAGGCTGACACGCAAATGCTAAATCCCCCTCTTTTTTTTTTCCCCAGAATGTGGATGAGACGGGCTGCGTCAGCAGGCCTCATTCAGGTCCCTGGGCTTTGTGCCGCGGGAACGCTCCTCCTTCCCCACCGATGGTGCTGATAATCCCGCCATGCGCCGTCTGCATTTCTTACTGTGTTTGTTTAAGCGCATTTGCAACGTATTTATATCTCTAATGTAAACCAATTTGGCAGCGAGGGCCGCGGGGGCGACCGAGCCACCGGGGGGGAAGAAAGGAAAGCCCGGACCCAGCAGAAGCAAGACTGGGGTTGGTGGCGGTGGAAGCGATGATGATGATGATGATGATGGTGGTGGTGGGGGGGAGACGGGTGGTGTGGTGTAGCTGTTGTAAGAGTCCGGGGAATAGAAGCAATCCGAAAGTGGAGTGGAACCATCGTTAAAAAGACTGAAACCTGTCCGGAGGGTTTGCGTTTAATCCTCGGGATAGGGGCTATAAGCATCTGAAGCCCCGGATCACGAAATTGTATGAGTCACGGGATCTCAGATTCATTATTGGGCTCTAATCCTGCGGCACAGAGGAGCAGCGGATGCACCGGCTGCTCTCGGCTCCCGTGAACAAACCGCGCGCGGCTGCCGCCCATGTTTGGGCGTGAGAGTTTACACCAATCAGCCGTCTCGTAATCTGATTCGAGACTCTCGCTATGCCCCCCCCCCCATCCTTTCCCCCACCCGCCTGCCCGCCATAACATTGTCTTTATGCTCTCCGCTGCGTAGTAACGGCTGAAGAAATGGACCAAATTCTTTAATGCCGGCGATGTTCCTGGCCTTGAAATGGCCCTGACGTCCCCTGTGAGGGGACACAGCTGGCCCCCCGTCTCACGACGTGATGGCCGGACTGTCGTTTTATCACCTGACAGGCGGGGAGCCTCGCCGTGCCGTCCATTAAATCTCAGACCCTCTATCCGATTGCATCGTTAGGCTATCGCGGCTTGTTGGATATCACCTCTGAAACTGCACATTACGGGAGAATCATCCTAGTTTGGTTAGAGGGATATGTGGCGCGGACATGGCCTTGTCGGCTTTATGTGCAGTCACAACAGCGTCTGTGTTCCTGTGGTTTTAAAAGCGTTCTCACCTGTAGCGAGGTTGCAGTATCTGTTTTGCCAGTTTGCTTATATTAGTATCAGTAGACATTGTATTAATGAATGCTATACATTATTTAATGTCTATTAATAGATATTACTTACTGTTATCTGTTTATAGAAGACATTATTATATTCCTCAAAACTGACCCCATACTTAGGAACCATTCTTTGTCTTTTTTTAACCTTTTTGATGATATTCCCTAATATGCCATGACTGATTGAACTAACTGGCGAATCTCGGCCTTTCAATGTTTACGACCGAGAGTTTGCCTTGCCTTCTACGGGGCGGGGTGTCAGAAGGGGTGTTAATGGCAGAGGGTGTGGATTGGGGGGGGGGGGTGTGAGGAGGTGCAGGGGAGGTGGGCTCTGTGTGGCCTGGGCGTCCGGGCTCAATCACGGAGACTGATTGCCCAAGAGGGATGATGGAGAGAGAGGAATCTCATTCGCACATAGCCTGGGGGCAGCTGCCTCCACACCGGCACCATGCCACTGATGCAAAGAAACCAAAGAAGAAAAAAAAACTGCAGCTTTCTAAATTAGCTCTGGGAGGAGACCCCTCTTCCCTCTGTTCCACAGACCAAATGCTAGTTCTTCTGGGCACGCACAAAATAGCATTATGTGTCTATTTAGTACTGTTTTCTAAAATGTACATTTCCATTCACATGATTATAAACGGCAGATATCGAATATGTATTGGGTACATATCAATTGCATGATTTTGCCATTGACATAAAAGATTAAAGTAATGCTTCTCTATTTATAATCGCTTTAAATTTTCAGGATGAAACTAATTAACATGGACAAGACACTAAGCATAATATGACCCTGTCCTATTATTCATACCCCCCCCCCCCCCAAAAAAATAAAAAAACAATAATGATTATTTTAATCTGGAATTCCACATGAATTCCACATACCATGAGCATTTCCATTTTGTGACACGACAACATTTTCACTGTGACCAATTCTATTGGTTGTATATAGTGCAGGTTGTGAGCTATGCACTATAGTTCAGGCAGGTCTCTCTGTGACAGTTAACAATGCATTTGTGGATTAATGGAGGACATTACCACTGACGTGTTGAAACACATTAATACTCATGTTGCATGTAATTGCCTTGTTCAAATTAGTGAAGAACAAATTAAAATTGATCAGTTCTTTGCATTCCTTTGAAAAGCCTTGCGGGAAAGTACTTTATCTGTAAACTTGTGTTCTATTCCAGGAGACACCCGTGTTATAGCATTTTCTTACCTTCCAACCTCAAAAAGTAACACAGAAGATGCACTTAACGACAGACACTAGTGTGGGGTGTCCAGTGCAAATACCTGCTAACTGGTCGGTCCTTTCACAAGAACAAATACACACGGAGGAATGACGTATGTATAAATATCTCCAAACAATACTTTATTGAGGATTTTACAACATATCACTTTAAGACCTACTTTATTAACTTAGGGAATCTTTTTATTTATCAGGATCACTTTTCACCCATTTCAACTTCGCCGTTTGGCCTTGACAGCCCGCGAATGAACTGTAATTATTCTGTTCCATGATCACAGCGACAATGGAAATCGATAGGAAGACTTACATAGACACCCAGACTATAATTTATAGCATTCACCGCCTCCTTCTAAGGTGCGGCCTGTTGCCAATTTCATACAATCGTAAACGAGGAAGAGTTGGACTGTAGGCTCTCCCTCCCAAATCATACCTTCTCAGTCTACAACAAATGAGAAATGTACATATCCCCTTTCAAATAACATTTACAGATATTTTCATCATTTACAAATAAAATAATTTTCATAATATCAGTGGAAGAATTCAGAGTCTTCAACAAGGAGAGACATGCAGGAGACTGACTGGAGATGTTCTTAGAAGTGCTCTAACAGGGAACTCCAATGTCCCCACAGGAAGTGCCACATTTATTTTACCTATTGTTTAATGTTCACCGGGCCACAATAAATTAGATTACATGAAAATGAGACTGTTGGAAAACAATGGTAGGGTCTTTGTTAGTTACATATGTCTAGCTCTTTTGTATGCCGTTTTTTTAAATTAATTGGTTCGGGTCTAATTTCAGGGCTGGGTTTTCATAGGATTAAGAAGTTGGCTCACAGGTTTGTTATTCCCAAAATATAGATATGCAGAAGAGTGAAACAGTGAAATAAATCAATATCATAAACAGCGTTTGGCCAATGATGGTAAAAGCTCAGTTTGAATGTAATTGATTTCAGTGCAGCTCACACTGATTTATCTGGCAGATGATTACATTTGTATATTCAGCTGTAACAGTGGAGACAAATGGAAACTGAGGCCACTTGTCCTGCTTGCCTTATGAACACTTCGCTCAGGACATTGGAATTTAAGTGGATCTCATGTTACACAGAGCTTACAATGGCATACCATAAAGTTGCTGTTGCCACAGGCAGAAAGTAATTAAAATCGTGCACGTTCAGTTATTTAAATCATTTTGTCATCGGCAGGATATTCTCCGTACGTGTGGTTTAATCCTGTGCATAAGACATATAAATTAGTCACATTTAATTAAACAATCAAGGGATACGTGAACGGGACAGACAATGGCAAAATACGCAACATCGGCATAGCAATTTTGATCTCACGGTCATTGTGTTGTAAATAGTCCCACCTCCGGTTTGAACAGACAGTCTCTATGTTCATTTACATTGCTGAAGAGTCTGAGTTCACTCCATTTTTGTCCCCTTTATTTACCACCACAACGGGGAAATAAAAAAAGTTTTTAATATTCTCTTCACAGTCTTCTTCACAGAAGGCGACACTGACTTAGACACACAAACCAGGGAGATGTGAACACGTATGAGCAGCTATATACAAAGCTGAATGGATCCTTGGTGGAGAGCGCAGGCAGACTGTCCAACAGTGCAGTGAGTTCAGATCGGGACCAGGCGGCCAAGGAAGTCCATGCCGCTTGGCCAGAGGTCTTCTGCTGTAGCTGATGTTCGGAGAAAATCGAGATTTATCGGGGATGATGCAGCCTTTGCTAACAGATTATTCCCTTTTTGAAGTGAAGTGCATTCTCTTTTTCCAGAAATGGTTAATACTGTCTCTTGCATATTCGGTAGTATGTTCTGGTGAGATATAGAGCCGGGCTCTCGTTGGGGAAAAGCTGGTGAAGTTTATAGTCCCAATGCTAGTAGGTGAGATGACGCCAGCTGGAGGCGGTTGTAAGCTTGGGAACCAGTTTCCTGGATCAAGTTGCGGGGTCGGGGGTGGGTGATGCTGAGGTCCGGTTGCGCGGGGCACGGGGGACGGCGCGGGGCACGGGGGACGGCTCTCGGCCGGGCGGAAGCCCCGGGGTCAGTTGGGCAGAGTGTCCAGGCCCAGGGACGCAGCGTGCTGCTTGGCCCGGAGCCGCAGGTTCTCTATGCTGGTGGTCTTGCTGTTGAGGCTGGGGAGGCTGCCGGGGGTCTGCAGGAGGGGGCTGCTCCAGACCTGCTGGGCTTGGGACAGGGACTGGTAGTAGGGCTGGCAGTGCAGCGAGCCCAGCGGCGCTGCCATGTTGACGTTCATGCCCAGGTAGGGCATGGAGGAGGGCGCGCTCATGTCGAAGGAGGAGTAGTGCACCAGGTTGTTGGTGGCGGCCATGTGCTGGCGGAACTGCTCCTGCAGACGGAAGAGGCTGAGCGGGGAGGAGGCGTACGAGTTGCTCTGCGCCATCCCCCCGCCGACGCCGCCGCCGCTGGAGGACGGGAGAGGTGGGGAGCTGAGCGGAGAATCTGAGGAAGGGAGAGGAGAAACAGGACATCACATAGGGTAAAGACTTCCTCCTTTGCTGTTCTGAACCTTTTTTTTTCCCAGACTGCTTTTCACCCACAAATGTTACAGTTAAGAATGCACATGAAGATGATTCCTCACCGGCTGTGAATAGAATGTCAAATGTTTTTGTGCATTTGTACGGAAATTGACATTAGGCAGTGGAAAGGGCTTCCGTTATTTGCATGTGTTCTTAAAAGTAATCAAATGCTGTTCAGTGAAAAAAATAAACTCCAGGAAGCTGTTTGTTTGGACACCTTGCGCACTTGTTGCTGGATAAGAGCAACATTTACTTTCCATCCATCCATTTTATTAAAATGCTTATTCCTGGTCAGGGTTGGTGGAGGTAAGGGGGGAGGAGCTGAAGGCTATCCCAGCATGGAGTGGGCAAGAGACAGGAGTAAACCTTAGACAGGATACCAATCCATTGCAGGGCCCACACACCATTCAATCACACAATCATACCTACAGGCAATATAGTGCAAGTCTTTGGGCTGTGGGAGGAAACCGGAGTAACTGGAAATCCATGTGGACATGCGGAGAACAACAGTTACTTTTTTAGGTTTATTTTTCTTAAGTGTGCTATACACTGTCTAAAATGCACGTTGTGTTGTGAAGGCATATTGCTGACTGAATTTCTCATTAAAATGCCAGCTTGAAAAATCAAAAAGCGTTTCTGGAACGGGGGTGTATTTCACCTGATTTTGGGCTGAGATGCTTGCAGGGCGGTGAACTGTTGCCAGGCAGCAGGCTGACGTCACCCTTAGGCCCCTCCCCGTGCTGCTTCGGCTCCTCCTCCTTGTCGGTGTTGTCCTCCGCGGCGGACTCGCTGCCCGACTGCTCGGCCGACGTGACGTTCACTTCCACGCTGAGCTCCGCCGGGAGCGGCTGCTGAGGCCGCTCCGCCTCCGAAGAGGAAGAGGAGGAAGGGGGAGGAGTGTGGTCCTCCGAGACGACGGTGGCGGGCGGCTCGCCTTTGCCCTCTTCCTGCGGCCCCTCCGCCACTTCTTTCTGTTTCTGCAGCTGCTCCTTCTGCAGGCTGCGCTGCTTCTTCGATTGGCCGCGTCTTAATTGGCACGCCTTCTTAAACCAGTATACTGTCGGATCATCCATTTAATTAAGGACTGATACTTATACTTATTATTCATTGAAATATTAAGGTATATTAACTGTAAATATATATATATGGCTTGTGAATATACAGTGACCTCCACAATGTTTGGGACAAGGACTTTTTAAAATTTATTTGGCCCTGAAGAAAGAGAGCACTGGTGAGCTCAGTAATTGCAAAGTGCCTTGTAGGTCAAGAAAGACCTTTTCAGATGATGACCAAAGAATTCTCACCATAATGAAGAAAAAGCCCCAAACACCTGTCAGAAACACTTGTCAGGAGGCAGCCATGGATGTGTGAGTGACTACTGTCCACAGAAGACTTCACGAACAGTGCTACAGAGGCTCGACTGCAAGATGCAAACCACTAGTTAGTTGGCCAAGACCTATGGAAAAAGGTCTTGTGGACAGATGAGACCAAGATTCAGTTGTATCAGATTGATGGCAAGAGGTAAGTGTGGAGGACAAAAGGAACTGCCAAAGATGCAAAGCAACCATGCTCCCCCCCCTCCTGTGAAACATAGTGGTGGGGGTGCTATAGTTTTGGCATGTATGTACTGGCTTACTTGTCTTTATTGATGATGTAACTGCTGATAGCAGCAGCAGCAGTAGAATGAATTTCGAAGTGTATAGAAGCACTTTAGAGAATGCAGTGTATACACAGTATACATATGTACAGTATACACCCAATTTGTATGTTTGTGTCATCACCTCCTTTGTCATTTTGAAAAAGTTTTGACAAACATTCACTCTCCTCAGAGAATCAACCGCTGTTTCTTTTTGCTCCGCAGTCTATCACACAAAGGCTCACACACGTAGCGAGTCAGAAGAGGGCACTTCATGTGCAGCTTAACTGTGGATGCATCGCTGACAGAGGGGATCGCTGGCGCATGATAAGACACGGATGTCCCACCAAATGAAATCCCTCCCAAACCCTGCAACTCCATACCAGTTACCTGCAGCCCTACCAGCTGAGTATACCTGCCTCTGCTGACATCGGCACAGCCTGGGTTCGAAACCCGAGCCTGAGGCCTATTCACACACCACAACAGCGCCTTGAACACGGTAAGCCATCCAATAGCCCAGCCCTGGTATATTTTAAGGGCAAATTAATAATGTTTCCAAGTATATTATATTGGTAAACCATTGCTCCTGTAGTGATACATTTAATTTTTGCAAAATATTAAGGACTGCGTAATATTAAAAAAAATAGAATAAGAATGTTTGCTTAATTAACTTTATCATATGATCTTTCTGTCACACGGTTATTATTATTATTATATATTCCTTGCGAAATTGTAAATTTATTCTAAGCTCATTGCCCCATCTGTCTTAGATATTTCTCCATCCCCACACTCTTGTGTGTGCTTCGGCATTTTGTCCGTATCTCTAAGCTGACAGAATGCAAATGTTATGGATTATACGTGTTCTGGGTTAAGCACTGGAAATACTATAGAGATATATTTTAAGCACATCCAATCTGTCTGTCTTTGGTTTCTGTAGTTCAGGAAGAGTGTGAACAGTTGCCTCATGAGTCTTCCTTTGAGTGACAGATTTCACGGTAATTAAACTGTGATTGGTGGTTAGATGAGCACGGTTTGCGTTTTGATCCCGGGTGTGGCGTGTTGCCGTACCTGAACGCGCGCCTCTGGGAGGTTGGTGCACATGGCCAGTCTCTCGCGCATCACCACGTCAGGGTAGTGCGTCTTCTGGAAGGTCTTCTCCAGGGCCTCCAGCTGCTGCGCGGTGAAGGCCGTGCGGCTGCGGCGCTGCTTGCGGTGCTGGGAGCCGTAGCGAGCCTCGAGGATGATGTCTTGAAATGTGCAGCCGTTGGAAGAGAAGGGATGTGGCCAGTTTAATTAATGGACCGGTAGCAAAAAAATACACTTTTCACTGCTATTATATGCAGAATGAAATGTATATGACATGTGACCTGGGAGCAACGAGCAGGGGGAACTAAATTATGGCAAGAGCTTCAGGAACCGCCATAGAACAGCAGTGAAACTAGCTTTATGCACTTTATGCATTTATTTATTTATTTATTTTGAAAGCTCAATTTCAATTTTAACATTTATTCTGATACGTGATTCAACGTTACATTATGTGTAATACGATTACAATACGCTGAGGGTACATATATTATGATCCCTGTTATTGCGCATGTGCGCATGTTGTGCTGATCGTCTATTAGAATTCGTTGTTTCTTACCAGCCAGTCTCTCGGCGAGGGTGAGCGCGTGCACGGACGGTCGGTAGTCTGGCGCATGCTGGGCCTGCTGCGCTGCCTGCTGGTGAAGGTTGTACATGGCGCTCAGAGAGTTCATTGCGTGAAGAGAATACCCATTAACTCCATAGTGCTGCATGTCGGCTGGTACCTTCGTAAAAGTAAGCAAAATGTCACATGATGGGGTTAGACTCTTAAATAATGTATCTGATAATTTCTTATTGGGCAATTTACACTTTACGTATTTTTTATTTGTTTGATTTCCCTAACTGAATCACTTATCGGCCATAACAAGCTGCCTCGAAGCAATCAGATATTTATGTTACAATTATATTTTCAAAAAGTCATACAACAGCACATCCATTACCGGCAACACTGCCTTAATGACTCTGTGAAAAGAACAAACGCACGCGTTTTTGGTAATGTTGAAATGAGAAAACAATTTATCCAGGGGGTGACATCGCTGTCCATCAGATAAATTGTGTTTACTGTTGTTAAACCGTCTTTATATATCATTAAGCAGCCATGGAACCTGCTCCTCCCCAGCAGCGTTTTCAATTTGCCATCAGCAGTCAGTAATTTCGCGTTCATTTTTACATTAAAATATATACACATTTTTGCAAGCAGTCGGCGATCCATAATTAAGCATCATTTTATGATTTACAAATAAGTGGTGTCTGATCAATGGGGAATATCAGTTTATTTTCGCTTCACTAAGGATGTTGTTAATTTATGTATTTATTTTCTTATCTGTAATATCTAATAATTCATTCAGACCACAGCGCCTCCTACTGGGGGTGTATTTTGAAAATCGTTGTCTGTTTACAATACTACTGCTTTATTGTGTGTTGAGCTATAGCCTACTGCATTTCAGTAAGATTGTATGGCGTAACGTTGCACATACTATATCTGCCTTACAATGTCAGCAGTAATAGTTTTTATTGCCCTGGGACGCGTATTGTACATGGTCGTCCATGGCTGTCTCGGGGTAGTGGCCCCCCGCATGTAAAAACTACCTCGTCAAAGCCCTATACAACCGGGCTGGAAACATTTGTTCTGATACTGCTGAAAATCAGAAAGAAATGTTACAAATATTAAAAATGAGTATTGGCTTCGGGGCAACATGAAATAATCTTCTCTGAAACAAAAGTGTTATCTGTTAACATCAAATTATTACTTGACCAAAGTCATTAATTATACATTAGGGTTCTAATTGGGATAATCATCTCTCTTTCAGTTAATGTAGTGTGACATGCTTTTTGACTGAATTTAATCACACCATTTCCCAATGATTGCAATTACACAAATCCCCTGAAAACCTCGCTTTTGAAATAATTACTGCAGAAAAATGTACTTTAATATGCTATTATGATCATTTGTAAATTGTAAATTAACCACACCCAAAGTCAACGCTAGCATTATATTGCTGTCAATGTGTGCTAATATTTTACCTTGAAGACAGTCTTGAGACAGGCTTATTACATAATAAGAACTATAATAACAACATGACAATTTTGCTCTACAAATAAATGCTCACTGCATCTGCGGATGTTTTTGAAGTCAATTCCTAAAACAAATTTAAATAATGCGTACTGCACATTTTAAAAACCTATGGCTACATAATGCCAATTGAAAATCAGCAACCAAAGATTGTGGGTACCGATAATATTTATATATTATTTTACTGCAGTTTTAACAAATCTAATACGAACTTGATAGTTTTGCAAATATAAAAATGTATTGCTGCAGGACATGATTAGATATGTATTACTATCGCGTTCTTTGTCAAGAGGGAATATCTTGGAGCACCAACCAGCTGGAACTGTTAAGAGACCGCGAGGAGAATGTATAAATCTTCTCATGCACGTGAAGTATCAGGGGACAAGAGTAGGAACTGAAACTCACGTCTTTTAAATTTTCATATTTTTCAAATATAGGATTCCTACTTGACAACTAATTGAACAGTTATTAAAAAAAAAAAAAAACAGCTGTGGCACATATTCTGCCCCATTATTCAGACTTTTTGTGTAGTGATAAACGCGAAGCCTACAGATTTCGGACGCTTTGAATGTTACCAGTAGAAATACGTAAATGGTAATTAATAATTCAACTTGTCGATCAAGAAATTTAATTAGGCTTTGTTTAATGTGCATTGGAATTAATGCAAACGCTGGGAAATTAAGTTGAATATACTTAAATTTCTATTTCTCTTTTCAAGACTATTTTATATTAATATAGTAATTGATACATTTCCCCCTCTGTCTCCATAGGCACAGACCCTGACTTTATGTGCTAATTTAACATTTGAAAGGTTTTTGCACTCTCACTTGATGCATAGCACCTTCAGTTTCGGTTCCAAAAAAGAAGAGGACATTGAAATTGACTGAGATTATTTGTACCGATTTGAGATGCTAAGTTTTTTTTACATATTATAAATGAAGGATAATTATGAATATGTCCCGAAAAAGTGATTAAATTTGATAAACTGTTTTGCATTTTGTAACTACCCACTTTAAAAAGCGCTCATGGCGATGATATATTGGTTCATGAGTATTATATCATCACAAATATTATAATACATAAAAATCTATAGAATACGTATCATCATCATCATCATCATCATACGTTTTCTTTGGAAAAATAAAAATGTACCCTTTTGTACTTGACCCATGTTGTCAAATCTAATGTTTTATTAGGAAGATAAACTGACTTCCGTGTGTCCTCGGGGCGTCTGCGGGGAGCTTATACTTCAACAGTTCATTTCACGACGATGGTGCAACAGAACAACAGATGAGTCAACAAAAATGGGAAAACCTCAATAATCTGTTTTACTAAAGGCAAATCACACAACTGGTTAGAACTGAGTCACAAAATATTACATTGCTCACACAAACAATTTTCAGCTAATTCAAACGTCATTGGTGTACTGACTACTAGATACGTAAGTGGTAGGCCTACTGCTAAATTTTTTTTAAAATATTTAAATAGTAAAAACAGAGCCAAGTGACTTTTACGATTATTTACATGACAAATTAAGAATAGCCTAAATGTAAAAATAAACTGTAACATCTGGAACTGTGCACTCCCCTTTTTTAAGTTAAGTAATTTTATTTGAATTCCTTCCTTAAAGCACGTGCTGTGATTGCAATCCTAATTTATGTAATCATTTAAGTTCACTTTTCATTTGAAATAACGTAATAGGACCACTTGATTTTTGTGAGAAAAACCATTTAAAAATAATAAAACCATCGATTACGGCATTGTATTATTATTATTATTATCATTATTATTATCATTATTATTATTACTTCGATGTTGGTGTTCATTACTGGATAAGATACACCAAGCTAACATGTTATTTTTCTTTCCAACGTGTTTATTGCAATGCCAAACTAAATGCACAAAATCTCGTTGTCCTTTTTAAAAAAGTGTTTTACTCTTACCAAAATTAAGTATGACTACAGGCCCAATAAGGATAGCACCAGATTATTCAAGATGAACAGATTCGATTGTAAATGACACTTGTGGGTCCAGTGCAGGCCAATACCCGGAAACAGGAATGTTTTATAAACTCTCATACCGCAGGCAAAGGGAGTAGTTTAATTCTCCTGGACAGAAGGTGCTATAATATAGGCTACGTTTACTTTACTCTCTTAAGTATTTGACTTGAATAGGAGCCGTTTCTCTGCCTCTTTCTCATGGCCCCCTATCCGATCGCCCGGGGGCTCGGGGTGGCTGAGATGTATTAGATCTCTGCGGTAAAATATGCATGCTGGTCCCCAGTTTGTTCTCTGTGTAATGTAGTTGCAAATAGGGTTGGACTACAGAGCTCTTCATTTATCATCAGTACGACACAGATGTACACACTGTGTGTGTGTGTGTGTGTGTGTGTGTGTGTGCGTGCGTGCGCGTGCGTAACTGTGACTGTGTGTGTGTGTGTGTGTGTGTCTGTGTCTGTGGTTTCACCGAATAAATGGCCTGGAGTGTTAATCAACTGGCGTGTTAATCAAAAATGACACAACATGAGGTCCAGTTAATATTACTGTTTTGTACGACAGGGCACTTAGTGTATTATGTAGATAGGTTGGTTATCTGTCCTTCACTTTTTGCCCATTCGCCCTCCCATCCTATACCTTTGAGCAGTGTCAGTAAGCCTGCGGCAGCAGTATGCTGTGCTTTTTTTCTTATTAAAGCTTCATTATGTAAATGTGCATGCATTTACAGTGTTATTCTTTGATCCGGCGAAATGGGAACACATTATTATTAAGCGGCCTTTCCCCGTAGGCGACTCGCAGACTCGCAAACGATTCGGTGGACCGATGCTCATATTTACACTTTGATAAAGTGCTCGGTTTGTTTTGCCACCGACATTTTAATCGTTTTAAAATCATTGGTTGCCTTTATTATCGTAACGGTGACGTAGTGGTATTGTTATTCGTAGTCGTTTAGTGGTTGCAATTGACAGAACATACTGATTTCTCATAGAACAATTTTCCATGTCACAGCGATATTTATTAAATATTTGTAAATCGGCATTCTCAGCTAGCCAACGAAAGAATTTTGACGCATTATGCAGCAGAAAGCCACATGACAACATGTAGCTTGGAAAGTTTGAAACTATCTTTTGCTCACTTTTAGGCCTTTTGCCAAGCAATTTTTTACCGTGAGTCATTAAAACATAACATTCGATAACACGCTGACCTCATTTGCGTGGTTATTTCCATAATTTAATTTTTCCATAATTTCCCCTAAATTCCCTGGATTAAGCAACGGGACAAATCAATGGAATGACACTTAGCAAATGTATCATGAGTACGCTTTTTGTGAACTTTGAACAATAAAGCATGGGGGAATGGTGTGTTTTATATTCTTAAATCTTATTCGTTAATATCAGATACGGTCGAAGTTAAGATGAATCGGAAAGTTTCCTCTGTCTTGCCTGATTCTAAACATCAGTATGTAGGCCTAGAATAAAATGCTCCACAATGAGTAGCCTATCTATTATATTCGCGCGAATGTAAGCTAAACGACAACGGTGACACTACTTTCTTTTTAAGTTTGTGCATTTGTGCAAAACTGTGGATTTGGCCAATTAATTTGCCCCTGAAATGTCCGCGCTGAAAATCTAACCGAAGCACATACAGCTCTTTGTTACAAATATAGCGCAACGTATTAAAGAATTTAGAATCGAAATGCTCTGATAAACTTTGAAATTACAACTCTTAAGGTCTTTCATTTTCTTGGTATGGTTATGCGCGCGCGAATACACACATTTCATACCCACAGCACTTATTAATATAGACTAATAGTCAACAACGATAGGCTACGAAGTACTTTTGGGGAAATGTCCAGCTTTGTACACACTAATTCAAAATTATTCAAAAGTTCTTACCTCTGCAAAACCTGCTACTTCCAGCCACCCTTGACGGTTACTGTAGTTATCCTGTCAAAAGTTATCTTAAACGCTGTGCTGTTCTTCAAAGTCACTTGGGTATGTTTTCAAGTTCCGTCCCTTATTTCCCTGTCTTCATTCGTTTTACGTTGTCAGCAGGTCCATCTACTGTACAGTCGTATTCAGGGAAGCAGGAACTCTTTTCTGTTCTGTGTGTGTTGCTGTCTCCAATCGCTTTCACGAGTGGCGCAGGATCTATGGAGCTGCCATCTACCGGGCCAACGTTCGGGAAGGATTTTAAAGAGCGCTTCGTGAGGTCATACAAGATTTCCAGTGGCCCTCTGCTGCGCCAATCAAACGACGACGGTATTTTTCTCTCTGCACATATTTGTGCCCGTACACACGCACTTCCGATATCTGAACGTACACTCCATGCTGTCAGCAACCAATACACAACATTCACATTTATACTCTCACATGTACGCAATATGGTTTAGGAGCAGTTCAGTATCAAGATCTTGAATAAGTGTAAAAAAAAAAAAAACAAGTGTCAAAAGAAAAAAAGAGATGCATCGTGTTTAATATAAAAGTATCATGACTTAACAGAAGCAGTCTGTCAAAGTCAATAACTAAGGCTTTCATACATACAGTTATTAGATTCGTGTTCCAAAGACTTGACAAATGATGATTATGATGACGACGATTATTATTATTATTATTATTATTATTATTATTATTATTATTGATTGGTCCTACATTGACTCGCAATGTTAAGCGGCAGTAACTGTGTTTAAATTGCAGGTGTGATTGTTGTAATTAAATGTACATTTTACTAAATCATTTCATGAAACGCGTCTCATGCACGTGAGACTTGTGTGCTTTGTAACTACCGTTTTAAGCAGCCTTATTATGCCCTAGTAATGTAAGTTATGTTCATTCATTGAGATGCAGTGGAAAAAAAGAAGAAAAATTACGTTTGACGTATCAAACTGGTGTTACCACTGAATACTACGAGCTTTTCCGTTACTATGTATTTTCCCCACTCTTTGACCTGGTTACTTGAGCAGGAAAGAATTACTTTCATGAACAGTTTTCTTTCACAGCTTCCTGTACGTACAGTTTTGTAAACTGCTTCGGTTTAACGTGTAAAAAATACACCATGAGGATTTTGAAAATAAAATTAGAATAAAGGAATGTTTTATCTTGGGGGTCAAAGTGAATTTGTAACCATGTGTTGTATTCATGCTGTACTCAGGTAGGCTATATAAAACATACATGCACATAAATTGCCCTTGGGTAACATGGATCAATTTCTTTGGAGTATAGTAAGTTGAATAACTCATGCGTTCATTTTATTTGCTTTTCGGCTTTGTCATGGTACTGCAGGAGAAAGCGCGATGGAAAGCCTTTAGAGAGATCGCTAATAGATGCCAGGGTACTGCCTTTAGAATCTCTCCCGGCCCTGAAGGATTTAGGTTAGGATTGTGGAGAGAAGACGCCATTTCAGCCTCCAAAAACCCCTGTCTTAAAATGACTGCTGGTAAGAGGATTAAAACAATAATGCCCTTCTCTTCTTGAAGGTTTTTAGAAAAGATTTCTTCTCCCGGAGCAAAACCGTTTAGGCTGGAATTAAGGGCAGCGAAAAGTAGCCTTTTAACGTAAGGCTTGCATATTTTGTTGAAATTCTTTAAGAAATAGAGGGGCATGGTGAAAATCTTAAACTGAATTTTATCTTTGGTCATGTTTTCATCCACATGAATTTAAATGGTAGACAAAACATCCGATGGAATGGGCGAATATGATAAATTCTCACCCCATATTATGACCACAGGCTATCTTGTTGTCACAGTATCGGCCTGTCTGTCTGTGTGTGCAATAAAATATGTCCCGAGCGTTAAATTACTTTTGTTATTTTTTAAAAACATTTTTTTTACTTTTGACGCTATTTGAGAATGTTTTTTCTGCGTATGAATCTATCTGTAAATACTTTAAAATCAGATCCCTTCTAATTATGTTTACTATATTTGGAAAATAAGCTATATCCGTTCACAGATTTTACACTAGCCAATAAATATGGCCTAGCTTCTAATTAGTGGCAAGCGCAAGGTGTCCACAGGTGTTCAGGAAAACCGAACGCCTACGACGCGTTTTCACAGGTTTGTTATGATAGTTTAATTAGACAGGTAGCAGCTACTGAAAGTGTGTGTATCTTTGTTTTTGTTAAAAGATTGGCATTGGGAAAAAAACTTGAAATAGGAAGTATTCATTTTAAATAATCTTTGTTATTTATATTATCACTTCAACTTCTTCAACTTATTAGATGTTGATGACGGTGATGACGACGATGAATAATAATAATATTTATTATTATTATGATTATTATTATTAATAATAATAATAATAATAATAATAATAATAATAATAAAATCTTCATTAATCCGAAATAATCCAACAGGTCGCAGAAATCTGAACTAGACTGTATGAACTGTAAAAATCCCCATTTTTAATATTCGTCTAAAAATTAAAACATTAAATAGGCTAAACATAAGCACAATGCCGTGTATGCTGTGTGATTGACGGTTTTTTTTTATTTTTTTTTTTGGTGATTTTTTTCATTTAGTTTAATATTATATTTTTGTTTCACTTACTATAATCACTTACTCTCTATTGTACCACTAAAATGACTACTATTGCTACTACCGTCATCACCACCACCACCACTACCAACAACAACAACAACAACAATATAATAATAATAATAATAATAATAATAATAATAATAATATGTCACTGAATAAGGGAAAACTACGTTTCAACCTCCCAAGTTAAAGTTTTATGTTTCCTGCACTTCTTTGGTAAGTTCTTTGGGAAGTTCGACCCTATGTCCCTTTCTGTCTTTTGTCACTCCGATATATCACCGAGTATTTGGGTCTGAGAGAAAAAGAGGCTTAACTTGTGAACCGATGGAAATAAGAACTTAAACGGGAGGTAAATCTGGGCAATGTCTCTTTGTGGGAACCGTTTCTAAAGCAATTAAAGCGAGAAAGAATTCCTCTCAGCCCCTCTTCCACAAATCAGCTTTCTTCAGTACTTAATGCCGTCTAATGTCCAGCGCATCTGAAGGGTTTAAACGCAAGTGTCAGGACAGGTTCCTATTAGAGTGTCTTTAGCGTTGCAACCAGGACCCGCCTTCACCGTTTTAGTTCATACTTTCTAACGTTTCCTCATTTTTTTTCTTTTTCCACACTCAGCCCAGTTTTCCGCGGGCTTAGTTCACGCAGTCGTTTTTCTATACCGATTAACTTTTTTGTTCTGTTCATGCTTTAACAAGTGAAATCGTGTTTTAATGTGATTTGTCGTCTTTGCTTTCATTATCTTTGAAAAATGACGTATTTTCATGGTTTAAATAACTTTATCCATTCATCTAGGCTCTGTTGTAATACTATAGGTATGCGCCTTTCCACTGGGTTGATAGCTTGCTTCTTGCATCACGCAAAAGAGATCGGCGCTGAAATTGTAATAACGTAGTTTGGACTTTAATTATGGCAAGCTACAGCGGGCCGTTTGCAACTTTACTGAAGGTATTATTCGCATTATATAACACAGCGCGTGTGAGAGACGTCCCTTCGTCGGCTTTGGAAAAATCCAATAAAGAAAAATACCTTGCAGCCAGTGTTGGGCACTAATAGCTAATTAATATAATAATGATGTTTCGCAACTTCATGAATACATTACGTTTGCAATCCAAAAAAAAGCTTTAGCTCCTCCGCCTCCATTCAAGGGTATTCCAGCATCTGCTCATTTAAGGGCAATTAATCATTTTGATGTATGGTTTAAAATTGACTGCTTCCTAGGGACCTTTTTGACAAGAATAACAAAGCAATTTGCCAGGAGCCATCTCTTGGACATGTTATTAGCAGAGCCTTCATCTTAAAGATTTTTTCTTCCTGCTCAGAATTAGATACCTGGTTTAAAGGGACCGATCCCCTTTCTGTTAATATTCAACGGTACCCTATTATTACCCTTAAATCCCTTTATTCCTGACAAGAGCCTACCATCTCTCTCATAAATCTCTGCGCACAAAGTTTTTACCTGGCTGCAATGTCATTCCTGTTTTACTCTCTCTCTCTCTCTCTCTCACTCACACATACGCACACACAGACACTCACACACGCACATACACACATAAACACACTCACCTTTATAATTAATATTAATTTAGCAAAAACAGTGAACAGTTACTTAAAATAATATTACATTGACACACTGTTACATTTTAAAAAATATTTCTAAAATTTAGCAACACTTTTCAAATGTTTGATAAATTCCTCTTATCACAATTATATTAAAAGTAGTGCATGGCCACCATCGCGTTCATTTAGTTCATAAAGTGCATTTAATCACATGGCCGTGTTAGAACATAGCACCTGCAACTCTTTATGGAACATTAGGACGGCATCCGTAACCATTGGAATCAGAGGGAAAACCACACAGTAAAATGTCCAGAGTTAATTCAACTCTTAACAGAGTACATACGAGCCCAATTGGGGCCATATGTAGCCTGTAAGGGTTGATTTAACGCCGAACATTTTACTGTGCATTAGTGTAGATCCACCACTCATCTGATGTATGGCTTCCTTTGTGGCGGAACCAGGGGCAAGAATGCGAAATAATTCTACAGAGAGGAATATTGTGTGTGGAGTCAAAAACAGCTTTATGACTCTTAGTCGACATGTTAGTGTTCTGCTGGGGGCCTTACATTCCTGCTCTGAGGTGGCATAAAAGATGGTGTCCACCAGTTTTACTAACAGGTGACATTTTCCTTGTGGGCTACTGCAGCTATTACAGCAGCAACGATAGATTTAAAATGGATATGCCATTACTTGGAGATGAAAGTTTGGTGCAAGTGAGAAACAAAGAGCTGTTGTGCAAAGGTAAATTAAATTATTAACATTTACTGCATTGCTAAATCATTATATACCACTATTAATTATATACACTATTAGTAACACTATTAAATTTAGAGCACCTAAACATTTTGCCATATTCCAAAACGTCTAAAAGTGCAGCCAGATGACTTTTTACTTGGGAAGATATCTATTCTCATTGCCTCTCTAAATCGCCTGGTTTAGACAATGGCAGGGCTTTATGGTCCAAAATATTGCTATCAGTGCCAGGGCTCCCTGTTTTAATAAAAGTAATTTAATTGTGGAGGACAGTCTTATTATTGAACAAAACAAGAGGCAAAGCACCAGAATTTAATGACTGTAGGTCAATTCTAGCAGGCAATATCAACTGGTGGTTCAAAACCCTTTCTCCACTCCCTTACAGTATACATCCATCGTCAACATACTCTGGAAAGGCCATTTTGTGACCAAGATAGATTACCTATGATGGCTCTCACAAGTTAACAGACAAATTTACCAGAAGAGGTTAATATGACCCTGAAGGGTCTCTGTATCAGCTTAGCTTAGTCAGTGCATGATTCAGGTTTGTAAAAGACTCTCACATACATATTGTTTTGGTGTAGTTGCAGTTGGACTGCACCCGCACACCCCACGGCTGCATCAGTTACACTGAGCTGTTTCAAACAAGAGAGCAGGGCTGATCAATAGCCTTTCCACTGGCCTGACTCATTTACGCTGGCAGTTGCTCTCCCTTTTTTTGGGGGTCCCAGTGCTTCACTCTCTCCCCTTTGGCCAGAGCCCCAGCACAAGGGGCCCCATTGTACTGGTCTAATCCAGGGGCAACACAGTTTTAGCAACATGGAGGGATAAAAGTCCCATCAAACCAGAACTTTATGGGGGCAAATCTTCCCTAATCCCTCGCTTTGTCTAAACAAAGCCCCTCACTCCTAATCCACCATTGCCTCAAAAATAAAAAAAAGAAAGAAAAAACAAGAGAGAAGAAGAAAAAAAATTGTGCAGACTCAGCTTTGAACCCGAGATCGAAGACCCAAAGAAGTAATTTCACTGGAGAAAATAACCACTTCTGACAGGCTTTCACCCCCAGTAAGGGAAAAGTCCCCCAAGGATCCCAAAAGAAACAAAAAGAGAAGGAAAGTCCAAACACTTAAGATTTAATGCTTTATTTGAGGAGATACGTTGAGATACATTAGTTAAAGCTTTTTACGTTAGATGTAGAGTTACAGGGGGAGAGCATTGACTGAGCACTGTACCGGTAATGGTAACGAGTGGTAGAGCTTTTGCATTACTCTAAATATATATACTGAGTTGAAACACTGAACCTGGTATGATCGGGGCCTTCTCGTGCCTTTTGTTGCGCTGCAACTGGAATATACAGACTCTGCCCTTTCTGTTCCTCTCTTCACGCTGTTCACAAAGCCTGGTTAGCCACCCTGAATGGCCCTGAACCGCATTGTGCTGGCCTAGCCGGGATGTTCCGGAGCCGAGAAAGGGCTGTGCCTTCCAAAAAAAAAAAAAAGATCTCTGACATGTTTCCCTGTAAATACACACGTTGACAAAGCATTCAGCTACACTTTTAGCAGATTTAGTTCCTTCGGATCGTCGGTACACGTTTTCTCTGAGAGCTGTATCCACTATAAAGTGCTGAAGCATTTGTGTCGAGGAGCTGGAAATCAAAGGCGAGTGAGAGAGGTTAGCAGGCTAATGTATCGCGCACACGCACACGTGTACGCAGCAGTACAATATCTTCTAAATGTGGTCCTGATAACAACACCTCTCTGATCCCTTGCTTTATGAAGCCTCTCTATCCGCAGTATCAGTCTCTGGCTCTCTCTCATTCACTCTGTGTTGGGATGACAGAACCCCACCCCCCCTCCTCCTTCCCCCCCACTCCACTTCATGTAGGGCGCCATTTCCATTTTTATCTTTGCTCCGCGGCGGCTCGCTCCCGTCCACCAAATCCCAAGTTCAGCGGCTGCAAATGACTGGACGCGGGGTGAATTAGGGCTTCCATTTCCAGTCGCGGTCTCAACGGCCCTCTGGAGAGGCATAGCTCCTGCGCCTACCAACCTGCAGGCCGAGATTGAGTGTCAGACAGCCTTTCTAGACCAGGCGTTTAACTGCCCCCAGGAGCAGCCCCCCTCTCCCCCCCCCCCCCCCCACCCCCTGCTCACCCCCCGCCCCCGTGCCCCCGCTCTGCCCATGGGTTTCTGTTCTTCCGCCCCTCGCACTGGCCCGCCCAGGTGAGCTGTTACTGCACTGGAGGCTTCATTTTGCCAAAACCTTGTTTCAGTCTCTTGTAAAAATCAGGACCGGACATTGCAGCTGAGGTGTAAAAGCGTCTAACTGCCAGGACGACACGTGAGAGGGCATATTTCCCGCTATTAGTCGTGAAGTCGTTAACTTTTTAGAACAGATCAGTGCTAATTTGTCTGTTGGTTTGTCTCCTCAATGACTATTGAGTGTTGTGTGAGAGATCAATTACCCAGGCTGCCCCCTGCTGGCCGATGGCAGGGCCTCCAGTGTGAGGTAATTAGGGGGATAATAGGCGGAGGAATCTCATCAGTGACTGGGTGATTAGTGATTCATTACAGCAGCTTATAACGAGGGAGGGAGTGGGGAGTGCTGACACTAGGCACAGCCTGACGGATTGCCAATTGATTTGTCGGGGGGAAATTCAACCATTCACCGGGGTAAAGGGGGAATCCATTGCACTAAGATCTTCATTCACCTGACATTGTCTAACAATTAAAATTAGAAACCAATGATGCAATGAGGTTTGGCCAGTTTGGCTCTGCTCTTTTGAGCTGCCTGGTGATGGAAAAATATTTGAAAATGAATGCATTTCAGAGTGAAAGATTCTGCTCCTTTTTGCGTGGAAAATAAATAATCTTCACTGTAAGGTTGTGTGAATCTTGAAATGGGCTCTTTAAAATAAATTAAAAATCTTACAACATGTAACAAATTATCTGAATATAAATTGATCTTGAGTGGACACAGCCGAAAAGATCTGACTGACAATTGTCAGTTATACATTTTTATTATGGATTCCTTTAGTACTATAAACATATCCATCACATGCAAAACCAGTTGAGACTGATCCATAGAAAATGGTGCATGGCAGCTATCAGCAGAAGTCACTGCTGTACCAGACTGCTCTCCAGTACCACTGACGTATGGGAATGTTCTAAGATCACACGGTTGATTTTCTCTCCTTGATTTATCGGATTCAGTAATACTTTAATGTACCCAAAGTCCTCATTCAATTAAAGGAATAGATTCATTTGGGGCGAGCCTGGCTGCTAACTTTAGGCTCGATCCCTTTTGTATCATTCCCTGCAACATCTGTCTTTTGTCGCTAAATCCTATCAGCTCTCCTTCGTAATATCAGTGAGTTATCTGGTTCCCTATATTCAGAGACTGAGCGCTGTTCCGGGGTTTTAACACGGAGTGAAAGCGTACCTGCGCCTTATTTTAACTCCCTGTGGAGTTTCTATTACTGCAATGGATAATTACAATAAAATGCTGTTTGTTACTAGATTCTGCCGTGCTTCTCAGCATTACATATTACACCGCCAAATGAGTCTGTTTTATTGCCACTTTCAGGGGAATTATTTGCCCGTAGCTGAAAATGATGATTACAGTGAGCATAAAGCTGTGAAAAATGGGATAGTTGGATGTTAGCCAGAAGATCACATACCCAGCTTTCTTCAGTCTTGGCATCTACGCCTGAGTTTTCCTTTTCCTTTGGCGAGTCTGCTTTCTGCTAATCCTGAGTTAATGGAGTGATCAGCATGGCCAATTAAGTCATCATAGCCAATTAAGCTAATCATTTTCTTCATGTCTTGCAGTGGCGGATGGTATGGAACCAGCAGTTTCCCCATTAGACTGGACAAGGCCCAGATTATATAAACAAGGCCTTTATCCCTAAACTCATAATTCTTTGGCCCTTACTGTAAATGACCTGTCATGCGTGCCTGTTAAACCTTCTTTATTGACAACGAGGTCTGGTATGCCTGCCTTGTGCCCTGCGTCTGTAACACATAAATCTGGCCTTGCGCCGTATTACCCAATGAACAGAAGGGATTGTTTTATTGTTTTTTTCTTAATCTGGGTTTTACTGCTTGTTTTACAAACAGCCCTTTAAAAATCATTTGCTTGCTAGCCTGCAAGACCTCATCCTGCATTAACCTAGTGACCCACTGCTGCCAGAGGGGCCAGAGCCGGTGTGCAGCCAGGACCAGTACAAGATCCTTCACTCCCCTAGAGAGCAGAGCCAGGCGCGCACGCGCGCACACACACACACACACACACACACACACACACAGTGTGCATGTCCAGCAAAAATATTTTATTGCTATGTGATCTGTGTTCCTTCAAAAAAAAACTATCCAAGCTGGTAATATTACCAAAATTACTGGAAATGACATCACTTTCTTGTGTGTGTGTGTGTGTGTGTGTGTGTTGCATGAGACAGCATTTTCAATACCTAGATTGCAATGCAGCGATGCAGAGCAATATAAAGGGGATTTAGATTGTCGAAAGTCTTCACAAGGACCTCCATGTAGCCAAATCGCTCGGTATAAAAGAGAGCCCTTTTGGCAGAATTCATTCCAACAGTCCCCCACCTCTCAGGGGACACGTTCTAAAGGTTGTGCCAGCGCAGCAGCTATGACCATCAGGAAAAGCAGGAAAAGCAGTGCTGGCTGTTCCCCTTCGTCTGCAGTGCCGCACCCGCACTCCCCCACAAACACTGCCTTCAGAAACGCTGCTTTGCTGGGTGAGGTACTGGAGGGTGCGTAGCAGCAGTGCTGTTCCGCCTCAGCGTTTCCCCCGCCCGCCTCCCTGGACTTCTGCCTCCCCTGCACTGTCTGCCCCTGTCGTAGTCAAAGGGCTCTTGCTGAGCCCAACTGTCCATGTTAAAGAGGTGGGCAGGGCCGTCACAGCGGAGAGGCGGCCTCCTTGTTAGGGCTCTCCTCCTGCTGCTAGTAATCCTCACACCCACCCCTCACCCCCACCCCCTCCCCCACGCAACACAAGTCAGGGGAGGCGCAGGTAAGGCTTGGATTAATGGGCGTTTGTTTACCTTTTTGTCCTTAATGGATGATTTATTAGGACCCTAATTGCCACCATGGGGCCGTCTATTGTGGCTTATGGGTTTATCTGTTTCCACAAACATTAACCTCATTTTTTAAAATCTGCTACATTATCCAATTTAAATGCATGTCGGAGTTCTGCATACATATATAACATATAGCATTAAATGAAATATAATCATAATTTAATATGTATCCGTATGTTTATATATTATCTAGGACTCAATACTTAATATCTCCCTGAGGACTCAATACTTCTTCAATTAACTGCATTACCATTTCTAAAATAAAACTACAGTAACAGTGTTTTCAACATTTATAAATAAAACTATATGAATTTCTGACATGTATAATAAAGTAATGAATTTTAAGCAGTTTAATGTATTACTTTATTATTATTTGGAAAACACAGAGTGATTGCATTTTATAAGTTTCAGGATATGTCCACTGGCCAGGAATATGGGCTGATCCCTACCTGTATACGAACAAGTCCCTCACCCCTCTGTTGGCCTAGGGCAGTAAACACCCCAGAGAGCCCAAACCTGCCAGTTTGGTTAACCAGGCCTGCCGTCATCTAGGTAAGGAACCCGCCCCCCCCCCCCCCCCCACCACCACCACAAATGCACGTGTGCGTGACTGACACATCCCTGCGGTGTGCTCGTGTGAGGCAGAAGACGTGGCAGCTGGACTAAATCACTAGGGAAACACGGGCCTTCACAATGGGGCACGCATTCGGTCCTTCTCCCATGAGATCCGTCGAAGGGGGGGGCGGAGCTCCCCCCCCCCCTTCATAACCATTTAACAAAAAACTCTGAATAATCAGACTGCTATCAAGCACAGAGAGAGTTAACCATGTCCCCTCTCTGTGGGAATAGCGGTGATAATTGCCCCTCACATGAAGATGTCAATCACTCGGCTCTAGCTGTCACTGAACCGATCCCTTTATTTGTCTCCCAGTGCTCCTTTAGGAGAGTGAGCTGGCTTCTGGATGGAGTGACTGGTAATTAAAAATTCATGGGGACACTAAAGTGAAACAGAACTGTATGGATTTAATGCATTTCATCTACAAGGTCCTG
The DNA here is from genome assembly GCF_018555375.3 of Anguilla rostrata. Lineage (NCBI taxonomy): Eukaryota > Metazoa > Chordata > Actinopteri > Anguilliformes > Anguillidae > Anguilla > Anguilla rostrata. The sequence continues at coordinate 12,132,362 of NC_057936.1, forward strand.
CTCTGAGATCATAAAGTCTAAGCGACTCTATATAAGTTAGCAACCTGTGAATTTCCCTGTAGTTACAACAATGGAGGATTCCTCCCACAGTATGTTTGAAATGTAATTAAGTATTTGGTTCAAAACACAGGCCAATCTGCAAAGATTATTTATATAGAGGGACATACTCATAAATCTTTTTTTTTTTTTTTTTGGTAATTTTCTAAGGTGAAGAAATTTTCATAAAGTGAGTGAGCTGTGTTTAATGTGTTTCCTGAAACAGACATTATCCTGAAGAAACAAAACAAACATTTAACATGATTGATCAGCCATAGAAGTATATTGCATAGCTTGTTAACTCATGAACAAATAACACAGCTATCATGTCAGCGAACTATTCATGTTGTTATTTTTTTTCTTAAGGTTTTTTGGTAAAGATTTATTCTAGGTGATGTACCATAGCCACAATGGACACAGTTGCTAGCAATTTACCCAAGCGTTAATTTCCAGTTATCATGTTTCTGTTGTTGCCATGTAGCTGCCAATATTAAATGTCTTTCTTCCACTTCAGTCACATATGGGCCATTGTCTGATTGTCTTTTGGATCAGTGCTGACAATAGCTGGACCCATTCATTGATCTGGTAGCTCATTTCATAACCCTTTTTTTCAGTCACCCATAACCCTGCTTCTCAGGTTTGGTCAGTCTGTTGGGTGTCCCACAAAGATTAGGCTGAATAAAAATGAATCCATCTAAGTCAAAATAATAGACCGACTTGAAATGAATATGCACACGAATATAAATTGACTGCCAACATCTTAGCCAAGCAGCAACTGAACCATTGAATGCATTATGCAATCCAAAGGTACTACATGCCAAGCTGAACCATTTAATTCATCACCAGCTGGTATGGTCAGCCAGTGCGCTGCACCAATTGGTTGTGAATGGACAGTGCACCATACTGAGTCTCCCAATTTTGCATTGAGAATCTTGTTCAGCCATATTTGAAGACCCTGGGCCATTCAGGGCGAAGAAGAATACAACTTCAATATCATTTGAGGCTCCAAAGCAGCCCAGTGGCCACAAAAGGTACTGGCCAGTGGTCACCAACCCTGTACCTGGAAATCTACCATCCTTTAGGTCTGCATATCAACCCTAATTTGGTACACTTGACACTACAAAATAGCAACTGAACAAGATCTCTCGCTGATGAATGAGGTATGCTTTAATAGGGTTAGCGTGATAACCTACAGGACAGTAGATCTACAGGAACAGGGTTGGTTACCACAGGTACTGCATAGGCAGTGCCCTCACCATTCATTCCACAAAATGGAACATGAACTATCCCAGAAATCAATAAATCAAAGTATTAGGCCTAATAAATAAATAGGAATGCATGTTCCAGAGAATGGACTGCTGTCACAGTTTCTCTTTGAATATGTAAGAATGTAAGTGAGAAAAGAAGTCTGAATACAAGAAGAGAAGAGGAAATTCGACAATGTGGTAGTTTTAGAAAATATATGAGGAAAAAGCAAGCCAATGGCGTGAGAGTGAGAACAGAAAAATCTGAGAAACAGCAAAGAAAAACTGAGCATGCACACTTAGTTTTCAACGCTTATATGAGTAAATTTACAAATAAATAAAAGTAACAAATATAAGTGTATTTAAATAAATATTTTTCAATAATTTACCCTTTTCAGCAAGACTCAGATGAAACTGAGAACTGGGTTTGATATTACATATAGAAAGCAAAATAGAAGAATGGGCACGACCTGATATCGTACATAAAGATGGTTAGATGTGTGTTCAGACATCTAGGTTTGATGCCCTGGTCAATGTCGTTGGACTGTCTTGTACAGAGGAGGCTCCGTCCTCCTCGGCATTACATAACTATAAATGGCTGCTACTGAATATCATTGAAATAGCTCTGCACAGAGGTACTTTTCACCAAGGCTCAGAGATTAAAGTGATCATATTGGCCCATGTGATCCAAAGGTCAGCAGATTTTAAAATTTAAGCTATTTCTGTTCACAGTTGTTGGCTGAATTTTGATATATACTTGTTACACAACGATTTCTGACCTTTGATTAATTTCACGTACATATTTGATAAACTAATCCCATATATGTGGGGCATCACATACTATAAACTAGGGTATTCATCATTATCAATTATTATTAGACCATGAAATGATCTCAGACTCAAGTCCTAGTTTTTCAGTGCATGTCACCATTTAAACAAAATGTTTAAGCCAGTTATAATTACAAGCTGAGAATGTTTACTACCATTAAATGAGATAATTAGCTGCCGGAGGGGTAGGAGTCCTAGGACTTCTCCTTGCTACCTCCCCAGAACATGAATGTCTGTTTAGCTTCACAAAAAATGCAACTTCTTTTTGTTGTTCAGATGTTCCTTTGTTTAATTTAGATTTTTTCAAATTATTTGTGTATTTTGTTCAGCATTAAAATCAGCATGTGAAGATCACTTGCAGGTTTTTCAGCATCCCTTATTACATAAAGTTGTAACTTGTCTGAAATCATAGGACGTGTAAAAATAGCACCATTATCCTTATAAGCATTTCATACACATGGTTTATTTAAATGCGTCTTGCTATCTAATAATGTTTTTTGTTAAAATAGGTTGTTCTCTTGAGTTTTCCACAACTATGTTAAGTAACATATTTAAATACCTTTCATAACCTTTCCAAAGTAAAATTAAGTTTTTACATCTTTATAAACATATGGCTTTGATTAATTAAGAAATACTCTACATTAATACACAAACTAACGAATGCAGTAAGTCTGAAAAAACTAAAATAGGAAACTCCAGCTCGTAATTTTATCCTGGTCTGTTCTGATCCCAGGGGGACCGGAAACACTCTGTCATCATAGTTTGTTGGTGTTTTTTTCCTGATGTTGTGTTTCCATTTGATTTGACATGTGTTGCCCATAAGCTATATAAACCCCTTCCTCCTGGGTTATGAAGCTGATCTGTTAACTCCCTGCCCTCTCCCCCGGTCTCCCGCACAAATACACACTCTCGCGATCAATGGCCGAAAATTTGCTTTGTGACAAGCCCCGCAGACTGCTGTAGCTCTGACAGCCCCTCCATCGCCCTCTAGTCTCAGAGTTGGCTGACACATTTGTCAAGGACCCCGGCGACCTCTGACCCCGCTGGCTTGGCCTGCCATTGATTTTTGCTTTTTCTCGCACTCAACTGGGCTGAAAAAGGTGAAAGAGAGAAAGCAACGGACGTTCTAAATGGAGACGATCGATGGCGAATGATTTAGAGTTTTCCAGCAGGGAAAAAAGCCTTTAAGCCCGTAGCATGAAAGTTAAGCAATAATGGAGTCACTGAAACCATAGAGTCCTTTAACTTCAAAAGCCTTGTGTGCGTCAGTTGGGCCATAGCTTGACCCACTGATTAATTCTCATTTCCTGGGTTAAACTGAATGAATGTCTGTTAGAACTAGATAGTTACAGGGTTTTTGTGTTAATTGAATACATTATGTGAATTATTTAAATTGGCATAATTATTGGTAGCATACCGAGGCCATTGCTTTGTTCATATTATCAGTCGTTTTAAATGGAGATGCATGATGACTCGCAGCAATCTAGCTTCACGTTTAACTTGCATATCCCCCCCTTTGCCTTGTCTCTGAACATGTCTGCATCCTTTCCATGTTATCCAAGTGTGTTTTCAGCTTTCTGGACACACATTTCACATCTCTTAGCAGTGGAGGAACCTTCCACCTCTTCCACTGCCGTGCCTTACTGTTGCCATTGGGTCTTCTCCCTTTCTCGCTTGTTGTCATTGGCTGTGGTCGATGCAGGGGAATATATTTTGTCATGCTCCTGACTTCATCAGTGGAACCAGGCCCCAGCGAAAGGTCTCCTCAGTCAGGGCTGCACCTCAGAAGCTGATTAGCGTCATACCGCGCTACCTTCAGCACATACTCCAGCAGTCAGGCAGATGCATTTCGGCAAAGAGCAAGTGTGTATGTTAATAGCAGGCCACCTGGATAATGATTGACTTTGTGAACTTGTCACTGGTTCCTTTTGTTTTTGGGACGAAGAAAAGAACTGAGCCTGCACTCTCCTGTGTGTGTGTGCCTGTGTGTGTGTACATGTATGTATTTTATTCTTTTTTAAAAAGCCATTTAAGAACCCAGGCCCTTTAAATGAGGCCAAGAATAATCTGTTTCCGCCTTTGCGGTAGATCATGCCGGGATTTGCGAAAACATTCGCTGGTGACACAGATCTACATAATCGTTTTAAATTTCTCCCCATTCCTCCCGATTATTCTCCTCCTGTCACTTTAGATACTGCTAAAACTGATTTGGGCTCCTTAATCTCCCAGTATTTCTTAGACTTTAAAATCTCTAATATCATAAGGAGATTATTTCATTTATAATTGATTGAGTGCATTTGCCAAAGCGCCACTTCAAAGTTGCTGAATTAAAGATGCGTTTAAGAACTTGGGCACGGTAAGTCAGGGGCACCGCATCTTCTTGTTGGCAAATAAGGAAGGGGAGCGGGGCTGATCCGCAGATTGTGGAAAATGGGCTCTGGGAAAGCGCCTTGCCGGGAAAAGGCACACGCGGGCGTGAGCCAATTGCGTGCCCACGGTGGTGGCATGACGCAGTGCTTCTTGGGTAAGACTCTTGACTTGGAGGGTGCGCCGGGGTGTGCTTTAAGTTAAGGAGGCAGATTGGAGGCGGTGTGCTTAAAGGGACCATTAATCTGCTTTGCTGGCTGCTTGTGCGGCCAAGCCGGCGTTTTCTTCACCCAGTCACCTTCAGACCATCACGCCTACCGCACGAGGCTCCAAACTTTCGAAAGAAAAGGTAGCCTGGAGACAAACTGAAGTCACAGCTAACAGAAGGTTTGCACATGGATGTGGCATAAGTGCCATACTGTAGGTGAACTGGGAGTTTTATTTCCTCCATACAGAGCAGCTAGGACAAGTCACTCAATATTCTGTAAAAGAATTTTGACTCTTGAGGGATGGATAAATAAGTCATCAGCAGTCAATTCATAGTATCTATTCTGTTCTTCTATCTGAAGTTAGTATAGTGCACAGGTGGATGGCTGCAACCTTACAGACCAAATTCTGGGCACCTTAGCAGGACATCCCTTGTAACCTTCACAAGACAGGAAATGTTTTTTAATGGCAGGAACTTTGAGAAAAAACATAGTGTAAACTTCAGAACATCAGTCACCCTAATCTGTGCCCAACGAGAGGGCCAGCAAGACTTAGTTTAGTCACATAGATGTACAATTACATGTCGAGTGATGGTCTCCTGCATGCTGTCCTTGGAATGTACATGGGTGAAAAGCTCCCGAACTCCATTGGCAATCATTAAATAGGGCTTCACTTCATCCCTGAAGACTTCCCCCCTTCTGTCCCAGAAGATCAGCTTTGCCACCGTGACCACTCCTAGAGTCTCCTCTCAGGTTCTAGTCAACGACGGCCACAATCTCCCAGGTCTAGAGCTAGGATACTGAGCGCCAGATTTACCCCCACAACACACGACAGAAGACCTACCAGTGACCCAGAGTGTCTCAATTCCAGGAGCGGATTGGCTAACTTACCGGCCCTCCGTAGTCCAAGGCATACAAGAGGTAGAAGTGCTAATGGGAAATCTCTCCAGCCCTGAATGAGGGGCTTGAGCATTCCAGTGATCAGGTCTGAGTAAACGGGCCCTGACAGTGAATCGGATACTCTTCTGTGGCCTCACGCTCCCCCCCCACTATCAGTCGCATTACCTCCTACACCCAGCCACAGCCCAAACTGATCATAATCCTCTTAACTCTGTGCCTTATTAACCACTCATCCAAATGACATGAAAGGCCTCGGCGCAAAAGCAAATTATTTCCCAAAATAAAGTCCGGACCCTTTCACCGTACGGTACTTTGTATTTCACATTTGAATATGTGACAAGTGTATCTAAGTCTACTCGAGGCTGAGAGGAATGTATTTAAGAACTCACGGGCGGCTTGGAGAGGGAACTTAGAGGGGTCTCTCTCCCCCCTCCGTGCACCACCGATGGAATTCCAATTAGTACATTTCCACTGAGATGAAATGGCCCGATTATCTTTTATGGCTTTTTTTTTTTTTTTTTATATTCAGAGCCCCGCCTATTTCCCATCGTGATGACACTGTGAATCCAGCCATTATACAGCCATTGCTGGTTGATGGAAAGTGATATGTCTTCTTCCACCACCAGCTCCCCCCCCCCCCCCTCCCCCCACCTCCCTTTAGCTCCACGTCTCTTGGGGTAGATTAACCCCAATATCCCAGTTTCCTCATTAATTAATTTCCATTTAACAGCAGCAGGCCTGGCCCCCTCGCTACCCTGGGAGAGTTGAACTCTCTATTTTAATCTGAAGCACCCCCTTTTTCACCAAGGGACGAGAGAGAGTGCCGGTGGACCAGTGGGAATGGCCACTCGACATCCGCGGGGAGATGCACAATGCTTTACACGGCCTGCAAGGCTGCTGGTTAAGTCTTAAACAAGACCAGAGAGCCCTGCGTCTCACTCCAAGACATTTTTAAAATGGCTGATTGTGCGGGTCGTGGATGCGTTGTACTGATGGAAATGAACTTGTGGTCGAAGATTTTTGCGCAATTGGCATGATTGCTGTTTTTAAGTGAAAAAGATATCATTGGAAAAACTGTTTTTCAATTTACTCCAATGCACCAATCTTGGAGTTTCATTTTGTGGATATTGCAACATTAATAATGACTGCCAGCCAATGGCGGTGGACACAATTATTATTTTACAGGACTTCCAAAAAAAAAGCACAATAAATTTGTATTATTCCTAAATATTGAAATAACCCTGACTGGAAATTCATTCCAGTGACAGTGTGACTCATTTTATCGTGTCAAATAAGATATTCTAAAGACTAAAGTAAATTGGATTTTTCCCCCCCCATCTAGTTAGTGGATTTGTTGGGGACAGTGGAAATGAACATGAAATAAGTCTTAAATCCCAGGGGCAAGTGCAATATTTGTGTCATATGTGATAAGTAAGGCGATAAAATGTTGACCACTTGACCTCACAAGGTACCAATCTGTTAGACCCTCATTCTGTTCCCTGTATTTTTAAAGATCCCTTGTGTATGCTGAAATCCTCTCTGCATGCCCTCTGGGTGAGGTTTAGACCATAGGGTAGCATCAGTTCTTCTTATTGTTTTGCAATGCATTGGGCATATATGGTTGTACTGTGGTCACCAAGAGACATTGAAGCCACTTGAGACTAACAAAATTTCCTTATGATCACTTGTAGTGTCAATGAAAGACAATGTCAGACACACCAGCCCTCCATCAAATTACATAACAGTGGCTGGTCCAAAACATGTCTGCCTGCCCTAAATGTATTATAAATAGTGTAATTTTCAATGAAATGACAGGCCTTTACTACAAAGCCTTGCCTCACATCTGCTGAAGTAAACACTCCTAGTCCTGCCACCAGCTTTGTTAGAGTCTGTTTTTGTAATTTTAAAGGTTTTCCATAATCGTATATATTGAACAAACTGCAGTGTCGCTACAGTTCATAAGCATCAGGACTCTACAGTATCAGAACCTATTTCTTAAATAATCGTTAATGGGTGTGGCTAAATTATAATGGTCATTAAGAATCACAGTGAGAACATTTGAGCTTGTGTTCACTATTCGCCATTGTCCTTATCATACTATCATTATTAGAGCCACCAGTTTGTCTCCCCTTGTTTTCTCGTATTGTACTTCAGTCCTATGCCATCTAAAGGTCGCAAGGTCTTTGTCAAGCCCCTTGTCAAATAATTATTCCATTTGCAGCACCTCAATAATCTATGTTGATAAAGTAATTGCCACTAATTAAGCACAGATGATGATTGACAGCAATGTTTACAAGCGACACTCATGTTAAATCCAGGTCGATTACTTACTACTGTGGATATGCTGCAGTATTTTTAAATGTTGGCAAAACTTGCATGACACAGGAGCATGATAGGTTTTTTTTTAGAAGCAGTGGGAAATGCCCACATTAAAAATGAGAGCAGTTATATAACATTTAACTTGCACAAAAAAAGGAAAAAAAATAATTAATTAATTATTCAGCTAATGAACTAATCACAGTCTTCAATCAAGACTTTAAGTAGAATCAGGCGTCTTAGTGCTGGGTTAAAACAAAACTCTGCAAACCCGTATCCTTTTCAGATAAGAGCGGATACCCCTGCTTTATATTGATGCATTTTTCTCTTTACTGCAGTGATACCTAATCCTGGTCCTGGAGAGCCACAGAGTCTGCTGGGTTTTTTTTTTTCCTTACAACCAGCAACTGATTCAGACCCAAGAATCCAGGTGACCCGAGTTAACTGTGTAATCAACTGCTTTACTTGATCAATTGCTGTCCTACTCTGAGTAACAACGAAAGTGAGAGAGGGAGAGAGATATTGTGGTCGTGGCTACAGGAAGCCTAAGCCAGCTGTGTGAGCTCAGCCCAAGAAATAGTTTTCATATAGACTCGAGCTTCTCCCACTACATCAATACTGCCACTCCTGCGTTTGATCTTCTGAGCACTTAGTCAGACGGTTCAAACTGTTCCATAGCCAAGCTTTCATTTGTTGCGCGTCAGTTCAAAATGCAATTCAAAGTTCTGCTTTCGGAAACAGATGGCAAGGCAGTTGGCTTCACGGTGCACATAACTATTGGCACACAAATGGAAATATTTAAAAACTGCCTCGTCATTTTATTCACAGCTGTAATATTATGTTGAAGTATATACATGTTTTTTTTGCAACACAGTTGTGGTTGCAAAAGGACTATTTCCCTGACTGTGCTAATTGTTTGTCTTAAATTCCTCATATACATCATTCAGCCCCTAAGCCAGTGTATTGCGTGTTGACTCTATTATCAGGGCATGCTGGAATGTAACACCCTTACCATAAATACCTGCGATGAACTTCTCCTCAGAGAACAGCCCAATAGTTATATACCCTGTACAACTGTCACTCCTCTCACTGCTCGCTCTCTCCGCCCTTTTGCCCCCTTCCCTCACCCCCATTTTCAATTGAAAGGTTCTTCAAGACAAAATAGTACACTCTCAGAAAAAAGTGTTCTGTGGATTGTCTCCATAGGGGAACCCTTTATAATTGTTTATAGTACTTAATGAACCTGCTAACAGTGATCAACATGAAGATGGCGTTTTACTGTACCTACTTTACCTAATTTTACCTTTACTGTCTTAATCTATTTTACCTAATCTACCTAAGCTACCAAAGCTGGCTCTTTCCATACAGAAAGTCCTAATGCAGTAGGACCTTGTATGCATTCTCCCCTTCAATTAATGTTTTTGATTTTCACCCTGCATAACGTCATCTCTTTAAACCAGGGGTGTCCAATCCTGTTCCTCGAGATTTACCGTCCTGTAGGTTTTCACTCCAACCCAAACAAAGCACACCTCAACAGCTAGAGATCTCATTGAGCTCATAATTACTAGAAGAAAGTTTGACAATTTAGGGTTGAAATGAAAACCTCCAAGGAACAGGATTGGGCACCCCTGCTTTAAACCCATTCGCATATTTTACATGGCAGACCCCAGTTGCTAAAGTTATATACCTTAGAAATCTAGGAAGCATGTATAATCGTTAAAATTTCATTGTATATCATTTAAATAAAGTGATCAACATAAAACAGTCCTTATGTTTTCCGAAGCAATTTTATTTATTTACAAATATGGTGGGCATTGAACAGTATATTGAGTCCTCCTCCTTTCAGAATGTGAGCATTTTTTAAACATTGAAAGAAAAGAGACCCTATCACGCGTCTTGTAGGATATTTTTGGTCTGCCGGCATCTCACTTTCCAGCACCCTTTACAGTGTTAAGCCCTTTCTGGAGGCCATTCACGAGTAGGGATAGAGTAGAGGGCAAGCTGTCAAGCAAGACCTCGACCGTGTTTGCCTTTGGAATATTCGCCTGATGGGGCGTTGAAGGAGCGTGTCGACAGGACAGTTGAGAAGCGTTTGGAAAAGACAACATTTACCCCTCTTACCGCCGAGGAATCTTCGCTTCAGTAATCTGTCGCACCATCCCCCTAAAACGGCGTGGGGATTGTCGCAGGAGAGCGTCAGTGTTAATATTTACCCTGGCCTCCAGGTGACGCAAAGAGGGTCGTGCTCCTCCTTTGAATCTATTAGCTCATCTGTGCGCCTTTTGCTGTATTTGTGTCCAGCTTGGAAAAATGGCATTTGAGGGCGACTTGTGAGATGTGAGCCTCCTCCCTTACCCCCTTTTTTCTTGTCACTTCCTTTCTTCTCAGTTCTGTTTTCATGTCTCCTTTCGCAGGGTCACCGGGGTGTTACGTCCCAGACGTGACACCCGGGCTGCAGGGCAATGATATCGCCTCAGAGAGCTGGGAAATTGTGGCTTCATTCAACATTGTGTAGTGAAGCCCTTTTAGGCAGATATCTTTTTTGATCTTTTCATCGTTTCTTGAAAATTAGCATTTGTCGACTTTGTGCATGAGGTTGTTGTTTTTAGCGCTAAATGTATTCAGTGAGGTGGATTGCTGATATGTCAGTGGGCAGGTTTGCACTGCTCTATGCCCTGATCAGCGATGTCCCTGCGAGTTTGTCTTCTCAAGTGTAGAGGTAAAGGCTTTCAAGGAGAAAACTGTGTGTGACTGCAGAAAGCTGAAGAGGTGCGCAACATTGGGGAACCCCCATGCCTGACCATCCAGACTGCTGCCACTTATGGGTACTTGCAGTTGATATGGTGCGTTGAACCCCATTTGAGTTCAAGGAAGCACAGTGTGAAGGACTCTGGTCCCTGTCAGTGAGGGCCTCTCTCTCCTCCCTCGCACACCTTCTCATTCTGCCCTTTCGTACACTTGTAAGGGATCTCTGACCAGGAACACAGGGCATTCTGATACCTCTCGAATAGTTTGTTAGCCATAAGTCACTGTGACATACAGCGGATACCAAAATTGTAGGAACAGTGACATGCTGTTTGAAGGATTCCCCAGTCAACTAGCAGGGAAATTATTTATTAGAACATTCACAAACACAAACTAACAGTCAAAGGAAACTACAGTTGTGATTACGGTGACCTACTCTACATTATTGGTTAGTCGTGGATACATTTCCTTTGTGATGCCCCGAAAAAATATTAAATGTTTATTGTTGAAACGTACTATTTAGTGGTTCTCTTCTCTTTACTGCCGTTTTATTTTTTTAACCAATATTCCACAGCCTCTCTGGCTGCGTTCTTAACTGTTGCCTGTCTTTGGCACCCGCACGACATGGCCCCTTGCCCGGCGAGCGCGTGCAGTAGAGGATGAGGGAGAGATAGGGGGCGCCGGGGAGGCGGGAGGCGGATTTAGCGCGGGTCTCGCGGATCTCTAATTCCCGCGCTGGCGTGCGAGGGCTCGGCCGCGCCGCTCAGATATTCAGATTTTTTTTTTTTTTTTACTCGGCTGCAATGTGGGCGCCGAGATATTCAAAGCGGGCTCCTCCCTGCCCCATTCAGGGGCCCTGGGAATCCTCCAGACGCCGTTAAAAAAGAGATTAAGTTTGCTGTTGAGCGCTAAGCTCCTTAAAAAGGTATCTTTATGCCTTTCAGCCGCCTGGTCAGTGACGGACATGCGGGGCCACTGGTCGTGAACCCGGCAGAGACCGGCAGCACGGAGCGGTGAGCCTCGTTCCCAGTTCATGAGCCCGCTTTGAGTCATTACTGTACGCTCGGTGTGTTGCTATTACAGCACGGCCTTTTCAGTGGTATCAAATAATCACTCTTTGTTTAAATCTAGCCGTGTGGCTGCATTGAATCTGTAGGTAGGCACAACAAATTAGCAGTCTTTTTGGAACAAGTAGGTGGGAACAGTTTTTCAACCAAAATCTGCACATATGTGGAAAATTACATTTTTATCTTCAAAGCACAATGCCAGGAAGTATCTTGGTGTGATGGCTTCTGGCAAGAGATGCTTTGGGAGATGTAAGCACAAAACTCCCCAAGGTAAAATTTGGACAGGTGTTGCTCGGTTGTTAAATGCATCTCACTCAATTAATGTAATGAACTCAATTCACTCAATTAATTTTTTGGAAATTCATGAAGGCATTCATTTTGTGGTAAAGCCATGCTTCTTTGTGCATTCTATTGTAGATATGTAGATAGTACCCACTGGTTATCCTTAAACTAGCCTATACATCACATTAAAATCATATGACTTCTACCTCTGCCTTTCACAAGAGTTCCGAGATCCAAAACACTGCATAATTATTGAATTTTTGTTTGCCTATGAGTTGATATATTAGACATCCTACAGTTCTAGTGGGTTCTAATAAACCACTTCTCTGTTTCCTTTCCTCTGTTTGGTTTGCTGCTGGAAGTGAGCACCTTTACATAAATCACTGAGCAAATAAAGGCCAGTGGAAGTTTGTTGACCAGCAGGCCAGCTTTGCCCAGTGGGACGGAGAGCTCTGGGGGGATTCTTCTCAGACCCTGACCTCTCAGACCCTCCAGATTATCTATAATGCACTGGATTTGTGGAATAATGGTCTCCTCACCTCAAAATTACCAGGCTTCAGGATTTAGCCTCTAAGCAGCTCGGCTCTGGAACCTCAGAGTGTAGAGCAAACAGGGGAGCTGAACCTCTGACACTTCGTTCCTTTTTGCCTCCTCAATTGTGTGCGGCTTGCTTGTGTATAATTGTGCAGATTTTGAGCGATTCAGCGTCGGCTGGCTCTTTACAGGGTAGCACCACGCCAGCGCCACTTAAAGAACTGAGTGGGGAAAAGCTGCATTCCGCGTTGGTCTGACAGTGATCCGTGATTATTTCTCTTAAAAAGAAGATTTTGTGGCCTTTAGAGTGGAACTTCAAATGTGACCATTTGTGTTTACGGTGCACTTACGGCGTATCGAATGGCAAGCTGCTGGTTTTTAACCCTCACGACAATGACAGAGGACACTGCAGTGACGGGGCAAACCTATATTTACGACTGACCGTTCCAAATTGGAGAGGAAAAAGGGGATGAAAATGGAAAAATAATATTCCTAGATATGGTTGGGGTGGATAGAGTTGCATGGCTGAGGGCATTGTATAATTTTTGATGTGACTGTCCTACAGGAGTTCATTTTCTACATGCTAAAAGTGGCTATTTCATAAAATACACACTGTAGAAAATTTAATCAGGAAATTTTTAAAAAATCAGGTTTCTCGATGTTCTACATGCGCATATAGAAGAGACGTGATTGAAAAGTTCATTGCGCATGCCCCTTGTCTGAAAAGTGTTGAAGTGAAATTGTTGAAAAGCATGCTGCTGTGCCATTTAAGAAAAAGTGCTCAAATAAATTAGTAATAAGTTTTTTTGCCCTGCACAAATTTATAATTCTCATATTTTATTCAATTGTATTTACTTGTATTAACTGTCAACAATGATTAGAAAATATATTTGTCCTATATATGGAAAAAATATAAGGATTAATAAAAAGTTTAACAGATATAGATCATTACTAAGCAGACCTTACTGAGCGGCCTGATATTTTTTTTTTTTTTGGGAGACACACGTGAGCATATTCTCCAGGGTAGAATTTATACTGTTTAGTTGATCGACAGAGTCAATACAGCTGATACCTGCATTAAAAAGAGATTTGGACTCATTTTAGTCTAAAGACAAAAAAAAGCAGAAAAATCCCTTACACATTCTTTTCGTTGATTAACAGTAATGATGACTTAGTCGAACCACGAATCAAATCACTTATTCAGCTTTATGCCAGCACGGGGAAAGCCTTATCTGGTCAATTCACTGGCAGCTCCATCGCGTAAAGGGATAACAGTCTCCGTTTGGGGAATATCAGAGCCTGCCAATTGCCATAATGGCTTCTAATTCCAAATTAATTCAGTCTAAATGAACTGTCAAGAGAAGATTGATTTGTTGGAGCTGCTGTCTTGATGAGGGTTGTTGTGGGAGGGGGGGGTGATTCGGCAGTGAGGCCCGGTCACTCCTGCTCTGCCCGGGGCTTGATTTGAAGGGCAGGGGCCCAGTTGTGAACAAACAGCTGCTGGGCTGGCCAGCAAGTGAGCAAACAGCCACAAGGGGGGGTTGTCACGGCAATGGTGTGGGTTTGTGCATTCAAGCAAAGGTGGGGGGTGGGGGGGTATTTTTAACATCCCTAAGTGCTGTTGGTCATGTTTGGGTGAAATCCTTGTATTTCAGAGTTAGGTCAAAAAAGAACCAGTCACAGTGCTCATGTTGACAATGTTCCCAGTGGACAACTAATGTCCTAGAGGTGGAATGTTGTGATGCTTCATAAAATTTATTTTCAGCAGGAATAATACTGTGGAAAGACAACCTTATTAAGGAGGCAGCTGTTGAAGCATTGTTCTATATGTTTCTTGACGGTTGCATTAGGTAAATGATTCTGTTAGGGGGATTTTGCAGAAGGTTTTTCTTACAGTCATTCCTATTACATACCGTACAGTTCTAACTCCTATTTTTTTCTTTTAAAGACAACTTCTTTTGTCCAAATGACAATACTTTACTTGCTGTTAAATGTAGGGCACTAGATATACAGGTGAACCTCAGAGATATGAATGCATCAGGTACAAAAGCAATTTGGAATTATGAATTGTTTGTAACTTTGAAACTGAAGTCAAAATGCACATATTTTAAGAAAGTGAATCCTTGTTTTGTTTTTTTAGTTATTTTATTGTTACTTCTGTTGCTGCAGCCATATATTTTGTTAGCAGGATAATTTTGTATTGTCGTTATAAAAGCTTGTTCAGGTTAACGAATGCTCAAACCAGCAATCTTGTTTTAAAACATCTAATTAACATCTAATCAATATTTTGAATTTGTAAACAAGTAAGCTAATCATTCTCAGATTTGCATGCAATTCTATGGCCCTACCTGAAGAGTGTGCTGAATTTGGCACACTTTAATAAAAATGAAACCCTGGACACCAACTCTCATTGTTAAAAAATTGTAGCATATTCAGCTTTATTTAGTCATAACCTTATGTTTGTCATACTTACAGTATGAGACAAACTTAATACAAACTTTCGAGGGCCACATTGATTTTCAAATAATATTTTTGCAAATGTTTGTAAGTTTGCATATCATTGTCGTTTGCACATTAAAACACTGAAGGGATGACAAAGACTATTTGCAAATATTTTCACTTTATTATGGTGGCAAACAAAATTGCTTGCCACAAGTATGTTATCAATCAAATAGCTTTACATTTTTTTGAGCATTTTCTAAATGGAAGTCGAGCTCAGTAATAGATAAAATAAAATGGGGGAAAAAATGTTGTTGTCTTGTGTAAAAGTCATGTTGTTTTGCTGCCACATTGGATAATGTGTCTACTTTTTAGTCCAAAACAGATGAGCATAAAGACCATAAATTCCATTAGTTGATCCCACTCATTGATTGTAATAAATCCTATAAAATGATTATTTGCATATTATTTAGATATATAGGTTAAAATTCTTGAAAATGAGACATTTCATTTTAATTTAAATTTCTTAAGTGTAACCGCAAATTTGCTTGTTTGTGCCAGTCAGGATTCAAGAGGACCAAATCATACCACATCTTAGAATTTGAAGGACTCACATCATTTCTTATTTCAAATGTAAATTGTATTTGAATTTATGAAATCTGGCACATTTATACAGGTCAATGGGATATGTCACTGCTACCAGGAATATTTTGTGGCTATTAGTTACACCATAAAGGAAGGTGTGACTAAAATTAGCTATATAAGGATATTTGGACAAGTTACACATACTGACCTGATGGCATCAGTCATCACTATTTGAGCCACTATTTGGGCATATAATTGTAGCTTGTATATTTAAAAATGGAAAGGATTAATCAATTGCAATGAACGCACAAATATCTTCTACAGTTAATTTTTGAAAACTTCAGACCAAATTATTTCCTTAAACCATATTAGATGTTTCAGCTTTTCAGCAATAAAACAATGAAACCACTTTCAATCATTGCAGGTTATGTTTAAAATAACAGAGAGTAACAGTAAGTGCATTTAAAATCAATACATTAACAGAGAAATAAAATTGTGAAAACCATTTATGAGTTCAGATATCGCATGCATGCTTAAAACCACAGTCAAGGGAGAGAAAAAAGCCCTTAAAGGTACTGTTTGATGTTTAAATCACTTTCTCTCAAATGCTGCATTAACTGCATGACTTAAAGTATTGGATGCACTCTCAAGTATCCAAATGGTATTGGATCTACTGTCATTAATTTAGACCCCTCTGAAAATAGCAATATGAAAAGCCAAAATAGTTAAACTTATTATTGTACTTATTTGCGTGTTTATTTATTTATTTATTCACTGAAATTTCTACTTTCACCTTAGCCCATCAAAAGTAAATATGGTGCATTTACATATTTATTTTCAATATTGCTATTTACGCAGAAAAGCTCTTTATCATGCAATGTGGGGAAATTATGGGTGCAAAATAAAATAAGAGCTTTTTAAATGGATATAAATAGACCAATAAAAAGGGACTGGGCACTCTAAAATTGAACGTGTAGACGATCTATTAATATTGAATTTATAGGAATCTAAAAATCTTGTCTCTGTAATTTTTTTTAATTCTTCTTGAATTCTATTTACATTTTTTTGAGCTTTTGTTAATTTATCATCCAACAGGGATTGATAGATTTGTTTGAAACAGTCCTTTTTGGCTGGACCGCAACAGCAGGGCCAGCCCTACAAACGCGAATGTCTGTGACTGACTGAGTGAGTGACTGAATGAGTGATGAAGTTACACCATTGGTTGGCGGAGTTATGAAGTCGCACCATTGGTCGGCCGGATCACGTGTGTTATATGCTAGGTTTTAACCTGGTCTTGTTTCAGTGTGTTCCCCTGTAATTGTTGTGATCATTTCCTTTCCATCCAAGTGAAAGCTTGAGATCCGTGCCTCTGGTCAACCGCTGGGTATTAAAACCGTGTTTTTCACATTATGGTTTTTAATCTCTGTAAACACCACACTGCTGGCAAAACATGAACAGATGAACACGAAGGCTTTACAGTGTCTTTCCGTATAGCTGATCAAAGAAACATGTTTTCCATATTTTTGTCACAGATTA
This sequence comes from Anguilla rostrata, assembly GCF_018555375.3. Taxonomy (NCBI): domain Eukaryota; kingdom Metazoa; phylum Chordata; class Actinopteri; order Anguilliformes; family Anguillidae; genus Anguilla; species Anguilla rostrata. Next base: position 12,149,447 of record NC_057936.1, read on the forward strand.
TAGCAGACTGCCTCACACCTTCAGTTTCACTCAACGTACCAGCTGTTTTTGCACCGCAGTAATATACTTCAACCCGTAGTTTTTATATGCATGAAAAAGTATCCAATCTAAAATAGATGGAAACAAACAAGATGTCATAAAAATGGATGGATGTGCACACCCAAATAATATATGTCCTGACATTACAAAGCAATTTTGAGGAAGACAGATTCTCCTTTCAAACAACAAAGTAAATGTGAATAGTTGGTTGCCAGCTATATCTGTGAAGACAGATGCATCTTTTTTGCATCAGTGATGGCACATTAGATGACACGTTACTTTTCCAGAAAGTCAGATAAGACCCCCCCTGTTTATCTGCATATTTCTCTTTACACCTATTGCAAAAGGAAATGTCACTTGGCTGCTCAAATTTCTCAAATTTTACTGCCTAAAACCCAGCAATTCACATTTGTCCCCTGTAGAGGACATAAGTCTCTGGTTTTACTCTTAAGAACCATATATTCTACTATGCTGAAGCCTAAACTAGAAGGGACATTCAATAAAAATAAAATAAATAATACTTTTGAAAATATTTTCACTGCAAGATGTCATCCTAAACTCTTGTATGATGTCAGGCAAATTAAAATCCTTAAACTTTTTTCCTGTTGGGTCTCGGGAGGTAGTATTAGATATCATATTTTGGACATTATATATAATAACTGATAGTTCAAATATTTGTGTGAATAATATGTTTGCTGCAGGGTGACTTTCCTGTTTAATATATGCATATATACTGTTGTACCAATATCTCTGAGGTTGATATCTCTAAGGTTCTACTGTAGGGCCATGAATTGTGGCTTTATAATGTCTTCAGGTTTAAAATAATGTTTTTTCTCCTCACAGGCAACAGGCTCCAAAATCACAGGCTGCCTCTTTGCTGTGCAGAAGGTACCAGATCACACAGGTTAGAGTACCAACCCACTTCAGCACACGGTATACAGAACTTAAGATATTTCATAAGGACAACAAATATCTACCGAGCCAAATTCACATGGTTAAACATATATTTTGCCTTGTGAGGACTGGGTATTCCAGCTGTAAAGCTGTAAATGCACAAAGCCTATGTGTTACCACGTGACACTGAACCTCATACATAGGCAGCCTCTTAGAAAATCAAATGGGACACGCAAAGACAGTAATTTTATTTAGCAAGTAAGCAAGTGTTCTGACTGTTCTTGATATTTGAATCAGTTTTTTGTTTTCTACTATCAGTTTGACAAGCACAATAACAGCGTCTTGCGCCCTAAATGTCAAAAACACACAGACCTCCACACTATGAAAACATCTCATAGATAATTATTTAATCATAAGCAATAGCAGAAAAACGACTTTTGTAAAACTACGTACAAAATTATGTCTTAACCACTTTCCCCGAAAAAATCTTTTTCCAAATTCCATACATACGCCAAACTTTTGAAAAAGTTGGCAGCACTTCGGCTTAAAATGTTTTCGTAGTTTATAGCAGCAGTGTAAAGAGATGACTTTTTCAAGTTGATCACATCGGTGATATGTAACATTTTACATGCCTGCAATTAAATGGCAAGGAGAGTCTTATTCCCCCGCTTGGGTTGCGGGCGGTTCTCCAAATGGGCTTCCCCAGGTAACCATTAAGACTGCAGTGCATGCGGTGAATTATTTGATTAGTTCTAATGCGAGAGCTTTAGAACATGTGGTCAGGTTAATGAAACTCTGTGGGGATGAGCTGCTCCAAGTTTCTATCCCGCCAAGAAGCTGCAGGTGACGGGAGGTGGCTCGGCAACTGTCCCCCCCCCGCCCACTCCCCCCTAAACCTACATATCCCTCTCCCGGCTATCCTGAGCTGCCCAAATATTACTTCATGCTCCTGTCCCCACCGCATTCTACTGATAAAGGTCCCAAAATTTGGCTAGCAAATTCTGTCAGCGCACACAAACATTGCACTGAAAAAGATTTTTCATTCTGACTTTCATTCACTACCGTTGATTGTTGTGTTTTTTAAAACCAAAATCAGGTTTTGACTAATTGAACAGTGAGTGGTTTGTGTCACATCTGAATTAATTTTGTGATGCAACTCTTTTTCTTACTATTTTGAATGATCTTACAATGCTACAAAACTATTGCAAGGACAAAATTGAGGCTTTATGTTCTGTTGATCTTAGTCCAAGTGTAGAGATCTATTCTGTCCTGAATCCAACCAGGCCTAAAATGTCCTGGTTTAACTGTGTTGTCAGAAGGGGGTTGTATAATAGACTAGTTCTCTCAGGCACATTTATGCAGATTCTAGATAATCTTCATACACTCCTTAGCCTTATCCAAGATTCTTCCAGATAATACACACCTAGTCACCTGTAAACAGTCACCAGTGTGGCGGTTTATCAGTTTATCCCATAATAATACGATCTGTTTCAAATCACAGTCAATCAAAAAAAAAAGGTTGGTGCTAAAAATACAAATCATTTAAATATCTGGAGAGGGAACTGCTTTCGTAAAATAGCTTTGAGCCCTGTGACAAGCCTCCGGATATTTGAGGTCAAACTTGCCATTTCCTTTATAGAGATTTTGGCAGACTCTCACTAATATTAATGAGCTCATTACTCTCAGCATTAACTATAAAACTTCCCTCCTCCGATGTGAGGGAGCCGCTCACTCTATCGACTTCCGTTAAGTTCAGCCGGGAGTGAACAACATTCGTTATTTCCCACCGTTCGACTCCCCCCTTTTTTTTGTTTTCATTGCACCGTCGCTCCCTCTCTCTGTCTCTCACTCCGTCCTCCGTGCTGGTTTCTCCGCTACGTGTTGTTTCAGTCCGAGCCCTGTGATCAATATCAGGGCCGAAAGACCGAACGCAAAACATTAGTTTATCAATAACATTTAAATACCTTTCTCTGCTTGCCCGTTAGTGAATTATTTATCGGGCGCTGGTCAATTGCACATTATCTTGTTAGCATTAGACTGTAAATTATGTCGACGTGACTCGGATTTCTCCACCGCGTGCTGCACCTTTCGCCTCGCCCCGACATCTTTCATCCTGTCATCCCACAGACAGTTTCTCCACTTGTGTAAATGAGAGAAATAGTGGGAATAATGTCCCTTTTCCACCTGCATGTGATACACATTACAATATCTAGCACTGAGCTAGATATTTCTTTTTCATGATAATTTGACTGAAAAATCTGTTATAAACCTTTATGACAAGGCGGTTTGTTTGGACCCAGTGATGACATATTCTGTACTTTATTCTGTTTTTTGTTTATTTTGTTTATTGACTTTAAAAAACTTCAACGTTGCTGTTATTATAATATTTCTGCATACATCCTGAAGCAGTGAAGTGACCCATAACATGATGAGGATATTTTCTTTCTTTTTTTTACATACATATTGGTTTTTTTTTTTCATTTGAGAGTTTTAGCGTAAGCATGCATAGAAATGTTATTCCAATCATAACAGGCTGTGCAATCTAAAACATTTATGGCAAAGTATCTCCTCCTGGAAAATATTTGCTCATCTATGTTGTCACATCTAATTCAGTGGAAAGCAATCATGCACTGTGCTTTCTTTTCTATTTATTTTTTCTGAAAAAAAAATTCATTAAGGAAGGACTCAAATGAGCCGTGTCTCCTTCCATACTCCTCGTTGAAATTCAATTTGTATTCATACACAGCCTGGGTGTTTGATTATTCATAATATTTGTGTCAGTGAGGCTTTTTTTCCATCCAGATCTGATAGTTAGTAAATGCCTTGAAAATCTCGGTTTAATTAGCTTACATTGGCTGAGCTCTCTAAAGATCTTTACATTCTGTACATTTTCCGAGTCTGAATTTTTAATCACAGGTTCTGCTCATTGCACAAAATAGATGATTTTGCGAATGTGCTGTTTGATTACAATACTGGAAACTGATTGATGGTGTGTGAAAAAGTGTTCCGCGTACATGTCTATCAAATGGTATCAGCCGAGGAAAATGTTGAATACATATACATTATGAATGAAGAGCGTTGTACTGCATTTTACCCTCTGGTCCAAACTTCAGGCAGACGTATGATTGTGTTTGTTCGAGACTTTTTTTTTTTCCTCAGAGTGATCAAAATATGCCCCCATTCTTCAACTCTGCCAGCTCGTCCTCTTTAACTGACACCTAAGTAGGGCACCACAGAGAAAGGAAAAACACAATTTGGTGGCACACTGTCACTTTAAGAAGGGCCTCTTAAGGACCAGTCTAATCTTCCTCTATCCACTTGGTCCTTGGATTTATAAATTCTCAGCAATCTGGATTTCCAAATCCTTCTCGATTTTGTGAGTGTGTGAGAGAGAGGGGGTGCAGGACTGGCGAGGGGTAGTGTTGGGGAGGGAGTGGGGGGGGGGGGGGGTGCATTTGTTTGTGCTATCCTTTAGAAAAGAGCTTACGGGTTCAGCTGAAGAAACGCAGGGAGCTAATGTGAAGATTTAGGACTTTCTCCGAGGCTTGGCCTTGCCTAAGCTCTGTTTGCTTGAGCCGTTTGTGGGGTCCTGCTCACACTAAGCCCAGATTAATATTCCCCCATATCCAACTATCCTCCACATCCACTCCTCACCCCCCCACCCCCCCCGCCCCGCACACCCCCTCCCCATCTTGGCCCTAATCGTCTCCGTCCCCTAATCCACGCCCGCTCCTTCTCATCTCCCACTTTATCTCGCCTAAGTAAGCACCTTTTCTCAAGGGTTATTTCCATATGAGTAAACAGCAAGGGGACCATAAATATGTTTTTCACTTTTCACGGAGTCACCTGACCCATGTGTGGTTTAATCATCGGGATCTCTAATCTGTTAATTTGATGCCTTGATGGCTTTAATCGCAAGAGTTGGAAAATGTTTATGTAGCTAGCGTGCCACACTTCTGCAATAAACATGAAGATTAAGCACTGGGATTAATCTATATCACTCAAGATCTATAACGCATAGGTTGTTTGTGCTTTTTAATGCAGAATGTGCAGTTTCTGCATTAGCTGCCCTGTCCCATCCGCCGTTCTCCGTGTTTGCCAGTGCTCGTGAAGGATGGCCTGCTTTTAAACTTCAGCTCAGTCAGAATGTCGCCGTGATGTGCAGGCATGCTGTCCGGCCTCAACCCTACGCACACATCACAAGTTCCCAAACAGTGCAGCGCGTCATGTCGCTGCATTAACATTGCAGTTGCATTGCAGTCTTCTCAGCATTTTTCCACGACGGTATCCAAAGCCTCTTCTTCTCCCCTTCTGTTTTTCTTTTTTCTCTCTCTCTCTCTCTCCTTCTCTCCCTCTCCACTCCCGAGCAGTTTGCAGAGAAAAGAATAACAAACGTATTTAGAGCAGAGAGAAAGAGGATGAGTTTAGTGCGCTAAGGAGGCCTTCTAAGCCCATTACCTAAGTGTCCTTTATCTTCCCATATGCTTTGTTGCCTAATCAGCTTTGTATCTCTCTAAATCCTGGATTGAGATAACAAACAAATGGATCAGCCCAGCGTGCAGGAAAGAAAGCCTCTCTCTCTCTCTCTCTCTCTCTCTCTCTCTCTCCGTGCCAGACAAAAAAATGGGGGCCTACTGTAGTGCTGTGCAGTGGCCAGTGGAAAGGGGTGCAAGCAGGATGGGTGTCACCGTTGGGCCCTCTAAGCGACGCCTGAACCCCCAAAACTCCCGCCCTCCCCCACAGAACAACTGCCCCCTGTTTCGGTGCTGGCCTTTTTTAAGAGGAAAGGAGGATTGGGGATTATTACCAGCATAGGAAAGTAAGGACTCGAATCATGGAGTAGCAGTGGGTGTCATTATTATCAGATTTACTGTAGAGACTTCGACTGGGTCCAGGGTGTTTGTTCGCCATTGCAAAAAAAAAAAAAAAAAAGCGAAGATGGTTAAACCTGAAAAAGTATTCATATTTAAACATGAGAAAACAATGTAGCAGTGAAAAGCTAAGTGCATTAATATATGGCGTTGACGAGCAGGCAGTGCAGATATTTTGGTCAGAGGCTGGCCGAGGCTCTTATTCTCAGACTGCGGAAGTATCACTAGCGGCGGGAAAGCGGCGCAGGCAGCCGGACGGGTGATGCGGAGTCTCTCCCTTTTTTTTCCCCCGTTCTGCCGTTCGGACTTGATGGTGATGATGGACAGTCATCCGTTCGCGTCCGCTCTCGCCGGGCCTCCCTCTGATTGGAGGCCGCGGTGATTGACGGCTCGCAAAACGCGCGCAACAACTCCGACCCCCCAAATCCGCCCCCGTCCGCGCCTCGATGGCGACACTTTCTGTGCGCTATGGCTGAACTCGCTAACGGCCTCCTGCTCGTTCCCACTTTCCCCGGTAAAGTGGCGCCGTGTCTACGGGGGCGAGGTTGGCGAGGAAACTTTGATTTTTAAAACAGGCCGCTGAGCGACTGCGTGCAAAAGTAAGCTGCCCTCGGTAAAAGCACCTGCTACAGCGGGTGGCTGTTAATTTAGCCTCGATGGCGTTGACCACGAGAGGGGAAAAATGTTTATTTAGCTAGCGTGCCAATAACGCTAGCTATAATAACGTGTCTGCAATAAACATGAAGATTAAGCACTCGGATTAATCTATATGGCTCAAAATCTATAACGCATAGATCGTTTGTGCTTTTGAATGTGGAACACGTGATTCACAAAGTCCTAGAATGGTAACAGAAATTCTGTAATTGCTTATGCAGTTCTACACTTGTACTCCTGTAAATCAGCCACAGCCAGCCTGCTTTTCACCCCAGCATTCATGGCATTCTATGGTCATGGCATTCTATTGCTGTTCTAATACCAATACACTGATGTGGGGTTGCCAGATGCCCATTTTGGACTGGAATGTCCAATTTTTTAAATTATTCTTACAGGTCCCGTTTGTAGTCCCAACCAGACAATATAAATGTCCATGGTGAATAATTGATTGAAATCGTACCACTAGTTTGTAATAAATTTCTTCCAACTCTACTCTTATCATTTTTGCCCCAAGCCCCCCACCCCCCACCCCCCCTGTCCACGATCAGTTTTGACATCCTCCTCAGTTCTGACAGCGCAATGTATGCACATGCGTGCACGTGGACGGTGTCCGTTTTTGACAAGCTCTAAATCTGGCAACCCCATTTAGATGCGAAGCAAAGCAGCCGACCCTGTGGCTCCACAGGCCCACAGAGATCCTCCCCTCCCCTCGGCCGAGGCAGTAATGGAGACGTATGCGGGACCGAACCCCTGCAGATACAAATTCGCACGTCATCTCTCTCCCCCGGATCAATGTCAGACGAAAAACACCACCCCGTCATCGCCCCTTCCGTGCTGGGACAGCGCTAATGCGCCGGGCCCGCTAATCCATACCAGGCAAATTAGCCACTCCGACACATCGGGAGAGAAAAGATTTACTTTGCGCCGGCTAATTATGTGAGCTAATCATGAGCCTTTAAGAGCTTCCTATTATGGGATGTTTGTTCACACTCCAATTGATGCGGCTAATGAGACAGGGACTTCCCGACCCGCCCAAACCAGTTGGGGGGGGGGGGGGGGAGGATAATCAGGGTATTGGACATAATCAATTGTTAAAGGCTCTTAATAGCTCCGCTAGGCCTCAGCCGCGGAGCTAGTCATCGTTAGCGTGGAAGGGTGCGCTCCGTCATCGCTCCCTCTGATGAGCTCGCGGTAGATTACCTGACACAAATTTTCAGGGAGGTTGCTCTAGGAGGCTGTCATTGTGGATGGGCTCTGTGTGCTTGTAATGGAGGGGAAGAGACTGCACATTCACTAGCTTGACATTCATAATGCATGGTGCCTTTGTGTAATATGTGCATCGGGCTCCTGATAAGAGATAGGGTTTTTTCTGGACGCGTTTAAAACGAGCAAAAACCAAATCTGATTATTTGAAGCATTTTATGCCATGTTTGACTTCTTAGCTTTGATGCCATGGATTGATTGCTGTGGTGTTGTTTTGAGTCTGATTCAATCAGGAAAACTGAAATGAATGTCCTTCACTCAAGAGCTTAGAGGACGGCTAGAAACTATCCATCCTACACATATGCATGCGGACAAAGCCACACACATGCATATGTGCAAATGCAACGGCACACACACATACACACACACACAGTGGTGCTGACCAAGCCCGTAACGGGGCCAGTGAACCCGGAGGTGAGTCTCTCCAGCACACTCCCCCCCGGGAGAAAGGGACCTCGCGCCCCTCTCTCTCTCTCTCTCTCTCTCTCTCTCTCTCTCTCCATCGCCCCGCGGCGACACGACTTCCACAACAGCAGCACCTGAGCAGGTTTGGGGGGGAAAATGGAGGCCATTTGTAAGGGGCGCACACATCTCCGCTCCCCCTGTCCCCGGTTGAGCGCGCGCGGGGACAAAGCGAGCCTCCTCCATGTTAATGTCACACAATTACCTCTTAACTGTTCAAACAAATAGCGGCGACGGGAGGAGTGACATCAAATCAAAACTGTCACAGGTGATCGAGTCGAGTCATCGAGAGGAAGCCCGCCCGGCGACTGCCAGGAGACGACCGTCTGGGGGGAAGGTGGGGGCGCAGAGACGTGGGGGGTGAGATTCGAGGTGGTAACAGACTCCTAATAGTATATAAACACTCCTTTATTTTTCGCTCTGTTCATTTTCAAGTTGGGGACAGTGAAAGATGAATAATATATGCCACCCTCTCTCTCTCTCTCTCTCTCTCTCTCCTTCTCCCTCCCTCTTTCTCCATTCTCTGGGGCTTGAGCTTGCAAGCATGGAAAATGGAGTGGTTTGGATTAATGATATTGAAAATGATAGAAAGGAGATTGAAAATTCTTTCCCCTCTGAACCATGCAGATGGTATACTAGTAAGGCACCGCCTTTCGGTAGATTTTAAACAGGAGTACTCACCACACGGAAGCTCGCTGCTCTATTTGCAATCTCAATTTGTCTTTCACATCTTGAAAAAGTTAATGGACAATAAATAACTTTCTTAAAAGGAACACCGAAACAAATTGCATTAGCATGACAATATTCAAATGAGTATAAACCTTTCTTCGGAAGTGATGTTCATTCTTGCTTGTGTTGTGGTTGGCCATATTCTGGAGATGTGCCGAGCATTGTGCCAGGCCATTGAGTCAGAGAATGTGTCCCCCCTCTCATCAATGGCAGGTCATCCCTCATCGAGAACTCGATGGCACAAAGAGCGTTTCAGCATGAGCGCGGAGAGGTCCTTGGGAACGTTGGGCATTTGAGGTGATTGTCATAGGGAAAGGTGATAACTTGGAGTCAAACTAATATTATCTCGCAGTGTGTCACCTCATAAATCCTGGACAGTGGCGCCGAGTTCCCCTGATGGTCGCACGCAGAGCCAATGAAAGAGCCAGATTGCTTTCCGCCGTGACAATACTGTGATATCTGAGGCTTAGGGAGGTGCACTTGAGATCCAGACTTGCCCTTCTAAACTGTTTTCTTCTTGTCACATTCTATGCCGGTTGCTATCGCGCTTGTTACATTCTGTAGACATACACTGTGCACGTTGTACCACAAATGATAATTTGTCGCATAAATCTACTGAACAATTATGCATTTCTGATTTACTGAGGCAAACCAAGACAGTGGATGACAGAACTGGTGTGCGATCAGACAGAGGGTTGTGAGGCTAATTGTAAGTGAGAGAGACGTGTTCCTATTTAGCATGAATCGATTAGATCAGAAGTGGTTACACCTCGTAGTGCTTCCTTTCCGGGCCGAGCGATCCGAAGCCACGGTGGAGGTACTGTCAGCGTTTCAGCCGTGTGACCACGGCCTCCCCTGTGCTGTGATTCGCAGGGAGGTTCTCCTCGCAGCTGGTTAGCATCGCTGGAGGTAAATGGCGTACAGCCGATATGCATCTGGGCCGGGCTGGCAGGACGGGGGTTTGCGGGAGAGTTGGAGGCCGCATATCGAACCCGGGAGCCAGCAGAGAAGGGGAGCGCAGGGGGGTGGGGCCGGTGAGGTCATAGGTGAAGGGAAAAGCTGACAGGACAGCCCGGCTCTCGCTCCTCCAATCGCACGCCGCCTCTCCCGCTCCGCAAAACTAAATCTAGAACAAGAGAAGAGAAGAGGGCAAAGATTGCAGCTCATGCTAATGAGATGCTAATGCGATGCAAATGAAGGAGTTCTTGAAGGCGGAGGGGTAAAGTTTAGTTAGGGAGCACGCGGTGAGACAGTGAGCGAGGAGCGACGGTTGGGTGAGCAGTGAGCACACACTGTGCCCAGCCGAGAGGGAGGCCAAGTTACCAGGGAGAAAACAGCGCAGGCTGCCCCAGGCTTAATGGCTGCTGATTGATTTCCAAATTAAATTTCATGCCTCTTTCCTTTCTTTCCTTCTTTCTTTCTTTCTCGGTTTCTTTCTTTGTTTTATTTTCGTAGACTGTTCTGCACCCCTTCCCCCCCCGCCATGTGCATTTTGTCTGTGACATTACTTACACTCAAAAACAGACCGTTTCAAACATACCTGTGGACAGAGAGGTAAATCTCACTCAAAGCTTCTTAAATATGAAATGCTGTTATCTTCAATGAGACTAACTGACAGCTTTAGAATGGATATAGCACAGACCCTGGGTCGACAACTGGTGGCTTGTAGGAAAAATTTGGCCCCCAGCAGGTTTTATCACATTGAATTTACTTTATTTTCTTATGTTGGCCTGCTGCTCAGGTATGTAAGGAACATTTTTATGTGCGTTTTGTAGTGTAGGCCTAAGAATGGGTTTATTAATTGACAGGCTATGTTTCGGCCCAGCAACTAGAAACCTGGAAAAAAATAGAATATCTTAGTTGCCGGCTCCTGGCATAGACCATATAGCATAGGTACCTTTCCCTTAAAGAAATCGACATACTACTGAACAATGCAATTATGTTTTATGTTTAATCTAATACCATAAACTTGCAATCTTCATCTGATTACAACTCAAGTGCTGACATCAGCTGTTTTATTTTTCTTGCCAGGTTTTATTTGTTGCCACCGTAAAGGAGAAATCAATCTGTAATGAGTCTTTCTATTAAACATCTCCCAAAACTATATACAAAATTGCCAGCCTATGTCCAAATATTTAGCGTTTCATATTTGACGAATATGTTCATTGAACTTTAACATGAACAAGAGAGCGTTCTGTAGAGATGACAAAATGAAAAACAGCAGTTCAGGTCTGCGTCAAATTCTTATCCGTGGCCATGCCCTTGTATAGGGTACGAGGGTGGCAGGGGCCTGTGGTCAGTCCTAAGCTGGCATTCAGGCTATTAAGTTACATTTGCTCTGACAAATAGGGTTGACACTTTCAAAGCAGTGGCTAATAGATGCGCGAGCCGGCCATGGCAGAGCAAGGGTTGAGCTCTTCTCTTTACTCAAAATGGATTGTGAGCGTGTTGGAGTGAGAACAGAGTGGGGGGGGGAAGACTGATCGACTACATTACCCTGTCAATTCGGCTTACCCCGGCCCCCGTCCTCAGCATCGCTCCCCAAACCGGGAACGGCGTTACGACGCACGACAGGTTAATGTTGTCGCTTTGTCTTGCGCGCTGCTAAACCCCAAAGAGCCTGTTTCGCCACCGTCACTGCTTGAATTTTAAAAGATATTCTAGCGGGGACCGCAGAGGACAAGATCTGTTGTTTTGGGTCTGGGTACCGGGGCAGCGGGGCACCAGGACGGGGGTGGGTCTGGTTCTTGAGCCGACACCGGAACAACACCACCGGTGCAACTTTGAATGAACCGGTGTAAAGGAAGAGACCCCGTAATGAGATGAGCGGGGAGGGGAAAAAAACAAGCGCGGTGGCAAAAGTAATTTTCTTTTTTAAACGAAATATTAATGATCTTACATTCCAGTTTCATTTGCAAGGCGGGTGGAAGAAATTGCATTCTATTTGTAAGTCTGGAAAAAGCCCAGGCGATAGGTAATAGGTGCGGGGGGGGGGGAGGCCGAGAGGATGAGGGGAGGCGAGACAAAAAGAGTTTCCTCGAAAGGCGAGAAGCAGGTGAGAGAAAAATAAGAAAAGGACAGATTGGAAATTGAAATTTATGACATTGAAAATGATCGTGACAGAGACAGTGGGGCCAGTTGCTTATTCTTTCTTTGTTCTTTCTTTTTTTTTTTTTGAATCCACACCAACCTTGCAATGAGGGCAAACGAAAGAAAAATAGGCTGGAGAGTTGCGGAGCAAATTTGAGGAGGGGTGCGATTGTTGGTGGGGGGAGTGGGTGGGGTGGGGGGGGTGTATGTTCTGTTGTGGAGAGTGGAAGACAGAAGGACATTAGCGGCTAGATGATGTTGTCAGGGGCGGATGTAAATTGGAGCACTGCATAGTCAACAGACACACTCGGCTAGCTGCAAGCGGCTGCACTCAGAGCTGTGGCACTGACAAATGGAATATTTTTGGAGGACTTAATCAGAGGAAATGGGTCTCATCTGCAGGTGACACGTCTCCCTGCTCCAGTGCTCACAAAGAGAAAAATGACTGCCTGCCTCCCCTGCTTCCCCCCCCCCCCTCCCCCCCACCCGCTCACTCCCTCTCTCACCAAGCAGCGAGGTACAACCCAGGGAAGGGTACAAAGGCCACGTGGCAGTTTCAGCTTTTAGATTTATATGGGCGAGGGTAAGGAGAGGCACACGCACAGACAACAATGGGAGCGTATGAGCTCAGGCACACACCTATACGTTCACCCGCGTATTTACGCACACAGGCTTGCACATGAGCATGAGAAGCACTAGTCTGCTGGATGTCTGTTTTCCCAGCCAGATAACTGCCAATCTGACTTTGACTGGCTGTGTCCCTTCAAAATTAAGGGATATACAGTACAGTGCAGTCTGTAATTATTTGGATAGTGATAAAATTTTTGTTGTTTTGGCTCTGTACTCCAGCACATTGTATTTGAAATGAAAGAATAAATATGCACACTATTCTCAGCTTTAATCATTTAATATTTGCATCGATATCCAGTGATTCATGTAGGAATTGCAGCCTTTTTTTTAAATATAGCCCCACCCCCAATCCATTCTGGTTCATATTGACTTGGAGAAAGTCATGTGATAACAGGAGTCCCTCATTCGTAGGTTAAGTAGCCTATGAAATTTAGGGTGCCATACATTTGTTGTTAAATAGATATGAATGGGTTGTGAGACCATACAGTTGACTTTGTCTCATAGGTTAAATGGAGTCATTGCATATTTTCATCAAAAAGCCCCATTTTCTAAGTTCTGGTTGACTTCAATCACCAGGTCTGAACAATCCAGCAGCACCTGATTGAAATGGTTGGCAATATTGATTACATTTGTTATCACAAATGTTTAAATTACATTTCAGCGATAGGTTTAAAAAAAGGGCGGTTTGTGTGAAGTGTGGGGGGAAAATGTATAGTAAAATGAATGCATTTTTTAATTTATACTCATAGCTTCTATGTTAAATAATGAATTTATTTACTTTTCTGTGATGGTCACCTGCAGTGAATTTGAATGGGAACAATGGCAAAAATATTAATTCTGAAGGAAAAACAAAAATGTGTTTGGTTTACATTTCATACATTTTCAATGTCTACCATTGTTGTGTATTACCTTCCTTCAGGTGATAATTATCCTTTAGATTCATGAAATATATTCATTTTTCCAACTGCCACAATTGAATTAAACAAAACAATTATGATGGAATGAAGAGAAATTCATTCTGTGCCCTTGGAGCCCTCTGTGTGCCACAGTGTTGTGTGACATATAAATACCATGATCTTGTAGAATGCAACCAACCCATCTGATGATGTGATGATGTGATGATAAAGAAACAACAGGCATTTTACCCAAAACTTGACTGAACACAGTGGGAAAAAGTGGTATTTTCAGTGGTATCATCTCCAGATGATAATATAAATACCTTTACAGTATAAGATAGCTCTTGGAACAGACTGGCCTGAAACGTGCCATACCCTACATAAGTGCACAAACTCAGATGCTTCAAGCTGGTCAAAGTCCATTTTGTCTCATTCTAAAATGTGTCACCTGAAATTCTTAATGCGACGCAATCACAAGCTGCAGTGTCGAGCATCGCAGCGAGGGGCGCTATAGCAGGCAACAGCAGGATGAAGCGGTCTTCGATTTATGCTTTCTTCTGTTCTGTCCTTTTACAACTGTCCTGGATTGCCCCCCTTGAGGACTCGGGTTTATTATCTCCACAGGGACATGAGAACCCACGTTAAGTATGTACAACTGGGCCATATGTTTGCAATGTGTAGGCCCAGTGTTGTCATTTGCATTTACTGCATGGCCTTATGTAGGCTAGGTTTCAGGCCTTAGGCTAACAAATCCTGACTATGTAGTTGGGAAGAACTATAAGGTAGGCCATAGAACTTTTGACTACTATTGCAGGCTTCACCCAGCTAGGAACTTATTCTGCAGGGCTGCAGCTGGGTACTATTGGAGTCATTTTGAAGATGTTACATGCAGCGATCAAAATTATCTAGCATACAGACAAAATAAATGATGGTCAATTTGACCGTTCCTGACCCTTTACAGTAAGTAAGTATTAATTACGCAAATGTAAATTCTGTAACCTTTGTTAAAAGTTTTAATTTCAGGTTGCAAGCATTTTTGCTGTTTTAGATTGGGACCTTCCTGATCCCAGTTTTTGGAAGGACACTTACAGTAATCCCTGTACTGTATGGCAAATATTTTTCCCTCACACTCTTCTGTCACACAGTAAAATGTTATACGCTTATGTAATGAGTCATGATGGCCATACAGTGAATATGGTACAGTCAGTAGACTACTGGTGATAAACGGGCACCTTTATATGTTCATATAATGAGTCAGTTAATATTAATCACATGATAATGATGTCAAAAAAGGTCTTGAAAAACCAAAACTAAATCCTCTAGCAGTGAGCTGTTCTGTACTTCTGTGCTTCCAGGGTAAAAAAAAGAACACATTCCAACACTTAACAGAATAATAAATACCATAATAATTATCACCTTTGGTTCTTTGCAGTATGCATATATAGTAAGAAATGACAGCGCAGGGTATTTAAAGTACTACTTTTACAGTCACGCCAAGGTCACATTTATGCGTGCATAAACTGCCTTATAGCAGGTCCATTAATGGTTATTTAATGCTTACAGTTACATACAATTCCTGTGCAATTTCATTTGTTTTGCCATTTCAAGTGTGTGAAAGTATTGAACTCTTCTGAAACATTGATTAACCTAAATTGCAGTCCATTCCCTGTATTATCACTAACGTCTTTGTCGAAGTAGGTACATTTTAGGACAGCATCTAAAAGGACTGGTAGTTAAGAGATTTCCTGTCTCCCCCAGCATTTGCAGATGATGCTGTTTGTTCTTCGGCAACCGGAGTCACCTGTATCTGCTGCTGCTTAGTCAGGATCCCTTTAAACAGTGTTAATCTATACACTGCCGCAATAAGCACTGTAGGTCTTAATGTGTCAAGGGGATCAGAGCGTCTGGTGCTGGCCACCGTGGGCCTGCTGGTAGTGTGCTGCAGATTGGACAGGGGCCCAGTGGGCCCGAGGTCTGAGTGTGTGTCCCAAATCAATCTCCCTTCCTCACACTCGGTCACACCCCTACATACACACACATCCTCACACATGCACACACACCCACACACACATCCTCACACACGCACACACACACACACACACACACACATCTTCACACCCTCACACACACACACACACATCCTCACACATGCACACACACCCACACACACATCCTCACACACGCACACACACACACCCACACACATACATACACATCCTCACACACACACACACACACACACACGCTCCCCCTATCGCACAGCATGCTGGGCCCAGGCCCCTCTGATCGCTCTCAGCCGCAGGTGACCACAGAGTGCTGGATAAACAGTAATAAATCTTCCTGCCGGCCCCGGCAATCAGTCATCTATCAGCGCTCTGAGAGAGAGAGAGAGAGGGAGAGAGAGAGAGAGAGAGAGAGAGAGAGAGAGAGAGAGAGAAGGGGTGGGGGGGCGAGAGGCGCAGAGCGCGGGAGGGGCGGGGAAGCTAATGGAGACGCGGGGGAAGGTATCTCAGACCCTCTCCGCACGCTGGGAAAAGGTGGTTAATGCAACGGAACGCTCCCCGCAGCGGACGGCTTAATCTGGGGGGCCAAGCGGAGGAGAGTGCTGGGGACGCGCGAGGCCTGGTGGAGCTTGTTTAAGGTGAGCGGTAAGGTGGAGGCGTTTGATAAAGGGCTGGCGGCTCCTCGCGTAATCAGCCGCGCCTGCGGCGCTTCGGAAGATTTAAAAAAAAAATAATAATTTTTTTGATGAGAACGTCTTCAATTTGCAGAAGAGAGCTAAAGCTAGAAACTTCATGTTCTGTTTATTTTACTTATACCAGTTATTTCATTAGGTAACGTGCATGTAGATACTTTTAGGCACATGGAAATATGAAATGACACACAAAAATAAAATGTTTTTGGCAAGCTAATTAGTAACATTCTGTCCAGCCGACATTATGGCTTTGCAGTTACCTCACAACTGTGTTCATTATTCAGGTATCTAGCAAGATGGCTAGATAGCATGCTTGTAAGATGTGAAAACTTTGACACTTAGGTGATAATCAGAGCTTGGTCACATTATTTTGTTTTGAAACAGAACCTGCAGGAAGCAATATGAACGATTATGAAATTGATAAATGTTACAATCTTCTGCCTGATGCCCCGCTCCCTAGTTTGTTCTAAACTTTCACAATGTTATTTTTTATTTCTGGTTATTGCCAGATGCCTGGTTTTGAACTGGAGTGTCTGGCTTTCAAATAATTTTATTCACAGGTCCAGTTTGTGGTCCCGACTGGACAATATAGAGCATGTGGATGGTGTCTGGCAAGTTTTGGCAAGTTCTAAATCTGACTGCCCTACTCAATGCTGGGATGGGCCACAGTACCAGTAAGTTTACTAAGTCTACTTACCCCACTGTTCAGGTTTTTGTTTTGGTTCAGGCTGAGGTTCACCTCAAGTGGCAGCAGTGAGCAACCATATTCAAGGTATGCATGACAACTGTTTACTGGAACTCAATGCAGTTGCTGTATCCCCGGTCAAGAAGTCGCTCACACACGTCATCATATGTCTCGGTCGATCATTAAAAAGTGTACATTCTGCACAAAGAGAAAAGGAACATGCCTATTATCTCCTATTATTTTTTGTTCTATGAAAGAATGCGCACATATGCGAGTATATTCCGAAATTTCTCAGATACACGGGCCGAATATTTGATTTACAGCCCCTCACCTTTTGTTTCTCCGCAGCCCGAAGGCCTGAGGAAAAAAAGTAGTCACCGCGGAGCGAAGGGAGGGAAAATCGGGGGGCTCGGCGGCTAGCCCTAGCGCCGGTTAGCCCTGCGCCAGGTATGAATCACGCCCGGAGACGGCAGAATTTGTCACCGTTGCCGCGGATCAATGATAATTACCTCCCTGACACGAGTACAGTTATTACTTTACAGGATCAGGGACGGGGGGACGGAGGGCCGGCGGCGGCGGGGCCCTGATCGATACCCTTCTGAAAAATATGGCTCTCAGCGGCCCCGTCCCGGGCCTCCGCTGCTCGACAAGCCATTACGTCCCCGCGCCTGACAGCCCGACGCTGGATAGGCGCGTTAAGCCTCCCGGTTCCGGGGCCCCCTCTTCCCTCTCAGCGCCCCCCTTCCGCCGGGTTACTGTGCCCCCCACACCCCCCCAGTACCCAACACTCAATCTCCCTCTTCCCTTTGATAGAGGGTGCCCATTGGTGCCCATGGCTGTAAGATGCTGTAATGATTGGGAGATGATAAGTGAAGGAATGGCCGCTCTGCAAGCAGTACTGACGCACCATTCACCGAGGTGGAACAGTAACTCACTGACCGTCACCTGACACACCTGGTCATGTGGGCATCCAGTGAAAACACAGAGACACACATACTCTACACATAGCTATACAAACGCACACACACAAACAGCACACACCCCCGTACGCTCAAACCGAACCACCCCTCTCTCCTCGCATTTGATCTCCCCGACGCCTCTCGCCAGGTGCGCTCTAATCGCGAGCCCGTGACAGGGGGAACGTCGGGGGAATCAATTAGTCGTCCCTCGCCGCGTAAGCGCAGACGATTCCCTTTGACTTGAGCCGCAAACACCTCCTATCAGGAGTCATTCTGCTCCCTAACTCCTCCGCTTCTCCCTCCTGAGCCAGGATAGGTTTGACTTTAAGCCCCTGAGACGTTGACAACTAAAGCGCCTTCTCGCGGGCGCTCCCGCCGGCTCTGTTCTCGCCACCGGCTCCCCCCCCCGTCCCCCCCACCCCCCCCCCTTTCATTCCGCTGCTAAATAAAGTGGGATTTGTTTTTGGCTCTGGCAGCCGCGCCGCTTAATGGCGCCGCGTTTTATGCCGCCTCATCCGCAATTAGGCAAACAGTCCTTTAGAATTCCGCCGCTGTCGCCGCTCCAGCCACCGCTGCCTCCTTCCCAGGGCCCGCGCGGGGGGGGAAAAAAAAAAACAAACGGGAACGTCGAGGGGAGCCAAGGGCTCGAGGCTTTTCCTTTTGTCCCGGGGAAATTAGCGCCTGAAGAGGCTCCATTGTGGGCCGTTGTTTTTCAAACGCCGACGAGACGCACAAAAGGAAATGTAAACCTTCCCCTCTCATCCCGGCTAATCAGGCCCCGGGCTGGAACAAACAGCACATTCAAGGGTCAAATTTAATCCCCACACAGCCTTTTGTATTCAGATTAGAGACTTGGGGTAGGGGTAGGGGTAGGGGTGGCGGGGGGGAGGTGGATTTGCAGAAGCCTCAAGACTCTTGTTAAAAGGTTGTGTTCTCCACTTAACCTGCAATTTACCTGTCACTTAAACTTGCCGCCTCGATCGCACACACCTACTCAGCGCTCAGTGGGAGGGTCTGTGCGGCTCTCTCCCTCAGTCTTCTGACCCGCTGAATGAGAGCTTTATGTTCACATTACCAAAGGGCTGAAGAATAGCCTAATAAATAAATGCAATCTGTTCTGCCGTACTTCAAAAACATGAGAGATGAAGGCATGTTTCCCCCTCCACCCTCTACCCTTTACAGGCGTAGTTCCGTCTGAGAAGCATACCAGAAGAACCTAAATAATAGTAAGTATAATAACTCCCTTTAATACACCTTTTAATGCATCATTTATCACTCCAACACAGGCAATTGATTCCTCTTCAGTTGGAGGCGTTATCTTTTCGTTCCACACCCAGTTTGAATGTACACATGGTACACACAGCCCAGGAAGGAAGCTAGAATAAAGTTTTAATAATTCATTCAAAGGTGGTGTTATTTATTAATTTCAAGCTAAAATAGACTGGTGCTATGAGCACTTGGTGGGGAAAGGAACATTGGGAGTATTTGTAACATTCCATTGCTGATTTGCATATCTGTTCATAAAGAGTCTCATAATAGGAGTGCTGATTTAGGATCAGTTTGTCCTCTTAGGTCATGTTGGACTGCATTAGGAAATGTAGAGCGGACACCTGATCTTAGATCAGAACTTCTGTTTGAAGTCCTTGTCTAGGAACTGTATGTGCTGGAGTCACACTAGACAGCAGACCTTGGCATGCAGGAGTCAAGATACCCAATCACGTCTTTGCTGAAGGACCACGTCAATGCCCTGCGGATCATGTGACTAAACATGAGTATTGGCCTCATGAAATTCCATCTTAATTGTGATACATTTTATCTTATAGAACCTGTGTCACATGCTTGTTAATTCATAGCCATTCATTTAAATTTATTTCCTGTCAGTTCGTGATGGCTAGTTTTGAGTGCCAGCGAAAGTCTTATTTGGCGGATCAGAACACACAGTGCGACGAGGCACCTTGTAGCCACCAATGCCTTCTACTTACCCATCCCCTATCGGCAATGCTGTGTTGTGTGCGCTGCGAGTTTCCTAGTGGTTGATATATTGGGTGCTTCCGCCCTACTGCAGTGGTTTAGCAGCTTGTTTTATGTCCCATCACATTGACCGTAATGGATCGGTGCTTCACTTAACAAATATGTCCGTACTCAGACTTTTCAATTCGCCGGGCCTGCTTTATGGCGTCTCCGAAGGGTCGTTCCTGCCGTCCCGGGCACGGCTACACTCCTCAAACACCGAGGCTGCCCTGCAGGGCTTCCGGCTGCACGCGTCGGGATAAAGCAGGCCTTACCTGCAGCGGAACGGGCCCCAGAGTACCCCGAAGTGCGCCATCTCGGAGGACGGAGCGTTTTGGGAGAGGCGGGGTCAAAGATGTGCAGGGTTCCTTTAACCAATTACCCGCTGAAAAATAGCCTCTGCGTGAGAGAGACATCCTTCACCCGCGCTGCCAGGCCCTCTTCGGGGAACCGGGGGGCGGCTTGGAGCCGGCAGATTGAGTCTCTCTCTCTGTCGGTTTAAAGGGGCGTCCGCCTCAGACAGAACAGGCTGAGAGGGGGGTGGGTCACAGCGGTGAGACGCGTCCTGGTCGTCGCTGACGGGGAGAAGAGCGCGCAGAGCAGACGGGGGCAGAGGCGCGGACTTAAACCGCTTATTCAAATTGGCATAATTTGATTATAGCAGCCTCTTCACCTTTGATATCCTTATGTTTTCAAATGCATGACAGGCTGAAAAAAAAATTTTAAAAAAAAACTTTATTGTACGCAGCAGACACTGTACTGTAGAGTTCAAGAGAAACAAAGAATCAAATAACCATAAGCAAAGGCCCGCAGGTCACGCACTGAGCGTACTCACAGCCTGCATGTTGCTCCTGTGTAATTGCGGCCAATGTTAACTTTTTGGGTTTCTTAAAAGAGAGGCCACCCAGCCTGCTCTGTAGTCATTAAGAAGCTCCAGACCGTGTGTGGCTGGCTCAGCAGCCATCGGAGGTGAGCCGATGCTGCTTAGTTCTTCCTCTCCTCGTCTGTGCGAAACAGCCGGTTTCAACTCCCCAGCCATTCCGGAACAAGGACGGGACAAGACCCCACCGCCCCCCCATCCCTCCCCCCATCCCCCGTCCCCCAATGATGTCCAGGGCAAATACATTACAGGAAAAGGGGGCCGCGTTGTCCCACAATCCGAGTCACCGGTTAGCTACATTTCTCCTGCCTATCCTCCAGAGTAATTTTCCACATTGCAGAGTTTTAGTTGCCTCGCGGTGAAAGAGCCGGCCACAGACTATCTTTATGGCTTTTATGACTTGATTTGTATTGTTAGCCTTTCTCATCTGGGCAGCGGTAAATCCTGAGGATCGTGGAGCTGAGACGTGGCTGCCCAGAGAGGGGGGTTTGCCTTCATAAGCCTCTCTCTGAACAGGATACAATTCAGGGCCCAGACCAGAATGGGAAAATCTGCTCCATATTTTACATGGAAGATGGCCATGATTCATTCTATTAGACTCAAAATGGCCCTCTATATCTTCCTGGTAATTGATGTTCTTCGCAGTTTTGTGATAGTCATAAAGTGGACCATTAATTTTATGGGGAAACATTACAGCTGGACTGAGAAGGAGCATTGCAATAGACTGTGAATAACTTGTGATGTTGGCAGCCTAGTTATCTGAAATAGCCTCTTGCTCTGTTTTTAAGAGCTTCAGCCAATCCCTGAGTTACAATCCCAAACAAGTTCTGACTTAGTCTTCATTTGGTTTTGCATTTTGCTAATCACTCGAATACAATCGACAGGACTTTCACATTCAAAGGCTCCATGATAGCTTATAACTTAAGAATCTTTTGTACATCCTTTGTTTCCAATTTAAAAACTGGGAACTTTAAATCTTCAAACGCTGGGTAACTGAGCTATCTGCTTGCAAAATGATATTGTCGCACAATACACATCAGGATATGCACCACTGCTTTGTTGTCAGTAGGACATCATCTTTTCATTTCATATGGAAAACACCCTACAGGACTACTCTTTGGATAAAAGCTATAAAGATCATTTTTGATGTTTCCATTTTTGTTGTGGCTCAAGCAATCTTGCAACTCTATCCTACTCTAATTCGAATTCCACTCATCAGTTTTCTCCACAGAGTTTGTATGCCAGTGCAAGATATTTGGAATGGAAGTGCAGTCAATATATAAGCGTGCAATATATTTTCAAGAGGACCTCTGCTTATGTTAAGGAGGATGGAAAAAATCAGGTCAGTCGTCCACTCTCCGGAAAACGATTTTACGTCTTCCTTGCTCGGTAGCAGATCAGCGGGGCCCAGCGTTTTTATTTTTAGCGCCTTTCCATTCTTCCCTTCCGCGCGGTCCCCTTCTCTCCCGCGCCGGGAAAGAAGGTCTCTCTTTATTCTCTATTAAACGACCTGTCGGCCTGTGTATCAAACCTGTCCCTGGCGGGGCTGTATGTTAAATTCCATCATTAAAACCCATTACCCAGCTATCAAAACCCCCTGTAATTCTGTCTAATGACCTCATTTCCCTACGTGTCAGGTGTGTCAGTCAGCGGAGGGGCTGCCGCCCGGGCGCATCCGGCAGTCCCGCCCGCTCATAGGCCGGAACCGTCGCCGCCGCCAACGCCCGGTCTCCCCCCCCCCCCTCCCCTCCCCCCGATGAAAAAGAGGTTAGAAAGCTCCACGGCTGAGGAAAATGACAAGGCAAGGTGGCCGGGGACTCGGGGAGGGAGGGAGGGTAAAAAAGAAAAAAGCTATTCCAATATTCCATTCGCTTTCCACTCTATTAGTCGGGGCTGCAGTCAATCGGGGCCCATTTTGATTTGACGGAAAGGCCAAGGAGAGTGTCGGGACACAGCAAAATGGCTGCCAGTCACAGGGAGGCTATTCTGGCTCAGTGAAATCAGTCATAAAAGTAGGTGTGTATAAAAATGGATTATTGCATTAAAAGTTCAAAATGTTCCTTCTGCTCTGGTTAGCAGCGAAGACATGAGAGGGGCAGATTGTAGCCACGGTGATGAGAGGAGACGGGGGTGGGGGGGTGGGAGGATGGGGGGGCAGGAGGGGGGGCTGTTTTTCCTTCCTCCTTTACTCCCTTGGTCCTTCTTCACTCTTCCCGGGAAATCATTTCATAAATACGGGACTGGCCCCCCAGGCTACAGAGACCTAGGCACTCATTTTTGGAGTGGATAATTGACTCCTTTCACTTGATAATTCATTGCTTGCATATGCCAGCTAATACATCAGCAAGAGAGGGGCTGCCATCCACCCCTGTCCCCACCCCCACCCCCACCCCCCTTTCCCCCTCCTCCCAATTCCCATCCCAGGCTCCACCACCCCCTCAAGAGCCACGAGCTGAGTGGAGACGTCGGAAAAATTTGAGATGATAGATGAATGTATTCTCGGCTTTATGAATGAATTATGTCTCCCAAATACCTTGAGCAGTGCGAACTGTCAGCCTGTATCTATACTAATCTGGGACAAAATATGACTATTTTCACATTAAAAAGGGGGGGGGGCTCAGAATGAGATGTGGAATTAATTGAGCAATCAGGCCATTAGAAGGGAATGTCGGAACAAGCTTTGCTGGTCGTTTTCTACATTTATCATAGGCTGGCAGTGCCTCCCCCCATCTTTCTTTTAATGTAGTTCTCATCACAAAACAGATTAGGATTATTGCGATAAGACAGCAGTGTGTTTTGTCTCAAATGCTACGTCAGCACCCCGCTTTATTTATCACACGTGTCCCCAAGCTGAAGCGCGAGCCAGGGCTGCTTTTCTCCAGCACTTTGAAAAGCAAAGGATTCAATGATTCTAAGAAACCGATACAAAAATTATTGCTATTCTTGTCATCGGTAATATTTCCTGTCCACCGCAAAGAAGTTCTGAGATGGTGGGAAGATAATTTATCTCATAAGTCAGTCAAATGACCTCATCTTGAGATGTATGCATATTATTGCTGTGCTGATTAAATGCGGTGTTGGCAAAAAATGTAATTTCTAAAATAAGATTAGAGCCAAACTCTGTGTTTTTTTTTGTTTACTCAATTGCTTCAGCAGTAGAAATCTTTGTAAATTTGAATAAACTTGAAATAAAAAATAAATTGAAAATAAAACACATTGTTTTGGCAAGGTGGACACAACTTATAAATTTCAAGGTGAACTGGTTTATTAGTTGTTTTGTTCATATATAATATTGAGGCAGGATTTGTCAACAATAAAAGTATTATAGTCGCATTGCTAATTTTCCAGAAAGGATTTTCTTTTATTCTCCAATATAGTTAAAATTAAGTATAAATATAAAGGAGAATTCATGCAATGTCATAATATAAAAAGAAAACATGAAAATAAATTATTTTGAAAATAGCCCTCTTTTTGTTGTATCGGTTTTGTCACAAGTAGAAGTAATTAATGCTATATTAAAATGAATATATGCATATGATACATGCATAAGTGGCAATGGCTGCATTCTGAAGAGCATGCTGTGACATCAGGTGTTGGGTTGTCACATATTGTCTTACACTCTTGTGAAAATGTCATAATTATGAAAGCTACCCAACAGGCTTAATTGTTTCAAATACTGTAGCCAGTCACTACTGTGGATAGATTTAATTGTGTTTATCTAATTGAAATGTACATCATAACTTACTTGAAATTAAATAATTAGGATGGTTGTGTAAGTTTGTAAAATCTTCTATAGTATTTCATCAACAGTGTTTCTAAAGATATCATGCCATTGCACTGTCAGCTAATTTACACTTTCTTTCTGTTTATAAAGCTTTATCTATAGAAATGAATAATGTATTTAGCAAGTAGTTTGATTTCTTTGAGGAATGTATAACTGTTCTATGACTTTATTTAAAAATAATTTGTCTTGTTGACTTTTTAAAGAATTCTTTCTTTTTGACGGTTCTTAGCTAAATTTCCCTGCTACTGAACATCAATGGATTTGAAAGGACCTGTAATATTTGAATATTGTAAAAAATTTAATAGGTATTGTAAAAATGAGCTCATGGTGACGATGCAATTATATTTCTGAATAAAATGTGTTTCTTTATAACAAATGACTTACAATTATAGCTACAATAACCTTAATCATAATCATGATCATACTAGCTGTTAATTGACCTCATTTACATATGAATACATTGAATTCAATTGAACTAACTGACGGATTGATGAACTAATTAATTGAATTAAGATATCTGCTCAGATGAAGCTGGGCCGCTGGTGGTTAGATGATATCTCACAAGTGATAGCCACACCTTTGGCACAACATGTGAGGACATATTGGTGTGTGTTATGAGTATCACAACGTGAGTCATTTATGGCCAATTTTGACTTAAAGGTATAGATTATATTATTAATGTAGGTTTTCAATTTAGGCTGCGGAATTCACTAGTTACAAGACAATTGTGTGTGTGTGTGTGTGTGTGAGTGTGTGTTTATGTGTGTGTGCGTGTGTTGTCCTTCATGACAACTGATTATTTGACATGCGCGCGCACACACACACACACACACACACATGCATGAGGTCACATGCTAAACCAAAATACCCATTATAAGGAAATAATTCATTTCTGTTTTTAGCCTTTTCATCTGCATCACAATTTGAATCCACAGAGCGTCAAAGACACAGCATTAACCTTGCTATTGTTCTATCCTGGTGCATTCTGGGGACTGGAGTACTTCAGTCCCTTGGGGCTGGTGTTTTGCACCACGCAGGGAGTTGTGCTCAGGTACATTTTCTCTGAACAAAAGTTCAGAAGCATTTATGGCCCAAGGTGAAACACATTCATATGGCCTGTGTGCACAGAGAGACACAATTTCGAGGCCACTTTTGTAGATCTTACTGACACAATTTTGAGGCCGTTTTTATGGATGGTCAAACCCCATGCATGCGTGTGTGCGTGCTTGTGTGCATGTGCATGTACATGTGCATGTGCATGTGCATATGTGTGTGTGTGAAGAGAGACAGACAGAGTGAGTGAGTGAGTGATTGATTGATTGACAAAGAATAAATAATAAACTGGAAACAAGTCGTTTGTATTCAAATCATCTAATATAAACATTTCATGAACATTTCTGCAACAAAATTAAAATTAGTAGGTCACAGTGATCAGTTCACTGTACTTTGTTTGGCGTTTGGGTCAGTTTTTTGACCATTTATCCTGAAGACTGGTTTAGAGTACTTCGACCGGCAGTAAATTCCTACCCAATACTTTCAAATGGGACGTGGCTTCAGTTCATCATAAATAGCTTTATCCTCCTCTAGTGGCTGAAAATAAAATTGCACTGGGAGAACTTCAGAGAATCAAGAGAAAATTTAATTTGCGTGTGCAATTAAAATTGTGTGTGTGTGTGTGTGTGTGTGTGTGTGTGAGAGAGAGAGAGAGAGAGAGAGGCAAATTGTCCAATCTAATGGGGAAAGTCATTCCAGCGTGGAATTTATCTTATTTAAAATATTACAGAAAAATGTCAAGACTGCAGTCATCCAGGCCGAAAAGGTTCTCATCACTGTCAGGGTGTGTTATCACTAAATTTACAAAGTATTCATCAAATTTGAAAAGCTAAATGTTTAGATGACTCTGATCTCTTAGCTTTTATTTAATTTCAGTCATATTTATTTTATCTATCCTTTGCTCACAGATAAAATAAGATCAAATTTACTGTCCTCCGTATTTTGCTTAATTAATGACATAGGTTGTTGCTGAATCCTTGCCAGGCAGAGCAGTCGGCTTTTGCATTACTAGAGTTCTGTGTTATTTAGTGATTCCCAATTTTCCTCCAGGGGGTCTTGTTTACAATCATTTTTCTCTTCTTTGCAGTTATTTGTATTGGGATCTGAGATATATGGAAAATGCAGCTACAAAACGAACAAGCTATTACAGCAATACATATATTGTTTGTTTACATTTTGTACACTAATCCAATACATTTATTTCCCGAAAACAGCCAATACATTTATTTTTTCATTCAGTGTTTTTCAGCTTGCTTGTGGTTAATTGCCCTGAAACGTATCCAAACTAATATAATTTGTAATTTTTAGATTTTATAATATTAAATAGTTTAAGTTATTGCCACAAGAGTGAAGATAACAATGTTCACCTTATTTGTCTGTTCTTTTGGGTATTTGATATCAATTCAAAAAGTTGATTTAAACACACAGTAATGAACACAACGCATTGTTTTGAGTGTTTTATAATGACCACTAGATGGAGACAGCCTCCTTGTCAAAAATCTACAAGAGTCAAAAATTTTCCCTATCCCTAAGGAAACTTAATTAATCATTTTCATCCAGTGAACGACATTATTGCTTTCTGTTATTAATGGCCTTGTCAAGTTTTAGCTTACGTTTTAGTAGTTAATGTACTGCATATTGCTTTCATTGGATACTCCACTTCATGTGTTTTAAATTTGGAGTCTACAATGCCTCCTATTAAGGAAATGACACTTTTTTTAAGAAGAGCCACCCACATACAATAGTGATCCACTGCTCACCACATCCACTGGATCTGGGGCTTGGCTTCACTGTTTGTCTGTGAAACACATCCTTACTACGTGGAAGACCACCTTCACAACACATTCATTAACCTCTGATGGAAACGTCACCAAGAAACAGGAGTCTAATTGAAACATATTCCATCTTTGCATCTAGTAGACACTCCAGAGCGACTTACACAACATTCTACATAGCATTTACATTGCATCCATGTAGGCTGCTGGATACACACGGAAGCAACGCAGGTTAAGTGCCTTGCTCAAGGATACAACGGCAGTGTCCTCCCCGGGCATCAAACTTGTGACCTTCAGATTAGAAGGCCAGTTCCTTACCCATTATACCACACCGCTGTTTCAGTGTAGGAGTCCTGTATTTATTGTATGTCCACTAATGTGTGTGCTGTGGAAACATTTCCTCACTGAGGACAAAAACGCCCGATTCCATCCATTCTGTTTCGCTTCCCGTCAGCAGATCCTTTCTTGTTCAGCTTAACCCCAGTGGAAGGACGTGACCAGCCAATCGTCACATGCCCCATAAACACTGCAATGGGATGAACACAGAGTCTACCCCCTGGGCCACTTTGCACATATTTGACGTGGACGAGCGCCAAAAAAGTAGTCGCACCTTTGTCTAAACTTCTTTCAGCTACCGCGGCCAGTGGTTGCCTAGTAACATGAATTCTGGTAGTGTTTGTTACCTCTTTGTGTAATTAGGACCAGGCCCGGCTCTGTGGTCTCCAGATACACGTGAGCACTGATTAATGGAACCCTTCTCATTCATCCACAGCATGCACCGGGGACAGATAGCCTTTTCTCTGCCGCAGTTCTCCAGCAAATGCAGACAAGAGAATTATCCATTCTCTCTGTGCATGGAGATGGTCCAGGTTTGCTTGCTCTAATCCCAGCGCACAGCATGGCATGCTTGTTAAACTGAATTGGAATTTCTGATATGTATGCAGCGTGTATTTTGTCTATGGTATATATGTTGGAAAAGCAACCAGATTTTGAGAAAAATGCATTCACTAAAATACCTTCATGCTATATTTACAACCTAGCACGTCAACATCTTTGCTTTTGTCGATGCTTACATCACGTGACAACAAGAAGATTGTTTATTTAAATACACCATATCAACAAATCAAGGTTTGTTGATATGGTGGATTTAAATATTTTGATGAGATGAAATGACTCACTGACCTGGGGAGAAATCCAATAAAATATGCTTTCACGCCTGTACAAAAATAAATGTTGGGCTTAGATCAGTTGGTATAAAGGAGGAGGACAATGACAAAGTGAAGCCAACTGAAAATGTTCAAAATAGTGAGCACATTGCAAGCAACAGCTTGTACCAGTGTGGGGCTTGTAGCCCAATGCTACATATATATGTTATTTTTTGGCGACGCATTGTCATATTGTTTGGTATCATTATTGTATGATACTGTTCTGGGATATGTTTCCAGATGCAATGGTGTCTGGTGTATTATAAGGTGGTGGTTTCAGCTAATAACAATGTCTACTAATGTACATTCGCACCTGGGTAATGCTTTAAAAACATTTCATTTCTTTGCGATGCGCAAGTTGTGCAATGTTGCTTTGTAACTACTGGCCCTCATGAGTGTATTGTGGGACTAGATTTGGAATTCGGAAGGCACTCACAGTCCAGGAGAAGCATTAATAACGCCATTATGAAAGCCAGCTGATTGTTCATATTGGGAAAATAATTGGCAGGTGCTGTGGTGCATTCTTTATGTAATTTGTGCAATTCTAACTGATTTCAATGAGATAATTCTATCATAGCAGTTTGGCTTTTAATCGAAGCCTACTGCATGCTCTCCTGTCTGGCTAATGAGTTTTTGTACCCTTTCTCTACGGCGAATGGTAAGGCCTGTTAGTCTCACCTGCACTGCACCCACTGAAATCAAAGTCCATTAGCACAGCATCAGCCAGTTTTTGGTCCAATGAACAAACTGACCCAGTTGAAAGCCGCGGCCCTCTCCTCCACATAATTTGACTTAATGAAGTGGTCACTGCAGACCCATCGCCCCAGTCCCACAAGTGGACTTTAGCATTTCAGAGCAGCCAGCCAGCGACGCCGTACTTGTGGTCTCCTCAGAGGCAGTTCATGAAGATAAATGAGGTTACAACTCTCTCTCATGCAGCAATTCTCATTTGAGTATCCCATGGCAATACAAATGGACCCTCCTCAGGTACTCCATTTTGTGTTTTCCTCTCAATCCTTGAACGTCTGCTGTCTAGTCGTAGCACTCGCTGCTTAGCTTGAGCAGCCTACACAAACCATTCACGACATCACATTCTAGCTCGTACTAAGATGGCTGTGCCCTAGCATTGTTAATTTTTCCACCAGTTTTTGATTTAGTCCTAGTGTTTGACCAAGGGCATTTCAGTCATGGCAATTTTATAATTTAGTCATTGACTAAACATTTTGTCATAATTTCAGTTAAAGACATTAGCACTGCACCCTAGTGGTGAAAAGATGAACTGTTTATTTTTCAAGCCAATGTTTGTAACAACCATGATTCTGTCACATTTCCAGATATGCAAGCATTTTGTAACATTACACCGACCACATATTTCTGGCTGAGCAACAGTATACTTGAAATTACTGTAAACCAGATTATTTGTGCCCTATTTTTTGGATTAGTTGTGTGGCTTCAATCTCACCCTGCACAGATTTTAATAGGGTATCTGTCCAATGGTTGGCCAGTGCCAATTGTCAAAGTCCTATTTGGCCAGGCCAAAGAAATAAATCATGTCACGAGGGGAACAGACAGCATGCATATTGTATGTTAAAAGCTCAGTGTTCATTTATCTCTTCTGGATCTAACAGATTTGATTCAAGGGGGATGACATGCACTCTACTAGAGTGGTTTAGCATGGGACATTTCACAACATGATCAATCATTTCTGGGAAGCCAGGGTGTTTGCAATAGTGTGCCTCAAATATGAATGGCTTTTCCACAGAATAACGGATGTGTCTGTGTTTCTCCCTCCTTTAAGCTCTCTGATCAACCGTACCAACTGGGAGAAAGGAGCTCTTCTAGAAAAAGATTTTTGTTATACAGTAACTGTTTAATCTAATTTAGAGGTCAGATTAAATGCGATATGTCTTAAACTACTCTGTCCTAATCTACTCGGATAGTGAGATATATACTAGGCTGTCCTGTTGGTAAAAATGCACTGTGCTACCTTTTAACATTATTGGGAGTTCGGTTGAACTGCATCAGTGATTGATAATGATTTTTTCATGCACAATATTCACACAATTAAGCATTTAGAAAGCATGTAAGAGAAAGCCAAGGTATCCCATTAGTCCAAGATATTTGAGAAAGGTGGCCTACATACTGCTGCCTCAGATTTATGAGATTACCGGTGATATAAATATTAACCCTCCGATAGATAATTGAGGCTCTTTGGCCATACAGAAGCGATGAATAATGAATCACATAATTAAACATGCACTTAATCACATGCTCTTTTCTGGCTTCCGGCAACAGATCTGTAATGTTTTTAATTCCCTTTCATCGATTACATCACAGCTATTTCGAATGCAGCGTGCCGCAACGTGGCTCCGGAATTAATTCATCCAAATAGCCGCGAAATAATTTGGCTTTCGAGGGGAATTTCAGGCGATGGTTGTTGAATGAAGCCCATCTGCTGGGGTTTCAAAGACTTCCAATTGACTGTAAATGGGGTGATGAGCCAAAAGCGGATCGGCCATTTTTTTAAAATTTATTTATTTATTCTTTTTGCATCCGAGGCATTTCGAGTATCTCTCCGCTGAAAACGCTCCCGCTTCCTTTCCCCGCCCCTCCGGCTGCGGCACCCCTGCCGCGCGCAATGCCAGTGACATTTCGGGTCAGCCTGCAGATGGTAGCGCCGTAATTATGAGCAAACACTGCGCCGTTTGCCAGCGTCTGTGAGGTCGAACGCCCAGCTCTGGCCGCAGGTAAGGATCTTTGTGCCTTTCTGGCTCCATTCTTTCCTCCCTAGTTGGGTCCTTTCTTTTTTTTTTAGGAACTTGGTGGTTAGAAATCACAAGGCCGCAAACAAATGCCTGTGCAAATGAATGGGGCTTATTTTTGCCATATAATTATAATTTTCTCTCCCCCCACCCAGCCCCCCCCCCCCCTTCTCATGATGAAATTTCACCATTGAGACTATACGAGCCCTGAGTGAAAACATTGAATGTTCATACAGATGGAAATGTACACTTATGAATATTAATCTCACAGCGTGATATTTGTACCACACTGGCATGTTAAAACATCTTTTTTCAGCAGTGTCCACACTGATAATTGATACATTGGACGTCCAGATCTTCGGATACTCTAGTTCCTGCAGTATGCGCCTTGGCAGTGGTGCTGATTTGACTGTACAGCAACACTCAGCCACTTCTATTTCACTCTTTGCACGCCACAGTCCACCATTTTAGCTGGGCAGAGACTGCAGCTGTGAATTGCCCACAGTGTACAGATGGTGCAGGGAGACCACAGGTGCTCAGTTAACCAAAAGTGTCCCTATTGCCCTTTGGTGGGGAATTTACTCCAAAAGAATCCCTCATTCTATTTGTAAAGCTATGACCAGTTGCGCATGACTCCATAGGATTGAGGATTATCAATCCTGGCTGGCAGTAGCATGGTTAGTGTAAAGTTCTAGACAGTGGCACGCATCACTGTTCTGAATATTAGCACATCTGAATAACCCTCTTTTGAATCAAGGGTCTATGCACAACAGACAAATCCAGCCTTGTGTTATTATTACTGACCAAAAAATTCAATTTTACATGCTTTATGTAAATAATTCTGCAAGCATTAATCAGTGTAGATTTTTTTTTTTTTTTTAATCTGTGTCCTCATGAAAACCGATACTCTACACATGAAAAGCGGTTTTTCAGAATTATGGTTTATCGAAACATCTATTCTGGGTCACTGTGGTCATGCTCGACTGAGGCTGCTCATCCCTGTTTGTACATGTCTGTGCATGTGTGCGTGTGCACGTCTGTTTACGAGCACGTGTTAAGTGGAGTGTGGAGATTACACCCTAATGTGCAATGGTATGGGTAAAGGCAGTGGTGCATTCCTTTCCTGATCTCTTCAGTCTGACCCTTTCTAAGCATGTAAAGCTGAGGTCAGACATTTATATGAGATTCAGTGCTCATGAGACCCTTACCTGGTACCGATGGCACTTAGTAATTTTCGCTTGTGAAGGTCTCACGAGCAATTGACTGCATCATTCAGGAGACTCTGAGACCACTGCAACTGTAAGCACTCTATCTATCCAAACAGCCAGTCTCCTCCCCCACGTGGTGCCTGTGAGTCATAGTTTCCCTCTCTCTTTGCATGACATCAACTTCAAGGCGAAGTGGTACTCACTCGCGCATGCACACTCGCATTGAACTCCGCTCGGACTATTAGGTACTCTTCAGACAGACGTGCGTTTCTTTGATCATAAATACGTTATGAACATGGATTTTTTTGGACATTGTTTTTATTAAATGTACTTTTACAGAACCTTTCTTCAAAACCGAAAATGATTTTCACACTATTAAAACATCAAACACGCTATGCAGAAAGGGCAAACTGCTTCAGTCACTGACTACATATTTTATTTAAGAATGTATGTTATGTAAGAAAGTCTAATGTCCATTAATGAAACATAACAAAGAATTCCCATAATTCAATTGTGCTTAGACACATGACGAATTGTCTAAAAACAGTATTCATAAAATTCCATCATTGCCACACGCTTCTCTCAAACATACTGGGAAATACTTTTTTAAACTTTGCTTTACAAGAATTGTAGCATCCAGGCATCCAGTATACAAGGAACATTATACAACACATTACGAAACAACATGAAGCACTTTGTTGCATACCTCAGGAACATACAGCTGTGAGCAGCCCTCTTGAATATGACCATGAGACCGTGGTCAGTAAGGCAACACCCTGTCCAAAACGGCTCAGGATTAAATCCATGATAAGTCTAAATACGGGGCAGCACAAAGGCAGGACAAATAAGACAGATACAAAAACCAAAAAGGACAGGAAGGTCTTTTGCTATTACCGACATGTAATTTACACACAATCTGGGATTTTCAGTTGGCTTTGTAACTTCATTTACTCAATGAGACCTGGCAACTACAAAAATGCACTGTACTGTATACGCAGAGAAAAGTGAAAACTTTTGTTAAGTTTGTTT
Organism: Anguilla rostrata; assembly: GCF_018555375.3. Taxonomy (NCBI): domain Eukaryota; kingdom Metazoa; phylum Chordata; class Actinopteri; order Anguilliformes; family Anguillidae; genus Anguilla; species Anguilla rostrata. Next base: position 12,183,020 of record NC_057936.1, read on the forward strand.
TTTGTTAAATAATGGGAAGGCGTTTATGTTGACACGTCAAGGGCACAATTGTATTTTAACAGTTCCTCCAAGCCACGCTACAAACAAACAAACAAGCAATAAACAAACAAATAAATAAATGAATAAATAAATAAATAAATACATGTATTTTAAATAATTTATTTCTAATCATTCTAATTAACATAATTTTATTAAATTATCTATTTAATATTTAAATAACATTTTAAATAATTTATCATTTTAAGGAATAGAAGAGAATTCTGAATAGAATATGTAGCTGAGGATCTTGCTCTCAGTGATTTGATGCAAGTCCTGACAGGGAATCCCACAGGGACACAAATAACAGCACAGCCTATGGCCACAACCCTGTGCAGTCCTCCAACACAGTAGTTCATGGACTGCAGAGTGATAATTAGCTCTGTAAAGTGCCAGCCAAATCAACACAACCCATATTGCTGTACTTTACTTTCTGTCTGACTTCTGTCATGCCAAAGATGTATAACCAATGTTTGAAAGTTGATCCATTACTGAACCAATTCACCCTTAACAATACAAGTAGTTACTTTATCTACTTTCACACTTCATAAATGTGTTTAAAGACTGCAGGAATTTTTTTCTTTACTGTCTGACCCCATGGTCCCCTCCCTCTTGCTCTGTGATAGTCTAGGTTGGACTCAGGTGGTACATTGTATTTGGGGATAAGACGTGTACTGTAGTTGCTTGTAAACTGCATCCTAGGGCTTAAGGGGAGCATCCTACTCTAGAGAAAGTAGTGAAAGCATTTAGTCTGGTTTTCAGCTTAGCTGTAGCCATTAATGGATGGAATTTTAAACAGAAGGTAAGTACACCATGGACCATGGAGGAGGCTCTGCTCCACAAAAGAGTAATCTTTTAAACTACATTCGTCTAAAGGAAAAGAGCAAACCCATAACTCATTTCCCAGCAATAAATTAAATTCCAAATGGCATCCTTTGAGTCAGAAAGAGGAGTAGAGGCAGCACTGGGTTAATTCAAAGGGGTTTGCCTCAGAGAGAAAGGCACCTCTGGTGTTTCCAAATACCCAAAATACAGGTGCTGTTCTTCCTTTCTTGTTTGCTAAGAGATGCTAAGAGCTTGTATGACTTCAAATCTAATAATACGTGTGATGTTGTGTGAGTTCCCTAACATACTATATTATGTAAAGTTATATAGTCATTTTAGGAGATAACATGAAAAGATAGCTAGTGAAATACCAGGACAAAGTGGATAATCTTTAACACAAATGTTTTCTCGAATATCTAAAATAATTCACTGTCAGTTTAATACATTTTAATAAATAAGTACTGTTATGTATAAATATAGACAAATATACAGAAGTGCACAAACATACTAACCCAACTAAATTATTATTGTTGTTTTTATTATTATTATTATTATTATTATTGTTGTTGTTATTATCTTTTTTACCTGTATTAAGCCAGATAAGTGAATTGATACATCGGTTCTATTTTACAGTGATGGTCTTGGGTATCAAAGCAGATAGCGGTGCAAGAGATTGGGCAGCCAATCATATGTACAGGGTGATTAGGTGGCCAGGTGCAGACAGCCAATCTTTTAGAACCCCTACGCCTACAAAAACGTGCCATGGGCTCTTCAATGACCACAGTGATTCGGGTCTTCGCTTTAACAATCTTCTTTACGGCTCAGCTGTACTCAGGAAATCTAAGGCTACAGTAAACAACCCTGACCACCCTCTCCATTCTGACTTTGAGATTCTTCCTTCTGGACATTGTTTTAAAACATTAGCTAAATGTAACCTGTGCAAAAGGTCATTTGTCCCTAATGCAATTATCCGACTCAATAGGACACGATGATTATGTTGGGATGGTTTATATTTTTCTCAGCAGCCATATTTTATATAATGTCATGTGAAATCTGTTTTGGTGATATTCAATCTATTTTAAATGCTCTTGAGATGAGGCCTTGTTTGGGCAATACATTTCTATTCTATTCTATTCAATAGGAGGGACAGGTTAAGAATCATAACAATAAAAAGATTTGCAATTAAATGGGCAATGTGTTTCCCATTTAACAATTTTTTATTCTCAATGTGTTTTGCTTTACACTGATTGAGTAGGGTACTGAAAATAGTAAGGTTGGAAGGCTAACGTTTGTTCTTCTGTGCTCAGACTATATTACCGATGACAGGAAATATAGATCTATGAAATATTATGAATCTATGAATTGTTTATGCTGAAGTAATTCCATGAAAATTCCAATATGTAAGAATTATTTCCTATATTACCACCATTTCAAATAAATTCACAGAAATATTGCCATCAAGTTGTATTTCCCAGCTTTCAAAACCATTTCTCCTCTTACACTCTGACAACACATAGATCCATCCCCTTTAATTAGCCCATATTCCCATATGCATGGCTTTGTTTTGTTCGTTCTGGAAGTAAAACACAGAGACAGCATGACAGAGCCCCTCACAAAGGGACACGTTTACCAGGATTGTTCTTAATACCCACCCCAACAGTCAGAGGTTCAGACTGTGAGGAGATGTCTTCCTTAATGTACATCAACGCACCAGATCCTACCAGTTCTAGCTTTACCCACAACCTCTTCAAAACAGCGACGGCATACAATCACAGTAGCAGTACTTTACAGTATATTGTTTCCAGTTTGTCCTCTCACAGTGCTCAGTATGACGTCTAAAGCTCTGCTGGAAAGGCTATGATCCCTGGCAGAGAACAACTCATTAGCACTGTCGGGCTCACTCTGAAGATGCTGGAGGTGAGCTTCCCCAGTGACAGAGCGGCCGGCCTGGGGGGTCATCACGCGAGCAGGGCAAAAGACCGCCGCGCCTCATTTCCATATTAGGTCGCCGCAGGGTCGCGGGGCAGGTTGAGCTGGACGGCCTCGCCGGCCGGGGAGGCGGAGTAGCAGGCGGACGCCGGGCCGTTGGTCTCCATGGTGAAGAGCTTGCAGGCGCGGGAGGCGGCCTCGTACGAGGGGCTGGACCTGCGCGAGGAGCCGGGCGAGTTGGTGGGGCTCAGCTGGACGGCGGTGGTGTCCTGCAGGGTGTGCTCGCTGGTCTCGATCTCGAAGGCCACGCCCCCGGTGCGGATCAGGCCCAGGTTGCCGCCCCCCTTGGCCTTGCGCGAGCCCTGGGCGGGGGGCCGGCGGCTGCACACGCAGCAGGCCCCGAAGAAGGTGAAGGCCACCAGGAGGAGGACGGGCCCGATGACGATGGGCGGGTTGCTCTTGGGCAGGAAGGAGCCGAAGGCGAAGGCGCCCACCAGGGTGATGTTGATGCCCGCCAGCATGATGCAGAGGCCGCAGGCGCAGCACAGGGCCGGGGAGGGCAGGCCCTGCGGGCGCGTCTTCTTCTTCTTGGGCGCCTTCTTAGGCACAGACGTGCTGGAGCTCTTGTCTGTGAACATCATCTGCTCACCACTGCAGTCTTCTACACCTCAGTCAGGACCACATGTGCTGCCTCACCGTGGGACCGCACCTGTGACAGGAACAGAGAGATCACCAGTGTCATAGGTCACCATCCCTGAAGAACCTGCTTCACCAAGTTAAACGGGACCATTGGAGAAGTTATTCTAGCACTACGTCTTGAGGGTTCTGAGAGTTTTTGTGACGCTAGCTAAAAGGGGTGAATGAAACAAGGCCCAGTCCAACCAGTTGCTAAATGGCACCCGTTAAAAATAATCAAGATGAAATGAAGTTTGAAACACATTGGACACAGCTGTTTCCAAACACCAGGGTTCACTGTTCACGCTTGCATTTCAGCATTAAGAATTTTTTGAAGAGGGCTTCTGTAACAAGTTTCACGTATAAAAACAAACAGTTGCATCGCAGCGTGCAAAGCCTATGGGAGAACATGGTATTTACTTGGCATTAGGCTCTTCAGAAGCACACATCTAGCCCAATATTTTGATATGTGATTAGTTTTGTGCTAAACTCACTGTGCAAGAGGCTGGTAGGGTTCTCATTCTGCGGAGTCGATTGCTTTTTATAAAACATGTCAAGACACCTGGGTGTGAATCACAGCTCAGGTGCAATTTGCTCAAATTGTAGGATCTGGGCTGACTGGCAAAGTGAGCTTGTGAAATTTCCTTCTTGTGTCCCTGTCAGCCCTGGAGCAGCCCCATAATAAAGTCCAGCGAGCAAACAGCATTTTATTTTTCTAAGTTAAAAGAAGTTAACACAACCTCTGCAGGGAACTTCTGTAAATTTCAATGCACAATTAGCTTCTGCACATGCAACATTTGCCATTTTCTAAACCGTTAAATTTAGGGAAAAAATCGTAGTTGTGCATTAAAATCTGTAGAAATGCGTCACATTTAGGTTGGTACCCTGCAGTGATTCCACAAGACAATGTAATTTGACCAGGGGCACCCAAACTTTTTCCCACCACTGTACTTATTGCATATTAGGAAGCCATCACCGAGAGGTATTTAAATCACCGCGGGCCCATGTCAGAGATCACCGAAGAAAACTGCAGCAGCGGGCGAAGGCATACAGGCGGCGTGGCCCTGTAAGTACCGCCAGTGAAAGGAAAGGAGAATTTCAATAGGGGGGGGGGGATGATTGATGCGTTTTCCTCCATCTCCCGCAGGCAGGCAGAGAGCCACCAAGGCCATTGTGCGCCTCTCTTATCAACCTGAATGACGCCTCTCAGGAAAGGAAGGGGCCCGGGAAGGGGGGGGGGGGGGGGGGAGGGCAGCGCGTGGCCTCCGGCATGGACAGGGGTGTCCGGGGATAAACGGAGCGTTTTTTCGGGGGGGGGGGACGGGGACGGGGACGTGATCCATCATCTGAAATCTCAGCGCCGATCACATGCCTCCTTTTATTCGCTCTGCTCCGTAGCGGCGTGCTCCTTCGAATAATGGGTCTAGCAGTCGCTGAGCATCTTTTTTTTAAAGCGACAAGGTGCAAAGTACTCAGAAACATGGGCCGCAGAGCCTAATGCTCCTCCAGACGCTAGGCTTGGGCGCAGCGGAGAGCTTCAGCAAACCCTTAGATGACTTATTAGGCTGTTTGAATATTTATTTTTGTGAAAAGGAAGACACGCTCAGAGTCAACATTCTGCACATTATGTCACCCGATGATTGCATTTGGCTGGACTAGATTTGGAATCCCACAATACACACCGTATTATACAGCTCAATCTTTGAGAGATTATATCTGTACCTGTTGAAAGAGCAGACCAAACACCTGTGTAAAATTTCTGTTTAAAGATTCTGCTAACATTTACCTTCAGGCACACATACAATGCCTAATGACTGTATTATAACACCTCATGATGCATTTGTAACATAATTTAATTGTTGCTACATCCAGTTAATACTGACTTATAGGTCATTTCTAGCCTTTAAAATATATATCATTACTATGACAGATTATAAGACCAAAAGTTATAGTTGTGCTTCTTTTCAAATAGGATGATACAGGTGGTCTAATGCAATATAACGGATTACTTTCTTTAATATCAAAAGATTGAGGCATTCCTGGAGAATAGAGCTGCATATCATGAACAACTCTGAAAACCAAAAGGAAAACATTAAAAAGAGAATTTTGCACAGCAGTAAATCTTTAACATTCCACACGTATTTTAAATAAGACGATTTGTCTCAGTAACACGCATCCTTACATTTAAGGTACCCTACATTCAAAGTGTGGCAAAAATGGTAAACAATCAACCACAAATTAGTCAGTTCATGATATCACATGTGTAGATGTGGGTAGACTACAAAAATCAGAGCTCACACACAGCACATGGAGCAGATCTTCCCAATTGAGGAGGGGTAGTGCGGGGTAATGTAACAAATGCCTTTATATTTATTTGTATTTTAAATATTAGGTCCTATAGTAAATTGTGTAGTACTTTATGTTATTCTGCATTATATAACCATTTCTAAATGGCTTGTATGATGCTCTACAACCTACTGTGACAAAAGGCATCATAAATACATGTATGTTATGGATGTTAAATGGATTATATAATGAGTAACATATTTGAAAATAAGCAGGGAATAATATCGGTCCTATAATCAATCGTAGCAATAAGTTGGCAACATTTACAATTCATTACAAGCGCATCACGGCACAAATGCAGCAAGGCACTATGAACACAGTGATAAGGTATTACAAGTGTGTGCATTAAAATGCTATCCATTCTTCTCATATGCTGTTTCTTGTCCTCTGAATGTTTCCCATCAAAAAGACTGACCTGTACATATCTATAGTAAAATGTAATCAAATGCCCATCAACTGTGTATGTATTTTCCAAATATATGGCTAGTGCTGGACTAAAACTAAGATCACTCCAAGCTTCATTTAACACAAGCTCTCTATTCAGCTAGGCAACCCTGGGATATGTTGCCTATTGCATAGCTACAACTGATCATCATAATTATATTGATCCCATGCAATCAATATAAATAAAATCACAGATAGAGGAGAAGAGGCTTTTCTTTGGTGAAGGTTACTCATCTCCTTGCTTTGATCACATTTACAATCTCCTTCTACCACCCTGGCGATGACAAGTGTGTGATAAATGCACTGATTTTGCTGAAGTGTCATCGGTCAAAAACCCTCCATCTTTCATTTCATTCTCATTACAGTCATTCTGTTGACACTTTGTGTGCTAAAGAGGTTGCACAACAGCTGCTGGGCAGTCATTTTGGCTCAGGTCTAAGCCAGTGATTCCCAAACTCAGCCCTGGGGGCCCCTGTGTACGCTGGTTTTCGTTCCATCCAACCACAACTGCGATCCCAGAATTTTAACAAGCTGTTTATTTTTCTTAAATAAGAATAAAAGGCCCGTATCCACATTGTGCTTATTATGTTATATTGCAAATGATTACATGAAAGGGTAAAAAGTGTTATCTGATCAAATTAAACACTGATGTGAATCAATAGGCTCCTAACTGGTGAAATTGTGGACACTATAACTAGTCATTTGGCAGATAATCAAGAATTTAAATATAATGCAAAATATAACAAGCCAAAAATGCACTGTTATAAAGTTTAAGGGAAAATGATAAAATGTGTTCATCAACCTTAACTGAGCAAGAGATTGGCTGCAACAAAAACCAGCATACTGTACACATGGGTCCCCAGGACCGAGTTTGAGCACCACTGAAAGCCCTTAATAAAGCACTTGTACCATCAACAATGCACAGCACAGACCATCACTTCACAGTTTTTTTTTTATTTGTTTTTGTTTTTTGCGACTGATGACTATTATACAGAAACAAGGAATAAGCGCAGAGCAGGTCACATATGCAAATGTGCACCTCTCAGCACTCGTGCTCTCTGAATGTCATTAGACAGATAAAACTATTGAGTGGAACTAGATCACAAAATACAGGGCTTTTGCATACCCTACTGTATTAAATCCAACACATGAAAGTTTAACATTTCTGTGCTAAAGCTAGGTTCTCTGCCCTATAAAATGGTTAAATCCGTAAATGTTTCCCATAATATACCTGTAATTCCCAGCTGGCCTTCTAGCTTGTTGGTTGTGAGTGGTATAAAGGTGTCCCAGTGGGAAATGGTTAAGTGCAATTCAAGATTGAAATCGAAAATTACGCACACATCTCCAATAGCATCATGGGTTAGCTGCATCATCTGCAATATATTGCCAGAGGATCATCAGCTGTTAACTTCATTTAGACACAATTCCCATTCATGCATCGCCAATAGCCTTCATAAACCACACTAAAGCTTCCAAACTTCTAAAATTCTACCACATCCTGCCGATAATCTTACAGTTGCAATCCTCTAAAACTGCAGCAGCTGTTTCCCCAGCAATTCGGGAATCTTAAGGAAACCTACTGCACCTTTAATGCCTTTGTGTTAGGCTACTGCATTGTAGATGGATTTATTCCTTCCAAAGAGGAAACTTGTGGTGGGTATCTCACATGTTCGTTATAGTTTAGGTTCTACCTTCTATATGGTTTAATTTTGAAAGAGGTTGTTAAGTTTTACTCGTTTTCCTATTATTTTACTTGAAAAACAATTTTGCTTTTAATGCACTTCAAACGGCTAAACACACGAACGGTGTTCAGAAATAATTAATGTAGGGAAATAATATAAGGACTCTTACATTATTGAATATCACTAACATGTTCTAATTTCTATAAAATAACTGATAAAGCATATCAAGCTGCTAATAATACTCATTATCTCGATAGCTGTCGATCATTTCTTCATTCAAACGCATGTCATTCTTGCATCTCCAGAACAGAAAAAAGACTGTCTATCGTAAATGATCTAGCCAAATGGCCATGTCCTTTTTGTTTGCAATGAGGCTACAGTGAAATCGTTAAATTAACTTTAAAGTTAGTTTTCCAGAGCTAAATACACCATGATGCTTCTGTTAATATATATACCACTCATCGTAGCAACCAGATTGCTTGACATCTCTTGCATAACGACATCACGATGAGAAGCGACACCTAACAGTAGCCTATTGTAACCCAGTATCTCATAAACATACGTAAGGCTGTATGGACATTTCAATTGGCAAGCACTATTTATTGACAGTCACGTTTCCCTAACTGTCCTCTTGGCACAGGGAAAAAATGAGCGTGAATGGGTCGCATTCTCACCTCAAGCAGCTGCGCATTTCCCAATCGTCTGTTTGAGAGCAACAATAAAATTAAGTTCTGTACCAGCAAAATAGGTGCTGTGTGTGTTAGCCATGATCAAGCACATAAACCTTACCCTGGGATATTGCCTTTGCGTCGAGAAGCAGGTCCATCCCAGGAGTGACTTCTCAGGAACAACCAAATTTCTCATGTAAGAAGCACCATCAGTCGAATGCTCCAGTAAAATACACAGATCTTCCGAGTAAAATAATCAGTTCACAACCTAACGTTTTTTTTTTTTACAAAACTTTACACCAAATCCGTTGAGAAACGCAACATGATTTTCTACAAGATCTCGACCACCGCCGTTTGCTGTCAGAGTGAAAGATTTGGGTCTACGATGTAGACATTGTTCAACGACCCCTTTAAAAACGTGAAAAAAACTGTAATCTTCGAATTTCTGTTTTCTCCACTCCTTTTCATGCACATAATTTTACCTTGTCACTTCAAGTTCATTAATGCATTCTGAATGAATCAAAACACGAATAAATAATTGAATTTCTTTATCTTCACTCATTCGACTTGTCGCAGGATTATAACGAGATAATTAATGCAGATTTCCTCAAAGTCGTTTAACACATAGACCATTGTTCCTTAAGTGCACGGCTTTCGACCTCTTAAGAGAAATCTGGCGTGTTGTATTTAGAGGTAATTCAGCTGTGAAGACTTCTCCCTGTCTGCCTTCACACGCGCGCGCACACACACACACACGTCTTTTCTGTCCAGCAGTTCCGCGCACGAAGATAATCCACTGGAGGCGCCATCTCGTGTGATGGAGCAGAGGAATATTTCTCGGTTCTGAATATGTTTATGATCCCAGGCCATCCGCTCTCACAGGTAGCATATTTCGGAAAGGATTTTGCCTCTCTGGAAGACCTTGGAGAGGTACTTACAATTTGAATGTAGTATAACAGAAATTCCACAAATGCTGAACAGAGTGCCTAAAACGATTTGTTTTATTAGTAATGGATACATTGAATTAAAATATACATTTTATTGAATCAGTATTTTCATCAATACATTCCAAAATGCCTCAAATAGTTGAGGATTATAAGTGCCTAAAACAGGATTTCCAACTTAATCTAGTATTATTATCCTAGTAATAAATCTGTGACAGAAAGATACCCACTTTGTAAAGCAGTTTTTTTGTTTGTTTGTTGTTTTTTTCTAATGGAGGATGCTCATGTATGTGTAAAGTAGTGCCGAGCGAATAACTGACATAGTGTTTTTGGGTGTTTAAATAATTTCTCACCAATGCTGTTTGATTGTTTGAATTGTCTTAATTCGGTGGATAAACATGTTTTTCCTAAGTTCAGTGTGCCAGTTTTTTGTGGTTTAAATTGTAATTTTTGATAGGCAGCTACTCAGTTCACCCCAGAAATAAGCATCGCAATAACCAGAATGACCATAACATAACATAGCACATTGAAGCACAATGACGAGAACAGGCCATTCAGCCTAACAATGCTCGCCATTTTCCTACCACTAACGTTTACCTAGTGCTCGGTTTTCCTCCACTAAAGCACCCAGTCCATATTACTTTAATTTGCTTGCATCATCTGACATGCTTAAAATGAAAAAGTAGAGTCTTAGAGGAGGACTTCTTTATTTGCAAAAATATATCTAAACTAATGACAAATTCTGTCAGAATCATTACATACAGTAGCACAAGATCAAGAATTGATTTCCCTCTTGTAGGCTGCCTAACAAATGTGTCAAAAAATGGTCATTTATAACATCTAAAATTTCTTCCTCTCTTTATCTTTGTTCTGTCATCAATTCCAAATTATTAGCAGGGTAATTTAAGTCACCCATAATAATATTCTCACCTTCCTGACAAGCCTGTTTTATATTTCCAAAGAGAACTGTATTCACACTACTGTCTTAAAACATTTTTTCACTATTACAGATAGTCCTGACAGCTCCCATGTGGGCAGTCTGCACTGCCCTACTCTTTTTGCTCTCTAACCTCCCTGCCTCCCCAAGTACCTCGTTCAAATAATCCTGTTCTACCCTAAGGATATCCTGGTTCAGTGCAGCAGTACCCCTCTGGTTCAGGTGCAGCCTGTCACTCTTGTACAGGTCACCTCTGTCCCAAAAGGAGTCCCAGTGCCCTATGAACGTGTAGAAGCGATGCTTCTATCTGCTTGCATGTGATACCGGTAGAATTCCATAAAATAGTACCGTGGAGGTTCTGTGCCTAATCTTTCCCACTAACTCAACAAATTTGTCCTGCATTGTGCCTACAGACACACAAGTTCCGTGAAACACACAGGACCTGGTAGGCTACTCACACAAGTGCTAGGGTTGGCAGACATCCATTTTCAACTGCAAAGTATGGTTTTCAAATTATTTCTACATATCCGGTTTGTGGTCCAGAGTAATTGATGGGAGAAATGTACTGGTAGCTTCTTGTGAATTTGCGTGTGAATGAGTCCCTGATCCAACGACGGTTCCAAGGGACGCTGCACTGTTCTCATCTGTGCCCCCTTCCTGTAGCAGTACGGTACAGTACAGAAAAGGAGATCAATGAATGAGGACCTGGCATATACTGTATGAGAATGTTCAGTGCTGAACAGTCTTCCATGGATGTCACTGACCACTCTAGGGGCCTACAATTCTCAAGCACGGGAGGGTACTGATGCCTGGTTTCCTTCTGTCAGAGGAACAGTGAATAGCTCTTCCCCACACATGTATGTTGCTGTCTGTGGGTGTGTGCCTGTTTTGTGCATGTGGATCAGGGGAAAAAGTACAGTCCACAAAATGGTAATTGAGAAATGTGCTATTATTTTGTCATTTTGCCATAATGCCCTTGTGTAGTCAATGACTCAGTTTGAAAGAGTGAGCAGATCCCAGTGAGAAAAAGCCAGGCTCTTGAAGACATCTAAAGGGATAGAAATCTGGGCTGTGAAGCCAGGTTATCACCTGAATACCTTGACGACACCTTGAATACCTTTCACCACAAAAAAGTCGACTGTGATGTTATGACTTACAAATGTTAAGACATGATTCCTCACTGAGGGAGTAAATAAGATAAGATAGATGTCAGGGAATGATACAGTTGGATCATTAATTTGTCTGCTCTGTAACTGCAAGCTCATTCAATTAAGCTAATTCAGCCACCTTCAGCTTTACTTTTGGTATATTTTGACAGAAGGATAATCTGACTTTGGTGTTACTGTTTTTTTTTTGTGTGTGCCACCTCTGTCTTTACCTGGTAAACCAGCTATCAAGGAGCTTGTTATCTTGTCATGGGGGGACTGATACTTCATCCACAATCTGCATCACAGGTGATGTACAAACTGCAGTGAGGGTCATAGTGTCTGCCGATTTTCACGGTGTTCTCGGCACCGGTGGTTCATTTAAGTCATTGATGGAAAAAAATAAATTTTAAAAATCCATACATCTTGTTCACGAGGCTTAATTGGCAGCTGATTGAAAGGAAGACAGAAAAAGCAACAGATACTTCAGCCCCCTGGGAATTTAGTTTGTCACCCCTTATACCATATTAAGGTAAAGGCCTGAAGCATGCACTAATATAGATGTGTTTTTATTAAAGTTTTCACATCCATGAAGTAAAGAACTGGCTATGCCTTTTTTTGCTGTTCTCAGTCAAATGTTGGCATGCCAAGTCCTCAAAGCAAGGTTGAATGAAATAAAGAGGTCATACTTTGTTCCCTTTCATTCTTGATGAGGTGGCAGTGCTAAAGTGATGAAGTGCCTTTACACTGTACTGCTAAGCGAGGCCACCAATGTTTGCTTTCTTTGCTGAGTCCTGGTGTTGCCATGGTTATTCCCAAGTAATACCAAAATCCCTTCACTGTTGAATGGAGCTCATCTTTCAAAAGAGTTGGCTTAGCTTTTCTCATAGTCTCTTGCTCTCCAGTGTTCCTGTTTCAGTTTTTTTACTGGACAATTGAATCAAATTTTCCAGAGTTTAAAATAAATCTGAAGAAATTATTTTGTAATAATTCCTTCAGTTCTCAAAGGGCTATTGCCACCAGCCTCGACTTGCCTACAAACATCATTTGAGGAAACAATGACTGTTCTCATGTCATAATATCCAGGATTTTAAGAGTTAAATTTATGTTTTAGCTTTGCATGCACAAAATGGTTTATGTATATAACATGTACAGTATATAGCAGGAGACTCGTGCATTAAGTAAGAGGTATTCCTGTGGAAATCAAAATAAATATCTTGGACTTGGACTTGTGTTTAATATATCTATATATTATATATCAAGTCTAGAGTTAGTGATAGAAGCATCTGCCTACTTCAGTGCTTACAAAGCACTCCTCATCTGAAATTAGCTGTCAGTTTGCTTTTCCATAAGAGAAGCATTCACACAAGAGGCCACTTTCCAAGATGTTTTATTTTGGGGTGAACTATCACTTTAAAGGGGAACTTAACTTAACCCTAATTTGAAGTTACCTAGTTTCATTATTGGAAGGCAAAAAATATATTATTTTTCGAAGTTGTGGTTGTCTATATATCCTACTTGCCATGCCCTGCCCTACCTCAGAAAAATGATTATATGTCTCTTTAATGCCTCACCACTACATAGCCCACCATTTTTACACTCTTTTTAGTTTTGTTAGACATGGATTGTACTTTGTACTCATCAAAATCATTCATTACATCACATCCATTCTTCTGGAAACTCATGAAATTAACTACTTGAGGGTAGCGATATTTCTCTGCCAATGTTTTGCAACGCACAAGCTGGCTATGACAAGTATAGCAGCTTGTCCGCTTTCCTATGCCTGTGAGTGTGTGTGTGCGTGGGGGGGGGGGGTGGGGTGTGACTGTGTCTGAACATAAAAATCTGCTGAAATAAAAATAGCCCACGAGTTCGTGCTCTGTGGAATGCACTTTGCTTTTTGGGAATTATTGTCTCTTGAGAGCCACTGCTTCTTGTAGAGAGGCAGATATTTCTAAAATGGGATGATTTCTAGAAGTTCAGAATATTGACATTACTGGGCATTATTAGCGATGGACAGACCAATTTACCATAAGAAAAGTATTGTAGGGCCTTTGAGACTCATTTTATTGTGAAGTAACATAAAACTGATTTGTCCTGTTTATATTTCTTCAGACTAATGGCAGTTGATCTAAGGACCTCCTTTGTAAAAGCACATCTCCCACTGAAATAGGTCAGAGTTCACAGGCAGTGTGTGACTGGAATAATTACTCTTCCTCAAAGCAAAATTAAAGTCCAAATTCCAATTCCAGGTCAGCTCACCCAAACCTGTAAGCATCTTTTGCTGACCGTTCAAGTCAAATCATCCTCACACTAAACATGCTTCGCCCAAATCACCTATGTTGGGTCTGACACTGCTTAAGTTTGTTACAACCTTTCCTATCATTGTCTACATGCTTATGAAGGGTGCTGTAGCCATGGGCAAATAGGTTAGTAGATTTTAAGAACCAGCTGCCAATAGACCTATTCTACCCACCCATAAATTACAGTAAATGCAGACCTACTCTCATCATTGCTAGAGGAGGATGCTCATTCCCTGTTTCTATGGACTCACTTTATCAATAGAGGCAAAACTGGGTCCCTGTTGTATGGAGACTATCCCGGTCTGTGAAGAGAGAGGTGGTGGTTACTACTCCAGTGAGGGCACTGTCACTGTTTTGTCCTCATGTGCTCCCCATTTGCGCTCTGGTAATGTTCCGCTGGTTCAAAATTACACTAATGAAAGGAGAAGAGCGTGCACATTTTGCAGGGCAAGTAAGACGCATGGGAACCACAAATGACAAAATAATAATTCCCTCAGAGACTGGATATGGAGAGAGGACTTCAATGTACACACGATTCAGTCACAATAAGGCTACAAATTGTTCACCCTTTCAGTGTGTTATGTGTTTATGTCGGTGCATGCTTGGACTGTGGGTGCGGGTGGGAGGGGAGGGAGTCCATACATACAGTAGCAGAGACATACTTAATAGCTATAAAACTGACAATGCATTCCTTTTTCTTCTTTTTTCCACAGTGGCTCTATACTAGCAGTCTTTTATGTTTGTGAACTACATTATCTATTGAATATAAACATTGCAAAAAAAGATTAATTATATTAATTCAACCTTCAACCTTAGAAAGTACTACCATGGATACAAATTAGATAATACTCAAGTTTTCACATGTTGACTATAAACAAACTGGGGGGAAAAATACCATTTTACGTTCAAAGGAATAGATTTTCTCTGCCAATTAATTGTGGGTTTTAGAGTGTCAATTGCCTTATGTGTGCAGCCAGCCAAGAGAAACACCACATTAGACAGAAAGTGTCAATGGATCAGAATTAAATGATGTGCCTAATGCTGTAATCCTATATCTGTTTGTATTACATTTACAGATCCGCAGGGGGCTAAGCTGATATCAGTCTCTGTTCTCACAGTTGTTGCAGTTCTGTTCTCACTGATATTTCTTTGCGGCAGACTGAGAACAGACAGTCTAAATGGGACTATTGGGGTCCTGACACTTATTCTCTCCAGTAATAACTGATTTCCCAGACTTTAGTTTCCAATTTCTGTCATATTGGCAGAGCAGTCCATGATCATAACTCTATAATTTAATAGAGTGATTCCCTAAGCAGCTCCTGTCTAACTCCATTAGCGGGGTTCTTATAATCTTTATCATTTTATTGTGTGAGAGAGTTCTACTGATTTTGAGAATACGACAGGAGCCAGGAGAACCTATGCACGATTAAATAGAGATGTCATATTCAAAAATGTAAACAACATTGCAACAACATTGCCTCTGGTGTAATGATGGAGACATTGTGCTGAAGGAGATGCCATTTTCTAAATGAAATGTTAAACCGAGGTTCTGATTTACTGTTTTCATTAAATATCCAAAATTTCTTAGCTAGATGGTAATATAGGGGTGTTAATCCCAATGTCCTGATCAAATCGCAAACTCTCAGATTTGTCTATCTTGATCCTCCTGGAGTTGACTTGTAATAATGTTTAAATATCACAATCTGGTCAGCACTGATAAAGGCTGTACCTGAAATGTCTGCCATTTTCATCTTATTTATTCACTTAGACTGTGTTGTACGAACAAGTATTCACCAATCTGCATCTGTTTCTGTTTATGCAACCATTCCCTTTTTTGTGCTATGCGGTACAACCATTAGTGAACAGTACACGTTCATATTTAGAAGCCAAAAAGCAAAGTTTTTTCCATTTGAAAAAAAAAATCTGAAAGTTGGTGAAGTTAGTGTTTAGCAGCTCATTAAAGACAGATTTTCTACCTCCTCCCTTTTAGTCCTAATGGCTGCAGTAGTTTGGTCAAATTTACATAAAAATCACCAGTCACAGTGATTTGCAGCGTTTTCTTCAGCATAGATGCCGTTTACATCTGTCGTCCTCCCTACCGTTGGCCTTGACTTTTAATATAGGCTGATCCCTCACCGCAATCACTGGCAGGGCCTCTGTCTGTATAACATCTTCCAACAGCTGGTAAAAACAGTCTCCCGCCTATCCACGACGGCTTGCGGTGGAGAAGGAAACCACCTTTCGCACTGCATGGTCCTCCCTGGCGTCCCTGTTCCTGTCGCCACGACGGCATGTGTGAAGGAAGCGGGTTTGTGAGGTATACTGTGAATCAGAAGGGTGACAGCTCCTCTCGATCCCGCTGGTTGAGCTGTGTCTTACGGCAGACCGCTCGGCCATTGCGGAAAGATAACGAGCTTTCGGTCAGTGTCTGAGACCGGAATGTATGCCTCCGTGAGCACCTTGGGCCTCCTTCAAATCGTCGGGAGGATTTGGAACGTTTGAAAGACTTTGGTTCAGCTGATCTAGGACGGATATCGCAGGAAGAGAGTGAGGAAAGCACTGTGTCCCGCTGGTTTGAGCTGTGATTCTGAGGCAAAGAACGCCATCGACATTAGCAAATTAGCATTAACAGAGCTTTTTACAGCGCTACCTAGCTTCTGGAGAGCCGTAGTAAAGTGTATGTCCTCCGTGAGCACTTAAGGGCTCCTTCAATTAAATTGTCCTTTTATGGCCACACAACAGCACAGGGCTACACATGATCTCTAGGACGCAATTACCAGTAGAGTGATGCCAATCACTCCAAAGTCCTCTATGGAGAACACAGACTTTTAACTCTGAAGACTAGTTGATCTTTGCAAGACATTGCACCCGAGGACTATTTTGGAGGACTGCACTTAATTCTGGCAGACCACAGACACCCCAGTTTCCCAGAGGAGTTGGTATTCCCCAATTAGGTGGGTAATGCCCTGTTGGAGTCCTGCCTCACTGGAAAATACCACAACCACATGTAGGCAGCAGGTCTCCCAGCCACAGATGAGCACAGCCGGGTGAGTCACTGCACTGACAACCAGTGATTTATCTGGAACCAGACCCCAGCTAATTAGCTGTTGACTGAGCTAATCTCACATCATTCAGTGGCCCTGCGAGAACTGTGAAATGGGAGGGAATGATGCGGGCCAATGGCACTTGAGTGGAAGTAACCGCGTGTGATTTTTCAGATTGAATTCGGCTAACGGTGGTGATCTTATTCCCTGGCTGGTTGATTTGCCACAGGGGTCAGGCGATATAAAGCAGACTGTGCGGTTCCTTGGTGTGTGGAACTGAAATACTGCCACATCGTGTGGAACGTAAACAGTGAGGGTGACTGTAAGCAGCCACAGGGTTACGGTGATGTTTGGAGGATCACTCAGGAAAGAACAGAGCCGTGGGGAAAGAATACTACGAAATATTGTCTCAAAAAGAAAGAAACAAACAAACAAACAAACAAATAAATGTAACTGATCCATAAATAATTGTAGCGGATCCACAAATAAATTCAGAGGATCCACAAAAAAATGCTGCTGATCCACAAATGCCGTAAATCCACAAATAAATGCAGTGGATCCACAAATAAATGCAGTGGATCCACAAACAAATGCAGCTGATTTACAAAGAAATGGAACTGATTCCACGACAGGCGATGCACAAATGTGACCCTTTCATATAATCATAACATTACATATGTAGCTGTAGCAACAAGTGTCAGTGAGTTGCTACAGAACTGTGAAATACATATAAGAATATATTTTAAATATTTTTATTCTGGTATGCATTTTCTTTATTTTTTATAATTGGACTGGTCCTTGGGTCCTCATGACCTAGTAGCAACCTGAAAGTGTGACTTTGCAAGCCATTTCGTAATGCAATCAAATTGCTTTAACTTATGCAAACCATTTGAACATTTCTTTCCCTGCAGTCAGTTCAAATGTGGCACACAATGTTAAACCAGTGGTTTAGTATTCTGTAGTATGTGCCTATTACGGTTCTACAGTGGATAATTGGGTGAAGCCTAATTATTGTGTATTTATGACTTGACTACAAATTGAAGAAGCATAATGTTACAAAACCAGAATAAATATTGGCCTTAGACTGGCGGTCCACCCATGCTGTGTGGTAATGAGGCTCCCTCTGATGGCTCATATTGATTGCATCCTCACATTATAATATTCGATTTATGTATTTCTTTCTCACATGCATTATGCATTCTTATTTTCAGGTGGAAAAAAACACTGCGATGTGTTAATGATACTTTAGAAACTGAATAGAAGCCTGATTGGTTAAATTAAGTTGAGTTCTCTCAGATACCTATCCACACTTACCATCTTAATATATACTGCTCTGAATGTTATGTGTCAGTTTAGATTAGGAATGAAAAATTGCAGTGGAAGTCCAGGAATTACTGTGATTGCAAGAACTGATCAACATATTTCATTGTTGATGAAATGGGCTTCATTCAATATTAGGCCTGTCATTTCACATCTTTTCATTGAAATTTCACGCCTCTTATTACCTTAAAAAAACAGGGAAGCTGAAAATAGATTTTACAGAACACATTATAAATGCAGAGAGAAATGGAAATCTGATGTCTTTTGTGTGATTTGAGGCTTCTGTATCATACTGAAAAATAATAAACCAGAGGGGGCCAATCATATTTTTAAAAGGCCAGTGTGGGTGTAGGTTTTTGTTTTAGCTCAACACTAATGTACTTCATTCTACTTATCAAGGTCTTGATTGAAGACCATGATTAGTTAATTCGTTGACAAGTGTTGTTATGCTATCCTAAAACGAAAACCTGAACCCACACTGGCCCTTTACGGATAAGGATACCCATTAATGCAAGCATACAGTTCTGTTAGAACAGAACATTACGTTCTTACAAAAAATGTTCAAAACACAAAATCTTATTTATAGATAGTTAAATAATGGTTCGCCATTTAAGCTTGCCACTCTATAAACTTTTTTTTTTTTTTGGCATTATAAGCAAAAGCAATCCTCTTCATTTGATAGAATCATTAGTATGGTGAGTATATTATTGTCCTTTTTGTTTACGAGTAAAGCATCATAATTACCACTCACTGTCCCTGTATGAGCAGAGTGTGGTGCCCAATTTTCTTGAGTAGCATCTGTAGGGGATCCTCTTTGATTCTATTATCACTGCTCACTTAATATCTCCTGGAAAGACCAACTGGCACTAATTAGTGGAGAGGGTGGTCCTTAGTGACTAGGACTGTCTAATAATGTTCTTAATTAGCAATCATTTGTAGACACAAGGACACACACAGATGCACAGGAACATGCACACACACAAAATCCCAGTGAGGGTGTCATGCCAGTTTGTCTTATGTATGCAGAAACCAAACAGCTTTCTTGCACAACATACGCAGAAACAGCTGATTACTGGATATCCTTTACGAGTATATAATGTAAGTTTTGGTTGAGTCATAGCCAACAAAAGCCTCTCCAGGAATATGTGCATTGTGTGTGTGTGTATTTATGGATGTGCATGTAGAACCCTTTACCCAGTGTATCATATCCTGCTGTGTCCAGGCATTTCACAATGGGGGTATTCAGTTGCAGTTATTCACTTTCGAGACAATAATACCCCCATATTGCTGCCTCTCATTTGCTGGTGGCCAGGACCGACAGAATGGGATTTGTGGGAGAGCCGCCATGACTCCACCCACCTCACCAATGTCAAGGTGACACGGTAAACACGGCATTAATGGAGACAGAACAAGAGATGGGGAAACAGGCAAAAACTGGCACGGGCACATAACACCTGAATACTGTAAACAGCCGACCCAAGAGCCAGCTATTCCAAAGTGCATTTCTTCATTGTGTTTGTAAACAAACGGCCTCCATTTTTAAAATGTGAATAACAAAAAAGTAAGAATATTGTAAAAAAAATGTCATCCAAACGAGAGATATCCTTAATTTACCATCGTCTACATTTTGTGCTCATTTTCTCCAAGTGAAATGAAAGAGAGCGACTGCTCTAAAGATGACAAACAAGTAAAAAGTGAATTAAAATATTAATCTACTAAAGAGCAGATTAAGAAGATAATTAGCTATTTATTTTAAACGTGTGACATCAAATGTTTGTATTCTGTACAACAAGAGAGCTGGAACAGAATGTATGCCTCTCTAATTTTAGGGTAGAGCCTGAAAAAGAAATATAATCTACAGTTTTGAAGGGAACTGAAGTTAAAAAGCAGAAGTGAACAAATAGCTATGAATTAAAGTGAATTATGAATCAGTGTTTTGCCTCTGAGACCAATGAAGAGAAGATGAACCCTTTAATGGAGATGGAATGATTCCCCATAGGTGAAAAACAGGGGCTGAGGAGTTGTAGCAGATCTTTGCTGCTTGTTGCTATAGGAACACGCAGGGCTGTTGGATGAAGGGCCAGTAGTATTCAAGGTGCCAAGGGTTCCAAAGACAGAGCAGAGCATTCGGGGTAGCACCATCATTCCCACCACTCCCACTTTCTCTCTCCTCCACCAGCTGAAGGGTGCAGTCTCCACTTATGTATGTTTAAAAACCACAGATACAAAAAGAGCAAAAAGCATGGACTGCATTTTAGATGTGTTTTTATTTTATTTTATTTTTTTCCTTCAAAGTCAGCCATTGTAAATGAGAATTTGTTCTGGACTGACCATCCTGGTTAAATAAAGGTGTAATAAAAGTTCTACCTAAATAAACAAATGTCTTTCCTACAGGCATCATAAAAGAAAAAAGGAAAAGTTAAACTTCATTATTAGACCAATATACTGCACTGCTAAAACTTCTCATTGTTTGAAAAGCATTATGGTGCGCACTATACAGTGATTCTTTCACTAATTGGATTCCATCCCAGCCATAATCACATGATCACACTATCCACGCACATTCTTCCCCAGGCCCATAAAATGGGACAGGAAAAACTCAGTGAAATCCTTCTGGCCAGAGAACTCATCTGGCCCTATGAGGTAATATCAGTGAGCAGGCCAAAGTCCCGACAGTGATGGAGTGCAGCTGCAATAATCACGCAGTAACTGACACTCTTTGAGAATACACAGATAAGTCTTCACAGCAATATTCATATATTTATATTTATTGGGCCATTCACTGTACATTTATTTATATTTATTGGGCCAGCAGCTTAGTATTTTATTTCACTGTATTTTATTAATTTTTTTAAATTTTTATTCTTACTTATTTATCTTGGTTTGGTTGATTCTTACTCTTCCCTGTACCTTTCCTGTGTTTCATCTCACTCTGTTGCTGCTAAGACACCTGAATTTCTCTAAGGGGATCAATAAAGGTTTATCTATCTATCTATCTATCTATCTATCTATCTTCATATAAGATTCAGTCACTGTCCTCCAAAATGAATGAGTGTTGCATAAACCGTATTACTCTCAACAGTATTATGGGAAGGTGCATTTCTGGAAGTTTTTTTGTTTTTGGGATTACAAATAATAGAAACAGATGTCATATGGAGCTTGGTGAAAACAGGCGGGAAATAATGGCATTACGGTGCAAAATCATAACAATCTGCAAAATCTGCCTGATTTTCTGAGCAGAACCATCTCTGATTTAATGCCAGTTTATCCAGACTGCAGGCAGGGCAACCTGTAATACTCCATTTCGCACTGTTTGTAATTAATTTTGCTGTTCTCAGATTTGAGGTCATGGCTCCCTCTTTCTACAGCTATCTGGATCCATTATAGCCTAAAAAGATGATATAACGGTGGTAAACACTAATTCATATTATGGATCATCTCATTTTTTTCTCTCCATTTTTTCCATATTTGGGAAGGAAAACAACTCAGTTGTGAAAAATAAATAATTGCCGCAAAATTGGAGTATTCTCTCTCTAACCTACCCGCTGAGAGTTGTTAAAATATACTCTACCGTCTATATATACCGTCAATGCAGAATGATGCATCTCTCCATATGGACAAGGTTTCACCAAGCATCATCAATCAATGACAAATGGGACTGCAATTAAATCTACAAACTATTTAATTTTTTTTACTATTTGTGAGCAAGTTAAATGTCATATACCTGCTCTCCTTTTTAATGTATTTCCCTTTGTACAGAGAGAAAATCAATTACTTTCCCACTCATCACTGTATACACACGAACACATGCACGTGCGTGCACACACACACACACACACACACACACAAGCACCGGATTTCTGTAGGGTTATCCTGCTTGACACATGTTCACCCTATTCATGTTTTAGTGGGAAAAACCGAGCCATTGATTACATAGGAGTGGTAAATAAAGCACCAAGTAAAAATGCTTCTTCAATTAAACTCTCATTTAGATTAGAACCAGAGTTGGCTTTAAAATGAGTTTAGAACCTTGGGTTTTCAACTGTGCTTTATTAGAGGCTATTACTAATATCAAAGCAGATGACTGCAGAGATGCAGTGGGGATACCTGTTTGACATACGGCTTCACAAAAAGGTTACCTACCCTAGTTACATGATATGTGCTACGTGTGAAACCCATCCTCTCCGGACACAGTAGCACTTGGGACTCTCACCCAATTGTCACTCGCACAGTCAGAGCATCACGTGAGTTTCCGCCGGAGAAGCCACTCGAAAGTTAATCAGACTTTGTTCTGACGCATCCTGCACATAAACTCCAGAGAGCTGAAATGGGGTTTCAAAGCACTACGATTAAACAATATAAATTCAATATGATGCCTCAATAATAAAACAGTTGAGTGAATATAATCAATGTACGACCTTATCAACGGAAATGAAAGTGACTCCGCAGGAGTATGCAATGCACCCTGCATGGCAAAAGCCTAACAGGGTGAAAGACATTTGGGACCTATTGCTGAGGCGTTTCATCTCATTGACAAAGGCAGGAGTCAAGAAAACAAGAACATTAGCATTCAGATATACTGTAACAGCTTTTGCGATGAAGAGTTCTTACATCATACAGAAGTATCCCCTGAAGATTGTTCATCATGCTGGCATTACTAGAGGATAACAAGGCATATCTGAAAGGTGCCCTTTGAATCAACAGATTCGCTTTCAAATGATTTCCTTTCCTTTGTGTCCAGAACTGCCAGTTTCCAGACTACCTTCACCTTGACTCCTCAATATTAATGTCTGTTTCTGTCCATTTGTATTGCAATTTATTTATATAACATTTCTGTGCCATTGTTGTCTATAGATATAGGATATGTCGTGATAAAAAGATGATTAAGCAGATGACTATTAAAAGAGGCAAATGCCGCATTCATTAAAATTCGTACTCTGTAATACACTCAGGTTATTTCATGCTGTGCTACTCCCACTACTCACACTGTTGTTGAGTAGTTTTTTGGCCAAAAGTATGTGAACACCTGACATCCAACATCTCATCCAAAAGTATGGGCATTAATATGGAGTTGGTCCACCCTTTGCTTCTATAACAACCTCCACTCTTCTGGGAAGGTTTTATACTAGATGTCGGTGCATTGCTGCAGGGATTTGCAGGGCAGAGCATTAGTGAGGTCAGGCACTGATTTGGCAATTAGGCTGACTCACAGTTGGCTTTCCAACTGATCCCAAAGGTGTTGGATGGGGTTGGGGTCAGGGGACTGTGCAGGCCAGTAAAGTTCTTCCACACTGTGTGTGCCCAGGGACAATGTCATGCTGAAACAGGAAAGGGCCTTCCCCAAACTGTTAGGGAAGCACCGAATCATTTAGAATGTTATTTTATGCTAGAGCATATTTGAAGATTTGCTTTCACTGGAACTAACTGGCCTAGCCCAAACCACATAGAATAGCGCCAGACCAAGGGGTGTCCAGATCCCTTTGGTCATATAGTGTATAATATGCTCTAGACTTTCTCAGAGATGTCGTAAAGACTTTTAAAGGGAGGAGCAGAATAAACAACTGCTGTCTTGATTGCACTTAAATGACTGTGTGCAATAAAGAGCATTGCAAGCCTTCCTCAGTTGTGCGGCTGTCTATGAAGGCTCTTAGTTGCTATAGGGATCGGGTATCCATGGCAACTGGGTGAGACATTGGTACATGCAGTTTATGCCAGTGGGTAATAAATGACGTTAATAGGCTGCAGAAAATAGGCAATGCATTTCCTGCTGGCACACCTAATAGTACAAACGACTTTTTTCCTCACAGTGACGTAGATGAACTGTTTAATTCTTATAGACGCGTAAAATTAACTTTAATGAACTGCGCACAACGATGAGGCTTCCTCATCTGAAACAAGGCTGTGTGTTTTTATTGTTCAATAAATCGTTGAATCTATGAGCTGTGAAACACCAGGATGAGAAGGGGTGCGTTCAGATTTAATCACCATCTCATTGTCCATCCATTCCTCAAGGGACAGACTCAAGCCAGGAGGTCATTTTAATGCAAATAGTTTGAGGGGTAATGGGGGTGGCTACACTGAAATGTCAAGTTGGCCACACAGGGATACGCTGTAGCTGGATTTTTCGACTCTTTGAAAGATCAACTGAAATCTCAGAAGCGAGAGCAGCGTGGAGTGATGGCTCCTTTGCCAGCTGCGAGGGAGAGTCAGTCAGCATGGGTTCATCTGGACCGTCACATAAATAAAACATCAAATCGACTCTGGAAACGAAACTCACTTCACTAGTAATCAGTAAGTGGGAACCCAAGACAGTGGTGCATTTCAAAGCATGCCTACCCTGGCTATGATGGGATTGGGTCAACTGAATTTCTAAAAGTTCTAAAACTTAATTCTCACAAGAACAAATGTATTGTTGGGCAACACAAACAACATGTTAAAAGACTGGTTAATTTTTCTCCACAACAATATAAATAATATGCTTTACTGTGTCTACAGCAAAGAAGTTCCCAACAAAATAAGGAGAAAATAAAAGAAGATAATTTCCCAAAACACTTTTTGGAAGAAAAATTGAAGTAAACAGCTCAAGGGTGTCATAGTGTTTGTTTACTGGGTTCAATCCACATTCATAAGACATATCAACATGTTAAAACTATAAAACAAAATACCAACAGTATGAAATAAAATGGTCAAATGTACTTTCTTAAGAAATCTATGCATTCTTCTTTGATTCATGTACATGCTTTACAGAAGGAATAGCTAAGATGAGGCTAAGATACCCATTTACCCTGCATTTGATAATATTAGGAACAATAATATTAGAACTGTCCATACCCAAACGAAAAAGACTGAATGCCCAAACGAACCACCACACGCAGTGAAGTGACCCTGCAGGTCTCTCAGCACTCGTCTGGAACTGCTTCAGTGTTGCCTACAACTGAAAGCATCACTGTCCACACCATACTCAATATGCATACAATATGGTGCTGCACTCAACACAATATAAAGATGCACACAACAGAGTAACTTTCTTTTGAGAAAATAACAGCCGCACAACCGTGTTCCGTACAACAGCACGCTCATTCGTTTAAATTTTCACTGGTGCAACTGACTTTCCCTGAGTTTTTCCTCTGTCCACACAGATTTTCTCAATTCACTTGCCAAAGACATTCACCATTATACTTTCTTTGGAACCCAGTGACGTTTTTTTGTTGTCTAATAACATTATTGGCAAACGTTATTCAGACAGAAAAAAAACTATCACATATAGACTCAAAGGATAAATACTGAGACGGAAAGAGATTCATATAAAACCAAGCAATTTGAAAAAAATACAAATAAAAAAATAAAATGACAATCGTTTACACAACCACCCCTGAGCACAGTACAAAATTAACAATCCCCAGTTCAATAAACATGCTACTGTTGAAAGCAATCAGCCCAGTTCTTAAAAGTATACAACATAATGCACAAATGAGCAATTACAGATTACAATAATTCTGCACAATTCTGAAGCTCAGTGTAATTCTCATGAACCAAATAAAAGTCACAGTATAACAAAGTGAAATATCACTCAACTTAGTCAAAGATGAAAAGCAGTAAATATGTAATGTAACTGACAAAAAACGCTTCCATCATACACATACAGAAATACAAGCAATTGGTGGAAAAATGTGCAGTTTTTTTTCCCTTTTTGGTTTTTGATAGGGTTAATACAAAGGTCATTTGCATATTTAAATCATTTTCTTGCAAGTGAATGACAAGCTTCAGAGACACATCCCACATGAAATCAATTTAGCAAAAACATGCTAATTGACAATGGTCATAATTTTCATGTTCCATAACATCAGAATTAGACTAAAATTATTCACCTAACCAAACTGCAGTAATACGCTTAAAGACTTAATCTTTTTAAACATTATGAACAAAACTACTCAAAAATGTTTATGAAGGAAAGCTATTTTGGAATTGTTTCTATTTGGTAAAAACAACTACAAAATTCAAGAGGATTTTACCAGTGAAATAAAAGTCTTACAGTTTTCCCGATACAATAACAATGTACCTCTCAAATGCATGTACTTCAGTAAAGTATATTCATGCTCTGTACTGAGGTCACTGAGTTCAATAACTCTACACAAATAGCTATGACTTGACAAAGCAAAGTGCCGACAGACCAAATGCATTCAGACTGCAACATTTAAAGCATTCACAATACGCATAACCCACACACAACATACACGTTTTTTGCCAGAATATTTCTTTTAAATTCATAAAAAATACTTTTGCCCATTTGCACAAAATCCCTTTCACAGCTGAGTTCAGGAAGACTTTGTTAACCATTAACAGCACGGAGAAGGCCTGAAAGTGACTCACTTCAGCTCAACTACTGTAAATACTATTACTGTCGATCGTCCGTCAGGAGGACTACGCATTCAACAGCATTCAGGAACATAACACTGAAAATCCATACGACTGGGCTGATGTCATTTCCTGAATGTTCACCTCCTTTGCACTGATTACCCAGTCTACCAATCATCAAAGATCAACCGTCAATTCAAAAGCACCTACCGCTAACAATGACTAACCGGCATCAAGGAAACACAGCGCATATAAGCGCATGTGCCCCAGCCCCATCATCCAGCCACACCCATTAAGTGCCCTGCAATGGACGCTAACGTCCACCTTGCTACGCTAATGCGCTAACACGCGCATCCTGTAAAGAACCCGGGGGTACATTCAGACACGGGCCGCTACAGCACCGAGCGCGTGCAGAATAAGCCCGGTAGTTGAAGGCTACCTAAAGCAGCGACCCCAAAACGGTCCCGGTTGCCGGTTTCGCGGGGTCAGCAGGCGTTGACGCACGCGGGGGGCCCCTCGGCGGGGGCCGGCAGGTCCCCCGGGGGCCCGTCGCGCAGGGCGTGGGTCTGGGCTCGCCGGCGGGCCAGGCGCGAGTTGGAGGGCGGGGAGAGCCGCATGGAGCAGACGATGGCGGTCATGTCCTCCCGCTCCTCGTCGTGCTGCGAGAGCTGGCGGTTGCAGGCGATGGCGTCGGCGGCGAACTGCGTCAGGTCCTTGGTGCTGCTGTTCCTGCGGGCGGGGACGTTACACCGCGTTCACGCAAGGCTCGGGTGGACCCGCAATCATTTCAAAGCAATTTCATTTGTAGGACAATGGAAAAAAAGCATAAACTGCTGAACTCAATTTTTTTTTTTTTAAGTTACAGTAACTGCAATTTTATTTTGCAAATGCGCACACACACACATGCACACACACACACACACACACACACACACACACAAGGAGTTGTCCTCAGCGAACTCCCGTACCAAGGCACCAGGGCACCACACTGAATGTTGCTGTTCATTAGAAGGACACCAACAGCTGGAATACAATTCACACAGCAGCCCGCCGTCCCTGGTGCAGCTCCTGCTGACATTTACGTTTCATTTGTTTCCACCGATCCACAGTCTCCGGCGAACGTTAGGACTCTACGGCTTACCTCTGCAGAACGTGTGGCGTAGGAAGTCCGCGTTCCGGAGCGTTCTGAAGCGAGCAGGAAGGAGAGATGCACTCAGGTTAAACAAAATCAACTGAATTTAACTGTCCTCTAAAAATATAAGTAATAAAAACTTTTTGCATTTTTGTATTTTGTATTGTAGTTTCACTACCGGAAAACGTATTTTACCACAAAATAATAAGAAGTTAAACATTAGGTGCTAATCAAACGTGCTCTACTTTGACCATAACTTGATGCAGTTCCAGTGCTGTGTTTTTAAAAATATCACACCGTTGCAATGCGCGAAGCAAAATAATTTGTCCTGCTGAGCAAATAACAAAGGCGTAAAAATCACTTTGAACAATGAATGGGCATTTTACAATCCTGACGTGGAAGCTGTCATCCTCAATTATATTTGCCTGGTCTATGCTGTGTAGGTGTTTTCAACGTGAAATATTTGAATGGTATGAGCAATCACGGTTTTACATGAGCTGATGTCAACATTCACACTTCATAAAGCAAAGAAGTAATCAAGGCCAAAGACACCATCCAGTATTAATACTAGACAAATAATTAACAAACCAAAAAGGGATGGATCTGAAATTCATGACCGTTATTATACACAGTATTAACAACAGTTTTTAACAGCCTACGGCCAATAAATTCGTTTTTGGTTGGAAGGTCAAATGTTCAATCTAGTAACAACAGTATAAATAAAATACAGCGCCTTGAAAAAGTATTTACTCCCTTCCTGATTTTCTCCACTACTGCACATTTGTCACACTGAATAATTTCAGATCTTTAGACAAAATGTCATATTAGACAAAGGGGACCAGAGTAAACATGAAATATATTTAAAAAACAATTTCATTGAATGAAAAATGTTATCACCAATGTGAAAAAGCAATTTAGCCCACTCTTCTTTGCAGAACTGATTTAATTCATACAAATTGGTAGGTTTTTCGAACATGAACTGCTCATTTCAGGTCAGTGCTTTGACGAGGCCAACTCCGAAACTTTTAATTTAGTTTACTTTCAGCCGTTCAGACGCGGGCTCGCTTTTGTGTTCTGGGTCGTTTGCGTTTGCGTTTTTTGGGTCAACAGAGGAAATCTGGGAAGCGCGGAAGCGAATACTTCCTTTCGTGGGCGCAGCGTGT
The DNA here is from genome assembly GCF_018555375.3 of Anguilla rostrata. Classification (NCBI taxonomy): domain Eukaryota; kingdom Metazoa; phylum Chordata; class Actinopteri; order Anguilliformes; family Anguillidae; genus Anguilla; species Anguilla rostrata. The sequence continues at coordinate 12,211,968 of NC_057936.1, forward strand.
TCAGACGCGTTTGCGCGTTAGCGTTAGCAGCGACTCGCCGCTCCGCTAGCTGACGCTAACAGCGGAGGCGAGCTACGTACCCCCTGCACCCACGGGTGCTCCAGGACCTGCCCGGCGCCGAGCCGCAGGGTGGCGTCTCGCACCAGCAGCCTGGAGATGAGGTCTTTGGCGTCGTCCGAGATGCGGGCCCAGTCTTTCTCGGGGAACTCGTACTTCCCCTCCTGGATGCTCTCGAACAGGTTGTTCTGGGGGAAGAAAGAGAAACGGCGGAAGGCCACGTCAGCGCCCTTCACAAAAAAAAACATCAGGAACCCGACGAAGTGCAAATCTGAGTCAAACCAGCCCAAACCTGCTTTCCTGGAAGAGTGCTCCGATACAGCAGAATGCACACAATATAACACCTGTTCTGTCTTCCCTCTACTGGCTGCCAGTACGAGCTACAGCCGACTTCAAAATAGTTATTTTAACCTACAAAACCTTGCTTGGATTAGCACGGTGTTCTGATCTTATTACACCGCACTCACCGGCACGCACCCAGTGCCCCCGAGGCACAGGCTGTGTATCACTCCCCCCAGACTCAAACAAAATAAATCAGCCAGGAGCGGAACATTCCAATACCACGCGCTCGACCTCCGGAATGCGCTTCCCACATCACTTAGGAATGCAAGCTCTCTTAATATTTTTTAGACTCGAGACTCTTGACACACTTTTTTTTCCCCCCTACTCTCCCGGGGCCCGCCACGACTGGTTTCATCTACCGGTCGGACAGCCCCGCGGTCTCGTAACGAATCAGGACATAGGTCGAGCAACTGGTTACCGTGGCGCCCAAAAGAAGCAGTCTGGAGAACCGCAGCCTACACTCTCACACACCGGCGGTCGGGTTCGAGAATGACCGCGGCTGCAGTCGCAGGCAGCTGGCAATTTCAAATTAGGGTGAGAACTGGACATGCTCAGCTTCATGCTGGTCGCCAGATTCATTAAAGAATAAATGATAAAAACTAAATTTCACCAGTATCACAAAAGAAAGGTCTTCCAGCAATGCTTCCAGAACAGGAGGTGCTGCTGGATGAATCCCAACCGCGTGAGGAGCGGCGCTGGGTGAACGGCGAGACTGGGGCGCTCGGCGTGGAGGGAGGGGCGGTCGGGCGGTTCGGGGGGGGGGGGGGCGCTACCTGGCAGGCGCGGCAGGTCTCCCCGCGCTCCCAGCCGCAGTCGGTCCCGCAGTGGCCCGTGAAGGGGGGGCAGCCGCTCAGCATGATGTACAGGATGACCCCCAGGCTCCACAGGTCGCAGCGCTTGTCGTAGAAGGTGGCCTCGTCCGTGAACACCTCCACCACCTCGGGGGCCATGTACTCCGCCGAGCCGCACTGAGAGGGAGGGAGGGAGGGAGAGAGAGAGAGAGAGCGAGAGAGAGAGAGAGAGAGAGAGAGAGAGTGAGAGAGAGCGAGAGAGAGAGAGAGCGAGAGAGGGAGGGAGGGAGGGAGAGAGAGAGCGAGAGAGAGAGAGAGACAAGCGGGAACAAAAGGACACAGGCACACGCAACATGTTAACTCGCGCACACGTATATATTATTCAAGGCGAGAGTGTCTCCGCATGTAAATTTCAGCCCTGTACAGTTTAACCTAACAGCACAAATACGTTTTTTTCCTACAGATATCATGAATAATTCTCATTTAGGAAGTCTGGCTTGATTTCTCAGCTTAAATATGCAGTCTCAAAACAAAATCACGGTGAGATGCGTGGCGCAGGCCGCAGGACAGCTGACTCTCAAACTAACGAGTCCCCCCCCCCCCCAATGCAGGCGGGGGTTCAGTTCCCTCCTACAAGACCTTCTCAGCTGTGGCCCCTTCTCTATCTCTTACCCTCTCTCTACTTCCTGCCTGAATACAGCAAAAAAATACTAAAAGATGGCAGACTCCTTCTGCTCTCCTATAAACCGCACTGCATGGCTCAATGTCATGCTGTGGGACTATTCTGGAATTTTCGCCCTGCATTCTTACTGGAGTGGTGAGCTCAGGGGTGGTGATGGGTGTGCAGGCACTGCTCATCTTTACTCCGCTTCCCAAGTCAAAATCACAGATCTTCACTGGAGACACCTGCACAGGTGCAAATACACGCATTGAAACAAATTAACCCTTTTTTTTTTTTTTTTTTTTTTTTTAATTGCACCTTCAAGACACTCATTTTTAGCCTAAAATGAACCATCCCTCCACTCATTTAATGGTACTTTCTCTGAATGCTCAGTAATGACTCATTTTATTAATAGGATACGTTTAATAATGTAAACATATTCCTAATCACTTATCGTGTTCACCAACATGCTAATGTTCTGTCACAAAAGGAGACAGAGGACTGTGCAAGGACATGAAATGGACTTTACCCGGTCAGCGAATTCACACAGAATATTTTCAGGCTTGAGGTCCCGGTGGGCAATGCCTGCAAAGAGCGAGCGTGAGCGTGAGCATGAGCATGAGCTAGCAAAACCTCTCTTCGCCTCGCCTGTCACAGATCAACAAAAACCTGTCTCCTCCCCCCCCACCCCCACCCCCACCCCCCGCACCCCCCCCGGCAGCCGCCTACCCTTAGTGTGGAGGAAGTTGAGCGCCTTAGCGATGTCCCTGACCACCCGGCTGGCCTCCAGCTCATCAAAGTGCTTGCGACTCTGGATGTGAGACAGAATGGAGCCTGGGGATAGCATGCACACAGCGGAAAGTCATCACACCTCGCAGTCAGCATCCACTTCACCGTTAAACAACGAACACTGTATCCACTGTATCAAATATGCAATTCACATTACTCAAATATAAACACAAATGCAATTACACGGTCCTTTAAGTCACATACGTTTATAACAGAAACTGTGGATATCACCTTAGGTAAGTAATGGATACATAAGCGTAATGAATGCAAGCCTTTTATATTCCTGATGTGTCCATTGAATGGGTGAAATTTTCCGTACAATAGAACCCGAGAGATACAAATCTCAGAGATACAGACTCATAGGTCAACAGAGCAGGTTATGAAACTGGAAACAGCGTATGAAATAACACCTTATCAGTGCCAAGCTCTTTCTATTCGCACTTTCTTTTCATAAAAATGCTAAACGCTATTTTAAAATGCTGTACCATTAGAACTAAATAATGGAATGTGTCACTAATGCTTAAAATACAATGTGGGGAGGTCAGTGTTTGTTACAAATATGGGGGAGAAAAAAATGAAACAGTCTGCATTAGAGGATAATGGTTCTTGACAAGGAGCTGTATTATTCATGGAAAGGCAACATAGAAAAAAATAATTACCTAATGAAATCCTCATTACTGCTTGTTTAATCACTGGTTATTAACCTAATCTAAAATTAGAACTACAAAATAACAGAAGGCTTTTTTTTTTTTTTAAATACATGAGACCATAATGTAGGTGTATTATTCCAATCAATGAAAGATCGTAAATTGTTAAAATTGGTGTGTTTTGACATCACTTTCAAAGTTACAAACATTTCAGTGATACAGATAACCTGCATACTTGATACATTTGTATCTTCAAGGTTCTATTGCCTTTATAAAATACACAATATTTAAAAAAAACTTCAAAAGGTAAATTTGAACTCTACCTCCTCGTAACTTCTCAAATACTAAATAGAAGCAGGCTTCATCTTCAAAAAATTCTATCAGCTCCAAAATATTCCTACGAAATAAAAAATAAAAAGAAGTTGTTCAAAAAATACATGATGCTGACACACAATGTGCAATTAACAGTGTAGCAGAACGGTGTAGAATGAGTGTAGAGTGCAATTCACCTGTTCCCCTGGCACTGGTAGAGGGTCTCTACCTCTCTGAAGACACGGGTACGACTGTGGCTCTTAGTCTTCTCTATAATCTGCACATACCAAACAGGACGGCGGTTAACACAGTTTCATGATTGTCCTTGTGGTCTGCTCTTATGATTTATCACAGCACTCCCCTCTTTCGCAAAAATATTAACAGCAATGAAAGACCTTAAACAAGCAAACAAACAAACAAAAAAAACTACAATTCCCAGAATGCTCTGCTTGACACAGCCCCCACTCACCTTCACGGCATATTCTTTTCCATTCTGCAGGCTTACGCAGCCCTGAACTTTGGCGTGCGCCCCCTTTCCCAGCAGCTCCTCCGTTAGCTTGTACAGGTCTGCAAAGGAAAGGCAGGCAGAAGAAGGATTCAAGCCAACCTCATTAACACATTATCTAGAAAGTGCAAAACAGTCAAAACTTCTAAATTTAGCAGCTCACAAAAGCAACAAACTGCGGTTAATTTAGCACAGGCATGTGTCAACAGAAACTTCATTTATTTATTTATCTATTCATTTATTTATTTACCATTAGATTCACCTGCCTTTCAAACTACGAGATTCACAGATACCCAATTAAAAAGCATTTTTCTAAGTCCACCATCAAGCCATAAATGTTTCAGTGAGACAGACCTGTTATATTTTAACAGGGAAAAACTGCAGTAAGAAATTAAAGATTTCTGGCTGGCACGCTGTATGAAAACCATTAATGGGCGAGGATAGACCGAGATACAGTTCACGTCACGCACATCAAATTAGCAGACGCACCTGCAATCTAGTTACTAAACATGAGACCCCTGCTGTTTCACATTGTGGAAAACAAACTGGCATAAAAACTGAAAAAGCACACAGAAAAATGTCTTCTTGAGTTGCCAAAACAGGAAGAGTCAAAGTCTTAAGTTTTTTGCCGTATTCCAAACAGACATACAAATGACTGAAAATGGCTGCATTCTGCTTTCATATTAACATTATTCTCCACTGGTTGAGAATACATTGATGCAATCCAGGAGCAGAGCTAGCATGTCATGCATTATGCAAACAAGGCATGAGAACGTTTTTTTTTATGCAAATGATGCACAATGTTGCTTGTCAAGATTCATTAAAACAATGCTTAAGTTAGTGTCTAGTGCAAAAGGGGCCCCCGATGGTCGCTCATAGCACCCCCGCTAAGTGCACCTCGGGTCTGACCCAAAATGCGGTCCCCGAAGCACAACAAGACGGTCATCCCACCGACTGAAATCCCTCCGTCCCCCGACGACACCACGGCCAATCACGTGCCAACCAGTGGGGGCTTGGAACCGTGGTCTGCACTGGGTCAGCACAGCTTCGATACCGAAACGTAGGGCCCGTCAACACGGCAGAACAGTGTCTAAAGAGGATGCGCCACCTTTCAGCCACACTTTCCTTTCAGTGAAAAGGGGCCATTTCAAGATAACGTTGTGGTTTCTGTGGGTTTACCATTGAAACTCGCCGTAAAGCTGTCAGTTGCTCTTGTCCTCCTTTTCTTCTTCTTTCTTTTAGCTGCATCCTCAATGCTTAGCGGTTGGCTGCCCTCCATTACTGCAACAATGATGCAGTGTAAGGTCAGTGTGGAGCAAACGCATACAGTAAGGACTGTGACGCAAGCAAATCAATTTGACCAATCATCTGAACTTTTGGTTCAACCACTAAGTGTCCAGGCATTTAGCAATGTCTGTTGATAAATAATATCTACTCCGATAAACAGTCAGAGTAGTTATTTTATCTGCAACCATTTGTGACAGTTACACTGTACTTTTGTCATTAAATATATATTTATACATGTTCTGAAAAGTTGTTAATATGCCTAAAACAGTCAGGTCAACATGTCACAGGGTTCATTAGCAGTTAATTTAGCAGAAAGTGCTATGCAGAGCAACTTACAATATAGGAGAAGTAGAAGTGCGTTCACCTGATTAAAATGAGCAATAGTGCCAGACTTGGCTAACAACATTCCCACAACAGTGAGTAAAGATGCAAAATCACTAACTAACGCTATGCTAACCAAGAACCAAAGTACAAATTTAATAGCATACAGTCTACATCCTTAACAAGCCCTAAAAAGAAAAACATAAAACCATAAGAAACCTAAAACTATATGAAATATCATAAACAAAATTATTACAAAAGGAGAAAGAGTTAAAGGGTGGGTACGGTAAGGAAACCAAGATGCAGTCTGGAGAAGTGTGCCTTCTGCCCGCATCGAAAGATAGCCAACGATTCTGCTGTCCTGACCACCTGTGGGGAAGTTTGTTCCACCACAGTGGGGCCAGTACAGGCAGGCATCGTGACTCTGTACAACCACGTACACACAGGAGAGCCAGCCACGTTGCAGTTGCGCACTGAGAGCTCGCGCGCGTGTAGACGTTTTTAAGATTGATTGGAGGTACGGTGGGGCTGTCCCCCTCACTCCCCTACAGGCTAGTAGCAAGGTCTTAAAGTTCATGCAGGCCGTAACAGGTAGCCAGTGAAGTGAGATGGCAGGGGTGCGACATGAGCATGCTCGGTAGCACAAGTTCTGCATTCTGCAGTAACTGCAGGGGTTTAGCGGAATGAACTTGAGCCCAGCGAAAAGGGAACTGAAATAATCCAGTTGAGTAGCAGGGCTCCACTAGGAGCCATGTAGAAAGGGCGAGTGTACTACGGCCTGATCCAATCCAGAATGTTCTCGCAAAGTAGAATATACAGGAGCTAAAATCAAGTCAGCCTTGCTGTTCGAAGGTGACCGATACACTGTGTTGCAGTCACCCAAATACATACGCAGGCCATTTTGTGTCTTTTTGTTCACTTGTTCAGTATTTGGCAATAGCTACCAAAGCTCTGTGCGATTTGATATTCAGCAGGTTTTTTTCCTTTACAAGACTGAATATTCCCGCCTTTTCCTCTTGGTGGTACTGAACAGAGCCGTGTACTGGGAACCCCAGGCCTCAAAAGACAACAGCGATCAGTCGTGAGTCGACACGCGTCCATTTCTGTTTCCTGACCTGGGCTCCGTGCTACAGTGCCAGGCACATCGCAGGAGGGGCTGAGCTGCGCCTCCACAGGGGAGCCGTTTCGCTGGAGGGGGGTCAGGCCTGCACAGCTTCCATCCACCGGGACAGAGTCCACAGACCTGCTCTGAAGCTATGGCACAAAAAGTCAAACTGCCATTATCACTACACAAGCAAAGGGCACACTGCCCCCAGTGCTCAACAAGATGACACAGCAAAAAAAAGGCTATAATGTTCAAGAACTAAACAAAAATTTGACCTTGATATATTTAAACATAGTATGTATTTTATTACTGGTTACAACATGTATATGCCATGCCTGTTATGATCCCCTTGGGCAGACAGCCAACACTGCACAGCAACAGGAAAGTACATGATAAACGAAGAGGGAAGAGAACCTTATCTGACCTGTGAAATTCCCAGCAGCATTTTCACTGCTCTAGATAAACTATTACTCATAACCTTTGACGCTACATGACATCATCGGAAATCAATGTGATGTGTCTGCTATGAATTAGGTCATTTTGTCTGAAATCAGATAAATTTAGAAATGACTCCACATTTTGTATATTATATTGAGGTAATCACCAAGTAATTTTTTCAAAGTATGTTCCATTAATTGTTTTTAGGTTCAATGAATTGCTCTGACTGCTGCTTCATTTAGTACTGTAGCGGTTTATCTGCTCATTGTCCTTCCTGCTACAGGACAAAACAAAACTTGCATCATTATCCGTTTTCTGTGCTACAGTATTTCTATGACTGTTATTTCAAATAAGTAGCAAGTTTTGTTTTATCATAAGCAAGTCGCTGAACAGTGGCGAGCTTCAAAATAAAAATGATTTGTCATCGTTTAAGATGATAATTTCAGTGAATGTGTGACGGGACGTGGGGATTACCTGGAAAGACCGCTGGAAAGCGTGCAGCTCCACTATCTTTCTCTGTCTCACCATATCCGCAAGCTGAAAATAACACGCCCCGTTTGGTTAGAGTGTTTCCCGTCAGGAAGTCTAAAGTGAAGCAAATCAACAAGCAATCTAATTGCGTTACAGTGTAAGTTACAGTCATAGGCCACATTTTTGTAGCGCAAACTACTGATCTCATATCAAACATAAGAAAACGCGATTAGCAACGTATGTATTTAACATTACTGTTGGCAAGTAGTAACAAAGAAACATTTTGAATTCAACAAAATTAAATAATTAAATAAAATTAGAACAAGAAAAACCAGTTACATATCAAACCTGACAACTACTCGAAACCTATTCTAGGTACTCTAATCATGTTAGTGGCTCGAGAATCAACGAATGGAGCGGGGTCTGTATTCGTCAGACAACTATTTATCTAAACTGACACGCATCTCTTGTATCTAGTTAGCCTGCTAGCGCCAACTGCATGTCATGCAGTATTCCTACTAACAAGACACATCTTTCATAATTAGTAGGATAACCAGTTTTAGATGAGTTATAGATAGCTTTCGTGTATTACATATTACAGTTTTACACTCATTAATATACAACGTTAGCTAACGTCAGTTAGCTCAGTTCGCCATCATTAAAAATAGCTATCGATAGTCAAATACAGACACACTGAGTACCGCATTATGCGGCAAAACTGTACGTTGTGTTATACTGAAGATCATCACTCTGTAGGGTTTGATAAGTCTACAGAAGTCGTGTCATATCGATAAGAGGTGAAATATGAATCCAGGCCACACTACTTAAATCAACGCAAGCTAGCTATGGCTAGTGAATTGGCTAGTCAGGTGTCTGACAAACTGGTATATTAAGTTACCACAACATACATAATAACGTTAGACTGGCTAACTATGGCCATTATAACCGCTAGCTAACGTTAGTATCGTCAGGTTGCTACTTAACTGGCAGTGGTCGCATCATTCAGGTCTGAAATTCTGAGATGTGGAAAGTTAAGACTGTCCAAATTAGCCAACGAGCCACCGTTAAATTATCCGTTTCATAATATGGACATCGGTCTAACAAAACAAGTCAGTTATTTAAGACAAACCTGAAAGCTGCATCCATATAAGCCCAGTTGTGCCTTGACTCCCTCAGCCATTTCCCAACCAACGAGTGCGGCGGCAAGTAAGTAGAAGACTGCGTGCGAGGAGTGGAGAAACAAAACATTACCACCTCCTCTTGCGAAACCGACGTAGTCCGCATGCGTGTATTACATGGCTTACGGCGACCATGTGACAAGGCTGAGGCATTTTTGGAAGATCCAAATGTAGGCTAGTCTAATCACTCTTCACAACTGAATAGGTTTACTAGATTAAATAAAACATTTCCTTCAATCCACAAATAACTACACGAATTTTGGTCTGTGCGTATTAGCATCCCCACATAATACATAACATAAAGCGTGTTGGTTTTGTTTTGCTTTATATGTCTAGTAGTTGAAGACGAAAAAGTCTGTTTTCAGATACAGCTGTAACCAGCAACAGGAGGGGTCCCAACAACAGTTCTTATTCGGAAAAAAACATTGACTTGGACGACCGAAAATGCCTTGTTTCTACTTACACAATATTTTCACTTAATTATCACGATGTAGCTACCCTTCTGTTACGCTATAATGAAGGAAAAAAAAACTAATTTAATACTAGATTCAACTGAACTTGATCACTGAACCTAACCTGGACCGTGAGGGGCTCCACCGCAAAATTCTGCCTAGAGCCCCATAACTACCAATACCGCCCCTGGGCCAACTTGTGAAATGTTAATATTGCGTGTCACTCACCCAAAACACGTTCCTACATTCCTACATGTATGCTGGTTGTGATTCAGAATTTAACGCACTGCATGGACTCCAGTGCATTATAACAAGGGGGAATTTCAGCAGTCAGATTTCACCAGTCATTGTAAATATGTTATGCCTTTTAAAAGACTTAGGCTGTGCCTCAAATCTTGGTGTGTGCGCTAGGGTTCAGAGTGCAGAGTGAGTCACTATTAGGTCCTATGAATAAGGTGATTAGCCAACACTATTGGTGTAATTAGGCTAAGTAACCTTGATCATGCTATATAGCTATTAATGACTCGCTACTTTGTTTCCAGTTTGTTCGGATTTTTTTTTTAAATGTAATTTTATTGAATTTCTATCAAAATGGCCTTTGTGTTAAATTTACTCCATTTATCAAAGGTAATGCACATTGTATACCTATATAAAACATTCTATATTATATCGATCAATTTTTGGAATTTTCATTAAATTCCTGTTGAACCTGTAGAAAGAGTGAAATATTCTTAATTATTTATATTCTAATACATGTGGTGCACTCTGGAATGGGCGGCACGGCGCAGCAAGAAGGTCCTTGGTTTGAATCCCGGGCCGGGGCCTTTACATGCGGTATTATTCTATTTTTCCCGTGTCCACGTGGGTTTTCTCCGGGTACTCTAGGTTCCTCCCACAGTCCAAAGAGATGCAGTTTAGGTTAACTGGCAAATCTATATTGTCCCTAGGTATGAGTGTGTGAGTGAATGGTGTGTGTCCTGCGACGTACTGGCAATCTGTCCACAGCATATTCCTGCCCCTTGCTCAGTAGATGGTCGGATAGGCTGTCACTCTGCCCTGGAATAGGTGGGTTAGATGATGGATGGACACTCTGGACTTGCACAAAAATTAGTTGACATATACAGATGTCTTATCAATTTGCTATTGAACACTGCTAGTTCCTCATAGGTTTTAAAATAGAATATGTACCAATGAGAAATCCAAAATCACCCCCTTAACCGAAGCCACATGACAATTACCTTCCATTTAACCTTTATTTGCTGTAGCTGGATCTCTGTAGATAAATAAAATATACTCTTGAATTCATGCTTTAGTGTCCTGCAGCTGATCATGTTCTGTTCATAATGTTCTTTTGCTTACTTCTTGTGTATTGTTTTCATTATTGTTACTTAATGGTCTTTTTCAGCGATTGTTGGCAGTTCCTCAATCTCAACTCTAATAATACAATTCTGCAGGAAATCACACTAGAAATTCATATACTGCTTATTGTTCCTTATAAGAGAAATCCTTTTACAGTACCTATGTTTTGTGAATGTTGTGTTATCAGATTCTGTACTGTTCCTGTTGTAGAGCCTGGATAAGCTTTGTTCACTGGTAAATGCACCTAGCTGTCAGATGTCATTTTAGCTTATCCTTTACAGGAGCAGAATGACGTGCCTTGTTCTGCTGGAAGGTTGTCGGGTCAGGATGAGCCAACAGGAAGGGCAGCAAGCAAGACTGTTAAAATAGCAACATGCAGTCAGGTTGCCGTCAGTCATTACAAGCAAAGCTCTCTCACACAACTGACACTCCAAAACATCACATCAGAAACCTCCTGTTAACCCTTGTGTTCTCTTTACTTAATAGCACCTTTGAAATTGTTAAACTGTTAGCCTGGGTTTTAATATACTAAATATATATTTATTACAAAAGTGTCTTTCCTCTTTCACTAAAAGTTTAAAAGGGGTCAGTTTGACTCAAATTGATCACAAAGGTTAATTGGTCTGTGTTGTACATGAACATCCAACACAACTATCAGTGTGATCTACACATAGTCGTGATTAATCACTTAAGAGGGATTAACTACATTGCTGGTGCGCCTACCATGGTGTTGCTGACAAAATCTCATCCTGTCACGTCCACTGTGTGGTTGTCTACTCAGAGACACTTGAAATGGCCAATTTCCCGCAGCCTGAAATTTCTGTGAAATCATGAGGGTAATGCATGCTGCTGTCATTATCTTGAAGAACCGTTGTAACCTGGGCAATGCTGGATCATGACCTATTAATGACAGAACGTACAGTATTTAGCCCTCCCTACCTTGAGAACCCTGAATGGCAATCAACAAGCTTCATACAGTTTCCAACACAGTGCTGGCACAAACACATTTTTTCTTGAGCATATTAGGCCATTTCTGAGTTTTCTTTCTGACTTTCTCCAGGATTGAATCTCAGTCAGCTGAATTTCTCTCAGGTATACCCAATCACCTTTCAGAGCCCCCTTTTCACACACAATAGTAAAATGAATCCTTGCTCACATATTTTGGATTTGAATAGAAAAAAGATATGCAGAAGAATTGTATACATAAATTGATATGCCTTTTCATCATTGAAAGGACTCCACTCTGCTGTCTGTTCCATTAAGTTTTCAGTCAAAATAAATCTTCTCAAAATTGATTACTGCAATTGATTGAGCGCTTACAAGCATGAGTGCAGGGGAATCCTTCAGATAAATCAGATCGGATAACTGTTGTCAAGACCTACATGTTTTCTACTTTTAAGGCTATCTCAGTCACAGGGCTACCTACCTTCATAGATTTCAGATAATTATAAAAGGGTATGCTGTTGCTTTTGCCATATAATGATGACAACAAACACCAGGATTGCTCTTTCTTATACACCCATTGCCAAATAACTTCAGAGAACACATGTTTCTATTCTCATTTATAATTAAAATAATGCTCCCAAACAGTGCAGCTTCTCAGCTCAAATTCCCAGTTTCTTTTATGTGTTTCTCAGTCTGCCATTGTTAAGAGATCACACTTGTTAATAGACTGCGAACATGTACAACCACGGATGACGATAATTCAATAGGGCTTTGTGCAGCAGCATAGAAAGGTGGGTTCTGAGGTATAGTTACAGTGTATTCATATGAATCTCAGGTACAGAGTACGCTCCATGCAAGCAGGGAAACACGTAGAAACAGTCTTTATTGTGGTTCACAACCAAATAGAAAATATCACACAACAATTACAACATTCTGTTACTGTAAAGGCGATAAGCCACATTGGCTCATGTTTAAATACATTTGAACTGTATTGTAATATACCAACAGATTTATTATAATGCCATCACCTGAAAACACAGAATTTAATGCATTTAAAACAGAATCAGAATCTGAAAAAAACACTAAAAACATAACATAAACATAACATAAACATCACATGTTTTTAACTGATCTAGCTCATTTTGACACTGAAAGAACTGAAATGATAAACAACTCAGTGGTTTACCAATATGGTACCTCTTTAGAATGCTGATTTATCTTTAGAAAATATTCTATGACCAACTTTATGGTCCAATAAGGTTTTTTGGTCCAGACATGGATTGCATTTAATTAGGCACAGACTTGTTTGCATTCTGAACAATAATGTAACTGAAATCAGTATTTCACAGCTATTAATTTCAGGGCAGGACACCCACAAAGTTATGTTAGCTAATGTTATATTTCAAATATTGTTCGTTGGGTGAAATCGATGCTTCACTGGCAGAAGAAATTTTGTTGTTCAAGATGAAGGTATCTGCATCACCCTGGTTTGTCCATTCAGCTTACTACCAGTAATCATTGGCTCAGAACTTGGTCCCTATATGAAGTTACAGTACAAGTAATCTGAAAAAAATAAAACACTACACATTTCATAGTGGTATCACACGCATGCATAGATGCTAATAAATGAGTAAAACATGCTTTGACAAAGCTGCTACGGTATTAATTACTACGCCATTGAAGAGTGTAAGCACAGGTAAAAATGGTCCTCTGGCTTATGCAGTCACTGCACTAGACTAAGGAAACAAAATAGCCTCAAAGCCATTTACCCAGAGTTCTTTGGTTTTAACATTTGGGATTAAAGCTGTTGATCAATAGTCTCTAGAACAATCTGTGCATGCTGTAGTGTGGCAGGAACTCCCAGCGGTCTCAGTTACAGATCTTCTCTGTCATTTCCTTCTGTGAGGAAAAAGGGAGACTCGGTTAGTTACTGACATTGTCCTGAGTGAAACCCAGAAAACCCACTTGCTGTAATTTTCTAGCACAGACAGAGTTCAACTGAATGTGCAAGAAATGCAAGCGCAGAAAACTAGCTGCAATTGCAGAAAGCACATAAAAACAACATGTATTAATTAATGCACCACAACTGTAGGCCCGTATGAGATCAACCACTGATGGGCTGAAATGCCCTCTTTACCAAGCCCCACATATCAAAAACCTCAGACTCATGCCATATGTGAGTCGCCCGTGTGGTTGCGGGTTCAATCCCCAGCCATGGCACTGAAGGTGGGTGCTTTATTTTTCTTTTAAAAATGGTGTTACATGAGAGCGACTAGCGAGGCAGTGCCATGTTATGGGTTGAGATTGCAGTTCTCCCTTGTGGGCACTAGATGGGGTTTCAAATAACGTATTGCTCTGTTTAGCTCCTAACGTAGCAAACTCTTCTCTCCATTGTGATGAGACTTAAACTGGAGGTTTGTTACCCACTGCAATACCACTGAAAACTGACTCAGTTCCCAAAAACACCTGGCTAGACTGTACTTGTTAATATGAAGCCGTAAGAAAAATGGTTTAAGCCAAACTATACATAAAAGCTAGTGTGTGATTGGGATGTATGTGCTTCACAATAAACTCTCACTAACTTCAGAAACAGGACGAGTTTTACATAAGTCATTATACAATTTATAATTACCTGATATTACAGACTATGATCCCTATCCACTCTGTCACTAGCAGCCTGAACTTTTAATAATCATTCAGTCTCTGAGCATATGATTGCACTGTTGCCCTGCTAAAATCCTTCTGGAAAACACATTACTCCCACACAGTAATTCAGTCCAAACATCACCCCTTATTTAACTCAGGACAAAAAAGGTTTAAAACAATCCACTGGAGCTGAACAACATAATTTGATGTGCTGTGACTGAAAGGTAGAGAAAGGCAGTTAAAGGGAAAATTGGGAAATTATACTGATTAATAATTAAGTTACTCCCCGCCCTCCCTGAGTGAAGGAACTAGCTTTTTGGAGGGTTGAGGGGGTGATCCTTGGGGCAGCAGTCAGATTGCATACTGGCCCCAATATGTTTTTTGTTCTACCAAAAAAATTCATTGAACTATCAGTGTGCATGGGTGTGTCTCCATTGCCCCTAAAATTCCTAAGCAACAGCCTATATGCTCCCAGTTACCCCCACTAGTTTCATCCAGGTAAGTTACAGTAGAGAAGCCTCAGTTTTTTTTTTTTTGTTTTTTTTTTGCCATTTTCTCCAATTTTCTCCTCAATTTTGTCGTTATACCAACACTAATAAGGCTAGTCTAAATACACATCGAAATCACATGATCAGGGATAAACATGGACAATTTAATGAATGAACTGCGCTACTGTCTTTAAATTCTCCAGCTTCATTTCATCCATGCCTGTCTTACTTTTACTTTTTAAACCTATGGCAGTGTTTTCTTGAAGTAACAAGGACATGTTCAATACTGCAAACATGGAGGTTGTCTAGTGCTTGCTTTGACAAAAACATATAAAGCCACACTGATTGTTTCTGGTCAGAATGAATAAATATTTTTGAACTAAGTTGTGTCAGTTTCGTGGAGTTGACATTGTAATTTCTGTGGCTGATATTGCAGAATTCACATCTTTGAATTTTATATTTGGAATGATGTTCAGATTAAACACAATATTTAAGTGATGATCTCAGGTCAGAATAAACTGTTACCCTGCTGTGTTTAATCAAAGCTTGCACTTTATTCATTTTTGTGACCATAAGGAAATCATTTTAGTGCAATATGACTAACATGAAGGATGAACAAGAGCATGCCTTGAAGCCAACAGACTGAATGAAGATCATTGAAATGGCTTTCTGTAGAAAAATGCCTCCTGTTGAACATTAATGCTGTTTACAAAACACACCTACAACATAGCAGCAAGATTCACCCAACGGCTATCTAACAGAAACATGTCATGTCTTTAAAAATAATAATATGAGCTTGAAATCCACATTGAGTGCTTGACAAGTAATTAGGGGTGTGAAAAATACAGAATTTTCTGATTAGCTCAAACTCAGTCAAATACTACTAAGTTCAAGTCTCTGCCCTCGAGCGGAGCAGTGTTCAGTAGCGGTTAAGTTTAAAATGGTAACATTTCAAAATGTAAAAATAACTTTTAACAAATCCAGCGAGGAAAGATTCTGCAGCAGAAGAGGCTGCTTTTGATGCACAATGAAGAAGCATGTAGGCTAAAACACATGGTACAAAATCTCCCATTAGCAAAGAAGTGAAATAGTTCACAACACAAAAAACTTGTGCATAGAAGCATTATATGCAACATCAAATGTGTTCTTTTAGTGGAGTGGCCACATCAGAAGCTTTGGCTATAATCCACTGACTTGGTCACAGAAAATCTACAAAACTCTCAAAGAAGAAATCATAAATCAAGCCATAATGTTTAACAGAGAAGGCAAAAAATAGCAGTGGACCTTAGACAGCCCACAGGCAATAAAGATTTGTGCCAAAATTTGAAGGATGATTTAATGCATATTTATTCATAATCTATTTCTGAAAACGCTGCATTTTGACAACTGCAACAACAGTATGAACCAAGTACAAAATCCTTTTTTCTCAATACAATACCTGACATATATAAGACAGAAAACAACTAAAGCCTCCACGGGGGAATCTAGTCTTACAGTTATGAAAGTTAAATTTGATATGTGGTGTCCATTTTCTTTTCCAGCACAAACAGTGTGTCGTAGCAGTTACACTGAATGCCCTTCATTGTCTGAGTGGGCTTCCGGTGGATTGAGTGTGCTTTGGGCAGTGTTACCCTATTTGATCACTGGTCCTGGAACTGTAAATAATTCAGTTTAGAATAACCACAAGTAAAAATCTCAATTAATCTGTAACCTGGCTTAAAGTTGGCGAGAGGTAAGCACTACGCTCAAAAGTGCAATAGTTATAGTGGCCACATCATTATAAAAGGATTCAGCAATCGAGCTGCAAGCATACCTGTGGATCATGTCGTAAACCAACCTTTCCCAACCGACAGATTCTAACCAGCTCTACCCCCACCCCACCCCTGCCCACAAACTCCAGCACGCACGCAACCCTCTCTCCCTCACCAGGGGCTCCAGCTCCGAGTGCTCGATGAGGCTGAACTCCACGATGAAGTAGTAGTAGTGTTTGTAGCAGGTGTTGATGTGGGCCTCGGCACCCATGCTGCAGATGCTGTCGAAGTGGTGGATGTAGACGTGGACAAAGACACGGAACAGGCGGCTCAAGATCTTCTTGCAGACTTGCTGGAAGTTCTTGGGGAAGGGAACTCCTGAGAGAGCAAGGAAAGCGCTGTCATATTTGGGATGTTCTTCCATTTCAAATCATGGGGTTGTGGAAGGACCACTGTGGTACAGCACAGAACATGGGTGGAACACCCATTCCTCCTCAATTCAAATATTTCTAGAGAATTTAATATTGTGATTTTACAGATATGTGAATGTTTCATATTTTCTTACACTTGGTAAAATGGACACATTTAGAGCATAAACATTAAAGATGTGTTTTCAGACCATTTCCAGCATGGTCTGTACTTGTACCCAGCTGGCAGTTCATCCTAGATAATTCTTCTATGGTAGAGAATTTCATTTGTTCTCTCAGTCTATAAAAGTCAGTTTTCAGTTTTCCTGGATGAAGACTTGGTCAATTTGTTTTAATCCAATAGTGCCCTATCTCTTTGAGATTCCAGGAGAGGAGGCAGGTGACATTAAAATATCACAGAGAAGCACCAAAACAATTTGTTTCAAATGTCACCGTCCCTGTTTAATTAACCTGTGGTTGGCCCCTACTGAGGTATTCTGGGTGCTGCCAAAGGACAGACACCTTAGCTATAAACCTTCGAAAAATATGCCTACAATTATAACTAATTTTGAATTTTGTTATCAGGGTAACTAAGCAACATGAACACAATTTATCTTGTCAAGTAAACTGAGATTAACTATTTATTTTACAATATGTACCATTTTAAATTGCAAGTAATCTGTAATCCACTTATTCTGCAGTAATCTTTCAATGAACTGACAAAGAGTAGGGACTTTTTTCTGCGGTACAATAGCTGTGTCTCACTGATGATATCCACTGGAGGCCTGTGAGAGAAAAGTTCTCCTGCAGGCAAAAAGATTCATACTGATGTCTTTCTGACCACACATACATTCATGAAGTGATTTATTGCCACCTACAGGATTTTACAGGAATATGCCACACACACACACACAAACAAACACTGCCTGGAGGTATGGCCAACCCTGTTTTAAGTTTGTAATTTGAAATTAAAATAGAATTATACAGTGAAATTATAAAGTACATTGAGCAAAATATCCATAAAATTGTCTATACTATTGTACAGTTTGCAATATATGACACATCTTAACACATATTTAAGAACATATGTTAAAATATGAAATATCTGACATTTCATATTTCAGCACAGATTCGGCATTTTGACTCCATCACAAAGAAGGGGAAAACCAACCCACCTACTCGCGTGGGGAAGATGTCCTCATTGTTGATGAGCGTCTCTATCCAGTCCATCAGCAGGTTCATGTACTTGAGGGCCGGCAGCTTGGTGGGCTTCTTGTAGAGGCACCCGTCCTGCCAGCGATACTCGTAGCGTAGGCCGCCCGACATGATTGGGCAGGTGCGCTCGGTGCAGAACTCGCTGACCGTGCCGTAGATCAGGTTGATGCGGTTGAAGAAGTCCACCACATGCACGGCGATCCAGTCGTTGATGTTCTCCCCCTCGGGCAGCTGCACCACCTTGCGCAGATCCAGGCCTGACTTCAGGGAGGCCTGGGCCTTCTTATATAGCTCGAAGCGCTGGGTCCCGGGTTCGAACCTCTTCCGAGGCCGAAAGGTTTTGTCTTTGCTGAAGACTTGTCCAAGACAAAGTGCCATGCTCTTCTATTTTGAAAATAGGGAAGGGGTCCAGGGAGGGACTTTTATAGCTTTTTGGGGAGTTTTATAGGAACAAAGGTTGGTTTTTTTTACTTTCAGAAGACAATGTTGTTTCAAGGTGGAATTGTAGGTGGCTCAGCCTCCGTAGGTTTCAGCCTCTTTAGCCTTCTGTGCCACAGAGTTGAGTAAGTCTAAGACGCAGGCTGGGTAAGTAGGGACATCAATCTGTTGGAATAGAGTAAAGCCCAGAGCAAATTCAGAGGCCTGCATGTCCAGTAAGAAACTATAAAGTTCTGTTCTTTTAAACATCAGCACATCATGAATGGAAGCAATCAGGCAGAAAGAAAATATAATAAATTAAGATTAAGGTCAAAGTTTTAGAAAAAAGTAAAATGCATTTCAATAAACTTGAAAAGAATTTGAATAGCAGCTCAGAAAAAAATAATAAGCCACAAAATATGCACTACTTGGCTTCCTGTGCTCGTTGTACCATGTTTTAGTACTTCCAGTTTTTCTGCTGAACCGAAATAAAAACTGAGCATGTTGTGAGAGAGATTATTTGAAGTAACCAAGACTGAAGACCAGTCCACAGACTAGAGTAGAACGAGCACAAATATGGGTCTTTTTCTGTATTCCCACACATAGCTTGAATCCCCACTAAAGAAACCAGTTTCCTCCAGATGCATTAGTAAAATAGCTGGTCGAGGCTCCAGGAAACAGAGTGGAGCCTTTTCACGTCACCACCATTCAGAACAAAAGCGTAGACATAGGGGGCTAGTAACATGGGTAGCAACCCTTTGGAGCTCTGCCATATGCAATAAATATCCAAACAATCACTATGCACTTTCCTGAACAAAAATAACTTCACCGTGTAAATGAAGGAAGCTACTTCTACTTCACTACTGCCATTTCTTCAGGGAACAGTTTTATTGATTTGTCCCCCAAAAAAGTTTTGAAATAAGTCCACCTTGCCAAGCAATCAGCCAGGTCTAGTAAAAAAAAAGAAACTAAAAAAAAACATACTGGCATCTGGCACAGTCACACGAGTTCATGCACTCCTGGCACTCACCCCTATCAGATTTCCAGCTGTTCCCAAAACACAGGCCAACTATCATTTCATAAAACCACATTCCACGCGCTCTGAATCCTGAGGCTCTTCCCCCGATTCTACATTTCTCCCCCTCGCATAAACGCGAGAGATGTTATTCTATTTGTTTACACAATGGGGCTCGTACGTCAGACGGGATTGAAGCCGATTACACTCTTCCTTGCCCTGCTGCATGAGACTGGATTCAGGGTGAGGATTCAGCAGGCTTTTGTCACAGCTGCACACATCTGCAGCAGAGAGATAAGTAAAGCCAGAGTCCGCACCTCCTCCTTTGGCTGGGGGGAGCGGGGCCGTACCACTGCAAGCACTTTCTCAGATGCTACGTTTCCAAGTCCACTCGGCGACAAAAGCGGGGATTTCTCCGCAACTTCAAATCCAGATTTGCGCTCATGATTTAGTTATGCGGGCTATTTAAAGACACGCCACTCCGCAAGCTCACGTGTTTCTCTGGTTGCTTTTCACGAGCTGGGTAAAAGCTGACACGTCATGAGGCTGCCTGTTTTGGGACATTTTCTCTTGCTGAATGCAGACCGAATTTGGCGCTGAAATGATGGCAGAATTTCAACCGTTGGCTTGTGCTGTGGCAGATCAGGTGGAGGAATAATCCAGTGCCATCAGTGTCATGTGAAGAGACTCTATTTGGGACTGAAGTTAACCTTCACAAAAAAAGGCTTTCATACAAAAGGACAAGCAACAGGAAGGCTTACCCTAAAACACCGTCAAGAGAGTAAGGGTCAGATATAATTGCTCAACAGATTTGCTCAATTGATGGAAAATTTTAATGTTAAATCACATAATTGAACATTTTTATTTTGATGTTTTTTTCTTTTCTCCAAAGCCAAAATTTCATCAAGTCTGGCAGACTGACATGTGCGTGGACCCAGGTGTGAATTGCCAGCTGGTGCCTCTATTCCCTCGGATTACTCTACACCAGCTGAGCTATGCTGTCTCTGTGTCAGACAGACAGCGGTTGTCTGATTGACCACAGCATTTGCTCTAGCACAGTGAGGCAGAGGAAATCCTGCTGGCTGAAACCCACCTACCCTGGTCAAAACTAGTGTCGATTGTACATTTCTCAGTGGGACACTTTGCCAGTGTTACAAGTACAGAATACAAGGATTTGATTCTGAACTGTCAGGTGTGACACTATATAAAGAACTTTAGTTGGATGTGGCGCCAGAGGTCACATAAAAAATATGCCTTATGCTCATTAAATTATCGTGATAGATGCTCTCATAATAACAAGCTTCAGAGCCCATACCAGGAAAGCATTTTTTACGTATAGAGTCATAATACAATTTCAAACATGATTCATACATTACAATCCATATTTTACAAATTCAGGTATGACATTTACCAGCTTACAAACAGAAATTTATGTTGACCAAGATGGGTTTCAGCGGGTAAATAATCATACATCAAGCATATTTCAACAGAGACAGTGTGAATGACAGGCCCTCATAGAATAGCACCAGTCCCAGAGTGCACAGAAATGTACATAAACTGCCCAAAATTATGGATTAACAAAGATGAATTAATTGTAATGAATTCCTAGAACCTAGAAAGTGCAACTGATAAAAAGACAAAAGCCTTTACCATAAGTGCATCATTTAATAAATGTCACAATGCCCCAGGTAACACTGAACATCTCCTCTTTTCAGTTTTTCTCCCAGGGCTGAAAATAGAATCCATTCAAAACCGAAATCAGATCAGTGGTGATGGGGACAAGTAATTCAGTAAATTAAGGGCATGCTATACATCACTAAGATCACTAGAACAGCGGAGGGAAACTGGGTTTTATAGGTCAATGGTAGGGGAGCACTGAAAGCCAGTCGGAGCACAGGCCAAAGTGTTTAGCGCTTGGATCTCGTGCCAGAGCGCATTTGGGAACTGCAAAAGCCATGGACTCGAGCACACAGTTCCCAGCCTTGGGGAAATCAGTGCAACAGAAATTGGTGTGGCTTTGAAATTAAATCAAAATTATGGAAGTTTGATGTTCACAGGTCAACCCAGAGAGGGTTCCCATTCTAAAGTCTCAGTTTGGCCATGAAAATTAAAAGTCATTTATCAACCTGCCCCCAGCCTTCTATGTAATTGACAAGGGCACGCACGCAGACTCACACACACACATACACACACACACACTTTCCTGTGAACGCACAAGGTAGTCAAGGGGGAACATTATGACTCTGCAGGGCCACGTGTACAGATTTTCTTTGTTATTTGTGATACTTATAAAAATAGAAATAATTCATTTCTATTTTTGTAAGTATTTAAACACCATTCTTGAAGGCAGGAAAATAACAAATTAATTATAGTAAACTGAAATTGAAATTTTAATAAAATACTGAATAAGGATTGAAATTCATCTGCAGAGGTGATGATAGAGATGAAGGTGTGTCATGGAGATGTAAATGAGATCTCTGTTACATACAGCAATTAGCTCTGAATACCTTGGGCCCATAATTGTGACATCAATTTCAACTGAATGCATACTAGATCCTCCATGAACAGATGTTGACATTTTCCATCCTGACAACTAACAGTATTTGTGCATCGCCAAAAATAACTACTTGAAAGAATGACTTGATTATCATCGAGGCAAACCTCAATGGTTTATATTAGCATAATCGGCCAAAAGGTCGCGAGAGAGCCAGCAAACTGCGAGGGGGACTGTGATGAGTGTGATCTATGGCCAGTGATGTGGCTCATCGGTAAATTTTAGTTGGAACCTCAACTGGAGCCCTCTACCAGCCTTGGCAAAGGGGTCATCACCATAAAGGCTCCACTAAAATCCCAGCTACGTACATAAATACACAATGGGAAGAAGCAAATGGCATAAGTCACCATTGATAAGCATGAGTTATAAGCAAATGTGATTCGATGGTATGATGTAATTAGCCGGCGCTGTTCGACATTATCGTTCATAATGGTCTGAGCAGGTTGTTAAATGCCATGCAGTGAAAACCAGTGCAACGGCATCCACATCCGCACTTGGGTCCTGTGCCTTTTTGCGCCGGGCCATTCACGGCACTTCCTGTCTTTGTCAGTCCGCAAGCTTGCGCCCCCTGGAACGGTCGGGCCTGCCCTCCTGCTCTGGCAGACGTATGCGTGACACCTGTAAAGCTCCAAGACACCCTGGGGAAAAGACACCTGGCCTGGAAATCTCGTGCAGAATGCCCATTCAGATTAACAATTGGACAATTGCACATCCACTCCTGGACTAGCTTTTCTAGATCTTCGATAGAGGGGAGCGGGGTTCACATGGTGAACTCAGCCAAAACAAGCCACATCAGACGGGCCTTGCATCAAGAAGGCCTGCTGGAAGGCTGTAATCCATCTTTTCGGCAGACACCTTAATTGTTCTTCATCTGCGCAGTCTCTTTAAACAAGTTGCCCCTATGCCTCCCTCAGCAGCCTGCTGTGATTTGTTGCTGTATCAGGTGTCTGAGAAACGTTCCGTTGGTCGACCCGATGTGGCCTACACCCAGGGGTTCACCTTTCCATCACTTGTGAGCCAGGAGGCGGTCTGTGTGGAGCGGCCACTGGACGAATGACCACATCATTAAAAGAAGGACATGAGGTGGTGAGGTTAAACCAATCTGAACCCGGGTCATTCAAAGCCAGCCAACGCCACTTCATTCAGAACGATATCCACAGGGTAGGTCTCCCAGCGTCTGACTGAGCACCAGATCAGGGTTGCCTCAGCAAGTAACAGTCATAGTGAAAACAAAAGCAAATGGAGGGACGTTTAACTGCCACCACTCTTCTCGTAATTTATGTCATACTTCAGCGGCCTCAGACTACAGCATGTCTGGTCACGTTCAGGGGGAAGGGACCGACAGTCGTGATATTTATGGAAACCCCAGGAATTTCCTGACGGTAGAAATCTGAGCTACTCATTTAAAACTCCATACCCAAGTTCTACAACAAAACCCTAAACACTTAAAACACAGAAGAGAAGAGGCAGCAATAGGCAAAACTGAAACAGAGGCAGAGCAGAGAAACTAAGCTAACAGAAAGTTTTAAAACGGTACCTGGTGAAAGTCCTGCTGTGGATGGCTTGGAATTTCAGGGTAGAATCGTGGGAAGGCCCGCTTCTCAACTTTCACTCCCGACTGACAGGAATCCAGCACGTTCAGCTCAGTCCCCTCCAGCTCTTGTGGACACTCCCTCCTTCCCAGATGCCAGCAATCCCAGAGTCTCTAACTTTACTCCCCAGAACAAAAAAGCACAATGGAAAAAAAAGTTGTTTGGCTTTTTTTCCCCCTGTGAGTGATGTCACATCCTGTTTTTTTTATGGCACGCCCCTGCTATCTGTGTGTGTATATGCATGTGTGTGCATGTGTTCGAGAGAACTGGAAGTGGAAACAGGAGGTTCCTCTTATGTGGGGGTGAGAGGCTGAACTACAGTGTCTCTCCGCCCCCCTCCCGACCACACCCCCACTGATCGCCTCATACCCTCAGTGGAGCTGCCCCACATCCTGTCTCTGGCCAGGTCTTGCCCTGGCTGTCTCTCAGGTCCCTGTCAGGCAGAGAGAGAACAGGCATGGTACATTGAGGCTCTGTCAACATCTCTCATTTGCTCTCTCTTCTACAAGCAAGACACCTTTCGCAAATATTGCTGCCATCAACAGTGCAGTGAATTATTCATGTAAACAATCAGAGAATCAACAGAGAAATGTTGAATGAAAAGAATGAATCAGGCAGAATATTTGTTTATTTGTTTATTTAAAGGAATACAGTTTGAAATTGTTACAAAATGTCACTACAATATTTAAATAAAAATTATTTATTTATTTTGGCCTTGATGCCCAAATGCCTCAACAGAGTCAACTGAAAGATTTTTCACACAAAAATAACCGTGTGAACAGTCAACAGCTAAATACGGTTAGGTATATATAATTCAATTGACAATACAGTGGATGAAATATCACCATCTGTCCTGAGAGATATATTTGTGAGGTGAATGCCTACTGTTTTATGGAATGCATTGTCCTCTTCTGATGCTGTGGAGACCTTCTTGACACTGAGAACCTTTGGTGTTTATTCTACTACGGTCAGCAACCAGCTGTACTGCACTGATTCCATTCTTTACTAGACAAGTGATATGCTGCATACTGGTGATAAGGGCCTGCCTTTCTGGATGATGAGATAAATTAAGGTCTGTTTAGATAGTCAACTGGGGACTTAAGTTCACAAATTCACTTTATCGAGTTCCACTGGGTTAAATGTTTTGTTGAAAGAAGTGCACTGTGATAGCTACAATTCATTTCCCTGTACTATGGAGCTGAATGCAAATTTCAAGCTAAAATGATCTATCCATACACTGTAATGTTTTATGTAATTTTACACAATCAAAATAGCACAATACAATAAGCTGAACAAATCACTGATGATATATTAATTTAAAAGATCATTAAAACATCTAATGGAAGTTATAGTATACTTTTGCTGGATTAGTTAAAGATTTAGAAATGAATTAAGAGCTAAGGCCAAAAATCATAACTCATTATGATTCCAAGGAGCTAAAAATGTTTAGAAGGTTAGAACAATATTCTGATTAGTGGTCTTCCATATATGAAGCAAATCTGACTGATTATTTATACAGTAAGTGTTTGACTCTAACAGGACTGATATGTCCAGTTGTATGAGCTCTACCATTTCATTACAGACTCTTGTTGAGTGTTGTTGCTGCATAAATGACCATAAAGCCATATGCTGTTGGTCTCAGTGGTTATTATCTGAAGTGGGTGAGAAGTTTCACTGGGAAGCCCAGTGTAAACTGTTCTGTGATTGTGCTTGATGAGAGTATAAGAACAAGCATGTTGGGCTGTCTTCCAGAGGTACAGGTACTTATTGAGGGCATTGATTTGTGTCATGTGATTGCAGTTATACTGTGATGATTTGCATTTGCTTTCTTTTTTAGCAAAAGCCATCAACCTCAGCCCTGTTTCGATCACGCTTCCATTCAGATTCAGATTCAGATTCAGATCAACTTTATTATCCCACAAGGGGAAATTTGTTTGGTCCAGTGCTCCAGACATAAAAACACTATAAAAACCATAGTAAAAACAACAGAATACACAGTAAGACCGGCAACACAATCATAATAAAACACATTTGATAACATTGAGACGGAATAAAACAACAATAATAATAAAACAATTTTTTTTTTAAATGATAATAAATAGAAACACTCAATCCAAATCAGTAAAATCAAGTTTGATATAAAAATGCAAAAAGTGCTAAAAGACCTGTTGATTAAAACTGCATGTTATACAGGCTGATAGCTTGAGGAATAAAAGAGTTCTTGTATCTCCTTGTTTTGAGTTTTTTTTTTTTTTTTTTTTGTAGGACAAAAATTTACAAATGGAAGACTAAAGAACCATCACAATTCAAGCAAAAATTTGCAATATGGCAGTGGTCTGCAACCCTGGTCCTGAAGAGCCATAGCTCGGTTGGTTTTTGTTTTCACCTAAAAAAAAAAATAGCACCAAATTCACACCCAAATGACCAGATGAAGTGAGTTAACTGTGTAATCAACTGCTGTAAGTACAGAGAAACAATGAGCCTGTAGCTCTCGGGGATCCATGCAGCAGATGTCAGGAAATGGAAAGGAAATGTCAAAAACAAAAAACAAAAAATGTATTATTATGCAAACTCAAACCTTAAGCTTGAAGGTTTTTCAAGATATAGCAACAGACGATGTGTAGTAATGACAAACATACATTTAATTTGATCAATTAATTGAAATATTGGCATTCATTTTGAAAACTTCATTTTAAGAGGTCAACACACAAGTCATTATCTCAGACAACAAAACTCAACTGTTTTCCCAAATGGATAAAGTCCAGTACAGGCATCCAGTTACGGGATTCTCCAGCCCTGCGATATAGTATGTTCACACTTAGGTTGTGGGGAATAGACAGATCAGAATTAATACCGTGTACAAAATTGTGCCACCAGAGGGCATCCAAAACTAAGATTACTGTAGTTCCACTTCCTTTAGCATTATTTTGTCTTTTCAGACGTCATTTTTCTTTCAACTAAAACTAAATAAAGTCTATAGAGACACAAAGAGATCCCTATGTGAAGAACTGATGTGAGGTTTTTCAGGGATATTCAAGAGGTGCACGTGAGCAGATTAAACTGACTACCAACTGAACCTATACAAGCACAGTATCAGTATACATTAAAACAGAACCAGAGTTACTATAGCTCATCTATAAAACCGTAAAACCTAAAGGAGGTGTAAAGGAATTAAAATATTTTCTTTACGTTCCTTCAAAAATTGTATTCTGGTTGAATTAATTTAAAGATTTAGACAGTAGATTATGCTCCAGGTAAACATTACTCAAGGCAGACACAGCAGGAAATTAAACCAGACAGCCTGTTTGTCTTTCTCTTTCACCTACATCCTGTCTGTTTTCTCTTTGGCTGTTCCACTCCAAAGCAATATCTTTCACTGATATTATTGCATTCCTAAGCAAGATGAAATCTAATTTTAATTTTTTAACCTTTGAGTAATTAATTGAGTAATTTTTTAACATTGAGTAATGTGAGCCCATAAAGCAGAAAATATGAAATTCATTTTATGCCAAGAAATCATATTGTTTAAACATTATTTTAACCCTAAACAAATCAAGGCCTATTGTTATCAATTAACGTTTGGGTTAGGTTATGAAAATTTAAAAAAAGTTTTGTTTTATACTGTTCAAATATTATTTCTTCTAAGTGTCATGGTAGTGCTACAACAATATTTTTCAATGTAAATAGATAAATTGGGGTAATAAGCTGATACGTGTGATTTAACAGGAGATTAAACCAGTTGCAAAACAGTTCATCCAAAGGTTAACCAAATGTGAGAGACAGAACTTGCTATTGGACAGGATAAATCTGCTGTCAGGGTTTTCAGGGACATGGACCCAAACGCAGAGTGGGAAAAACACACAAAACTAAAAGGGTAAATATACACAAAGAATTTAATACAAAAAAACTCAGGAACAAACAAAGGGGCCAGGAGGGGCAAAACCACAAACTCAAAAACCAAAAAAAAAACACAGAACAGGCAGGTCAGAAATACGGGCAGGCAGAACACACAAACAGGCAGAAACTCACAAGCAGAAACACAGTCAGAAACACAAACACAAGCAAGCAGCCACATACAAGTCAGGAACAAACACAAGGAACCAGCACCCGAGTCAGGGGAACAAAGAACTTAAATAGACAAGACACAGGTGAACTCAATACATAATCAAACAAGAGGGAAGGGATAACGAGGGGCAGGTGGGGACGATGATTAAATAACGAGACAGGTGGGAACAATGATTAAATAACAAGACAATAATGGAAAGCAATAATACAATTAACACAGGGGAAACCAATGAGGCAATGAACAAAAATACAAAAACTGAGAAGTGCCGCCAACTGGCGGCCCAAAAAGGAAAAATAGAAACAAAAAGACAGACCCATGACATCTGTCAAGTCCTATCCAGCAGGCTGATTATTTTTGTTTTGGTATACATTAGCTAAAATTCCTGTGGTAAGTTGATTTTCATGTTATATTCACACAACATTCACTTAGCAAACTTTCTTACCAGAACAATTTACAAAAGTGGGGATTATCGCAATATTACTTATTAAAATTTGACTCATTTTTGTGGATAGTATCAGTGATACATACATGAACCCACTTTTACTGAACTGTGGAGGAATTATGAAATAAAAGCCAAATAATACTTTTTCTTTTCATATATTTCAAAATGTATTTTTTAATGATATTAACAATTAACAAATAATAAATAAAATAATTTTAAAAATGCTTATCAAACTCTAGACCCCCAACCACCATAATATTATTAAAAATTGAAATGAGCAAAAATAATTCTGAGCAATAACACTGGATTTATGTTAATGGACATGCTATAGTGATCTGAGTCAAAGATCTGTGTAACCTATGGTTTTCATGTTTCCAATTCCTGTCATTTCCAAAATTCTTCCAGGTCATAACAGTTTTCGCGATTTTAGTGATGCAATAATCCATTACTCAAGACGTGTAATTTCACCATAGTCTGCTGTCATCTCAACTCCACCTTTTTTC
The DNA here is from genome assembly GCF_018555375.3 of Anguilla rostrata. NCBI lineage: Eukaryota > Metazoa > Chordata > Actinopteri > Anguilliformes > Anguillidae > Anguilla > Anguilla rostrata. The sequence continues at coordinate 12,240,724 of NC_057936.1, forward strand.
GGCCTCGTCCCGTTGCCTAGGGGTTGGGTCGGATCATTTCCACTGAAGAGGGAAAGGAGGCGTGTCATTGGCAGACCCGCAGTGCTTGGGTGAATGTTTCTGTCCTTCCGAACTATCCGATCAGCTCTTGATGTGTTTTCAGGTGGGTATCTCATAAAAGTGAGGTTTTTCCGCAATTGCGATGTTTTAGCCTAAGTCTCAGGTCTTTTTCATTTTTTATTTTATTAGTTCTTCTCAAGTCAAAAAGCGTAGTCTACTGTACAGAAGACAATGGAGTACTGTATAGGTCGGCGCCTTTAACGAGGTTCTGCTTGCTACAACGTGCAACGTTCCTTGTGCAATTATGTTCATGCATTGGTTCAATAGATCTCTCAAATGAGAATTTTCTCCTTTACATTAGGCAGACAGCGTATGAGTAAAGTTTGCGAAATATTTTAGACGATTTGCGACAGAAAATATGCAAATCAAAGGGCAAAGTAGCTCATACTACCGGTTAGCAATGTGCGATTAGCAATCTATGATTTCCTTTTCAAATCATGTAACTTTATGGCTAAAAACACATAGGCCTAGTCCTTTCTACAATACGATTGTAGAATTATAAATCTGCCTATCGTTATCGGCGCTAATACTTCTGTTCTTAGGTAGCCTAGTGTACCATGTTTTTTCAGAGTAACGGGGAATGTGTGCTGGTAAGGAACTGATCTTTACAAGAAAGTTTCTTTTCAAAATGACCGTTCGCTCAACTATGACCATTTTTTATGAGATTGTTTTATATTTTTGCATATTGACATTTCGATTAGCTATATTACACAGCATTCGTTCAATATACAAAATATGCATACAAGCATGTTGATCAGAATAAACACTACACACCCAGGTGTTCTCTTTTCGTAACGTGATCATATTCCATTCAAATATTTCTTTTTGAGGAAACCTGCTTTTGAACAAAGCTGTGTATGCCTGTCTCAGGTTTCCCTCCAAATTAGTCTTCTTTCTTTCTCGCTTTCCCCCTGCTCTCTGTTTCTCTCTATCTCTCTCTCTCTCTGGGTCACATCATTGGCAACATCAAATCTCTCAGCAACATTTTGAAAATAGACTACATAATAGTAGTAATGATTGAAATGGTCCACAGAGTTAATTCTGCAAAAAGGGAACTGTTTAAAATGCAAGGCTGGGCAGGAAATTACATTGAGTGAGTGATACAATGCCAAAAGCTGCTGTTGTATGAAGTAGTGGGGGATAATGATGGACGGCCATCCACGCAATTTACAGTAAAATCTGTTTGAGGATTTGTTTTGTGACCCACTTTCAAATGTGGTCCATTTATACAGCAGTTTATTTCTTGGATTTACAGAGGAACTCTTAATTGTTTCTGTATCAAGCTTCAGTCTTTCAGGAAGTGAGTGGGCGCTACCTATTAATACTGTCTTTGTTGTTTCACTTACAGAAGATCAGTAAACAGTCCAGAGGAAAAGGACCATCTACTGGTGGAGCAAGCTCAAGTTCTAGCAACTAGCTTTTGGTGAGTGCGAGGACTTAAAGTCAGTCTGTTAAAATGGTTTGAGGACAAGGACTGAAATATAATTGTGTGTAAACCGCTCAAACCCTCCTGGGCACAGTGGAATGTGTACTGTTATCTTAAGGTGACAGTGTTTAGTATTGGCAGCATGTGTGGACACTCCCTGTAAGCCTAATGAAGGGTGTCGGCCAAAACCAATAAACATTAATGATGGTGATTTTGTGGTTGACTAGTACGGATGTTGCATTGTACTGACTTTTGCAATGGTTATTAGTTTACAGTGTGATGTATGAACATACCAGGACCTAGCACATCTGAGTTTACTGTGTTTGGCTTCAGATTTGATAGGTGAAAAACCACTACAAGGTTAAGTGTGCTACTTCTCTGCTGACTTAAAGGCTGAACTGTTTGCGTAACTGATATGATTGAGATACCTACTGTATGTGCACCTAGGGCTAGTTTGTGACTGCAATGGCAGGTGTGCTGTGTTACCTGTAGGGATGGTGTCCTTGAAGCCTTTGTAACCACATCAATGGATGTTTTCACTCCTGTACTCACAAAACAGAATAATTCAGAGTTTAAACCTGGTATAATTTACCCTGGAAAGTTGTACATTTGGAAACAGAATTGTATGATCCGGTATTGGAAAACAATGCTTAGTTCTTTAACATTTCTGTTTGATTGCCAGCATTCTAGATCACCAATTTGTGGCCTCATGACTTTCATAGTTGTTGATCCAAGTTATGCTAACATTTCATTTTGTGCTTTCAATAATCAACATTTTCCACCTCAAGTAAATAATTGGTTCCAGGATGTGTTTTCTTTGTGTGATATTAAAGGGTCTTTTTGCACAGAGAAAAAGTTAAAGGAAAAAATGTAAAGACTTCAGGAAACTTGCATGATCTTTGGATGCTCCTGAATGAACTGTGGGAAGCCATATCCCAAGCATTACAGAATGGCTTCCCATACGTAATACAATTATTAGTATTTTTGAAGATATATCGAGATTTCGTTTGGTACATGTTTTTTTCAGATGTAGGCCTATTTAAGTTTAGTGCAAAACTAACTAAAACTGTCTAGCGGCATATTTTCAGACAAACTACTGTGATTTTTTCAAAGGTCACTATGGAAGTAAGTCTGGAATGAGGGGGTTAACAATCTCACCTACTTCTTATTATTCATGAACTAGCAGTCTAGCGTTTAGCAGGAGTTGCAGCATTGCTTATGTTAGACATATAACAAAGAAAAGCTGTCTTCAAACATTGGAGGTTGAATGAAGTTTGTCTTAGGTAAATTCAACACAGAGTTCACGTTGGGATTGGTGTTGGTTTCCGTTGTTGTGACAGTGACATCTTAATGAAAGCATCTGACACAGGATTGCCCTGAGGCAGAAGCATGGAGATGTCAGTTGAGTGAGAGAAATTTACATTAAGGGGCCAGTGAAAGGTTTTGCCCTCCTTGGCTGTGCCACAGCTCTTCCTTTATACTGTTGTGTGTAGTGTTTATACTGTACTACTTTTAGCACTGTATGAGCTGTATGATGCAAACATTAATACCAAATTTTAAAGATCGACATATCTGTACAGTTTGCTCAATATAGTACAGGCCATCAGTTTATTCCTTTACGTTAATAAAGTGGTATTTTCATACTCTTACGCTGGAAGGTATTATTTCCACAACCAATGCATGTGGCAGTCATATGCCTTTTTTTTAAAAAAAGATTGCCTCCCAGAATTTTGTAATCATTCATTGTTCAAATACACACAAAAAAGGAGAAAAAAAATCAGGGATACTTGTAGCACATCACATGTACCAAAAATAGATGAAATCATGAGTGGTGGCTGATCAATATATGCTGTTATTGATCTACACTTGCTGAAAAATAGTATGTTGAAGGCAGTGTTACTTAGGCAGGGTTGTAACTTATAGCCTTTTGGTGTGTGCTAGTTGATAATGTCATGTCAATGTGAATACATTCCTACCAAAGCTGGCCAAATTCAGATTGGCCTAATCTGTAGTTTTGTAGTGCCCTGTGTTGCATTCCAGCTTCTGTTGAAATGGCTTCCTTCCTCAGTACGACATATTACCGAATGAAATTGTTTTTAAACTGACATTCATTTGATATTGAGTATTTTTTTATTTTATTTAAACCCCCATTGGATTAATCCATCAGAAAATTTGAACCTTTATTTTAGTACTTTCTTCTGAGACAGCCGGTTGCATTCCCCATATTTTCTCCATGAAGGCAGGATATTTTTGCCTTTATTTTTCTACCTTTACTGAAATGAACGATAGACCTAAAATATTTTTCTAATAAAAAACTTATCTTCCTGTGCTACTTCTTTAGACCTGAGGTTGTACGCATTCTATTAATACCTACCATACTTTGGAAAGTTTTTTTTTCTGCTGTGGCTCTCTCATTAGCTATTTATTATTTAATCATGCTGCCTTTGTCACTTGTTAAGAGAGCTCCTGTGAAGCATTACCCTTTGTTCAAAATCGTTCCTCCTGCATGTTTATCTTTTTCACAGTAATCACCAAGATCTTGCATAGTTTACTGTAAGGAAACCTTCAAAAGAAAATAAACATGAATTCTTGTTCACAAAAATAAGCTGAAGGCTGAAGTAACAGGATCTGATAATGTTCTCCTGAACCTCAGGAATTGTGAGTAGGCTAACCCCTTATGTGCATAGCGATGAACGCTATCCACTCTGTGTAAACTGCTTAGATCTTTGGTTTACATTATAATTCTCTAGCTTATCAGTGAGCTGATCATTATTTCAGAGAATGTGATGTAAAAATATGAGTTATTTTAGTGGATCATTTTCGCTGTCTTATCACTAGATAAAAATATATCACCCTAATCTCAACCATATCTTTACATATTGTTGGAGACTAGATAGACATTTTCTCTTGTTGGCCATACTTAAATTATAATTTGATATGGCCTTGTCATTGGCATTGCAGTTTCTTGTTTTTAGTACAATTTTAAAATACAATGTAGCCTAATGTGAAGTAAATTCAGTGGAACATGTTACAAGTTCAAGTAGTTATTTGTTACGTATATTTGTTGCTCTTTGACAGTTCTACAACAGACAGGTCAGACTGATTATTCATTGTGAGGAATGTTGGTGCACAAGCTGGAGGTATTCATAGTGACAATGTATGTAACCTCAAATATGAAGTATAGATAGAATGCCAGTTTTGAGACCAGGGACAAATGTGGTATTCCTCAAACTGCAAATAGATTAAACAAATGAGTGTTTATTATTGATAATTATCTTCATTGAAACTCTTTAGGTTTATCTACAGAACATAATTTATTGGCAATGTTTAGAACACATTATAGTCATTCTGTCTGGATCCTTGGGATCAAAATGATTTATTACTGGTGAAAGCGGACAACAAACAGCAAAAATCAAATCAAAGTACATGGCTAGTGTTGTTCAACTAACTTTTATTTCCTCTTAGACCTTATTTAGACCAACTTAAACCACATTCCCACTGCTTTGAGAAAACAGATGTTGATTTTAAAAAATTTCAGTTGAGGGGAAATCTGTGTCATTGCAGAGAAAATACATTCAAGGAGAGTTACATTTCCATCCTTTCCACAAGTTAAGTAGTAATTATGTTATAGAGAAGTTACATTCATCCAATTTAGGATTGTCCTAAATCTAGTTGGTTAGATTTGTCCTAATTAACTTTAAACTGGATTTTAGGTCACCATGCTTGTCAGCCTGTGACTTTTTAAAAATATATACTTCCCAACTGCAGAATTATTTAGATCTTTCGATTAAACGAAGACGTGGAACAACTCTTATGTTCACTAATGTTATCTGTAGGTAGGCCGCAGCTGTCAGCAGGACAGTATTTCAGGCCCAGAGAGCCTGAATTCATTCACTAACCTTATGTTTTTTTAACCAATCAAGTGAATGAGGTCCTGGCCATATTCTGGGCTATCCACTGCTGTGCTTGAAGTCTTAAAGTGGCTTCATGGCAGTGAGGCGGCATCACATTCCAGTTACCAAACAGTTAGATGCCTGCTCCCTCAGCTTCACATGTGTTCACTGTAGCGGTTAGCTATGCAGTGCAGTGATTAGCTATGAGGTCCGGTTCCTAGGCTTGACACTAGGCCTTTCCAAATGTCATATTCATTTGAAAACTGTATAAATAGACATTTTTTTTCTCCAGAGAGGTAGTAATGGCTATTCGTGTGATAATGCAATAATGGTGTTTCTGTACAGAATTCACCAGGAGAAGCCAAAGAGTCCAATGTGTGCAGGATATTTAGAGGGACTTTCCATAACTAGAAACTCTCCCTCCTACATGAAACATCTTGCAGGGAAAAAAACAATTTGGACAGAGACAGCCCCAATGGCAATTTCTTGGAAATGTGGTGATTGTGATTGCTTGCAAGGCATTCAGGCACATTAATAGATTTGTGAGAAATATTGTTTGAGATTTTCCTGTTACAAAATAACTTTGAGATTTTATCCAACTGAAAATATTTGCAGTTTTCAAATATGTGTCAATGTGTGGCTCTTTTTCCATAGCTGTGAAACAGCCCACTTAAGAGAAAAGGTGCTAGCAGTAGCATTGTGTGGAATGCGGTATGTCACTTAGCTATTTAACAGTGGTCTTGTCAACACAGTCTCAGAATTCCGGCAATGCCATTGTCATTTCCATGAAAACATCGATGTGTGTGTGCCCTGGATATTACGTGGTGACACAAATGGAATTTGGGTAGCTGCCATTATGTTTGATCAGATAAAAATGTAACTAGTATTAACACACTTAAGTCCTTGTGCAGAGTCTTGTGATAACTCTGCTATTTCTGTCCCTTGAGGTAAAGACAGGGTTATCACCGAGCACGGCTATCAATGATAGACTTGGCCTGTGCACAGAATTCCTTCAGCTCATCCAATCGTATGTCTTGTTTGTGCCTCCCAATTTCTTCTCATTTGTTACTTCAGGGAATGAAAAAAGTTGGAAATTGGACCAATTGAATTTGCGCTGTCATGGGGTCCCACTTCCAGACATCATCCACCTTATTATCCGTGGAGCAGGAATGAAAGGAAAAAAAGGTTTTTAGGAGTAGGTTTGCGGTTTTGAGTTGTGTGTCCCTGGCACATGGAACTAAGGCTTTTGTCACTGTTGGTCACGTTAGACAGACTGGCCTTTGCCATGTCGCACAATGCAGAGTGATGATTGCCCCTCTGTCTGCGGGTGCAGTGGAGCCAGGGTGGCATCGCTGCTGTGTGGCACTGCCCTGGAGATGCAGTAAGAACACAAAGGGATGCCACAGTCACAGCTGTGTGGGCTGTTGGGGTGGATGCCAGCAGCTGATTGGTGGAGAGGGCTGTGGCCTGAGACGGCACTCTTAATGGGTGTCTTATGGAAATCCATCCTGCAGCTGTAGCTCTCTCTCTCTCTCTCTCTCTCTCTCTCTCTCTCTCTCTCCCTCCCTCCATCCCTCCCTCCCTCCCTCTCTCCTTCTCATTCCCTTTCTCGGCATCTCTTCTCTGGCCTTGTCCTGTGTGCAGGAATGCAGAGGCTCTTAATTGAGATTCACAACGCACAAATGTCATTGTTCCTCCCCTCGCTCATCTTCAGACGTTCTGAAATCCAGTTTGTTGTTTGTAGATGCTTGCAAATTTATAAGCTGGATCAAAATCAAACATCTAATGAAGCAGGATAAGTGAATGCGATAACATTTTATGAATAATATCACTTAGGCATGTTGATCATTAATTGCTTGAATGCCCTTTTTTACAGAATAACCTCAAAGGATTAAAACCACTGTTTAAACGTAAAGAAATCTGCACTAGATAGAAGCATCAAAGACATTATGAATTCATAGAACTGCCTCATTTTGGCCAGAAATGCTTTTTGTTCTTTTTCCCCTTTTGCTATGAATTCAGTTTTCTGTTACCCATATTGACCCATATTATCAGTAAACCTCAGAATCTAATCAAATGTCAAATTATTTTTAAACCATTGTCATGAGAGCAATTTGTATTTAGGTTAAATTATTTTTAATTGATGAATTCTTTTGAACGTTTTAGCCAGTTATGTTTTATGCTGAGAGAGGACATCGAGAGTTGTAGCATTGCTGTTGATTTTGATTTAGAATGGACCATAAAGCAGTATGGTGCCGCAGGACAGTCCACTGTGTCTGTGCCTGTTCTCAAATCAGTTGGAGGATTGGGGGCAGCTGTAGCAGTAATGTGCTTTTCGCTGGTTCGAGTTAATGGTTAGCGGATGCTTGGGAGAGCCTGTGCAGTGATGTGTTTACTTGCCTGCTTGGTTTAACTTCATTCCTCTCTAACTTTCCCCACTGTATTCTGGCGACCGTTCTAACTTTCCCTGCTGTACTCTGAGGACCGTTGTAACTTTCCCTGCTGTACTCTGAGGACCGTTCTATCTTTCCCTGCTGTACTCTGGCGACCGTTGTAACTTTCCTCGCTGTACTCTGGTGACCGTTCTATCTGTCCCCGCTGTACTCTGAGGACCGTTCTAACTTTCCCCGCTGTGCTGTAGGGAACATGCTAGCAGCTTGACATAACTCAGAGACATGCATGTTAGGTGCACTACTGCAGTTGCCCTTGACCAAGGCACTGGCCTCAGAACTGGAGTTGGTCCCCGGGCGCTGCACTGTGGCTGCCCACTGCTCCTAAGTAACTAGGATGGGTCAAAATGCAGAGGACAAATAACCCCACGGGGTTCAATAAAGTATATCTTTATCTTTAGCTTGGCATGGCCAGTTGTACCTTTTACAGATCCCTTGTCTCCCCTGCAGTGTTTTTTTTTCTGCTGTGACCTTGTAGTCACTGAAGTAGGCATCAGCACTGATGTTATATTCCATCACAGACAATGTGATTTCCGCACTTTTTGTGTGAATTGCATTATATCGGCCCATTTTAAATTCAGTTTGCTTCTTCATGTTTTTTAAGTGTTGGCGTGCATTTCTTGTCTTTTTATTTTTAGCACGCGAAGGGTCGCATCCGGTTCAATGTGCTGTCAAAGCTTTATAACTCAAGAACTAATAAAAGTTGGTTCAAAATCCCAAACCATAAAACCATAATTCACTGGTAAAAAGGAAATAGACGCCGCTTTTAGAAGTGCCTCTAATTGAATGGACTGTATGAAAGAAGAGAGTTCTGTCTCAGCAGGTTCTTTAACTCTCAGTGTAAATATGGTATATATTGTTATTGCATGTATATTTTCATGATGTTCATATAATATTATTCATTATTCTATTATTCTACACAAGGCTACTGAGGAGTACTATTGTTCATTGTAATGTACCTTTGGAAACAGTCGGGCAGAGGGAAAGGTTGAAGTGGAACGTGAAATTCACATGTCTTGCTGTTACACTGAAGCATTACATAAATGCAGGCAAAATGACTAGTGCAAGAAAGACTCATTTTCCACACTGATATTAATTATAGCTTATGCTATGATCATGTTCTGTTCGTTGTTGTTGTAACTGTGCATTTGTAATGCAAAGGGGTCATGTTTTTATTTCTTAAATGCATGTGTATAGGTTTAAATTATTTAAGAATGAATGTGTGGCAGGGGGACACTGGCGTACTTCAGTCTCTAAGATTTACCAACAGAGCTAAAAGATAGTTGAAAGTTGAAAGAACATGTTATGAATAGTAGTAGATGTAAACATTTGTGTTGTAAGAGCATGCATACCAGAGTGAATGCCATTCATAATAAACTATTGCATAACAGGAATGCTTTACCTGCCTGCGGGAATCCAGCTGTGGACCGAAATGTGGCTCGATGATGTGTCCTCACTGTCTGCTCTGATTCAAGAAGCTTCAAGAATCCCTCATTAAGATAAGCATCACATTGCAATCACTAATCAGACATGATAACATATCTCCCTTCAAAAACATGACATCAGAGAAGATTAATATTTCATAAGGTTAGCAAAACTTTGCTTAAAGCCCATTGGTAACTCAGACAGGATTGGAATGTGCCTAGGAATAAATTAATAAATTTGTCCTTGACATTGACAGATTTTTTTGTCGTAAATACAGATTGACAAGTTTAGAAATCACCTAAATGAACTGGCCAAACTGAGGGGGGGGAAAACTGATTCAATGCGGGCCTCTGTTGCTGCACAGGCAACATGTTTTGGTTGCTCACGGTTGTGATAACCTTGGCAATTCTGTTTGGTCCCCTTAATAACACCGCAGCTGCTGTATTGAAATCTGATATGATAGCTACAGAGAACAATTGCTAGTGTTTAGCTTTCAGTCCACAAAGACACCATGTCACATTGTAGGGGCGCTGGTCAGGAAATGTAGGCCACAGGGCTAGGAAGCAAGTGGCTGAAAGTTAGCAAAATTGTCACAGATGTTCAAATACTGGGGGGAAAAAAACAGGAAATGGTTATTGTAGAACCACAGGAAACACAATCTGAAAAAAGGGCTCCACGGTTGGGAAACTGTTCATGTCAGTGTGTCACCCCAGTGTGTCACCCCAAGAGGGGCGAATGAGAAGCCCCCCCACCAACACCCCACTCTACCCACGTCACTTTCTCCAGCGCTGTGAAAGCTCAGAAGGATTTGATATGCATTTCCATGCAGGTACAAGCACGCAGGACTTGGACCCCTGTTAATATGCTGTGGAAGTGTTTGGAACCGCAAGCCGTCTCTGGGCCAAAGAGCGCTCTGTGAAATTGAGCAACCAGCGGCAGGCAAATGAATGACGTTTTGAGTGCGCTGTGAGGAGGTGGCCCTGTCAGGTTGGAGCTTAGACTGTAAAAACAATATATATATATTGACAAAGTGACAGTGGCGGCAGCCATTGACTTTCCCTGGGCTTGCAAAAAGTACTGAAGCCATGGAAGTTTTTTGTGCCAACGTGTTGTACAAATTGGAACCCGAGACTGGAGGTAGGGAAAAGGGTGACCCTTCTGTGGTCATGAAGTCCAGGTTGTCCACTGAGCATGTGAGATACTCCCCTCCCCAGTGATGCACAGCGATGCAAACTGTCCCTGATTGTTCCACAGAATATTAAAATGGTGTCCACATGATACAGTAACTTAACATATTGGCACGTGGGGAAACAGACAAAGAAAAAAGACCTATTGTGACTACATGTTCTTGTGAGAAAAAAATTGTTGACTTATTTTGACCGCATTGGTACCATGGACTGAAATTGGTGGCTGAAAGACCTGTCCTGGCACTAGAGAACAATGGGCCTCATTCCCCAATATCTTCCTAAGTTTCTTCTTAAATTTGTTCTTGAGAAAGATCCTAAGAAAAGTCTACGTCAGATTCACGACGTGTTCTTAAACCGCAGAATTGTTCGCACATGTGTTCTTAAAATGATGAATCCCATTGTCCTCGTAAATGGAAAGCGCGTGCCAGTTGTTCCTAATTAACATAGGTAAACGCCCTGCCAATCCCCATAAAAGGGCATGAGACTGCAGGGCCGTATGCACACACAGAAATCAAAAATAAAAGTTCAATAATCAATAATGCCCAAACAAAATGTAAAGACGGTGGAGCACCGGACTCCAAACGTAAGAAAAACAGTAGTTCTAAAGTGGAGGTATTGCTGCAGGAAGTGAACAGCAAACGACCTGTCATATTTACCCTCTGGTAAATATGACAGGTCATATAACCAGTCTTACCTTCTGGTTTCCTCCAACAGTCCAAAGACATGGAGGTAGGCTAATTGGAAACTCTAAATTGCCCATAGGTATGACTGTGTAAGTGAATGGTGTGTGTGCCCGGTGATAGATTGGCGGCCTGGTCAGGGTGTATTCCTGCCTTTCACCCAGTGTACAGTGGGATAGGCTTCAGCCCCTCCCCCCCATGACCCTGCCAAGGATAAGCGAGTACAGATAATGGATGGATGGATAGTTTGAGAAACCAATTGCCTTGAACCATTGAGTACAGCAGCTTTATCTAAGTATTCACTTAAACAGCGAATATTTACATTTTTCATTTGAACTCTTGTTTCTATAATGAATATATTAATATTTTTTTTCATTTTTTTAAAAACTTGGTTAAATAACGTTTTAAATTTTTTTTTTAAATGATGCTTCTCAGTTCATTTAGTGAAATTGCACTTACTTGGTCTTACTGTGTGGGGGAGGTGCACGAGACGTTTGCCTGACTGCTATGTATGCTGACCGCCACACACACCTCCCAGCCAGGTGGCTGGATGAGTTGAGCCTGCTGCCGGGAGACGGTTGAAATGGCACTGACCTTTGGCCGGCTGACAGCGAACCAGGGTGAGCCGCACATGTCTCGTATGCTGGCAGAAGCACTCTGCATCCACTGATTTCATGGCTGGAATTTTACCAGCAGGCTGCAGCTGGTGCCTAAAGAACTGGTGAACGTGTTGATTCTTGTCGGAATGCCTCTTAAACATTGCGTATCCGTGAGTATAAACAATAGGGAGCATCTTCTTTTTTTTCTTCTTCTTCTTCTTCTTCTTCTTCTTCTTCTTCTTCTTCTTCTTCTTCTTATTATGATTATTATCAGACAGAAAAAAACATTGACATTGGAGGGATTGTTTTCTCACAAGGGCTTATTAGGGGAGATATTGGTGACAGCACATCCCACATGGAATCGTGCATTCCTAATTCCTATTCTTACATTGAGAGTATTCATTTCATTTGGCAGGGTTATTTGTCCAAAGCCTCTGGTTACAGATTCCAGGCTTTCAAGAACTGGACCACTGTCTGAAATGAATGCAAGCCAGTGAAGAAGGTGGAAACCGTATCAGCTTATAATGAAAAATAACAAATATAAATGCAAGTGTTAATGGCTCTTCGGAGGATTTATCTGCATAAAGAGCCATATCCATAACAATATAACCTGCTAAAATATTTTATTTTCATAGCAAGCTGATGTTCTGTGGCTGGAAACTTAAGGCTACTAGATTACTACCACCAGTAGTGGCTTTTCAGCTTGGAATAGAAGGGTCACACGATACCTGCGTTCATATTTATTATTTTTGATATTTCACTGAGAAATTTCTGTAGAAGCTGAGAAGGTTTACATTCTCCTTTGACTTGAATTACTTTTGGTTTGCTGCCCAGTATTTACTAACCTGGGATCTACAACCAGAAACCTTGAAGAGTGGATTTTGTCAAGTCAAATGAATACGTAAAACGAAGGTAAAAAAGGGACATTTAAAGTTTCATTTTGAACTTTTATTTGAAATTCAAACTTTTATTTGATTTTCAATTACAATTTTGTAATACATTGTTAAATTCCACATGATCTGTTTGCTTCGTTGATAATCACATTGATCGCTATCTTTGTGTTGCTTCATCAACATGCAGGCTTTGCATTTCACAAGTAAAACAAGTTGCTTAATCACTGTGGCCCGCAAAATGAATTACTCATACATTTCAGAGAGAAAAGAGTAGTTTTTACTTCACTCAGACAGAGGCAGAAAAGGAATCACAGTACAGAAAATGTCGTAGCAGAGGCTCAGTCCCTCAAATGAATGGGTTATATACGACTATATGTCATATATGGCTTGAGATTCAGCTGCCTTATGGACTGCACCACACATCTAGCCAAGCTTTGGGGCGGAAGTGTAGCATAATGGGTAAGGAGTTGGTCTTGTAACCTGAACGTTGCAGGTTCCTCAGTAGGACACTGCCGTTGTACCCTTGAGCAAGGTACTTAACCTGCATTGCTCCAGTATATATCTAGCTGTATAAATGGATACAACGTAAATGCTATGTGGAAAAAGTTGTGTAAGTCACTCTGGATAAGAGCATCTTCTAAATGCCTATAATGTAATGCTTTAATCTTCTTTTCTATCCATTATTTATTCCTGTGTCTTCCCGTGTGGAATATACAATCACATTTGTAAACCTGTCCCATTGATGCAACATAAAGTGAGAAGAGCACAAAACAAAATACAGGTTCAGTAAAGTGTCACCATGTTCACCTGACATGAACCCAGTGGAGCAGTGGATGGTGCTAGATCAGTGAATACCATATCAAGGTATTCGCATAATATTCTCACTGATCTCAAATACACAGCTTTCTGAATTACTGCATTTTAATGGAAAATGGTGGTTAATTGTGCCACTAATGGTGGCAGGTCCTGTTATCTGCAAGAGGGCTGTATCTGTCACAGTTTGAGTGGTTTTTTCCACAGGTGTGCTAAACTTTACCTCGTTAATATTTGAGCCCTATTGTCTGATGAGGGATAGGGTTTGGCTGCTGAGTAAACAGCTATAATTGACACATCTGAAAAAAAAGGCTTTCGTGTTTTGTGAAATAGAAATGATTTGTTGCGGGCGCAGATTTCTCGCATTTTTTACATTTCGCTGTAGTTCAGGGCTCAGCCACTACAAGCAAGCTACTGGTCAAGCATCCAGATAGCCCCTCTTCTCCTCCTCATTTATGCCATGTGCCTGAACAACAGGTAAAACAAGCTCTGCTGGTTTTAAGTGAAACAGTCTGCAGCCAGTGGGCTAGGGAGACCATGTTGCTCTGGGAAGTCACTTCACAGGGCTGTAGTTCTGATTATTAAGTACACAGCCGTATATAATGATAAGGTCATTCAACCCATCTAGGTATGTCATATACTTGCATTCTATAGAGTACCCAGAACTGAGTCAAGTCTGGACCTGAATACCCTCAGGATCTCTGTTGCTTCTACATGATCTGGCAGGCTGTACTAGGCATTGAAAATTTTCTTCCTAAAAATATTTCCTACCATCAGTACAGAGTGCTCCTTTAGCTAATTTCTATATGTGCCCCGTTGTCCTGTTGACAATCCTTTGTATTTCAGTTTATTAATTCCTTCAATCCATCCATCCATCTATTATCAGGCAGAAATACACTCAGGACAGGCTGCCAATCTATCGCAGGTCACACACACCACTCACTTACACACTCATACCTATGGGCAAATTAGAGTCTCCAATTGGCCTATCTGCATGGTTTGAAACTGGAATACCGGGAGGAAACCCATGCAAACTCCACTCAGAAAGGCACTACTGCTCTAATCCCTTCAATAAAAAACTTAATTTGTCCCTCATCTGTATCCTTTTGCTGAACTTCAGTAGAGTGCGTCTTTGGTCTTTCCCTTGTAACTTTTACGCTTCATGGCTGAAACCAATTTAGTTGCTCTACTTTGTACTTTGTGTGGTGCCCACAATTGCACTCTCAGAACTGCACACCATGCACATAGGAATTGTTATTGTACCACAAGCCATGTGTGGTGCCTGATGGAGACTATGGATATAGCTCTTTTGGGCAGTATGGAAAACGTGCCCTCGAGCAGCAGTTTAACTTATCTTAGTTTTGTTATCTTATCTTTGTAATGTGACCCACTTGCAGGAAAGTTTGAACATTTTGGCATAGGGAACTAGATTTCTGGTCATAACGTCTTGGTACTTGCTAGAGTTTATGATTCCACTGGCCTTTAACAAAAGCTCCAGGACCTGTAGATGTAAATGGCCCTGTGCCATCAAAGATCCATCACCATATTTCACTATAGGTATTGCATTCTTATCCACATCAGCACCCTTCTTCTGACACCAGACCCATCACTGACCAAAAAGCTCAATTTGATCTCTTCTGGCTGTAAACTTCCAATGAAAGTTCCCGTGTCATTTAGTAATTTCCAAATTCTCATTTTTGTTGATTACCCTCAGTCGAGGGTAACTGGCAGCTCTTCCAGGAAGCTTTTCTGCATATAGGTAGCATCTCATGGTAGACTTGGAGACTCTGGGCCATATTTACCAATGATTTGCAGGGCTGTTATAGATGCTAACGAGACGAGACATATTGCTTTTCTATATTTACTATCATGCTGCACCGGAGGTTTGTGCATGTAAAATGAGAGAAAAGCAGCACCCCTAAGATTTGCGTGTTTGGGTTAATGCATATGTATTTTAGAGCTTTCTGATGTTAGACCCCAAAAATATGGGAGGGGAGAATGGAAATTTATGCATATGACCTGCTAAAGCTGATTTATAATACGGCAAATTTATGCCTGTTTTTTAATGTCTGGGAAAAGCAGGTGTTAACTTCTTTCTGGCACAAGATTGGCATGGCGACAGTTGCCGTTCTTAGGAGAAGACGTCTTCAGCCTGGTAGAATACGTTTGAATCCTAATCCTAATCTCCAAAATGTGCTGGGTGCAATTGACTGCATGCATGTTCACCTGGCTGATACCCCCATCAGCAAATGAGCTTGTGTACAGAAACAGAAACAACAGACATTCTATGAATGACCAGATTGCATGTGACTACCATAATGTCACCAAATATGTGGTTGTGGTTGAAAACTGGACTCCTTCATCTACAGCATACTTAAAACGAAATAACTTTTTTTCCTGTTTTGACCCGTTGTGAGCAGGTGATAAACAAAAAGACGTGGTGTTTTGAGATTGTACGGCGTGGTTTGTGCAAGCCCCTAGTGCTTGGTCCATCCAAATATGACGTGGTTGGTTGTGTCTCAGTTGACTGGCCGGGGGGGCAGAGTTCATCTTTATTTTCCTGTTCATCTCATTAATGTACTGTTCCGTAGCAGGTTGTGTCTAGATGGGATACAGGAGATTTCGGGAAGTGGTGTCCTGTCCAGTGGGTTTGCAACGATAGAAAAATTTAATCAGGCTATATTCATCCTTTCAGAAGGAATGTTGGTGCAGTGGGTAGCGCTGTCGCCTCACAGCAGGAAGGTCCTCGATTCTAATCCCAGCCAAGGCCTTTCTGCGTGGAATTTGTATGTTTTCCCTGTGTCTGTGTTGGTTTCCACCCACAGTCCAAAGACATGCATGTAGGCTTGCTACAGCCACAGAGCCTTGTTAGCAACCTTCATAGCTAATACAGCTACGTACAGACTCAGTGAACGAATGTCCCAATAACTTGTACGTACACGTGCACAAAACAATGTACTGAAGTTTAAATCATGTGATAGTGTTTTATCCAATAAGGGGTCGACTGGAACTGACCAGTAGTGGAAGGCAACCGGTTTTGCAGGGGGCAACCGGGGACACCCCCTAGTTGTATGGGCACTGGCGCCCACAGAATGGGGATAAAGCAAAGATCTTCAGTTTATTTTTTAAATTCTAGCTCAGCCCTAGCAACAGACTCGTTTCTGGCCAACAACGCCATTCATTCTCTTATCAGCATTCCGGGCAATAAATGGCAGTAAAATAAAAAGGTTCTCCCCATTCCATTATCAAATATTACACACAAACCCACATCATAAAACTTCTTTTTTTAATACATTCTGTGGTTACTTGGTCAAGTTTGGTCAAAATACTACTGTACAAAGAGGGGGTGCAAGCTATTGCCCCACTGGTGGGCGTGTAATTTCACTGAAAAAGCAAGTTTAGTGTTCTCATTATTATTTCTTCTTATTCCACATCGACTTTCTGTGCCTACTCCTCCTGCAGCTTTTCTGCAAGACCTATGAAGTTTGACTAGTAGCTTCACCGAGTTGGAAAATTTCCCATTGATTTGCACGTTTGGAATGCAAACAACACACTCGCATCTGGCAGCTACAGTCGGTCGCTGCCGGTGCCACAGGTACAGCTTTTGCAAATCTTCCAACTGACAAATTCTCAGGTAATAGGTGAATAGCGTTCGCAACAGTAACATTAGCAGCAGCGAAGCGAGTTTTCTGTTATAATTCCTACCAGCTGACATACGTATTTCAACATTCAACATAATGTTAATTCTGGTAAGATATCGACACTCAAAAACATGTTAGAACTAGAAGAGTGCACTCAGTAGAGTGCAGATCTTCGCCAGGCAAAGCAGTTATTGCTCACTTGCGGCCCCTACCGGCCGGTTAGAGATTAGCTTCGGACAGATACACAAACACATGCACATTCGTGACCAAAAGCATAATCCCATCCTGGCTCCCGCCTG
Source organism: Anguilla rostrata (assembly GCF_018555375.3). Taxonomy (NCBI): domain Eukaryota; kingdom Metazoa; phylum Chordata; class Actinopteri; order Anguilliformes; family Anguillidae; genus Anguilla; species Anguilla rostrata. The sequence goes on from NC_057936.1 coordinate 12,258,129, forward strand.
GCGGAGGTAATAATGAATTCTCCTCTGTTATCTGTAAAAAAAAAAATGTTATTTTGAGTGAAGAAAACTAGTTTTGGGGTATGTTCAAAACATTATCCAAAATGTGCAATTTGGAGATGTTTTGGGACGTCTTGGTAAAACGCTTGAAAAATTTCACTGCTTTTAGTTATCTGGACTTTTTTTTTTTGCAGTGGTGAGAAGCAGGTTGGGGATGAACACATTTTTTGCTGAATTTTGTGAAATAAACAGTGAACAGAGTTGCATTTGTAATTATATTATTTGTATAACATTAATAATTCTTCTCATATTTCCTAAAGTTTGGTTCATAGTCTTGATGGTACACATGTGCCCTTCAAACAATGCCATAATCTCTCTCCCGTGTGTTGGCGCAAAGTTGTAAGGATTCATTTAAGAGTAGTGCGGTCCAGGTGGAAATTGCCATTTTGAATGCTTTGGGGTTAAGGGGTTAATGCAGATTCATATTTGCTGGATATTATTTTAAGTAGCCTAATTACTAAGGGTGTGAATAAATATGGCATATAGTTTTGGAACAAATATGTATTACTCTGAGGCATTGCATTAGTGTAAAAACCCCATATTTTTTGCTCATCTCTTTCAAGGATCTGAATAATTGTGATTATTAAAGTTTTCACAGTGGCTACACTAGAGTGGCCATGTCTCCAGGTCTTAAGGGATAGCAGGCTATACTGTATAGGGAACCAGGCAATATACTTCTGTGCTAATTCAGTTATCTGTTAGGTGGTCTGACGGCTCACCTTTAAACAGCCATTTTTTAAAAGGAACATGTAATGGGGCATGTTTGTTCTGTAAACAGGTAGATTTGGCTGAAGTTTTAGTAGTGAGCGATATTACAGTATTTGGATTTCACAACTGGCTGCGGGTTACCGCTGAGCCGGGATTGCAGTTAATGTGAAATCCATGTCGGTCTCGCCTTAACGGGGTGTTTCCTCCCACTCCCGTCGGACAAAAGCCGCTCACATTGAAACAATGGAGCTCTTCGTGATAACAGAGTCGCCGCTGATTTCTCGCCCTGAAGCCTGCAAATAATACAATCCGCCTGCCGCTCGCTGAAAGCTAACTGGCCGACAGCGTACTCTAGCGCGTTTACCTACCTCACAAGGAACTGGTGGGTGGCAGGGAAGGGGGAGGGGAACGGAAGGAGGAGGGAAGCTAGTCTCGCGAGCAGGGCGTGGGCCACAAACTGGCCGGCAGCTAACTTTTTTTTTTTTTTTGTCTTGTCGCTGCGCGCATGGACTTCAATCGGAGGCCTGTTCTCTCTCAGGCTCTCCCTCGCCAGCACACATTCTCTCCCCCTCTCTCTGTCTCTCTCTCCCTTGCGCTTTCTGTCTATATTTCTGAACCAGTTATTCATCCGCTCTGAGTGAGTCAGGGAGGGTGGGGACTCGGAGGGCAGCAGTACCAGTCACACTGTCAGTTTGACTCTCTCTCTCTCTCTCTCTCTCTCTCTCTCGCTCGCTCTCACTCCCTCTCTCCCCCCTCTCCCGGTCTTTCTCCTTCTCCGCCTTTTTTCCCTGGCCCGGCCCGGCCCTTCCCTCTTTCCCTGTTGGGCTCTTTTTCTCTCAGCAGTGAGCAGGAGGCTAGGCTCTTCCCGCTGGCATCCGGCGACCCGGCACTGAGGAGAAGGAGGAGAGAACGGCAGCAGGTGAGCGTGACTCTTAAACTTCTGCGGTACTTCTGCGGTAACGGGTGTCCGGCCAACTATCCCAGTGCGCTTTCGCTCGTGAAATATGAGCACTCTAGGCGTTTTTTTCCTCCTCTGCTTAGTTATACTTGTTGAACCAGCGCAGCGCTGTGGGGCTTTTTTTTTTTTTCCCAACACGATGTGATCCTGTCGCTGTTAGCGTTCCCACAGTTTACATTCTTTGTGTGGGATAGTTTCTTTGCTGTGCCAGCAGCCTCAGTGAAGAGTTGGATTATTCCTGTTAGCCTGTAAGATTGCTTCCTGGTGCTCCTAGTAAACAGATGGCGTTATCTCTCTCTCTCTCTCTCTCTCTCTCTCTCTCTCTCACACTCCCTCTTTCCTTCTTTCTCCCGTGCTCTCTATTTACTTTAATGGGCTTCTGGCTTCTTGGCTGGTTTCTCAGTAGATTTTTTTTTCTCCTTCAGTTCATCATTAACTCCTACCTCATGAGCCTTTTTTTCCACCCCAATGATTCATTGACAGGATACATGTGCTTGTTCACTCTGCTCTGCCCTCTCTGAAGCCTCTCGTTTTAGCCTAGCTTCGTTTTCTTTTGTGTCGGAAACACGAGCACGTTGTAGCCATGGTTTCACCGGCGCTCTTTTTCCAGGCTTTTGAATTTCAATGTGTGGAGTGCCGTCATGACCGACTACTTCAGCGAGCCTTTTCCAGTTTATAGAAGAGCATCCCGATCAGTCTGCCCAAACTGTCCCCCTAGTTGCGCCTGTGCACTATCTGGGTCCATCCGTGTTGCTGAGAAGGACAGCATATGCAGTAAAGGGCCTGCATACTTTGATGTAATGCTGGCTGTAAAATCAAGGCCTTGGCTAAGTACATTATGTAAAGCCTCCTTGCCTCCTTTTGAATTAGGACCCAGGGGCTTCCTGGTTTGTTGCAGGGGTTGTTTTAAAAAGCTCCTCTGTAACCATGTAATTTAATGCATGGGATCTAAGAGCATAATAATTATATTCCTCAAAGGTCTTCAAAACAGATCAAAATCTTTGATGAGACAGGACTCGGTGTGACAGGTTTCCCTACCCCAGCAGTAATTGTTGTAAGCTGTGTGGCATGTAACATGAGGGCAGGACAAAATATTCAGGAGACAAAATTGTTAGAGAATAAATACCTGGTAATGACAGGGCCATATGAACAGAAATGTTTTATAGTGAGAAGTACTCTCATTAACCACATATAGGGGGAATTACCGAGGCATTTGGAGTATATAACTTTTTAACAAGCCTTTTTTCTATCTGTTGCTTTAGAAAAAACTACCACATCACAGGACGATTGATGAGTCTGAGAGAATGTTGATTTCTTGGGGGTTTTTCGTTCTGCCTAAGGTTATATTTGGCTGTTGCAGAATTCAGGTTACTTACTGGAAGGAACATTTCTGTGTGTGTGAAAAAAGCCCCTTTTAACCAGGCCATGGAACCATCACATGCATTTCGGGGGGCGCTCTACTGCGACCGTGATCGGTGATTAATGTGAAACTTGATCATCCTAAAGCATAGTTCTGAAGTGATTTACTGTCGGTCTGATGAGCATTCCTGGCCAGACGACTCCTCCTTCAAGTCAAACCGCTCGCTCCTGTCGGACTGTCTGGTTGTGCTGTCAGGTGAAGCTGCTCTGTTTTGCCATCACCTACATGATGGCCAGTACAGTGAACTCTGGTTTGGTCAGATTTTCCGGCAGTGCTCCAAGATTGTACACGTGCACTATGGGTGACACTGTTATCTGCTGTTATCTTAGCGGTGGCATTTGTGTTTGCTGTAGCTGAACTTTGTTTAAAGGATGTGATTCCTTTATGTGGGTTATGCACACTTTATGGTTGTAAGTCCCCTGAGAGGAAGTGGGATGGGGATGGAGAAACAGCAGTATGGGTAGTTCAATGTGACCAGGGGTTGAGCCTCGTCAGACGACCAACAGCAGGAGCCTGAGCTTCCTCTGGCATTTAAACCTTATCTCCCTCAAGGCTGTTGTCACTGTATTGTGTTTCCCTTCGTGCCTTGGTAATGAAAAGTTTTTATTGTCCCTTATTATGCGCAGCATGGTCACAAGACCAGCTTTTCATACACACCGTCCAAGCCTCCAGCACAGCAGGATCACAGTTCAAAGCCTCCACAGTGTAGGCAGCAGTGTAGTATAATGGGTCTTGTAACCTAAAGGTCACAGGTTTGATTCCTGGGTGGAACACTGCCGTTGTACTTAACCTGCCTTGCTTCAGTATATATCCAGCTGTATAAGGGATACAAAAAGTTGTGTATGTTGCTATGGATAAGGGCGTCTGCTAAATCCTTAGCTACATGCAGATCATCTACAGCCCCTGCATCTGTGTGAAGAAAGCATTTTTTTTAGCAAGGTGATGTCTGGGCAGGCCTACTGTAAATGAGGTTGTTTATTTCTGTTGCCTCAGGTCCTGGTAAGACGCCGTTCTCCTTACGCATATTTTACGAGATCCGCTCAGTCACTCTGGAAATCTGAGACGTCGGCAGCATTGGTTTCTCTGACGCTCTCGCACAGCCCTCGCGAGCACCCGCCATGAGTCCGGTGTCATGTGACAGGTCTGCTTCGGGCAGCGAGTTTAATGCACACAGCAGCAGCAGGGTCCAGCACGTGTTCCTCTGTCAGAGCGGGGAGCTGGTTTTCTGTGCGCTGTGCAGCAGGAGGAGTTCTCTGTGGCGGCTCTGACAGGGTTCGGCTAGCTCTGTTATCTCTGGAATTAATGTAATGTCTTAGAGTTTCACTACCCTTTTCTCTGGAACTGATTATGTGATAAAGTGAGACCTCCAGCCCAGCACATCTGAGTTAGATAATCAAAGCCATTCAGGGGCGTCTCCAACCCTTACCAGTTTATGTACTTTAATTCCTATACGCATTTTTTTCAAATAAGGATTGTTGTGACTTGTTTTAGGATCCACTCACATCCATTGCATAACAGTGTGCATTACCTACAATGGAAACTGATGAAAGAAAATCAATGCAACATGAAATGAATGAGTGAATTTCTTCATCTTAATTTAAGATGTCAGTTCTCAGTTAGAAAAATTGCTTTTATAAGTTACTTTTACAGTGTGGCATTAAGCAGTCAGTGGTATAACCCTGGGCCCTGTTATGATTTCATGTTCACCCACTAGCTACCGGTGGTGCCCAAGTAAAGTACAGATCTATGGTGCAGCAAGAGGAAGAGCTCCCTCTTACCTTCAGTCTGTCATCAGACCTTACACTGCCGCCAGGTCACTGCACTCCGCGCCCACCTAACTGTCCTATCCCTAAAGGGCCCCGTCTCTCACTCACATCTCTTCTCCATCCTGGCCCCTCATTGGTGGAACAAGCTCCCTACTAAGATCACAACAGCACAGTTACGCAGACTGGAAGAGCACCCGTTTGAACTGCGCTTTGACTAACCTAATGCTGAACTCTGAACATCTGTCATAGGTTTACTAGCCGTATCTATGCCGCATCTAAAACTATATCCCCTAACTCATTAGCTTTCTAATAATACTACGCTCTCTGTTTCTTTATTTTGCCGAAGGTGGCATCTAACTTTGTCGCAGGATTATTGTTTTTGTCTATTGCTATCACTGTTGTCTGTTGACCTCGCAGCCTATATGTATGCAGTTACCTAACTCACTAAGAACATCTGAATACTTAAATGTAAAATGTAATTGTAAATGGGAATGCTAAATGTCCTGTAGAAAATGTCTGCACTGACGCAATGTATTTATTTTATGACAGAATTTAATTCCACAACAGTACAGAAAAATAAATGTACACGCCTCAACCCTTGGACTTCTTCTTCAGTGTTTCTTCCTCCATGGTCAGAGTGATCCATATTTATGGGCAACCAGGGTCCTCAATGATGAATTATACAATTAGACAATAGCTGTGCTTAGTCTAATTGTAGAACAAACATAACAAAGAAATACTGTGGTCGTATCAACAAATATACAATCCTGTACATAAAAGAACAATGCATTTCAGTCCCATTTTATATAGGCACATTACCTGCTAATATGCTAACTGGCCTCCCACATTAGTTCAGAATAATCATGTGATCGTTTATAGACAATGGCCTTGTTCGGTACCCAGCTGAAGTGTATTAGCCCACAAACAAAACGGAAACTTGCGTGACTTTTGCGCTACATAGTAGTTAAAGTACACTTTTACACACTTCCTGTTCCTCTCACAGTACCACAGATGTGATTATGGTTGCAGTGAAACTGCCTGCATATCCGCTTTAACCAGGGAAGAGGGGATTTCTTTTCTAAGTGCGCAACATCAAACTTTCATCAGTTGAGATTCATTTTTATGCCATTTTGAAAGACATCCCGCATGACTGACTGTATTCCATAAACAATCACTCTGAAACAATATGCCCTGAAGAATTTCACTACAAACAGCCATTCGTTGCTGCCCTGTGTCCTGGTGAACTAGTCTTTCCACTGCTTGTCTTGATCACTGCAGGAGGCTACCTGACTGGCCTGTTGTCAAAACACATGAGTTCAAATGACATTGAATCCCTAAGAATTTGTCTTTTGAATTACACCGACAATGCTTCTTACTGTGCGGATGCTATTGTTGAGCGTTTCCATGTGAATAAAGTGTGGCCGACTGATCCATTTCCTCTAGCAGTGTCTGTGTGGTCAATTCACTACAAACACTAAGCTGTAATTTAAACATGGACATGCATGCTTCCTAAGTGCAGTTATTACTGTGTGAGAAAAGTTACATTACAATTCAAATCAAGGGCTTTGCAGTTGGTAAATAGGAAAATCGGCATTTTTATGAATTATCTGTCTGCTGTGTTTCAGTAAATTTATTTGGAGGGCTTCTGCAGCAAGTGACATCATGAAAAGAAAATGGTCTGGAAAATCTGTGGCTAAATATGGGCAGCCTGAAACAGGCACACACAGGACTTATGTTTACTATTTTTAACATTATCGCTACCATTTAGCAAGCACCCTTATCCATGCGGCTGTTGCAATGCAACAGCAGAGTATATACAAAAGGTATAATGAAACTGCAAATAATAAGAATGGACTTTTAAAACAACCTTTTTATCACTTTTATTATTACACAAATGTCCATTAAAAATGGCAGGCCTGCCAAAGCTATCATTGGTGGGAAATTGTCCCTTATGTCAGGAGAGCATACACGAGCACGTGTGCCCTTCAGAATCCACCAGCTGAGCTAGTTAGTGCTCTGCAGCGAGGAGTAGAATACCTGGGAGTGCGGAAGAAAGAATATAAATGGAGTTTAGATTATTAACATGTATCTGTAAGGGAATCAAGTTTGGTATAATAAAAAATATATGCTCAGTTTATTGCCCTAATCTTACTGAATAAGGTCAGTGACAAAAGCATGGGGAAATACAGAAACACTGTACAGTATGTGGTCAAACATCATGAGCAGGGTAGCTGTAACAAAAACACTGACAACAGACTGTTGGAACTGCCTTACTCCATTGTCCCCGCTTCTCATTGTTTGAATCACAATGTCCTTAATTTGAGGTGATGGTTAGAGTCTTGCTTGAGCGCTTTTGTTGTGACAACTGGGCTGCCTAGCAGTGCCCCACCAGCACAGATCCATCTGAGGTGCTTTTGGGAAATCAACCCCGTAACATTTTAACATCTTCTAAGAGCTACTGATGGAGTGGTAAATTCTGGCACTAATCTAAAAGTGCTCAACCATTTTGCACATTAACCGGGTTGCATGAGCCCATACAGCATGCAGTAATGGCCAAAGTACTGAATGAGTTTCAGAGTTATTGCCAGTCCCTGTCAGTACAATGTCAGAACTGACACCAGGCTAAAATTGGTTGTTACTGACAAAAAGCTTGATACAATAATAAGTAAAAATGTGTGTTTTATGTAGAAGGATATGTGTACAGATCCGCTTTGAATAAGGTTTACAAAGCCTCATCACTGTAGGAGTAACAGGGCAAACGTTCTCTGTAAAATGAAAGATGTTGTCAGTTAGTTGCAGCTCTGGTCTATACACAAAAAGAAAATGCTAGTAATCACAATGAATGAGTTTCCTGAAAACAGCCATTTGTCGAATCACATTGGAGAAGTTACTGTTTCCCTGTGTACCTGTGTTTGTAAAGTCACCTGTACTGCTTGTTAGACTGAGCTGTCCACCTGTTCTTGGCTGGTGTGACGATCCTCCTCTCTGACTCACTCTCACTCTCTCAGAAACTCCCTGGCTGAGACCTCTGACCTAATTCTAGACAACTTCGGGCTTTCCCCTGCGCAGCTGCAACTGCGTATAGCTGCGACTGCGCAGGCCGCAGTCGTCCCCTTGCACGGGCATCGCTCCCCGCACGCATTCCTTCCCAGTTGTCCTGTTTTATCTGGTTCTGCCCAACAATTGATTTTACTGCTGTTGGTACAGGGTGTTGTCTGTATTCTCAAAGGGCGAGCTGAGTGCTGATCGCAGCGCGGGCGCATACAAAAGGTCCGCTCGCCTCATGCTGTGGGAAAACACGGCCGCAGTAGCGCCACACCTGTTCTCCCCCAGCTGCTGGGTTCAGTTAGATTAGCGTGTGTCATCACACCTGGAGGCTTCCAGATTCAGCCCCCTCACCTGCATTGCGCCTGTTGCATCACATGGCGTGCTTCTCTTTATAGGTGATGTATCACAAGGAAGCAGTGGTCTTTTATCAATACCGGTGACTGTAATCATTAAGGATAAGGAAAATGCCCCAGATCTGGAATGCTCCTGAACGCGATGTACGTGGCTGTGCCTGTAGAGGACTGGTCTGTGGAGGTTACGAGGGAGGCGGAGCCAAACTCCCGGCCACCTACGCCGAGGCTCTTTACCGCCAAGTTCGCCCAACCAAACCGTGCATATGAAAGTTATGAGTAAATGTGCTGGGAAAAGGCCGTCACACGCTCATTTTCTGCAGTGGCTAGCCACATGCTTCCTGTAATGGCTTTTGTTCTGCTCTCACGACAACAGGGGGGAATTGCTGTGACTTTGTGGCTTTTTTTCTGTCAAAGATGCTGCTGTCGAGTTATCTGTTTGCCGTTAAATCTTATCCGGTCTGTTAATTTCCCAGTTTTTCTCCTCAGTTCCACTCGAAACCTGTGCTTTAACCCCTCAGCAGGGGCTTCTATAACCTAGTTATTCTGAGTTCAGAAGGTTGTGAGATCGCATGTGTTTGTTGTCATAAATGGTGGTACGGCATCAAGGTCACAGCCGCAACCTTTGGACCTGACCAAAAGTTGGAGTCCCTCCCCTTCAGCATCAGCCCATGAATCTTCCCTGTGATGGGGTCCATGGTTTCACAACAGCCCTTGGTCGTGCGTGATACAGACACCTCCTCTTGTCTCACATTCAACCTAAAACTCTGACTATAGTTCACTCTGAATCACTGATAACGCTGAGTTGGGTCCGCTAAGTGCACTACAGCTGCCTAGTCATACTGCCTGTGTGCTACGTGTTGCTTACTGCTTTTCTTTTGACTGTGCATAAAAGCACGCTTCACAGACAAATGTTGCCTCGGTGATTAAAAAAAAAAAAAAACGTTTTCCCCCAAATGCAAAAATCCAGACTGGCTGATTATAGACTAGCTGTGCACCTGTCTGTGGTTCATTTGTTCTGAGGATGCCCTGGTGCCTCTCCAGATAACATGACTCTGTGGGTGTGGATGAGGTGAACGTATACAAGCTGCTTGTTTGCCTGCACATGAGCAGGCACGTGTTTTCTGTGTCAGCGTGGGTATGGCAAGGTCAGGGCTTAATGCAAACTTCAGCATGCACTCCCTCTCAACGAACAGGATCTGCGCATCGTGTTTGAGTTCCTGGATTCTCTCTTCTTCCTGTTTCAGAGATTTGGGTAGGATTCCGAAAGGCAGGAAATACCAGACAACATGATGCGCGAAGTGGGAACCAAAGCCATGGAATTCTACGAGTACCTCCTGAACGGAAGGGGTGAGTGCTTCTTTCCCCATGCTGGGAAACGGAACATAACGGCTGAGGCCGAGTCTAAGTGCTTTAGCCGAATGCCACTAAGTGCTTTATCCGAGTGCTACGTCAGATGAAGTGAAGACGATGGCTAAAATCGCCATTTTAACCCCCAGTTAGCCCTCTTCGTAATTAGTCAATGGCATTTTCTGATAGATGCTTAATGTATGAGCGATTCTGCGGTGACCGTTACTTCACCTTGCTCTTGTGCCTACAGATGTCCGGATAAAGGATTACCCTTTGATGCATGGTCCTGGTACAATGTCGGCCATCTTGTTGACCTACATAATTTTTGTTCTGTACGCGGGACCCCGACTCATGGCCAGTCGTAAACCCTTCCAGCTGAAGGGCCCAATGATCTTTTACAACTTCGCCATGGTGGCCTTGTCCATTTTCATTGTTTATGAGGTGAGAACTCCTCTTCCAGCTACTGCTCAATCCAATCTGTTTATTTATAGTTTACATAAAGGTGCACAAGTGTTTTCATAGTTTTTTCAAAGCCACATTTTAAGCTGATTTAAAACTTACCAAAATGTTTCAGCCTAATTTTTAACTTTATGCAAGAGTTCATTTTATTTACAAAATGCTTGGATAAAGACCTGTTTTGGTTGTCCTGTTTCAAAGAAAGTTGTTTTTGTCAATCTGTCAGAATGTGAACACAGAAGTGTACTCTTATTTGTTGATGCCTTGGAGTTTTGGAGCCAGTTTTTTAACAATTATTTTAAAGGAGTAGCTTACGTATATTCCAGTGTCCATATTGTGCATGTGGCAGTTGGAGCTACCTTGGATTGTTTTTTTTACCTTTTGAATGAGTGCACCAGTTATAGTCTTTAGATTTGCATGTATGTAAATGTACACGTATCAGCTTAACAAGAAGAACAGGCCTTTCAGTCTAGCGTGGCTCCTTGTTTTGCCTAAAGTCTAGAGTAAATCCAACCCTGGGCCCAGTTGGGTCTCCAGAGGTCACATTTTGTCTGGCTCAGTTATTGACTTCTGTCCTTCTACTCTACCTATCTTTTCCCCAGTTCCTGATGTCCGGGTGGCTCACCAGCTACAACTGGCGATGTGATCCTGTTGACGAATCAGACAGCCCAGAGGCGCTCAGAGTAAGTGGACACTGCCTACACGCAGTACAGAGGCAACGTCAGCTCAGAAGTTTGAGCGGTTGTTTGGCAATCAGTGTCCTTGAGTAAGAGACCTAATTGTGAAGCACTTTGTGTAGCCGTAGTTGCTGGAATGCATGAATTTAAATGTCTGATTTGGTCCTAAAAGAAGCCTTCCACATCGGCTACTCTTTGTGTGTTCCAGGCTGTTTTAAACAAATATACATAGTAATTTCTAAACTTGTTTAAAGATATGTAAATGCTTCAACTTATATTCATAATGTAACCCTGACAACAGCCCCTGGAAGCATGGGTGGAAACTAAGCAGTGCTGAAATATGGCACTCCCTTTCAGGGGTGAATTCAATGTTCATATCAGAGATGTAAATTTAGTCAAAGACAGGGAGATGCTTCTACATTGGACTGATTATGTTTTTAGTTGAGTTTAGTCCATATTCTTATTATGGAGTTTCTGTTCTTTGTTCCAACCAGATGGTTCGAGTAGCCTGGTTGTTCCTCTTTTCAAAATACATTGAACTCATGGACACGGTAAGAACAAACATACAGAATTTTCCTCACTTTGGGCTAAAACTTTGCATTGCTCAATGTTATACAGTCAGTCACTGCTGATGGCAGGTATCCCTGAAAGGTTTTTCCTGTTTTCCGATGCCTCCTGGTGTTGATAGCGAGCCCCTGTTTCCCCCAGGTTTTCTTTGTCCTGCGTAAAAAGCACAGCCAAGTCACATTCCTGCACATCTTCCACCATTCCTTCATGCCCTGGACCTGGTGGTGGGGAGTCTCCTACACACCCGGTAAGCCTCGGTCTGCCCCCCCCCGTGAGCTCTTTCTGTCACTCAGGAAACATTTGGATCTTGTTTGCTGAAATGAACACACGCCATTCTGTAATCATGACTAGAACCTGTTGCTATTCTAATGTTCTACATTTCATTACATGAGCCTGTATTGCTAGTTTTTACACGAAGAGCCACATGTCTTTTTATCCCTCTTGCTAAATGTACAGTAAGTAACGCATTATTGGTCTGTTTATATGTATTCCTTCACAAGCTATTAGACTATTTTCACAATGAGAGTTGATATGAAGTGGCTGTTGACAGTCCCTTCACTTTGGTAAGTAGACACACTGTGCCCAACAGGTGGATGCTTTTGGCCCTTCTTTCTGAGTCTACATTTCCTTCTTTATCTTCGCCTAAATTAACCGCACCGCTAAGTACATGCTGAAGAGGATAACAGGGATCCACCCCTTTTTTTAAAGTAGCTATATCTAACTTTATAACGTAGACAAATAATAAACAAAGACATCTACAGAGCTTGTAGAAAGATGCAGAGTAAAAGTATTGCTTTTCCTCAACATTATATTGACTATGAATGTGTAATTTCAAATATTTTACGGTCCGTAAACCGTGCTGTGTTTATGTCTGTCTGGGACATCAGTTACTTGGGTTACCACCTCCAACAGCACTCCTCCTGAGCCTGTAGCATGCCCATCTTTTTTCATGAATAAAATGCGTAGCCAGTTGCCAGAGTTACAGTGAAGAAATGGCTGACTTTGTTGGTAAGCGTTATCTATGATCTCGTTAGTCAGATAGAATTGTATTCTGCTAAATTATGACTTTAGCGCTTCATAGTATCTGTGTGTAGAGACAGCCATTTGCTGATGTTACCTAGTACTTGTGGTGTAGCTTAACTTAGAGCTCTTGAAATAGCAGTTGTGCAGAATGCAGATAATAAGTTAGCTAGCCTAGCTAGCTAGCATAGTAGTGGATGTTGAATTTTCCAACCCATTTCATAATGTTAGCCTAGTTGTTGTGTTGTGCAGTTGTTGAAACGAAGGTGCTTGTGGATGTTGAAGTTTCCAAACCTTTCCCAAAATGCTATTGTTGTGCTGTGTAGTGTTGTGAGAAGGTCTGTTGTGACTCATGTTTTGCTAAATTGTGACTTTAGTGCTGCATAGTATTTGAACTACGAGAAGTTTCCATCGGGATCTACTTGCGAGGCAGTGTCATGCTTTGGGTCGGGATTGCAGTTCTTCCTTGTGGACACTAGATGGGGTTTCAAATGACCTGTTGCTCCTGTAAATAACAGTAAACCTTTCACCTGGATTCCGGGTACTTTTGGTGTTCGCTCCTTTGTTTTAATGTTGATAACCTTGTCAGAACTATACCGGTAAAGCAGCCTGTGCTGTTAAGGCTACATCATTGCTACCTGTTTGGTGTTCTAATTTGGTGACTATGCCCAGGGTCAACAGGTAGAGAAGGTGATCACATTTACTTAGTTTGAGGCCTGGTTTATAATCACTATTTTTGTTCACTGTGGGGCTAAATTTCGCAAATTGATACAAAAAATGCCAGTCAAGTTCAGAAGTCAGAATTTTTAACTTTGTTTACAATGTTTTACACTGACAATCATTCTCATCGGTGGCTAACATAAATCCTCCTTGTAGTTGGGTGTCAGTGTCAGTTTCAGAATAGATTTTTGGCAGAGTAATATTTTTTCACAACATTCACTACTCATTCCTGAAGATCAACACTCCAATACCACCGGTGCAGCAGTGCGTAAAAGCTGTTCCTTTGCTAGCCGTGTAAGACACGTCCTGGGATACTTTGAGGTTTTCCATGGGTTCGGTAAGAGGGTTTGACAGCGTAAATTGATAATTGGAGCATTATTCTCTGATCATGACTTGCACCAATGACTTAATGTCCACCCACCCCCATTTTGGAGATCCTTTTATTCATGTAGAACCAGAGGCCATTATTGTGTCACCAGATTTTGAGAAGTACCGTTTGCATATTTTTAATGCTTAATAAAGTCTCGCAAGGTTGCCACACTCACTGGGGTTTCAAGTATCAAATCTTCGTCCTGTGTGAAAACGCATCACTGCAATCAAGAACACATTGTTGCCTGGACTATTTCATGTGTGCCGTTCTTTCTCTCTCTTTTTTTTTTTGCGGTTTAAATGCTCGCCGCTGCAGGTGGAATGGGGTCCTTCCACGCCATGGTCAACTCCGTGGTCCACATCATCATGTACTTCTACTACGGGCTCTCTGCCGCTGGCCCCCGCTTCCAGAAGTACCTCTGGTGGAAGAAATACATGACGGCCATTCAGCTGGTACGCCGCTTCCTTTAAACACAGGCAGTCACTGGAGGGCTCTCGCTTTCACTCGGCTCATACCAAAGGCTCATTCCAAAAATAGCACCCGTTGCCTCTGCGCGGCATGAAGATTTACTGAGGCTAATACTGTAGGTGCAGTGGTCTCCCAGGAGGCTCTCCTGAGCACATACCGCTACAGTGTGTCTGTGGCGTGTTACACAAGTAAAGCCAAATGTGCGCATTTAAGGGGGTTTGTGATATTGACTTAAAACGTTTCATGCTGATAATGATCTATGTCACAAGTCTGTGTGTAATTCTTTTAAATTGTGTTTGTGAACACAACTTGTGTAAAACTTATTTCTGATCAAGATCACATCTTTAATGGGACACTCCCACTGGAAAAAAAACAAAACAATAAATGCAGAGAATGGAGAAATAAGAATATAATCTCTCATATGGTTCCCGGTACAAAAGAAAATTAAAATGATTTAATGAACTTCTTGTTAACAAAGGCTGTGTACATTGTTTAGTAACACAACTGTGATTCCCTTTTGGAAAGGACGGTGACTGTTCTTGGATTCCGGGGGATGGTTTTAATGGCCATTTATTTTCATTGATGCACTTGGATTTGACAGATCAGAAGGCCTTGGTTTCAAATCCAAGACAGCAACTGTTAAAGACACACCCCTGGCTGTTAAGAACAGTTATCTGCCCTCTTGAACCGCAGAGATTTGAGGATTGATGTGCTAACCAGGAGCCCTTATTTGGTTTTACGATCAAATGTTTTGTATCTGTTAGGCCTTTCTGTGTTTTCTGCCCTCCTCAACTGTTAACTATTGCTACTTTTACTCTTCCCCCACAACACCCTCTCCCCCAAGGTCCAGTTTGTGCTGGTGTCCCTCCACGCCACCCAGTACTACTTCATGGAGTCGTGCAGCTTCCAGGTCCCCCTGTTCCTCCACCTCATCTGGATCTACGGTACCTTCTTCTTCATACTCTTCTCCAACTTCTGGTACCAGGCCTACACGAAGGGCAAGCGGCTACCCAAGGCGGTGGAGAAGGGGAGGCAGAACGGCACGGCCAGCGGCTCCACCCCGGTGGCCAACGGCAAGCACCAGGAGAACGGGTCTGCCCACCACGAGAACGGCAGCGCCCACAACGGGAAAGTGAAGAAAGCCTAATTCCACAGGAAACGAACACACAAAACGTATCAAAGAGAACCTCCGCGAAACACCACGGAATCCAAAGTATGTTTCGTTTTTTTTTTTTGTTTCTTTTTTTCCCGGTTGAAAAAATGTTCGTATGCACAAAACATGGGGAGATGAAATTGTCATTGGTTTCAGCAGTTGGTTTCCCCCTCTGCTTTTGTAATGGGGAATTTGAACTGTGGAGCACAATGTATGAAGAGAAGACATCAACTGAAGTAATCTTCACTGATGGTGCCATTGAACCCAGGGTCAAAACTGCCTGTGTTAGCTCCCCTTCGTCCCTTACCCCTTCGCCCTCCCTCCCCAGAGCCCCACATAACCTCTTAGGCAGGCATGACTCCCCCCTGTGGACAGAGATAAGCTTGACGTACTTGAACACATTTGTAAATAAGGTTTTCACTTGTCAGAACCGTTGGGACGGGTGTGGTTGAGACGGCCTAGATTTTCCTACTGTATGTAAGTTAATTAAATTAAATGCAACTACATTGAAATAAAAAAGACATTTTAAAATAAGTGACTGGGTCTTGCACATTTTTTAAAGCATCAATGTTCTGCCATTTTGGATAGAGCTTTGGTCAAAGTTATGTGTAACAACCACCCAAGTTGCTTTTTGATATTTCACCAAATTGTGTTATTTCCGAAAATATGTTGAATATATTTAATTTTTCTTATATATACACATTTTCTTCCCAATACTTGGTTTTTGAATATAAAACAGTATATGTGCCCAAAAAGATCTATCACAGGCAGTTTTGATCCCCATCTGGATACACTGTAGGGTCCAATATATCAATATAAAAGTAATTTTTCTGCTAACATCTTTTAATAAAAATGGTATGTCATGAAAAATGACATAGGAAATGTTGGAAAAATAATTGCACTTCGCATGTTGGTCCATCACCTTTCAATAATACCATATATAAGGTTATTTTAAAAATGATAGAAATAAGATGTCATTTCAGGTCCAGAAAATGCAAATGCCTACTTACTTATTCACTGAAACTGAAATCAATACTTGTGTGTTTTTATTTTTCATAATTTGTTTAGATCAAGGGTTAGAATTCCAGTCAGTGAAAGTGTCCATTTTGATTTTATCCACTATTAAAAATTTTGTGGTCTCTCATTTCATTCTCTTACTGTTCCTATAACATATGCAAATGATTAAGAATTCAGACACTAAACACAATTAACCACTTCCCCCTTAAGTATATATCTTGAGGTTTTAAAGGAATAGTTCCTGTTCTGGACTTCTTTTAAATTATTATTTTAGTGTATGTTTTAAGTTGGCCCGAACAGTTTTCATGTGTGATGAAGAAACTGCTGTTCAGGTAACTCCAAAGCAGCTTCTGCAGCAAGTACAGCCCAGAGGTTGTACATGTGTAATGACCTTTCAGAAATTACATGTAACCTGTTGGAACTATTTCCTAAGATGCATGCACCCTTAGACGACTGAGAGGAAAGGAGTAGCACGGTTTCCTGTGTCAACAGCACTGCAAGCAGCAACAGATCAACGGGGCTGGTCCGTGCTTGTGCAACTCCAACATATGAGGGAAAATGACAAAACGTTGTCACTTTCGGCAACCGCCTTTTAACAGAGCAGATCTACTGAAGACATGGGTAGTCGTCTTCGTACAGGGCAACAGCAGGCCGTCAGCTTCCCCATTCGACCTCTCAGACTCTGTTGCAACTCCTCTTCTATAAATTCAGGCATGAATAAGTACTGTTAGGCAACGTAGCCTTCATAGCCAGACATGACCGTAGCTTCAATTTCGGTTTGTAAGTTTGCCTAAAATTAGGTATGCACAGGCAGTATGGAGGCTACTGTTTAGCCAGGCCAGCTGCACCGAAACAACACTTTTGTGGTCCTAAAACTTTGGGATGAAGAGCTTGCAGCACTTCAGCCATAAATATATACCTTCATGAAATAAAGATATATTTATGTTTGTAATTGTGAATAAACTGTTGACTCAGGAAACAGAATGTCACTGTACCACCTGTATTGGAGATGGTTGAAATGTATTCCCCTTCAAAGAATTATTACATAAGTTTACTTTTTAAATATGCTTTTAAGTATATTTAAGTATATAACGTTTATTTTAAAAGTGTATTTTAAGTACTTTATAATAAGCAAAGTCTCATTAGTATCATATTTATGAACTACTTCTGAACTTTGTGTCCTACATAGGTAGAGTATTTGGGGATTTATTTCAGAGAAAGCGTACTTAAGGCATACTTTTATAAACCTAATATTTTGTAAGGGTTTTCGTGCTTTAATCCACAAATCCATCAATGCAGGTCAACAGAAACTGTACGTATCTATAATATCCTTCTTTGCACAGAAAAACTTGGGCCAATTGAAAACACACTAAAAATAGAATGATATCACAAAACTCCAGAAAGCGAACGGTTGGTATAAAATTTAGTACTCATATTTTCTTCTTGTCTTCTGGACCAGCCACCTTGGTAGGTATTTTATAAATTGTTAGGCTTCCTGTGTCTCCAAGGTCTGACAGTAAATTGTTTCAATAAACGTTGGGACAAATTGCCCCCAATTTTCTACACTTCTACACTTGAAGATTGACATATGGGAGGGGATTTTTGTACAACAAAACCACAGGCTTTTTTAACCACACCTCTAAAATGCCATAAGCAATGAAACACAGTAAAACACTGCCCTCTGCTGCTAGTCTGTCTTAGTCAGAGAGAACATCCAT
Organism: Anguilla rostrata; assembly: GCF_018555375.3. Lineage (NCBI taxonomy): Eukaryota > Metazoa > Chordata > Actinopteri > Anguilliformes > Anguillidae > Anguilla > Anguilla rostrata. The sequence continues at coordinate 12,275,952 of NC_057936.1, forward strand.
AGGAAGATGAACTCAGGATTTAACAACTGATCACATTTATGTGTGTCACAGCCTGAGAGTATCAAGGTGCAAAGTGGTTGAATTCTAACCAGCAGATAAGGAAATTATATAACATATATACATTTTGATGGGATGCTAAGAAAACAATAAAGAATTTGTTACCATCAAACTAAGGCACAAACTACTCATTGCGTTATATTAATTTAGGGGACATGTTTTTTCCAGAATGACTTTTGAAACTAAAAAGTCAGTTTATATTATATTCAATATATAATATTTGATATGAATGTAAGTTGTTTCCCTTTTCATTATAAAGCAAATCCCTTGCTATGAAACCAGTGATTTAGTGCAGTTATAGTTTCCAAATGAGAAATGGTCTTTGTATAAACATACATTATGGTAGTTTTGCAGAAATAAAAGACTACTGCCACACTGGCCTGGATTCAATTAATATCCCTCCTTAACTTTCGTCTAAATGCAAGTGTTTGTTTTTCTTCATTGGTGAGTTCATTCCAGTGAGCCCAACACTAGCCCTCTAGCCCTAGAATACTATACGATTTGTCACGGAAACTCAACTGTGAATGACAGAACAGGTAGGAACTGAAGGAATAGTATGTTAGATATGTGTGCTTTTTAAAAAGATGTACACAGAATTGTAAAACAAACAGAAGGTGAAATGTGCATTTTTATATAGAAAGTATTTATTGGGTGCTTCTTTCAATGTTGTTAATGGATTTTATTTTGGTTATGTTGTGAGCTGTTAAGACCCTGATGTTTTACAGTAGTTTGCTATGTGGCTCAAGAATTTTAAAATGATTTTAAGCCTAAATGGGAGGAAACAAAAGTCAGGTATCAAAGATTAGATTCAATGCATATTTAAATAAAAACAGTTTATTTAAAAAAATATTTTACGTAAAAATAGTTAGCCATATTTCACATATCAGGTTTAAAACTTGAAGGTTTTATATGCCATTTTGTCAAAATTGGTCATTATTATGGAACTATTTTTTCCAGTAAATTGCATAGCTTTTTACGTCATTCTAATTCTAAGCCTTCAATTATCCATCCCAAGACAGATTATCTGACTCTTTGTTTGACCATGCTTCCATTGCATTAAGCCGTTATTTCCTTGGTCAAAATGATTTGAAATGGTTTGCTTCATCTTTTCCTATAGCCGCTGTGATACAGCCATCAGGTAAACTTTGGAAGGAAATGATTCAATATTACTCGTCTACTATAAAGAACCAATTTTGTGTTACCTCCTACAATGGATTCAGGCCACTTCATTAGATCATTTGAAATGCCTTATGAATGGTTCTAAAAGTAAAATTAAAGCCGGTTGAATGGTACAATACACCAGGTACTGTGACCATCACCATAACTCATCTCTGGATTGGAAACTCATTCTGATGTTCATTCCAACATACGTCACAGATGGTTTGAAAATGAATCTGTTGGCCGACTGAAAGGCATTGCTAAAGATGATAGAAGAGGATCTGTCATGTTTTAAGATACAACAAGTGTTATATTGTTGTATTTTTTTCACCCAGGAGTAAAATCATACTATGTGTATTTTTCACTCTTTTTACCTCAAGTTTTCCCATTAAGTTTGAGATTAAAGAACTAGGTTAAATGTAACTCAAGAGCAATTGTGTATGAATTTACAGTTCCGACTTCTGAACAGTTCTGGCCCATTAGATTAAAGTTGACACTTCATTCATTGAAATGCAAATTTAATGAGATGCATTAGGGACTTTTAAGGTGAACTACATTTATATGTCTGAACATAGCTATGATTGGCTCCAGTTTGTTTCCTCTTTTCTCCAGAGGAAGGAAACTACTCTTCTAACCCCGAGTAGTCGACAGCACATTTTGAGGAGACAATAAGCTTGTGTGTATCTGTAGTAGTTAATGATACAGAATCAGGGGAAAGGCCCCTGGCTCTGATAAGTGACCAAGGCCTCAATGTAGGTGGGGCCTCGGGTGGGTGGTAACCGCTAATGGAAAACTCAGAGAAGGGTATCAGTCACACCATTCAGATGTCACTATTTTCTCAGCATGGACACTTGAGACCGTTAACACATATGTAGAGAAGTTTAGACATTTAGTTGACATTCCTAAACATGTAACCTCCATTCAATGCCCCTCCAGCCTCTGCAGTGCTTGCCTTCTCACTAGCCAGACAAGGCAGCTGAAGTTGCATATATTAGGCCCATTTCTCTGGGAGGCCAGGCTCGGCAGCAGGAGACGGTCATGCACGAGGGGGACACCTGCACTCAGAAGCCTATTCACTCCACAGGGGACAGTTCTTCAACATCTCACACAGGTAGGCAAAGGTCTGCACAGGACTATTTTAGTCAACTAGCAGGGCTCCAGTCTGAATATGAAACCATGATCTTTGGGTGGTATAATATCACAAATGACCTGCGCATGTAAATCTTGTTGCTCCAATATCAATATAGCAACACCCACACAATCACCTGATGTGAAGTTATTTGGGTAAGATTAAAATTTGAGGGGGGGGAGGGGGGGTGTCTTAATTGTTCTGGGGTGTGGGACTGTGTTTTGTTTCCCTAAAATTGACAGTCTGGTCCATGTTTTGCGGGGGGTGGCAGAGAGATTGTGAGTTAGCTACTGCAAAAGCAAAGCAAGAAGGAAGTCTAGAGCCCATGTCATCCTCATAAAGACCTGTAAAGTAAGGAGACCCAAAACATTCCGATTTGTCATAGTTACTTTATTTTTGCGTTAATTTGTAAGTATTATGTTTATATGTCCTCCAAAGACCCAGCAATTAATTTTTGTCCCCTGTAGGGGACATGCGGCTCTGGTGTTAATCTCAAGAACCATATGCTACTATTCAGAAATTCACACTACAAGGGACATTCAATGAATTATGCTTTTGAAAATATTTTCCCTCCAACATATTTTTGTCATCCAAGACGCTTGTATTATGTCAGAAAAAATATGAAAATGCTTTTCTCCCGATTCTCAGGAGGATATTACCTGCAAATCAAATCAAATCCCCCTGAACACAGTGCTGTAGGGCTATGTTGTGTGCATACTGGTGTTAAATATGTCATTCCCATGTACTATTTAAAAGTTGTGCTATTTTTGTCACCAATCTTTTTGCTAAAAGCTAAAAAAAAAAAGAAGAAACTATCACCTAACTCCTAACTGGTTGAGGCGCTGAGTTGAGGGGTAAATTAAAGTAAAGCTTGGAACATTCATAAGGTTTGACACACATACTGTGAAAAATTAAAGTTGTATGGTGTGTGTTGGAGTTTTGCGAGTGTTGCAAGCTTTACTTTACTGTTTTTTCTCAAGCCAACGTTCCCCTGTAACCACTGGCTTCTTCAAACCACACCAGAAATTTTTACTTTTACCACATGATTTAGTGCTGGTTTCCCTTTCCTCCTTTTACTGCCGTGTATGCTTTGTATGCGACTGAAATATATGAAAATGGTATAACTTCAGTTCGCATTTTTGTGAGCGTTTTGTATCTGAAAGTCTACTAGCAGATGACACACATTGGTAATTTAGCTAAAACAGTGCAGTGCTGTGTTTTTGGCAGTGCATGAATGCATTCCAGCAGCTTGTTTCCAATATCATTGGACTAAAATATGCCGAGTATGCCGGCGGTAAACAAGACGCCTATTCTGCTGCGTTATGGGATAGAAATTGGAGGCAGTGACAATTTGGGCGTCTTCAGCCAGAGCAACATGCCCACCTCACCCAGTGGTAAGGAGCAAGGGGGGGGGGGGAGGAGGGGGGGGGGGTCAATGCATTCTGACACAAAGGCACAACAGATAGGTGCATGTAACACGTGTTCAGAGTGCAAACAGGACAATCCAGCAGCAATGATGTCAATCACGACAAAACGGCTCCACCTTTTTCAGTCAGGGTTATTTCTTTGTCACTGCCTCCAATTTTTGGACGCTTTTAGTTAAATACTATTTATCTGTATTTTATATTGAGGACTTGTTATATGCCATCCAACTTATTTGTTTGTAATTGTTTTGGGTCCAGGCATTAGTACACTGGTTCCAGAAGGATGCTTATCCCTTATGAGGAAGTTCAAAATATGTTAAAGCTAAAACCTAAATGGTGGCTCTGTCACATATTTTTGTTTCTCAGTTTTTTATTTATTTACATGTTGTCTTGTACTCTGAGACAACATGAATGACTTCAGCTGGCTCAGGGAAATGATTTAATTAGCCTTTTCTCTGTAACATGTATTTCTAGTGATGGGAACCATATCCTCACCCAGACAAGGTACAGATGCCCAGCCTGTATCACCGACAGCAGGTACAGTAAATTATTCTCTCTCTCTCTCTCTCTCTCTCTCTCTCTCAAGATATATGCATTAAAAACAGAGCACTGAAAATTCCTCTGTCTCCCCTTGTTTCCTCAGCTGTCCTTCCCCAGCCGAAAAGCACTCTAGAGGCCTTGGAACAGCGAATGACCAAGTACAAGGAGGCTTACGCTCAGGCTAGAGCCAATGGGGATGACCGCAAGGCCAGAATGCACGAGCGCATAGCCAAGGTCAGAGGCTAAAGGTTACAGGTCAAGGCTATAACAGATCTTGGACCTGTGAGATTATCTCACCCCCTGACCCCTGACCTCTCAATACTGTCTCTCCAACAGCAATACCAAGGTGCCATCCGAGCTCACGAAGCCGGGAGAGCCGTAAACCTGGAAGAGCTACCTGTCCCCCCTGGTAAAGTGCAAAAGCACCACCTGGTGCTAATCAGATACAAATTTATCAAATTGTTCATGTTTATTATGAATAATCTTCCTACCAGTTATTTCAGTTGTGGTTAATTTAATGGGGGATGGTGTTGTCCATGGGCTCAACATGTTAATGTCAGGAAATCGGTCTAATTCATTCTGTAAGTTTAAAAGAGAAGTTTGGAAGTATAATATGGGATCCTTGAAGAGCAAGGTTTTTTTCTTGCATATCTCTCAGGAAAAATGGATAGATCCACATATTGCTCCTCAAATGTCCTGACAGACCATTCCTAGTTGATTGTCACTATTTATTGGTTGTATACTGCAGGCTTTCCTCCAATCCATGGGCAGGAGAGGGAGAGAAGTGAACAGGACTTTTCTGGAATGTTAGACGCTGCCAACAAATTGGCTATGGAAGAGGGCAAAGGGGATGAAGATAAGGAACAGTTACATGTGGTGGGTCATTTTCATGACTTCCGCATCATACCAGAGACAGTCAACCTGTTAATCACCCGTGCATTTTTTTACTGTCACAGCTTAAGGTCAAATGTTTAAGTATTCATGAGCAGACATATAAATATTCATGCCGAATGACTTTGCTTCTGATTGATTAAGTGTGGAAACAATTCTGCATATATTTCTGATATATATAAGAATCAAACAACCATCTTACGTTATGTCTTATTACATAATGCATGTTCTTAAAAACCCATGTTCAGCCAAATGCTTAGTTTTCATTAAACTAATTTCCCATCATACCCTGTTTCTCATTTTTCCCCTTCAGAAGAAGCCATCGGTCAAACAAAAGCCCAGGAAGCCGATGATTGCAGTGTGTCCTATAGCACATGACAGCGCTCAGTCAGCAAAGCAGTCCTGCATGGCCATCCCATGCCAATCAGACACAAAGCACAGCCGGGGGGAAGGACTGTCTTCCCAAGGTCAGGCCTGCTCCCTGAAAATATAAAGCACATGGGGCAGTGGCAGTTGTCTCGGTGCAGTACAGTGTAGTACAGAGCAGGTATCTTTGACAACCTAATTTGGCATTATCCGTCAGTCCACAAGTCGTATGAATTTGTGACTTATCAGATTTTTCAAAATTTATTCATTTGGCAGTATTGTGCCTTTCCCCGGTGAATATATGGCTTCACATTCTTCACTTTGAGAGAATGCTAAATTGGGTGTGAGTCACAGTCACTGTTTGCATGACTGCAGTAACCTTGCCAGACTAAATAACTCAGATTATTTCATGTTGACACACTTTTTACATGACCGACAAATAGTGTGGCCAGCTAGTAGTGTAACTGAGCTAGCTCTCAGAATAATTGTTCTGCTTAATGCCAACATGCTGCTTGGATACTAACGTAAATATGCATACAATAAAATTGTTTATTCTTAACACATGCCCACTAAGTTCCCTTATGGACTATAGTCTCACTACAATTTTTGGATACCATTCTCCATTGACTTGCAAGCCAACATCATGATCTTGTGATATGTCCACCATCTTTGATATGACCCTGTCTTGTGAGTGGCAGAAATGGATGCCCATTAACGACACTTCCTCCTGGTTCCTCAGCCCATCAGCAGCTTGACTTTGTGGATGGCCACAGGAAGCAGACCGTGAAGGTGGGAGTGCAGGCCAAGCAGAAGGATGACCTGGAGCAGGACAGGCATTGCATACACACTGTCAGTGGGAATATCGCTGATGTCACAAAGGAGGCTCTGTCATTGGTCAGATATCACCAGGGGTTGGGGAAGCAATAATGAATGGAGCCCTGTTCGAGAATGTAATGTTTCTTTAAGCATTTCTTGGTCTCTTTTTCCAGGTGCCATTTCTTCCCACAGATGAAGATGATGATTTTGTCATGATTAATCATACTGACGTCCAAATCTCTCAGAGGGCTGACCAGGTATATTCTCAGCTGTCCACGCTGCTGAAGGAACAGTATGAGGTGGGAGCCAAATCACTGAGCTATTTGACTAAAGTTCTTATATTTTGAAATATCCCATTAAGTGAGTTACATCGAGTAAGGCAGAAAGAACTTGATCGTGAAATCCTGTGAGCCAATCATGAATTTTCTGTTTCCACTTCCAGAAATGTGCAAATTATTCCAGGCAGTTCTCCCATCTAGGAAACATCACAGAGACCATAAAGTGAGTATGAAACTTTAGGACATAATAGTTGGCTGAACATAAACTGAAAAAAGTGGGTAAGGAACTGGGCTTGTAACCGAAAGGTCGCAGGTTCGATTCCCGGGTAGGACACTGCCGTTGTACCCTTAAGCAAGGTACTTAACCGAAATTGCTTCAGTATATATCCAGCTGTATAAATGGATACAATGTAAAAATGCTGTGTAAAAGTTGTGTAAGTCGCTCTGGATAAGAGTGTCTGCTAAATGCCTGTAATGTAATGTAAGGGTTGAGAGTTTTGTTATTGACCATAATAAAGAGATGGTGGCCAGTCATAACCTGAATTCCTAATTTTCACTGAATGTGAATGTGTAGCAACAATGTTGTGTGCCAAAACAGCCAAACAGCACAGCAGTAGATTTTGGTGGTAGCTTTGAAGTAGAGTACTTCACTGTATCCCTACTGCTGTGTGATGCACACTTCACACAAATTGTTTAGTTACTTCACAGCATCTGATGAACCACCAGCATTCTTCACACATCTCTTGTACTTTTTCAAGTGTGCTTTGGCATTGCATTGAAGTGGTTTGGAGTTTTAAGGATAATTGTCAATAGTAACGCCTCTCCAGTGTGCGACTATATTTTGCATTTGTCTGTCTGCAAATAAGCGTTAACTGTATTAGAGGAGAACATGAGCTATAATATTAGTGAATACTGTCTCTGTGATTGTTTCTCCTCTCAGGTTTGAGAAAATGGCGGAGAGCTGTAAGAAAAACATGGAGACCCTGGAGCAGTCACAGGCACAGGGGCGGGACCCCCCAAAACACTGCTTTGAGAAGAGGACCTACAGGATCACCAGGTGGCCATGAGAGATTTGACAATTATTTTTATCTTTTATCTCCCACTGTGAAGGAGCAACATTCCTTCTCCTCTAGTCATCTTCTCCTCCCTCTAAAATCACCGGTATGTGCCTTTACATTTATAATCTAGCCATTCCTTACACTATGGCACAGAGATACAGATAGGTATAATAAATCCTTTACCATAACACTGATGTTCCCTGCATTCTTTCCCTTCACTCAAAAAGCAAACAAAAACACCTAAAGAGGGCAATAAAATTACTGCCTGTTTGCCTACTGCAGGATCTTTCCAGAACTCAGCAGCACGGAGTTGGTGGTGACCATTGTGAAAGGGATGAATCTTCCAGCCCCTCAAGGTTCTGCAACACTTCTGCAACAGAAACAGGCTACATGCTTTTTTCGACTAAAGGCTGAGCCTAAATATTGCTTTATCAGTTGATTCCGGGCCATGACATTAAATGACCTTGACCAGGAGTGCATAGCAGTGGAATATGATAGGGAATTTGGGGGGGGGGGGGGGGGGGGGTTAATATGACAAGGTTTCTGCCACATATGCCCGATTCACTGTGTTCATATGTTCGGGGGCTTCTTAAGTCAGGGGGGCTCCATGCTTTGTCAACTTTGCTCTGAGATGACAAAACAAAACATGCTCTGCTGTTCCTGTTTAGGTCTGTCAGCTCAACAGCTTAATGCCTTTGTCAAATTTGAGTTCCCATACCCCAGCTCTGTGAGTACTTATACCTAAACTAAAACTTTTTTATGAGAACCGAAGCTTATTCCTTTTTTAATAGCCAAAAATGTAAAGGTAAGAGTGTAAAAGTTGTGTTTAATTGATCTCTCAAAGTTATATTATTTGCATATTTGTTCATTGGATGCCCTGATCCAGGAAAGCTTTCATTAATTTCTCTTAGCCTATGCTCCATTTGCTCATTTCCCAGCAGTATGATTAGTGAAGTAATCTAGACCTACATTTCTACACTTTCTTCTGCCATATTTTAAGAAAATAGTTGCATACAGAGCACTTACACTTGTGTCAAATAACCTACACATATTCAATCACATTCAGTGTAAATTAATGCTCCGGTATATCCCCATAGGAACAACCCCAAAGCCATAAAACCACAGCCATCCAGAAAACCAGCAGTCCAGGTGTGTGCACCAATGGTAAGATCCATGTGGTCAACTGCACAAGGCGACTGTGAGGTACTTGTGTGACAGGTACGCCCTGCTCCTTGTCTTTCTGACCAGAGTTCAATCAGAGCTTCACACTGACCATCAACAGGAACCACAGGGGCCTCCGGAGGGTCATCCAGTCCAAGGGACTCAAACTGGAGGTGGTGCACAAAGGGTGAGTAGCCAAAAAAATATGTCCTGGCCGTGCTCCACACACTCTCAATGCTCCATCTGTCTAGAAGAATGCTAAATGTTTTCTCCATACCCCACAGGACAGACAATGAGGGGGAAAACTAATTTACTGGTTGTGTGTGTGTGTGTGTGTGTGTGTAACTGAAAAGCCAAAATTTTGTCCCAACAGTGCAATGTTTGTTAACTGAGTTGATCTGGCTTTCTGCCAGGTGACCTTGTAACATTCCATGTTCTCAAGGAATTCTGCTGGGTGGGGCACAGAATTTAGCTTTTGGGAGTAGAAGTGTTGTGGTGTGACCCTAGTTTGTATAATTTGTTGAATGTTTTAGTAATACCGATATTAAGTGTGGGTCTTGAGGACGCATTCTGGCAGGATAGTTTTGGTGGCAGCCCCTGTAGTTTTTAAATTCATACTGATAATTAGTAAAATGTTTGTTTTAACTCTACTGCTACAGTTCTATTTCCATTACTTTCCCCTCTACAACACCTACCTAGAGCTCAGTGCTAACTACCATGGTTCACATCTGCGTAGAAAGAAAACATCAAATCCAGAACAGTAAAGCCATTTAGTTTGAATTCAAACTGTGCAAAACTATTGTTTAATGTTTTTTTTTTTTTTTGGAAGCGTAAACACAGCAACAACAGATTTTACTCCATTTTAAGTATGTCACATGTCCAAGTCAAACCCTGACAAAATGGCGTCTTGACCGACAGGGGCTTCTTGAGGAGAGACAAGCCTGTGGGCTGTGCACTCCTGAAGTTGGGCAAACTGGAGACGGAGAGCGAAATGCGAGACATAATTGAGGTAAGAGACTGAGCATGAATATACAAAGCCTGGCCAGGGTTCAATTTCATTTGGTAAGAAATGTTTTCATCGATATGAGATTTGTGCAGTAATTGGTGCCTAACTGCATACAGCTTACATGCATCCCCCTTAATTGGCTCATTACTCTCCTCTTGTGGGTGTTTAATGCTTTTGATGTCCTGCTACAGTCTGGCTCTGGCTCATGCGAGTGAGATTTCTGGGAATGTGGCAGCCGAAAATGTTTGTTTTTTCAGATCACTGAGGGGCGGAAGACCACGGGGGGGCGTCTGGAGGTTCGAGTGCGGCTACGAGAGCCGTTGAGTGCACAGGACCTGCAGACCACCACAGAGCACTGGCTGGTCCTAGAGCAACCCCAGGTACTGGTTCGGTAGTTCAGTCTCCCGCAGTTCAGTTTTTTTTTTTTAAACTTAAAAAAAAAACTTTTCTGGCCTAATGTTCCTCTTTTTTTCATAGGTTCTATAAATGACTTTTTGAAAGGTGTCTCGCAAGGTACAGTACAGCATGACCCATTTATTTTCCTTCATTTTGTAAATGTACACCATTTATAATGGCATGAGGAACAGCAGTACTGATTTTAAGTGGACCCTTTCAGATGGAAGGACGCCTGGTCACTCAAAAACAGTAATAGGAAAGTAACAGGAGACTTGGAGGACTCACTGAATGTTAATGCTGTTGGAGCTGCCCTGGTTCTTGCATTGGGACATAATGTGTAATGAATGCATCCCCTCATTGTGCCTGTACATAGAAAGATGCTCATATATAGTTCACAACTCTATGAAAAGGTGTCTCCCTGACATTTTGAAAGCAGGTCAAGAGAGCATGCGTTACATTTTATTGTTCCATTAAGCACTTACCTGTACATTCCAAAACAAATTCCCATGAATACCTTACTACATTGCTATGTATGGTATTTTTGTGTATCATTTATTTCCTACAGTATATTCAGCTGAAATGATACGAAATATACTAAAACTCATATGTTCAACTGAAATGTAATGCTGTCTTAGTATTAGGCAATGTAAATGTATGAACCTGAACCATTGTAAGTGAACACAACATTTTTACGATGTTTACTTGCCAAACTGGCAAAATGAAAGCACTGGCTGAAAAATGTATGCCTATAAGTACATGTTAGTGTAACACACTCTGATGGACTACGGTTGTAATTTTGCTCTAGTTCTAGTGTTGTTTTCTCACCATGTTTAAAGCACTTTTGAATGTGGCTTTGGATAAAAGCATTTGCCAAATTACTAAATTGTGATCTTCTATACTTTCCTCTCTCATTTTCCTCTCAGTCATCACCTCCTCTACCCATTTCTACAGTCTCTGCATGCTGCATTCTCCATAACTCTCTGCCTCCATCCTCGCCACCAGTGTCACTACCTTCTGTATCACTGGGCCTTCATTGCGATATTGTACTTTTGTATCCTGCAAGTAACACAATGTCTCCACTTTTGCCCTGGATAAGAGCGTCTGCTAAGTCAATGCAATGTAATGTAAGTTTTTTTCCACACCACTGAGCAGCTCAACAACTTGTTATATTCTAGCCTATTTACTGTATAATAACCCTATTTGCAGTTGCCTTGTCTTTTATGAGTCACAATTTAAACCAATATAACGAAATGATAATCTGCACTGGATGGGTTCTGTCTGTTTTGTGTAGCGTAGCCAACACTACTGAAGACGCTGCCAGATGTCAGTGAAATGGATTAATGTGCTAAACTGGGATGAAATGCTGCAATATTTTGATGTGGAAAGCTGCCCGTAAGCTACCTGTTAAACTAAACTATTTGGACATTTAATGACTAATTCTCATCTAAATTTACCCTTCATGGAAATTTCTAATGAACTACTCTTTTCAAATATAATATTTTAAAGCTGAATGGTTTTCCTTTTACTTATATAATGAAGTAAAATGTTTCTGTTTGAATCATTTATTTTAAATATGTAACAATCACAGTAACGATCTACAATGGGACTGAGACGGACTTAATATTTGTGGTCTCAGAAGAAATTTAATCAGCAGCGAGAATGACTCATGAGTCATGGAAAATGTAATAACAACAAAATGTAATAAACATCAATATAGCGTCTGCCAATATTTCTTCCTTTTTTATCAGTCAGTCGGACTTCTGTAAAACCTGTTATGTGTCATTCTAATTTAGCGAGCCAGAATACACTTTCAGCCGAATATTTTATCTTACAGTGTGCCTCTCTAATTCCAGTTGTCAGTTGTAAACTGTCAGCAAGGTGCTTGACGACATTGCAAATGAATGGATTGTCGCTTTGTAAACACCAGTTGCGCTGCTTGTTCACAGGCAAGACATCAAAAGCTTACGACGATTCTCACCGTTGTTACTGTTCTCTTCTATCCCTACGCCAAATACAAATTTGGATTTAATTTATATTAACACTTATATTAATCTTGTAAGGCACTCATTGCCTTACATCCAACTCTGATTTTGTCATCTTTAAGGGAGATTTTGCACACGTGTAGGCATAGCTCAGTTTGTGGCTGACCGAAGAACATGTGTGATCTCCCTTGAATGCACATCCAAGCCTGTAAACAAACACAGCTGGTCTGTAGGAATGACGCAGCCCAGCAGACTGTGGGTGTAGGTTTATAGAACAGCGAGAGATTAGCAATCAGCTCAGTGCATCTGCATCGTCTTGGCCAGCACAGATCCACAAGTCCAGCCAAAACCAGAGGTGACCTCACCTCCCACATGTTGTCTGCAGAGTAACCCACACACACCACACCTGCACAAGAGGCCTGTCTGCATTACATTAACTCGGTTTCTACTGCACAAACTGCACATATTGCAGTTAAAGATACTTGTTTTTTTTTTATCATTACTATCATTCTGGCCATTTCCGGACCAGGCAACTAACTGCCATTTGTTTTCGTGATATACGATATGACACAGCATATTTTACCTCTTACTCAAAATGAAAGCCATTCAGAGCAGATTTTTATAAGATTTATTTTACAGATACAACAGCGTTCAATAAAGAACACGGTTTTTATTGACATGTTTGTAGTGTACACTGAAGGAACTTTTTTTGGCTTAAAACATTGATTTTGTCCCTTTTTAATTGATTGTTATGTTTGAGGAAAATTTATTTGAATCCAGTTAGTTCCATGACAATTTCTGTCTTGTAGAAACGGATACTTCTGTTAAGTTGCTCCGAGTTTTAATGGAGGAGAAAAACACTGTCAAAAAAAAAGAATGTTCATAACGAGACTTTACCACACAAAGCTTCTCAGGGGGGTTCTGTGTGGAAAGAAACAGAAAGTGCTGGATTTTAAGAGGTGGAAGTCTCAGTAGAATCTCCTGTCTGACTAGAGTCACTTCAATGCCTCCTGTGTGAAGAGAATCTCAAAATGAAAAAAAATAATAATAATCTGAACTTCTGCACAAAAAGGCAAACTTGATATAAATAAAGCATACGTAAATAATGTAGAGCTGAGCGTTTATGAATAATGAAGATTCTGAAATCACAGTCTTCTGTAATAGCACATTCTGGTTAAGAAGCCCTTGCTCTTAACATTATGAAAGCTTCCCAAATACTGGGATCACTTGCCCACCACCAAAAAGCAGCAGAACAGTGATGCTGTAACAATGAAAGGACCGCTTTTCACTATTGTGCGTCTATATCTGGGGACCAAATATTCATAGCTATCCTATAGTCGAAGATGAACATATGGCTTGCATATAGTAGTCCTCAGCACTTTCTACATCCTTGCACATTCCAGAGAACCTCGTGATACATTCTTGTCCCCTTATAAATGCTATCGCTACTAAGATGACCTTGAGTTTTCTCAAGTCAATATAAAGCATATGAAATGATTCGTTTAAGAAATACTTCCCTTCCCTGACAAGTTTTTTTTCTCAAGAATTGCAATATATCTCCCAGTATATATACACACCTTGAGATGCTTTTGATTCAAGGAAGTTCTTTTAAGAAAACACTTAGGAATATCTTACAAATTATGATTTTTGCGATTTTTTTTTAGCATAATGTACAGGCTCTCCACCCAGCTGCTTCTAGTAAATAAAATCAGTGTTCCTGAAAACAACAGCCTTTTGTAACTGCAGCCATAAAGACTAGCTCTATTAATGAGTTAAGCATTCTGTAACAGAGACTTGTTTCTGGGCTTCAAAACCAACAATGTATTTTAAAATGTGTTCTGCCCCTTTTGCGAATAGAGGGTATGCACTGACATCACTTTCCCACCGGAATATGCCCCCGCAGACTGAGTGGCAAAACATGCTGCGACATGGCTGCCTTTAGTAGAGGAAACTGCAAAACCGGGAGTAAAACAAACGATTATCTGCTTAAATGAAAGGCAGTTGGACTCAACAGTGATCCTTACAACTTACCAAAGAACCAGTGGTCTATGGACATTCAACAAGAAATCGGAGATATCTTTTTACAGACTGCCGAAAGCTAAAGAAAAGAGAAGCAAATGGATCGCTGCAATTCACAGAAACAACAGGAATCCAGGCACGGAAACGTGGATTTGCGGTTGTTATTTTGTGTCAGAAACGTTGGATTTTTGGGTAAAATCGCACAACAGCTTTTTCCCATTTTAGATGTGTTTTTTTGTGTTTTCGCGGCATTCAAGCTGAACGCTAACGCTGCCACTCACTTCCACGTATTGTGACGTCATGTGCATACCCTCTATAGCAAATAGCTTAGCTGTTTATGTTGATGCATTCCGGAGTGCTGGCAGTATCCAGGGCACTCAAGTCCTCAGCACTCAAGTACGCTCTCACTGTACACGCTGGCAAATTCTGTGCCCTGGATACTGCCAGCACTTGTTTTTGAAACAGGGTTGTCTGTTAAATCACAACTGGTTTTATGAGCACAAAAAGATCCAGTTAAATAACTAAAGACATAAGTGATATTTTGGTGTTTGGAAGAGGTTGTCTGAAAGACAGCTTCCTTGCTGATGTCTATTCTCACCAGGCTTCTGAGGGTGCACCCCTTTTTGCCTGGGAGGGAGACCTTAGTAATTAACACCCCGAAAACAACTCTATGCTGCGCATTGGTCACACCAACTCACTTAATCACCTCCTTCTTCCCTCCACATGTTGTGGCTCAGGATCCATGCATTTCAATGCATTGTCAGTATCTCCATTTTAAATTTGATTCATCATTTCAGTTGAAGCGTAAGTGCTAAAACCAGTTCCCTGGTTGACAGCGTATTTTCAATACTGCTCTTGTGTAAAATGAAATGAAAAGCTAAGTTATAAAATGAGTCTAGAGGCTGATGCACCCAGAGGAAGACCACTTAACGTGGAGGGGGGGAGGGGCGCCCTGGGAGGGGCAGTCCTGCTGCTTTACCACATCCTGTTAGAGCTCATGCTAACCAACCCGCTCTACATGCAGCACAGTGCACTACCTCACAATCATCAGTTTAGAGCAGTTGCTGCACACATCCAATGATCCTTATGAGAACGCACTGATCAACCTGGCACTAGGACCTGCCGACTCGTCCGGGTGATTAAAAGGCTGCTGGATCGACGTCTGCTCTGAACTGATACGTGTGAATGAAGCGTCACTTCTGTCTCTTCAAAGTGGGTCGCAGTTTCTAAGAGCTCCATCGCTGTTCGCCCCAAAGGGACCTGTCCACACATTCCAGACCAGAGCTTTCCAAAAGTAAAGCAATAAACCATCATCTGCTCAAAATAAATAATATAAAAAAAACACCTGAAGCAGCAGTTAAGACACAACTGACCGGTATCTTCACCGTCGCAACAGGACCCACTGGCTGGTGACTTTCCACACAGAGGAGGTCCTTGTAATCGTACCCTCTGTCCTGATGTACATCGTACTGCTCGCGTCTTGACTGGCTCAGCGCAAGATGTCCGCCGGAGCAGCTGCGCTCTCTTCTTGCACGGAGTAAAGCGTTGAGTGATCGTTTAATAAAGCTACGAGGTGAGACTGGAGGCCAGAAGAACCGCGCTTCTTTAGGAATCCCAGCCCAGGCACTGAGCACAAGCGTGCGAATCGCTCGACCGTCTCCTCCTCCCCCCACCCCACGTCCACGATTAGCCCCTCCCTCTGAACTGGAAGCAGTCCCCCCAGTTGCGGCAGAACGACTCTCGGCTCTCGAAGGCCCCCGGCCCGCACGGAGGTCTCACGGTCGCGGGTTTGGGGGAATCCGGCCGGCGCGTGGGTGCTACAGAGGTCTCCGGCGCGGCAGGCCCCGCCCTTGCCGAGAGCACGCCGCGCCCGCTCCTGTCCCACAGCGGCATTATGGGAAGGGACGCTGCTGCAGCGTGGAAGCCCGTGATGATGACGGAGTCCGTTGGCTGCCCAGGCCTGGAAAGTTGTTGGATATGGTGCATAGAAGATCGGACCGGAGGAGCACGTTCTCAGCACAGCTTTCAGGCTCTTGGAATTGCAGATGTTTGGGCTGGTGGGATGAGGAAGGGACGGGTAAAGAGGAAAGGGTCACGGACAGTTTCCTCCTTCAGGAGGTGACTGGATGATGGTCCACTTTTAGGAGACGGGGTGGACAGCGCTGTCCTCCTTGAGGAGACAGGTGGAAGAGACTGTCCTTTTCTATCTATGAGATGTTTTCCAGGATGTAGAAGACAAGCTCCATGACCACGGGTCCCTCGCTCAGCTGACAGGCTCCACCGTGGATTACTGGCACCAGGGCACTGTCCAGGTCCTTCATGTACTGAGGGAGCAGGGGCTGTCCATTACTCCCTGCTAAGTACCCCACCTGGAACACACAATGGGGCTGTCACGCTCACTATAAATCAGGACGGACCTCAAAGCCCTAACTGCCACAGGTTGTCGACTGATTGTGTGTGACAAAATGACAAGCAAAGCACCAAACTGGACTGTGTTGTAACTGCAGCCAAGATTCAGGGTGTTCAGCAGGTCAGTTTCCAGTCAGAATATGTAGGAGACACAAGGGATTAAAGCCAATAACTAAGCAAGTAACGTTGCAATGCTGTCCTCCCTCATATGATACACAGTACCACTGTTACGGTTCAGGTAATCAAAATACTGAAGAGTAATACCATATGCCAGACAGAGCTGCTTTGTTGGCAGCAGCCCAATCACAAAGAGTGTGTCCTACACATTACACTCCTGTTCCGGTGACAGACAGCGAGTTGCGCCCTCACCTGGTCGGAGTCCAGCGTGACACGTAGCCCCAGCTTGGCCATGCCGTCTTCTTTCAACAACTTGAGGTGAGGGCACAGTGCTACACAGAAAGCTCGTGCTACATTCTCCGTCAGACGGCTGTGGTCAGCAGGGTCGCTCAGGCCATTGGGCTGGTCCTCGCTTTGCAAGAAGAACACCTGTGCCGGGCAAAGGTCAAAGGACAAGGTCATCAACGACATGTTGTGTTCACAGCCAACTTAATACTTGATGGCATTCACCCTTATGTTTTAATGCAAACAGAAACCAGGCAAAAAAAAAGCCTGCAGATAAACTAATTCTCCCTTGGTAGTTGATCCTACAGTTTTCACATATGTACACAATAGTTCAAACTAACATCTGATTGGTTTAAGTTCATTCCATTCCTCCAATACCTAGCAAGAAAATGGACAGAAGTTATGGGAAGAGGTGTTTATGCAGCAGTACCTCTGTCCAGCGAATGACCTTCCCGCTGGCCCTGTACTCAGACCCATGGAAGATTTTGATACTGGTTATGGACTCCATGGACTTCCCATCGATGGGGCTGATAACCCTGTACAATGGACATAATTTTGTCATTTAGTAAGAGGCTTTTAGTCTTTTACTAGCTTTTAGGAACTTTGAGGCTGTCTGAGAGCTGAGCAGGCTTTGCTGGCCAAAAAGAAAGCCATCTGTGTCGAAATACAAATTTTCTCACGATACTTTAACAGAATAGAAGTAAACAGGCTGCCTCCAAGATGAACCCTTTTTCATAATTTCTATTACCTCAACAGCTTGTCTACTAATAAGTTGTTGTACAGTGCCATTTTTGACATTAGCTTGTGCGCTGGCTTAGGCCTGAGAATTAAAACAAGCGAGCCTTCGGTTTTTTTACCCCTTGTTGAAGTTGGATTCATCCTCCTGCCACTGTATGTGGATGTGCTCCTGGCACTCCTCCTGGTCGGCCTTCCCGCAGGGGATGTCGAAGTCCTTCATCTCCCGAAGGGCCTGCCGCAAGGCCTCCATCATCTCAGCCGTGATCTGCACCATCACGCCGTCTGAGGGGGAACAACGCAGAAGCCCAACACTCAATGTGCGCGAGAGAGCTGGACGCACACAGACCCATCCTCCTCACCTTGCGTTCGGGGGTGGAGGGGGGGTACTTAGGCACACAACTACCTTTTACAAGCTGAGATAAAGGTAATATGAGGAATATAACCAAACATGAGTAAACAGGCATATGAGCGAACATCGCACCGTCTAAATAAAGCTAGCCATACAGACATACACAAGCACATGCACAAACACATCTGTGCGTACATACACGTAAACACGCGTGCGGACACACACACACACACACACACACACACACACACACACATGCATGTACACACTTGCACAAATGTACACAGATACACCATATCACCATAATACCACTTACACACTCTACATTCAATCTTAAATGCAAAACGATTCAGAGCTGATGTCCATCTCGGCTTCAAAAGCCACAGAACGCAACGAAAGAATGTAAGGTTTGACAACAAACAAAATGAGAGGCTCGGGACGGGAAAGTACCTTCCACGATGCTGGACTTGGCCAGGTATCCAGATGATGCCTTCAAGGCTCCACTAAACACAAAGAAGCAGGCGCCTGTAACTGAGGCAGAAACACAGTGGGAATAATTAGCAGCATCTTCATGACACAGTATCCACGAGGAGAAAGGAAATGACTTCCTCCCCCAATTTTACCTCTAAATTATCTGATTGAATTCCAAAATCAGAGAGTCAGCCAAGTCATTTGTCATCATCTGAATAAGGCACCACTTAATTCTCAAGACCACCTTAATGTATTTAGCCCTACCAATGCATCACAAATGGCTTACTGGCTGTATTCCCGTTCGTCAGATCCCAAAATCAATGTTGCATAGGAAATAAAATCTAATACAGTCTTCAACCTGCTTTGATTTATTAGGCATTTCGATGGTTAGACAGCGTTTTAAACCAGCGTCTGAATCTCAGACAGTTCGGTGCGACAGTGTGTTCTGTAGTCAGACCTTCCGGTGTCCGCCCGTGGGTTTCTCTGTCTCACCTTTGCGGGGCTGGTTGTGGATGCTGATGGCCTGCGTCTGGTAGTTTCCGTCGTCGTTCTGCACGCAGACGAGGTGGGAGTCGGCACGCTCGTTGAAGCACGCCCCCATGGCCAGCACGTGCTCGTTGGACTTGTTCATGGCCTTTATCAGCTGAGGGAGAGACATGCCCACACAACGCACTTTTCACAAAAAAGCCTGTCACGCCTGTTCAAATGGACAGCCTCGATCGCTGTTCGTTTCCTTTCTTAAAAATCTGAACTCTCAAATGCCATCATACAGATGTACGCTCATGATAGTAACAGTTTCCCCAGTTTCCTCAGTTGGAGTACTGATGGTGTTCAGCGAGCCAAACTTTGTCTCAATCGGTACCTCACCAAGTGACCAGTTCTGCAGGCGTGCGACACTGACCTCATTATATCGGTTGCTTGGTATCTTGATGCAGGTCCTCCGAACCTCCATGTCTACCACAAGGCCCGTCACCACCGGCAAAGTGTACTGGTAATTACGGAAATCCTAGAAATTCATCCAGCAGAAAACATTTTACACTAATAAAATAGTGCTTACATATACAGATTTAAAAATGAAAAACGGTCATTAACAAGTGGGAACAGCAGCACCCAGTTTTCACTTCATTTTAAATTAGGAGCTAAAACTGGACACACACAACAGAGACCAACTTCTTTATTTCAGGAAAGCTGGCAGTTAAATACCTGTGTGAATGTGTGTGTAAGTTGTCTTTCAGAAGAAAATACGAATACAAACTGATGCAATAGCCTGGATCTGTTTGCCATTCCTATCACATACAGAGAGGAAAAAATGATATTTTTTCTGTGATTGCTGTCTGGCTTCCTGTTCCAGAACTTTCCAGCCCCCACTTTGCCCTCCATGACCTGCTCTGCCCCTGCAGACCCCCAATGAATGCTGCTCATTGCTGTGATTCATATAAATAAGAAGCTTTAAAACGTAATATCAACTGTATGCATAACTCATAACAGTTTTATTCTTAATCTTTATCAATAATTCAACAAATATAAGAATATAGCCAGCTAACACCCGTGTTGTAATATTGTAAATGCATTGCACATTTGTGGTTGAATATCTGCCTTTTTCAGTCACTGCACAGGCCTTGTTGCAGCTCCTCATTTGATTTGTCAGAGTATGTCCAATCTGCATTTCAGCCTTAAAATGTTCAAAATAATTATTTTGTTGTTATTTTGTTGATAAAACATTACATGACTATATACTCTTATATATCTATCACTGTAAGTACATGCAACAACACACACATACAGTGCCCTCAAAAAGTACAGAAACAGTAGAGTGAAATTTGTTATTTCTGCAATATACATACGGCAATGATAATAAGATCAAAAGATTCATATGGGACCAATGTACAGACAGTCAGCTTCTATTTACAGTATTTACATGCATGTATGCTTTACCATTTTACAGGAACAACTGTTTTTGTGTTGGGCCACCCCCATTTTGGAGGGAACTGTATAAACATGACACCGACGACTGAAAGAACAAGCGCACAGGAAAGGGACAGAAGAGAGGGACAGAGGACGGGGCGGCACGGTTCTCACCGCCAGGAGGTTCATGATGGTGTGGCCGGTCTCTCCGAACAGCGGCTTCCTGAAGCGCACGCTGAACAGGGGGCAGGGGTAGACTGCAACAGGCACACGTTCGATTAAGGAAGCCGCCACTAGCTCAGTTTACACAACAGATGACAACAGTGCAAGCTGGGGGGCCAACCGCAGCTTGTCAACAAAAAAACAAACAGACAAACAAACAGACAAACAAACAGGCAGACACCTCTTCTGTAGCTGGGCTGAACCGAAATTTGAATTCCGGCCTGAGAATAAGACCGCACTTGCCCTGCATCAATATTTTTTGGCCCGAATCTGAGCATAACGCGCACAGAGCTGAGTGGGGAATATTGCATTTGTGAAAGCCTCATTTGAAAAATTCATAATCTTGCCACGGGCTCTACGCCGGATCAAAGTGCTGAGCACGCGGGTTTGGCAAAGGGAGACCAGGAGGGGTCTCCCGTTTCGTCACGCCCCCCCCCCCCCCTCCATCATGTACGCCTCCCCGCCTACGGAAATGCTGGCGCATTACTTTCCACCTTCTCCCCACATCTCACCTTCCCCCCCCAAAGGACTCTTTTTGGACCTGGCGTTCATTCTTGTCTGCATACGCGGCTTTTTTTTAAATTTACATTTCAGTATTTTTCACGGCGGCTATAATCTGCGCTGTACGGCCGTCCCCGCGAAGCTCTTCGTGTCAAAACGATACAATAAGGCGACTCGTCACAGAGTCTCAGCCGAGTCCACGGGGAGGTGGTGAGAGAGGGCCAGTCTGTAGACGCTTCCTGCGCTGCGGTTGAAATGCAAGTCCGTGCCGACGGCTAGATCTGCCAGGCAACAGACGAGAAAAAACAAGCTGCGCTCAGCGCCCCAGTGTCTGGGACATAATTCACTGTCTCGGAGCTCGAAGTGCCGCCTACCCTCACGCTGTCCTCGGTGGACAACAGCAGCGCACTGGGAACGGAACAAGGGGAGTCTTCAATAACGCGCTGCTCCTTCCCAACAATGCCGGTGACAGCGCAAATGTATTACATTTTTATTCGCCGGAAATTGAAACAGTTAAGGGATAACCTAAAGCATCGAGTTATTCCGTTAAGACCTACGGTTTCTCGTCGTTTTATAAAAATGCACCTCTGATCGATATTTCCATCCTCTACATTTACTTCCTCCGGTGGGGATACATTTCATCAATATTCTGCATCTCCATTTGCAGACATCTTTTGAAGGAAAATGCATTATTTTATTAAAAATTGGCAGGGAGGCACATAGGCAGGCTCAGCTGGCCTGGCAGGATATGATTTTTGCCCAAATCTGGAATTTAATATTGGCATATATTTACATTGCAAGCCTGATTGGGAAGGTAGGAATGGCATAGAATAAACCTTTGGATACAGTGTTCAGAAGATGGTGGAGAAATAAAGTATTTAAATATTAATTTCTTGAATAATCTTCAGTTTAGCTAAACAACTGTCAATTACCTTTAACTGTTTAGGGTACATTTACAATGTAAATATTTAGTCAGCACAAGATGATGCCATCAGTTCCAACACGTTAAAGTACTTTTTAGTGTAAAGAATATTTTTACACCGCACTGGGGCACGTAGAAAACCAAGGCCTTTTCTAATTGGTCCAGAGGGGAGACTACCACTAGCTGGTCCACTTACAGCACAGCACTTATACCAAAAGTAGCAGAAACAGGCCTCCCAACCAGGAACTGACCAAGTCAAGGCCCAATTAATATCAGCCTTCAGGCAGGAGGATGTTATAGGCTGGTACGACTGCAGGAGAAGTTTAGTAAATTCTACCAAGATTACAGTCTAAACCGTAATCGGGCTATAATGAATCGATCTCCTTCATGAGGGCCGACAAACAGTGATTTAATGCTTTGCCTTGAGATCTCATACATAACATTTATTAATTTGCATAACTGTTTAGCAGTGAGTTGTGAGCATCTGTATTAAAGTGGACACTGCTAATTCCTTAAAAAAATTACTTAAGGATTCTTAACTATGGGCATTGTAAAAGAGGCAACTCCGTACTGCATGCTAACTGTTTTATAGGATGTCCTGCTATGCTAAATACCATAAAAGCCAGGTCATTTGATTCTGGCCATAGGGTAGCTTTATTTCTTTGAAAAATGAAGCACTCGATTTATGCATGAGGTTTAGTTGCAAATATGTTCTCCTGTGGGGTTTAAGTGGAGAATTATACATCCTACACACTTAAATTTAAGTACAGCAATTGCATTTAAACAACAGGCTTAATCGCAACACTTTCTGTTTATTCACTCTGGCTCTAGTAAAAAGGGTAATCAAACAGAAATGTAAAACTTGCATATATACCACAACATTTAATGGCTTGCTATGACTGAGGACAACCTCAAGCACATTCTTAAAACTCTATAAGATTTCACCTTGTGAATTGTGCATTGAAAATAAAGATACTGTGGTTCACACTGAAAAAAACCCAAGCATTTGTGCTCAGGCGTATGTGTATGTTTGGGGGGAGAGAAGGAAATATGTCACCCCAGAAATGTTCACATGAATGAATCATTAGACTAGCTAGTGTGCTTGTGAGACTTCAGATTTGACTAAATGAGACTAGGTGGTCCAGCAATGTGTCTCCCTCAAAGCTGAAATGAAACAGAATAGTGCAGACGACTGGTGGCAGGCTGCCTGTGGGACGAAGGGGGCAGGGGACTCACATCTGTACTCGGCTCCCAGCCGAAGCAAGAGGCGGAGGGGGAAGACCTTGGCCCAGGGGGTCTCCCACTTTTGGATGAGGATGCCGAAGAGGTAGGGCGGGTTGGGCAGCAGCAGGTCCTGCAGGGACTGGAAGGTGGGGCTGATGTAGAGGAAGCCTCCGTGTTCCTTGCTGCCTAAGAAGCTCTGGGTGAAGAAGGAGTGGCCCAGGTTGCTCACCACATTCCCTGCACAGGGGAGAGGGAAGGGTGACTTTTTTGGAAACTAAAATACAGCTTCTGATGTAAAACACTGTCCACACTGGGCTGCTGGGAGGCTAATTCTGTTGAGGCACTGTTCAAGTGGACGGATGAGACCCACGGTCTGGTGTCGAATCTGAACCGTGATGGTGCCAATGGCTTTTGGCGGCACTGCAGAACGAAGCATAACCGGTGCTGGCGTCACACAGAGAGAGCGGGTTTCAGCTGGCCAGGATGACGTCTCACTGCGCACCAGCGACCCCTGCTGGTCGGTTAGACACTCACGGTTAGGCAGCACACGAAGGTGCTTTCCTCTTACTCATGTCTGTGCAAGCAACCACAGTGTGAAAAGAAGCTTCTGCAACATTGCATGCTTTGAAGGAGAGCACGTTCTCGTCTGTGCTTTCCCGAATCAACAGAGGCTGCTCAGAAGGTTGCAATCCGAACACGACAGTGCATTACAAATTGAGGAGAAATAGGGGGAAAATCAAATAAAAATAAGTAAATAAATTAATTAAATTTTAAGACTGGTACATAGCTGAAGTACAGAAGCAGAGATGTAAAATGCTGGTTCGTGGAGACGTGGACACAGTGACTTGATTCCAGACAACAAAGTGCTTCTCTATAAAAGCCATTTAATCCTCGCAGGGGCTTGGACATAAGGCCTGAGCCAGGATCAAAGGGTCACATTAATACTTGAGATGCCCTTGGCTATGTTTTTAATGTTTACAAATTGCACTTAATATCAGACCGCTCAAGAGAAGCTCCCGCCAGCAAAATTCACTGTTACAAGTTGTCTGCGTGTTTACAATTAGTCGCGGTCACAGTAAATCACCTTAAAAGCACTCTCCGATAAACGCATCAGGAGCCATATATAATGTGGCGTTTCTCCTTGCTCCAACGCTGCTCTGACCTCATTTCACGGCAATTCAAGAGCATTCAGGAGGAGACACGGGCTTTAATGGCTGCCGACAAGCCTCCAAGGTGAAGCCCCTGTATTCCACGCTCCGTGTTTTGGGAAACAAAACGCGTGGTTTTCACAACCGGATCGCACCTGCGCAGCAACGGCGCAGTCCACAGCCGTCCAGAGAACACGTCCGTGGAGTCCGTATTCTCCCCAGCCTGAACCCCCCAGTCACATGTGAGCATCCCGCAGGTATACCAAATACACTATAAACCAGAAATGCCAGCCATTATACTGACAGGCAGATTTGGCAGCATGATCTATGGATTGCATGACTGAGAGGTTCTCACGCTTACGGTTTCCTCCCAATGCCATTAGAAGTGTCAGCTTAACATGTAAAATGGATCTCGTATTTTAGTACAGGATTTCTTGGTTCTTTTTGGGTGCAAATATTAAGATCTACAGTGAGTATGCACATGCCCATTTTGAATTGTGTACCAGCCTCAGAGAGAATGTCTTTATAAGTTAAGCCTTAACAAAAGAAAATGTGATTATTTTTCCTCAGTACTTTTTTTTGTTTATTGCAGGAAACAGGAAGGCAGTAACGAAAGTGACCAATAAGGTTCAAGGTAGGTTGGGCTTGGGATACATACGTTTATCATTAGAACATTCATGATGCGCATAGCGTGGATGGACTATCCGCTTGGTGTAGTGCAAGCCAATATTTACAAATGTGCTTCTGTCTGTAGTGGGTAGATGTTCCCTTACATAACCGCCTCCAGAAGCCTTTAACAGGATCTCACCCTGCTGCTCCCAGCCACACAAAACTGCAAACAGTCTTTAGCTTTGAAGCGGGGTTAAGCCTCAGACGTAGTAATAGCATTAGAGCACCTAATGTTCTCGCAATATAGCGGTGACGCCGGCGTAGCGTTCAACGCCTGCCGCAGTGACGAGTGGGAGTGGGGGGTGGGGGGGCAGAGTTGGCGAGCGGCGACCTCCCTCACCTGCGAGAGCCTCCTGGTAGAGCTGCACAAAGTGGCTGAAGACGTCCTTGGGGACGCTCTTCTCGTCGGGCAGGCACTGCAGCAGCACCACCACCTCGGCCTGGCCCACGGCGTGCATGCCCTTGGTGGTCACGCACCAGCACTTCCTGTTCACGTCTGCAGGGGCCGCAGCGAGAAAAAAAAAGAGGTCCCGTTACGGTCCACGGGTCGGGCGCCACGGGGAAGCGGGGGCGGTCGGTGCCGCAATAGCGCAGATGTCATCGTCCTTTACCCTCTCCGGGCTCAGGATCAGACCTTGACGCGCTTGTTTTATTGGTCGTCTTGCAGCCGCATCACTCACGCTGCATGCTTTAACATCAGGACATGGCAATCATGTCATTAAACACTGAAGACATACAGTATTGTGAAAAACTGCCCTCCCATTTCTGATTCACAGTTTTTTTTTGACATTTTAAATGGAAAAGATATCATTTAAGTCCTAGTATAGAAAAAATCCATGCGATAGCAAATAGCAGAAAAACGAACAATTTTTCGATCGTCTACTCTCCTACAAAAAGTTGTCCAAAATTTTATATACCTGTGGAGAAAAAGGAAGCGCCCACTTTCTCCAGTAACTGGCAAAACCTTTAGAAGTAAAAGCTACTTAAATGTTCACTGTAAATGTTGTTCAGTCGCTCACAATTGCCTAGGAGAAATTCTCAACCACTCGTCATGACTGAATTTCAACTTTCTTGCAAACCTTACATCAGGCTTTTTCTGTCAATTTCTTCTATCCTGAATTATGCAATGATCCTTTGGATTCAAAATCCGCCAAAATACATAAAACAAAAATTAGCAAGTGTGCTTAACTTTTTTTATAGCATTGTAACTGAACATGAGCAAGCTAGGAATGGGTCACAATCAAAACCAGGCATGGGAACCAAAACAGTCCCAAAAAAGCACCGGTTCCCATACAACCAGTACCTACTGGAAATCGCAATGCTGATTTCAGTGCCTCGTTTTGGAGGCCTTCACTAGCTAACCTTACACTACCTCTTTCAACTCAGTCAGTAACAGCACGTAATGTTAGCAGGCTAGTTAATGTAACTAATAACTAGCTAATAACTCTTTCAAACTGCTACAAGTGAAACAGCATAAACTATAAGTACAAAGTATAATTTAAACAACTAAATAAAACTATTTCTTAGTCTTTGCAAATTAAGAGCAAACGTTTCGGGCACTGGTACTGTTTCAAAATGATCGTTTTGTCATCAATATCAAAAAAATATAAACGATACCCATCCCTGATTTTCTGAAACAAATTAGCTCGCTTACTGAAATCACCCAGAGGTTATGCAGTAGCGCAAGGACACTTAAATTTGGCCCTACGAGGCCAGTAGTACTGCAATGCTTTCCATCTAATCACATCTTATTTAAACCTGGGACACCAGGTGAGTTAAATCTCTCCCCAATCAGTGCCATGAATCAATCAATTAACTCTTGGGGAGAGAAGAAACCCAGAAGTACTACCAGCCTTGAGGGCCCAGGTTGAGCATCCCAGCAATAGCATCATAGGGAATGAGAAATTAATCCCACGTACAGGAAGTGACAAAGGAAAGTGACTTACAGTTAACCAGCTTGACCATGGCCAGCAGGTTGGCGTTGAGCACAAACACCAGGGGGTCCGGACCGCCCTCCTCCAGCTGCTGCATCAGCAGTATCTCAGAGGGCCGCTCCTCCACCGCGTAGTCTGCGGGAGGCGACAAGAGGGCGTGGGTCACCACACCACCCCGCACCTACACGCTCACCACCCCCCACCTTTCTCTGCGCGTCTCCTCCTCTGCGCCAAACACAAAGGGAGGTGTGTCCTGGCGGTCGCCGCGTGGATACCCAAGGCCCCACCCCCCCTTGTGAAGTCCCGCCCCCCCCCCCTTTCCCGCCAAAGAGAGGAGGCAGCCGAAGGTCAGGATGAACAAGCACCTGTGAGCTGGCTCCCCGTACCTCCTTTGACGCCGGTGGAGATGAGGATGGGAGGGAGCCCGTCCTCGGGGATCAGGTTGACGGAGCTGCCCACGGGGCTGCCCGCCGGTCCTCCCGAACCCGGGGCGGGGGGGACGGAGACAGCCTGGCGGGACAGACAGGCAGCACAGGTCATTGAGGCCGTAGCCAAGACACACAAAATCCTACACGTGACTGCCTTCAAGACAGGAAGTTATTACTTGTACCTATACCTACACCTATACGAGTAAGGTGGGAAAGAGGGGGATAAAGAGATCTGCCATTCCTAAGCCTGACTCCTAAACCTGCTGTTACCTCATAAGGAGCTTCTGCAACTGCTTTATTTCAAACTCCATGCTCACTGCCAAAATAACGTGTGGAAAAAGCAGTAGAATATTTTAAGGCTATTTCAGGCTGTTCCCTTATGTATAATGAGTTTAAAGAAAGCTCTGGCAGGTATAGTGCACACACTACAGTTCTGAAACACAGAAGCGTCGAGGTGCCGGTGTTACCCCTGGAACGTCGGTTGCTGCGGGCTTGTCGCAGTCGAGCGACACGGTCAGGGAGCCTGAGGGCACAGGGACGCTGGAGGAGTCGGCAACTTCCCCGTTGGGCAAGATCCCGTCAGCGAACCACACTCTCCTTTGCTCCCGGGAAAGGGTTCCTGTGTTGCGAGAGTTTGTGTGTGTGTGTGCGTGTGTGTGTGTATGTATGGGGGGCAGGTGATAGGCAAAGTGAGCTTTCCTTCACACGCATCCCCTGCATTCAATGTCTCTACTCATACATGTAAGCACAATGTTTTTCCCATTCAAGCATGCATATGTGTTTTTGAACAGAAGAAACCCAACATTATGGATCCTCGTAAAATAACAGATGAATGGGCCCTCTCATGTTTAAGCATGTGCTGACATTGTGCAGCCAGCCAGTCAGAGCCTCGATGAATATCTGTTCTGTCTGTCTGTTCTTTAAACCACAGAGCATTCATAACTGTGTGGAGGCTGTGTTTGGTACAGAGATATCTCCTATTCATATATTTGGAGTCCACATACCCATCTGTCTCAAGAAAGAATGAAATCAGTCAGATAGGAACATGTTAACTTTTTCTTGAAGTAACTCCCTAAAATTCTAGCTCAAGGACCTCAAACTCAGATCCTGGAGGGATGCTGCGTCTGCTTTTTGCTGAGTCCCTGCGCTTACGCATTTAATTTAAGCCATTGATCAGTTAGAGTCTGCAAAACCTTGTTTCCAAGGCCTAAATTGGCTGCTGATTCAAAGGAAATCACAAAAATCCAGCTGACGTTGTGGCCCATTGAGAACGGAGTTCCCAGAATCACACTGGAATGCATTTCTGTGAATGTTCAATCAAAATGATCACAGTAGCCTTCAGTACAACCCAATTAAACCAGGGAGAAAGAGCATGACAAAATATATACTGTAAAGAGTATCAAGATAAGATCCACCAAAAGCTCTGCTAACCAAAAATAACTTTTTCATCATTTAAAAATACATTTGTTCCCTTCCACTGTTTTAAAATAAACAAATCTGCAAGTTATAAAATTAATGTCTTGAAGATTTTACCTAATATATCAAAGCTAATCTGATATCAGAGCACAAATTTAACCCTTTCAACAGTTGGTGTTTTGGAATGGTTTTTTTTGTCTGTGTTCTCCATTCCTTTCAATTACCAGCAATGATTGTTATATTAGCATTAGAATGATCAGTTAAGAACATTCTAATCAAATTAAAAGCCCACTCAGTAATTTTGGTTGCTAATCCACAATAATCACGTCAACTAATACCTTGGTGGATCATGGTACTTGCAGTTTTTTGTTGTTGTTTTTTTATCTAACCAGTCACAATACAGCAAAACCAAGGCATGGTTTATTTGGCAAAATGTCAGTTTACTATTCCTTTTGATATCTTACTTGACAAGTGAGCACAAAGTGAAAAAGTGATGAATTTGTTTCCATGGTGAATAGCTGCACAAAGACTACAAAAACATCCAGATATTAAAAACAAAAAAGAAGAATGAAATGTGGAAGACCGAAGACGAGCAAGGAACAAGTGTTGGCCCGACACTTATTTTAAATACTTTTTTTACTAACTTATTTTTACTTACTTTATTAAAAATGTCTTTTTAGGAGAATGATTCTATACTATAAAACCATATTTTTGCCTTTTTATTAGCCACCAAAAGTACTGCCTGGGCCTTTAAAGGTTTAAAAAAACATGTCAGTTTGGGATGGTGACGAGGTCCCGGGCTCGTTACCTTCAGCGCCTGGGTGTTTGAGGACGCCGACAGGCACCATGACGGTGGGCGGGGGCGAGCTGAGCGCTCCCGAGGCCTGGGCCTGCTGAAGGGGCGGGATGGTGGAGCAGTACTCGGACGGGTTGTTGGGGTTTGGGCTCTGGTTAGAGGCACCGGTCGAGCTCTCCCACGCTGGGGCGGGGGAACGGGTGAAAGAGAGCTGGTTAGCATCTCCGTGGCTTCAAATGCGTCCACGGGATTAGCCGAGGGCTGCAGTGAAATTAATCTGGGCTCAGTGAGCAGAAGGTAATTGGGTTGTAGGCTAATCTTTTCTGGGACACTCCTGTGCCCTTAAGCGTTGGCACTTCATCCATTGGCCCTGTACAAACTCAGCGGTCTGAATACGTCTTGCTATGATTTCGTCTTAGCGTGATTCTGTGCAATGAGCACATAAGTAATTATAATGCCCATATTTAAGCTTTACTGAAGCAGTTTTAAGCCGTTTCAGCAATAGCCACAGTTCAAAATAACTTGGGGTGGGAAAGTCCATATCGGAAAGGCCAGCGTGTATGCAGATTAACTCCCACCAATCACTGTGGTTCCCCCGTACATTAAACCACAGAAAAGTATTTCATATAGGGACACAAGAACAGTCTTCCGCTGTCATTCATCTAAAAATTTAGCCAGTGCCGGATGACATAAATGACAGAGTTTATAAAATTGTAGCAGAATTCGCCATGAATTCTATATACAGAGAATGGCCCTCCTCACCCACCCCAGTCTTACACCCATTAAGCAAACACCCAAGTTATTCATATTCGACAAAAAAGTCTGGCTTCTGAAGCTGAATTATTTGTATTGTGTAGCGTGCGGTCAAGCCTTTTCTGCGACACTCACTGTTCATCAGCACAGAGTGACAGGTGACGCAGACGCGAGCCTCCTTCCTGTCCATGTACATGAGCCGACACCTCAGACTGCAGCAGGCCGCGCAGAACACCTGTAACACCCCACAGACAATGATCATCGTCGCTGGCGCTTCCCTTGCAGGTCACAACAGGTTCGGCTGCCCTTGACCCGGGCGGCAGCACCAGCAGGTCTTCCCCCAGCCAAACACGCAGCCGACCGCCCCCAGCGGTGGAAATGACCGCAATGACCCTGAGATCATTACGTCATCTCTTTGCGGTTCTGAAGCGGTCTGCCATAGGCTCATAAGAGAGTGGTATAACCAGCTGGGAGTCTTGGGGATCTGAAAGAGGCGTTTTACCAACCGCCCTTCACCATTCGCCTCACAAAGGACTAAAAGCGCCCGAGAGCCTCAGGATTTATGGGCTTGGACGCGACACAGGAAAAAACGAACGCGGGGACGCGCGGCGGGGCGAGGTTTATGGCGCTCGGCTCGAGTGACAGATGGGCTGCGGGGAGGCCCCCGTCCGCCGAGCCGCCTGCGGAGGAGCGCCGCGGAGGGTGGCTCAAGGAGAAATGACGACAAGCAACGCCGCCGCCACCGTGGGCCCGTGAAGGGCAGAGCCAAGGAGATGGGCCCGTGGGCACTCAGCAGATTTATAAGCTCCGCCTCAACGGAGCAGCAGAGGATACTGGGACTGGGAGAGGGCGGAGGGGGGGGGTCGGCGCCTTGGGAATTAACCACGCCTACATGCTCATAGTCTGTGTTCACGGAAAACTGAGAGGGGGAAAAAAAAGGGAAGGTCACGCTGTCATTCGTTCAACTATACATGTGATTTTTTAATTAAATAAAAGAATGTCATAAGCAGACAAATAGACTTTACGTTTTCAAAATGCGAGAAAATTATTTTAAAAGACACATTGACACCCACACACTATGAATACACAGCCCATAGCTTGAGATGACAAACACCCCAGTGTCTGAATGGAAGTCCCTCGCTAAAGATGCCGCAGCAAGCTAAATACGGAGGAACATGCTGTAATTGAGAACGCTAAATCAATATCAAACCCTGCGCCCGAATCTAATGAGACTTTATGCCCGTCTGTGAGACAGCCCCCACGGGCTCCACCGCCCCTGAGCAGCTGGCACCACTGTGCCCCTCGGCAGAACATCTGCTTATATCGCCAGGAGTAATTAGGAAGCCTTACAACAGCCTTCCCCACAATTTACACAGCACCTTCGCAGACGCAATACCTTCAGCCCTCAGCAAGTCACACAGGAGTCCCGCATGCAGCCACCTGTTCTCCCGCCTCATTTTTAAGTGCCTAGCTGGTGGCGGCAGTTTGTTTAGAGCGGCGTCGCCACATAACAATCTTCTGTTTTGCTTCTGACAGCAAAACAAAGTTCAGAAAAACTAATTATCTTAAAAAAAAAATAATTTCGTAGAAATTCAGATTTAAAATGATTTACAATATCATTCACTCCATGCTTCTGGACCTTTTAAGTCTTTGTTTTATTCTACATCATGGACGTAAAGACACCATCAAAAATGTCAATGACTGGTGTGTGTGGGGGTTATGCTGAAAATTCCCTTACCTTCCCGCAGGCTCGACAGTGATGTCTCCGCTTGGTGAAGGTGAACTTGGCCTCACACTTCATGCAGATGGGTGCCTGGGAGTCAGGGACCCACACAGGGGCCACTTCTCCCAGAGCACTGAATGGCTTTTTGGAGAGTAACCCAAGGTGCCCAGCTTGGACATCATTATCTGGGCTTTCGGGGGGCAGCAGCAGAGATGGCATCAAGTCCCCTCCTAAATGAAACCCTGCTCCATTCTCTCCGTTCACCCGGGTCAGACCCGAGTCCTCCTGGTATCCATCGGTGGAGGACAGGTCGGCTCCAGGCTGTAACTGCGGCTCCAGGTTCTTGTTCTTGCCGTGTGGGCCCGGCTCACTCAAGGCCTGGCCCGAAAGCAGTCGGGTGCCCTGCAGCTTAGTGCTGACGGGCTGCTTGGGCCGCGCCCCTCCGTATGACACGCTGGCGGTCTGGAGTTGCCCGCCATCAAAGTTCAGGGACCTTGCACCCAATCCCGTTCCCCCCACCTCTAAGCCACGGGTTTGGTCAAAATACTCCAGCTTGCTCTCCTCCACCTCCTTCTCCTCTGTCACAGAGTCCTCCTTTGAGAGGGGAGCCTGAGAGGATTCGTCCTCCGCCAAGAAACCAGACTCCTCTATGTCCAAGCCTTCGGGGGAGCGGACCGGAAAGTGGAAATCTCCCTGAAAAGTTGCCTCAGTTTGCTTTTCTTCCTCTGGTGAGACACTTGAAACAGTGCCATCACTCTCCTCCTTCTCTCTTGCCTCCATGATGGTCAATGTCTCCTGTGTTGAAATATCTTTAACATGCACGCAGGTTTCCTCACTGTCACTCAGTTCCACAATCCCTCCATTCAGGATCTTTTCTGGCTGACTTGTGGCATCTGACTCCATCCCTTCGCAGTGACCTTCAACCCCCACAGATGCTGTGACATCTCCCACTCTGGCCCAAGGCTTCTTTCGTACATCCAGGTCATGCTGTCCCTTTGGTGACCCGATGATGCTGTTGTAATCCTGCAACTTCTGCATCTCGTTCAAAGTGAGGTCTTCAACTCCAAGTGTAACCAAATTCCTCTTCTCTTTTTCAACGGAAAAATGACATTCTTTAAAATAGTTGCCCTCCATTTCCGTATGCTCTTCAAGAGCATCGTTGTGGGGCTGTGAGATCTTTGTTTGGTTGATTGGAGGAAGGTCTTCAGAGCAACCTTTGACACCGTCCAGATCGTCGGAGCAACCGTTGACATCCGGACAGCCGTTCTCCAAGGCCGGTGCAAGATTCCCGGAGTCTGTCCTCAGGACTGCTCTGGGGGATGGGGCTGCTGGAACCTCACCCTTGCTGCTCACTAGCTTGCCAATGTTGGGCTGGGGAGAGAGGGATCTGGTGTCGACCCAGGCCTCTGGCTCCGGGGAAGGCTCCCGCTCATCGCCATTGGACAGGTTTGCCCTGGTCCCATACGGGCTCTCTTCAAGGGGCTTGATTCTCAATGGACGGGGGTCCCGGGGGCACAAGTCCTCATCGGCATTCCCGATGGCAGGGTTCAGGGACAACAGGTGGGTGGACGGAGCCAAAATCTGGGTCCACTTAGCATCAGAAAGAGTCGAAGTGTCTGTCTCATCTGTTGATACAAAATATATATATATATATATATCGCTACAGTACTCATTAAAGTGGACTAGTAAATCTTCAAATATGTATTAAGATTCTCATGTTAACATGCCTTAAACACTAAAAGAAAAATATAAGCCGACAGATTAGCCTACAGAAAGTTCAACATCAAAGTGAGGAGTATAGGTAAAAATTTAACTCTGCTCCCTGAACTCTGGATCCTGGCCAGTCTACCGTCCTCTGCCACTGGGCCAGACCATACAAGGCATCCCTCCCAACTTTCCCTGACGCTCCAGTCAACTCCTTCACTATCCCAAGTTTCACTATCAGAACTCAGCTGTGACAGAGCTCAGACTTGCAGCACACCCTGCCTTTTTCAAGGCTAAGTGGGGCTAAAGGTCAGGCTAACTAAGGGCTTTAGGTCTTGCCCATGGCCCTACTCACCTAACAAGGAAACATGCTCACAATAATGCCCATAGACTTTAACTAATTAACATTGTAAAACTGAAGTCTCATACATTACTCAGGGTTAAAAATGTTTCTTACTTTAATATTAGATGTAGGGTTTACCTGTATTCTTGCTGGTAAACTACCTAGCTATCAGTTGTGGTTCTGGCTTGCTTGTCCAGTAAGATAGTAACAAACTAGCACATTACACTTCCACAAAAGTGACATATTTGGTCCTTATAATTCAGATACATAATTCTCTCATCCTGGTTAAATACAAGTGAACCCATAAACCTTATGGAAACTGAAATATATAAACGCTGACAATTAATTCTGAGGTAATGAATAATTTGTTGTTTGTGTGCTATATTTAATGTTCATCAGCTTCAGCTGGGTCATGCCATCAGTGAGGAAAGTGAGAATTTGGCAAAAATTGCAATTTCTGAATCCAACTGCATTAATAGTTACTGCTCATGTTTATTGCACAGCAATGCAACTTGAACGAATGACCCAATACCAAAATATACTTGCCCCTCTCTTGTGCACTGTAAAATAAAAGGTAGGTGTCCAACACTGCCATTGCAAGAAGCTTGTATATGGTCACGGTCAGAATCTAATGTGACATCAGGAGTGAGAGTTCTCTTGAGTGCATGCTTACGTTTCTGGTCACTTGGCCACCTGCATGCCACTGAACGCACACAGCCCTCTCCTACATAGTGCACCAGGTAAGCTTACTTGCATTCACCCAGCGCCGCAGTAGGGAAATCTACATGGTCTGCTGAGACAAAATTACTTTCCTCCCTTCTTTTCTGGGGAGCTGATCAGGAGGAAAGTTCTCACAAGCAGAGCCCACACCACTCTTTCACCCACAGAGGAGATGAGCATGAGGTCACACATGTCCTGGTAATGGTGAATGGGCCCAGCATGACTTGGCTTTAGACCAATGGAGACACCTCAAAACAAACAATGGACTGTATAAATCATGCAGCTACGTACACTGAGCACGTACCACTTACTACTTCATCACTTTCTAGTGAACATCCCAATGACCACTTCTCAACATCTTGGTCAGAACACAGAATTTTGCACATGCTCCAATTTAGAGGATACAAAAATATAGGAATCTTTTTATATTCTTTTATTTCAAAGCATTTTCAGGGCATTTGCATTATAATAAATTTAATTGACAATCATGCTTTACAAATCTGTTTAGGAAAATCTGCTTGTCCCAGTTTGAGACCAGGGAATCTTCCTCCCTTCAAAAGAACTCCATTCAAACAATCTGATACCGGCATGTTTAGAAAGCAACTTTACGTATGATCCCCTTCTTAAAGCGCCCTTAGCTGTGCAGGCAATGTCACAGAATAGTCGTGCAGCCTAGATGAAATCAGGTTCAAGCAATTTCTCTGCCAGTCTAAATTGCCTTCACTGCACAATTCCTCAAACGGGAGGCTAATCTCTTAAATTAATACTGCCATCTGTCCTCTGAGACTGACACAGACTAATATAAACTATTAAGCCTTTCCTTTTCCCAAACACGCATTGCTGCACTGTTGCACCATCAGGGTATTCTCTAAAGATGTCACTAATCGAGGAATATTAACCAAGACCACCTCGCTGAACTCCATTTTGAGCTTGAGCCGAGGGAGTATGCAGATTTAAGCATTTGACACAGTTTTGTGTGGATCAGACGCCGTTCCAGAAAAAGAAGCGCTCAGCAAATGGAGTCAGCTCCTACTCTTTTCAGAGGGCGACCAGCCCTTTTTACTTGAATCCCACGTGGCTCTGACCGCTGCAACTCACTAGGCAGAGCAAGGTT
Organism: Anguilla rostrata; assembly: GCF_018555375.3. Lineage (NCBI taxonomy): Eukaryota > Metazoa > Chordata > Actinopteri > Anguilliformes > Anguillidae > Anguilla > Anguilla rostrata. The sequence goes on from NC_057936.1 coordinate 12,312,124, forward strand.
ACCCACCTTCGTTCTGTTCAAACTCATCCAGCACCTTGTCGAGGTTAAAGGCTTCTGCCTGGAAGTAATTCTCCATGGGTCAGGAAGCTCCACCCTGCTGAATGCTGTATGGATCTGTGGGGAACGCAGTGAAATTTAGGTCAGGGAAGTAGCCTCTACACCAGGGGTGGGCAATGAGGGCCGTATCTGTTTCTGGTTTCCATGCCAACTTCTGGCCTTAATTGCTTAATTAGCCCTAACATTAATGCCATCTGGCATTTTAGCTACATTTCTTGATAAGCACATGAATGACAGCTGAAGACTGCTCTCTTGTCTGTATATGAGATGTTTTACTGTGATCTAATCTACCAATAAACCAGCGTTGGTGTGTACAGCCAATTAGCTCATTTAGCCAGGGTAATTGGTGGAAACAAAAACCTGCAAAAACACCGGCCCTCCAGGACTGGAATTGCCCACCCCTGCTCTACACCAAGCAGTAGTGGGGGAAAGAATTACTGTAGCGCAGTTTACAAGTGTGGAAAGCAATTATCACTTGAAAGCCGTGCGCTCATGTCATAGCATTTGTTTTCTGAAATTGTACCCCTAAATGAGCTATAAAATGATGGGTTTATACACAGCTTCATGTAAAAGAGCTAATATAATGCATCTAATCTGTTGCGTCATCAGCGAAGCTACAGAGGGATAGAGGTAAGACAATTTGGTTAAAACCCAGCACATTAGCACATATCAATACACGTGTTATAACAGCAGTGGAGCAATAATGTTAGGATCGAAAATGAGCAGAAGATATTCATAGTAATATGTTAACCAAACATGTCAGCGAAGTAACAGCAAAGTTCACATGTAATAAAATAAAAGGAAGAGCTCCTGGTTCTGAATCACTCACATTTTGATAAGCTATGCACCATGGCTTAGTGAACAGGTTGTCTCACAAAGAAAGGCTGGGGCTTGAAACCATAGCAACGTATGAATTCAAAATTCTTGGCTAAGCCCTGGTAGCTGCAAATGCTTCATTCCTTTGGGGAAGTTCCCTCGTCAAGACATATGCAGCACTAGCACAAAGACTATTCAGATTTCCTGGAGGGAAGCAACGAAAGAACATGGGCACAATTTTCACTGCGCTCTGATGATCCACAAAGCACCTCTGCATCACTTTCTTTTTTAATGTCTTTTCCCCTCGTATCATCATATTCATTATCAGCTCGCGTCATTGCTGCAACCTCTGCTACTGATTCAGGAGAGCAAAGTCAGGTGTGTGCTCCCCCCCGACATGCCACACTGACTTTTTACAGCTGATAAAGAAAGGCAATGTTCATCAAACAACATGTACAGACTCCAAAATATATTTCAAAAAGCTCACAGATGAGATGCTATATTAGAATGACTGAGTGTACTTGTGAGAACACTTGGCCGTCGAGTAGACTATAATGAAGTTAATTAAACGTATTAAATAATGCAGGAGAAAATGAAACCACCAATAGCAACAACACTACGAACTACTACTACCAATCCCAGTGTCAGACAGCTTTCGTTTTTCCTTCATTTTCTTTCTCACATGCCAGTAGCAAGTTACATTTTTATTCCTTGGTAGCTGTGCCTACTAGATTTGCTAAAAATGGAATGCTAATAAAAAAACAGCAAATGTAATTCAAGGATCAAAGATGCGTAGAGGGAACTAACAGGTAGTTATGTGGCTAATGCCCTGGGCTTTTCCGTAGCGAAGCGTCCAACAGTCTGACTTTGGCGGTGCCAACTGTGGCCTGCAGCCTCACAGTGGGAGGCACATAATTGCATAATGGCAGAGGTGCCCCGGGAGAGGAGGGCATGGCCGCAGAAAAGCGAGGCCTCTGGTCAATCAGGCAGCTGTGGCCTGTGTGCGCCAACCGCGCCAACCGCGCCAGCTGCTCGCGCAGCGCAGTCCTCCGGGACAGCGGCTACACGGCTCAGCTGGCGGGGTGTAAACAGGAGGGGCAGCTGCACGCTCGTCCGTGCTCTCCTGAACTGACAGAGGGCACTGCGGGGATTAGACAACTGACTGCACTCTCCAAATTAGGAGAAGAGAAACGGGGTCTATAAACCGCATTTAAAAAGATGCAGTGAGCACTGACGTGGATGGCATCTGATTTAAATTCCAAAACATGCCAAGAGATAGTAGAGAGAGACTCTCTGTAAAAGTCAAAGACCAGAAATGATTTTCCCTTTGTGTTTGCCAAAGCACTATTAGGGGAAAAAGGTTTTCAATGCCTTTGTAATGAAAACCATGCTTTTTTTTGTAGTGCGTCCGACTATGTTCCTCCTTAAAATAGGCAGGTAAAGTAAGAACGATATTGCAATGTACAAAATCTTTTTTGTAAATAAAACAAGCATTTGAAACAAAAACAATTTTATTAACCAAATTATAACCTAAAAATTATATATGTTGTATGTTTTCAACAACAAAGCCTTAGCGTGTCAAGCTGATTTCAACACTGGATTTCCATTTTCAAAAAATGAGAAAATTCTGAGCTCCAAATATATTTCAAAAAGCTCACAGATGAAATGCTACAGTAGAATGACTGAGCGTGTGTACTTCTGAGAACACTGAGCCATAGACAAGACTATAATGGAGTTGAACACATTCAATAAAGCAGCAGAAATCCAAAACCACCAATAGCAATGATACTACAAACTACTTCTTTAGTAATTTCTAAAAAGCCACCAAGCACTATGCAAAATTGCAGGCAGCAGTAGACATTGTTCAATAGTTACATGTCAAAATGTGCTTTCTAAAAAATTGGGCTTTGAAAAGTTAACTGAAACTGCACTGCAGAAGCTTCATACTTCACACACTTTTTCCATTTTTTTAATGCAAATCAAACTATTAAGAGACGTACTGTGCATTTGGCTAAGAAACCAATACCACACAGTACCATTCCCATCTCAAAATATCTTACAACTCCATTAAAAGTCCAATAGCAACCTACATATGTGTTTCCAAATGGCAAGTATCTCAAATAATGTTGCAATGAAGTGCTGTACAAGACCAACTCACATTTCCAGACAACAAATCCATGTTACGTAAGCATGCTGTTCCAGATTTTCTAAATCTATTATGCAGATCTTTCTGCTTTGTACATTTGGGACCAGACACACTTGGGTTTTCACTTTGGGCAGCCAGACCAAATTAGCGGAAAATAGTACTCCTGAGTGTAACTCATCTCAATATGACGAACTCCTGGAACTCAGCCACACGGCTCACGGGAGGAAGAGTGGCTATAATTACCGCCACAACTGAGAGCGGATGTAGCCCACATGCAGACACACTGAAAGCCAGTGCCAGGCTCTGTCTGTAAGCCATTTGCTTGTCGTTGCCAGTCTGGGTGTCAAACTACCAAACCGGCTACAAACCTCATCACATCAACTAGCCCTCTTCTTTCAAAAAATAGCCATACACTCCCTCATAAAAGGAATCTTTGGAAATGAGGAAAACATGGCTGACCTAGGAATAAACTCAATTAGAAGGATTCCAACTGTCCAATTTTAATAAACCATCCTTTCTCTCGAGACGTAAATGTAGGTTCATTCAAAACTTTCTAGAATGTCACATGGTTCTCTCTGAGCGAGTCAGAACTCACTGATGATAAAAATGGATTATTTTACATTTTCATAAAGTGCATGAGGTACTTACATGCTTGACTGTGCATTCCTGTGAGTCTAACCCGATTCTCCTCCTCCCCCAGTTGATGACACAAGCCTGCATTGAGTTCACAGGGAACATAAACAAACAAAACCTGTCAAACGCTGAGTGAAAAGCCAAACAACTGAAAAGAAGTTAGAGATAACATACCATTCTCAAATACTTTTAAATGAAGACTGCTTTAAGACTGCTCGACTGTTTTCCCCCTCTATGTCTATACAGTGAAATCTTCACAGTGCACAAAAAACAAATTTATGCACACCAGACGTTTAATAAGATTTTGGCTGCCTATATCTGATCAAAGAAATTAATTTTTTTATAGGAACATTGTGTTCCCCATTTCACTGAGATGCAAAACTGTGCCTGATAGTACTGCTGGATTGTATCAATAACGAGAGGAGGGAAGTTAGATTCTAGTCTCTAACAGCAGTTTGGAACATTCAATCATGCATTTCATTACTTGATACAATTTTTTTTTTTTTAATTCTAATTAACTTTACAACACTACTGCAAATGAAATGAATGGATTCCCCACTGAGTAGATCAGTAGCACAATCACCATTCCACGTAAGTAATGTAGGTGATGAAAATGAAGCTGACAAATACTTGTTTTAATGACCTATGCTGCCTCCTTCATTACGTTTTGTGATCACAGTTAATAATGGCAGAAATTGCTTCAGCTTGACAAAAAGTTTAATATTGTCCGCTTACAACTTCACACAGCTATAGCTTTGCACAAGCCCACCAGACTGATGCAATCTCATTCAAATAGAATCAACATTTCACATCAGGATATAGCTATGAACCAGAGAGTCCATGCATAATTTGGTAGCCATGGGCAACAAAATTCGGTAGACATGGGCAACAAAAACTGTTTCAGATATATTTTATACTTTGAGATCAATGTTATATAAAAGATAAATGTGGCAATTGGAAAGAGTAACATTTCATGAATTTGTCCTATTTTAATTTTGTAAAATAAAGCATTTTGATTTTGACTGAAGGTTGCCTGGTCTGACAAATCTCAATTTATCTGCTGCAACATGCAGACAGGGTTAGAATTAGACATGAACACCCTGAATCCATGGATCCACCTGCCTTGAGTCAAAGGCTGGTTGCCGTGTAATGGTGTGGGGAGTGTTTTCTTAGCAATCAGGTCCCTTGATACCAATTCAGCATCACTACCATGTCCATCCCACAGATGGCCACATCCCTCTGCTGGAAGTATCCTTTTATAAATGGATACTTCCAGCAGAATAATGCGCAAAGCACATATTATCTCAAGCTGGTTCCATGAAACATGACAGTGGCATAAGTTTACAATGGTCTCCACGGTCCCCAGATCTCAATCCAACCGAGCACCTTTGGGATGAGTTGGAACGGGAGGTTTGCAGCATAACTGGCCGGCTGAAAAATCCACAGGAACAGATTTCTTGAGTCAGATGATATCGCACGAGCATGGACCAAAATCCATGAAGAATGTTTTCACCGCCTTGCTGAATTCAACCCGTGAAGAATTCAGGCTGTTCCGGAGACAAAAGGGGTCCTACCCGGTACTAGATAAGTACACGTAATAAAGCGGATGATGAGTGTATATCAGCTTCAGCTAAAGCTTCTGAACAGCACCATGAGAACCATCCTTTAAGCCTGAGCCTCTATTTGGACTGCGATTGACTGGTTGCTTTTACTGGTAGGAATCTAACTCACCTGCACCCAGATCCTCTTCAGCAGTATCAGTGGAACGCACTGAGGCCAGTCACCAGGCAGTCATTCCTTCCCGTTAGATACACACCTGGCACCCATTCCTGCAACAAGCAACAGGGAGCCATCACTGTAGGATGAGGAGGCCAGAAGACAGAACTAATCAGACTAATCAGAATTACAATTCACATTTGTTGCTAGGACTTGTGCCAGGCAGGTTTTTTACACTGCACCTGCCTTTACACTATGCATAAATGTAGCCTTGAGATATTACTTGTGACAACAAATTCCACACCACCTTGGTTACACGTACGCAGTTACGGAATGATCTACGAGTGGCATGGAACAATGACAATAACAGTCACTATTTATTTTATTTGATTAACAAGCATGCCAAATATTTGAATAATCTATTGGTAGCATAAGTAATGGAAAGTTTTCTCAATTGCCTCAGGCTGCAGCAACGTTCCTTGTCAAGTTAAATAATGCAAGTAACTGAAAAAGAATACAAGCATCAATTCACAGTTCCATTCAAAGTATAGGCTAAATTTAAGTGCCAGATTTCTCCAATGTCACATTGTGTTCAATGTCTGCAAAAAAACTTTGGTGCAAGCAATATCATGATGCACAGAACACGAGAATGGATTTTTATGTCATCAATGTACCTTAAAATTCAGGCTTGGAGAACAAAGAGTAGGCATATTTATTGACAAGTTCAAATGAATCTGAATGAAGACAAATGCTGTACAATTCTGTGATTTAAAAAGAAAAAAATGCTATCAGAATGGCATCAGCATGTTAGCAATCCTAACTGTCACAAAAACCTCAGATGTAATTACTTATGATATGACTCAAAGTCAGATTCTGAGAGATTTCTCTTACAGCCATTGGCAGGAAGCGAGAGAGTCCAACAAGTCCTCTTGTTCACTACCACCAAATGTTTAATGAAAATCTTGTCAAATTTTGCAGAATCTAGACTCCAATACACATATCATCAATTGTCTAAAGATGCCCTATGTAAACTGTTAACTGCTAGGTAATTCACATTACACTACGATCTATACGACTGCAGTGAAACTGGCCACAACCGGTTTTAAAATGCAGTAGTGTGAGCATTAACAACTTATTAAACAAACCAAGAAATAAGTGAACTGCAGGAAGGAAGTGTAGATCAAAAACTGTGAAATTCAAATTGAATTCAAAGTGCATTTCCATCAACAATTAAAAATGGCCCTTGATACAGCTACTCACTACTCACAAACATTACAGCACACTAACTATTACTTAAACTATTTCCAAAACTGTTTAGTGAAGATGAAAAAAATCTATTCAGGGGTACTTTTCGAGTAACCACTTTGAGACTTAGAGAGATAGCTCAGATTTTCAACAGAAGCTGCAGTCTAGGATTTTCCTGCTTGAATAAGCCAGACTTTGTAGATGGACAGATTATTAGGGAAGTACATGGCTATAATAGTCCTGAAGAATAGTCATTATAATAACAATGAACACAGCTTGTTACTCTATCCATTCCATACTGTGGATCCATGTAACACTAGACCATTCCAGGTGTAGTGTTCATTCTGCCAACTCCTAAATTATTAACACAGGCCAAACAAACCAATCAAGTTTGTAGCATGTCAATAATTCAACTGCATTATAGCCTTGGCTGTGCTGTGGTCAAGGAAGAGGTTGGCCAGTATGCTGCAGGGTTGAGAAGCAACTGCGTCTTCGGAAAGCCAAAAAAAAAAACTGCCATAAATCAGCTTTACAGAACCAGCAAGGTAGCCATTACCATGCTCGTATACACCAGACTTTGCACAGCACACGGCTGATCTCCTGCCACGTAGCAGCGTCGTAATAGACCGCTTTGCATCAAACTCTCTTTGCTTGATCTGCGATTACTGGGCAAAATACAAACTCGGTGAACGCAGAACTGAAGCAACACCTCTGCCAGAAGAGCACAGGGGAATGTCCCATTTTTACCCAATGTTATGACATGGACTGAAGTCTGTTCCCTGTGTGCCCCTTATTGCCTTTAGTGGACCATAAGGCACGTCAGTTGTAAGATGGGTCTGACCGTTTTATTGACGTTTTTAACATTTCGATGACAAACTGCCAGACTGGATTGCCAGCATTTGTTCGTAAGCACATTCGCCAGCTCTGCTGTTTACAGCACTGCTCCAAAAATCAGGGCTGCTCACGCTCAACGCACTAGCAATAACCTGTCCTTATTAAGATTTAATTGCACACTGCTTGCCTTGAATAATTCAACTCTGCACAAAATAACCAAAGGTACTGTAGCATTCTAAGCAGTTTGTCTGCATTTACTTCAGCCAATCTCTGGGTCAACGCTTCCTGCACCCAACCTAGGCAGTTTTTCACTTGTTTTTTCGACCAATTTGGAATATCTAATTGTATCCATAAACCTGTTTAATCTCCGCAGTGTCCTCCCAACTATTCAGGAGAGCATTGTACGCCTGTCCTCCAAAATGTGTCCTGCCCTTCCGATGTGAAATTGCCTGCCTACAGAATTTCACATCAGAATTCTTGGCACTCCTTTTAATGGTACTCCTCCGGTAGTCTTTTTCTCCTTTCACTGTAAACCTCTGCTTTCCCTTGGAAATCATTTGAAAGGAGATTATATTTTATTACGGGAAATCTGTGACCCATTGGTTGTTGACATTTGGCAGAACTTTAGTTTTATGTTTTTTTCTGGATTTTTAAAGGCTTCATAGCTGAAGATGGTTAAGGCATCTCTGAGGCATGGTGACATGCAGTGTTGGTAGCAGGCTGCATGGGCCCCGTGAAATGTTTTCCCCAGGGCACACTAATATTTGAGAAGACGTCATGCACCATCTCTTATGTGCTAGAATAACCCAAACAACCCAATCCTTTCTTGCCCCTGAGGAGAACGGAATACTTTTAGGTTACATCATAAACCTAAAAGTAACCTGCAAGTAAAAATCTGATGCATTTCCCCTGCTGGAATACAACAGTACTATGAGATATGAGATTGAATGCAGTATCTATTTTGATGTAAATCTGAGAAGGAAATGGCCCTAGCCTTACACAGAAAAAGGTCATCTGACAAGTTTTCGACTTTAACTCTGAACAGTGCTTTACAATACCTCCCACTCCCCTCACCCTCGCCCCACCCCCAAGTTTAGATCTAGATCTAACATGAAGTGACAAAAAAGGGAAAAGATAAAACCACTAATAACAAGCCAACATACTCCAGGAGTGAAGCTGTACCCTGAAATAATAAAGCAATCTAACATGTTGTGAGAGGCCCTTTGGGGAATGCGACATGCTATCAAGTTAGCGAGTTGACACAGATTTAGCAGAGCTTTCCACCTCAAAATCCACAACTTAAATTTCCCTAGGCATACAGAAAGCATCGCATCTCTTCAGCAGAGCTGTCTGCCAGGGGAGGGGAAGGGACAAGCATCCAGACATAGACATACACTTTCCACCAATCAGGCAGCGCCTGGGGAATTCCATCTCACTAAGTGCATCTATTCACCTTGTCAGAAACCCCATCACAATGCCCCGCAACAGCCTCTCCATACAGCATATTACAGTAGAGCAACTCCACCCCAGACCAGAAGGGCAGCTGTGGCTGCATTCTATTAACGCTGTGAATTCAATTACTGTGTATTGGTGAAGACACAACAAAATATTTCATCCTTTAACTGTGGGATGTGAATTATATTTGAACACAATAGCACTCCACCTGCACACAACTTGTTTTGTATTCCATTTAGTGACATCAATACAGCACAGAGCCTGCCTCGAGGGACTCGAAAGCAGGCACAGCATTTAGCCTTCATCTCAGATACATATCTGTTCATCACTTCACACACAATAAAAATCTGCAGAAAAAAAAGGCTAAGTACAGAATTCTGGAATTGGACCCTAGGTTCATTTCAAGATGTCCATCTGTGACAGTGCGAAACACTGACGTTCAAAATTGAGTAAAAATGGAGATCAAAAGCATCTAAAAAATAGTGGGTGGGTTTTTCTGATGGCACTCTGGTGGATCTGATTCCTATTTCTTTCTTCGTCCTCAATGATTACTTAATGCTTCAGGGAGTCCCTTCTTTTACATTACAGGCATTTAGCAGACGCCCCTTTTTTTACAAAGCATTATATATTGCATCCATTCATACAGCTTGATACATACTGAAGAAATGCAGGTTAAGTACCTTGCTCAAGGGCACAACGGCTGTGTCCTACCAGGGAATCTGTGCCCTTTGGGTTACAAGACCAGCTCCTTACCCATTATACTACACTGCTGCCCTCGACTGACTTCACAACTACAGGAAGCTGTTTACAGGGCAATCTTCAAATGAATGTCAGTGGGAAAAAAAAGGAAAAACCTGTTAAACGGTAGCTCTTTAGAACCATATTCTGAAGTGGCCCTATTTTACACAATACTTATGTGCGACAGCTTAAGTGAATGGGGGGTGAACAACGCTGAATTGTAATTGGGACAAAAATCTCATCACAACCATTGGGTTGAGAAAATCCCTCACACTCCAATGAGTAGATTTTCACATCTGCATTTAGCAACCCAAGGATTTACCGTTGATTATGCAGTTACATAATTCTTATGAATCTTCTTTTAACGGACACTCCCATGGGAAATGTCATTTAAAATAAGATTTTCCAAAACGTAGGATGCACACTTTGTAGTCAGTTTTCTCCAAATGCTTCAAGAGAAGCATTAGAGATCACACCACTCCAACAACATATTTATGGCAAAAGGTTCCAGAGCAAGACTGTTTTCTCTGGGAATTCGCAGTTAGTGTTGCTCACCGCTACAGGGAATCAGTCTTCAAGAATCACTTTCTGGAGTACGATGGGTAATGCCTCTATGAGCTCTTTCTTAAAAAGGGGTATGAGGAAGAGTGAGGCCAAATGATTCTGTGAGAAATGCTTCCTAACTAAACAATGTGACTTTAAAGTATGGCAAAGGCCTATCCATTTGACATGCTAAAAATATGGTTTAACAACTTCATCAAAATTTGACTATATTTGAAAGGAAATTTGTTCAATAACCTGTTGTGAAATACAGTGTTTGAAATTTTAAAAAGGTATTGCATTTCTTCTTTATGAATGGCCTTGTGAGACAAATTAAGCTTTGTAAAGTTTTCACTGTTTAAGGATTATTTGACTGTGTTGAGTAAATTTACACTATGTGGATCAATTTGACCTGTAACATAATGGGTGCAACTATTTTTCAACATAAAAGGGTTAAAGGAATGCTCACTTTCTGAGGTTTTATTATAACATTAACGCTTTGTTGTATGCTTTTGACTGACACAGACAGTTTGTGTGCATTAATGCATATTCAATATATTCAAAGAAGTTTATAACAACCTTTACAAAGAAAGTCGTTTTCAGGAATTTGTTTGAAGGCATTTAATCGCCAAATACCCTTGTACAGCAATGGAATGACTCCACATAGTGTGTATATTACCAGATTATTCTTCTAAGAAATTATGCTCAACACATTTTTTTGTCATAACTGTTTACTATGCGGCACAAATGTCACAGATACATGTAAGGGACGGGAAACCTGCAGCAACTCATAGGGTAAACGTGTCACTTACAATTACGTCATTGGACACGTTGTAATTTCTATTGATTAGCAGCAATATTCCATATTTCTATTGATTGGCAGCAATATTCCATATTGTCAGTAGAGTTCAGTTGTTTGCATGCAGTACAACACATTTAGTCATTACACAGTATATGTGCACAGAATGCCTTCTTATTGTTAGTGCGGAAAACGTGTTACTCATTTAAGATGGATGTATGCAAGATACTGATCACGCCTGGCGCAAGCGAACGCCTACCTAAAATGCACCTGGAAAAAGAACCGCACAGTACTGGTCACCAGAATAGTTACAGAACTCTTGTTTCTCGTCATTATTTATTAATCGGTCATATACGTTTCTCCCAGATCTGGCAACCGGTACACTTCTCCAATAACGGAATAACTGACAGTTAACTGCAACATTTTAACGTTCCCCATAGTCATTGCAGTGGCTAGCTAGCCACCTATTCAACCCACAGATTAGAGTCAATGGTCAAGTTGAAACGTGGATAGCGCTAACTAGCGAAATGCATATGTACTTTGCGCTATGAACCTGAGCGACCTAACGTGACCATTTTCGGTCGAATTAAATGAAGTGCGCTAGCTAGCAAACCTAAGCTACAAATCTTTAAAATAATGTTTATTAAACGTATAGCGAGCATTTCAAAGAAAATGTTGTTAGCGTTAAGCAGCTGCTCAATGCATAGCATAACTGAATGCAACATTAAAACAGACTGCACCGTTAGCAAGCTAAATTCGCGGAATTCAATTCGTATGATAAACTGCTAGCTATCAAGCTTTATCAGTTTGATATGTCAAGTACGTACAAAACCAAGTGTAAATATCAATAAAACATATGTTAATATATATGGATCTAAACATATTCATTACTTAGTAGGGTGCTAGGTGAGTGTTCTTTATTATTTGCCAATACAAGCATCAAGCCACATAGCGATTAACTGAAGCACTGCTGTTTTCTACAGAATAAGGCTAATCGATAAACTCGTGCATTTCCGAAGAACGAAGATTGCTACATTGTGACAACCTAGTGTCCAAATTCCAGGTTTTTTACAATTTGATGGATGATACATATTGCTTGCATCACGACAAACACAACTCCCGCGTCTGAGCTCACCTGAGGAACCCTCATCTTCACGCACCCGTGCGCTAAGAAACCTCTGTTGCCTTTTTAGCTTGTATCCAGCATATTTATGATAGCCACGAAACCGTACGGTTGCTAGCTTATCAGCAACGATTCGCCTTCGGTTTATTTTCCCCTTGATTCCTCTATCTTCTTAGAACTCCTGTTCCTCCAGCCTCCAGCTATTGAACAGTTCGGTGAAGGCGCACAAAACCCACTCCCCGAGATTTAGCTTAGCGGTTACGAAACTGATGTCTAGTGTGGCCATCTTGGCTCTACGCAGTTCAATGTTATGAATCCCAATCAATGCGGGTCATGTTGAGCCAAAATGGCATTAGTTTCCTACGCTAAACTTTGCTCCACCCTCCCAACCCCAAAATGAGCATCTGCGGATACGAACCATGATAGGCAGCGCCCCCAAGATTGGGCGAAGTGGAAGTGCACTGCATCAACAATCAATTATTGCAGTACCGTACCGTTAGAAAATAACTCCAAATACAGATTTAAATGCGAAACAAAGTCATTTGGAAAGGAACACACTGAATTTCATCACGCTCAATGTATTTTTCAAGAGTGTTCTGAAAATGTGGACATAGTCGGACAGTCAGTACATTTTTCATCTACAATCGGATATTGAAACGGTTTTGCCTTCTAAAAATAAATAATGCATTTTCCCAAACTTAGTTTTGGACCTCAACTTCTAACAGCTACATTTAAACAAATTTTAACAGGAAAATACATTTAGAAACATTATCCAAATTCACACATTTTTGGGGGTGCATTGCATATGGAAAATGATGATTACAAACAGAAATCAATTTCAATGTACAACTCATGCAGACCCAGATTGCACCAATTGTTTGACTTCATCCGGAGAACAAAAATATCGATCGAAAGATAACAAGACATCCTAACCATTTCCAGTAACCACATCACAATATAGAAGAGGTTAATTCATTTTATTTTTTTACTGCATAAACAAACAAAAAAACTTAAATAAGACTACCATTCATTCCTCTTAACTGCAATCAAAGGCAAAACTGACCATTTGAAGACAATTATTGAACCGTTGTGTATAGTTTAAAGATTTTCCGATTTAAGTGCATCATTCTGTTTGATTGGAAAGTCCCGATGGAGACAACCAGTTATGATACAGCAGTCCCTGATTGGTTGGTTGGTGTCAAATATGAGGCTAGTTTTCTAAAGTTAAAACACTGACACAAGCTCCTTTCTTGATTGCAGTCCCCATCTTTGGAGGTATCCTTCATCTCCAAGGAAACTTCAGTTCGCTTCATTTTTCGATGCCTCGTCAAAGTTCTCTACAAGATCTAAAGTTAAAGAAGAACGTTAACAAATAATTCTTTAATTCCAATTGCAAATGACTGACTCAAATTGAAGCATTAGTACCTGGGACATCATCATCTTCCTCATCGATATCTTCTGCTTTTGGTGCCTTATTGTCAAGCACTACAATAAAAAGAAAAATAGAATTTATGCACTGTCCCAAAACAACCCTTGTTAGCAAAGATGGCAAGTACTTCACATAGATGTTGCGTGACTATTCATACATGTATATTTATTTGTAAATACAGTACCATGAAAAAGTATATGAATTTGTCACACTGAATGGTTTTAGATATTTAGAGATCTTTAGCTGGATGTGCACATTTCAGATGAACCCTCATGAATGGACTGAAGTTGCAGCAATGGGACAGGCTTACAACTGCAATCTGAGATTCCCCATTTTAAATGCAAAGGGGAAAAATTCTACAGATAAGTAGGTGGTTGTCACCTATAACTTAATGCCGAAAAGGCAATGTTTCACAAGCCACATTCAGCTTTTAAAACTTAAGTAGTCATTCAGTTAATCCAGTGCGTGGGCTGTGTCTGAAAGCACTGGTGAAATACCCACCTTGCCGAGGGTATCTCTGCTCCGCCAGCTTGCGCAAGCTACTGAGGCTGTCGGCACCGAGCTGGCTGAGGATTCCAGGAAGCATCTCCGTGAGCTGCTTGGTCTCGGCGTGGCCCGTGATGGCGAAGGTGTTGGCAGACAGCGAGGCCTGCACCTTGGGATTGTTGAAGTGAATCACTGTCCCGTCATCTTTAATCATGTTCACCTGTGAGGAAGGCGGTGAGATCAGAACGAGCTTCGACGCAAGCCCTGACAAGTATTCTTTCACTCAACACGAGAACGGCTTTTGCTAGGCCGCAGAGTGCTAGGCCGTTGAAGGAGTAGATCAGAATTTATGGGTAGGTAGTCATACCTACCCACAGTCCCAACAGTTTTCACGTGCATGTTTCAACTGCTTTGTGCCATTTCTTTCTTCAGAGCAAATTAAATGACAGCAGATAGGGGACATTTAACATACTCCAAAATGTACAAAAACATCCCTCAACAAATTCCAGAACAACTCATAAAACAACATATATTTAATCCATACAATAAGGTCATTGCCCCTATTTTAAGAATGCTGCATTGTACCTCTTTGGTAGGCTTCCTGTTGAGACAGGAGAGTTCCACACAAACAGGATATCAGTCCCCCAATTATAATGAAAGTAGTGCCTGGTATGAAAATGTAAAGTAAAATCTTTTGGCATAATAAAATTGTAATCTCAATAAAAACAAAGTACAAAAAAGCCAAGGACTGGAGCATTTGTGACAATGACAAAATCGCCAGGAAAAATAAGCCAAGTTTGGGGCTTTATTGTGTGGACATGTGAAGTTGTATCTGTAGTCTGTATCATTACATGAAGGTACAGAAGTTTATGTTCTTAAGGGCAGAAAATATGTGGTCATTGTGGTTATTTCTATAACTCTCAGTGCTGCATTGGTATTGGGCATTCCCCACCAAGCTGTTACTTGGCGGTATGGCCAGTGATGGAGTTTTTCAGGGAATATCATCATGTGTTTTGGAGTATGTTGAATGTTTTCAATCAGCTCTCAATGGTTTTGACTCCAGCAGCTAATGTTAGCGTATATCTCTCAAAATAATGTAAATATGGACAAAAGCGTTTGAAAATCGATCAACAACATTATAGGCAAGTTGAAAATCAATTGCGTAAAAATTGGCAAGCCACTCCTTTAAACTTCATAAATGCAACCACCTTTCTAACACTACATGAGTTGAAAAACAGAATACTGAAAAAAAATGTTAACATTTCAATTGACTTGACAGTCAAAACTGTGGCAGGTTCAGGATACCCATTTTCTGTTACCATGAGGTCCACGTTGGCAGGCACATTGCAATACATGCATAGTTCCATCTCAAATAAGATTTATATTTTCAAAGCTCTCTCGATGCTGTATGGATAAATATGATAGAAAAAGAATTATACTGTTGCGAAAGTGAAATTCACATGAAAGTGGGTAATTAACGATGGAATCGAAGAGAGGAAATAGCTACTGTTTGAGATCAATTCAAAATATTTAGTGTCTGTGCAGACACACCTGCAGAAAAATCAGTCACCAATTACGTGGTGGTGGCTTAATGTAAACACAAGCAAGTTAATCAGTTTTAGCTAAATTCACATGCTGACATTGCATTGGGTTGGTGGTAGCCAAGCCAGTGCATTAAAGATTCAATTTCACCATAAAATCTTTCCTATTAATGTTTTTCATAACTTTAAGATGCTGGGATTTCACTACATTTTATGACTTTTTGAGATGAAACTGTTCATTTTGGAAGGACTTAAAAGAACAATTGAAAACAAGTGCACAATCTTTGTGAAATCTCATAAATGCACACAATGTTGTGTAAATGACATTATGCAATCACTTTAACAATATAAAGTAAACTAGCTATGCACCTAATGGTTTAGTTCTTGGAAAAGCAAGCTAATAAAGCTGGTTTCAAACACAAAAAAAAGAAATAAGATTTAAATTAGGTTTTTTTTCCAAGAAATGTTGGTTAGAACATACCTTCCACTGCCCTGACAGAAAATCCAGTAATGCAAGAAAGTGAATGGTTAAGTTCGAATGGAGGTGGTGATATTCCTGTCAAGCCCTTGCACTGCTTTTCCTAAGCCCTTTCTTCCAGTGTTCCTCCACCGCAGTGGCTGTCAACATAGTGGCTGTCACACAAGTATCATAATTTTACCCAGTGTAGCAGTTAGAAGTTACTACAGCTTATCAACAAAGAATTATGTATTTCACCAAATGCACAGATGAATATATGAACACTTACTAGTATTATGCATTCAAAAACCTTTATATATTAAACCACAAGTTCACAGCCATGTGTGAATCTGCAGATCAACATAGAAGCCACTTACCTCCTCAATACCAGCAATATTATTCACAGCCAATTTCTTTAACGAACTCTGAAGTTTTTTGTCATCGGCCGTTGCTGTTCTGTGCACCACCTTCTTCTTTCGACGCGCTGTCCCCTGAAGAAGAAACAAGTGTTAAAGCCATACAAGAGGATGAAAACATGCAAGTGTGCAAGCACAAACAACTATCTAAAGGGCAGGAAACTCCTAACAGAAATGTATTCAATCTGCCAAAATGCGTGTCATTCACCAACTTCAAAGACAGAACTCCTCCACCCAAACTGTGTAATGGATAGGAAGGCACATAATCCAACCAAGTGCCATGAGATCATAATTATGGATGTTGTACAATAACAAAAATAACAAAAAAACTTATTTTGCACATTTTAAGGTTTTTGTCAGTATTTTTGGCATCAGATTTAGAACCACGTTATGCAGCTAAATGTACCACAGCAATATCCATAAAAGGAAGGTTGATGGGGATGCAGCCATGCAGCCAATGAAAAGGAAGAGCATCTTCAGCAGACAGAACCAAACAGCAGAACTCATCTACATGCAAATGACATTAATGATGCCAGAAAAGGACAGTGCATTAAAAGTAAGGTTATAATTGCATGGGGCTTGTTTTGGGCTGCTGATATACTGCTAAAGTAACTTACACTAAGTCGATTTCTGCAGCATTAAACTGGTAGGCCTATATCATGCTGAAGTAATGCTTAATAATGATCTTTTTAAAGACAACAATATAAATACACATACCTTCCCTCCTATTCGGACCTGAGCCTGAAGTTTGGCCAATTTTTCTTGGTTCATGTTGCTGTTCGAAAAAGAAATCAGAATTCGTGTTAAACGGGAGGGGTGTACTAATTAAAGGTTACTGGACATACAAAAAGGACTTTCCCACGGTCCATCGATTACATACGGTTAACGTTACACACAAGCTGGCTCAAGTAGCAAGCAAATTGAATGGTTTTAATAACCAGTTGAATTTGGTTATTTGCGAGCCAACCGTTAATGTGACCATAAATAAGCCAGCTTCTAACGCTAATTGACTTGGCTTGCAAGTTTAGGAAAAGCGCGCACAGAGGGACACACAAATACCGCCTGTGAGGAAGTACATCAGTTTATATGCAACTTCCAACTTGGATTATACAGCTTGTTAGCTTTCGATAGCCACTCAGCTGGTCAGTGAACAATCGCCAAAGCATTTCGCTTGACATTATCACAAGCTTGCTGACTAAGTTAGTTAAAAAGTCAGCAAGTTACCCGTTAACGTCAGCTAGTAAGCTAATTAATATAACGTTACTCCGATTTGCCAACAATTGACGTGCTAGCTCAAAATAAGGCCCATCACTGGCTAGTTAGCTTGCTAGTACAGCTAGCTAATTTTTTATACAGTTGCATTTGTATATATAGTTTGATAATCTTAGCTTGTCCTCTAATATGAGTGAACAAAATATGCTAAATATGTACAGTATTAAATACTTTTCTTAAAGGTTTTACGGGTTGCCAATACCTGGATTCTGAACCAAGCTGGCCAGCTGTATTACCTGAAGGTTGACAAGAGCTAGCCGAATAGTTCTTCAATGGACCAGTTCCACAGACAAACGCTGACACACGCGGCGACGAAAGATGGCGGACTGGAGCTACTACGGAACTGTGCGTCAGGGACCCACGTGACCATGTGAACTTGGTCAGTGTTGCTGTTACATACATGTTCTTCTGTCAATGATCAGCTGCAAAGATGTTTGAGGAAATTATGCGGAGATAATTTGAACACTATAGTTTTCAAATCAATAGATCGGTGTCCACAGAGCAGATTGCATGCTCTGACAACCCAAATCCATATTAATAGTAAAGTAGCAAGTGGTGCTTAATGGTTTTGGCCCCATTCGAATATTCTGAACAAAGTAGGATTACTGAGTTAGCTGCATAACTGTACTGAGTAAAACTGTGGAAGAGACCTTTTTACTTTTGTTCATGTCCCAGATTCGAGTGTTCTGCTTTTTTTTTTCTCACTGCAGCTACCCAGCTAGCTCAGTAATCCTGCTTTGGGATACCATCACGGCGAAAATGTTTGTTTGGTCCGTGTTGCTTTCATTCTGTGTCCCTGGGTATGATTTGGTGCGAATGGTGCTGTACAGATTTCACCGTCACTTGCAGACACAAACGAAAATAACCCGATTGTATAAAAGAACAAGGCAACAACACAGAAAACAATCTGAATGGGTAAAAGTACAAGATGACAACACGGACATACGTAGCATTACCACAAGGAGTCGCCAAAGTACACAAATCAGAAACCGTTGTGTTAGTGAAGGTATTAAACAAGTATGTATCACTGAAATACGCAGTACCCTTAGCTATCGTAGGCTACGCCGGGATGGAGCTGTTAAGGTTTTTTTTTTATTTTTAATTTTTTTATTTACAATCATTTTATCACTCTCCAACAGATTCATTACACTATACTGCTAGAAAGAGTGTGGCCACAGGCTGCAGTGCGGACCTTCTTGTTACTTCCTAGGCTGTAGCGTCTGGCCCCGCCTTTACCGACCCAGTCTTATGTATGCTCTATGGTGCGTAATGTTATCCGAACAGTAATGGACGAACAAGGAAGAACTGTCGATAATATTATTAATTTGCAAGAATCAACCAGGGAAAAACTGAAAAAGTTTGATCATTTAAGAGGTAACACTCTTATCTACGTAGCAGCTGAGTTAAAATGTCTATTTATTTTTACAACGGACATTAGCTAACGTAGTTTTGCTTGAGTTTTGGCTAAGTGCACTGTTTACGGTTATCGTAGTATGGTGGCTTCATTGAACTGGATATACAGGTCAGTCGATTAATATTAGATAGTAGAACTGCATAATTTTTTTTACGATTGTATTTATGTCGGCTCAGGCGCCCTGCTGGTCGTTGTAGCTACACAATATGAACTAACGAAATTAAGTCAAAGCTGTATGTTCTGTCCTGTCCTGTCCGTGTAGGTAGAGATGTGCGAACTGGAGAATTTTGGGATCTTGTCGTTATCACAGCGGCTGATGAAGAGCAAAAAGAAGCATACGAGCTTCAGATTTCGGAGAAACATAGGAGGAATGAACTGCCGTTGGGCATTCCTTATCATGTATTTGCAGATCCTCCGGGACCTAAAATAGGTAAGTTCTTATCTGTCTGTCACTGTGTACAGTCCATGGAAGGAAGAATAGTGATCAATTGGTTTGTTGATATCGCAATTTTCAGGCAATGGAGGATCTACGCTGTATTCCTTGAAACGTTTAGAAGAGAAATACGGACAGAAGTTACGTGGATTCAAAGTCATTATGATTCATGCAGGTATGTTATTCAGCATTGAATTGTACAGTTGTGTTTTCATGCTTGTTTCAGAACCGGAAATAAAACACACAAAAAAGAAACTATAGATAATACTTTTGGGAGTATACATTGCATGTTAGATATTTAGTCATCTTGTTTTGTTTCACTAGATAGGTCAACTTAAAACTGAACTTGCAGTTGCAGTAATAGCCTGAAAAGCAAAGTGAGTGGGAAATGCAAAGGACAGTTACACAATCAGATGTAATGGATTGATTGCATGGCCAGATGTAGAATCACAGTTTTTTGAGAATTTAACTCATTTTAATATCATCATGGGATCTTTAGCGACTGCAGTGAATCAGGACCTCAGTTTAATGTAAGTTTTGACTCAACTTTTGATTAGCTTTGATAAGTAAAAATATTTGTTTGTGTTTTGGTTTTTTTTTTTTTTCAATGTAAAAGGAGGATACAGTCAGCGGCTACCAAACGCCAGTGCTCTTGGGAAGATTTTCACTGCACTTCCTGTTGGCAACCCAATATACCAGATGCTGGAGCTCAAACTGGCCATGTACATCGACTTCCCATTGCATATGAAGCCAGGTGTCCTGGTGACTTGCGCTGACGACATTGAGCTTTACAGTATCAGCAACACAGAACACATTGTATTTGACAAGCCTGGTTTCACTGCTCTTGCCCACCCTTCCCCCATCTCTGTTGGTACAACTCATGGGGTGTTTGTTTTGGAGCCAGAGGAAGAATCCCAAGTCTGTGAGATTGAGTACCGCTCCTGCAACTGTTTTCTGCACAAACCAAGCATCAGCAATATGCATGAAAGAGGTGCAGTGTGTAAGGGTTCTTCTGTGGGAAATTCTGAATTTGTCTACACTGACAGCACATACTATTTTGACTGTGCCACAGGGACAGAATTGCTTAATTTGCTGAAAGACATTGGGCCTCTTAGTTGTGAGATTGATGCGTATGGGGACTTTCTGCAAGCATTAGGCCCTGGGGCCACTTCATCATACACTAAAAACACTATGAATGTTACAAAGGAGGAAAGCAGCCTTGTGGAAGTTCGACAGAAGATATTCAGCTGGCTCAAAGGAACACCTCTCAACGTCATTCTTCTCAATAACTCGAAATTCTATCACGTGGGAACCACTCAGGAATACCTCTTTCATTTCACCGAAGATCAAGATCTCAGGGCTGAACTTGGTTTAATTCCAGATGCTTTTAGCATCTGTCCATGTGAGGCATCGGGAAAAGCAGAAGTGTGTGTCATGCACAGCATCCTGCACCCTAGTTGTACCGTAGGGCCCGGGACAGTTATTGAGTATTCGAGGATCGGCAGCCGCGTGACTATAGGCCGGCGCTCCATAATTAGTAGTTGCTGGATAGACGATGGCCAGTGTTTACCCTCTGGTGTCTTCATGCACTCGCTCAGTGTGAATGTGGATGGCACGACCGGCTTTGTGACCGTAATGCTTGGAATAGAGGACAACCTTAAGCGAAGTGTAACATCCCTCTCAGACTTGAACAAACTGCAGCTCTTCGGAACCAGCCTGGTCAAATGTCTGGACCGGTGGGGCTTGGGTGCTGAAAGCCTGAAGTTCACTGATGTCAGTTCCAGCCTCAGTTTATGGAATGCCAGACTATTCCCATTGTGCTCTGACCAAAGAAGTTCATTCACAATTTCACTAGAGATGATGTCCTCTGTGTACAACACTTCCAGTTTCAAATGTCCCAAAGACCTCAAATTTCTGTCTCTGCAAGAGATATTACAGTGTAAGAATTTGGAGGAGATGCTAAAATTTCGGAACAAGCTGTTCGATGATATATGTCAGAAAAAATCAGGATGCAATTAAATGCGCTTGTCTTCACTTAAAAATCATGTAAAAATGGTCAAAGGTATTTGTTCAGGTGAATCGTTTTGAAACAGTTATATATCTGATCAGTTTTTGTTATGATTTTTAATTAACTGATTTCTGGATATTTGAAGTTGCTCAATCAAGTGGAGGGGTGCAAGATATTTTATGTGAGAGGCACAATAAGCTGAAAGAGCTTCAATGTATCTTGGACATGGGCGTCTTGTTTCAGATTTTTATGGATAAACCTATCTGAACCTCATTAAACCTCATTGAAATTAATGAATTGCAGTTGTAGTGTCCGCAAACATTGGAAAAACCCACTGCTATCTGGAGCCCTCAAGTGATACAAAATTCCCCACACTGCACTGTACAGATTCCATAGGAAATTAATGACTTCCAATTGCACTGTACCTGAAAACTTCCAAAAGTGAAGTTCCCTTCCCTTGCTTTAAAGATAATCTTTGTTCAATGCGGAAAGTGTAGGAAAATAATGGAATATGACTATTTTATTAAAATTGAGAAAAAAATTCACAGACATGGAAGTTTTTTTTTGTTGGCTTGCACATAAGTCAGAAGTCTGAAATAGCCCAAATGGCTTTACCGACCCTCATTAATAAAGAACAAGTGTTATTAAGTGGATTATGTCAAAAACATGGCTAACAAGCTAACTAGATATATTCATTATAGTTGTTTTAACATAATAACATTAGCTTAGTACAGATACAAGAAAAAATAAACAGATGGGTGGGTCAGGTTTCATCAGGTGGGGGAGAGGGCAGGGAAGTAATCATCCAAAATATATATATATTTTTGAAGAATCCCTGCAATTAAAATGGTGTTCTTGACATCAAGTCTTAAGTTTTAGTTTTCTCAGGCCATATATGAAAAATAATAGAATAAATCGAAAGCTAACCGAGTAACTGTGTTTTTATAGCCTTTCAAGATTAGAATTATTACGAGTAATATTTAGATTAAATGAAGCATTTACTTAAAACTAGGTCTAGTAGCAAGTCTTCATATCGGGATGGGTCACTGTAGACTACATAGGAAATGAGAGGACGGGTTGAAATCCATGCGGAGAGTAACAGGCCCGAACATGTGAAATTTCAGGTGTTTTTTATAGATACTGAATCGGACTGTCTCACGTGAGATGGGGTGAGTTCCTGAGCCTGCATTTGTTCTAAGCTGCTGAATGCTCCAGCACCCTTCATCCTGTTTCCACTGACATAGGAGGATCTCGGAGAGGCAAGTAGTTGTGCCACATGAATGTCTGTGAGTTTTGTTTGGTCATTGAGAACTTGAGGGGCGAGGGCGAAGCATTGTAGGATGACAGGGTTCTTGTGTGGGTTACTTGTCGGGACTAAGGAACATCCACGGTGATGAGGATACCTGCTTCAGTTTATGAAGAGCACAATTTTGTTTGATGTGTGTGGGTGTTGGTCAAAGCCTCGCTCATGGCACCCTCTTGTGTTCAAAAATTTTCCAATCTGAGAAGCACGAAGCGTTAGATCTGCGCATACCAACAAAATAATTCAGTCACAACAAACGGGCCAAGGATGTAGCATGAAATTTTTCATCACATCAACTGTTTAGCGCTAGGCTGTAGATTACAACTCAAGTCGGTCATCAGGCAGTCAGTCTGAATGATCAACGCAGACACAACAAGAATATAAGACGCCAAGAACCAGAAACAGTATGCTGACAGTAATTCAGAGCATCCCCACAGGCAATGACCCATTAGAAATGTAGGTCATATTGTTTAAACACGTTGCTGGGTGTTTCATAACCTATGAACACTTGTTCATAACTATACTAAAGTATACTATACTAGGCTACAGTTTAATCATGTCTGTGACAACCTGGTTCAACATGTTTATAGCATGTGGTCAGTGAATGGGGAGTGAGGAGCTCAGAAGTTCCGATAATTGTGGTTTATTGAAATGAGTAATTCACTTTGTTGCATTGAAATTATGGGCTGAAACTTTTTTTTAACAAATTTTGCACTTTCCTTGTGCAAAAGTTGGCTGCGTTGGCCGGGAATCGAACCCGGGTCAACTGCTTGGAAGGCAGCTATGCTCACCACTATACCACCAACGCAAGTGTTAACGACTATGTTGCTCTTGTTTCTCACGTTAAAAATAAACGACGTTTTTTTCCTTTTCCGACGTTCGGATTAGGAGGTCTGCAGTGTTTCAATGTATTTTAAACTATTTCAAAAAGTAGATCGGATTGGGAGGTCTGAGTGAATAATTTAGTTAGAATTAATCAGTACTTTGTTGCTCCCAAGAGTGCCGGCGCTCTACGGAAACTGTACTGCGTTTAATTTGCGAATTGCGCCAGAACGTCCCAATTTATTGAACTTGTTGACAAATAGGATTGACGTGAAAATACTGGGCTCGTCCGGGATTTGAACCCGGGACCTCTCGCACCCAAAGCGAGAATCATACCCCTAGACCAACGAGCCATTCGAAGTACGTTTTCAAGCCTTACATTCTTAATGTAAACATAGCAATAAAAAAACGTGTTAAGTTATTCTTCGAGTGTTGTAACTTACGATCTCTGTGGTATCGTGGCCGGTTAGCTCAGTTGGTTAGAGCGTGGTGCTAATAACGCCAAGGTCGCGGGTTCGATCCCCGTACGGGCCACTTACTAATTTTGGGTTGCTATAGTAATACGTGTGTTGACAGAGCCCAAGAGAGGGCATGGTCACAAATACTCTGTATCATCCCCCAGTCCCAATAGTAGACTTTGGGCTGAGCTTCCAATCCGCAAAGTTTCCATAAGAGAGCATTCTGAAAGCTGTCGATCGTTGGCCTTTAAACTACATTGAACCAAAATGTAAACAGAACCTCCAACAGTTTCAAACATTTTACTGAGTTACAGTCAGTAGGACCCTGGGAACATAGATACGCTCCCGAAGTACCGGCACATCTACATGTTGATCTTTGGAGTACCGTGACTTTTTCTTGCGTATGAGCACTTATTTTGATGCTCTCGGTACTCTTTTCTGCCTCTTTTTCTCTTTCATATTCTCTCCCCAGCAAAAGTCAGTGATAGTAGCAATGCTTGTAGTGGCTGGGATCGTTACACCACACCAAAACTTCTATGTTTTGCTCATAGTGCTGCCACTAATTATTTCCGTTTCAAGCACTGATTACAGTTCAGGCAAGGAAAGTCAGTAAATTGAAATAAACTTAGCACCAATCTGTGGATTTCACACGACAAACACAGATACCTTTAAAAAGATAGAATCATGAGCGACATAGCTCAGGAGGTAAGACCGATTGTCTGGCAGTCGGAGGGTTGCCGGTTCAAAACCCCGCCCTGGGCATGTTGAAGTGTCCTTGAGCAAGACACCTAACCCCTAACTGCTCTGGCGAATGAGAGGCATCAATTGTAAAGCGCTTTGGATAGAAGTGCTATATAAATGCAGTCCATTTACCATTTACCATGAATCATAATACCAGTCAGTATCATGTATGACCACCATTTGTCTCATGCAGTGCAACACATCCTTCACAGAGTTGATCAGGTTGTTGAGGGTGGCCTGTTGGAATGTTGTCCCACTCCTCTGCAATGACTGTATGAAGTTGCTGGATATTGGTGGGAACCGGAACATAAACCTGTTTCTGATTGTAATGTCATACCCTAATCCAGACATGTCTGGTGAATATGTGCAGGCTATGGGTGACGGACATTTTCAGCTTCCCAGAATTGTGAACAGACATGGGGCCATGCATCAGCATGCTGAAACATGTGGAGATGGAAGCAGATGAATGGCACAAGAATGGGCCCATTAAATGGGGAATGAGATCTTGTGTGACAGGATCTCGGAGTATTCAAATTGCCATTAAAAAAAAAGAAATAATCTTTTGATGCAAATGGAAAAATGATGGGTGCTTTCGTTTAAGCTCACAAAATATGGGATCAAAACTTTACATGTTGCATTTATATATTTGTTCGGTGTATAAATCTAAAACCTCACAATATGAAAGTTACCAAAAAGATGCTGTATGGCTTACTCTTCGCAGTAAGAAAAAGGAATAAATTAATATGCATCAGTTCAGTAGTTATAAGGCAGTAACTATTCAAAATGTACATTAACCACATTACGAAAATATTTAGCATAAGAAAAGGCACCAAAACAAATCTTTATTTTTTATTTTATTTTTATTGTTGGACATTTAAAATTCCAGTGTTATCCATATAATTTCACTTTTTTTGTAAGGTTTTTGCATAATCTTGTTTTAAGGCTGATAAGAGGGCTGTTGCCATGGAAACAGAAGAATCTGCCCTGGAACTGGAAGACAAGAAAAGGGATAGGACACTGACCCAGTAGCGAAGGTTAAAAAAAAAAAAGACGACATCACTAGGCTGCTCATTGGCCTAAACTGGCATGATTGGAAGAAAATGATCAAACCAAAGGGAGTTTCATATTTGGAGCTTGAGGGAAGGGGGGAAAAAAAGCCCATTTGTGCAGTTCGAACTGTATTCCCAATTTGAACCGCCATTCCTATTCCAAAAAAGCTCAGCCAGAATAGTCTAAACTTAAAACTTCAAACTGTCCAATACTTTAAAAAGTTGCTTCTTCACTGCAAGACCAGTTAAATTTCTGAACTTCCCCAGGATTCAACAACCATGTGTATTCGCAAATTGTAGTGATGTACTTCATAAAGTGCTAGAGGTAGACTAGACAGTCATGCACCCCAGCTCTACTAACACTGAGACAAAGCAGGTTCTACATGGGTACAGTTGGGTTGGGGTGGGGGGTGGGGGTGCTGAAAAGGCCAGTCACCTGAAGTTTCAAAATTTGAACTACCATTAAGAGAAATAGAAGCTAAGGGCCACATTTCTTCTAATATCAGAGGTAATACAATCTGTTTCCAAGGCAACTCACAGGGGCAGTTCATTCAACCCTGACAGCTTTGTTCAATCACCTTGGCAACAGCTTTGGATTAAAAGCAGTTTTACCACTGTAACACAGCACAAGTTCAAATCACAACAGAGGAAGTCTGACAACACTGATGATCACCATTTCTACTCAAAATGGGCACCTTCCCATCACAACCTAGCAATATCCTGGTCAGATATACTGAAGAGGACAAGGTCCCGTCAAGTCAGACATTAGATTTCTGAATGCATTGAGCATTGCTTACGGCTCAGATCCAAAACGGCATCCTGAAGTAGTTTCAGGATTTTACAATAGTAAAGTCTACAAAGGCAGACCACATGAACTAGACGAAAACCAAAATGTGAAAGTTTTCTGGAGCCGATAAGCCTTTCTCCAACAAATGACTTGAAATTTGGACCAAATAAAATCTGGTTGACAAGGTTTTTATTCAAAGACCACTTCACTTTCCCTGGAGGGTTTACAGATGGTGCACCAAACCACAGCTGATGTGCAGCAAAAACCAGAGGGGTCAGTGCCAATGGTCAATTGGGGGGATGGGGACAGGGGATTTCAGGGAAATGGTTGAGTGGATGAATGCCCATCTATAGCAGCCTGGTTAGAAACGTTTGGGGCCCCATGGAGAGGTCTTTGCAGCTACAGGTGCCCCGAAACTTGGGAAATCCTCAGAACTGCTCATGTCAGGGGCCTGGTGAGGGAGGAAGGGGATGGGGGGGTGGTTTAGAGAGAGAAAAGGCAAAAATAAGAAGTCAACAAATTTTAACGATTACATTTATAATGATTTTTTTCTCAAATTAGGCACCCAACATGGGGCTAAGCATATGCATGGTGCCTTAACCAAAAGAGCCACCCGACAGAATCACATCAATTGCATTCAAGTTGGAAGTTGACAAATGTTGACATTCTATACATGTACAGAAGGTGAACAGTCCTGCAGACCCTTACCTTCTCACTGCTAGTTGTCCAGGGTGCTTCCCTCACCACAAAGCCCTTTGATGGGCCTCGGGGCTCCTCCACCGAGGCACCCCCCCCACGAGGCTTCATGTAGGCCTGCTTGGACTCGTTTTCCACAACGTCTGCCATCTTCAGGAATGAAAGACAGTCAGCATTAAAGAACACTGAACTGGATCTTGACCCTCAGCTAAGAATTAAAATGGAAGCCTAGGTAGCTTTACACATCACACACTCAGTGACCATCACCAAGTGCGATTGTGATATTGACAATCAGACAGTAAAAGTAGCAGTACTGATAAGGCACCTTTAGTTTTTCCCATTTAAATGAGTTGCAGTGCAGGCTACTTCTACTGTAATTAAGTTACTCACATATTCCTCCTCCAAGTTCAAGAGGTGATCAATAGCTTCATCCACTAGCTCAGGGCGGCCGGTCACGGTCACAAGGTTGGGGTCTGCAGCCCCACTCTGGGGGAACCTGAGATCAACCTGCAGATGGGAAGCAAGGTCACGGATAAGGTGCAGGGTCAAAACCGCCACCGGTCTAAATTCAGGTCCCCAGCCAAGGGAATCATCTTCAAGAAGATGCGGGCATTCTTTGTCTGTTGGTGGGCCCCCACCTTGAACTCCTCCATGATCTTGCGGATGCCTTTTCCGCGAGCCCCGATTATTCGGGCGTGGACTCTGCTGTCCAGGGTGATGTCCTCGGAGATCATCTCCTCCAGCTCATCAACAATGGCCTGAATGGCAGCGCGGGCAGCAGTGGTATTCTGCTCATAACCAGTGATGGTGATCTGATCCTGCAAGCAGTTGGCGAAAACACGCACGCAGAACGTTCAAAATCAGAAGAGAATCCGAATCGGGAAAACTATGGAATCAAAGGACGAGATTGCATAAAATTTCCAACCTGGTTCTCATCATTCTTCTCGGGGAACTGGATGTTGACATCGTGTTCGTTGCGGATCTGGGTGATGATGGCGCCTTTGCGCCCAATGATTTTGGGGTGATATTTGGGGTCCACAGTGATGGTCAGCTTGAAGCTCCTGAGAGCCTGGAAGGGAGGGAAAAAATTTAGGTTGTCCTTAGAGTTATTTCAAACTGAATTGAAGGATGCTCAAAGTCCAGTTTTTTGCCCTGCTGGATAGGTGGACACACTCACCCGGTCCTCCTGCTCAGCCTGCAGCTCTTTGACTCGCTCCAGGAGGCCTTCTTTGGCGCGGTCCAGGTGATTGGCCAGGCCGGTAATGGAGATGATGTCCGACTGCAGCTCAGGAGCAGGCACTTGAATATTGACCTGAGGGAGAGAGGTGACATTGACGGGTCTTGCTTTTTGGCATCAAATTCAAGGGGAAAGGGGTCAGATTTACTGTGATTTCAGTAAGAAATAAAGGTAAAAACATAGGCCTCATTTCAAAAGGTCATCCAGTTATCCCAAGCACAGGTACACCGTATCTACAGAGTATGCAGTTCAAAACTGGATCAAATGGTAGGCAACCAATTACAATGGAGACCTACCTCATATTCATCCATCATCTTTCGAATTCCACTTCCTTTCTGGCCAATAATGTAACGATGAAGCTCAAACGGTACTTCCACCTCTGTGGTCACAGGAACCAAAGCCTACAATGCAGAAACACGGAAGGATGTCAGAAGTGCCCACCATCTGGAGAGTGAGGGGAGGCCCTCCTTAAAATCGCGCCCAGCGATGCGATAAGGAAACGAACCTTGAGCGCCTCCACGGCCGCCTCGCACCTTTCCTTGCGGCCAGAGAGCACAATGACGTCGCACTTCTTGGGGGTGGCGGGGTCGGCCTCCTTGACCTCCCCATCTGCTTCACCGTTCTCTTGGACAGGGGCCTCAGCGGGGGGAGCTGGGCGACAAGGGAGCATGTTGTGAGCAGGTGGCAAGGGCAGCAAACCCTACAAATGTCCACCGTTTTACAAACAACTTTGGCCTGAAGCCATATGCATCACGTGGCTTAATCCCAAAGTTAATGCAATGTTAACACAATGATCATTGTACTTTTTCCCTGCTCTTTGGTGAACATGCACGTCAAGTTCACTAATGATCATCAGCCCACAAAACACACTGCTGATTGGTAAAATATAAATCTCAATTCTACCTAAAGAAATGCATTTATTCAAAAGATAAATACGAAATCTTCCTGTATTGGGAAATCTCAAACTCAGTTTAACTGTCCCGAACACTTTGTGCATGAAGGATTTTTTTAAAATGTATTACTTTTTTTTTTGATGTGTCTAGTGACCTGGCAGCTTTACAGAGTCTGCCATAGGGCATCCATGGTCTAAAGGGGATACAAGCAACTAAAAAGCAGCTTGTAAGTGCTTCCAGCAGCTCCACATATGAACAGCTTAATTTTAAAGTGTCGAGTCAATTGTACACAAATGTCAATTTTTACATTGTGCCGGTACTTGTCGAACAGTCTCCGTTTGCATGTGCTATAGGAATTTCCAGAAATATTAAAATGTAACTTTTTGAATAGTAAAATTGGGAAACATGCGTTCAACCTCTGGAGGCATAATTTCTCTGCACAAGCTGCTTTGGAGTTACCCGAAGCACATTTTCTTGCTTTAGCCCAGAATCCCCCCCCCAAATGTCTGATGGCAGCAATTGTAATGCTAACAGGCCTTCAGAAATGTCTGCAAATATCTGAAATACCCTTCACTGCACAGTGAAAACAGGTCCATCAAAATGTTCACAAAAACCGAAAGGAAGAGAACTATCCCTGTAAAATCTCTGAATAAAATAAGCTTAATGTCACAGAATGTATACCTTGGTTCATGTACAGCTTAACCGTTAAAATGTTTTTGAAAGCATAAACGTCAAATAAAGATAACTATGTAAAGCAAAAAAAATAACTGCAAATAAATATCATTCATCATGAAACTATTTGAGCAGCACACAAGCACACTCTTTACAAGTGTAAGAGATGAAAAAGCATATATATAATCATATCATATCAAGACAAGTCATGTTTAGAAGTTTGAACACCGGTTCGGTGTCTTCCTTGCGCTCACCTTGGGGATCCTCCCTATCCGGGAACTTTATCTGCACGTTGTGATCTCTGGTGATCTGCTGGATCCGAGACCCCTTGGGGCCCATGATGGAGCGGTGGAACTTCTGGGGGATCACGCACTCCATCGTCACCTGAGCGTCCTGGAAAAACGGGTCACAGCCACACGGTCACAACCCGCAGGGCACTCAATGGGGGGGAAAAACTGTCTGCGGGAACCCAAAAGCAGGGACACCAGGCGCAGGCGAAGGCAGCCGGCTCCCCGCTCCGGGTCGGCACTCACCAGGTCCTCGACGATCTCCTGCATGCGCTTCTTGGCGGCCTCCACGCAGTCCTTGGCGCCCTTCAGGGTGACCTTGTCGCTCTGCGAGCCGGTGCGGGGGAAGCTCACCATCACGCCGCCGTACTCGTCGGCGATGTCCCGCAGCACCTGACCGCGGCGGGCTACGAAGTAGCGGTGGTGTTTGGGGTCGACCATCATGAAGTCCTCCACTATGTTATCCTGGTAACCAGGGTTACAATAAATAACATTTTTTTAAAAGGACACTTAAAAAAAGATAATATATATTAAATAAATTAGGGTGGGGGGAGGGGGGGTTAGAAGAGAAACTACATGTATGGAACATAGGAAGATGTGACCAAGTATTTTTAAAGTGAGACCACAGTAATACATCTACAAGATATAAGAAATGTACTATATTAATAGAAGTATACACACGTCATTTGTAGTGTTTTAATAAACTAAGTTCCTCCAATTATCAAACTTTTTAAAATGACTTTTGTACAGGCCACACTTGAATTGCTGTGAACATGTGGCTTATTTAGAACAGTCTGCAAATAAAACAATTAGCAAAGACAGAGCCTTGGGAAATGGCTGGAAGAAAAAAGCCTCAGATCCACATTCCCCAAGTTTCAATACGTGGCACAAAGCATAATATTCAGTTCTGGTGCTTACAATGTATAAAAGCCCCATTATGATTATTATAAGGAATGAGACGCCACTGCATATGGGCTTCAAGGCCAACGGGAATAAACCACTTTAGCCTAGAAGTGACAGAAAGGGGGGGGTGCTCGTTGGAGGAGGAGGTGCCTTACCAGGCTTTTGATGAGCTCCTCCAGCTCCTTCTGCGCCTCCCGCACGGCCTCCTCCGTGCCCACGACCGTGATCAGCTCCTGGTCCTTGTCCTCGGCCGTGGGGAAGATGATCCTCGCGCCGGTGCTGTCGCGCACCTTCCGGATGTTCCCGCCGCCCTTCCCGATCAGGAACTTGTGGTACTCCGGCTTGGCGCGCAGCTCCGCCGTGTGGCTCTTGATTTGCTGGGGAGACGGGAGGGAGCGCGGGTAAGCGGATGAGGAAGGACGACCCTTCGCGGCGCAGAGGCGCGCACACGTTCACGCGACTAGCGGTCCGCCCCGCGGCCCCCGGCTCACCTTCTCCTCGGCCAGCGACAGCAGCTGGCGCCGGGCCTTCTCCACGTCCTCCGCGGGGCCGCGGATGGTCACCGTGTCGATGCCGGAGCCCTCGCTGGGGAAGTGGATGTGCACCCCGCCGCACTCCTCCATGATCGAGCGCACGAAGCGCCCCTTGGAGCCGATCAGGGAGTTGTGCAGCTTGGAGGGAATGGACACCTCCATCTCCGTGATGTTCGCCTGCGGCAAGTGGTCACATTAGTAAGACTACAGACTGGCACAGTTCGGCAATAAAAACTACAGCAAAGTGCATTATGGGAACGTACATATGAAAGGGTTGCGCTGTGAAAGTAACCTATAAACAACGACTGGAGACCCTCACCAGCTCCTTCTGGATGGCCAAGATGCGGTTCCTTGCAGCCTCGCAGTTGGCCTTCTTCCCAGTTATGACGATCATCTCAGAGTTGCTGTTTTCTGCAGGCAGGTCAATCTTAGTGTTCGTCTCCTCACGAATCTGAGCAGGGAGGCTTGAGGTCAATGCCGGGTTCGCCCACATCCCCACGATCAAAAGCAGTTTCAATTTTCACTCTTATATTTCCTCCTTTTCATATTTCTTTTGGAATAGTTCTTGAGTGGGATGAACAGAAAGTGTTCACCTACAAGACGGAAGAACGCATTTAGTGCAATTACACCTTGAGATAAAGCTGATTACAAAACCGTACCAGCTGAACAAAGTGAAAAAATCTTGAGAAGGCCTACATGCAATTGAGCACAAGCATAATCCTGTGCAGTCCATTACAAAAGAATTAATTATCCAGATAATAGGATTTGGGTGTAACCAGTGGTGTCAAATAGCCATGGAGGCCGGGATGCAGTTTTCATCACCAATCTTGATAATAGTTAAATTATTTGCTGATTAGGACCAGTTTGTGCACATGGTGACCAACGTCTATGGTGACGCATTGTCTAAATAAATTCTATATTCTGTGCTCAATGCAGAACGCATATGGCTGAATGAGTAATTGACTCAATTAAGGCAGCATTAATTGGTTGGAATGAAAACCTGCATACACACGGCCCTCCATGGCATGAGTTTGACACCACTGGTGTAATCTAACAAATCACTAATTGAATGCTGTAACCTAGACAAGTTATGTGTTCCAATAACCACCTGGTGCAGCATTTGCACTAGGACAGTCATTTCCTAGAATATCTGACGATGTCCGTCCCTCACAACCAGAAGAACAGGTTAAACAATGACACGAGTTTAACAGCCAAAATTAATACTGGGAACACGGATGCAGTCTTAGAATTCCAATCAGATGAAAAATCTGACAGGATCGTTGACAGGATGACTGGCAGCTGTTAAATTACAAATCGAGAACGGTCATAGAAATCTTTTTTTGGAGGACAGGTTTAAAATACTCGGATCAAAACAAATCAATAAATCTGGGCTGCAGAAAACACATGGTCGTAGTTGACAGAAGACAACTAATTAATGCCATTAACAGTTTCTTGAAACCAGTTCATGAAATGCGACATAGCTCAGGAGGTAAGAGCGGTTGTCTGGCAGTCGAAGGGTTGCCGGTTCGACCCCCCGCCCTGGGAGTGTCGAAGTGTCCCTGAGCAAGACACCTAATCCCTAACTGCTCCCAACGAGCTGATTGGTACCTTGCATGGCAGCCTTTCACCGTTGGTGTGTGTGTGTGTGAATGGGTGAATGAGAGGCATCAATTGTAAAGCGCTTTGGACAAAAGCGCTATATAAATGCAGTCCATTTACCATTTTATGCATCTGGTTTGTATGCAACTACAAAACCAACTGCAACTATTTTGCATGACCAGTTTCCCCAGACACACATTTTTTGCCTCTCAAAATGCTCAGTGCTTTAAGTTGACGTCGGTATGCAGAAGCCGTACCATTTCAGCCACCATCTTTTGCATGAATTTGGAACATTTCTCCACTTCAGTTCGGGGCCCTCGCAGCTGAACGATGTCGCTCTTCTGCGCCGGGTCAGGAAAGTTGATTATGACCTTCGCGGAGAAAGAGAAAGGAAACGAGAGCATTAGTTCTGGGACAGATCCCATGCTTCTTTCAAAAAAAAAAAATAATAATTTTTTAAAGAACTTTTCGACTGGAGCGCCGCATCAGAAATCAGGTACACTCAAGGTCGGATCAGTGAACCTGGATGGGCCCCTCACCTCGGGGAACTTGTCCCGGACTTCCTTAATATTCTCCCCCTTCTGCCCTATTATGGCTCGGTGAAAACGCTGTTCAATAATCATGTCCTTTGTACGCTCGTTCTCCTGGAGAAGAAAAAAAAAACAAATCAAAATGCTGCTGGATGATGCTCTGCGCCCAGCGCCTACGCACATTAGGGTTCACCTCCGGGGGGGGGGGCAGAGACCACTCACCATGCGCGACGCCAGCTCCAGCAGCTCCTTCTTGGCTTCTTGCACACCCTGGGGGTCCCCCTCGATGCGGATCAGGTTGCTCTTCTCGTTGTCGGGGGGGATGCGCACCGACACCTTGTGCAGGTCCTTGATGCGGTTAACTGAGCGTGGCGGGGGGGGGGGGGGGTTAGCGTTACTCTCCACAGTTTATCTGCCCTCGCGCGACCCTGCCTTACACTATGCCAACTCGCATGCTTCAGAGGATGAGAATACGAATACATCATCAAATCAAATTGTGAACCGCTGAAGAGAAGAGGCTTCAGCAGTACAGAGAAGTAGTACACTCCGTCAGGTTCTCACAGAAAGCGAAAGTCTTTGTGCTGTGAGCCAGTCCCATTACGAGCTTCAGCCCGGTCAAATATGCTAACCAGCCTTACTCAATCATTTTATATTACATTACAAATATTTCTTGACTTGGTAAAAATATTTACAGTTGTTTGGCTATTTGAGGTGAAAAACCAAAACAATCTTTTAAATTCCAATTCAACCCAATGTTTCCAATTCCCTCACTAAAAGCACCCTTTACAAAAGAGGACACATTTAAGTTTTTGGCATTTTAAATCAACCTTTACATATTTGGGATGTCGTATTAACATTTTATTTCTTTGTAGCATTTAAACCTACTGGGGTGGCAATAACCAGCTGAAAATCTTACAACAAAATGGCCGAACTATCTGTAATAGAGCAGGTTTCGCTGGACTGCAGTCAATCCTCATCACTGACGCAACATGAAGGGACTGTAGAGCGAGCGGAGCAAGAAAGCGTTTCTGACTTCAAAAGAGCAGGCGAGACTGTAGCTACTTACTGTTCGCACCGCCCTTTCCAATCAGGTGTCGGTGGAACTTGGGATCCACGCTGATCTCGGTGTAATCCATACGGTTAACCTGTCGGAGAAACGGGCAAATTCCGTCAAACCCAATTTCACACAAGTAGTAAAACGAAATCCCACGCAAGCTCACATCGAAAAATACTGTTTTAAAAAAAATAATGAGAGAAATCCAGTGAAAATAAGACTGCCTAGAACATTGAGGGTAGCGCATTGCACACTCACCAGGTCTGTGACGATGGCTTCGATCTGGCTCTGTACCAGCTGCATGTCCTTGGTGGGTCCCTCCAAGGTGATCCTATCCTCGCCCTCAGTGAATTCGATGTGCACCTGAAAAGACGACGTGGCCATACCGACAAAGCTGCAGTTCTAGCTCCTTTCAAATATCTGCAAAGGAACCATTTAGTGAAATGAAAACAACGATCAAACCTTAGGCATCTGCTGGGTGATCTTTGCCAGATTTTGCCCCTTCTTGCCAATGATGAAGCGGTGAAGCCAGGATGGAGCGGACACGGAGGACACAGTAAAGCTGTTGGCCTGCAAAGACACGAGGGCCCAAGTTAACCACATCCGAAAAAAACACGACTATATGCTTCAGGGCTCTGCAAGGGCCTCAGTGTCTGCAGGTTTGTGCCTTTTTCTTTCAATCAACAGCCAAATTATGTCTTTGAAGTGCGTAGTATAACTTAGGCATTGAATCCACACACTTTGCTTCAAAGTAAAGTCACCAAAAAAAATTTTTTTAAAGGAGAAGTTGCAGCCTTCCAGCACTGGAGTTAAACACCCGAAACCTGACCTCATGGGTTCTGGGAAAGGTGGTGATGTCGTACCTTGGCGTAGACCTCAGTGAGCGCCTGGCCCAGCCTATCTGGCTCTCCGCGGAGGATGACCGTTTCGGAGCTGCTGTCAGTGGGTGGGATCTCGACCGAGACTCCAGTCTTCTCCAGGATCTCCTGCAGGGTGTTCCCTTTGGGGCCGATCACATACTTGTGCTGAGATTTCTTCACCTCCACCGCTATGGTAGTGGCGCTCTTCTTCTGCGTTGAATGAGAGCAGCAGAGGAAATGCTCAGATGCTTAGTCATAACCCAGAATTGAGAACCAAGGAAGCTGCGTTTACACCAGAGTGAGTCAGGGTTCGGGCCCAGCCCAATTCCTGTGGCATATGCTGACGTGATGTGCAAATCAACAGGCAACAGTTCACCAGTGAGCAAACGCCTCAATCCTGTTTTGTGGAGTGTCAAGTAGTGGTCTAAGAGGTGCAAATGACTGCAAATCAACTCTGCTTAATTCACATCACTACCAAGGCCATTAAGGCAAGATGTTTAGATAAAAGCTCATTACGAAGCCATTTAACAACATGGTATTAATCATGCTGCCTTTTTAGTGAGCACAAAATTCTTTTCACCGACATTTGAAATAAAAAATAATGACAGGGTGGGTCATTCACATGACTAGAGACAAGCTTTCCCCAATTGCTGCTCGCAGACAGTGTAGCACTTGTAGAGGAGGGCATTTAAAAGTTTGCTTCATAATGTTAAATGACTACAACAGCCAACCATTTAATGTAATCAATTAAGGGAATAACAAATAACACCACGTCAACATCCATAGCCAGAGTGATTAGCAATGCTTACATTTTAAATACTAACCATTTAAAGAGCGGGATATTTACTGAAGCTGTTCAAGCTAAGTGTCCTGCTCACGGGTACAAAACCCATGAACCACCTGGAATTTGTACCAGCAAAATCTCAGTTAGCAGCCCCGTACACTAATAATTATTATACACTGCTGCCCTTTTACATTTGCCATTCCCCATTTATACGGCTGTATATTTACTGGAGCAATTTTGGCCCAAGTACCCTGGCAGAAGCACTGGGTGGAGCTGCAAGCACCCGGCTCTTTGCCCAGGAAGCCAATGCAACGCATTTAAATCTGCATTGCTGGCTGCATGAAAACCACAACAGATAAGACCCCTTTGAGGAAGGTACCTTATGGTTTGCAGTACATGGTTTGGTGCTCACTAGTGCTCCTCAAAGAGCATCTCGCATTGTAATCTAGCGAATCTTCAGTTAAAACAGGAAACTTTTTGGGGCGGGAAAAAAAAAAACATCTTTGCGATGATAAAAATCGACCTGCGGTTCACCCAGCGATACCGGGCCAACTGTCAATCCGCGCAGCAGGAAAAGGACTTGCCTTCTCTTCGTAGATCTTCTTGATCAAGGTGACGGCCAGGGCCACTTGCTCCTTCTCCCCGGTGATGACGATCTCGGTCTTGTTGACGCTGGGCGGCGGAACGTTGATGCGCGCGCCCGTCTCCTGCATCATCTCCCCCACCGTCTTGTTGAAGGCTCCGGTGATGAAGGGGTGGTACGCCTTGTCGATGTTCACCCGCTCCACAGCACGCTTGTCCTAACGGACGAGGACAGACAAATGAACGCTTTATTAGCCTCGGTGGAGGGATAAGTTCCTTTCAATGTTCACAAGCCAGCTGGAAATAAAAGTCCAAATGTGTCAAATCGTAACTGCAGTGTAACGATCAAATACAGCTTTTAAATCGCCCATTAAAAATGGGGCTGAGCAAAGTTGTAAACAATGCTGGAACTGTTGGATGCCCCCCCCACCTCCCCTCCATTAAATGCAATTAAAGAGTATATTAAGCAGTATTCAGCAAATTACATTTGTAGATGTTTTCAAATATAAGAGATTAACCTGAGTAAATTATTAGTGCCTATGATGAGCCTGTGGTGATCCTGTATGAATTTCCACAAAGACAGGGCTTTGCTACTTTATGCTAAAATCAGAGGCACATCTTGAAAAGGCAGGTATTGCAAGCAAACATTCAATTTGAATTCTTCTGTCAAATCAAACACTGGCAAGACTCAGAATCCCATGAGTACAGAGACATCACTTCAGTCAGTGGTTTTATGGGTAAAACATTTTTTGAAGTGAAAATCATTGATTGTGTCCAGCTAGCTGACAAGACACCGCAACAGTGGCATTGTGAACATTAACACAGCAAAAAAAAAATTGAATAGTTTTTCCTGTCATCTTAACATGTCTCGCTTGCTGGCCAACTGACCCAGCCTTGTTATAAGTCATTATGTTCAGCCTGTCGATGTCTTTGGTGTTAGATCATGTAATAATTAAATAAATACACCATCTTTTAAATATTTATTGCCAGTATGTCTCATAAAACACCAAGATAAAGGCGATAAGATTATTGTGAGCTGGGGCAAAACGATCACAGAACGTTGAGTCCTTACATTCAAAATACTAGTGTGACAGTAATGGTCAAGGTCAAGTCAACAATGGAATACAGGAATTAAAGCAGCCAGTAAAACAAAGCAGCAATCATTTCTGCAATGCCAAGTAAAAGGTATTCTGGGAACTGAAGTTTCGAAGAGGAAAGGTACCTGCTCAGCGGAGATGAGCAGGATCTCATGCTTGGCCTTCTCCAAGCCCTCCTTGGTGCCAGAGATCTTAATGTGGTTGCTGGGGTCATCAGGCCGTGGGATCTGGATCTTGGTGGCGGTCTTCAGTTCCAGTTCCTGCAGCTTCTCGCCGTTCTTGCCAATTACGAAGCGGTGGTGTTCCTTGGGTATGGCCACGGTTGCAGAGGCCTGCGAATCACAAGAAAGCCCCCTCAGCACTACAACACGATTTCGCAATACCTCTGCGCATTCCTGTACGGCGACGCCGTCCATTAAGACGCCTCTAGGGGGGAAAGTCTCACTACGAGGGAAAAATGACAGAGAGGGAGTAAATCTAGTAAACTAATAACGATTATCTTTTAAAAGCCCCTGCAAGATCACCTCATTTTTGTTTTCACAAGGGCTGATTAGAAGATAAGTGGGTACTTTATCAGTCAAGACTGCCCACTCTGCAAAACACAACTCAAGGGGTATTAGAGAGCAGGTGACTGATTAACTCTGTGCTTGCCTGAGTCTGCAGTCGGGACACAATCTCCTTGCGGGCCTTCATGACAGCATCCAGCTTCCCAGACACCATGATGGAGAGACCCTGATCCTTGGCCATGGAGAGTTCGAGGTGGGCCCCAGTCCTATGCATGATGTCAACACAGATCTTGGCCTGGTCTCCTTCACCGAACTGGTTGATGTCCTTGTACTTGCGCTCTTCCAGGGGCACGTGGAAAACCTGGATTCGACAGCGTCAGAATCAGCCGCTGCCCAAAGCGCACGGATACACGAGCCACAAAGACGACGGCGGCGACGTCACATATTCGCACCTGGGTGATGACGGATGACTTCAGAGGCTTGATCTTGGTCCAGGCGTTGGCCGAATCCTGCGTGCCCTCGGGCGACGCCGCCTTCTCGGGCAGAGGGGGGAAGGCGTCCTTGTAGGTCGGCAGCGCCTCCTCATCGGCCGAGCCGGCGGGCCCGGCCGAGGCAGCTGGCGGAGAGGAAAGACCAGAGCCGGTCACGGACGCGCCTTCACGCGGTCCCCTTCGGACCGTTTACGCCAAGGAGGATATGAAATGTGAATTTCCTGTCTGAAACTACGCACAAAACGTGAATTTCCTGTCTGAAACCATGCACAACAATGAACTCTGGAGTTCAAGGTCAGCACTTACCGCCTGCCTGCTCAGGCAAGAGGCCGCTGCGGTGCTCATTGAAGCTTTCCTGCGTAAGTACGGCGACGGAGCTCATGGTCGAAATCCCACTTTTACACGGAGTCCGAGTGTGCCACTTTAAAAAAAAAATTAATGAAAATACATGAAAATTAATTTGTTGTGGCAAGGACACAGATCCCACTCAATTTGGGAGGGGAGAGAAGAGGAAAAGGAGAAAGGAGAAAGGAGGGGGGAAAAAAAAAAAAAAAAAAAAACTGTCCGTGCTCATCTTGTGTGTGCTATGGTTGTGATATTTGGCTCCTGTTATGTTGAATTTAATTTTACGCATTAAGCCAGCTCACAGACTACAGGTGAGAATGAGCCTTAGCTGAACATGGCACTTTCACAGAAATATCACCAGAAATCCTACTGGTGTGCATTGTCCAATTAGCCCGTTAAATAAATGTAATAATGAAATTTAAAAAGTACACTGTCTTAATCCATTTTATAAAAGTTTCACGGACAATTCTCTCTCCGAAATGTGCCCTCTTATATGGGACAAGATTGCTGTACTAACCTAAATGTGCCGTTGTATTGGACTAAAAATAAAAGAACACTCTTAACCTTAAAAGTTCAAAAGGATATTGTACGCCTGTACATGTTTGTTGCACAGAACAAAGGATAGCATATACGTTTGTGGGGGGGGGGGGGGGGCTTGTTTGTGCCAAAGAAGAAGAAAAAAATTAAAATAAACTTTGAACATGAAAGATAAATGAACTGAAAGGTTAAGAGCATTTCCCTGGCCATTTTAGTTCACACAACTTCAATGGATGACAAACAGAGCAGAGGAGGAAAGAATATCCTGTCCAAAACTGCAATTAATTTCCACTAGAAAGTAGTGACCACAAAGCAGCTGGCATGATGACAATTAAGGGCTGTAGTCCACCACAAAAACCTTTACAGCTTAGAATTACTGGCATCACTAGACAAGACCCTTGAGTCCACCTGAAATACCAATTATATTT
The DNA here is from genome assembly GCF_018555375.3 of Anguilla rostrata. NCBI lineage: Eukaryota > Metazoa > Chordata > Actinopteri > Anguilliformes > Anguillidae > Anguilla > Anguilla rostrata. The sequence continues at coordinate 12,352,876 of NC_057936.1, forward strand.
GGCCTACAGTGTGTTGCATTAAATTATATATCAAAAGTAATTACTAAAGCTCATTTTCTTTTAAACTTAAGCAAAGAGTTGATCACTAGTCAAATGACAGTCATGCAGAACATTCTCAAATATGTTGCCAGGCGACTACTTCATTTTTAGAATTTTCCACGAAAGAGTAAGCAGCTTCTGCCACTGCTTTCCCTGATTTTCCAGCTCTACACGGGAGTGTTTAAGCAGTGACACACGGCTATTCTGCCATTTGCTGATTTGCGTTCACGTCACACACATTTAGTTCTTAGAATCTCATCGAAAAATCTGTAGCTGTCCCAGCCCTACGAGATACACAAAGGCATACAAGTCCAAGAATTCCCCTTTTCCACACAAGTTTGGGAGTACAAAATGTTCCCTGTGAGTAGTGCTCAGCTATTTTACATGAACAAGACCAGATGGGTATTGCTCATAAAAATAAAGCCATGTTAAAATACTTTTTGGGGGGGGGTGTGTCGGTTTTACGGCGCTCGTTAGCAGCGTATGCCAACGTAATGCTCCTCCATGTTAGTTCTGGCTCGCGCAGCAATCGCTGCGTTCTATGCCTGCTTTCACAGGATTTACACAGCAGCTCACGCCCCCTTCTTGGGCCTCTTCCTCCATGGGCCTCCAGACATCTCCAAGCCCAGCTGAGAACACTGCACGCAATTTTGTAGCCCCTTAAGCCAGATCAAAAAAAGAACCTCGACACAAAAGAGCGTCAACCCCAGATGGCAAATTTAATTTCTGAGTGGCATCCGTTTACCGCTGGATTCCAGGCCATTAGTGGACAACAAAACAAAACCTGGTGGAATGGGTAATCGTTTCTCAACCCTTTGAAGATTAGGGTTTATGGACCTTTTTTTTTTTCCCCCAACTGTTTTGAAACTCCAGTACTTTCAGCTACCACCACTGACCATTATAAATCAGAAGTAGAACGTTCAGTTAAGAACATTCTAAATTACACATTTGTTATCTTGCACTGTAAAAGGTTAAATCAAAGTTGTTTTTTTTCCTTTTTCCACTTCTCTTAAATAGTGGGTTAGAAGAGGAGCAAGGGGAAGAGAAAAATAAGGCACCAGATCTTACCAGCTAAATGGTCAGTTACCAGATAATCCGTCCTGTAAAGCTGCCCGTTCGCGTCAGCCTGCCAGCTTTTGCCTAAAAAGTGAAAACAAGCCATTACTCACATTAACAATGTTCCACAAAAGATGAGCCTGACCGTTCACTCAATGGGTTAGCTCAACAACAAAGGGAATCGGGTATACAGTTGTCAAAAGGCACACAGATTGCAGCTTCCTGCAAATTGTCACAGTCATGTTACATCAAACAACTAGAAGAATTGCAATAAAGTCGCAGTTATTTAATACCAAAATTCCAATTTGCACCCTTTAACCATGGGTTTATTGCAACTGGACAGTCTGCACTACAAGTCCAACTGTTTGAGAAAATGGATAAGATAGCCTTTATTACTGAACAAAGGACAGACCAATTAAAAAACAACTAGACCAGGTCCAAGTTTTCAATCTGATGCCGAGCACTGGCCTGGGATTCGGTTGCATTTCATACAGGGTATTCAATCAGGTCCAACATCTGTCCAAAGCACACCCCCCCCCCCCCCCCCCCCCCCAAAAAAGGTGAATGTCCAACTAAGTTAGTGCTTTTGTTCTAGTTACTTTTACATTCCTTTACTTCATCCTGTAGATGTTTGACCTACACCCCCTACCCCACCAGGAAGCACATTACCCTGGGTGTCCGTCGAATCTCAGAATGCCTTGGATAGGCCTGAAGTGTTCAAAAATTCAAAATGCAGAACCCTGGCAAAATAGATCCCTTACATCTGAATTTTCACTTGCAGTAACCATATTATTCTAAATAATCAAGTCCCAACTACCCAGGCATCAAGACAGGTGACATTGGCTTTACATACAAAAGCAAATTTAACTAAATTAGGGAACTTCGTAAGGGTAGTAGTAACCCCCTTTTTGCCTTGAAATTCTGAAAACGACATAGTCATAAAGCAATCAACATGGGCAACAGACGGTAATTAGTCATTACTCAGAAGAATGTTACAACTTGCGTTGGAATCTGCAATTCATTATGAACACACAAAAAATAGCAGTTCACAACTGCAACAGCAGTAGAGGCCAGATATTTACACAGGCAGGGTTACTGTCAGAGCAAGCAACTGGCCTCTTTAGGACAGGACACAGTGCAGGCTACAGTGCTGAAAATTTGAGCCATCAAGTGGCCTGCATTAGGTAATCCACTACCATGGATATTTGATTACCCACTGGTTCAACAGTACTCCAAGTGACATACATTTGAAGGACAGGAGCACCAGACAGGTATTAAGAGGTATCCACTTTCAGTAAGCTCCAAGGTAGTGCAGGAGGAAAGACAAATCCAGCTGGCCACAAACCCAGCTAACACAAAATGTTCTTACAATGTTCCTGGAATGTTTTGGTAATGTTATAACGTTGCAGAAACATTGTGGGAATGTTTAGTGTTAGCTGGGTTAGGTCTGCAAGAACGCGCCCATTGCTCAGACTGACCTTTGATATAAAACGGTCTGCATATTTACGAACACCTTTTCACTGTCTGGGAAAGAGCACCTTCCGTACATCTAATAAGGAAACCGTAAACAAATGTGTAATTACTTCGTTGCTTTCCATACTGATAACCAACATTGTCCATACGGTAGATGTTCACGCCCTTCCCGTTCCCACCAGCAGCCTGACAGCATAAAGCCAGGCAAATGTAAAGCAAACTATTGCGAGTAGCCTACAATCTGTAGGCCTCATACTTTACAGGTATGGAACATGGCGTCACATTGTAAGTCATGGTGTGGCAAAGTAGAAAAATCTTTGCCGGTAACGGCAAACTTGTGCTTATAACGTAAGTCTTGTTTTCCCAAAGAGATACAAGATTTAATTAATCGTCTGTACACACAAACAAGTCAAAGAAAAAAACCTTGTTTGCTAGTAGCTAGGCAGGCAGGGTTTCGCAAAACAAAAACCTCAAGAAAAATATATGCTGTAGTTAGCCATGAAACAGCCTGCTACACCCGCAAAGGAGACATGGTTCACCAGGTTTAGCTAGCACATAATACTGACAAAGCAAAAGCGTCGTCCCATCTGAATAAAACCGGAACCTATTCCAACGTAGCTATAGCACGCTACACAGCCACTAGAAATAGGCTACAGGCTAGCTAGTAACATGTGGAACTGATCAAACGATGATCGAAGTCAAGACGACCTGACTCGTAGTTTAAGTATTAACATTTGTTGACTAATGTTAGGCAACAGCACGAGCGACGTCGTAACGTTACTTTGGATCCTGTACCGATAGATTAGAGGCAAAGCATTAGCCAATTAGCAAGGTAGTCAGAACCATTAGATTGCCAAAAGGGTAGCTAGCTTGCTAACTGATATGAACAACAAACAAGCCATTTGTGAGTGAACAATGCAAAAAGTCCATATGCCATTTGCTTTACGGGCTAGCAAGCTACAGTTAGCTAGTTAATCAACGAAACATGAAAACAAAACATCAACATATTCCTCATTCTAGTTATGAAAGCGTGAGAAAAATTCGCATGTGAAACAAGGTTAATGAAACAGAACTTTAATAAACTTGAATAAACTTTGACTTGCGCGTGCGCGGATGTGACACGTAGCTAGCTAGCTAGCGATCTGCTGAGATGAGACTCCATTTGGAAACTTGAATAAAATAAAATGAATAAAAACGTAGAAAGCAATCGGGAAATACCCCCGAAAACACAGAAGAAATACGGTTCGTGTCGTAACTAGACAAACATATGTTGGGTGTTTTCTGGATTATATCATTACTCTGCTGCTCTTGTACAGTCCACGTAGGCAGTAGGGTAGAAGGCTAAACAATCCGGAGAAATTGACATGGAGTCGAGCCTGTGCACATTTTTCACGGTGAAGATCTTCCTGAAACAAAAGCCATTCGCAGCCAGCAACACTGTGCCTTTCTACAAATGTTACGACACAGAAGCTGCATCTTCGTCATAATAGCTACAATCGGGATTCGTGTAACAGATTTGGGTATAATTTGTTACTTACTTGTGTTAGTGTTCCTGTCTGCCCGATATGGTGCAGAAGTCTGTAATGACACTCCAGCAGTGAACGAACGGCCTACAAGCCTGTCATATTTATACCAGAGCTAAGCTTCCAATGGCTTACAGCCACGTCAGAACCTAGTACTGCTACGAATCACATATTTTTAAAGAAAAAATTGAATGTTAGGACACTTTAGGGATAGGTAACTAGCCTATACAATGTATATAATGTTTTTTTTTTTTTCATTCGAATGTTGTTCCATTTGCGAACAGCGCCAGGAGAGTTGCCGGATACTGACATTTGACGAAATGTGTCAAGACATCTTTAGAACTTGTCATATAGCCTACATATAAAACACACATTAGCTTTCAAAAATAAGAATTTGATATTAAGCTCATGATTCAATTAAATAGAAAACTGCAAATGTCAGTGATTCGGGTGAAGATGTCACTTTCTCCTGAATCCATGACTGAGAGAAGCATGACTGAAATAAATCTGGTATAACAATGTAAGGTCACCAGTTTCATTGCAGGATTCTGTACGTACGACTGCTAAGTTCCTGAAACTGCCAAAAAGATGTCGTGTGCGCGTATGCAGTAGCTAGCAGGGTTTATAATATTTATAACCTACTTTCAAGGCAATGTCACATCTTATCTTCATTTCAAGTGCATTAGATAAATTAATACATTTATAAAATTGTAACCTGGAACTACATTTTAACATACAAAACATCTTAATTAGCTAAAGATGAAAAGTTAGTGGCTCATTCTGGACTTTGGCACTGGAGCTAATTTTAGTCCTGTGGGAATTAAATGATCTATACGGTGTAAATCCCCTTTCTAGCGCCTATTTCATGGCAGATCTTGCTTCACGGGCTATTGTAGGTCAGAATTTAGTCATCTGTAATTACTAAACAATCTGTGCTTTTAAACCACTAAGAAGAACCAAAGTTTGCACACTCACCACTAGGAGGACATATTGAGCCATATGAGGATGGGAGAGCGAGGTATCTTCTTTGCAATGAGAAACAGTAGGTTATCTGGATGGAATTGTGGTTCTCACTGCAGAAATCACCAATAGTAGCATATTTATTTTCCGGTTATATAGATGAATATGCATTTCCAGAAATTCCAATTGTGGATTTCCCTATTGTTTTGGATAACACGTATGATTAAATACTAATAATTTAACCCTACGTAAAAATACAAGCAACTGCAGTCATTTGCAAGGCTATTTGAATTCAAATTAAATTAATAACTTTAACGCAAGCTTCAGCTCCGACGAAAGCGTCGTTCATCCAGACTGGGAGCTAAACAGGACTGTGGGGTGTAGGAATATTTTCGGAGCGCTACTCGAAAGCCTACCCTGAAGACACGTTGCCAAGACACCTAACGTTAGGTAGCTAATTGGCCATTTGCCTTTCTGGAATTTGTGGAATCTTTGGACCTGACGATGATTTCATCAACCCCAACCTATAGGCTACCGCAGACTGGCAAACTGTTGTGTTTGGTATTTCTCCGGACCGTATGTTAAGGTAAGTAAAAGCTACTGATGTGAAATAATATAATGCCTTGTCATTTTGAAACTTGGGACCAGCTGAAAGTGGTATAGCTGATTTTAGGCTATATTTAATCGTTGCGGTCCACGGTTTGCTAGCAAGCATTTAACTAGCTGACTAGTTAAAGTGATGATAATGTTAGATTGGCAGGTAGCGATAGGTAATTTGGTTTGGTATGTCGAGCTAGTTTTACTTGTGTTAGCCTAGTGTTCGAGGTAGTTTTATCACGGGGTATCGTGTTATTTGAGCGTTGACATTTTGTAACATAGGCTACTAGTGTTTTTTTTATTTACAGACGAGTTTGGCAGATTAGCTGAGTGAATGGAGAAAATTGCTAACCTAGTTACACCGTATATCTGATAGTTTGTGTTTATTTATACATTTGGCAGATGCCCTGTTCCATGGGATGCATTTACTCATAAGAGCACGGGACTTGGGAAGACGACGCGTAATTCAGTTAAAAGTTAATTAATCTAACATAAATGATATAATGCTTTACCATGCACTAGTCCACGCCATAATACCATGTTCCAAAGAACCGCTAAAGCGCAGCAGGAGCAATAATGTGCAAGTAACACTGTTAATACTCTTATGCTTTGAGTATGATCAGTGGCGTGGTTTGATGCTGCCTTGTGCACAGGTTCAGTTGCACTGTCCATTCTTTTGGTGGCAATGTCAGGTAACACCAACACAGAACAAGAACCGAATTCACCAGAATTCTTATTTGTTGACTTTCAGCAGCTATTCGGATGGACAATTATTCGAACGACAGGCAGCTAGGAGACAATAACTAGCCATTAGATGTTACAGGAAGGTATTGCAGCCACAACTCTGATAAATCTCCCAATTGTCGACTGTCATTGTCATACGGTGTAGGTTGTGCATTTAGAGCGTTTCAGTTTCTAGAGGTTGAGAGGTACCCTATAAACACGTCGATACGCAAGACTTCATGGGCCAGCCTTGATGCAAGAGTCTATCTATAATATGCACAGGGAAATTGGTTGAGGAAGCCAACAAATTTATGGACGACCATTTGAAAAAAAACCCACTGCTTTTGTGCCTGAACATGAGACAAATGTCTTTCTATTTAGGTGAGTGAAACTGGATTTAGTAATTTCCCAAGAGGTACTAATGATTAGGGAATCTGGGCCACTTTACCCCCAATTTACATATTTCCAAAATCTTCTCCCCCTTTTCTATCCATTGATATTCAGGTTTCTGCTTAGGAAAATACTTACCATGTGTACGGTTTCCTCAGTGCTGTTTTGGACAGTGGTTCTCAAATTCAGTCATGCGTGGGCATGTATGCTGGTTTCATTCTGACTTCAATTGCAATCCCAGAATTTTAACAAACTTAATTTTTCTTAATGAGGTACTTTTCATGTTCAGAGGGATTATTTACCAACATTGTCCAAAATGGCTATGCATGCCATGGAAAATCAAATTGCGATGTTCACATTGTGCTATATTGCAAACAATTGCATGAAAAGTAGCTGATTATTTTTTTAGCTTATCAAATGAAAGGCTGAGGTGAATCAATATGCTCCTAATTGGTGAAAGTGTGGACACCTGACCATTAAAACTAGCCATCTGGAAGGTAATGGAGAGTTCCATGACAAAGCAAATAGCATGCCAAACCTGCTCTGTTAACAGGTTTAAGAAAAAAATCTAATAAATTAAACACGTGTTCACCAACCTACTTAGGAAGCTACTGATTAACCACAGTCTTTCATTTGATTTTTTTTAAAAAGTTACCTGTTTTTTTATATAGCCTAATTGTTTACAATATATCACAATATGAACATGGGAATTTTATTATTCATGACCTGCATAGCCATTTCTGGCATAATGTGGCTGAAGAGGTGAAACAATCCCCTCTAAATAGCACCTAATTAAGAAGAATTAACAGCTTGTTAAAGTCCTGGGACTGCAATTGTGGTTGGAATGAAAACCAATGTACACGGGGTGCCCCCAGGACTGAGTTTGCGAACCGCTGGTTTAGGATATTGCTGCATACATTCCTCGTGCCTATTACTGGCTAATTTACGTATATAGAGATGCAGCTGTATGAAAGCCTCCTGTTCAGTTTTTATTATAGTTGCTTGCTATTTGCCAATATTTTATACATTTTATTGTTTTACTCGGTTGCTGGGTGGACTTTAGTGGATACCTTGTGCTTGTGTCCGTGTTATTTACACATTTGTAATCTCTGTCTGCCAGGTTTTAACTCAAAATGTCACAGTCGGACAAACCAAAGGTAAGGTCCATGTGTTTCTGGTGTCAATGTGAAGGCTTGAATGTTGTTACAATGTCAAATGTGTGGACACACTTCATTCCAAGAAGCCCATTTAATTTTGGCTTTAAATAAAGCTTCATGAATAGCAATCTCTAGAGAAAAAGAATGGTGGATAATGGAAGCTTAGACATGTGTAGAAAAATATGACTTTAGGAATGTGCTGAATTCAATATTTTAGAAGATTTTTAGCATTATTCAGTGTATTTGTGTTTTAAGCTCTTCAGCATTTTCTCTTTTTTCTTTGTCTATTGCTACATGTACAATCCCCAATGTGCCGCAATTAATTTGACCTTGACTTTTTGAAAATCTGAGAAATGGATTTTGACAATGATGAGATTAAAGGATTTTGAAATTGGAAGTTCAATAAGCTTAGAGTGCTTATTGATTGTCTTCTTTTAAGACGGAGCTTTCAATCTGTGCAAGCTCAATGACGAATTGTGTAAAAATACTCTTCATCTACTACACTTCCTCAGTTCAGTTGTGTAAAAACATGTATTTGAAATCCATCTCTAGTAGGAAATTCAGAGAAGGCGCAAACTAACCATATTCTGCTGCTGTTTTGGATTTTGGATTTGTTGTGCTTGGTCTTTTAATGTTATTCATCTGAAGCCTGTTGGCTTTATTGTACTGGATAACTGGGTTAATGGTACAGAGCTCTCTCTACACAGCAGAGCCCTTTCACCAACCCAGAGACTCCTGGATATGTCGGCTTTGCCAACCTCCCAAACCAGGTCCATCGCAAGTCTGTCAAAAAAGGCTTTGAGTTCACCCTCATGGTGGTGGGTAGGTATTTGTTTTCTTCATCCAGGCAGATATCTGTGATACTCCCAGAATTTATGTCATTCCCTGCTCTTTTTAGGCAAAAAGAAGTTGTATGAACTTGTACAGATATGACCCAGCACATGAGTGCTGCATACACAGAACTTTGTACATGTATTATTTTTCGTATGTCCCACAGAAATTCAGTGGAATGTGGCAACCAGGTTTTATGCGGTTTAGGACCGAAGTATGTACAAATAGTGGCAAAAAAGGTAGAAACACCGAAATGAAATTACATAATAGGGTATTGGGCCATCATGTGCCTCTAGAACAGCTTGTATCTCCCATAGCACAGAATGTACCAGTGTCTGAAATTTGGCCAGAGGATGCAACACCAGTCTTCCACTAAGTCCATGCCTTGTTAATGGAGGTGGAAAACGCTGCCTGAGATGTTGTTCCAGAATCTCTTATAAATGGTTAAGTGGGTTCTGTTCTGGTGACTGAGACGGCCATAGCATATGAGTCACATTGTCATGCTCATCAAGCATTTTGATGACTGTTAGTTGCCTAATTAAATCGGGAATCATGACTGTGTGGAAATGCCTGGTTTAAATATTACATTAATTTATCAGATGTACTTTAGCAGATGTACAACCCAGGAACATAAGTACATTCACCTGATCAGTCGTGCCAGACCTGGCTAACAACATTGTCAGACCTGCAAGTACAGTTCTTACATCAGTAAAGAAGTAGTACAAGAACACAATATTATAATATGATTTGGCACAAAAGATAGGAGTGTTATGGGGAGCAGATGGGAAAGGAAGTAAGAGTCTGAAAAAGTCAGTCTTCAGTCTGCTGCCTTCACTGGTGTGGGAAGTTGGTTCCACGACTGGGGGGGCCAGTAGAATGCATCATGCCTGGGAGAAGGGATTGTGCAGGGATCGGAGAGCCAAACGGAAATGTTTGGGTGGGGTGTTGGATTTGAAGATTGATTGGAGGTATGGAAGGGCATTTCCCTACACTGTAGGCTAGTACCAAGGTTTTAAATTTGGCACAGGCTGTAACAGGTAGCCAGTGAAGTTAGGTAAGGAGGGGTGTGACATGAGCATGCTTGGGATGATTATAGAGAAGCTGTGTGGCTGCTTTCTGTATTATCTTAATATAGTAAGAGTGTTCAGAACATTTGCAGTAAGTTCCCACATGGAATAAAATCTGACTACTAGTACAACACCATTTTCCCTTGCCTTACATTATTACATGTCTTGCCAAATCCTTCTCCATCTGTGGCTTTGGTGTGATCCTGAGTTTCATCCATGGGTGGAGTATGTAAGCAAGCATTTGCAAATACTGTTTCAACACTGGGAAGATTTATTGTGTTCAGAATGATTCACAGTAGAATCTGTCTGCAGTGCCTAATCTGCCTCACTTCTATACAGTCCAGCATGAACAAAGCACTAAATGCAAGTTTGGTCATACAAGCAGAGCTTGTATCTTGTAGGTAAATGTAGTACAAAACATTTTGAGATCTATTTGATCTGTGACCCTGCTAGTTGAATTGTATACCTTAATGATATTGACCATGAATCGTCTGTGAAGCAAATGGAAGAAGAAAATTGAAGGAAGAAGGTGGAAATATCACTGAATTTAGTTACATGTTGAAAGTAGCTGTGCTTCATTATGTATTTTTATACATGTATTTTTCTTCCTCCTTTCACAGGAGAGTCTGGCATGGGGAAGTCCACCCTTATAAACAGCCTGTTCCTCACGGACCTGTACCCAGAGCGTATTCTCCCAGGAGCTGCAGGCAAGCAGTCCCCTTCTTGGCTGTTTTTGCTGATGGTTCACCCATCTGTACTGCAATTATGGGCTGCTTCCTGCTAAACTCGTGGCCACGGTGTGTCAGAATCCGAATTGAGATGTCCATACAAGATTATAATACAAAATGAACAAACAAAATGCGACCAGAGAGTGGAGCATGCTATCCTTTTCAAGTGTATTCAGAGTCATTTCTGATAATTCTGTTGAAGGGCATCTATTGCGTACTCTAATTTAATTGCAAATGCAAATAACTGGTTGGTTTCTCTCGCTCGTACTGGTGGTTTCACAGTTACTTGTAATTGCATTCCAACTCCATAGTTTATACAATGCTACATTGGGAAATCAGATTTTTTTACTGAGTCATGTTTACCCCCTAAGGGTACTTTTCTGCATGGTGGATAAGAGGTCCTAGTGGAGTAATTTAGCCCATGATGGCCTGCTGAGCATCCATAGTACTTCTTTTTATAATCTGATAGTCACGACAGTCACATACTTGCAAACAAGCCTGATTTATGAAGGTGAGTTAACACACCTGCCACATATTTGAGATGAACAGCTGTACACGAATAGAGAAAATATTGGCTCGGTATTACAGCTAGGACTACAATCAGCAGAGGATAGCTTTTTAATGGATCTGAAATTAATATTTGAGAGTGCCTTTTGCTCGGGCATGAGCAACATTAAAACCTTTCAATTAGCAAGTTAAGCTACCTTCTCCTAGTTAGTTGAATGCATATAGGATTGGATTCAAAGGTTTTAGTCAATACAACGATACTACAGCCAAGTGTGTGCCACCCTGCTGCCTGGCACGATCTAGAATCAATACCTGTGGGCACAGCCCTGTGCCAGAACAGTGCCTTAATGGACAAGCCACCCAGAAGCCCAGAAAATGCCTTTTATAATTATGAGAGCTAGAGTTCAAGAGTCAGTCCCTTTAAATTTAGTGTATTTAGGAAATGAGATGAAATTCAATTAATTCTCAGCACGTAATGGATTTTTCTTAATGAATAAATTCCAGTTAATTTCCTGAACTGAAATAAATGAAATAGAATTGATCCCAGCTTTGACAATAGTATTGATACTAGATATTTGCGGAATGGAAGACTGATTAACAAATAATGTCAGCCTTTGAGAATCTGCTCCCAGAGGCAAGTCTGTGACATTGTCAGTTTGGGTCGCGCTGTTGTCCCACAGAGAAGATAGAGCGTACTGTTCAGATTGAGGCCTCCACCGTGGAGATAGAGGAACGAGGGGTGAAGCTCCGCCTCACCGTGGTGGACACGCCCGGATATGGAGATGCCATCAACAGCCAAGACTGGTACGCCACACTCAGCGCCTTTACAGTAGCACGTGAGCATCAAGTATAGCATGGCTGGTTCGAAACAACATTTAAATTAATCGATTTCGTGCCTGTGGTTTACAGTTGCACAGCCTGTGGTTTACAGTTGCACAATGTGACTGCAGTTACACTTGCAGTCACATTTGCAAGTATAAAAATGTGCTGTGTGCATTTGGAAAGGTACCACAGGTCAAAATGAAACCATGGTAGTGCATTCACTAAATTCACATTCACAAGTTTTTTTGCAGATTTCCCACATCATTCTTGTAACCTTAGTGAATATAAAATGGTACTCCTATTGAAGAGGCAAGGTTCTAAAATTGTCCTGAAGGACTGGTGAATTAAAACCTCACATTTGGAAGTAACAGTGGCTAGCCTTGCCTAATCCATTGAATCATAAATAAATTGTTTTTAATCGTGAATACGCGTCATGAATACGTTTTTGTGTGAACGTACATTTGAAAGGGTCTTCTGTAATGCATTGATTTTAGAAGAAAACTTTGGACAGAGCAGTGCTGACAGCTCTCAAGTTCTTCAGCAGCACATTAAATGTGTTGAGGCTGACTCAGATGGTGTGAAGTATGTGGGGAATCTTATCAATATGCAGTTGAATATCTTACCAAGCAAAACTCTCTTTGAGATCTCCATGAACTAAAACTAGTGCGTAATGAAAAACCTTGCATTTTCATGCACGAGAGAAGGTTGTACTGCAGCGTCATTCATTCAGTGTCACTCGAGTGAGGGCGGAGCTTATAAATCACACACATGGCAAGCCTCCCCAACCCGCTGCAGTCAGGAGCCGTGGGAAATTTGGTGACCCAACACCTGTCCATTGACTCGTCCCTCCATGTGTGGCGTCCCCTTGTTCACGTCCATGTTCCGCCGTGTCTCCCACTCTTTTTATGCATACTCCAGTCCTGTTAAAACCCTCTACAGAAGGAAACATCTGGAATTCTGGAAAAATGAGGTTTCCCCAGCTTGCAGGCTAGCATTTCAGAGGAGCTTTTCCCAGTTAAAGTGACACTACACAATATTAAATGTTTAATTTCCCGTTGTCAAATATTGACTGTTTTGAGCTTGTCAGTGCTGTTTCATGCTACACTCATGGCATTGGTTTCAAGTGAGAGACTGGCCTGGCTTGTGTACTGTGAGGTTTTTATCTGTCAATCCATCCATTATCTGTACCCGCTTATCCTGGGCAGGGTCAGGTGGGGTGCTGGAGCCTATCCCAGCATGCATTGGGCGAGAGGCAGAAATACACACTGGACAGGTCGCCCATCTATCACGGGGCACTATGGGGTTTTTAAAACACGGTTTGCTGCTCGCTGCTTCATTATGCTATACCTTTTTCTCCCCATTTTCAGCTTCAGTACCATCATCTCCTACATCGACGAGCAGTTTGAGCGCTACCTGCACGACGAGAGCGGCCTGAACCGCAGGCACATCGTGGACAACAGAGTGCACTGCTGCTTCTACTTCATCTCCCCGCTGGGGCACGGGTGAGAGAAGTGCCGGTGCCCCCTAGTGGTGGAATGACGAAGTGTGCACATTCTGCCACTATGTTGCTAAATGTCAGCCGGCTGATTTCACGTATTAGTTCTACCTCCTGACTGAAGAATTGTTTCAATCACTGGCAAATCCCAGTGATTGGAACAAAATACTTGGGAGGACTTACTTTCTGAACCTGGATTTTCCACCTCTGATTTCACGTGATTTTTATGCATGTGCGTGGAATGTGTGCCAGTCGGCAGGGTTAAGTGGGTCCTCTCTCTCTCTGTGCGGTGCCTCATCCAACCCCTGTTCCACTCTGACTCTACTGCAGTCTGAAGCCACTGGACGTTCAGTTCATGAAGGCCATTCATAACAAAGTCAATGTGGTGCCTGTCATCGCCAAGGCTGACACTCTTACTCTGAAGGAGTGCGAGAGATTCAAGCGCAGGGTAAGATTGGCTCCTCTACTCCCCTGTACTTGATCAGCTCAAAGGTCTTGCCTTTCCCTGAAACTGGCATTGATTAGTCTTGTAACGCATGTGCCAATTTGCCAATTTAGTCTGAAAGTGTGTTTTTTTTTTTTTTGTTTTTTTTTTTGTACAATGAAGGTTAAGAACATGAATGTGTTGATGCGTGTAACAAGAAAAACCACCCAACGGCATTAGGCCAAGGCCGCAGCAGATGGTAGTGTGACCGCCTGCTACGTCCTCCACGCAGGTCCTGGACGAGATCGAGGAGCACAACATCAAGATCTACCACCTTCCCGACGCCGAGTCCGACGAGGACGAGGACTTCAAGGAGCAGACGCGTATTTTGAAGGTGTGCTTTCACCGCCTTCGCCGTACCCCCTGCTGCTCCCCCGCCCCCCCGCCCATCCATTCTGTGGCCGGCCTATGACAGGCCATGGCTGTCTCTTGTCTTCAGGCCAGTGTGCCCTTTGCGGTGGTGGGCTCCAACCAGCAGATCGACGGCAAGGGGAAGAAGGTCCGCGGCCGCCTGTACCCCTGGGGGGTGGTGGAGGTGGAGAACCCCGACCATAATGACTTCCTCAAGCTGCGCACCATGCTCATGTGAGTCTCTCCCTTGCTTAGTGGGCCTGTGGGACAGGAGGGGGGTGCTGAGGGGGCTCCAGAGACACCAACTCCAGAGGCAGAGGAGCCACTCATAGCATGGCCACCAATAGCTTATATCTGTGTTTCATTACTGTTAACTGTTTATATTTAAAAGCATGGACTGTGTTTCCACACAAAGGTGATTGGGACATCAAAGGCCGATAAATGCACTTATCTCACAATGTGGGGTGGGAAACATTTGAGACATTTATTCAAGAAAAATGCTGTTTTACTTCTAGTTGTTGTGCTTGTGAAAAATATTAAAACCGAATAAGATGTCTTGTCCACTGGCCATGTATTTAAAAAGGCTGTATTTCCTACACGGATAGCCAGATATGGATGATGATACCATCAAATTAATGCTGACTGCACGTTAACCTCACATTCGTTTCATTTCAAATCCAATGTGTTGTAGCGCAGACGCGAAACGCAAAAATTGTACCGCTGTCCAAATATTTACCAAACCGCGCTGTGTGTCGAAGGTGCGGCGCGCACTGGATGTTCTTTGCCTAAGCACGGCCGGTCTTTCCCACAGAACGCACATGCAGGATCTGCAGGAGGTGACCCAGGACCTGCACTACGAGAACTTCCGCTCCGAGCGCCTCAAACGTGGCGGCAGGCTGTCTTCCCACGGTTACGTTCTGCCTCCGTCGCCTGCGTACGTACCCGTCCGCCTGTCCTTCCGCACGTCCCCGAGACTGGCCGGCGTCACCCGCGGGCCACGCCCCTTCAGCTGGAGCGCGGGTGGCTTTGAGTCGGAGAGGGAAAATGGCGGCGCTTCGCCCGTGGCGTAACGGAAAATATTGACTTTAGCTTTGCGACTGTAAAGCGCTGGGCTCTCGTTGTTTGTTTACAGTTGAAACAGTGGTTGCCATTAACTGCTCGCATAGGAGCAGCTCTGCCACAGGGCTTCCTGGAGCCGTGTGGCGGGCAGTGGGGTGGAATACATTCCCTCTGCAGCCATTTGAGACCCTGCAGAATCTCATAGGCACTCACGCGCACACACACACACACACATGCATACACATACATATAGACACACACACGCATACACATAAACACGTACACAGACACACACACACACATACATGCATACCCATACATACAGATGCATACACATAAACACACACACACGTACACACACACACACACATTCAGACATACGCTTTCAGAGTGTTCTCAGTATGTTAAAATGCGCAATTCTGTGCAGTGGGGATAACGCATATCTGGATTACAGAGGTGCTGGCCAGCGGGGCGTAAACATAAAGACCGAAGGTTGCCGCACACTCTAGCTTCGATGCACAAGATGTCTATTTTAAACTCGAACCGACGTTTCGGCACCAAACACTCTGAAGGCACTCGTATGAAAAGATGCATCGATGCTTGAGTGTGCGGCAGCCTCCTTTATTCAAAATGTACAATTCTGGACAAGCCGCGTAGCCTACTTGCAGGCGTACTTGCGCTGCTTTCAAAGCACATATACTTGAGATACACTTTTTAAAAAAGAGTTCTGTAATAAACGGTCACGTTCCTCTTAAAATATCTGCTTTTAATTATAGCGGCTTTGAAGCGCTAATGACTTGCAGATTTGTGTTTCGTGCTTTGCCGAGAGAGAGCGAGCGAGAGAGAGAGCAAGCGCAGCCGTCCCCTGAGGCCGATTCGCCATGGCGCCCTTGTTTGTTTCTCAGTCGTGCGGCATGTGCGCTGAGATGACTCACGGGCCCTGAGCGGAGACGGTCACCCCGCTGCCGCTCCCCGAGGCGACGGAGACCGAGAGCGCCCCCTCCCCCCCGATTCACACGACACGAGCTCATAAGCGCAGCGACCCAGCGGAACCCGGAGAGGGGGAGGGGGAGGGGGAGGGGGAGGGGGGAACCGCCAATAGGCTCAGGCACAGCTCCATATGTGCTCCCACAGCCCTGTCTTCTCTGCAGCACTCGTCTTTCTACAACTCCCCTCTGCCCTCGCTCCTCTCCTGTCCTCTATTTATATGTGTGCGCACCTCACCTCTCCTGACTCCCGCACTGTGCCCTAAAGCTGCACAGTGTGTGCAGTTTGGTGCTCTGCCTGCAGGGGCCGCTGTTGTTGTTAGAATGAGAGACGCCTGCTGGTCGAGAGCCTTGCTTCATCTCGCCATTGTCGAAATACAACTTCTCAAGCCTCTAAAGTCTAATCTTTCTTTGAAGCGGTTCTTATAAAACTTTAAAAGGAAAACCATAATGGAAGGTAATTTGGAGGATTATACGTTGTGTTGTGGAAGCTCAAATCGCTGTTGGAAATGGGTTGCATTTCATGGCTGCCGGACTTTGCAGCTGGGCCGGTGTACACAAGTTGTAGTAAAACTCTGTGTTATTGAAATTCTAATATGATTAAACCATGGCTAACTGGGAACACTGGGGTTCTTATCGAAAATTAACAGACCATTCATACTTGGCCTGTTGGCAACTATGTGCAAAGGTAGGGTAAGCCAGTTTTTCAGGTAGAATTTGCCCTGTAGCCATTTGCAATATTATCGTTCTTAGTTGATTGTTTCTGACATCATCAGAAACAATCAGAAACATTCTTCAGGAGGTGACCTCTGTTTGCGCAAGACTTCAGAAACAGAACTACAGAGGCTACATTGCAAAATGTAAACCAGTAGTTAGCTGCAAAAACAGGATAGCCAGGTTCGTTTGCTAACCCTGCATTCACACATCAAGTAATTCGGTTGATGGTTTGCTCAAGTGTACTAGGCTGAGGGAGCCAAATAAAAATATATAAATAAATAAATAAAAACAAAAAGTTTTTGTCCCAAACATTATGGAGCTCAATGTATGAAAAATATTACCATTTATCTAAACTCCATTTTCCCTCTATCAGCAACTTTTTGAAGGTAACAGTCCTTTCGTCAGTGCTATTGCCAGAGTTTTATGAATTTATGGTTTAAATTTTTAAAATTTCATGACGAAAATGGGTCATGAGGGTAGCTGTGGGAGAGGGAGTCACCCATCGCTTGTGCCCTGTGTTACAGAAAGGGAGCCAAAATGGTTGGAATGGACAAGGACAAGATCCTCTTGGAGAAGGAGGCTGAGGTAGGATCATCTTTCACAGGCATCCTTTCCTTCTCGAACTAGTCCATTACTAAACGTACTCATGTTGGGTCCTCCACCATCCCAGAATCCCCATCTGTAATGACCATAGTGACCTTAAAGTTCACACACCACTTGTGGATCTCTACATGCATCTACTCTTCACAGACCCCCTTTAAAAAGTATTAGTTTCACATTGAAGGGACGATAATTAGCAATGCCAAAGACAAAGACAAAACCCTTCCCCTGTCCTCCCCCAAATATCGGTGTTTTTTCCTTTCAAAATTGGATTACATTGCACCAACCAATCTGACTGTCACAATTATTTTTGCTGTCATTTAAACTCTTGAATGCTATTGTTATTGAAAACCAAGCGAGTTGTATTTAAAAATAAATAAATAAATAAATAAATAAGATTAATGCTTCTTTTGGTAGCTGGAGTTGGTAGTTAGATAAAGTACCACTGCATTATTGAGTATGCTGTGTATTATGGTCTAGCAGAATTTCTCACTTTCAGTCACTTTGCCTGTATTTGTGAAGGCAAGTCTAGGTAGAACAAGGATTTACTCCAAGCAAGTGTACTGAACAGCAGCTGCCTGTTAGTGGCTTTCATTCAGAACAGTGGCCTGCTTTTAGTAAGACCTGCAGTGCCTCCCAACTGTATGCATTTTGAGAGCTACCGCCATCCCTGCAATGGGAACACGTGTGAGCGAGTGGAAACGAACCATCACTGTTCTCTCCCCCAGCTGCGACGCATGCAAGAGATGATCGCCAAGATGCAGGCCCAAATGCAAAAGCAGGGAGAAGGTGAGGGAGGTGGCGGGCTGCACGTGTGAAGGAGGGCACGGTGAGACTCCTTGCGTACAACCCAGTGTCCTGGGACCCCTTGCACGTCTCGCACCCCCCAAGTTTGGATCGAAGTTTCATGAGCCCCGAGTAGTTAGTGTTTCTATAGATAGCATCTCGCAAATACACCACTTTGCTTCATACTGGTGTTCTGTGTTGTGTGAAATGAACTGAGAGGCAGTGTCTTCGGCATAGCGGTGTGTGTCCTGCGATAGATGGGCGGCCTGTCTAGGGTGTATTCCTGCCTTTCGCCCAATGCACGCTGGGATAGGCTCCAGCACCCCCTGCGAGCCTGACAAGGATAAGCGAGTATAGATAATGGATAGATGTCTCGGGTGTTCCCTGTGATATATTTTCACTGTGTGTATTAAAGTGCGTTTGAATGGAGAAAGCAGAGGCTATGCTGTCAAGGTGTGTAATAAATGTATTGTGTTTCTCACAGGTACTGATCAACTCGTCAAGCCCAGTTAGAAGAGACTGGTCCTCCTGTATCTGTCACCACTCCTGTTCCTCGTTTGTCTCTTATGTGTTTTTATATAGCATATCTGTTATGTCAAAGTCTGTTATGGTACTATGTTGTACTGCACCAGTTAACAATCTGTAGCACATTTGTATCATATGAAGGAATACAATTATTGCAAAAAATGATTTTGCCATTTTGAGAAGCCTCTGCCCTTTAGTACCAGCTGATGGTTTTTCTGGTGTCCGGTTATGCAAGTTGCACATGTGCATTTTCATTGGGTCGCCAAACCTGACGATGCTGTGAAAGGCACAAAGCTCTTGTGGTGTCCGTCAGACACCAGCAGATCTACAAAATAGCTTTCAGACGTGTCCAACTTGAAGTTTACTATCTGGTAGTTTGATGTCAAAGCAAAAGTGAGTTTGTGTCACAGATTTCATGCCAGAAGTCAGCGTAATAATGATATAGAATAAGCTCCTTGTGAAGAACAGCTTAGTATGGCTCACATATGAAACCATACTGTATCCCAGGATTTGTTGTATTACACATTTCATATTTCCGGAGCTGTGAATGCAGAGTTTTTTTTAATCCAAGTGTACTGACACTAAAATGGCATAAATTGCCAAACTCAAGCTTGTCTGCAGAACATCTTTGATGGTCTTCCTTCTGTTTTACATTGTGCTGTAGTAAGTGATATGCCTTCCTAAGACAGAATTTCATTCTAATTTGTTTTCCATTTTTGTAACTGAGACTACAGTATGTTCAAAAGTTCCTAGTTTTGTTACACTTTGCAGACTCTTAATGACACCCTATGACACATTGCTATTTCTTTTCTCTTGGTGCACAATGGTTTGTATTGAAATTGCTGTTTTAATGGACCTGTGACATTTGTTCTTTACCTTTCATAACTTATTGGCCACTGTGCTGGCATGTTGTTACTGCATGTGGTACATGGTGCACCATGACTTCAACATTGAGCTGTGCAGTTGCTATTGTTTACAATGAATCGATGGAGTATGTGAACTAAAATCCTTTGGTTGTGAAAAAAATGTGAAATGTGCTGCTTGACTGAATACATATCAAAATGTTCGTAAAATGTATTGGTTATGATGCAATTTAAATACTTTCTCAGACCACCCCCCTTCCCCCTCTGTAAGGCAGTACTCCTCCTATTTTCAGGCTGAAAATTCCTACGCCTCCTTGTTTAATGCAAAACCCTTTGTTTTGATATTGTCTTGTAATAAAATTTCTATTAAATCTAGGTCCGGTTGTTTTTTTTTCCTGCACTTTAGAGTTCACATGAAGATAATGCTGTTCTGTACTGTAGAGTTCTTCACATGTGAACTATAGCATTCAGATCCACTTAACACATGCCCTTCCTTTGCTCTCTTCCTTCAAGTGAGGCATCTTGTGACAAACTTTGTGACTGGCAACAAGTGAACATCACAGGTGCTCTGCAAGGGAGGATAGACACGGAACAAACCAGAACGGAATAACCCTATCCTATCTTCATTGTATTGTGGGATTCCCTTCTTGCTGAAAGTTGTGGAATTCCCTTCTTTATGATGTTGGCAGGAGGGAGCGTAGGAATGTAATTGCTCCCTCCCCCTTCATAAATTGGACACGAACACCACTCGGTGTGGCTGCCATATTTTATCCGTGCATTTTGGAGAGTCCCCCCTTGAAGCAAGAGAAGGGAACGCCAGGAAGAAAGCACGAAACTTGGATCCAAATGACATTCCCAGTCAAAAGGATTGCATCACTACAATTGTGCCACATGCTCCAAGTAATGATTCACTGGAAGGAACATAAGAGTAAACTATTTTGAGTAAGTTGCTAGGTTACTAAGATTCCAAAATCCATTCTAGTGGACTTTAGCAGTAAAATGATGACTGACCCCCCGGCTGAATATTTTCACCGGCATAATAATGTAGGCTATTGAATATTCTTCATCTCAACAGTCAGTTGAGAGTCACATGCTCTCCTCATGCTCTGCAGGACGTGTCATCAGCACTCTTTGCCTATGTAAGATCCTCAGTGTTAATGTGTGAGTGAGTACTCTGGCTTTTCATGTGGCGTCAACACGCATTCTCTACTTGTGCTCCACACCTGGCACACCTCTCTCATTGAGGTAAATATATGCATTGTGGTGTGCAAGTGGCTCATCTTGTTTTCCTACAGTTGATCTCTTTCTTGGCTTTATGCTAAAATAGGGAAGATCCTTATTAAGGAAGAAAACCGGTAGGCATATTGTAATTACTGCTAATCTAAAAGACACTCACGATGGCTTGTCCCTAGACTACTGTTTTAATGAGCTTTGAACATCACCTAGCCATGCAAAGCAAAAGAGTCAAATGATTGCCATGGAGATCAACTCTTTATCTTGTAAATAAGCTCATGATTACCAAGTGACTTCTGAATAGTGTGTGATTTAAATGCTTTTGTTGTAGTCATGATTGATACATCTGTATGGTAAGGTGGCCTATAATTATCTGTCTGTGAGACTTTCTATCTCCTTTTCCTTTAAGGCAGAGCTAATTCTAGCCTCCACTGCATGGAAAAGTTGGGACATGTTCTTGGCACTTCCAAGGAAAAGGTATAAACTTAAAACAAGTGAATCCCCAGCACAGTCACGACCCGAGAATACAGACTGGTGAGATATAATTTCTATTTATTTCAAGTTTTTTTGTCTAAGTTAAGGTAGAACGCCAAGTTACTAAGTGCATCGTAACTATAATATTATAAAATAATGACGGTTCAATTAACATAATATGAGGAATGTGATGACAAGAACAGGTCATTCAACATTGTTGATTCAAGAGTATTTGGCAGACCTCCAATTTTTGTCATCTGTAAATTAATCTACTTTAGTACTGATCTCCATAGCAAGGTCATTTATATAAATGAGGAAGAGTAAAGGCCCCAGTATAGAATCCCTGTGGATCCCCACTTGTGGACCATGCTTTAATGTGATTTCTCCTAGCATGACACTTTGAGCTGTATGTAGACATAACTTTCCAAAATAACAAAACGACATAACACAATTTTTCAAAGAACTTCAACTGCATTGCAACTGCATTGTGGTCACTTGTGCTAAGTGACTCCGCAATCTCAGAGCTACAAATTCTGTCTGGGTTATTGCACAAACCAGGTGAATGATTACTTTCCCTCTTCTTAGATGAGTAACATACTGAGCCAGAAAAGAACCATTTACAACTTCTAAAAACTCCTCTTCACATTTTCCCTGTGTCTGACACAGCTTCCCAATTAATGGTCAGGTAATTGAAGTCTCTTTGTTATTGTCTCTCCCTCCTGCCATACTTGTTTTACGTTGTTATGTTTTCCTCTGTTTACATTTCTTTCTGAGGCTGGTGGTCTGTAGTATATTCCGCCATTTAGCCGCCTCTCATTTCCCCCCAGATGTCTAATCCAGATATCTTCACTCAGGGGTCAGGGTCGGTTCTTGACATTTCCAGACCATTCAGTTTGTCTTTGACACAGAGGGCTACACCTTTAGGCTTCTCACATTTAAACAGAGAAATTTAAGGGTATTCCATGTCCCTGTACTGTAGGCATTATCGTTAGCCTTTGGATGAATAGAACCATTTAATGTAAGCACATGTAATTCATTCACTATCGAGTCATTCTGACGCACATGCATTACGGATATTATTAGCTAACATAAAAGCTCCATGGCGATTCAGGCGAAGACTGTTTCTCTTATAGAACCCCAGTCCTCCACAGAGGGTGTCAACATTTTCAATAAAACCAAAATTACTGGGCAGCCCGTGTGTATTTGTACAGTGACAAATTTTTCTTTTGGTGCTGTACTTCAGCGCATTGGATTTGAAATAAAGCAATGAATATGAGATTAAAGTGCAGACTGTGCTTTAATTTGTTTGTTTATACTTTATATCTAGTAATCCATGCAGGAATTATAGTCCTTTTCATATAGTCTATCCATTTCAGGGGACCCAAAGTATAATTTTAACTTAAATTTGACTTTATCCTTAATTGTAAAGTCGTCATATTTAATAATTTATTTCTAATTATTTCCGTTTGATGACTGTCTTAAGTCTGGGACCCACAGTCACCAGATGCTGGGTATCTTCCGTGATGATGCTCTGCCAGGTCTGAACTGCAGCCATCTTCAGTTCTTGTTTGTTTTGGGGAATTTTTGCTGCCTTTAGTCAAGTGGATTCTGGTCAGATGATTGACTTGGCCAGTCAAGAACATCTACTTTTTGCCTTTAGCAGTATGTTTGGGGTCATTGCCATGCAGCAATGCCATGGTCCTCATGTCAAGAGACAACAGCAACAGACTTCAAATGCTGATTCCACATCTAGAATCAACTCTAGACCTTTTGTTAGCTTTCTTGTACATGAACTAATGATGCGACAATGATGTCAATGTAATGACGTCTACACTTTAACTTCATGTTCATTGTTTCAGTTAAAAAAGTGCTGGAATACAGAACCAAAACAACAAATATTGTGTCACTGTTCAAATACTTATGGACTGCACTGTATGTATAGTAAATTAGTACTGCAGTAATAGTATACTTTATTTATTTCCATTATTGGCATTTGTCAGCATAAGGCCCAGAGTTGTGCCAATAAAAGTCAATGAAACCATTATGAGGCTGAGAAATATGAAGGAAAAAAAACAGTCAAGTACATAGGCCACACCATAAGCTTACTAAAATAAACCATTTGGAACATCATTAAAAGGAAAGAACACTGCTGAGCTCAGTCATCACAAATAACAGACTCAAAAGCCTAGAATCAAGACTAGATGCTGAAAGCTCTTATCCTTGCAATAAAGAAGCAATTGTTCACACCTGACTAATCAGGAACACCTGTGAAGCCATTTGTCCCAAACAGTATGGTGCCCTAAAATGAGGGTCTGTGTATAACAAGTGCTGTTATTTTTACATGGTGAAACAAAAATGTATTAAAATACCCTTTAATAAAAGCTGTGAATCTGCACTTTAACCACATATTAATTGTTTGATTACAAAATTTTAATTATGGAGCACAGAGCCAAATCAGGAAAAAATGTGGCTTTGTCCCAAACATTATGGAGCTCATTGTATATATATAAATATAAACCAAATAAAATAACCTATAGAATCAAGCGTTCTTTAGCAAGATTGTCTGGGTTACCCATGTTCAGTCTCTGTGTGATACAATCTGAATTGGAATAAACAGAGAAGATTTATTTTATCCGTACTAGGATAGCTAGTGTCTGCAGAGGGGCAGGGACAACGTTCCAATGTCTTTCCCTGCTTTCGTGAAATTACAGGGATTTCCTATTCGTTTGCAGCCTGGCGGCACGCCAGTACTACATGTTGCTACTCGTCGCCCTTCTCCCCCATCTCTCTGGGCCTCACCGGAAAGCATCTGTTTGTTTGCAGTCATGTGGTAGGTTCTCAGAGGCGACACAATCAGCACAGCCCTTGTGTCTCCTAGCGGCTCGGCTCGGCTCCTGGGGCTCCTTGCTTGGACTTTTTTGGAATTGCAGAGAACGGGCGCTTTACGTCCCCAAACCGGAGGCCACCTGGGACCAGAGGTGAGTGCATCTCTGAGAGGTTGTCTGCAGAAGAATGGCTCGTTGATGCATTCCTAGCCCTTCTTTCGTGTTAAACAGTGTAGTCAGAAACAGTATTGGGGCAGGCTATTCAAGTATTTCGTGGTTCAATGTAAGGGGAGCACAATCATATTTTATTTTTAAAATTCATACCAGATGATGGCAGGTAAAACTAGGGTGAAATCTCTTCTTAAAAAATAAAAAGACAACATAAAGATATGAAATTTGAGAAATAGCTTGATGATATACAGATTTACAAGCAAAATAATGAGTTACACCAGTGGTGAGTGGCACTAGCCTATTAGTATATACTGTATAGTACATATACTATATTTCACATGTTGTGAAATAGATTTCTGTGTAATTAACCGAAATATTAGAAGAAAAATTAAACATACAAAAATGTTCTTTTTTGAACATAGAGAGACTGGAACCCCTGTGCATGTCCTCATTTTAGGGGTTGAATGAATAGCTTCAAGGTCAAAACATTTCTTTATCTGTTTATCATTCAGCCTACTTATTTTCTGAACCATAGGTTAGTTGTCCTAAAATTGAGTTATATCTGGATAGTTGAGAGTTGTTTTTAGTTTTTAGTCGGTGTTTCAAAAATTATTTTTGCACAACAGACTCATATATCAAACCTTGCCTTGCCTGCCATGAACACCTGGTCTTACCCATTTTATTGCGAGGACATAAACAGATTTTTTTACTAGATAACTACCGCTTTAGTCTGCCATCTTTGCTCTGCTGTCTGCTAGCATCTCTGAATCCCTGCCAAAACTTTACAGGCAGAGTGTATGTCCTTTGTTCAACGTTTCCCTGTGTTAACCTGGTGAATAAAGGAATTCAGCTTTAGTGCTCTTCGTTTATCTGGCAGGTCCACATATCCACTGCAACTTACAGATCATTGTAAAACATGCAAGTAGAAAATATTCAGGCCAATCCAAACATATGGCAGTGAGCCACTACAGCAAAACACAGCATGGAACCATCATATACAAAAGATGGTGTAGACACAAACCCCCCAGTGTAACTACATTTAAAAGAGTGATACTTACAAATTATAATTACTAGTTATTGGTTATACTAACTAAAGATCTGGTGTAGGGTGCTTCTGGTCAGTCCCGTTGACAGATTAGGACAGAGGTGAGCTTAGAGAGTGATGGAAGGTGAGGAGCGATTACTGTTCTATTCGGAGCGCTTACCTCATTTCGCCATTGAGCAGGGAAAGCAGATAACGAGTATGTGGTTGTTGTGGAAATCCAGAGAGGAGAGACCGAGGACCAGCAGCAGATGAGCACAGGGTACAGATTCCAGTACATCTGTTCCAGGGATATTAATCTGATGCTAATGCTAGCCAAGTAGAGAGAAATGAGGAGAATGGTGTAAACAGACAGAGGTGGATTACTGAGTTTGGGATTAGCCAGAGCACTCAGAGTGGCAAGAAAGCAAGCTAAAAGGGAGTCACGGGAATCTCTCATTTAGTTGTACATAGGGCCTGGAGTTGTAATAGAGTACATAGTACAGGAGCTGTAATAGGGTACATAGTACCAGGGCCTGGAGCTGTAATAGAGTAAATAGTAAGAAATTGGCGCATTACTCCATTTGCCTTAATAAAAATGATTTATATATATAAATAAACTTTATATATATGTATATCACCTTTCAAGCAATACGGCCCAAAGTGCATTACAAACAGAAACAATCAGGCGTAAAAAATATATATATAAATAAATAAATAAATTATAATACCACAGAAAATAAAACAGAAAGAGATTTAAGATTCAGTTTTTAGTAGCACGCCTATGCAAAAAGCAGTTGGGGTAGGTCAGCATGACACTGTTGCAGAAGAAAGAAATTGTGTTGTCAACCATCTTGCAAAGTTTCTTGAGAGTTTTTAATCTTCTCAGCCAACCACATTTTATTACTTAAATGTGGGTGCTACGTTTAAATGAAATAGCAGACTTTATCTAAAAAAACAAAACCAAGTAGTTTAATAACAAGGTTTTTGGAAAAGGTTGCTGGGTTGACCCCAAAACATGGAAAAAAAACAACCTCATTATAAGCAGAAGTGCACACATTTTTCATAAAACATGAAAGCATACCTTGTCTGCCTGTCGAAAAATGTAATTAGAATTGGTATACAGTGCCTTCCGTGATTCTGTTTTACTACTATTTACTAACATGCTTGTTCAGAGAAAAAAGTTTGTTAGCATTAATCTTTTTTTCCAGAAAGATGTGTGACTATTATTTACACCCCAGGTGTTCAGTGCATTTCAGTACAAAAAGTTACTCTTTCCCACCCAAGATTAGAATTAACAGAGTGCACCTCACATCATCCTAGTACCTACATATTTTATTCCTGTTATTGGAAAGAAGGCTCTGCACAGTGTGTTACATCATGGTAACTTCCTTGTTTGTTATAGCTTAATATTTTTACAACCGCATTTGGGTAACCTTAGGACAATGAAAATCTTGTACAAGAATGTATCACCTCATCACGGGGAATTCAGCTCCTTATACCTGCATTCCCAAGTTACTAAGCGCATTCTTTCGTGATTAGGTTTTAATGGAAAATTTTGGTTTCTGGCCTTAGGGAGTGATCCAGTGGGAAAATGTTAACCGCAACACGCTAACATCCAGTATCTTTGATGGGCTGAGACGTGACAGGGCTCTGTGTTGTGTCCGGAGGGAGTGGTCTAAATGAAAAGCCTGGAGAGGCCTGAATACAGTTGTTTTCGTTTGGCAGACCACCTGTTACTTGGTTCTACATGTTTCCTTGAAACCTCAGGTGGGGATCTCCTGCAAGAGAAAAAATCCATTCCTCCCCCAACCCCCAACTGCCCTAGTCTTGCTACTGTTGGTAAGGAATGGCTAGAGACAAGAAACAGAGGAGCTGAAAAACAAGTGCAAGAATAATACTTCCCTACACATTATTAATGATCATCATTCATAGGAGGAAAGTAATATTGGTCTATCCATCTATCCTTTCTGACACAAGATTGATGTGATCTTCTATCCCATTTTCTATACTTCTGTGCTTGTGTGATAAACGTATGTCTGTTCCTTGACTTCCTGTAGGTGTCTGTATCTTGCGCTTGTCGATGGGTACAGAGGAGACCAGCTCAGCCATCTTGTCCCGACCTACCCTGCCTCCAAAACCTCAGGTCCCCCCTAAACCACAGCCCAGGGGGACACGTTGGCGCCGGGCAACTGATGTCATTTGCAGTGAGGTTGCAGGGGAGGATGGAAACCAAAGCCAAATGGCACAGAAAGCCAGGCACAAATCTCTACCCTCCTGTCCAAACGAGCAGAGCTTGTGCCTGTCTGTGGCTAAGGATGACAGCCCTTTTCCTCAACCTGATGGGCTACTCAGTTTCTCAGAGAGAGTTAAGCCCTTCCCACTTCCAAAGCCCCGCCTTCAGAAAACACCCCTGCGACAGGACAGCAAACCCTTGCCAGCAGATAAAGAAAGAGTGTCCAGCACTGACAGTAGTGACTCAGGTGAACCAGCATCCGCAAAACATTGCATAGTCCCTTTCCAATAGGCTGAGTCCAGCGGTGCCATTGTGTCAGTTCATATACCTTATGTGCACATGAGTGTGCCCAAAAGTGCTTCTTCACTAACTCTGGAACTTAAGCTCTGTTGCTGTAAAGTGTCTGAGATTTTCTCAATTATTGGTTTGGAAAAAGACAACATACCTCTTGAAGGACAGTAAGCTTGCGTGACAGTTCAGGTACACCTCAGTAAGGCTGATATAAAAAACAAGTGAGAATAGGTATTAAAGTGAGAAATAGTCACGGCTGACAGTTTCTCTTTTGCGTTAATTTGTAATGCGCAGAGGATTTGGATGACTTTGTTCTTATTTGGATGTCTTAGTTCTCAAGTACATAGTCTAACCTACACCTGAACGTGCTTACAATGATCAGTGACCCTGCTGCAGTTGAGTATTCATCAGAACACGACCTGCAGCTTTCAGTCCGCTCCCTGACATTTAGACTAATATTTTTCCTGTTTCCTGCTTGCTGTTGTCCCACCTCACATCATTTCTTGTTCTTTGTTCCATCTCCTTCCTGTAGAGGGAAGACTTTGGGATGGACGCAGTGGGAGTGAGGGAGACTCTCCCTCCAGTGGGTTGGGTTGCGCTCCGTCCTGTCCCTGCATGTGCCACTGCAGTCGCCATCCCAAAGGTGGTGAAGGACCGCTCAGAATGGAGCCCCACCTCAAAGCCCCACCCAGTTCCCTGCCTGGCCTGTGTCTCCCGGCCCCCGGACTAAAGGGTGACCTCCACTGGGACTACTGGCACATCACCTGCCCCAGAGCTCCGGGGAGGTCAGGGCGTGTCCCTCCAAAAATTCCTCTCCCTGCTCGGCCCCTTCCCAAAGAGCCGGACCTGATCTCCATTCAAGGTCAGCACCGGAGCTCTATACACTCCTCTAAGCCAGTGAGGCTTACACTTCATCCTTCATTGCATCATTTCGTACAAATATTATCATCACAATGTCAAGCATTTCCAATAATTAGCTTACGCATAACATGCAGGTAGAGATCTGCAAGTTATGTACATCCAGATAACCTTTTTAATGTGATTTATTGAAGTAGTGAGGAGTGTAATGATACATCAATCTAGTTACATAAATTCTACAAAATTACACATTTCGGTAAATGTATTGTTATTATTCATTCATTTTCTGAGCTGATGGTAGGGTGGTATATTTTAAATGTTGGCCACTTAAATAGCTAGATATTTAATCCAGCTAAGCAATTCAGTATAAGTAACTTGTTAGTCCACCCAGGATTCAATTCTAATTTGAACTCCAATAATAATTCTAATTCTAACACACTGAGCACAGAAGTAATGCTTGAATTGAAGTGACAGTGTCATGGCAGAAAACTGCTCGGCTATCAAGAATATTTGCCGTTCTTTATTATCCGTCCTCAGGAAGCACTAAAGCAAACAAACGTCTCATAACCATCAGAGGGTCAGGGGTGAAAAAACATTCCCTAAAAAAAAGGAAGACGATAAACCAAACGCCAAGAAAGAAACAGAGGAGTCTACAGTCTCTAATTTTATTTATACACACACACCCCTTTCACTGCAGTTCCATGCCTCTGCAGATCCAAGGGTCTAGTCTGCACTTGCCTTTTTCCTCATGCCCAGAGGGCAAGTCAATGCAGACTTATCCTGGCTGTCATTCCCAGGGCAACAGGAGGCCTCAACGCCTAGCATTCCTTCCAGTTCCAGTCTTTCCTGCTTAGGTCACATCGGGTGGGTCATTACTGTAAATCACACCATTTCCACTTAGAATGAGGTAATTTCCCAATTTAAAGCACGCACATCACCTCTACAAATCAAATGCCGACATATTTAAACGTAATATTTCACGCCTAATATCAGGGCCATCGCATCCTGCATTCTTGTCCTGTTAGCGAGTGTCTTGTTTACTATTTTCCTGTCAAAACACGTGTCCGTCGGTTTCTTTAATGATCTTCGTGATAGATACCATTATTAGCTCAGGCAGAGCTCTGTGCTGTTCTATTAGCAGTGTTGTGATCTCATCTTCCTGTGTATATAGACAGGAAGGAAGAGCCTGACGTTCCTGAGGGAGTGTATCTGGAAATGGACGTGTCTCCATCTGAAGTAGATGACCACTGTACCGCTGTAGTCATGTGCAACAGATACTTAGGTATTGTGGAATGTGTCCTTTAATTTGGTCTTGTTAAGAGTTCCATTGGAATTAAGATAAAATCTCAGACGTCATCCCTCCATTTCTTGGACAGGGTCCCCGGTTTCCCCAGATGTTGGTGTCGGAGCAGCAGAGCGTCTGTCATTCTCCAAAGTGCCCAAACCCCTTCCCCCCGTCCCCGCCAAGCCCCTGCCACCACTAAGGAAGCAAAGCACAAACAAGGAAAGGGACAAGAGGACCTGTGATGCTCCCCTCCAGAGCATTGTGGCGGAACTCCAGGAAAAATTCCCCAGTGATGGCAAGGAGGTTAAATCCAGGAAGAAGTCACATGTGAAGAAGAGGGAGAATGGGCAGAAATTTTCCCTTCTCTGCAAGAGGTCCCCCACAAATGTGATGGCACTTTCATCCTCACAGAAGAAGAAGTCGCCCTTGGCAGAGCTTGTGTTGTTCTCCTTTAAGAGCAAGGAGAGTGCTCAGGAACTCCAGGAAGCTGCCTTGACTACTCAGTCACCCACGGTGCTAGCAAGTCCTGTGAGAGAGCCTTGGGTGGATGTGACTGTGAAAGACTCAGAAAACTTGGATGTTTCTGACCTCTCCTCCCCAGCCACACCACTGGGTATACAGGCATGTCTGGAGCAGGAAGACGACACGGTGGCCCACCTGGCAGAGGACAATGAAGACACGGGGTCAACTCCACAGGGTGTCATGAGGGGAGTGTCCATCAGGGGAAGCCATAGGTCCCGGAAACCATTCTGGCAAGAGCGAACCATTGTGCAGGACAGTGGAGTACTGACACAACTAAGCAAGCAGCAGCTGCTGTTACATGAGGTAAATGTTTTTAAATTGGCTCTTGTCTCTGCTTTTCACTTAATGTACATCTTAGCTTCATTTTCACTTTAATATAGTTTCTTTTGTCCTGTGAGCAAGTCAGCACATTCACAAGTCATATGGTTTAGTCTGCATACCCATCTTGTCGCAAGCGTGTGTCCATGTCAGTGTGGTGCCCAATATGCAGTGGCTGCATTTTTGGTGGGCCTGGAAGTGTGACTGTTCTGTTTCCTGTGGCTCAGAGCATGTATGAGGTGGTGACCACAGAGCAGTCCTATTTGGACAGCCTGAATGTGGCGGTGGGCCTCTTCATGGAGTCGTCTGCACTCAACCAGGTCCTTGCACCTCGCGACCGCAAGTCGCTCTTCTCCAGCATGGGCAAGATCCGAGAGATCAGCCAAAAGTAAGAGTATACTCCATCATCAATCTGTTCCAACACCACCAGTGAAATGTGTATACTCTGTATGCATAAATGGACAATCTGTATGTTTTACCTTCAAGGCAAAGTATGTGTTGTTGAGGGTGGCACTGACTATAGTGTGTTCAGTTTTCTAGATGCCATGCAGACAGAGCTGGAAGCAAGTCTGTTCTGTGATGTGTGTGAGATCATCCGCCTTCACGCCAGCGAACACTTTGGCGCCTACGTTGACTACATACGCAACATGCCTTACCAGGAGCAGACTCTGCATAACCTGGGGTAGGAGAGCCATAGGGACGAGCTCTCTGGGACAGGAGGGGTCACTGCCTTGCACCCAAGGGCCCGTAGACTAACTCCCTGTGTCTGTGTGCAGGAAGGAAGACCCCCAGATAAAGGAAATTCTCACACAGCTGCAGGAGGACCCCCGCTGCCACCGTCTTCCACTCAAGTCCTTCCTGGTCCTGCCCTTCCAGAGGATCACACGTCTCAAGATCCTGGTGGAGGTGTGGAGAGGGGAGAGAGGTGGAGGTATAGGGTTAGAGAGTGTTGAAGGCCTTAAATATATTACTGCCCACAAAACTGATCCGGATCACTCTCAGTTCGTTTTACATTATGTTTTTTTTTTTTTTTGGATGATGCTTGAATCAATTGATTCAGTCATCAGGTCATCAGGGTTTACTAAGAAAGCCAGAAAATACACTTCAGGTTGCTCTCAAGCAGCTTTACAGTGACATTATAATTCCAGAGGCTGGACATACGAACATACACATTTTATAGCAGCAGCTGTTCACACTTATAAATGTTGGCACTTTCATTGACCACAACGGTCTCAGATTGCATTCGCCATGGGAAATGGTACCAACCAAAAATATTATCAAAAGTCTTAGAAGAATAATTGAGTAATATACACACCTATTATCTCATAACGTGGAGACATAACATTGCTGTAAAAGCTGCTTTGGAGTTATTTAAAGTCTATTTTCTTGCTTTTGACCATGAACTCCCAAATGGGCTGTATTTGCTTTTGTAAAGCTAGCAAGTAGTCAGAAACTTCTTGAAATATCTAAAATATCATTAATCCGGTACAAACACTACCTCAGTCAACCATCTGCCAAAACTGAAATTGTATTTTAAAATTTGAACAGGCTGGGACGCATGCAAAATGGAAAATGAACGCTGATTTTGGTTTGATTTTCCATTCAAAAAAAGTAAATAAATTACACATCTTTAGTTTCACAGATATGGGCCCTAGCCCAGTTCTAGAATTATATGCTGCTCTGGAAAAGGAAATTGGAGTGTTTTTGGCGTTCCTCATGCGGCCAGTCCATCTGTATGAGAAGCTGTCATAAATGCATTACCCTTCGCGGGACTTACAGAATGAGAATGAGTGATCCCACTGATTTCCTTGTTCTCAGACCATCCTGAAGAGGACTGACCCGGGATCAGATGGCCAGGCATCTGCACAGCAGGCGCTGAAGGAGATATCGAAGGTACCACAGCAGCGGGCCAACGCCATTATCTTGTGTGGTTTAAGATAATAACCGGATGCTTTCTTACTTTATGTGGCTCACACTTTTTTCTTAAGCATGGTGCTATTTTATTTCTTCAGTAAATGATATTGAACTGAGGGTCATGTAAGTTGTTTCAAATTATAACAACAAATAAAAGTGTCAAAAATAATAGAATGGACAATTCTATTATTTTTGTATTACGTTTTAGGTTTCAAGATAAATGTAATTGGGGATCATATTTTTGAGCAGAATCAGCATATTTGATCTGTTATGCAGCCACTGCTTCATCAGCTGTGCCCGCTGTGCCCTCTGTAGGTGGTGGAGGCCTGTAACCACGAGGTGGGAAGGATGAAGCAGATGGAGGAGCTTGTGCACATTGCCAACAAGACAGAATTTGAATGCAAGGTGAACTCTCTCTCTCTCTCTCTCTCTCTCTGACAGCCTGCCATTACCCCAACAGGTCACGCGCAGACACAGTGCTGCTCATTCTCTGTTTGAGATGCATTCTCTTTGGAATGCCTGGATAAACGCGGAGCAGGAACTCATTTTGCCAATATCCTCCTGAGACCGGACAGAAAAAAATAGAAGTATTTAATTCAAAGTATCTTGGATGACAAAAACAACAAGTTGCAAAAAAAATAATAATAATAATTTTATTGAATGTCCTTGTACTGTAGGTTTCAGCATAGTGGAATACATGGTTCTTGAGATTAAGACCAGAGATCCATGAATTTCTGGATCTTATGAGGAAGTGTACGGAAATGGTTCAGGACACTCCAATGTAGACTTCCACCTGAGTGTAGTGTCTTATGACCTTGAAGTGTAGCTGATAACATGGACAAGAGAATATGACATGGTAACCTCTTCTTGTTTTGTATCTTTATTTTTCCATGGGGCAGGCTCTGCCTCTGGTTTCTTCCTCGCGGTGGCTGGTGAAGCAAGGGGAACTGGCTCACCTGACTGACAAGGAGAATATCTTTGGCAAGAGGAAAGTCTTTCCTGTCTACTTGTTCCTCTACAATGACCTACTGCTAGTCACCATCAAAAAAGGGTGTGTACTACACATAGTCCTATCATGGCTTCTTTGTGGTTGCCTGGATAACCCAATTAACACAGGATTAGAGGGTGCCAAGGTACCATCAAAATGACAGAAGATTTTTTAAAGTTCAGAGCTGTCATTAGTTTAGATTGCTTCATATATCATATGACTCTCCTGTCTTGGCCCAGGCTGGATCGATTTGTGGTTCAGGATCACGTCCACCGCTCCCTCATTGAAATCAGCGATGAGGTAGAGGATGCAGAGGTGGAGTGTGAACTGAAGAACACCTTCCTTCTCGCCCTGCTGAAGGACCACAAAGGGAAAACTTCTCAGCGCCTTCTGAGAGCCCCTTCCCAGTGAGTACATCCCTCCTGACTTCATGAGCATCTCCATCTCACTGCCCACACCAACAATAACTTTATGAGAAGCTTCAGTCCAAAGCAGAGCAATGCTGCTTCCTCTTGTGCTGTTCTCTCCATTGAGGTTATCTCTATCTCTCAAACTCTTGCCTTGCCTCAGGGCTGAGAAGGCCAGCTGGGTGGAGGCCCTGAGGCCACAGAAGAACGGGAAGAATGAAGTGTACGAAGAGTGGGGTGAGTGGTCACAGTGGTGTGCACACCACTTGTGTTGAAATGTGTCTGTGGTGTGTTAGTGTATGTGTGCGTGTGTGTGTATATATACATAGTGGGCACTAGAGGGCAGAGTTTCCAATAACATTGACAAAGTGAATTATGCGGTCCAGTGGTGATGATGTTGCAGGAAAAGGGGATTTTGTGTCTGTAGTGGTGTGGCTTGTCTCAGACTGCCCTCAGGTGCAGTGCACAGCAGATTATTCTGCCCAGCAGCCTGGAGAGCTGAGCCTCCTGATAGGGGATGTCCTCAATGTCATCCAGAAGACCAATGATGGTGCGTAGCCTGATACACAGAGTCATGATTAACATATTTATTACATAACCGTTAATTCAGCAGGCGTACTGCTGCTCAGGTAACGTGAGCATGGGCTAAGAAAGGAGCAGGTGATGCATCTCTCCGTAGGCATGAACACTTCCATTTCTTCTCTGATCTCAGTTCCTGTATTGAAACGCCTCCTTGAAAAGAAACCTGTGGCTTTAAATTACAATCTTATCATGCCAAGATGCCGGTAAATTGGTGTCATTCCAGCATTAGTTGAGTTTTGCAACCCCAGTTTGCTGGTGTTAACGCAGGACGAAATCTCCCGTTCCCCTCCTCCCAGGCTTCCTGGAGGGCCGGAGGCTGGTGGATGGGGAGAGGGGCTGGTTCCCCCGCGGCAGCGTGAAGGAGATCACCAACGAGCACGTGCAGCGGCGCCACCTCAGGCAGCGCTACCACGTCCTGCAGGCCGCAAACCGGATGCTGAGACAGCGCTGCATGTCCAGCGAGCGCCATGCCTCCACCTGCTTCCGTTAGGGCCCTCAAAGATCATCCATGGAAACGCCTCTCTCACACGGAAAACGTTTCCATCTCATCCTTTTGGATATGTCTTGCCCCCTTTGTTTTTTTCACAAAGTTCTGATTTTTAAATGTTGTTAACATTCCATTTAATGGCTTTTATCACTGAGCCTTAAGACTTCCACTGCACAGCATGGATTATATTTTTACGATCCTGTAAAGGAACCTGACGTTACTCACCACAAAGCATTGCAGAAGGCCATTGTATCATATTGCTGTTATAACCAAATCATGGATATGGGGTTAGATTTTTAAACAACTCAAAATAAGATGCTGGTAATCTTTAAAGCAACATTTCATATTTTGTTGTTAATGCTTTATTGTTTCTTCAGGCAAAAGACTGAAAGCAATAGTTTGTACTGCATTAAGAGATGGTATGTTTTATTTAACATTAAAGCATTTACCTTTTCCATAATTCAGTATTGCGCACTTCATATGTTCCATATAAAAAGGTGTTTGGTGGTAAGATGGTGATCAACCTGTGGTCGCTGGATTTCACTAATGGGTGCTTTTTTGAGTGATGCGCAATCCTGACTGTGATCAGACAGACTACCATAACTATAAGTGTTAAGTAGCCTAGCTTCTAGTTCTGTCTCTGGGTCCATTGAATTTATTTTGGGGTTGGAGAGTGAAAATAATTGGTGTAACCGTATTATTATTTTTGTTGTAGTGGTTTGAAATGTTCAACTGCTAAAGGGAGTCTGAAGTTTCATGTTACCAAGGATGCCGGTAGAGGATAGGCTACTCCTTACTTTTCACTTAAAAACAACCGGACCAAAGGTGAATATGCCTGAAAACATTACCTGTTCGGTCAGGTCGCATACACAGCAAAAAATAATACTGGCGTAGAACAACCTAGCGTTATAAACCACTTACGTAAAAACAAAGTTTAAAACATACACACACATTCCTTTGCACTCGACATTTAAAAGTGAATACTTTTTAAAATGTCACATGAATTGCGTATTATTTATACGCAATGAGTAGAACGTATACATCAAAACTAAGCTAATATTTTCAATATAACTGGCAGAGACAACTAAGTGCAAAATATCCAGCCGTTGCAGTGTGCACTTTCATCCACTTCCAAATAAAATGGATCTAGCTTGCTCACCAATCGATGTGCACTCTCTTTTCTCTCAACCAACCAAGATCTATTGACAGGTAATATTCATGTCCAATTGTAATTGAAATTATGTTGGAGCGAGGACCAATGGGAATGGGGAAGGGTGTGGATTGTACCCAATGAGGGTGGAATTAGCAAGGCAGTTTGCTCGCTATGGCCGTCTGAGAGTCGCTTTGAATTGGAGTTCTAGCAGTAGGCTACAAGAAAAAAAATCAGGTAGGCAACGACGTGGTTTTATTTATTCCGTTCAATTATATTTTCATAACAGCAGCTATATTTATTTTTAAGGACATTTATTTTACTATGCAAAATGTATGGGTTTGTATCAACTTATATTTGCTGTTTTGACAAACGAAAAAAGCGCAGATGCAAAATAGCTTTTTGATCAACTTTTAAGTTGATAGCGAAGTGGATGTTATGTCTTTGCATTTTTCTGTTATCGAGCATGAAAGCTAGTTATTTAACTGTTATCCAGCTCGGTCTCTCAATTGTTTGCTGGTTAGCTTCCTCGGCGTTGTCACCAGTTAAGTTATTTGAAAGACGACTTGTTGGACTTTGAACGATTTGAAATGAGTCAAATTGTAGTCCGATGCTTACTGGGTTTTATGTGATTTTTGCCCATGCGATCTTTTGGAGATACGTTTCTAATTATTGGTCCGTTTAATCACGTTTTGCGACGAACGTCAGATACGGGGATTTAACTTCGCAAGAACACTGTCTATATCTAGCTTGTTGAAACGGGCTGGCTGGATATACACAATCATAAATAGCCTATCATGCAGTACACGTTCTGAAACGTTATACTCTACAACTAGGATACGTGTTGTCGAATACTTTTGAAATCTGTGGAAAACATTTTAGAGATGGAATTTATGCTGTTTTCCACGTATTCATTCTCAGTGAAGCGACACCCAATGCTTGATTTTATTATCGTATTGGGAAGTCTAGTATAAGAAATTGGAGCGTCCCGCGGCGAAAGCTACAGAATTTGCTTTGAATGTTATAGAATGTCTTAGGTAGCACCACTGTGGCTGTCAGGGACATGGGAATTCCTGGTTAAAGTAGTCGACCTGTTGCTTCAGTTCTGTTTCATTCTGTTGCGAAATATTAATTGACAGCATTGCTACTTGGCCAATTGATTTTGCGGTATGAAACGTTCATGTCTGTTTTGTATAAGGAGTGGTTGTTTTGAAACAGCTGTTGTTGCATCGGACTACAAGTGAACATTTGAGGAACTCATTGATAAGCTCTAGTTAGGCCTACTTTCCTCAAACCCACCGAGTTCTGTATAGACGGCTGTAGCTACGTATTGTTAAAACGCCTAGTCAAACAGCCTCAGAATATCGACTTGTTCGGAGGTGAAGTGTTGTAATAGGTCCAAGAGTGCGAACTGTGTACCCCAGAAATACAGACACACGGACATTAAAAATGGGCCGAAATCTAAATTGAAATACACAGGCCTGTATGATTTTTTTTTCTTCAAACCCCTCCCCAATTGGGAATACATACTTATTTCAGACATAAGTAATGTTTTTTCTCTTCTTTCAAATTTTTCTCTCATTATTATTTAAAGGAAAACATGTAGAAATATAGTCTGACTTAAGTAACAAATTCACCTATAAAGCTGATGATGAAAGCTGTGATGTAAGGGTATTCACATATTGACAGACAGAGAGAAACAATATCAAACAAATAATGAACAATCATGCAGACAAACCAACAATAACATCACTTAAAGAATTAGCTAATTGGCATTAGCTAATTGATGGCATTTTGATTGCTATGATAAACAGATGTGGAGACAGAGTAGGCCTATATCCCTGTTTTACAACACGTCATAAGGTCATATTCTAAGAAAGTTGATATTTAATTCATTTTACTATTATGATACTGTCTGTAATCCATTACTTCAAGGAAAAAAAGTTAGGCATTATATTAATCAGGTCCCACCTATCAAGTCTTAAATGAGACATAAATTAAATCCTTTGATGATGCCATTTTATACAGGATATCCACACTGCATTATATGTGATCATAGTAATAAATCAATATATTTTGCTATTTGATCATTTATAGATTGCTTTTCAATAGCCAAATGCTTGTGGCATATCTACCAATCAAGATTTTCAGTCCAAGAGTACTTAAATTTGTTAATGCGTTTACAGTAGTCACAGCTGTACAATATCGGTACTGTAATTCTAACCCACGCAAACCTTCAAACTTTCAAATGAAACCCTTTTGAAAATAAGAGTGAGTCAGATGTGGGGAGTTCAGTATCACCAAAGTTCCAAAGGATTTTGGGTAGGAGGAAATGATTGGTGGAATTGTGAAAGGCTTATTGTAACCAAGGCTGCACATACTGTGTTAAAAGGTTTGCTGATATGTTTATCGCGGTCTGCATCAAAGGCTGACGACATGCACGTCACTGCACATTATTGATTCATGACTTATTGCCTTATAGGTTCTGTTTTACTGTTGGACATTGTTATTATGCTAACGGCGGTTTATCTATTCAGTTGTTTCAATCTAGAATAACATTTGTATCCATTCTAATGCTAGCCACTGGCACATCTTGCTATTCAGCAAATGTTTCCAAAGTATTCAAGTGAGATTGATGTTGTATTAGTTCCTGATTTGCCATGGTATGCTTCTTCCATTCCCTGAGTTATGCTGGAACAGCCACCCTCCATAAATGACAGTCAGAGAATATCCATAAGGATTACTTCAGTAATCCTTGGTTTCCTTTTCTTTTATACCCAATTATTAAATGATTGATTCGTGTCACTGATTGGCCAGGGATTCCACTAGCCTGGTGCCCCTGCTCAAAATCAGTACCTGATCAGAGGGGAAGAATGAAAACCAGCATTCTTCCCCTCCTGAACTGGCCTGAAGGGCCAAATTTGAGCGTCCCGTGTGTGCAAAATTTAACTCTTGCATTTCTTCTTCTCTGATCCTGATCCCTTTTACAGGGCGCGCACTTGGCAGGTTGTGGACGGCCCACAGATGAGTGATGGGTGAGATTGAGGGCTCCTACCGCGTCCTGCAGACCCCTGGAACCCGTCTGGGGGCCCAGCGCAATGCCGGGATCAGTACCCTGGAACCGGGCCAAAACCTCAGCACGGCAATGGCCAGAGGGAAGAAGGGCCAAGGGAACGGGCTTCATATCCGGGTGCAGGGGCTGGACGAAGCCCAGGAATTCTATGACGTGGAGGTGAGGAACCCCGTGTTGCCAGAAGGCCTTTAATAAGCAAAAGCAAATGTTCTGATGTTGCAAATGTGGCTCTTTTTTTCCCCTGAAATGCCTTTTGCATTGAACGTCGCTACAGCAACGAGCCAGAGTGCTTTTTAGAAAAATGGGATGTCGTATGAAATATAATTAAAACGAAGCAACTGTGATGGGAAAGCTCTGGAGGCCCTAAGAGCATGTCTCCATATTGGTGTTTTGTCTGCAGGTTTGTCTGCCGACAGTTGCTGTACGGAACTTCATTTGATCCCCCAACATCCTCTCCTTTAACCCTTTAATGTATATATGATCACAAGCATGTGATTAGAATGCTCTTAACTGAACATTCTAATGCTGGTGTATCAATCACTACTGGTAGTTGAAAGCAGTGTACTTCTAGAACACTGGCTTAGAATTTTGAAAAAAAAAAAAAAAAAAAAATTTTTTTTTCCAGAAAATCTACTCTTCAGAGGTAATGACTGCTCATTCAACTTGACTTGGGCTACTTGCCTCAGCCTCAGTTTCCACTGTTGACTCAGCTGACTGATGTCCCCAGTCCCCACCAGGCAGAGGCCTAGCCAACGGAGGGACTCTTACTGCGGCTCGTGCGCAGTTCTGTCCCCCTTGCAAAAAGGGTGCGCAGACCGGAAAAGGGGGATGATTCTGTGCCCAGAACAAAGCCTTAAACAGTATAACATCTGGGCTTTTCCCCTGTCCTGCATATGTTTAGATCCTTCTTGAAGGGTTTTCTGGCCTCATTCATCTCTGTAGCACAAGGAGTTGACCTGTGCTAATATATTCTTCTTGATCATGCTGGAGTCAGTGGAACTAGACTGTGTACTTGAAATAGGGTAATTTTGTCTATCAGTATAATACAGTAAATTTTAAATGGTAAAAAATACCGTAATATAAGAAGAGTTCATTGTCAGATTCCACTTGAATTTTATGCATCAGTCTCAAAATGAATTCAGTTGTATCACTGTTGTTCACAATATTACATTATTACATTATAGAGGGAGGGAGAAGTAATTCTGGAATGCAGAGGGAGGGGGAAGTGACTGCTTATTGGCCAGTTACGTAATGTTGAGAAGTGTAGACCAAGGGAATAGTAAACAATGTGGCCCCTGTTGTTTTTGTAGTAGGCTATGCAGTTATTTGTATGCCTGTGCGGTCCATAGATAAGTGTGGTGTTTGTCTGCTGTGGTCAGATCTTGGGGGCTTGAATGTGTCACGTCCTGAGGGTCCTATATCTAATATAGCTGAATTGAAATAAAATGTAGAAAAATTTAAAGTAAACGTAAAATTTTAGAATACAAAAGGCTATGTGAATCTTTAAGTATGCATTCATAACTACCCCTTGCTGTTTGTACAGTGGAGCGGGTTTTTATGCTTGTAATGCCTTACGCATGAATAAGATTATCATATGAAGAGGTGTCCTCTTGCCCTGGGTGTGGCAGTTGTATTCATTTTATTTTCCATCTTTCCGGGTTTATAATCCTGACGATGATATAAATACACACATCACTATGAGCCCGCAGATAATTATTTTGAGTTGGAGGTGGAGTTGTTTGAGGTGGACAAAAGTGAGCTTGTGAAACGGTCTGAGGGGCTGTACAGAAGTAGCTCTGAGTGAGTTCCTGCGCCAGTTGCTTGTGGTTCCTGCAAGCGGACCTGAGCTCCCCCTAGCCGAACGCTCATCGTGGAGCTGGTCCCGGATCAGCCCCTGTTGCGGATGGTGCACCTGACCTGCCATTCTGTGTCGTCTGGTCTGTGAGACAAGCCCCTCTGGGCAGGCTTTGAAATCTCTGTTTGCCCTGATTTGACATGTTTTCCAAACAAAGTGGCAGTCGGCAGCCAGCTCAGTCATTAGCATGCCTGTCGACTAGGCCAGAGGAACCGTCAGTGTGCCAGGGGAGTTCTCAGCTCTTTGCGGGGGGTGGGGGGGGGGAGAAAGCAGGAGGCTCGTTTTAATATCGGCAGGCGCTGTGAAGTCATTTGGCAACATCCCCAGTTAGGGAAGTCTTTACAAGCTCCCGCAGGTAGCAGGAAGAGTTCAATGGCTGTGGGAAAATTTCACAAATTGATGCAGAAAGAAACGGGAACGAAAAGAGGCCGCTAATTTTGTTGGCTTGTTTTTAGTGCTTAGAATCCACCCTGTGTGTTCTGTTCCGGGCCACAACTATTGCAAGAGTGAGAGCCTTTTAGAGGCAGGCAACTGTCAGCTGATTAGGATCACAGCACATTATAGGTTGGATGGAATGCTTTTTATAGATATTTCCTGAGACGGTAAACAGAAACATGGTTAGCGTTAAATCAACACAACTGTAAATTTCTATCACTTGCACGCTTGTCTAAACACTATTGGTGTTGAATTAACACTGAGCACATCACAAGCAGTAACGTGCTGGATGTTCCTCTACTTGAGTGGTTTTAATACTCATTAGAACTTTGTTGTTCATGATAGTGTATTTAAGTTGCTAGCGCTGTTAGCTTGGGTAACAGGACAGCTGTGCTTAATAAAAGACACACTAAACATGTGCCCATATGTCTGTCGTTATAGCCCTGATTTTAGCTTTTGATGTCAATTCCCAGTACTGACAACCTCTCGGCCCAAATGTGTTGAATCAGGCTCTTAAAAATGCACTCATCTGACGTGGAACACTGAATAACTAACATAAATAATATCCATAAACATATACCAGTTTATGGTAAAGTGTTGCTCACATATCTCCCGCACGATTTTTGCTGGGTTAAAAAATAAATAAATAAATTTCCATGACATTATAGTCAGTGGCATTGGTGAGTAAGGAGGTAAGGAGGGATTAAGAGTCAGATGACCCCTGAATAATTACACTGGAGGTGCAATGCCACCCAAATATTCAGAACTATGACCTGTGAAAATATGCATTTATTTATGTCAATGTAAAGTTATGCATTAAAACTTCAAAATAACAGCGCAGTAGTCGGTTTGTGTTTATTTGAGGAATTGATGTGATTGTATTCTGGACTTGTATGTCTCATATTCTTATGTGTGTATGGCATATTCAGCTAAAGTTTAGCAAAGATGTTTGGCTGCTATTTTAAGTTCTTTTTTGTTTTGCAGCTAGCTCGCTACTAGCTGCAAAACTGCTTTGTTTATGGTGCTTCTCTAGTAACCAAGTCAGGGAGTCTGCTGTCAGCAGCACACACAGTTCTCGCTCGTGTGACTGTTCATTCACCACCTTCTAGAGTGCTCCTCGCTTCTGCAAATCTTACTTAATATGCACATATTTTATTATTAAATAAGGCCGCCTGTGATTCATATCACTATAGTGAAGCATGGAACTGTAAAAATGATTTGTTGTTCCAAACATGAAGCAACAGTTTTTATTGCCCAATGTGGATGTAGTATCTTCTACCCACCTTTTCCCATGCAGCGTCTGCCTTTCTGTGTAACCACAGGGCCTGATGTAATTTCTTGTCTGTTGCTTGGTGATTTGCACCCTGCCAAAATAAGAGCCCATATGTAACCTTGCAATACAGAGTCCCATGCCAAAATCAGGTGTGGTATGGAAACGCAATGCAAACACCACCGCTATCACAAAGGATTTGTTGCCAGTAAATTTTCATTTGGGAGACATTCCAGAGTGAGCAGTGGATAGAATGCCTAGTTAAACAGTCATGCACTCTGATGAAATAACAGTTTTTGGTGGTAAACCTGACCTCTTTCAATACTTGATTCATAAACATGTTTAGCCTGAAAGCTCTGCAAAATTATTTGAAATACTAAGCAGTGCTCAGATCAGCTAGGAGTTGGCGAAAGTGAGCGAACTAGTCTGTTGCTCATTCAGAGCTGTTCGTTACGTAAAGGTGAATTATGTTCAGTGCTTCCGGTGGCTGTCTCACGTTGAGTTTTCAGCTTCATAACTTCATGATTAGTTGCGAGCTCAGGCGCTTGCAGCACAAGATCACAAGATGAATTCAGTTAGCTTGAAGAAGCACGAGACTGCTGGCAATATCAAATTGCCAACGCTGTTTTTCCCATCCTGTGCCAGCACTTTGTTTGCACATCTTTCTCTCAGGTACTTTCCTAAGTAGCCGGAGTTAAACATTAATAGAGAGCTGGACACTAATTGTACTGTGCATCACTTCTGTCTTGGCAATAGTTTTGGTCAGTGTTGGTATTCTTGTCTGAAATGTTGGCTATTTAATGCTAATTAAGCAGTGACACTGGACTGCTGTTTAATAGGATGGCTTAGTTCTTGGTTATCGCATGTTAATGAACTCATTGTGAATTGTGTGATCATAAGTCTGTTTCCTAAGTGTTCTCACAATTGCATTTTCTGTGAGAATGTTAGTCTTGGAATACTCTTGTCAAGAACATTGATACGGGTCATTATTTGATGAGAAACAAACATTGTTTGTTTCTCATCAAACAGTGTTTTTGGGCAGAGTATGCCACCAGTGAAGTG
This sequence comes from Anguilla rostrata, assembly GCF_018555375.3. Taxonomy (NCBI): domain Eukaryota; kingdom Metazoa; phylum Chordata; class Actinopteri; order Anguilliformes; family Anguillidae; genus Anguilla; species Anguilla rostrata. The sequence continues at coordinate 12,397,072 of NC_057936.1, forward strand.
TGATATGAGCATGGGTTCATGACATAGTTTCTTTTTTTGTATTTTTTCCCCATTCTGGTGCTAATTCTCACCTGCGACTCCTCTCTCTGGGACGTGCTGTCTGCCGGCCTGGACAGAACCACATCGGTAAGGCTGGTCTTAGTGGTCTGGTGCTGTGGCGGGTTTGGTTCTCCAGCCTGCAAACGGCTCTCTGAAACATACCCTTTCCCTGCTCTAAACATACTCGAATCCTGTCATTTCCACCCTCACCCATACATTTTCCTCTGTTGGAAGGAAGAGCGCCTGAAACAATGCCGTTGACTCAGTGGTCAGTGTGTTCCTCGGCACTGAAACGGTGTAGTATATTTACATATTGGTCAGCGTGTTTCTCTACACTGCACGTCTCTGTTATGATGTTCCAGGCTTTGATGAACGGGGTCCGTCTGAGCGATTTGTTTTCACTTTTGTAGTTTCTCTGGTTTAACGTGTCACATGATACCCCTCCCAATTTGAGTGGATTACTCTGTCGCGTCTCAGATCTAGGGGCAAACAGGAGGCTTCTTTGGGGACATGCTGTAAAAATTCCTAACACTGCTTAATTTCCAGATTATCATAAGTAAATTATTGAAAACTGCTGGCTAACTGCTTGATTAAATTACACATCCTCTGCTGTTGCTTGTCTGATTTGTCCTGGTTTTGTCCCCTAATGTTTCTGCTTTCAGCTTGGGTTTGTTTAGAACTGTATGGCTATGCCAGTGTATTTGATTCTGAGATCCATTAGTAGTCAGGGGCTTTTCAAGCTGCTCTACTGTAAACATCTTATTTTTCAATTAGTTTGCTGCCAAGTCCCATCACTAGAGAACAACTGTGCGGATAAGGATGGTGATTAATCTCTCAATCCCAACATGTAGGGCCCTAACTGCCCAGAGGATCTCAGTGGACTTATATCAAAACGAGCAAATTCCAAGCACATTCCAACCAAGGTATTCTTGTGGGATTTTGAGGGCACCAAGTTGTCCCGTAACTCCTTGTGTATGTTTTTTTTAAACCTCTGTGCAGATTTGAGCTTTGAAAGAATTGAGGCAATGTAAGAAGAATTCTACAGAGATTTACTTTCTTCATGTGTTACTTAAACCTGAATATTTTCCTGTGTTTTCCTGAAACATTCCTGTTATAAATGTCAACCCAGTGTCTGAGAGATGTCCGATAATGTGTTGAGTGAAGAACAGGTTGGATGAAAGTCTGTTTTTAGTAACTATTTGAATGTTTTGGACATTCAAATAACACACACACACACACACACATATGTATATCAATATTTAGCTATTTTTCATGAATAGGTACCCATAATTATTAATAGGAAGGTTCTTGTATGGTCTCAATGTCAATGGTTGTCCAATTCCTTTGAGTTATTGATTGTCGCATACCAATTGACAGAGAATGCATACTGAAGTTGACTGCAGTTTTCAACAATTTGTGATCCATCGTAACCACACGTGATAAACGGTTTATTGCTTTCCTGTGTAGAAAGGAGTGTTTGGAATTCAGAGAGCGGTGATCAGCCGCACGCTAGCCACCGGCTCTAATCCTGCCTCTCGGTGCTGTTTACTGCTGCTTTGTTCTGATGGATTCCCGGCTGCTCGAAGGATGCCATTTTATGGCCTTCCCTCACAACCGACAGTGTTTAGACCTATTGGCAATATTTAACCTTTGACCTAGTATGTTTAGAAGTGTATCTTTGGATTGCTTTTTGTAACCGTGCTGAGTGTTTGGTCATTTCTGATATAGTCTGTCAATAAGCTTGGTCGGAAATCCTTTTGTTGGCCGTCTTGTTTTTGAATCTTAAGTGGGCAAAATGTTCAAGTTTGGCTTTGGAAATGAAACGAATGCTATGGGTCAGTTTGCATTAGACATGCAAAGCTCCTTTGGATTTCTGGATGTTGTTGCATGTGCTCTTTTTAGGTTTGGAGCTGTGAGCATGTGTATAATGACAGAAGTCATTGATACTATTGGTCCATGTGAAATGGATAGGACTGTAACCTGGCTCCTCACTCCTCCCCACTTTAGGACATTGAAAGTGTGCTCTCATCATCTGATAAGTCCATTTAAGGTGAACTTTTGAAGCTGTGTGCAAAATGTTTGTGTGCTGTGTTATTTATAAAATGAGCTTGCTTTTCAAACAATTCCATTGCTTTTTGTGGTTCTGGTTCAAACATTTTTGTCCTGCATTTTTCCCTAAAATGAATCCTTGTCTGTGTCTACAGTTTCTTGGGTTTTGTGTACACTGGCTCTACAGAACTCGTCTTGAATCCTTTATTAAATGCAAGGTTCAACGTTAACTGTCATGTGAAAGCTTGGTGGTACTAAAGTATTTTTATTAAAAGTAACAGTAATGGGCTGTTGTATGTGGATACCAGCTTTTAAAACCAACTTTTATGAGTATTTTAGAGACTCTTATCTTACCTTGTGGAGCAATCCATAAGCCGTATTGTGGCTACACTCATCCCTTTCTAATATCCAGTCATTCCCATGTCTATGAATCATAAGATTGAGCCACATGGCTTACGTGGTTGTAGTAATGCTGGTATCTTTGGATACCATTTTGCTAATTTAACTATCAGAAATCACTGGTGTTGGCAGTGAGCTAACTTCCCCTCTGAGCCACAGTAGGTGGACAGCTCAGAAGGAAAGTATGAGCAAAGTCTTGCTGAATTTCATATACATCAATGCAAATCCAAAATAATCAAATGTCAGTATTCATATTTCACAAAGCTGTTAATAAATCTCAAATACGACTCACTTTCAAAAACACGCACTTTAGTTTTAGTGCAACACCGTGATTGTGGTGATGCTCGGGTCAAACCGTAGCGTCTTCTGTAGCGTGAGTGGCCACAAATACTCAAGGGGGAAGTTTTCAGTCCTTCCCGCGGTGTCTGCCGTTGGAGTTATGCTGCGGTCAGGCTTAAGCCAGCTGCCGCGTGCTGACAGGCTGGAGGCTGTGTATCTGTGCGCCTCTGAGAGCGGTGCTATAGGAAGCAATAAGGAAGCCCGTACATCAGGCCAGGATATCCTGCCTTTTCCGAAGCCAGGCAATGCTGCTGATTGCAGTCCAGACCTAGTTTTTCTCCCCAGCCGCCAGTGCTCAGTGCTTAATGTTGAAGGAGTGTTATTGTGAAGCACGTGTACTTCCCTGCTGTACATTCCTTTGTCTGAAGGAGCCTTTTGTTTCTGCGGCACACTGTATGGATTTTGTGGAGGTTGTGGAAATAATACTTTGACCTAAATCTTCCTGTAGAAAGTACAATGACTTTTTTTTTTTTTCCGCCTCTCAGTGCTGCTGCAGTTGGAGGACACTCCCACTGCTGCCGCTATTCATGAGCGAAAGTGCTGTCAAGTCCACAAGTTTACCAGCTAAAATGTGGATGCTTGCGCGCCGTTTTATAATGGAAATGTCAAGGACCAGCAGAAGCATTAAACTTGCAGGAATGTGATAGTGGGCGGCAGTGTTGCATACAGTAGCTAGGGACAACATCCAGGGAAGTTTTATCACCTGTAATTCAGTCATCCCTCAGCAAGAGGTCGATAGATCGTTTTTGTCATTGCTCCTCCCCCCGGTAATCTACAGGAATTGCCACTAATTAAGCGCAGAGGAGGATTGACAGAAAATGTTACCAGGCTTTTATGCGCTGCTTTCAGTTCAAAGCAATGCAGCAGGCATCTATAGTGTTGGGCTGTGACGTTTTTTTTTTTTCTTGGGGCAATGGGAAGTAGACATAGAAATTGTGTGTACATTACACTATTTTACAAAAATAAAATTAGGTCATAACAACAATGATGTAATTTGTAGTGCTGTTGTAGGGCTTATAAAAATGAAAATATAGAACAGATGAACTCAATGTAATAAAAAAGCAAGGTTTGATTTCTGTGATTAAATTTGGTCTTGGGCAGTTGTTTAACAGTCTCCTCATTCTTTGACGGTAACTTATAGTATCAAGATGCAGTGTTGGCAAGAATAACATAAAAATGACAAATTATACTGGATGCAATTGATTTTCCTGGCAGATCACATAAAATGTACAAATCATAATTTTCTGTGCCATCTGTTGACTTTTTCTTTTATTTGTGAGTCAGCAACGTTTAGCACATACCAAATTTTATGTCCTAGTCTTGATTCAGGCCCCCAGGAGTGAGTATTTTGCAGTAGCTGGTTTTTTATGTTCCCCCCTCTCCTTGAGGTTTTTACATGCTTGTTGCCTGTACATCTCAAAGAGGACACTGAATGCTGGGCCGCCTTGAATCGTGCAAGAGCCAGGTTACGTCAGTCCTGATTGCGAATACTTCTTTGATCAGGAATTCTAGTTTTGAGTGTTCTTTATGTTTTACCCACATATGGCAAGGCCACAAGGGCATTTGATCAAATAATTTACCTGTTTGGTGGAGCAGGCGAGAGCACCTTTTATTTCCACTGTCCTACGATTTATTGGGTGGGTGCATGTGGTGCATTTGACCGTAAAATTAAATTGTGCATACGACTCACACTAATAGTTACCTGAAGGAGCACATCAAGAACAGTGCGCGTCTTTGAAGGTCACATTCCTCCCTCTCACCCGGGATAGCCTATTATGTCAACTGATTGCGTTTATGAGGGTCCTACGTGCACATTTCCAGCTCTGCTTTCAGGGAAGTACAGAGAAGCTGTCCGTCCTGGTGACAAAAATCAATCCGTATAGTGAAAGTCATTCTTCTAAGAGGAGTTGACCATTTAAAAAACATTTTTGATTGTAGGGGGTCTTTAAAATCTGGGTGTAATTTCAGTTTTAGGAATGATAGGTGATGAGCTGACAAAAAAACTCAGTATCTAAGAACTGTAGAAATAGATTACTGTAGAAACAGATAGATCCCTGCAATTCTCTGGGTCTCAAAATGCTGGGACAAAAAAACCATCATTGTCCATGTTTGTTTTATCGAGTCGGACCGCTCGAGCGTAGTAATTTTCAACCACATTAATTCTGAACCGTGAAGCCGCTGTATAAAAAAAATCTAGTCTCGCTTGTCAGCTATTTCCCAGAGATGTGCAGTTTGGAAGAAACGGCTGTGATTGATGCTGTCCACAAGCCCCCGCACACTGCTCAGAGAGAATGAGAATCCCTTAATCAACCAGAGCATTCTGGTGGCAAGAGCAGGGGCAGCGTCCATATGTTCCTTAAAGAAATAGGCAGATGCTGCCGCTGCTGCTGCTGCTGTTATGCGTCAATGTTGATTGAGTCTGGTGAGCTGAGACAGCTGATAAGATAGTTGTGGCTCTCTGGTTAATGCTTCATTGAATGTTATTAGTTACATATTTTGATTTTGTCAGTATCGGAAAGATCCTGGTACATTGGTTTATTTTTCGCTGTGTGAAGTTATTGTGTGAATATGGTGAGCATTCCTGTTTCTCGGTGGGAAAATGGCACCTGGAGCAGTATCATGTTTAGTGATCAGAAGAAGGCTCATATTCCTTCTCTTGTTTCACATGAATGTAAATGGACTATCCTGTTTACTTGTAGTGTGATATGCGTACACCCATGAGTACAAATTGCCAAGCCCTTGTTACAACATGCAGCAAGGCCACAAATAACTGCCTCGCTGTCAAAGCCAAGTGGCTGTGGATTTTCCAGATTTCTCCAAGCCTGCACCTGGGCAACAGTCCCATTAGAAGCTACCGCCATAGATTTCACGAACGGCTTAAAGTGGGACAGGTGGCAAAGGCGGCGGAAACATTTGTTCTTGTCTCTGGTGATCCTCTGTTTGTGAACAGGCTGGCGTTGTGTCTGCCAACTTGTCGGGAAAACTGTGTATCGGGCAGGCTTGTGCGGAATCGACACCGATGCGGTTGCAGTAAGAGGAACTTCAGTCAGAAATAGAAGCGGTGCTATGAATGAGAATAGAAGCTGGACCAGGGCCTTCACAACAGCCTGCTGTTGTTCCAGACAGCAATCTCTGCAGATGCAGTGCATGCTCATGAGCACTGAGCATCCCCCCCCCCCCCGCTTCAAGCAGAAGAGCCCGGCCTGGTAGCGTCTGCCAGGGGGACCAGGCCCAGGAACACAGGCCCCTTTTATCCAGCATGACCCAGCCCCAGCCAGCCCTTGCTGCTCCAACTTTGGGGGGGTGGCGTTACGTGGAACCTCGCAGTGTGAGAAATCAGTAGGAGGGGGTGGGGGGGGTGCCTTATTCAGCTTCAGCAAACAGGCTCATAAATAGCAGTGCTGAGGGCCATGGGGGGTGTCGGGGGAGGGGGGGGGGTGCTCGCTGGTGCTAAAAGAGCTCTTGTGTCTGATGCGTTCAGGGATTGGGGGGGGGGGCGGTGGTGGCTGCAACAAGCCTGAGGAAGTTTTGCCATGGAATTTTAACAACTGGACTTTTAACCCCCTGCAGTAAGGGACCTGCAAATAAATCTTAGTGCCATATTATGCAGCAGTGGTCAGTTTACCTGAGCTGGTTGAAATGTGGTTGTGGCTGTGTGGAATTTCTTCAAGTTTTGCATGGAGAGTTATCCTTACTTTCGCCTTTGGACTTATCAAATGAATCTCCTGGGAACAAGATTCGTCAGGGTCTTTATCCCAGAGGGGAGTGTTATCTTGTCTTTGCCCATGCTTCTTACGCCAAACACAGATGTGTAGTCTGCACAGACAATGCTTACAGTTGGCTAATGATTGCAATTTCACACTTTTAATTAAAAGTTACAGTCAGTTAAATCGTCCTTCCTGCGAAGTGTGTAGATATTTCTTTTTTTAGGCAGGAAACTTAAAGGGTGGAGAGTAAGAAGTTTCAACATGTGTCAACAACCCCCCCTCCTCCCCAGTACGGGCAAATCGCTTTCCATCTCACCGCGGTTGCCGTACATTCAGCTATGCTGATAGATGAACTGCTTGCTTCTGTTTTAAAATGCCCAGTTCCTCTCGTAAGTGGAAACTTCCTTTTTAATGGTCAATGGCACTGAAGAGAGGCAGATTAATATCAATTATAATGTGAATGAATTGAAAATGAAATTATGACAGCACATTTGAACATCTTAATTTTATACTTGTTTACAGAATATGTTTTTTACACTGTTTGCCTCGTGTTGTCACCTGAAATGGCTTGCTATAGTGGTGGTACAAGTTGTGACAAGTAAGTAGGTTGGATTTCTGTGCCAATCCTTTCCTCCGTGGAATTCAGATATACTGAGTTCTATTCTATTGTAGTATAGAATACTACATACCTGAAATATATTTGTGTTTTTCATTTTGTTCAGTAAGCAAATGGATGTTGTTTTGGCACACATTTTAAATGATCTTATGAAATTTTATGGCTTGATCACACCATAGATCTTGATTTCTAATCATTTTGAATTATGGTTCAGAAGTATAGTTACATGTAATTTCTGAATAAGATGGTAAGATTGTTACTATGACTTATTCTTCTAGGGTTTATCATACATTGTTCTTGTGTATTTAAACACTTTGTTGTACGTCGCTCTGGATACGAGCGTCTGCCAAATGCCTGTAATGTAATGTAACACTCATTATGAAATGTTTGGCAATATATTTTTAGTTCAACTTTTGAATAGTAACCCACAAGATTTGAGGATCATCCAGGTGCTCTTTTGCAAATCTCTTGGTTAGCAGTGGTTTCCACCTTGTTACTCTTCCAAGATTCCCATTTTTTCCCCAGTCTCTTTCTTATTGGGGAGTCATGAACAGTGACCTTAGCTAGGACTGGAGAGTCCTACAGTCCTTTGGATGCTCTTCTGGGAACTTTTGCGACTTCCTGAATAAGTTCTTGCTGCGCCCTTGGGGAGATATTGCCGGGCCAGCAACTTCTGGGCAGGCCTACCATTGTTCCAAGTGTTTTTTCATTTAGAGATAATGGCTCTCAGTGTGGTTCTGTGGAGTCCCACGCCTTAGAAATGGCTTTGTAAACCTTTGCAGAGTCTTTATTTATGGTTGGACCGCAACAGCTGGGCCAGCCCTACAAACGCGAATGTCTGTGTCTGACTGAGTGAGTGATGAAGTTACACCATTGGTCGGCCGGATCACGTGTGTTAGGTCCAGCCATATACTAGGTTTTAACCTGGTCTTGTTTTTTCTCATCTCTTCTGGAATTTCCTTTTATTGTGGCATAGTGTGCTTGTAAAAACTATTGTAAAGTTCACTATGAGTGAAGTTTAGATTCAACAGGAATGGCTGCAATTAAGCCTTGCTGTGTTCAATCAGCTGAATCTAATTATCTATTAAATTTGGTTAACTGGTTGATTGAATAATTAAGGGGGAAATTAATTTTTTCACATGGGTGATATGGGTGTTAACGTTTTTCATTAAATAAATGAAACAATTTAAAAACATGTTTCTGTTTACTCAGTATCCCTTTGTCTAATATTACATTTTGTCTAAAGATCTGAAACCATTCTGTGTGACAAATATGCAATAATAGCAGAAATCGGGAAGGGGGCAAATAATTTTTCGCAGCACTGTACACTGTTATTAAAGACATTACGGCCAACTTATAGCAGATCCCTCCTGAATATGACTGGAATATATTCACTTACATTTAACAGAAAACCCACAAGGCATTTTTTTGCCTTTGGAAGTCGGAAAAGGAAAATAAGTTGAACCTGGTGTTCAGTATTTCAGGGACATATTCCTTTTAAGGAAATTGAGGTCATAAATGGAACAAAATAGGCTACTTGTAGCAGCATCAGGTTTGACAAATGATTGTTAGCGTTGGATCTTTGCTTGTTGGATCAAGTAATTCTATAAGGATTAAATTTGGCGTACTGTAGTATGTGAATATAGACTGCTTTGCTGACATCTGTCTTTTAAAACACTCTACTACTTATGCACACAAGCGCAGTATTACAAAATACAAGTCCCCTTCAGCCAGTTATGGTGGAGCCAGAATATTGCATTATTTTCAGTTATTAATTTCCACAACTATAAAGAAAAAACCAGGTTGCTATCAATTTTTTCAGGCTATTCCTTACATACAATTTGTGTGTATGACAGTTGTATGCTACTGTAAGTGTATGCCTGTCTAGTCTAGCATTGTGAAGTGTTAATGTGGCTATAATGTGTGCATAAACAATGTGCGCTGTAAACATAGCTTAATAACGTCAGTTTAGTGTTGCGTATTGGGAAATCCTATTGCAACCTTTTCATTTTGTTGTTCCATAGCCTGTCCCATGACTTAAACTAAATAGTTATCAAATAAATTATATAAGTGTTTATATTGAAGAATATGAATTATTATGAATAGTGTGACTTGGAAGGGATGTCCTGAAGGCTTGACTTGGAACATCCAGGTGTAGCTATATGGAGGTAGATCGCTGCCAAAACATTCTGTGATTGAGCAATAAGATTTTAAAATGCAGTCAGATTGCAAGTGCAAAATGAAAATTTGCAACTAAAAGGATCTAAAACTTGATTTGTGTATGCAATTATTGAATCTGCAGTTAGTGTTGTGACTCATTTTGGCAGCTGTCCAACTCCATAGGTGTGTCTGCAGACCTTACCGGTGTGTAAATGTCAAGAATAAGCTGTGTATCTTCAGGATATTATTTATGAGAACCTCTTATATTCACTTTGTCATGGAAAAACTTTATATCAGCAGACCATTCAATAATTGGTTTTCCACCTAGTGGTAAATGGTTTTTGATATCAGACTTGAGAAACACAGTATGGAACGGTGCTTATGATGACTTGTATAATTTACAGACCGTGGCATTCTGTTCGAATTAGGCCAACTTTCAGTAAATGTGTAGCAAGTAATCAAGAGGGGACGAATTGGTGGAATAAGTAGGAATGTATAATGGGATTCTTTGAATAAATGTACGTCTCATCTGACTCGGTAACCGCCTGTTTGACAGTGCTTTCCATGTTTATCTATGCCATTGATCTTGCATAGCATTCGGAGACGACTGTGGGACAGAGGGAGGGACACATGAGAGCCCTACTGTGTGCTCGAGTCGTGACGCATGCAAGCTCTGGGCCTGCCCAGCACGTGGGCGTGAGCTGGAATGAACGGATATCGCAACGTCCGTATTGAGCAGGAAGAGCAATCCGAAGTTCGCGGAGACGTGCTCCAACTGACATTTACAAAAGTCCCTGCCTGGGATGTTTGCAGTTGTTGCCACCCCCCCCCCCCCCATCCCGTTTTTAATCATGCCATACATTGCAATTAGTGGCTGAGGCATAAGGGATGGTGATAGAGCTGGCAGCAAATCCGAGAGTCATCGTCCAGATTGCTCAGTGTTTTTTCTTCTTCTTAGATGAGGCTGCCCACAGAACTTTTGCTCTTTCACCTTTTCCTGCTGCAGACCCATCTCAGACATTAGTCTGTCCTGTATATAATCGATGTGCATTGGCTGTGTTTGCATATATATAAGGGCAGGTCCCTTCAGTGCCTTGAGTGTGATTTCCTCTGACCTGACATGCAGCTGAAGGTGAAATTGGCAGGATGTGGTTTGAGCCTCCTGCGGGAAATCAATTGCAAATTGGAATATATTTTCAAATATCGTGCCAATGTTTTTGTAACGTATATGAGAATATAGCAGGTAAATAGTCTATCAGTGGGAATAATTAAAGGGTTCCTCATCAGGAACATCAGGAAAATGCATCAGGAAAATGCAGTGTAAATATGAAAAAAATCGAATGTGTTGATAGTTGAAGTTGGTTGTGATGCTCCAAGTACGTCGTGTTTTGAGGTGATACCTCAGGCTGGAGCATTTGGTCAATAATGCCCTGTCCACAGTGTCAGCCAGCTTAAGTGGAGGTTACAGGTAACAGTAAGCCTGATTAGCCTCCATGTTATCTGCTGACAAGCCCCTTGTCACCAGCTGTCTCCAGAGGAGCTGTATCAGCCAGGCCACATTCATCAGTCTACATGGTGCGAGTGTGAGCCAGACGTTCACTGGAATACAGCACACCAGTACACCACAGGAATGCTAATGACACTCATCATCATCGAATAGCAATGCTTAAAGAAATGAGCCGTTTCTGAAAACAGCTTAAACTGTTATTAGTAATGGAGTTACGAAACGGAAATTATTTTCAACAACTTGTGAAATACTAAAATTACAGTGATATAAGAAGATTATTAAGTCCATTTATGGATTTTTATTTTTCATGTGTGTGTATACATTTTTTATCTTTGTCTACTATTATTTTTACACACAATTTTTAATGATAAATACTGTGAACGTTCCATATGTTCTTTAGTAGAGGTGAGATTTATTGTGCGATTATTAGGATTCAGTGTCTTACGGAGACAGTGTATCATTCAGCAGTTTTAAATTAAACCCATGACATCTGCACATTTCATGTTTATCTGATAGTGCAGGGCATTGTATATATTACATATAACTATCTTCAACTCATGCTTTTATAATGAATTTGACATAATGCTGTGTTAGAGAAAAGGTAATTTAGTGTGGAAGAAAAATTCAGTTACAACCATGCTTACCTAGCTGCACGCTGGATGAAAAGTTTCTGGGTTGGTGACACAGCAAGCTGTTTTACACGACTGTGTGCATTATTGTGTTTGCCTGATCTGGTATCAACAAGTTCCCCTGTAGCACATTGCACCCTCCTAGATGGAGTTCATTTGTGGAAATGCTTGAAATGGAAAATTCACCATGTCGCGTAGAGAGGCTTTGCATCGCTTGCATGCCAGTTCCCTTCCCGACTTTCTGTTTATGTCAAATTAGAACCAGTGCGTGTTCTCCGTCTTTGCTTATCATCTGTCTTGGTTAAATCCTCGCTGGTGTTTTCGTGGCCGTCATGTTTATGACATAAATCTGGCCTTGGGTCTTTCTGATGTGGCATGGCAGCGCTTCTCTGTAAGGGGGGGGTGGGGGGGGGGCGTTCGCTGAACGCAGTCCGAGGGGAAATGAATGATTGTCTGTTTGCAGTAAATGGGCACATTTAAGACCGCACAGAGGAAGCTGTTGTTTTGTCCAGAGGGAGGTTCGCTGGTCTCATTGATGGAGATCTGACAGGACACCGTGTGTCCGGCTCATTCCGTCTCGGAGAAATCTTGTAACTGTCGTCGAATCGCGTGACGCCATTAGAGGCTAAGTTCCTGAGACATATTTGTCTAATAACCTTTGAGGAATCTTCTGGGGTGGAGGCTTCAGTGCGCTGGAAGGGTGGGTGTCTGGGAACTTTCAGTGCCATGAATAAGGAGAGGCCATTGCACCATGCGTCGTGCTGTGTGCAAGTCTCAACACATCACTGCCACTGTAAAATTAAAAAAGTCAAATGGGAGTGTTCAGTTACAGCTGTAAAGTTAGTTTAACTCAAATATATTTGCTGGTGGTCTTCGCACTTGTGTGTGTATCTGCTGCGTCTTTAACCGTTATTATTCCTGGGTGTCAAGAATTTATCCTTCACTGGTAAAAACCATCCCTACCAAAGCCATAGCACAGCCAATGTAAAACCATTCCCGCAATACCCAAAACCAATTTGCAGCTGTAATTTCTCCATCTCTCATATGGGAAATTCGCACAGCTTTGTATTTGTGAATACTGCCATAACGGGCATAAAATCATCTTGGCTGATTTGCGTAGATATCCGAGCTCCTAAAGGAAATGCTCAATTTCTTCCTTATTCAGCCAAGGACCTGCCCCTCCTTTACAAGCGAAAGCTTTCCCACACGTGCCTCAGCAACTGGAGCACCGCTCACCGTTATCATATCAAAGGAGTGAAAGGCCTCAGGTTATTAAGTCAAATAATATTTTGACACTCCCACAGTTCTGAGCTTGTGCACTGAGTCACTGCAGTGGTAGATTATTTTCCAATCTAGACTCATTTTCCCTCCCTTTGTGCAGGCTTGGGTCATATGCTGTGCTAACCAGCCTGCTCTGGGAAAATGTTTGTCCAGGCTAAATGCTATAGTATCAACCCCGCTAGCTGGGTTTTTTTTTTTTTTTTTGATTCCAAGGCTTTTAGTGCAATATCATATTAGGGGGTTAGTCTTATTTGTGTAGTCAGTATCTGTGAACTCGTATTCATTGTTTTGAGGGTTAGCCAGGTTTGCTCTCTCAGGTTAATCCTTATCTACTAGTTATAGCTCACTGAGCACAAAAAATCTTTTAAAAAATATTTAACACTTATGTGTCACTTCCACGGAAAGGTGAAGTATTATTGGAGTCGATTACAGTTACGTCATGCGCACACGTTCTACCCCTGCAGACAAATTGGCTACAAAGTGTTGTTTTTTTCAGTAATTACTTTCAAATGTGCCAAGGTGTAAGTTTTGAAACGGCAGTTGGGGTAATGGCATAAATCTTTTTTGCCGAAGCACTGCTTGTTCTAACACCTTAAAATGAGGTAATTATATCTGCAGATCTGTCATGGAGAAACCCACTGGGAGCAAATGACGTTTGGTAGGTTTAATATAGTGGTGTTTTTCTGAAGGTCCTGGCTAAATATATGCCAAATATGACTGCCAGTCTGGGGTAAGTCATGCACCGTGAGCGTCAGGAATGCAGCATGGCTGCCTGTCTCCCCACAGCCAACGGGACTACTGGCATCCTAACCGAATATTTCTGTTTATGCCCAATCTGGGGGCAGGGGATGGAAGTGATTGTCTTCCTGCCCAATCTACCCAGCCAGGAACAATTAAAGCATTTATGCAGATTGCAGTTTTTTTTATGTATCAAGCTCAGTGTTGTGAAGGATGAAGCGGTTTTCCAGTGAAATGAAACGCTCCCTCACATCCATGCCGATTGCGCCACGCGGAGCCGTTGGTTTTGTTTTGCAGGCGGTCAGGCAACATTAGCTGCGTGAGTTTCCCCCTCGGAGAGATCTGCAGGAAGAATCGCCCAGCCAGATTGTTCTCTGGAAGTATTTAATGGACTCTGATTGAGCTTGCATTGCCGTTTGATAGGGATTATCTTTTAATCACATCTACGGCCATCTGCGCAGAAGCATAAATGCAGGTGATGGTTCACTACTCACATTCTACCATAGATATCTACAGTATAACCCTGAAAGGCTGATGTAGCTGCGTGCTTGTCATATAAGATATATGTATATACAAGATACATAAGATATGTCAGCTTTGCTGACAATTTTCAAAACTGAGTTACAGTAACTGTGTAATATGTGTATGCATTGATGTTGACATGCAAGTCACTCAGCACCATTCTTCTTGTTAACTTCTTGGGTACTGTGGATGGGCAGAAATTAGTTTTCGTTAAAGCAAACCAGAGATTTTTTAAAACCCTGTTTTACATTACCGCCAGATGTTTTCATCTATAATTTATGTATAAAAATTCACAAGCTAGGATTTTCTGTAAATTGCAATTAGTCCTCCTTTTAGTAGAAACAAACCCTGGAGCGTTGTAGTGCTAAGCTGAACCAGATTTCGTCCATGTCAGGTTGTTTTGTGAACACGGCATTAGACTCTTTGATTAACCCAGCCCACGGAAACGCCCTCAATAACCACAGGGCAGCACCATCAGGGTGGCAACAAAGGGTTTCTGCCCTGGTTCTTGGAGCTTTTGCACCAGTGGTTGCCGAAAATTCCAAGTACATTTTTTCTTTGACCCACTTCTTGTTAAAAATGTAGCCTGACATACATTCAGATATGGAACCAAAATGTTTTTAACAAAACAACTGCATGCGCACTGTAAGCAGTGTAGGGAAGTGTGAAAGTGTTAAAAGAAATTTTACATGGAAATTGTGATGGATCTCGGCCCCATTCATGACCCACTGGCAGGTCCTGTTCCACAGTATGCAAATCCCCTCCCTCATACTGCCAGTGAAATGCAGTGAAACGGAAGAATTACTCACCACTATCTGGCGACCATTTTCTAGTCTTTCAATGAATGTTCATTGCGGATAATATGTGTTCACTGTGAAAGGTTTTTTTTATCTAATTTAACCTGCCTCTTTACACATGTCACTCTGACTGGTGTATTAAATGTAAGCTAAGCAAATGGCAGTGTCCAAAGATCTGTGTTGAGAATAGGAAACCTGAAAACAAGCATAATAACCCTCTTTATGCACCCTTCTCCCGTTCTCTCTTTCCCCCCAGACCAAGGCTGACGGTCAAATGCTCCTGTCCGAGGTGTTTAAAAGATGCAACCTCATCGAGAGCGACTACTTTGGCCTGGAGTTCATGACCATGAAGATGAACTGGGTATGTTTCCGGCCGTCAAAGACCGGGCGGGTTAACTGCCAGATGAAACTGAACAGGTCCCCTTTGGAATTGAAATGACTTCCGCTGCGATTTTGGAAAAAAAAAAAAAATTTATGTGACACAGCTTGATAACCTTTGAACACAGCCTTTTAGCTCTAAAGCACCATCAGGTAACAGCGAAAAGACTTGGCAGGCAACTGTTGCCTATGCAGGGATATTAGTCTATGAACTTACGAGTTTGCTTGTGCAGTGGGAATATTATGTAGCTTCCTGTGCCGTTTCTTCTCAAAGCAGAAACCGCTACTGCCTCATAGATAAACTGAGTAATCTACATTTATTTTGTTGTCTTATACCATTGTTAAACATTTTACTGTACTTCAGACAAAGCTTTCCTTCTCCCTAGTGGAACGTAGCTGTTCTGGTCCAGACAAAGCATGTCTGGTTCAGAAAGCTTTAGTGAAGACTCAAAAACCTGGTGTGACTAAAATAACAAGTATCAAGCAGACTGAAAAAAAACTCTGGGATAAAAGGGAGAAACAGAAGATATACGGATGTGAATTGCAGACTGATGTATAGCATTTACAGTGGGGAATTCCACGAAGGCCGCTTCAGGCCAAAAAAAGGCTTAGAGGTCCGAGAGAAGCTTATTTTCTGGACTGCTAGCAGTACGCTTTGGCCAGACATCAGGGGCTTTCAAGCACCACCCGCATGATATGAAAAACGTTCCGATAGAACAGATGCATAGATAGATGCAGCCCTCCCCTCCTTTTCCCATATCCTCTTGCTAAGCCTGTGAGCGGTTTGGTATAAATTGTTCAGGAGCGTATTCACAATGTAAAGGTTTACTAAGTTCACAAAGACCACCTCACCACAAATAAGGGCACTGGTATGTTTCTGTGTGTGAAGCCAAAGTGTGTGCACTGTTTCCTGGTTAAGCAAATTGGGAAGTTCGGTGAGACGCTCCGTGCGTGGCCTTGTTGGTTCGGGCTGGGTCTGAGGGGAGGTTCAGAGCCTCTGTGACGAGAGGTGCATTCCTCACTCAACCAGACCCAGATGTGGGGAGGAAGAAGGGCCTCCACCGTGCAGCCCCGCAGCTCGGCCTGCCGCTAACCCTCCCTCCCCTCCCGCTGTGTCACTGTCCGGCCTACGCAGCCATCAGGCCCACAGCCAGCTCCTCCTCCACCTCCTCCTCTTCCTCAACATCAATCGCAAACAATCGACACATCCAGCCCCTCTCCTCCTGCTCTTCCTCCTCATCCGCCTTGATGTAATTTTCATAGTGCTGACACATCCCTCCCCATCTCCTCCTCGTCCTCCTGGTCCTCACCATGAGTCGCATACCGTTGACACATCTAGCCCCTCTTCTCCTCTTCCCCCTCCTTCTCCTCCTCACTGTCATTTACATACTGTTGACGCATGCTACCCCCCTTCCTCTCCTCCTCCTCGGTGTCATTCATACTGTCACCTCTCCCTTTTAGGCCACATATTCCGAACCAGGCCCTGCTGCCCTCTTTCACAGCAGCATCATTGTTTGCAGTTAAAGCCCTTGGCACGAGCCGTGGAGGCAGACTTCCTGCACAGTGTTCGGTTGTTGTCCTCATTGTGACCTGAGCTTTTCACTAGAGCGGCGCATTCAAGCGCATCACGGACAGGCAGGCAGCATCAACAACGCACTCATTTTTCTATACAGACTATGAGATTAAGTTCATACTGGCGAATTCATGTCACAGTGCTCTTGTCTTTTCAGGCTTGGCTGGAACCAATGAAGCTCATTGTGAAACAAGTGAGAAGTAAGTGAAGGGCAAGTTTTTTCCTTTTCTTCCCACACTCCTTCCTTTTTTCCACATTTCTTTTATTACTGCTGTCTTGTAAGACTGTGCTGGATGTGTTGTAAAGTTGTGTGCATTTGCCGCAGGGCCCCCGAACACAACCTTCAGGTTGTCAGTCAAGTTCTTTCCCCCCGACCCTGGCCAACTGCAGGAGGAGAACACCAGGTCGGCCGTACCCTGATTTAATTAAACTTCAGACGTTCGTAGCATTTCATATTGATGTACACGGAGATGTATTGATTCCAGATTGCACTTCCATACATTTATTCTTTTTGCCGTTGTAATAACAGATCCTTGTTTTTGTGCTTGTACATTGATCTGTGGCGTTCCTGCAGGTACCTGTTTGCCCTGCAGGTGAAGAGAGACCTTATCGAGGGCAGGTTGATCTGCTCGGACAGCACTGCGGCCCTCGTCGCCTCTCACCTGGTACAGTGTGAGTACCTTCCCCTGCTGGATGCATGCATCGGGACTGTCCTCCAGTGTTTGATGGACGGTTGAGGGTATTAAAGCTCTTTAGCACATTCCTGTCACTGTGTGTCACTGCTATCATTGAAGCATCTACCCATTATTAAAAAGTGGGGGGAAAAAAGCTCTACAAGACATGGAATCTTCTGCGACTGTAGGTTTATATGTATGTCGGAAGGTTGACTGCAAATTATAAAGTAATATCGGTGGAGTGTGAAGTCAGAGTAAAACGACGGCTGTGGTATCGGGTACCTAATAACTGATTTTTTCACAATGCTTTTGTTGCCCTTCCTTCGCCCCGACAGCGGAGATAGGTGATTATGACGACATGGCGGACAGGGAGTTCCTGAAGATGAACAAGGTGCTGCCAAACCAGGAGGCACTCCAGGACAAGATCATGGAGCTCCATCGCAGGCATCTGTGAGTCACAGTCCCAGGCAGTTTTGAACAGAGAAGTCTGGAAGATGCTTTATGCTTGCTGGAATCATGTATTGTCAGGGTAGTACTGGTCCCGGAGATTCTCTGTCCAGCAGGATTTCCAATTTCTCTTGAAATGACATAGTTCGACCTGGATGTAATGATTAATACACCTCAGCTAAACAAACAAAGAGTGGAAAAGTAGCCTGGGCTTCTGTGCTAGTGGATCATTGCCTGCTCCTAATGAATCATTTCTGTCTACATAAGCTGACCCTGGATCAGCTGTAGCTTTTTCATGTTATGGCTTTGGTAAAGCTTGTTGAGGATAGAAAGTACTTGGAACCACTGAGGAACCCTTTGCCAAGTCCTTACAAACATCACTTAAAGCCTGAAGTCATATAGCACTGTATTTCCCAAGAGCCGTGTTTATTTTTGGCACATTGGCTGACATAATGGAAGATTAAGATGGCCGTCTCTCTTTAAAAGTACAGTTAATCAGAAACTTTTGGAAAAGCCGACACACGGTACAAGATGGCGGCATCACAGTCTTTCCATAGCTAATGTACAGTCTGGCCTGAGAATGTAGAAGAGCTGAAAGTGGAGCATAAAACCACTAATGCGGACAGCAGGGAGGGCTAGGCACAGCTGGGTTATGTTTGCCTTCTCTGCAGAACTCATCATTGGCGGAGTCCCCAATAAAGTTATTCCTTTGTTGAACCTGGGGGTTGTGAGAAATTTCAAAAAAATTAGTTCTGATATCAGTAAAAGTAATAATAAAAAAAATACTGTAGATTGTATGCTTGAACATGAACATCCACATTCTGCAGTGACCTGGAAATGTCTGACCATGGTCTGCATTTCTGAGCGGTGGTTTTTGATTTAATGCTATAACTGTGTAGAAGAATTTTCCACTGGCTGGTGCTCTTCTAAGAACAAGATATGTGGTATTCATAGATGCTGCTGAGTTGTACATGCAAGCTACATTCTGAGCCATTGTTGACGGTTTGTTTCATGAGACAAGAGCCGTATAGATAAGGCTTTGCTCTTTCAGGGGAGGACTTTGAAAATCACGCACCATCCCACCATCCGTACTGGTCTTAATTTAGTGTGCCTAAGGTGGTGACGCCACCGGAGTTCAAAGATCTCTGATAAGGTCATTTTGTGGGATATTGTTCTGGAAAATGCAAGTGGCACACCTATTCTTAGATATCTAGGTAGACACGCAAAGTCCAACTAGTTACACACACAAACTCCCGGACTTGCACATGCAAGTGTAATCCCTGGGTCTGTTTTAATAACCCTGTGGATAATTTCTTCAGGTGCCGTCCCCTCCAAATTCCTGTCCTGGTCGCTTACTCCTCAGCAGGGTTGTCTCATCGGTCCCCGCGATGCAGTCGTGGGTTTGGCCTGTTCGGAAACATGCTTTAATCCCTCCTAGCCAATGACGAGTTCACGCTGGGTTCCCAGCTCGCTGCCTAATCCCCTGCAGCTCGGTGCTGTTTTATTAGCCATACGGTCAGCAGGACCCGGGAGGGCCATAAGGAGATTTCTCCGCTTAAGGGATGAGCAAAATTAGAATGCGTTGATGATCTGGCGTGCAGCCAGGCTACCATGATTAGTTTTTCCCTGGAGGAAAACATTTGGAGGGCTTGATGGCGTTCTTTCTCTCACATGATGTCACATGATGGCATCCTATAATCGTACACTGAAGATATTTCAAGGTGGGGGGATGTGAGGGGTTGGGAGAAGGGAGATGATTCTCTCTAGATTCCACTCTGGGTTAAAGGGAACATGGTAAAAACAGGGCCTGTTTGCTCAGGTTATCACTGACATTAAACACTTATATATTTTCATTGGTTTAATCTCATATGTAAGAAGAGTAAAGGTGTCTTTTTGGATTTCAGGTGACTCGTGTCCATTCATGAATTAATTAAAGTTCAAGGTCCACGCTTGATCCTATTCTTTTTTCTCTGTCCCAACACAGGGGCCAGACTCCGGCCGAGTCAGACTTCCAGGTGCTGGAGATCGCTCGTAAACTGGAGATGTACGGGGTACGGTTCCACCCGGCAGCTGACCGCGAGGGAACCAAGATCAACCTGAGCGTGGCTCACATGGGCCTGCAGGTGTTCCAGGTGAGCGCGACACCTGCCTCGTGCCTCTGGTCACACAGGACGGTGTGAAAGTTGGGATCTCTGTCCTCACCGTGTCCCCTCTGTGCTCTTTACTCAGGGGAATACCAAAATAAACACGTTCAACTGGTCCAAGATCCGCAAGCTGAGCTTCAAGAGGAAAAAGTTCCTCATCAAGCTCCACCTGGATGCTCACGTGGGTGTTGCCAGGCCGCCCTTGCTGGCAGGGTGTCCTTAAAAATCAGTGCAAAATGCCAGTGTAATGGAGTGATATAGACAATGAGGCCCCTGTTTGTGTTTCAGGGTCCCCACCAGGACACACTGGAGTTCCGGATGCCCAACCGGGACCAGTGCAAGATGTTCTGGAAGAACTGTGTGGAGTACCACTCATTCTTCCGCCTATTTGACCAGCCACAGCCCAAATCCAAAGCCATCCTCTTCAGTAGAGGCTCCTCATTTAGATACAGGTACCACACAGCAGTCGAACATATGGTACCGTTTCACAGTTGATTATGAGGTACCGTTCACATTGTTCTCAAACAGGTGATGCATGTAACCTACAGTAGTCCTACCCCTTAGATCCTCAGACATATTTGATAACCGGTTGGAGAGAGGTTTTCTCACAGTTACTCTGTGTGTGAGGTCATATCTCTGTGGGTTTCAGTGGGAGGACTCAAAAGCAGCTGGTGGACTTTGTGAGAGACAATGGATCCCGGAGGACACCCTACCAGAGGTGAGCAGGCACCTGCCAAGTTCACACATCGCACTGTAGTGAGCACAAAACAGGCGCGTTTGACTGCCGTGGGAAATACCTGTGCATTTGCGTGAGCTTTCTGACTCTCTCCGTTCGGCAGGAGGAACAGCAGGATCCACATGTCCTCTCGCTCCCTGATGACTGACGTGCCAAAGAAGGTCGGTAGAACTCATCGGAAGACTTCTCGCTTTTTATTGCTTTGACTGAACTGTCCCCTCGGCATGGCACCCCTGACGCACGTCTCCTTCTCCCTCCTTTCAGAACCTGTCGTTCAGCGAGAGCCTCAGGGTCGGGGCCTCCCCTTCCTCGGTCAACTTCTCCTTCCACTCCTTGCACGCCTCCAGTGCCCCGCCCCGGATGGAGCCCCCGAACCAGCCCACCCATCAGCAGCTGCCAGCCCGCCCACCCAGCCCCCCAAAGGAGGACCCCATCAAGGCCGCCCCCCCACCTCACTACGCCTTTCAAGGTGCCACTTGTAACCGGGCGGCAGGAGACTGCAGCCCCCCGTTTGTGTGTGTAGAGAGTAGCGCTTCCAACCCACGACCCTCCCAAAATGGCAGTGACGATGCAGGGCAGGAGGGGAGGGGCGGGAGGGCTGGCGTAGGGGGAGGGGAGCGGAAAGGATCTTTCACCGCCGAGATTTTTGAGGCGGAGCTCCTCAGAGCTAGAAAGGGGCCCCCCTTCCCCATAGCAAACCCGCATCTGCAGGTCACCGAGGAGTTCATAGATGACGACCCAGCTGAAATCTCCTTCTTCGGTGGTGGCGTGGAGGCGTATAGCTACGGGTTCGAGGGAGCAGAGAAGGAGCTCGAATTTGGTTATGGGGAGGGCAGCCTCGGCAACCCCGGGCCCTACGACGGCCTGGGGCTGGGAGAACTGAACGGCGACCCCGCCCCCTACCCCGAGGGAGGGCTGGGCCGCTCGGAGACCAGCTCGCTGGTGAACAACCGGTCCGATTGCAGCTCGCTGGACAACCTGCCGCTCAGCTCCGCGGCCGACTCGCTCTCGCTGGGCTTCAGCGGGCCCGACCTGGCCTCGCTCCGGCTGCCCGGCTCCGACAACCCGTCGGAGGCCAGCTCCATGGTCAACTTCCCGGCGTACTCCGTGCGGTCGGAGGCCAGCTCGGCCATGCAGTTCAGCGACCTGGTGGAGCAGCTGGAGCAGCTCAGCTACCCCCCCACGGCCACCGAGGGCTCCGGCGCGGGCAGCTCCGACTCCGACTCGGACTGGGGCTCGGACGGCGGCCTGCCTCCCGACCAGAACCTTTTCTACAATAACCCCCTGGTTGGCGGGCCCAACATGGAGGGCTTCCTCCTCGAGTGCCACAATCTGCGCTCTATGGCACTGGGTGACCAGCCTGAGATCAACCACATCAAAATGTAGAGTGCATTACCGCACCCACACCACACTCCACACTCCCTCCCGCTCCTCCTGAGGCAGTAGTCATATCTGCCAAGGGACACAGGGCATTTCTCCACACACCACACAAGACAGAGCACTGCAATATCAATTCACTGTCAAATCACGATCTTATATTCATTAGACAGGTTCGCAATTAGCACTACTTGGCTCTTGTATAATTCAAACTATTGATACTATTGCTATTGATACAAACTATTGATTTTTTTTAACCGCTACATTTATTAGACTGGGCTGCACGATTGTTCCCCTCCCTTCACTCTGCTTTGGATTTGCCCTTGTCATTAGCCTGTTCTTGCAGACATTTGACTTTTTTTTGTTGGTGCTGTGGTTGCCTGTGGTTACGAGCCCTGTGCTGACGGGGCTCCCAGAATGTTGTTCCCAGAATGCAGGGACAGGAAGATCTCGCTGTGCCTCATTATAATAGGAGTGCCCGATCCAGGTAATCTGCCTCGGTTCTGCATTGCCCAGTTGAAAAGGTTATGCGGGGCTCAAATGCTATTATGGAGGGTTGGTTCTACATGGGCCTTTTTTTAAATTAAATTTACCTACAGATTAGCATTAGGTTTGCTCTTTTGTAATATCGAGGTCCTGTGTTTCGTCACATTATTACTCCGTCACAACTCGTCACTTTTTACTCTTGGACATCGTTGAAATCTGTTGTGTTGAGATCAGTTAGGTTTATAAGGGAGTGGTAGCTGCCATGCTCCTGTATATCATATTAGAGATAATCGCCAAATGCCTTATTTTATTGGAAGGAAAGTGTTTTTTGTGTGACAACTGATTGTCAGACAGTAGTTCTATTGCATACTTAAGAATGTATTTTTTATTGTCGTGAAATTTAATTTTCCTGCAATATTTTTATATATCTGAAGTGCCAACCTTGTTGTCTTAAATCAGTGTGCCATCATTGTCCTCAGTCTGAAAGCTGGTAAGTCCCAGTTATATGCCATGTTTATTTTCCCCTGACTATTACCCAATGGAAAACAAGTCAACAGATACTATATAGCTGTTTTGTGACTCAGTAAGCAATTCATATGTCTTTAATGCAGTATACTTAACAGTGCAAGCTCATTGTGCGCTCTGAGAGAAGAATCCTTGATTATATATAGTTGTCTCTGAAGACGTTTACATGAAAAACATGATTCACAGTGAGGAGCAGGATCTCCTTGCTTGACTACACCCTAACCTCAGAACGATCCTTTGAATGGGATTTTTGAACAGCTCAGGGCATCTGTTAAAATAAACATGGCCTATACTAAGTCCTCAGATGATCTTACCTATAGTGGAAAGCAGTTTCAGCCAAAGATTTTGGTGCTGTTTAAGTCAACTTCAAAACTTTCCTCCTACCACTAATTGGGTTTTGGTGAAACAGTGCCATCTGCTGATTATTGAGGAAAAGAATGAATATCCTCCTCAATACTGTATTAAACAGCTCTGACGATACATTAACTTTGTAACTGTAATAAACTGAGTCAACAGTGAACATAGATAAATGGTGGGAATTCACTCAATGAATGCAGAAGTATTTCTATATCTTTTCTGGATATGATGTGGAACAGGAAAGGCAGAAGAAAAGGACCCTGCTTTTACATGAGCTGGCTTTTGTGTCTTCATGGTATTGGCAGTTTTCAGACAACAAAAGTGAAAGGAATGTTGTTGCTCATTAATCTCATTTCAGAAACCACTAGCTAAATATGCACTTAAAGTTGGTGCAATAAGGCATCTAAAAGACATGAGCTTTACAATTCACAGTTCCTTTACATGTAGTTAGAAAGATGTTTTATTCAAGGAAAAGCAAGCGCTTATGAATAAATTAAAAAGGCTGTCATCTTTGTAAGTTTTCACGGAGAACATTGGCTGTTAAGGACAGTGAGGTTTCTGGCCATGAACAATGCCAAAGGCCAAACCTTTTTTTTACATGTTTAAACTTTACTGTGAAAATTCACACTTTTGTTAAGCTGTTGGGATTTTAAAAAGAATTTGACAGCAAATCAGTAGCTATAATTTAATTTCAAAATGATTTAACAGCACTGTCAGGTAATAATTTGCCTGCATAATGAAGTGATTTTTCTATGTTGTGAGAAGGGCAGTGTTCATACATTTGGTTCCTCTTCTGTGTGTTAGAAGCTGTTTTTTTTTTTTTTAGCACTTATGGCAAAAAAAGAAAAAACACAGCTGCATCAGTGTGAAACTGCACTCGGGTTAGTTGTTATAAAATGGTTTTATCACAGTTACAGTGAGTTGTTTGCCTATTAATAGGAGCTTAGTCAGCAAAATTTCTTTCCTTCTGAATGTTGGAACTGCGCTGGTTTTAAAGTTTCTACTCTGAACCTGGCTGTCATATTTTGCTGGTGCACAAATCAGTCGGTGATATGGCCCGTAGCATTGAAGCTTGGTCTTTTCCATGGCGTTGTTGAACTTGTGATATTACCTTATTTTTACCTCTGGTTCCTACCATAACTTTGCGTCAGCAGCAGTGATTTTTGTGTCAAGTTCAGCCGCAAAAAAAAGAGAGGTCTGTGTCAGTCGGGCGCGACCGCTACGCTCACAGTCCCTCGCCAACCAGCCGCGCGCACGCGTGATGCCAGACGAGGCACACCTGACGCACAGTTAGGAAAAGCCAGGCTAACCGCTACTCCTCCGCGTGGTGTTCACGTGTGTGTGTGTGAATTTGGGCGCGGCAGCTCAGAGTGCCCCCGCAGGTTTCGGTCACGCCTGTTCTCTAGCGCTCGCTTGGGACTGGCACACGCAAGGCTGTGCAGCGTTTCGCCTGCTGGTACATTGGCGAATGTCCTCTCGTATTTTTGGGGGTTTTTTTGCCTGCTCTGAGCTGTCCTTGTAGCAGTACATATCCCTTGGCATGTTAATTTTCATTGCCTGTAACTATATATTCACCAGGACTGTATTCACGTATAGGCCTATATATTTTTCGGACATTTTTATAAGGATTTTTTCAGAGTAAACTTTACATATATTTGCTGAAGTCCTTGATTCTTTTTTTTTTATTATTTGAATGTAATATGTGGAAAGTATTTACAGTAGGTATATACAGATGGATGATTATTTGCCCTGACAAGAATGAAGAAAGGTTTTTTTTTTAGATTTGAGAAATGGAGTTCAGTTTAAAACCTCTATGAAGTAGCTGCCATTCTCGTTGTCATTTTGAGAAGGTGAAACCCTGCTTAGGGCAAGTGTGAGCTTCGGACCCTCTCTACTGTCGCGAGCGAGGAGCGGCCCATAGCTCCTCCGCTCCCCCCCCCCCCCTCCCTCCAGACTGCAGTCTCTGAGCCACTCAGTCCCTGGTGTCTCTGGGGAAGCACAACTCTGTGCCCACCTGTCAGTACCCCCCCCCCCACCCCCCCTCCGCGGTGCCACATACACCAGTGCAGAGCCTCTGTCTGTCACGGGACATTCGAAACGTGATCTTCCATGCCAGATTTGTGGCATGTACAGTAAGCTGTAGTGCTCAACTACGAGTAAACTGTCAATTCTGTGTCACAAAAGCGCGTCACTCTGGTTTCCTGACACATGCAAAGGAGTAAACGTGCAGCTGATGCTCACGCGGGGTGCTAACTAGCCACAAACTGAAGGGCTGATTTCAGCATTCACCACTAGATAAAAGGTAAGAAAAGTTGGATCTGCAAGCACCAGAAATTTTTTTTCTAAATTCATGTACTTTCTCACACTTTTTCCCCACTTGTCCGCTCGGAATCAAAAGAAAGAAAGTAAGAAAAAAAAGACCTGTCTCTCAAGAACAGTCCCCACTAAGGGACAAATTAGGTCAACTGTATTTTCACTGTAATTCCCCCCATCAGCATCAGTCTGTTTGATCTTAGCACAATTCAGCAGCAATTTATATAATGTGATTGGTAATCATATACAATATGTTGTACAATAATTGTGGTACTCTTTGATATCAGGGTTCTTTCACTGGCATCTGCATTGTGTTTCCCATCCCATACTACTTGTGTGTATTTTAAGTGCCTTGTAGATGCCAAGGACAAAGCAAGGTGATCAAGCACTGTTAAATGGAAATGAGGAGACAGCTCTCTGCATTGATTCTTGATTTACAAATAACCGCCTAGCAGATTTGCACCAGCACCCTTCCTTATCATTTTGGCCACCTTGCTTCACACAGGCTTTTTCAAGCATTTGAAAAGTTTCCACTGAAGCCCTGGAGTGGATTGCTGCTCCCAGTCTAGTTGTGCTCAAATTTCATTGTGCTGGACAGTGAAGGTCTGCAACCCAGGAGATCACTAAAAGCAAACAGGTTTTTGGCATGAGTCAGTTGTACCCCTTTGTCTAATTCTGAGATGTTCTTAATGGAAAAATTCACCCAAAAATGTGGTGGTATTTATATTGTCTGTCGACAATAATAAAAGTGTTCAGAACATGATAGGTGTAACGTAGTTGGAATATTCCTGATGGTGAAGAACTCTAAAAAGCCTTTTAAAATGCCTTTTCTCTTAAATTTGGATCTTCCTGTGATGTTCATGCTGCAACGCTCATCGCTTGTCGATTTGAGTGCGTGCTGACAAGCATGTGCTTTCCTCCGAAGCATGTGATGTCAAATGCCACTTCTTATAAACCCACAGTTCGCAAGTCGGGCTCGCACAGGCACGAGTTGGAGGAAGACATTTCATGTGCAGCGCAACAGATAACTTGAGGGCCCCCGGGGAGGGGGCAGTGAAGTACTGTCATCCTGGGAGATGCTAGAGCCAATTTAGCGTCTTCCTGTGGGTCTGCCAGCCACATTCAGCACTGCCACAGTCCAGATTCGATGATAGACTATGGGACCCGTCCACGCACTAAAACGGTGCTTTAACAGGATGAGCCACCCAGTAGCCCAGAAACCTGTTTAATATAAAAAATATAAGTTAATTTGCATTCATGCTATTGGCAACTTGTCATCTTTGTGATTACAAAATCAGTTGTACATTATGTGCTGATACTTGTCCCTTGCCAGTCGAGCAAGTTGGCGTGTCAATGCAATGATCAACTCTTTAAAACTTTATCTTGCATTGTATTACCATTCTACAATGCTCAATACGATGCAAGATAAAGTTGCTGGGCTACTGGGTGTTTGTTTTATTTCAAGCTTATGAAAATGAATCCGCTCATATTGGTATATATTACTACCACAATAAACATAAGTAACAGTATATGTATTGAGCATAATGGGGTGAATTTTTTCTTTGTGAAGTCCTGTTAAGTTATATGAATGAACCTCTACTCCGCCACTGTTTGCGGATAAAACAATGTCATCGCCTCTTCCATGGAGAGCAGGTGGACAGTTTCAACATCACAATTGACTTATTTCATCTCTGTAATGCAGTTATGCATTAGGACAGCCTTGATCAGGTGATGACCATAGCTCTTTGTATAACTGACTAATAGCCAAAGGCTTGACTGGGTACGTGATAGTGTGGTTCACCATTTCACCTTGCATGCAATCTTCAGGCAACAAATGTAGAGAATTAAGCCTTAACAGTACAACTGATCACCTTGATGTTGATTATGCAGTGCTTTTAGATCTACCTTGCTTTCTTCTTGCCATCTGTTTAGTTTGCCCTATTACCAGTATGCCTTGTTATTGTTGAGACCACAGCAATCAGCTTCTCCGGGGTCTGCAGAATTGCAATGGGTAATTCAAATTAAAGAATCAAATGCTAAATTAGTTTTAAAAACAATATATTGTATGGTTACTGGTGTAAAAGAAAAGTGTACGTATGAGTGTATTTTGTTTCTTTAAAAAAAATAAAATAATCATTTTTGGGTACTGTGGACTTCAGACTTAAGATTCATTTCGGAGCCTTCAAATCTTGAAACAATCTGAGAAGTAGAAATGGGGATGTAAGAATGCCTGCAGCCATTCGATGTAAAATTCACTGACTGGTTCCCCAAATTACCAAATGATTTAATACACAACCTGAATGTTTTAAAACATTTTAAAAAGCCTTTTTGTTACAGAACAAACCACCACTGTAGAGTGAGCTTGTGTGCTGTATCAAAATAAGCTGCAGTTTTTTTTTTGTTTGTTTTAGCTCATTTATTGCTGTATATCTTCAAAGAGGAAACTAGTGCAGAGCTCAGGTGGGTGGAAACAGAGCAAGAGTTGAGATGATGAGAGCACCGATTTGGCCAGACGAGGACCCGGAATGACAGCTGAAAGTGTCTCCTGTGTAGCAGGGACTTAAAGAGCAAAGCCAGACCTTGCCCCCTGATAGTGTGGGAGCTTGTGGAGATCAACTGGAGGAGCAGCACTGTCCCCCCGTGTCTGAAAGACTTGAGACGCAGCCAAGGAGAAGAGCATGACCAGACTTACCCCCTTTACACACGGCCTGGATGGGAGTGGGTGGGGACTAAATATTACTTGGGGACCTTCGGGTCCCAACCTCCTCCAGATATTCCAGATATCATATGGTTTTTCTCATCCGCCTCAAACAGCTAACACTGCAATGTGTATACGTCACTTTTTTTTTTGGACTGTGCATTTAATCACAGGAATTGACAATGAGCTATTCCAAAGCTCTTGGCAGTGACCTTAGGCTTAAACCGCATTTGTTTTATTTGTGGTGAGCTGCATTAAACAAATGAAAAGGCATGCTTTTATGGCCCGGCTGCAGAAAGCCCACAGCACTCTGACGAGCAGTCTGGCGCTGTGAACTCTGGTAATGAGTCATTCGGTGCGATGGTCTTCTGTACAGAGGAGGTTAGCTTAAAAAAAATAATAAATAAATTAAAAAAAATAAAAAACTACCTCAGCAGTAGGGAAGCATTTGACAAACTGTACATCTCCCCCATTCAGAGGGGAACACTGTTGGAGCGATGTAAGCAGGCCCTTTATTACTTCAACATATGCTGGGATTTGGCACATGTCTGGAGCCCTCGCTTGTCCCATGAAGGAAACGGCGGTGCTGGGGGGGGCTCCTCTCCTATCCAATGCCAAATTCCACAGCCCCATTCCTGCTGAGAGCGCTCCGTGTTTGTTCAGGCTCCCAGCCAAAACATTCCCCTCCCGTTCTCCCCAGAAACCGCGCTCTCCACCCTCCTGGCGGAGCGTCCCCCCGCAGGGCGCGGTGGTTAAACTTTAAACCCGCTCTTCTGCAGCCGGGCTGACTGCATTCCTGATAAGCCGCTACCAGGAATCGGTTCCGGGTCACGGAGCCGCCTTTTATTTTGTTGCTCTTCCTTTTTTTTTTTTTTTTTTTTTTTGCTTGTGAGGGTGTTTTTTAAAATTTTTTTATTATTCCTTCGAGAAGCGGGGGAAACAGCTGCGGGATCCCGGCACTGGGCAGGACCTGCGAACGCAGCGTGGAGTGTGCGTTTCGTTTCCCCCCGCGCTCGTCTCCCCTCGCCGGTTAAGAGGCGCATTCGCTGCACTCTTTACCGAGATAAATCTCCCAGACTTCAAAGGCTCGCCCAGTTCAGCTTGTGTAACTTTATCAGCTTTATTAAACAGCACCGG
The DNA here is from genome assembly GCF_018555375.3 of Anguilla rostrata. Lineage (NCBI taxonomy): Eukaryota > Metazoa > Chordata > Actinopteri > Anguilliformes > Anguillidae > Anguilla > Anguilla rostrata. The sequence goes on from NC_057936.1 coordinate 12,426,700, forward strand.
TGATAAATCGCCGGGCTCCTTTCTGAAGGGTTGTGGCTCTGAAAACAAGTCTAGAATGTGAGAACCCTTATTTGTTCCGCTGTACATCCCTCCCCTGTGACCCCTTTTCAAGTCGAGTGAATGCAACGGTGAACATTAAAAACGCTGACAATTTTTTACCATAAGCTTATTTCTGTCGGTGAACTTTGTCAGAAGTTTTGTGTTTGAACCACTCGCCGGGAGGGTTAACCGTATGTGAGTTTCCTCTGGGGTTTGCGGATGTTTGGCTAAATTTCACTTTGTGAATGTTTGAACAGGTTTGCCTGAAACGCATTTCAGAGAGTCACATTTTGGATGTCACTGTGCTTGCTCTCAAAGTCTGGGGAGTAAATGTTAAATCACCTACTCAGAGATATCTGATAGCTTTTTAGTTGCTGTGAACTAACAGAACATTTTTTAAACAAATCTTACCACACAATAACAGACCCAGAGTTAATCCCCTTTGCTCTACATCTGTGGTATTTCAAAAGGCTCGGAGGGATAAGGACAGAGCAGGTCTGACTGGTTTTTGCTGGAAATATTTATTTCCGGGTTATAGCAGACTACTCAAACATGGCAGATTTTAATTCTTTCAGTCTGAGTTTAAGCACAAAGGTGAAACTTTCGCTGATAACAAAAAGATGTAAAAATGTTAACACTATTTTATTGGACATTTCTATGATTATTAATTCAGCTGTGGGATGATCCTTGTGGTACATCGATTATTGAGAATGATTTATAATGAGATGGTGTGTATTGTATGTGGATTGTGACTGTGTTGTCTTTTTGAGCTGCACTGCAACAAATCCCTCTCTGTTTTTATACGGCAATAAAGTAAATTAATCTTGATCTTAATCAAATGTGTAATTGTACATGTGTTAAATCTGCAGGGATTCTCTGATTCTATGAGTTAGGAAAATTTAAAAAGGTGGTTCCTGCAGCAGGACATAGTACCTTTGGGTCACATTGAGGTGGTGTCATTGCGTGACATGCGTAGCTGCAGCAGTCCACTGACCCCTGATTGTTTGTGTTGCTTGTTAATGGTGGTGAAGTGAGCCGGCGTGTGTTTTGTTCGCAGATTGAGATTGTTTTTTTCCTCCGCAGGGTCACCCACGGACAGCCCCCAGCTGTCACCCTTTGACTCCAAGAGCCCCCTCTGCCTCTCGCCCTCCTTCCAGATGTCCACGCTGAGCCTCCCCGGCCAGGCGCCCTCGCCCCTGCAGAGCCCTGTCCTGAGCGAGGTGGGCAGTGCCAGGCTGGAGGAGGAGGAGGAGGGTAGGAGGAAGGTACACCGTCCCCCTCACCCGCACCCCGTCCTCCCTTCTCGGCAGTGTGCTCTCACCCATCCCCTGCAGCCGCTTCCTTCCTGGAGCCCCAAGCTGCAGTTGTCACTGATTCATGTTCCCTGTCAGGAGCTTTTTTGTGTTCCTCCCCGTTTTTCACCTGTGAACAGTGTTTTCCCATTCTGCCTCGGATTATTTCGGAACAAGACTGCACTGTATTAGGCCCGGAGGCTTGACTGAGGTGGAATGAGAAAAGCACTGTCTGTGCTGAACCCTTTCTTCTCTTCTCTTCCTACATGACAGTTGGATTGAGCCACTGAAATCGTAACTGTGCTTCACACTGCTGCTTTGTCTTTGGTGCATGCGCTGCGGTTAAACAAACACCTCCATGTCACCATTTCCCCGCAAGGCCAGCCTGACTGCAGGTCCATTGTGAAAATGGAAATCTCGTTAGCTGCCAGGGCTTTGTTGGTTATCAACCCCTCCTCTCCTGCACTGCCTTCCTACCTGCCTTCCGACCTCCAGCTCGAACATTCAGAGCTTTCTGTTGCGCATTTTCTTCTGTGGGATTTGAGAAATAACAAATGAATAACTGGAATTAATCTTGAGAATAAATATATTTAATGAATTATGGTGGAATTCATTCAAAGTTCTCTCTTCCAGTGTACCATAAAGTTATTTTAGTGAAAATGAGCACCTAGCAATTTCTCCTAAGGTTGATGTCAATTTATGATCCTTTCTTACAATGTATGTAATGCCTTTTTTTTTGTGGTCTGAGCTAATCAGACTATCTCAGCCAGTTGTGTTGACTTGTCTACATCCATCTACACACAGAGGAACCCTACTGACAAGGCCTACTTCATTGCCAAAGAGATACTGACCACGGAGAGGACGTATCTGAAAGACCTGGAGGTCATTACGGTGGTGAGTGCCATTCCGTGTCTGCAGGCATTGCTCAAGATTGAAGAGCATGTTGCAGAATGGTCAATTTTATGCGTCCCTGCTTTTTTCAGTGGTTCCGCAGCGCTGTGATTAAGGAGAACGCCATGCCCGAGGGCCTGATGAACCTGCTGTTCTCCAACATTGACCCCATCTACGAGTTCCATCGAGGGTTCCTCAAGGAGGTCGAGCAGAGGCTGGCTCTCTGGTCTGTCTCTCCTCTCCATACGCATTCCAGAAAGGCAACGCATCCAAAGAAAACAGGACGGTGGGAAGAACCTAACGGCATAATGTTTGTTCTGTGTTATCACCAGGGAGGGGCGCTCTAACGCACACGCGAAAGGGGACCACCAGAGAATTGGCGACGTGATGCTGAGGAACATGTGTGCTCTGAAGGTAGGGCTGGAGTTGCAGAGGCACGGGCAGTTAAAGGGACTAGCAGACAGCTGTACCTCTGCTGGACATTTAATTTGTTTGATAGAGACTTGACAAACCATGCACGATTAGTATACACTTATACTAGACTGCACCTATTTTACCTGGGCTGGGTAGTGTTCAACTTTGCTGTAGTTGAGTATTTCAGAAGTTAGCATTCATGCGTCTGGCACCCCATGCATTTGTCTCAGGAGTTCACCAGCTACCTGCAGAAGCACGATGAGGTGCTGACAGAACTGGAGAAAGCCACCAAGCGGCTGAAGAAGCTGGAGGCGGTCTACAAGGAGTTTGAGCTGCAGAAGGTCTGCTACCTGCCCCTCAACACCTTCCTGCTCAAGCCCATCCAGCGCCTCATGCACTACAAGCTCATCCTGGAACGGCTGTGCAGACACTACCCCGCTACGCACAGCGACCACGAGGACTGCAAAGGTTAGTGTGTGCAAATACACGCACACACACACACACACACACACGTGCACATGCGCACACACACATGCACCGCATCCACGTCAACTGCAAGGATCATTGTGCTCGCACGTGTGCATACACTAGCAGCTCACTATGATTTTGCCAGGAAATGTATGGATAGTGTTGAGATGAATTACCTTGCAGTACTGACTGTCTGTTCATTTATCTAGGATATCTTCAGGCCACCCTCCTAGTTCTCTTCTTCCTTCCTCGGTATTAAATGTGTGCGTGGGTGTATGTACGTGTATGTGCATGCATGTTTTCATGAATGTGACTGCCTTACAGAGGCCTTGAACGAGGTGACTGAGATGGCCACCCAGCTCCAGAGCAGCCTGATCCGGCTGGAGAACTTCCAGAAACTGACGGAGCTGCAGAGGGACTTGATTGGGGTCGAGAACCTCACTGACCCAGGGAGGGTGAGTCCAGCCCTATCCACAGCCTAACAGCCAGGAGGGAGGGCGTGATATACTATATTCCACCACAGCACATCCAGGCATTCAGCAGACAAAATAATCAATGTCCATCTGTCAAAGTTTCTGCCTTCACTACAGTACAGCCATTCTTGTTTTCTGTGCTTGGTATGGTAAATGTTGTCACTTCCATATTTCTCATGGTTGTAACAACCACAGAATCCGAATGTGCGCCCTCCACTGGTGTGAAGTGTCACTACAGGAACACTCTGAAGCCGCAATGAGAATCTAAATTTGTATTTGGCGCCGTGTTCGTCTTGGGTTTGATTTTGGCTGAGTTTGGCTTCTTAGCAAGTACACACCCAGCTTAAGTGTGCGGAAATGCCAGATCCCCGATAGCTTTCTTTCCTTGTCCTCTCTCCTAATAGCCAGGGCCATATGGCTCTTTTTTTTTTTGGATCTTCGATCGGATATGGCAAACGTGCAAAATGCAAATTGGGGTTTTTCAACACAACAACTTGTGGGCATTTGTTTAGTTTTTTCTTCTTCTTCCTCTTTCACTGTTTTTGGTGGGACCGAGTTAGTTTTCTCCAAAATGGGGTGTGACATTCACAATGACGCTTCAGTGACATGGTGGTCCGTAGACAGCGGCTGTTTCTCTAGGCAAGTCTAATGCCTCTCTGCTTCCCAGGAGTTTATCCGGGAGGGATGCCTGTACAAGTTGACAAAGAAGGGACTGCAACAGAGGATGTTTTTCCTGGTGAGTAAGCATTTAGAATCAAGAGTTTGTATCCGAACGGTCCCCTTCTGGACACCACTGGTTACATTGCGGCATTACTTTAATGGTCTTTTACCAATTTTATTTTTGTCAGTTCTCAGACATGCTGCTGTACACCAGCAAAGGGGTGACTGCTACCAACCAGTTCAAAGTTCATGGCCAGCTGCCTCTTTACGGCATGATCGTGAGTACCAGCATGCTGTCTGTGTGACTCAGGCTACGCTTCATCTCACTGTGGTTCGTGTATCCCTCGTGTATGGATGTCTATGGGAAATTGGTTATTAGTCGAAATATTAACTAGTCATGGTGGTGCTTATTGAGAACAATAACCATGGGTTATATTGGTGAAAGTGTTTTGAGTTTTTTGACAAACTGGATGAATGGTCAATGGGTTATAATCATTACTGTGATAGGCCACACCCAATCTGAAATTAATTGGCTCACAGCTCCCTTAGGTATTGTCCAAGTATATATTTACCAAGTATAGATTGGTTAGGTACACTAAAGTACCAAGTTTGGTGGAAATTGAGCAAAATTAGCTAAAAGCCCATTATGGTGTGTTTGCACGCTCCTTTACATCCATGTTCATTTCATTCCAAGGAATATCCTGACCAATTTGTTGTGAATTGGACTATGGGTATTGGAGTTCTGGTTCTTACATGAAAGAGGCTTCTGTGTAACTTTTGATTATAGCGCCACCGTGTGGTCAATTAAGGCAATATTTGAGGGGGAGCTTTGTGTCACACATTTGTGATGAGTGTGCCAAGTTTCAACTCTCTACAATTTACCATCTCACAGGTAATCAAGCAAATGTACAGTGAAAAAAATATAAATAAACCATAGGAAAATAATAGGGGATTAGCCCTATGTCTCTTTAGGACCAGGTTAGCAGACCCCTACTTCACATGCAGAAGGTGACAAGAACTATCATTACTCATTCACGGAATTGACTTTGTTTGTGTTAGGCATGTATTTTTATGTAGTTACTTACATGAGGAAGAACTTGTCATTTTGTTGCCATTAGTGTGGATCATGTTACCCATTTTATGTGGATCCTGTTACCCACCTCTGAGGGACTGTCCCAAGCAAAGGACAAATAAGAGCCAGAATTGGATGGCTGTGTACAATGAGATTAAATCTTAGCTCAAATTCAAATGTTATACATTTGTTGGTATTTGAGATCCTGAGCCTTCGGGTAGCCATGTTGGATGTATTTGCCTATTCGGGAAGCTGGTAGACATTTTACATTCTGTCTTCTTTAATACCTGTGTCCCTCAGTTGTGTCAAAAAGTGTGGAGTGTAGTGTGCGGTATGTAGTGTGGAGTGGGGTGTAGGGTAGGGTGTAGGGTGGAGTGTGGGTGTAGTATGGATTGTAGCATGGGGTGTAGTGTGGGGTGTAGTGTGGGTTTTTGTATGTATTGTGGTAGTAGTGCCTGGGGTTTTGTGCAGTTAATCAGCCCATCTCTGCTTCACTCCTGGCTGCAGCTCATAGTGCTGGACGCACCGGTGAGTACTCAGTGGCTTCCTGTTCAGTAGTCAGACCTACAGCACCCCTGCCCCCCCACCCCTCCCCGTGCTTGTGTACAGTCCAGCGCACTGCTACATAACTGTTAGGTACAGGTACCACTGTGAGTCATAAGTGCTCTTCATGTGGAATCAATGAGGAAAGCAATTTGATAGTATGGTAGTTTGTGTAGAAAACACACACGTGCACAAACACACACGCACATGTATACAATATTTTAGGATTTTTAAAATGTATTTCTATTTATACATTTCATACCTAAGAAATACAATCTGCAGAGGGTTAGACCACGAGCAGCAAGGTCAGCTCTGTCAAACACCACAGCCACAATCAGCTGTGCTGGTCACATGACCTACTGTGTCCCCATCCCCAGGTAGAGGAAAGTGAGAATGAGTGGTCCGTGCCCCACTGCTTCACCATCTACTCTGCGCAGAGGACCATCGTGGTGGCCGCCAGGTGAGTGTGGATCTGAATCAGCCCCACGCCTCTGAACTTTCCATAGCCACTGATCTGTACAACTGCCCGGTAAACCAGTGTGAAGTTGCATGTACAATTTAGGTTGATTCGTATAGTTAGTATATTGCTCTCTGCTTTCAGCTCCAAAGCAGAGATGGGGAAGTGGATCCAGGACCTGAACATGGCAATTGACATGTCCAAGAAGTCCCATGAAAAATCTGATCTCCTCATGGACCCCAGCCTGTCCAATCGCTCTAACAGTAAGAATTCCCCCCCCCCCCCCCACACACACAAACACCCGTTATTTACGTCAGCTGCAGCGTTTGAGAACAGAACAGCTGAAGTAGAAAGTGCTAAAATATATATTTAAAGTAATTTAGGGAGAGTTTTAGAGGCAAAGCTGTCTTCGGTAATTTTATGACATATACAAGGTTGTAAAAGAATTCCCCCCCCCCCCACCTGAAGGTTAGTTTGCTGCTAAACCCCCCCCTGAAGGTTACCAACACCTGAAGGTTAGTTTACTGCTAAACCCTCCCTCCCCCACCTGAAGGTTAGTTTACAGCTTAACCCCCCCCCCCCCCCCACCTTTGTTGCTGCTCCTCCTCTCACGTCCACATTTTATTATGAAAAATTGGATGTCCTGCGGCACTTTTCTTTTCTGAGCTTGGACATTTTAAGGGGAGAAGAACCCTACAGCACAATCCTGCCTGCTGGGGGTTTTGTGTGGTGTTCACGGTGTGACAGTTCTCCTGACAGGTGCTGGTGGCGGAGGTAAATCCCTTCAGAAACGTGCGTGTTCCCCTTAGTTTATCCTGTCGTGACCTAGTTAATCCCCCTCCCACGCCCTCCCTCCTCCCTCTGCACCTCCTCCCCCTCACCCCCTCCTCGCCAGCAGGGTCGTCAGACGAGGTTTCTCTGGAGCAGGAGTCTGAGGATGACACGCACTCCTCCCGCGGTTCCCTGGACAAGCAGACACACCACCGTGCCAACACCACCATGCACGTGTGCTGGCACCGCAACACCAGTGTCTCCATGTCCGACCACAGCCTGGCCGTGGAGGTACCCCTCCCTCCCTCCCTCCCTCCCTCCCTCCCTCTCCTCCTCCTTCTCTTCCTCCGACTCCTCCCTTTCCTCCCCCTCTCTGCCAGAGACACACTCCCCAGGCAGAGCACGCAATGATGACTTCTCTATCCTATGCGCACTTTTTCGACACACTTTTTGTCACCCGTTGATCGAGATGCTACCTAAAGTCTTTGATCTTTCGGATGTACGATAATTTTGCAAGAGTTCTCCTTTATTTACCTGTCAGTTTTGATGACCTCTGTCACCAGAACAACTGCATGTAAATGGACCACATTTTTGGTTTCTGTCTGTACAAGCGCTAGGTACTTGGACGGAGCTGAAAACAGTTACAGATTGATATGTAGAATTATTGACAGACGTAAAAGGTTGAGAGCTAGGCTGCTCTCTAGCTCCACCTTCTGGATTATGTGATTACTGCGTCCTGTGCTCATATGTTACCAAATTCCAGTAGTTGATATTGTGCGATCTATTTTGTCTTACCAAATGATTTAGCTGCTATTGCAGATCACATTCTGGTCTGTGTCTCTGGCTTCCAAAATCAGCCCCCCTTTATCCCCACAGTCCTGTCCCCTGCTTTACAACTCCGCTTCTGTTCAGCATTTTCCTTGCATTCTCAAATCTCTCCAGTGCTTGGGTGGGAGAGAATTCTCTTGCGCATTTAACAGCTATTTACTGGGAGTACTGTGCACTGAGTCTTACAACCGGTAATACTAGGGATAGACCGAGGCCGTAGAAATGTTTTGTCAAAAGAGTACTCGCAGACAGGAAGGTATGTATTTTTTCTACCGCGGTCCTTTCCTGGTTTGCATGAAGATACGTTCATTTTTTTTCCCTTCTTGGCTAACAGCTCACCACCGGACCCTGGAAAGACACTGACCCATCTCGCTGTCGCCTTCTGCTAACTGCGCTAACACTCCTTTTGTCTCTGTCTTTCTCCTCCTCCTCTCTCTCTCCCCCTCTCGCTCTGTGTCTTTTCCATTCCCCTCTTCCACGATGCCCGTCTCTGCCGGCTCTCCTCAGTCTTCTGCTCTCCGGCCATTTCCCCAGAGCTGCCCCCGCGTTACCTCTTGGGTCAGGGCCAGCGGCCTAACACCATCACTCACGTGTGCTGGTACCGCAACCAGAACCTCTCTCTCTCTGATTACCTGCGCATGAATCAGGTACACTTCTGGCCCCAGAGCTCCCTTTAACGGCTTTGCACCAGGCCCTCAGCTTTCTACTGTAACCTCTGCTATACCTCACTGCTGTGCTACTTTTGTGCCTCGTTTGTTTCCCAAGCGAGTGCTTTATCTGGTCAGTTGATTTCATCTTGTACTCCATGTAATGTCTCCGGCTCATTTCTGAATATTGAAATTAAAGAACATGCCTCGCTAAACCTTCCCTCAAACATTCACTCATTGAAGCTGGAAAAACGAACTGTACACAGTACAGCACTAAACTGTATTGTCTTGCAGTACATAGTCTCTTACCTAAATCTTCTCTACCTACCCACCTACCCCATCTCTTCCTGTCCTGTGTCTCCCTTCTCCAGAACCAACTATCCGGGTACCTCTTGAGGAAGTTCAAGAACAGCAACGGCTGGCAGAAGTTGTGGGTGGTCTTCACCAACTTCTGTCTGTTCTTCTACAAGACACACCAGGTACTGCACCTCGCACACCATAGCTCAGCCCAGCGGATCTGGAGCTTTGAACCAGCCCGCGCCCACTCACTCAGTTTTTGTTTATAGCCGTCTTTTTTTGTTGGGAAGCAGTGGCGGTTAGTCAGTCTGATTTCTATTGCCTTTGTGAAAGGACCTCATTAATAAAACTGAGATATCGACGTGCCTGCCGCGGACCGCCTGACTGAAGAAACAAGGTGCCGCTCGGCTCCGCGCTCCCCGCCTGTGATTTATAGGGGGCATAAAAGCACTCGCTGCGACTCTGAGGTGGCCTAAATACTTAACACTCGCTTATCTCCGAGACGAATGAGGCTCCCTCTCTGCTGGGGAGTACAGATGGCTTCCACTGGGCTTTTTTTGCGTAAGCAGTTGCTCTGATTTAAAAAAGTGAAGGATGGTGGCTTTCAGCTCGCTGGGTGGGAAAAATAACCCCGCCGCGAGGCTATCTATCTTCATCCCTCCGACGCGGCGCGTCTCTGACTGTTTGCCTTCCCCCCGGATGTAGGACGACTTCCCCCTGGCCAGCCTTCCGCTGCTGGGCTACACGGTCAGCACCCCGGCTGAGACGGACAGTATACTTAAGGAGTACGTCTTCAAGCTTCAGTTCAAATCCCACGTCTACTTCTTCCGGGCAGAAAGCGAGTATACCTTTGAGAGGTAGGGAAAGCCCACCGTTGAATTTGTGGCTTCTGCATCCAGTATGTTTTTTGGAAGAGCACTTTCTTTTTTTCTGTTATCTTTGCCTTAGGTCCAAGCTGAAATGGGCTATGTAAACTTTTATTATTATTTTTTTTTACGGTTTAGAAATAATGCGCCCAATTCAACAATCAACTGTCAGGCAATAGACAGGACGAGTGCATTTAACTGGAGTCAATATGTTAAGCATTTAAAAATGTTAAAACAGTGATTCATTGCGATGGTGGTATAAGGGACTATGCCGTTGTTCCACAGGTGGATGGAGGTGATCAAGAGTGCAGCCAACGCTACTGGCCGAATGAGTATCCTCATCCCCAGGGACCCTCCAGAGATTAACGGCAACTGAGGGTCTCTGTAGGCGGAGCTTCTGGAGATGGGGGTGGGGCCTCACAGACTCCTGGGAGAAACTATTTTTGGTTTTTATTATTTATTATTATTATTATTATTATTATTATTATTATTATTTCTGAGAAAACGGCTCTCTCGTTGGTATTAGGTGTGGTTCAGTAACAGATTAAAAGACTGGAAGAAGTCAACATGTTTTTTTTTTAACGCCACCTGACTTGGAACTCCTAATTTCAGCAGTGCACCTGTTTCATTGCCGCTGCATCCACAGTTCTGTAGGCCGCTGCCCGTCTCTCGAGTCCTGAGTAATGCCTGCTGCCACCGTTTCTTTCCACTGCGCAGCTGTTGTACCTGAGGACTGCAACACGTTACACAGCTGGCGCAAGACAGACTGCGAGCACTGAATTCACAAGAGGAGTCATTTTTTTGTTGAAGGACTGAAGTAAAATTGGGTAACATGCAAAAGTGAAGGACCCACACCCTGACATACACTGGTGTGTGTGGTGTGTGTTACACAGACCAGATCAAATGTTGCCAATTTGAAAAGACTGAAACCTCTGAAAGTTTACCTATACCACCTGTGGCAATTGACTGCAGTAAACAACTGAGAATTGCTTTGGAAACTGAAATGGGACCAGCTTTATAATAATCCTTTAGGAAAAAAAGAAAGCCACACGTTAAGTCAAAGAAGAGGTACATTTGCTCAGGGAAAGCATGGGGTATGGTGCCCTGAGCTGAAGTCTGTAAAAAGACCGAGGGGTGCACAAATCTCGACTCTAGTGTGAGGGGAAAGTGTAGCACTGAGGCACACTGTGCCGTGAGACACCGCATGTGGAAACAGTAGAGGGCTGACAGGACACCATGTCGGTGAGGACATTGGGAAATGCAGGGAAGCCGTACGTACGTCTGATGGAAGGTGAAGAGAGAGTAGCTGAGCAGAGAGCGTTTCTGACGTTGCCGTCGCACCTCTGGGGAAAAAGCCAGAGTTGGAGGGATTTTTGGCTTGGGATGGGTGTGAGGGTGTGAGGGTGGGGCTGCATGTGGGCCTTACTTGGTGAACACTGCCGTTCAGACAGAGGTGTGAAGATAAAATGAGAGCAGGGCCTATTGAAGCAGTAATTTCTCAGACTGGTTTGGTAGTTAAACATTTATGGTCTGATTGGTATGTTATGTAGAGCATGACTTTGAAAGAGACTGACTTTAAAAGAAGTGATGTCGAACATTTTTAATGCTTGCTTTTATAACTAAGGCATTCTGAGAGTGTAATTTGTATGTTATTTATGACTATTCTGACTGAATACTGAGATGTATTAAAGATAAAACCTCAAACCACTGCTGTTAAAAGGAAGCAAATGCAGATTGTGCAGAAATATCCAAATGTACAAGTACAGAAATATTTGTTGACCTACTATTTTTTTTATTCTGAATTGTGACAGTACATGCTCAATGCCATTTCTGGGAGAATTTGCTTATTTATTTAAGCAGAGTCATTCAGGAAAAAAGTGAAATGAACTAAAACCAAAAAAGATTGTTTAAAATCTACCACTAACAGGGTCATTCCCTCAGGCTAATCAAAGTGACCTTGTGTCCCCCCCTCCCTACTTATCACATTTGTGGGACTTCATTAACAGTGTTGTTGCATTTAAAAAAAAACTGTACAATTGTTTTTTTCATTTTCACTTAAATTTTTTATTTTCAGCATTGTATTCAGTCATACTTACAATGGCCTAACTTAGTAGCCAGGTTTATTGTTTTATTTATTTCAGTCTAACATACTGTTGGTCAACAAATGGTGAACATCCATTTATTGCCCAATGGAACATTGTTGGTGCACCAGAGGGGAGTTTGAAAGGAGAGTACGATGCATTTCAGTCAAAAGCAATTGGGGCAGGCTTAAAATCCATTTCTGGGGACTGGATACCCAAGAACTATGCTTTTCAACTGATGTGGCCATTATTCTCATTACTTATTGTATAACCGAAAATTTGACAGTGATCCTCAAAAGTGAGTGTTTCAATAGCTGTCTTTGGGGGGTCAGATTCCAGAGGAAGAGTACTTGGAGCTGCAGTTGGCTTTAGATGCTTTCACGTGATTGGTTGGGAGCTGTAAGAGCTTTCTGTAATTGCATGCAGTATTCTTTATGAAGGGCCTAGCAGTTACCTTAAGATGTATATCTATTCCATCCGTTATATTGTTTTCAAGACAGATTATTTGCGGTCAGTAAGTTTGAAGCTGTTGTGGCACATCTACTCATGAATAATGATTTAGTTTGTTTTTTGTACAATATTATATGTTGCATTTCTTTTTTAAAACTGCTTTTGCAGTGTGTGTTTAAATAATGGCTAGTGCTTCATAGCACCAGTAGTATGCCAGGTCTACTCATGGGGCATACTGTGTTCGGTGACTGGGTTCTGTGATTTGTTGAAATCCACTATGCTTTTCTGTACCCATTCTGAACACACAACAAGGCAATTAGCCGTGCTTAATTGAAAAAATAAAGCCAGTCCAAATGAGTTTGGTGCAGGCAAATTAACTACATTTAAACTGAATGGATTACACTTGAAAGAAGCATAAAGGTCTGTCTGAACACACTGGTACAGCAGTGTCTGTCAGGTGCACTGCACGCAGTGGGTGAGTTATTTTGCACATACAGGTTTTCACAGTATTTTTAGTACATAACAGGCTTAAACAATTAATATGTTCATCATTTTGAGAATGCCAAAATGTTTCCATTTAAAGAGTAATGAGCACTGTCACTAACAGGAAAGCATTGATGTCGTACTGAGGGTACAAACAGTATCATATTTTTTAGTTTATCCAAGCTGCTCTCCAAGTTAAACATTTAAAATATTTCATTTGAAATAAAGTTTAGTTCTTCAGTAAAAACCTTTATAATTGTCATTACATGGAATACATACCTATGTCCATTTTTCCTTCTGTGAGAGCTTTTATAATTGTCAATGGGAGTTTACATCCATATCAATTTTCCCTTCTGCACCAAGGCCAGTATAAGCGGACACATCGTAACTCATACACAGTATTTCATACTGCAATTCTCGATGAATCGACGTGAAATGTCACATCGTTAGTAACAATTAAATCGCTATGGTCATTCAGGTATTGCTGTGGGAGGACGTTACAGATTGCTCGACGGATCACTCGCTGCTGGAGGTCTTAATTAGACATGGAAACCTGGTCACCGAAAGAACAGCGCCCCCTACCTGTAAACTGTGTATAAATCAAAGTGAGCACAAGTTGCTTTACATTGGCTAATGGTGAGAATTCAGCCCCATATACCGCCCCTGTTATAAAGTGCAGCTGCATTGTAGTCTCTGTTGTATGTGAGGACTGGAATTCTCTCTCGCTCGGTCTAGACACGAGGGGCCTGTGGGACAGAGCTCCGAGCATCACCGCCCCCCCACCCAAAAAAAAAAGAAGAAATGTAACTTCTTTATCGGGGAGCGTTTAGAAACCGGTCAGGGGGCTCCGCCATGCACCCGTCTGTCCCCACCTTGCTCATTTGATTTATTTCCTCCTCAAGAGATGTTCTCACTCTCTCATGACTTCCTGTCTATTTATTTAGTAGCGTGTAGGAGTCCCGTTCCTGCAGACCCTGCATGTTGCCGATCAAACGTTATTTCAGTGAAAAGACGAATAAAATTTGGACTTTAACAGCAATCCTGTCTCTGCTTTCTCTCCTCTCTGGATTTCCCCTCCCCCCCTTGTTTTTGCGTGGCATCGACCTCCGTCGCATGTAACCAGCGTGCCGGGTGGGCCCGGCCAAGAAGCACATAACTAGCGACCCGCCTTCACCTCCGTTGAGTTTATTGGGTATGACATGGCCTCATGGTTTATACACAGCCCCTGAAATTTGTTTTTTTTTTAAACATTCACAGTTCTATGACGAAAAAGTGTAAAAATATTGGATTGTAAGCTCTAATTAAAAGGTCTGTGGGGAGTGGAAGGGGGTGGTGAGCAGGAGAGCTCTGGTCTCTGGGAGCCAGAAGCACCTGGGACTGGATGGGCAGGGAGGGGTTTGTCCAGATGGTTTTCCCAGGGTGGGGGGGCGGGGGGGGGTGGTGGGATGGCAGCCACCGGGTCTCACCGCGACGAGGGCGTGGTGTTCCCGTTTAGTGAAAACCTGGCGGGGGGTGGAGAAGAGAGAGGGGGTCAGGGCGTGGGGAGGGCATCTAAGGACCTTCATGAAAGCATTCTGACTTTCTGTGGGGATTTGCCATCGTCAATGTGGTGGTTACATAGTCTCCCAGTGGAGTTTAGATCAAATAGTCCAACTGGGAGAATAATGAGTAATTCTGAAAAACAGATCTATGATTCATGTCTAACTAATCCCACCCCCCCAAAGTTTGTAATTCCACATTTCCATTACATCAGCGGTAAATTAATTCAATTAGGTTGCCTGTGCTCTTCAATGAAATCAGCTGGCCTCGCAAAACAATCTTAAAATTTCATTAATTATATGGATGACTTTTTCTTGGACGTTTCAGATTTTCATCTCAAACTTCGATAGCCTCGATGTTGTGGCTAAAGCTTGGTTAAGTGTCCGTTTCTGGGATAAACCGCCTGGTTTCTCCCCGTGCCTCTGGAAACCCGGGCGGTCGGCCACTCACATGCGTACTCTCTCCATCATGTGCGTGACCAGGCGGTCGGAGATGCCCGGGCAGGACTCCTCGGCCAGGCTGAACGCGTTCTCCAGCTCCTCGACGGCGCCCAAGCTGCCGCCGCCCGCGTGCCGCTTCTCCTTCAGCTAAACACAGGAGTCAACCGGGACCACGGCTCAGTCAGAGGGGCTAAACAGACAAACAACCGGGGCTTCGAGAACCGCTCGATGGGCAGAGTCATCATTAGCGATCTGATCCACCGATCTGAAGGAAAGTGACTGCTGTGGACGACAAATCTTTTTGGATTGGTTTTGTTGGCAGCAACCGGGAAGCTCCACCAGTCAAGGCCATAATTTCAACCCATATCATTTTTCTCGTGTTTTTTCCCTCTTTTTCTCCCCAGTTTGGAATGTTCAAGTCAGGCTCACACTGCAGCCACCACTGTTGACTTCAGAAGCCAGAGGGGAAGCATGTGCTCTCCTCTAATGCATTCGATATCACCCCCTGTTTCTTATCACACCACAGTTTGCACGTTGAGCTCGCTCAGGCATGACTTGCATGATGAACAGTCACTGGTGCCGAGATGATGCTGTCATCACGGCTGACTGAAACCCTTCCGTCCCTGGGCAACACTCGACCCAATTGTGTGTCGCCCTACGAGGCTGCCAGCCACAGTCGGCATTTGGATGGAATGGATTCCATACTAGACCCATGGATGGGGTCCTATCCATGCACTAGAATGGTGCCTTAACAAGATGAGCCACACAGCAGCCCATTTCAGCCTTATATATGACTTATGAAATGACTTCATCAAATACTGTTTCAATTGGTGTGGACTGAATGCTGTTATCAGTGTGACCAAAAGAGATCCTATGGACTGGCCAGCGACTGCTTCAGATGCTATCATTCAACACATGATGTTGCTGATATCTTTACTGATGTCAGCATTGAACTCTCAGATGGTCTTTACCTCTCTGAAGATGGGTGTGATCAGCGATGAGAGACACTGAGACTTGGGCTGCCTCTTCACTGCCTCTGTCATCTGTACAGAAAACAAGCAGATAGCTCAATTTCCATACTTGGCTGACCTTTTTAAGACACCTGCTACAGATAGAAAGCACTCGAGGTTAGAAAGACAAGAACTTCAACCTCGCAACTTCTCAGAAAAGATCTTCTGCCCTCTTAATCATATGAATAATTCATTAAGATGACAAATGATTATTGCTAAAGCATGCTAAGTCACAGGTGGGCTCCTTTGCTCTAAGGTCCAGTTGTGTACCGCAGAAGGAAGAGCTGTTTGTCTGTTTGTCATCACGCAGGACTGCCCTCACCTTTGAGTCTGAATTGTTGAAGCTCCTCTGCAGTTTGTTCAGGGAGCTGGGCCGCACTGTGGGGAAGGTCCACATGGGACACTGGTCCCTGTCGTCCCCGTCACCGTCCCTGTGTGGGACCGCAAACGGTCAGAAGCTCTCGCACACAACGCAGAGCATTACCAAAAAAAATGCACAACTCCACGCTGCTGCACAGGGAGAGGTTTAATTACGGGTTAACCGGATGGGGGAACAAGCAGTGAGGTGCAGGTAAGGCAGGACGGGAAATGAGGTGGAGGTACGAGCGGGAAGGCCTGACGGATACGGCGCACGCACATGTCCGAGTCGTCGGAGCTGGACTCCTCTCCGTGGCCCTCCGACTTCCAGCGGCGGTACCGGTCGATGAGCTCCGCCAGGTAGGACGTCTTCTTGGTGTAGCGTGTGATGAACTTGTGCTTCAGCAGCTCCTTGGCTGTGGGTCTCTACGGAAAGGACAGCACTGTGAGAGGCAGAGAGCACTGCAGCACACATTCCAGTTGGTAAGCTCTGTATTATTTGAACTGAACACTCTTTTAAACTGAACACTGTTTTCCCCACAGTTAAGGGCTGAAATGTTCAATTTTGATTCATCTTATGAATATCATTGTGATACATCTCATGGGGGGCCCCGCCAATGACAATAAGTTACCTGTGGCAAAGGATGTTCAGTTAACCTTGACCTGGAGGTACATAAACCAATACAGCTCTGGAAACTCCCTTTACCAACCAGAGTCTCCTCATGTACAGAAGTAGAGAAGAAGAAAGGAATGCGAGAGCTGACCATCTGGTTACAATGGAGCGTCTGTGACTGAAACGCAGCTGTCTGCGTACCGAAGCTTCCCTGTAAACGGGGCAGGAATGAAGGCCGTACTCACGAATCGGGGATCTTTGTTGAGGCAGGCCTCCACAAACTCCTTGAAAGGCTTGCTGTAGGTGCCCTCGAGGGTGGGTGGATTGTTCTTGGGAATGAGGAAGAGGACCCTCATGGGATGCAGGTCTGAGTTTGGGGGTTCCCCCTTCGCCAGCTCGATGGCTGTGATTCCCAGGGACCAGATGTCCGCCTGCGGTAGAACACAACTTAAATAGCAATCTTCACGCTTTCTGTGTTTTACAGCAGTTTTTCCACTGCATATATTTTTAAATGTACTCAAAGAGCAATTTTCTGAGTGCTCAGAGTAAATAACAATGTGTAAATAAACAGTAATAATCGAAAAGAACAGAGATTAAAGGTAAAGATAACATTATTCAATATTAGTCTAGAACATAACACACAGACCGCAACCGAAACTAAAATAAAAGGAAGTGCAAGAAGCAGCGTTTATGACAGGAAATGGTCAGATTACAGCATGGCCTGCTGAGGGTGGCTTGTTTTATGGCAGAGATAACAGGCCCAAAATACAATGCATCTGGGCAAGCTATTCCATAACCATGAGTCAATACTGGAATGAACTCCGAATGAATCTAAAGGAACAACCAGCAGTCTCGGCGACAGTGCAAAAAAAGGCTCACTTAAGACACATGTTGCCCGTGCTGCACAGAAAGGTAAAAATCAATCAGACCGTTTGGTTTCAAAATACAGCCAGAAGTGTTTCTGCTAATGAAACCACTCTGACTGCTTTGAAGAAACCGAAACCTGTTGCAGACAGTGCCGGCCTTCCATGGTAGTACTTTGTCTCCGGCAGGCTGGACTCGGACCCGCCACGCAGAGAGCAGAGCCGGGCTGCCAGCTCACCTTGAAGTCGTACGCCGACTGCTTGATGACCTCGGGCGCCATCCAAAAGGGCGTGCCCACAAACGTGTTCCTCTTGATCTGAGTGTCCGTCAGCTGCCCGGCCACCCCAAAGTCCGCCAGCTTCACGTCACCCTGCTCCGACAGGAGCACGTTGGCTGCTGCTCGGGGGGGGGGCGACGACAAGGGGAGGAATTTGAGGAAAGAAAAGCCACAGGACAAACGCAGAGTTCGGTACAGCCCTCCAAGGCCGCAACATCGCATATGCCACATCTTTACTTCAACTGACAAACATATGGCAGAATGTTGACTTCTAGTATCAGAATGGATAGAACTGAATAAATGACTATATTTTCAATAATTTAAAAGACGATTTTGCTTTAATTACGGACCGTGTTTGGATAACAGCATTAATGTACAGATGGTATGAGCCTATGGTGAATATAGACAGCAATGAGGTGCCTGGCTCTAAGAGACTGAAAGGGACTGAAAAGTGCGCTGGTTTTGGCTGGGCTCAGTTCCCTGCTTCTGGGACCCTGACAGAGCCAGGCTCGGACCTTTGATGTCCCGGTGGATCTTCCTTTCGGAATGCAGGTAATCCAGCCCCTTCAGGATCTCCCTCAGGATGGTGGCGATGTACGTCTCCTCCAGAGGCCCCGGCTTCAGCTGCGGGAAGAGAGCGGTCAGAGTCACCGGCAGTTCGAGCGATGCGGGGCTAAGCTCCGGCCCCCGTACAGGGGGTGACAATGAGCACTTACCAGGTCTAGGGCTGAGCCCCCTCCCAGATACTCCATGATGATCCACAGCTTGGTCCCCTGCAAGAACACAGTGTTGCTGTGAGATCTGTGCCAGTGGTACAGGGAAGTAGAGTTCAGCTTTAGTGCACAGCCTTATTTACTGACCCGAGCTCTGCTCAGGCTTCCTTAACTGAGCCATTTTTAATACACATCATATGTACACTCAGCCTAGCTTAGCCATTCAGCTTAGCTTGTCATCGCTTCATGAACATTTTACCATTCCAGCACTTTCATTGTTCTCAAAAAACAGGTAGGGCTCACATTCAAAAAAGAAGAACCATACATTTACATTATTTGGGTTCCTCATTAAGTTACTGGTATCAGGGTGAAGCTGGTAAGCACACGTTTAGGCATTCAAGCCACCGTCTGTTCTAATTCCAAAATGGCTGTTAGCCTGTTTTGGCGTCACATGTTAATATCAGTAAATGAACAAAAAAGAAGAAGAAAACAGGTGTTATTTATGTGTTTTTCAGTGTGAGCCCCGCCTATTATTTTTCAGTTACGGTTAGATGCACCAGGCTGATTTTAAGCACAGTTCATTTTTAATGACTCCATGTTTGTTCAAATGAGTTTTGATCCAAACCCTTCCCCAGCACCCTCATTATTACACATCCATCCAGTCATTTGCCTCATACTATAGATCAGTGATAACCAACTCGGTTCCTGGAGAATGGTTTAGTTGAGCTGCTAATTAGTAGAGTCAGGTGTGCCGAATTAGGGTTGAAATGAAAACCTAAAAGATCGCAGATCTCCAGGAACAGGGCTGATTGCCGCTGCTCTAGATCCTAGCAAATAAACATCTGGTGCTTCTAGAATGGCTTGGAGGTCGGCTGCAGACAGCAGGTGGGGTGAAGGAAGCACCTTGAGGAAGGAGCCGAAGTACTTGGTGACGAAGGGGCTGTCGCACTGGCTGAGCACGGTGATCTCCTGCTGGATGTCCTCGATCTCGTCCTCGGCCTCCTCCAGGTCGATGATCTTGATGGCCACCACCTCCTTGGTGCGGTTGTTGATGCCCTTGTACACCTCCCCGAAGGAGCCCTTCCCAATGCGCTCCAGCTTGGTGAAGTACTCCTCTGGGTCCAGACGAGAGTTCTGCACGGACGCACACAAAGAGAGAGAGAGCAAGAGAGAGCGCGCTTAAACCAAAGATGACATTATCAGTAGGGTGTTGAAGCTCTCTGAACATGAAGGCTTAAAGGGCAAATAAATCGAGATTCAATGTGATTGCATTTTATTGATCCCCCCCACTGTTGAAAGGTTAGAAGTAAGACTGCAGGTGGTCTAGATATTTTACTTGCCGCGCACTGTATCTAAAGCACGCCTCTTTGACTCAGCTACGTCATGACGACATTGAGAGTGGGTGTAGCTGCCCCAGTGATGCACAATGCATCCGGAGGTATCAAGAAGACTAATATTTTGAAATTGGTGTTTTTGTCATATTGTCATTTTTTCAATTTTTAGCTGGCATTTATTAACGGAAAATGTTTCAACACTCAGAGGAACTCCTGAGCTGAACCAGGAAGGAAGACGATGCATGTGGTCTCCATTGTGATAAACGGCCTACACTCACACTATTCTAAGACACACACCAAAGTCAAATTTTAGCTGGGGTTTACTGGAACCTAATAAAAATGAAATACTCCCAGTGCAAACACATTTGCACTCAATTCTAATCTAAAAAATACAGACTAATATTCAAAGACATACTGCAGCCTACATAACATTACTTTATACTACTGACTGTTATACTACTGACTGATTATTAAAAAGTGTGTTGAAGGGAAAAGATGAGCAGGATCTTAAACTGCCATGGTCCAAAGGGGGTGTGGGGGGGGGGTTTCCTAAGGATGTCACAGTGTCTCAATACCACCTTTGGCAAGTGACTAAATGTTGGTGCCAATGATAAACCTGATATTCAGCGAGAACACCTCTTCCACCTGCAGTTACTAGGCAACCGGGCATATACACTACACATGCACTGTCACCGTGGACTGTGCATCTCTTTTGCAACTCAGGGGTTAAACGAAACCTTGTCCTTCTTATTTATGTATTTATTTACTTTTCAACTCAATATACAGTTTTATTTTTCCATATCATGTAGACAATTTATTCAACTGAAAATCTGAATCAATGGTATAAAGAAACAGTACTTTTGAAAAAGCATGTACTTTAGTTTAAATGGAGGGGGCATTCTTGAGTGATATTCAGCATTTCACATTCATATGATCATACATACATTTAGCTACCTGACAGACACACCATTGTACAACGCCATAAAGCCAAACTGCTTCAGACACCTCCTGACTAATTTGTATTTCCAAAGCCTGACTCAGTCACTCAATTACTGAAGGCTCCAGGCTGTCAGCATGATGTAAGTGCGCACGAGCGCCAGCAGTGCATCGTCAGCAGCCTGCTCTTTGTGTCTGCGGGGACAGGTCTGAGGGACAGCCGACGATGTACATGCCGGCTCTGCTGCTGTCCTTTTACTGCAGAGTCATCCTCAGCCTCCAGGCGCAGCCCGGACTGCACGTCAGTCCAGCTCACCTGCAGCCGAGCAGAAGGCCGCCCATCCCCGTCAACAGGGGCTCCGTTTTCCCACCGACGCGCGTGCAGTCGTGTACGGCGCTCGCCATCAAGTTTAATCCAGGCCACCACCCTTCCGTAACGATCGACGCCCTCAGCGGGCTAAAACTCAAAAAGCAAGATACGCTGCTAAATATAGGTCCGTGGCCCTTTAGGTTTTTTTTTTTCGCCCGTTTACGTAAGCGTGCTCGTGGCTCGCACAAGACGGATGGCGTAGGGAGACGCTGCGGTCCTCATCGAGCAGCTGAATCACGGAGCTTCACGGGGAACGAGTGAGTCAGCGGTACACGCCGTCCGGCCAGCGAGACTGATAACCGGCGGCGCCGCGCGCAGACAAAAGGAGAAGCTCCGCGGCGGGTAGCCTACATTTCTCCCACGCAGGAGCGACGGCACCAGCGGCTGCATACAACTCCTGATAACCACACCGCGGGCCCCCCGGAGATTAATAGCCTATTATAAGCCTATTATAAGCGTGTGGGGTGATGCGACGGTTAACAGGGTGGGTCACCGACAGCCTTGAGAAACGGGGTGAGATATTTACGTGCTGTGGAAGAGGATGTAGGCTACAAATTCAGGACCACTCTCCACAATCTAAATATATGTATACATTTGCAGGGAAACAACATAATGTAGCCTATCAACACTTGATAAACTGAAAATTCATACCACACATGGATGCTAAATATATGAGTGTTTTCTCATCTTTAGGCTACTTAAACCCTTAAATTCCACTGGCCATGAAATTAGACACCATCATCTACCAATAACATTGTCTTAAATTATTGCTTTTACTGGTCATTGATTAAAGATGCAGTGTAATAGCCCATATACTGATGTAAAGCTTAGACTCTTCATACTTTGATGCAAAAAAACCATGTCTCAATTGGTACAACCACTAGAGATAACAAAAGAAATAACAAGGCAGTCCCCCCTTCCCAAAGGAAGGCTGAAATTGACGCACCTGGTTGATGATTACGGTATTTTATAATCCAAAAACTGTCCACAACAAAACAAACAGCTGCTTCTCTACTGAGATTTACTTAACAAATTACCCCCAAGCCAAAACAAATAAATCCACTCTTTGTACATAGACTAGGAAAAGTCAATGCATTATTTCCCCTTGAGTAGAATGCCTTTTCAGGAGTACCAAAAAACAAACATTTCTGTAGATGTAAAAACAATTTCAAACAGAAAAATTGCCATTTTTCTAAATAAGCAACTTCTTACCTTACAAGCTGTGAAAATTACCTCGATTCCATTCAATTTCAGACATTCCATTGCTGAGTTAATCATCAGAGAGCAAGACCATACCTGAAAAATCGTCTCTCTCTATGATCTAGCCATCATGACTGGAAACACCGTTATATGTTGCAGTCACCTGACAGGCTCGTATTCTTCAAGATCATTTCACATAGTTTGCATATGCAAATTACAGGGCTACAGCTGGTCCCCCCTCCCTCCCCTTCCCCTGACAGTTGAGCACAAGTACATCAGAGGGCGCAGCAACGGAAAACCAAGTGGTTTGATTATTAGTGTGTGCAATAAGCAACCATTATGCACAGAAGCTCTCCAAAAGCATACCTTTTGACTGAAACACAGGGCTTAGCCAAAGAAGAGGGAATGCGGATTGTGTGGTTCCAGGGGGAAGCACCCTTGATAAAATTAGCCTAACTTCCGGAAGTGGAAGATGGGTGGGGAAAAACAGATGTTCACAATGTTCCAATTTGGAGTGGTTTGGGGGACACTTGGACCCAGTTTTGGTAAAAACACATGTCAAATGCTACTGCTTTGTTCAATCAACTCCAAACTTTTTTCCTAGTGTTGTAAACATCATGGGGTATGATTGGAAAAATAATCTGGTTTCATTCAGTATCATAAGTACAGGTAACCACTGCTGAAAAAAGAAAACACAAATTATTTTTGGATTCCTTTTATTGTATTTCAGAATAAATATGTCCTGTATGTGGATCAAGGATCATAGGATCAGGGGATTTGGTCATTTTGGTACATGTGTGCTCTTTATTTCAAGCCAGGACTGTATATAGTTTTGGAAATACTGGGGTTTATTTAAGACAGCAGCGTTTTTTTGTAAGGGGTTAAATTTTAAGCGGTTAAACAACTTGTAATCTAACGCAGGCCTATTACATGAGTCACTGGCAAATCACCTATATGACTCCTGGTTTCACAAACTGATAATGAATACAAAACCGAAAGAATAAAAAGGGTCTCTTCCGCCTAAATCATGTGGTGCTTTTGCACCGCTCTCATGCACAGTAGAATTTGGGGAATAAAATCCAGTTATTTACACGCATTCAGCAGAATTTTACGAATTTAACGTTTTCAAGCCAATTATAACGGTTCAAATCCTTCTTACTGGTATGGATTGCTGCAACAATTAGGCGCTAGTATTATGTATAATTAAGCGCTGTATTATTGCGCTACTGAATAGGCCCAATGTGTCTGGACGCGTGTGTGACTTGAGCATGCACACTACGGTATCCTGAGCCGCAATATTTTTATGAATGGTGCGCAGTTCAATCCCACTTGGATTCCACACATGTTGACATCATATGATCAAAGTTCAGGAGATACGCCCTGTCCCTACCGGTGTAAGTAGTGTACTCGGGGCCTTTCACAGTAATGAGCCTTTTATGCTCTTTTAAATGAGCGTGCAGGGCAGTAAAATGAAGGAAAGGACATTTTAGGAAAGGTTTCCTTGTCCGTTCTTTTGGTCAGCACGTGTTCTCCCAGCGTGAAGAGCAGATGTTGCCCCAGGGTGTCCTCCACACTCCACTCTGCATGGAGTTCCCTGACAGACTCACTCCTTTTGTGTGCATTACCATTCAAATCTGTTGCTGAGGCGATGCAGCAGGAAAACAAATCACTGCTTTTTGAATGGTGTGTGGCCAACTTTGGCAGGTACAGTACACACTATCCCCACCCACAGTAAGCTATAGTTCATGCATAGTCTGGAGCCACTATCCAGATTTTTGACACCAGTATTCCACATATATATATATATATATATATAAACACTCCAAAAAAGTAATTCTGCCCTTCCCACAAAAACAGTCCACACACTCTACAAGAGATAATTCCATGTTTTTTTTTTTTGCCTATTTACAAGATGCAAGAAGGCTGCTGGTGGAATTGGCTGGCTTTACAGGATCCAGCCTTGGGTACAGCCCCCAAAGTTTGTTTTGGGGTAGACTCTAATTTCAACTAAGGTCAGCTGGACAGGACTGATTAAATGGAATATGAGGCTAGGAGAAGTATCCATCTAACAGGATTTATGAACCGCATAAACAAACTATTTTTAATCAATGACAAAGATGTACTAAAATATGTATCGTAATGGCCACTCCACTCACTGGTTGTCCTCATTATCTTTCAGGATTGCACTTATATTAGTCTCATAAAATTAATAAAAATGATAAGCTCACCCGGAAAAGGTTTCGATAATATCACCAGCCTGCCATGAATAGTTATGCCACTCAAGTCAAAAGAAGGCCATGTAAAATGAATGCCAAATCCAAATAAGTTGCAGATAACATTGCAAAAATGGCATTGGTCCGAAATATTTCAGTAATTAGTCAAATATTTATACCGATCAATCAAAGATGTCTTATTTTGTCCAAGAGTCAAATGCACCAATGATGCATGGGACCCAACCCCAAACTAGGAACAGGCTTAACTGAATGTAGGCTACTAGCTACTATTTGTCAAACTTATCTCAAAAGTCAAACACCAACTCAAATTACTCCCCAATGTTCATATAGGCCCTAGAACAACACTATAACTACACTAGAACTGCACGACAAACAGAAAATTATTTTGAGACAAAAATTGGTAGACTGTCCTTTGCCTAAAGCTTATATTCAATTTTCATATTTATACGTACAGCTAACTAACGCTTATATTGATGTCTAAACTGCTTTGAAGACACGCCATGTCTCAATTCACATATAGTGGGATACATGTTATCAACTACACACTAATGTCGAAATAATGTCAGCGTCCAGCCCATCCCTTCCAGGTTCCCATCCAAAGTACAATACCAATGTATCGCCAGTTAAACCAAGTATTACAGTTATTGCCTGTATTCTATCAAGCTCGCAAAGTATAACGTTAAATATTTTCTGGCTGTAAACCTAGCAAGCTCACTATTCACACAAGTAATCTGCTTGTAACTGGCAAGCCAAATAGCCATCAAGCCATCCGCAGAAATGAAACAAATAGCTAGCTAGCACGATAATTAGCTAAATTGTATATCAGTGTTCCACTGAACAAGTGCATCCCTTCCCTTCACTTTTCTAAGAATGCCTCTAGTTAGCCAAGTCGTGACAGTAAAAGCCAATGCGCTCACCCATCGCATTTGCAGAATTTGCTCCCCAGCCCCCCTCCCCTTATTTGTCCTCCCCCCAACCCCCCTTAAGAAAGGACCCCCAGAATTACCTGGTTCCTCAAGTCCCGGAGGTGAGCCATAACGGCAGGCTTGTCAGGAGGAGGAAAGCCGTAGCCCTTTCCGTCAGGAAAGGGTGATTGTCGAATTTTTCTTCAGTGTTTTGTCCTCCTCGTCAGAGACCCTGTAGCCTAGCCAGCTAGCAAGCTAGCTACATAAACAGCCTCCCTTTCTGTCACTCCACCTTGTTTTCGGGTTCGATTTGCCCGCTTGTAAAATTTGCAGCTCTGCCGAAAGACTATCTAAGTATTGTGTGACTCCATGTATCAAAGCGGCAGCTGTCAATGGATTTTCAGGTTTGTGTATCAATTTTTAATTCTTATCTGGAGACTCGCTCCTCTTTTAATGCAAAGAAGGGACACAAATGAACACGCATGCGCGAGTCACTCCTACGAGGAATATTGCTTCTGGGAATTGTATTTTTTGCACAGCCTTACGAACTGACTGATTTGAAGAGCTGAAAGGATAACTTTACAATTACATTACAGTCTTTGTAGGTTCTGATAATTTTTGTGCGACTTGGCATTCCAAATGCTTTTTAATCACAACATTTTAGTAGTTCTGTGTATTTAATTTTTAAACCAATGTCATTAACAGCATTATATATATATAGCTTAATTATAACCAGATTATCTAAGTTAACACAGAAAAAAGCCTGCTAATTCAAGTTACAGCAACTGAATTATTGATATTATTTTGGTGATTCTTTCATGCAGACAGATTCTTGTCTTATATGATCACTTAGTATGTCACATGAAGACATGTCACCATAGTTTTTAATAATAACCTAATATAATTAAATAATGGCTGGCTGGAAAAAAGAATTTGAACACTTAATACAAAAATAGGATCAGTGACATCACAGGAAAACCACATTGAGGTGTAGTCACAGACAGTAAGTTTGGGTTGGGAATATTGATATTATTCAAACAGTAGATGGCAGCATTTCTTAACAAGAAATCACACTTTCTCAACAAGAAACACACTGCCACACTTCCTTAAAAAAAAAAGAAAAGAAAAAAGAATCAAGCACAAGAATTTTCTGTCCAAAACAAAGCATTTTAATTGGTTCAAATCAGCCATGATTAATGAGATGACCTCACCCATTTCATAGTTCATTGAGAATCAGCTTCCCATCACTGCAGATCAGTAATATATTCAGTACTACAGCCCATATTTGAAATACATATGAAAATGTATAAAAATGTATTTAAATAATTAAACCGAAAGGGATTAGAGTAGCAGTCAATGATACTCTGTATTAATATTAGTGCTTATAAATAACATTCCATATATACTATAGTCTGGTAAAGCACTCCTAAAATGGTGCAGTAATAATTCACAGCTTTCACAATACTTTACAATAGACTGTCTGAGTATATACTTCAGAAACTTCCAGCCTGTGTTTTCTACAGATGTACATTGCTTCACTTGAATGATTTTTCTGACACACCTGTAACTGGCTCATCTGTGTTTGGTATCCTGGTTTTTATTTTCTTTTGATAGTGTCACACAACAAACACATTCGTAATTAATTTCTCTGGCTGATTTCTCTGGCCTTTATTTACAGGTAAAAACAAAAGTTAAAAGCGAATAAAATTTTTAATTTTTATAGTCAGTCATTTATGCTGGTTTATTTATTTTGAATCCAAACCTATATGAACTGTAATTCACAAATGAATTGACATGCAACAGCCTCAGATATACAGTATAGGTAAACCACATAGAAATTATTTCCAAAAACTGGATTGAAAAGGAAAAACATTCCAGCAAAAGCTAAAATGAAGTATATGGCATATACTTATATGATATAAAATGAAGCTGTTTTTTTTTTTTTTTTTTTTTCATGTGAACCGCACAAGTAAGATCGGGCTGGGAAAACAAGGGGCCGAGAGGGGAGAAGAGGACTGGAGGGAAGGGCATTCCCTGGGCAAGCCCAGACAAAAGGCTCCATTCCAGGGAAAGCGGCTGCTTCTCCTCAGGGACTGAAAGGGTGTGGTGAACTCTTTCTCAAAGCATAAAGATGAGCCGTTGCCAAGGGGATTCTGCAACCATACTACTCAGCAAAATAGCCGTCTATTTGAAAATATTCTCCTGTTTATCTTGTTTGAGGAAATAACATGTGAGATCCTGGCATTCATCAAAGAAATTCATCAAGAATATTATTGTTCCCCTCCCACTTTGGGTGCCCTAGCAACATAAATAGTGGTTTTTTTTCACAATAATTATGATCCCTTTTGGAGCCCAGGAAAATGACCTGAAGGATACTTCAATATGCTTCATGAAACAACAGTACATGCACTCAAGGGGTACACAGCAATGGGAGTTCCATTGGAACTGACCTGTTTTCCACACCATTCAAAGAAACTTGTATATTTTTCCAGGGCAGTGGTACAATATATTGTACTCCCATTGCATGAAATATACAGTGAAGTTGTGCTAGTCTCCATTTAGTGTCAATAATAACAAAGAACAGCATTCATGTGTTGCTTGGCCTGTATTTCCCCTATGCACAGAAGTCCACAGTTCCGCTCTGTTTCTCCATCAAAGGTACTGTAAACAAAACCATTGTAGGTCAGACTGGTGTTTTTGTGGAAAATTGGCCATCCGTCTCAGTTTGCATTTTATCTATTGTTTACAGTAAAGGTTTCATGCTGCAACAGTAATGCTTTTACAAACTTCGCATTTCAGAAAGTGTATCCAGCTAAGTTAATCACTAGCTGAACTAGCTAAATGTAACTTGTAAATGGAAGGCACAGGAATTTGGAAGAAACCAGTTCTAGATGATATGCAAATCTCTGGCAAGGGCATGTCACTCATTTATAATATATGCTCACTATGCTCACCATTTGTATCATGCAAATAGTGTAACTAGATTTTTCTGTTATTTACATTCATGACACAAAATTGAGTCTCAGTGAGCATGGTTGAACATGTAACAGCAGTGCATATGCCTCTATGTACAATTACTCCCCATGGTTATCTTAAACTGCTATGTTTTCGATCAAACCACACTGTTCAACAATGTTTTATGTTAAAGTTGGAAAAAATAATTGGTGAATGGGATAAACTCTTTCTGTGTATGTTGGCAAATGATAAACCCAATCAGTCACTTTTTTTCACTTGGGTGGTCAGGAAAAGCCTTCTCCTCCAAAGATAATATACAATTAATTGTGCGGCACAAAGGCTACATGTTCCATTTTTTAACAAAAGTGTAATTGACTAGGGTAAACTGGCCCTCTCATGTCACTTTGACATGGAATCAAAACTGGAAACACTTACCATACTAAAAATTACATGTAGTCTTTCACGTGCATCTTTACTGCTTCAGTTCTCACATGCTGCAAATATGTGACTGCAAAACAGAAGCGAACTGACAGTCATACACCACAAATAAAACAGGTATTCATTTGTGTTCTCCTTTCGTAGCTGTTACTGTGAGGGGCTGTTTGACAAGTTCCCCATTGTACTACCTTTGTGAGTTAATTATTTTTTGAGTCAGGATGACTTGCATGATATGCTATCATAAAATAATAGCCATATTCATATTTATACAATTCAATTATCTCCAACTATCCCTTTTGCTGAGTCAATGAATAATCACTTGGAACTGCCCTTGTGTGTGATATTTTGTTTGCAAAAAATTTTTGCACAGGACGTAACTGTCTGGAAAAAGTTAATAAGACAACAGAAACCTTTATATTTATATTCATAACCAGTAGTAGAGATGCTCTTTTTATGCTATTTCCAATGAAAACAATGCATTGGAACAAACACAATTGTACTTCTTACACATTTCAGTTTTTTTTTTTTTTCATTTGTTCAACACTTACGCACAGGAAGGGCCCTGTGGGTTTGGGGAAGGGACAGGGAAGGTCCTGGTATTTTCTGGGAATCCTCTTAAAAACAATCTCCAAGTTATATATAGCCATGCGTTGCAGACTATTTTCATATGTTGGGATGATATATGCTAGACTATAGCACTGAACACCTGTGCTATCTTTTGCAGTTATATGTTAGGCGATTGCTGAGAATTAGACTTACTACAAACTTAATTTACATCGTTGAATGTTTCGGTAACCTTGTTATGTTTCTAGCTTCAGCGTCACGTAGGTTATTTAATGAGTTGACACCAGGACCATAAAAGGGACTTTGGCACCAACTAAAAAGGTTACATATGTCATTATGATTGTCATGTTACATTTACAGCATAATTCAGTATGCTCATATGTTACATCGCAATTACCTTGTTTTGAAGAGGTCATTTGTTCTTTATTGGCTACCGGATTTCACCGGTAGGCTACTTGCTCATGAGGGAATGCCTACATGAATTTAGTAGTAGAGGTTCTATGTATCTGCGAAGGCGGAGCCGCATCGAACATATTACCATTGTTATCTCCGCCTCCGAAACAAGCGGAGTGATTTTCCTTAGAAGGAAACTATAGTTGAAAGTAAACGGTTTACTCTGTACTGCCCCTGGTATGGGTTGCACCCCAAATTTAGCAGCGCAGATCAACAAACGTTAACGCGGTGCAAGTAGATAAGAAAGCGGGTGGTCTTGCAGACTTTGATTTTTGGAATTTACTTTCTTAAACGAGATTACTCACCCCCGAAGCTATTAGCTAACGATGGTGCACGTATGAGGACCTTACGTTGAATATCAATTCGTTTAGTGGTAGATTTTTTAAATCGTGCCCTCTTATTTTTCTTTTCATTCATACAAAACCATTCAGGAGGTGTCACGCTCCTGAAAAATGTGCCAATGAGACTGAAAGATTGCAGCCTGGCAGATAACCTCCCAGGTCATCGTGGCGCCTGTCAATTTGAGTGGGCACGAACTCTGGAGGTAAGATAAAACTTAGGTTTCCTTAGAATAACGACTCCTAATTCAGTTAAATATTTGCATTTATTTTACAGTTTAGTTAGCATGCCTTATCGTAATCCTGTGCTTTCTTGTTTATTTGCAAGCTAACATCATTCGAAAGCACTTTAGCTTATTGCAATGCGAAATAAAATTCAGCGGCGTTGTCAATTAACACCAACGCGAACATGCTCTTCTCCGCATCGTGCATGTCGTTGTGAACAATATCTGTTTTTTTGTGGTTGGTTCTGTATTTAAGCTAAATATCGTTGTACCTACGGCTATTTATACTTAGCCTATATTTTATCAACTGAAGAATCTACGGAATAGATTTCAGAAATTATTCACAAATTAGTTGTAGCCTATGTTCGTAAATTATTTTTGTGTTTTGTTTTCTTGGGTCATCGAGGCGTTTTGTAAATGAACTAGTGGAAATTAATCTGAGGCTAACATAAATGCATATCTTCTGCAGGGAGACCTTGCTCTTAGTGGGAAACGCCCCCTGTGTAAGGAAAAACGTGGTGATACAGAAGACCATACACGGTGATTAAGGTGGTGGTTTGGGGCTGGTAGTTGTTTGTGTTTGACTGCATATGAAGGGCATGGAGATGTTGCGCCGCTCTTCAGTGTTCGCAGCTGAAGTAATGGAAGTGTTCGACCGCTCCCCGACTGACAAAGAGCTGGTGTCGCAGGCCAAGGCGCTGTGCAGAGACTACATCCACTCTAGGCTGAATCGGGCTGGTATAGGCTGGTCTAAATCCGAACAGAGCCCGTCGGCATCTGGAGGACCGCAAGGAGAGGTATCCTCAGTTCTCCTTTGGTTAGGTAAGTCAGTGATCCAAGTGAATTTTTTCAGGCATAGCCTGTAGCCGACAGTTTCTTAGTCACCTTCCATTTGCCTATCTCTGCTCCTAATTACCACCAACTGAAGGGAGTCTTCCCACCCAGGAATACACTAAAAAGTATTTAAAACCGAATTAAAGATATTTGTGCAATGCCATTTCCCACCTTCCTCAAATTTGAATTGTCTTTTGTGTGGCAGGCAGTCATATGAACCGTGTTACTTTTCTACCACACATGCTTGTTTCGACACATTTTCCTAAAGCAGATGTTGTAGCATTTACAGTAAATGCAGTCCAGATGAAAAATCCTGCATGCTGCCACATATCCTGCAGTGTTGCAGACTGTTTGAGCCTTATAAAACATTTGCATATGCGGTGTGCTAATGATCAAGGCCAGTTCGGAGGCATGCACTGACTGATGCTGTTTGCCAGACCTTCCCCTTGATGTTCATTGTCTGCCTTGAACAAAAGCTCCTAGCACTCACCCTCAGTGCTGTACATGAGGAGGAAGTGTGCAAGAGCCACCAATGGCATTCGCTTTCTTGCACTGTCACTGTGAGAAAAGCAGATCTTTTTGTCTGGATTGACGGTTTTCAGTGTCATGCCTAAACTCTCATTACTCAGCACGCCGATGATTCATTGCTACAGGCATGTGAAGGTGATGCTCATTTGCAGTTAAAGTATTTTTACAGCCTCCTTAACATTTTCTGTGGTGACTTCTTCACACTTCAGTTGTATTCTGCCTTCCCCAACATCATGCGTGAAATTTAACAGTTCGGTAAGTGGTTTGAGACAGCTTGCTGAAAGGAACGTGTGGTCATCCGTGTTCTCACCAAACTGCTGCACAAGAAACTTTCATTCCTGAAAAGATTAGAATTGAGTAGTCTGTCAGTTGAGACCACCAGAATGATCTTTCTGTGAGTGCTGGCATTTGGACAAAACAGGACAAAATCAGCAAAAGATAGGCCTCCTAACTTTGATGCAGAATGTCTGTTAACCGTTCCATACGGTCTTTCTTACAGTTTCCATACGATCACCTTTTTCTTCATAACCTGTACCTTTGACACTGATAGTTCATTTGCTCTACCCATTTGCTTTACAGTGGTGTCTGTGTTGTCATACACATGCTAAGGGCTGCAGCATAGCAGAATAGCAGCTCATTGGCTCATTCCCTCCGTGCTCCCCGTTCCCCAGGCGACGAGCTGGAGTACCTGAGACCCAACGTCTACCGCAACGTGGCGCGGCAGCTGAACATCACCGTGGCCTCGGAGAGCGTGGTGTCCGATGCCTTCCTCGCCGTGGCCTCCGAGATCTTCTCAACTGGTAAGCCTGTTCAGGGGAAGCGTCCATGTCTGAAGATGTGTGCCTGTGCTGTTTGTAATTTGAACAGCTGGTCTTTCTTCTTGACCAAACAAGCAGCAGTTGGTTTATGCTAAATATTTTTCAGTTGAGAGATCACTGAACACATCACTGAACAACGGTGAAACGAAATACCCAAAATGACCGTAGATCAATGCATCCAGCCTTGTTCCAGTGCAGCAGGTTTTCTTAACACATCTGATTTATTGGACGTAACAAATGGTGTTCCAAGGTAAAAACGGACATTATGACATTTTCGTGTACACATTCAGACAATGCTATTGTAGTCATGAGGTGTCTAGTGGAAAATTCCAAGAGCGCCATGGAATTTCTGCTTTCTGCACAATCAATCTTTCTTTGCACAGTCTTTCTTGTTGCTGAGGGACCTACTGAAACCACTCTTGTAGTTTTTGATACATTTGCATTCCGGGTTAAGGGGATGCAGAATAACCCTCTTGGTCCAGTAGTACTTCAGAAAAGTTACGGTTTTCTAAAAACATATCCATGTCCCTTCAGATAATGCTTTGGCTATAGATGAAACCAGTGATACTTTAAAATCCATTAAGACCCTGCTCCATGAAATGGTGATCTACTCTCTTTAGAAGCCATTGAAAGACAAGTCATGAATAGCAGGAACTCCAGAGGATGCCTATGACTGTGTCCTCACCAACATGCTTACCTGGCCATAGCTTTGCTGAGCATGCACTTCTTCAAAAAACCTGCATCGAACAGCCGAGGATTGTCAAGAGTGATCTTATCTGAACTTGTGCTGTTAGGAGAGTTTGGCTGGAGCTTTCATTTTCCTTCCTCCACGCTGTCATTCCTTATCAGTGCAGCAGGGTTTATGTCACGGTCTTGTGTACACAAGCAAAACTTGGTGTTGCTTGACGGCATGATGCATCGTTGCTTAAATGGGCCTGTTGGCCTTTGTCAGCATTGAAGCCTCTCAGTAGCGGACATATGCGAGTGGGAAGAACAGCAGAACACAGAGAAACTTGTCATGGTGACTGTGCATTGCATTCCAGCCTTTACAATTTGATAAGCAAAAAAAGAAGGAAATGCCAAAACTAGAATGATGAAAGTAATATTAGCCATTCCATTCGGTATTTGCAGACAGTATGAGTTGCCAGTAACAGCAATTACAAGCAAGCAATCATACAGATTGACTCTATGTAAATATTTAAATTGAAAAAATACTAATAGCATCCTTAATTGGTCAGAATCGCAAACTACAGACACGGACTTCGGAGGACACACTTCATTTCATTTGACGTGTGTGTTGGTCTCACTCTAATGATTTGAATACAAATGGCCACATAGTTCCTGAATGATGAGTTCCTCTGTCTGTCTCTCGCATTACAAGAGAATCATATGACCATTTCTGTCTTAGCTACTACTAAGCCGCAGCGTTGGAGGTTCCGTTCGGTAGCAGAGTGGAGCCCGTTGCTGTGGCTAGCCTAGCGCCTCCCCTCCCCTCCCCACCTGCCCTGCTCTGCTCTGTGAAGAGGAAGTCGTGGGAGGCTGCATGTCTCGCTTCGCCTCGACCACAGTGTTTACTTCTGGCCCTGCGCTGGAAGCCTTCGCCCACTCTTCATCTCGTTTCGTCCCTCCCACCGCGGGGACTCTTTTCAACCCCCACCCACAGGGTCTGCCCTGAGTGCGAGCTCCTCCGAGTTTGGGAACGTGGACTCCTCTCTGTGGAAGTGGAACTGATGTTGTCCCCGTGCCCTCAGCCTGAGTCGAGCTTGTGAAGGCTAGTGTGTGTGTGGACAGGACCTGGGGCTCGGTGCTCTCACCTAGGTCCCTGGTGACCGCTGGAGACTGGGAGGCACCACAGTGGGTGGATGAGGGTGAAAGCTATTAACCGCAGTAATGGTACCACCCCAGGCGGGGAAGGACTTATCTGCACATCTACCCATGAGGGTGTCCCAAGAATTATAATCTGTTCTCTGGAAATGGTTTCCTGTGGTAGATTGCCTGAAAACCCACAGAAATGTTTGTAGCCATGACAACAAGGTTTACTGGAAATTTGACACTGTCTGACGCAGGATTGGACATCTCCTAGAAAAGAGAATCTGCCCTGTTTGAACGGATCCTTCTTCTTTTTTGTCTGAACTCCCTACCATACATGGTCAATTAGATCAATTGGTTATTTCAAATAAACGCATGAACTTGATAAAGGTCTGCTGTCTGGGAAAGGGAATGTGCCCAAATATGGAATATTGTTGCACGCTCGGAGTGTGCCGCCTTTTAAAGCCTGATGCGGTCGTGTTTTCATTTTCCTTTTGGGAATCGCTGGCGGGTGAAAGCTCGCCTGCCGCTGGAGTTCCAAAAACACTCAAATCCCCCTTAATGAAGGAACCGTGGACATAAAAGGGGTTTGCAGGCTCTCGGCTGTCTGGGATTGCACACGCAGCCCGGGTCTGGCTGAGACAGGCACGCACGCTCTATCCGGCCGCCAAGCCCCGTTTAACGCGCGGAAACTGCTGACCTCATGCGATTGTCATGAGCCCGCATTCCACTGTGGACACAAAAACAGCTTAATTGCTTTATTGGGCCGTGGCCTCACGGCGCCTTATGCAACCAGGAATGCTCCGCTGTAAGAGGAGGGGTAAGGGGGGGACACATCTTATGGAAAGCGTCTGCGGTGTTGGGAAGCTGGGAATAAAAGCTGTGGTTTTCCCCTGAGGCCGACTGCACCTCATTTGGGTGAAGTGCACTCTTTTAGTTTTTGCAGAACCCCGTGTTGAACCTTTTCTTTCTCCCAGTTAAACTCCAGTGCAACCTCACCATAATTTAAAAACAAACATCATTTTAACGTGAATGAGTGTTAACGTTTAACGTTTTGGCACACAAGCAGTACAAAGTGGAATTGAGACTATTGAGGGAGTGTGTGATTGGGGTAGACACAAAACAAGCACGTCATGGGCTCAAATTACTGAAAGGAATAGCATGTCTCTACACTTGCTTTGCAAACATCCCTCAGGCAGTGCGGCAATGAATGTACACACTGGTTAGTTGCAGCTCACACGCTGACAGATATTAAGGTG
This sequence comes from Anguilla rostrata, assembly GCF_018555375.3. Taxonomy (NCBI): domain Eukaryota; kingdom Metazoa; phylum Chordata; class Actinopteri; order Anguilliformes; family Anguillidae; genus Anguilla; species Anguilla rostrata. Next base: position 12,462,444 of record NC_057936.1, read on the forward strand.
GTATAATGACTGTTTAACAATGGAGGGCGGCCATGCTTCATCCACTGCTGCTGGGAGGCGTTGGGACGCTGCAGCCTGTGAGTGTGTCGTATCTTGTCCGCAGGTGTCACGTGGGGGAAAGTGGTGTCCCTGTACGCGGTGGCAGGCGCCCTGGCGGTGGACTGCGTGCGGCACGGCCACCCCGCCATGGTCCACACCATCGTCGACTGCCTGGGCGAGTTCGTGCGCAAGAGCCTCGTCTCCTGGCTGAAGAGGAAGGGCGGCTGGGTAAGAATCCCGCCGTCGCCGTGGGAACAGGTCTCCCTCTCCAGGTCGCCGCCGTTCAGGGCGCCTCCGCGGGGGAGCTGTGGGTCGAGGCGGTGAGGCCCAGCTCTGCTGAGAGTGGCGTGGGAATGTTTACCTTGCGTTCAGAGGCAGTGGGTTTGCAGCTGGTTCAGCTGTTCCTATACGGTATGCAGTATATACAAACAGTATCCAGCTCTGTACATCAGACAACGTGGAGACGCAGTGGTGTACTATTACTGGTAGTCAGGCGCAGCCAACGTCAGCGTTGCAGTTTTTCGGATGGCATGAGTCCATCCTTCAGTCATCTCCGTGTGCAGGAGGGATGATGTCATCGTTATTCCTCGTGGCTTTTTCAGCTGGCGCCCGCCGCCGCGTCTCGCTTCAGGGCACGCCTGGCCGCGGGGTCCCCTAGGGCGCGGCCTCGGCCGTTTCTCCCGTTTGCTTTTCTTGAACTTTCGAATGCCCGCGTGCGGCCCTCTCAATTTAACCGTGCCCCTGAGGGACGGCCGGGAAGAAGGGCTCGAGACTCGCAGTCGACTGTGGGAAAGTTCCTGGACGGAAACCCGCTGTTCGTAGGTCCGGGTAGTTCCCTGTTTCTCTTGATTGCCGTGCCTGCGCTTCGTCAAGCCGATTGGACCGGTCGGCTGCGATAGTAATCCGCGGAATTTGCAGTAAAGGTGAGCGGCCCGAATGCGCTGACTTGACGGTAATGGAGCTGGAGCGAGAGACAAACCCCAGAACACTTCCCTGTCCCCCCAGTCACCTAGATTCGACGCCGTTGCCAAGGCTGAAATTATTCATCTTATTATCACAAGGCTGCCCTTCTTCACACGGTCTGGCCCGTCCTCTTTAATAACGGTTATTTATGGAAGCAGAGCCGCGGTTCAAATCGAGTGCGCTGCCGGAAAGGAGTGAACCGTGAGGGTTAGTATAGACACACAAAAAAAAAACGTGTGATTAAAAATCCACAGAGCCACAGAGGTCCTAATAGTTGTGCTCTACGGAGAGCGTGGGAGGTGCCTGGCAGGTTGGAACATTCTGCTCCACGCGAGCAGCAGGTCAGAGAACAAAGAGACGAACACAGGAAGGCTCCATTAGCCCATTTAGAGCCCTCAGACAGAGTAATTAAAACCAAACACGGGAGTGAAGATTGTTTTTCCTCCCCTGTCTCGGCATTTCATACCGATGGACAAAGCTAGCCCAGCATCACACAATGTCACACTGCCTTACCTGAGTACATATGCCTGAATGTAAAACATTTACATGGATTTGTTTACCTTTCACAAAGGTTTGAATTTTTTTTTTGAAGGTTAAAATTTTATTCTTGGCCAGGTTTGAAAAATTAGACCAGAGAAATATTCCTATAACCGATCATAGTTGTTTCGTTTCCTGTATGTCACACATTCTCACTACATAGTATCTGAAGGTTTCCTGTAGCTCTGAGCGCGGTTCTGTGCACTGTATATCCCTTATTTCCTGCCTTGGTTTATTACTATAAACATGACCTTTAGTCAGCAATTTATGGTTAGATGTGATGTTCAGATAAAAATGTTTGGCTTTCCTGTCATGTATTTGTGTAATTTCACTATTGTACAGCATTCTGTTGACTAAAAAATAGTGGTATTGTAGTTTTGATTGACAACTCAAACATGGAATGCAGTTGATACTTTTTAAGCCAATGTTTTGAATATGTAGCTACGGAGACCAAACACGACTGAATACTGCTTCTGTAACAGGCTTTAGGAGCTGTTACCACTCTGATGTTAGTCAGTGGTGGCCATCAAAGATACACATGGTCCTGCCATTCCTTACTGATATTGATATCTTTTAAATCTGTGTTGTGATGTTGATTCCCTCAACCAGGAATGGCCAGCGCTGCCATGAGGGTGTCCATAGTGTCGGGTCTGATCATTTGTGCATCTGAGAACAGTATGTGAATGCGGTCTCCTCCCCTCTCCTCTCATAGGCCGACATCACAAAGTGCGTGGTGAACACTGACCCCAGGTTCCGCTCTCACTGGTTGGTGTCGGCCGCCTGCACCTGCGTCCACTTCCTGAAGGCGGCGGTCTTCTACCTCCTGCGGGAGCGGTGAGGGCGTGGCCGGGGCGAAGAGCACCGCGCGCGGTCCCCCTCGCCTCCGCTGAAGATGGCGACTTTACACCCGACACTTTACACCCGCCCCAGCTCACCCTGCCCCCTTTCCGTACGAAGACAGGGGTCCTCGCACGAGTCTCGCACAGGAGATACCGCTCAACTACTACTCGCTTGGCTTTCTACTGCTACCCTCGGCCAGGAGCACCTGCATCTGTTAGTCACCATTTTGCTTTTCCACGCCAAGGGCTTGCATTTCATTGGACGCGGTTAGTGTGACTTTCTCTTATAGAGATGAAACTGAGTAAGACTTAGAGACTCCACTCTCTGGCGCGGTTGCTCAGGCAGTGTGGGACCGTGCTTGCGCACCTTTGTTCTCAGAGGGCAATACACCATGGGGGAGAGGCTGATAAGAATGACCTTGGAAGACTCTTGATTGGAGCAGCCGAGGTTTGGCGCAAACTGAGGTCATCTGTGACGACTCTTACTATGGTTTTACTATGCGTAATTATGCATTATTATTAAAGGGGGACGTAGCGTGAAGACGAGTCTGCTGACTCTTTTTAGAAGAAAGCTTTGAAAGTCCTGTCTGCAAGTGGTGGTAAAAAAACTGCCTGTGTGTGAATGCTGAATTGAAGATGCAGAGGTTGTGTCAGAGAACTGTGGCCCAGTGGATTGTACACTATGCCTTTCCTTCCTGTATTTAGAGGTTTTTTCCACTGGGGTGCTTCTGCAGAACAATATGATTATGGGCCTCTGTAAGGAAGTTGACTGATGAATGTTTGTCTTCATTTCAAATGAATTTTATTCTATGAATAACTGTAAAACCACACACTTGGTATCCTATGAATGTCTCCAATAAAATACACATTTTTAATATCTTAAAACAATTGTTTTTTTTTATAGCAAGCATTCTAGACATCTGCGGGGGAAAACCTGTGTTTCTCTAGTTGTTTATGCTACAAACAAGTTTCCTTTTAAAGGATAGTATCATATCTTGTCTGAACATTCTAAGCTCGCTTGTTTAGATTTATATAACACTAGAGTTTAGTTCATCAGTCTCAGTGGTTGTAGATACTGCAGTGCACAGTTTTCCAGGAATGTCAACATTTTGAAAATGACCCTTACAACCATGGTTGTACACACTAATATCCTGTTAAATATATCCTGCTATCTTTGACAGGAAAGTCAAAGTGCAAGACAAAACAAATAGGATTCCCACCCTGAGAATTTGATGCGTCCCATCTGCAGCTGTGCAACTTGCACTGCATATTAGTGTAATTAGTGTGGTGCATTGCATGACATTCCACATGTCCAGTATGTCACACTTATAATTTGAATAATTAATTTAGAGTGGTCTTTATTAGCTTTTAAATTAGACTAACAGGTGATCATGTATATATAATCACATCTGGTTGGCAAAGTCCCTGGAGAAGAACATCTTAAAGGTGCAGTAAGTTTGTTGGAAAACACTTTTGTTCATATTTGGTTAAATTTCCTTCACGTCCCGACAGATGTCAATAAATTAAAAGGTCTAAGAAAAAATCAGGTTTCTCTGACTGGCCCAGACTCTGAAATCAGCTGCTCCAAACTTCACCATGCAACAAACTTACATACTGCACCTTTAAATGGCTGTAACATCATATAATCAGAATTGGCTAGACACATTTCCCTGATGACCAGCAAATGAGGAATAATAAAGAATCAATAGCAAGGTGAATAAGGAGCTTACGGTTCTGGAGTTGACAGCATGGGCTCCTATTGTACACCATCAAGGGCGACAAGGAAATGATCAGAGATGGAAAGATTCAAGCCCAATTCCATGCTGTCTGAGGACAACATGGTGATGACAGGAAAATGAGGAAAAAAAGACTGGTGTGGCCAAAATCTATACTGCTGCAGTGCAGAAAAAAAACCCTTCTTAAACATCCAAACAGGAAATAATCAGTGACCAGAATTATGAGATTTTGTTATGCAAGTTTCGTTCTTATACAAATTTAAGCTGGAATGAACTAGTCAGTATAGTTACATTTCAAACTTACAATTATGAATAGCTTTACAATTTGGAGGACTTGCTGCAGTGGCGACAGCATTGCAGTGTTTTAAGAAATGCTGCCATCTACTGTTAAGATAATACCAATGCTTCCAACTCATTTTGTTTTCTGTGCCTGCACCCCATACGGTTTGCACTCCCAAGTCATTGTACATAAAATTGGATACATTAGCACTGGCTGAAACATAGGGCTTCAGGCCCCTTCCACACTTGTCAAAACATGCTGCAGTCATCCCCATCCTAAAGAAATCCCACTTTACATAACATTTACAGGCATATCTGTAACCTCCTTTTGGGCTAAAATCCTTGAATGAGGATTTCATCTCACCAAAATCACATTGCTTCTGGGTTTCACACCATGCACACTACAGACACTGCCCTCAAAGCTGTCAATGACTTATTCTGAACATTCTCCTGTTATCTGAGAGCAGCTTTTGACGTGGTTATCCATAACATTGTCCTGCCATGCTTTGAAAACACCATTGGAACCCCTGACACATCTCTAACATGATGTAAATCCTACCTCACCAACAGACAACACTTTGTATGACCACAAGTCCAATGTCTTCCCTGTCAATTAAGGAGTCTGCCAGGGCTCAGTACTCAGACCCCTACTGTTTATCTGCTATACCTTACCCCTGGGGAAAATTATTCACCAGCATGCATTTTATTTGAATGCGACATTGACGACTCCTAAATTTACATAAATACTAAATGTGTCCCAGCTCCTCCTCCCCCCTTCCTTGATTAATGGTGTCACTAAAATTAAGGCCCGGATGAGATCAAACATCTTGAAGCTCAACTGTGGAAAAAAAAACACCATCAAAATGTGGCACATTTTTGCTGTCATGAACTAGTTGGTTGCAGTATTACTGTGGCTGTTTGCATCACCTCCTCTATGGGTATTCATCTGACTATACTGCGAAAATGGTGTGAATTATTTTATAGTTCATATACAAAACAATTAGCATTTTCTTTTATTCACAAGAAATATATTGGCAATGTCAAATCTTCAGATTAAGCATTTTTATGCTGTAATTTCACAGCACATGTAAGTAAAGGTTCACAGAGCAACCTAGGTAGTGTGCTTGTTCAGACCAGAAGGCTCGGTTGCCCTTACTTAAATATACCAGCTGATGTCCCTGTGGAGCTGTTCGGCCACGTTTCGTTATTTCTAACATGTTCGTTTGCACAATCACGGATTAAATCAGCATGTGATCTTTTACTTACTGGCATGCTTTTGGTTTAATTAATGACTGAGCCATACGTGAGGATTCTGCTTTACAAACAGCCTAATTTTAGTCCCTCGTTTAGATAGCAGACATTTCCGTTTTGTCCACTGCCTGCACGTTCTTATGTATCTGGGAAGTCAAGATGGCTAGAAGCTACACAAATGAGGCAAGCATGTAATAATTCAACAGCAACCAGCTGTCTGGGGCTGGGGTATTTGGGTCTTCGGGTGGGTCAACACTTTCGCAATATGCTCTGAGGAAAGCAGATACGACCGCTAGTCATGGGACACTGCTGTCTAGACAATTTCTGCAGAACTTCCTGTTTACTAACGCTCACCCAGCGTTTGTTCTGGACACGCGTAATGTAACGTCACTGTTGCTTATTATTATAATTGGCTAGAAAATCCAAGTCCCGTCCAAATGGCTGCTGTGATTGGAAACTGTAAAGCTAACAGCGCCTCTTTCGTCATCTGAATACCTATCGCTTTCTAAACGGTGCTGCCTATTGGTCACATTCAGTTTGCATTGTTCCCCTAACAAGGTAGGGTGAGTCACTGACGGGATGGATGCAGGTAAGAGAGATTCCACAGGATTTCTTTTTTCACCTAACGTTACATGACAAGACACTGGTATAAATATGACTTTTGATTTCGTGTTAGGCTTTATAATATAGTGTCAGTCACATGTGTGCTTAATGTTTGAAGCTAAAGGTCTTAGCTTGCTAGCTAGCCTATAGCGGGTGCATTGTAGGCTAGCTAGCTTTAGCTCTGCATTCGCCTTTAAATGAAAGATAATTCAGTGATGTACTGAATAGGTGAATGTCGCTGACGACACTTGTCCTTGCCAGAGGTATGTCCTCACTCTGGCCCAGTCTGACTCAGCCGCTCATCGGCTGTGATCATAAAGTGCGCTAGATAGCTAGCCAGTTAGCAGGCTAGCGAGCTAGCTACATGACACAGCTGAAGGCTGCTGTCCTGTTTTAAGACAGCCATCACATTGCCTTCTCCCCTCTTAGGTTCCTAAACATTTAGAAAAGTTAGGCAACCAGACTACGGTAGCTGCGATAAATAGATGATTCCAAGTCACTTAACGCAGTTTAAATCTGAGTCTCGAATGCACCGTATAATTAAGCAGGTAGTTTTTGAATATTCAGAAAACTTATTTCCTTTGTAACTCTGTATTTTAATTTAATTAAGTTAAAACATTCTGTTTTATCCTTTAAATAGACCGTTAGTATATTATTATAAATATTCACACTTTATACACCCCTCCTCCCCAATAAATAAATAAACAAATCGATAAATAATTTAGTTGCTGTCAGTAAAGCGCTATAGGCATTCTTTCATCGCCTGATAACTAGTGCCATTTTATTCTAATTTTTATTTTTTGTCTTTTGAACAACATGGTGCACACTTCGGCACTTGCACAGTATTTGCATTTAACTCTACAGTGAGATCGGATCTTGTTGGACTCGCATTATTCCTGTGTCGAATTGTAGAAATGTCCCCTCGAGTTAGAGTGCAATAAATACACACTGCTTCTGTTTCAGCTACTCTCACTTACGACACACTGCGTTTCGGAGAGTTTGAAGATTTCCCCGAGACAGCAGAGCCGGTTTGGATTTTGGGCAGGGAGTTCAGCGCACTCACAGGTACTGGCGTTCAGGGTGAAATATTACTGATGGTGTAGCCAAACCAGGCATGGCTTTCTGTGTAAGAACTCTGAAGTAGAACTGAATTAGCATTCGCATAGCGTTGCCCAACGCGGCTGCATTCCTTGTAAGCTTTACAATAGTAAATGTAATTTTAACTATGTTGGTTCAGATTTTCATATTGATCATGCTCTGTGCTAAATACACTGGAAAAATTTGGCGGAAATGCATTCAATATATGTCTTTATCAACGTGTGTGTGTGTGTGTGTGTGCTGACCTAGTGCAAACGCTATTTGGCTTATTAAAAAACAGGAACCATTCAACGGGATGTAATATCATTATTTTGACTCTGATGCAGAGATTTGTCTTGTAGTCTTTTCATTTATCAGTTTTTTTTTTTTTTACCATATTCAGCTGGTGTGTCTACATGTTCCTAATGACCCTTTTTTTTGGGCTATCCAATACCTGACAAACAGGTTCCTTTGAAAACAATTGTGATTGGTTTTTGTTGAGGTCTCAGTGTCTCAACAACCACAAAAGGTTTCAGATAAATTCTAACTACTTACAGGTCTGAATTGTTGCCGTTGACTGTATTATTAGGAATTTAAATCATAAAGCTTCATTTGGGTTTTTGCTGTAGCTTTTTGTAGAAATGTACACATTTCAGACAGAAAAAAGGTGTTTGCGCGGATCTTGGTTGCTACATATTTCATGGACGCAAAGCTATTGGACTTGCTCATGATTTAAAAAATATATTTTCTATATTTATGTTGTAGAGAAGGATGATATACTGTCTGATGTTGCATCACGCCTGTGGTTCACTTACAGAAAGAACTTTCTGCCCATTGGTGAGTGACATTATTAATCAAGTTATATAAATAAACATTTATAGAATACATCAAATTAATTGTATATCAGGACCATGTAACTGGAGAGGGTGTTTCTGCAGTACTCTCATAATTCTGAATTAGGATTTTCCTTTGTTTGCTGCTTACACCTCATCACAAGTTTGCGAGTCACTAAAATGAAAACAGTGTTAAGTAGCCTATATAAATATGTAGCCCCTACTTAAATTTATTTGTGAACACAGTGCCATGGAATGTTCTGTTATTTATTTATACAATGAAGTTTTGGATACAGTGTTATGTGCTTACATAACCCTAGACGAAGCCCATGTCCTTTGAAAGATAATATAAGCTGTTTATGGATTGTCTTGCTGCAGGAGGAACGGGACCCACATCTGATACCGGCTGGGGCTGTATGCTGCGGTGTGGGCAGATGATCTTAGGCGAGGCCCTGGTCTGCAGGCACCTAGGCCGAGGTGCGTCTCCTCAAAAAGAAATCCACGGATTAGTGTTTTATTTCCTGTGGAATAGGGTGTTTAGGACAAACCAGAATATCATCCTGCATTAACATCCCAACTCCGGTTTCCTTCCACAGTCCAAAGACATGCAGGTTCGGTTAACTGGAGAGTCTAAATTGCCCCTAAGTATGAGTGTGTGAGTGACTGGTGTGTGTGCCCTGTGATGGACTGGCGAACTGTCCAGGGTGTATTCCTCCCTCTCGCCCAATGCATGCTGGGATAGGCTCCAGCACCTCCCATGACCCTGACCAGGTATAAGTGGGTTAGATAATGAATAGATGGATGGATTAACATCCAGTGATCCAACATGTATTGTTCCATATAGAATCTACTGTACAGAATTGTTAAAGATATCTAGGTTAGAGGTCTTAATTTATTGCCTTTGGCAGGTATCCAGGTGCCCCCTTAAGTTTTGTTTTTGACAGTAATTATGTCTTTGGGCTGTTTAGACTGGAGGTGGGTAAAAGGACGGAAACAGAAAGAAGAATACTTCAACATACTCAATGCTTTCATCGATAAGAAGGACAGTTACTACTCTATACATCAGATTGGTAAGTAAATGGAAAACGCACTGTTTTACAGGTCTGAGAAGTCAAACTATAATAACTGTAACCGGAAGTAAATTGAATAGATACATTAACAAAATGTTTTTTTAATTGATTTTATGTCAGCAAGCGATGGTCAGTATTTGAGTTTTTTTTTGTCATGGCTGATTTATGTTCTACAAAGCACACACTCAGCAGTGCTTTTTTCTCAGTGGATGAATAGATTTTTTGTGATGTTTTCCACTGCAGCCCAGATGGGAGTTGGAGAAGGAAAGTCCATTGGCCAGTGGTACGGACCGAACACGGTGGCACAGGTTCTCAAGTAAGAGCAGTTTTTAAGATTTATCTTTTTACTTTGCTCAGAGAGCACAGCTGAGCATAGGTGAACCATCCACATGCATCCATTCATCCATCCATTATCTATACCTGATTATCCTGAGCAGGGTCGCGGGGGGTGCTGGAGCCTATCCCAGCGTTCATTGGGCGAGAGGCAGGAATACACCCTGGACAGGCCGCCAATCTATCGCAGGGCAACCATCCACACAGATCTTATCAAATATCCCCTTGGCTTCTGTGTGTGGTGCGCCAATGGTCCAATGTCTAATCCTGACCATTGACTGGCCTCACAGAGTGGTGCATAATTGATTGTAGTGTTGCACTCCTCGGGGGGGGGGGGGGGTTCACTTGGCAGGATCGTCTTTGCTTCATCGTACACCAATGGAGACCAGTGTAGTTCCTGTAGGCTTGTAGGCATATTTCTGTGCATGCAATGACTGTACGGCAGAGCTGGTGGACTGCAGAGGGAAAACAAATGTGGCTGTGTAACAGTCGTTTTCACTTCACTGCTCATTTAAGACTTGCAAATGAATTGAGTGTCGGGTACTCTATAGACTGGCTCTTGCTGTAATAAGGTCAGTGTAATTGTCCAGGTTGTGCCTGTCTCAACCACATTTGCTTCTTTCTCTGCAACATGCAAACAATATATTCAGTTTTAATACATATTTTGTCTACAGAACTCACCATGGATGTCTTTCATTTATATTCTTTTGGCCTATAGAAGAGCAGCAAAAGCATAACAACTGGCAAGACATGCCTTGGCATGCCTGTGCTCTTCTGAATTGAGATGATACTGGCTTCAGAATATGGCATGATGTGGCATTCTAGATTGGCAATGGAATCGCTGATAATAATTTGTTTAATTACTAATGAAAGGTAGAGTCTGAGCTTTTGCCCATTTATCTTCCCCTAGGAAACTATCTGTGTTCGACACTTGGAGCCGGTTAGCTGTGCACGTTGCCATGGACAACACCGTGGTCATTGAGGAAATCAGTGAGTCTTCTAATTCATCAAGCAGTCCATACTCTTGCTTCCCGCTAGGAGAAATGCAAAAGAGAACCCAATGTGGGTTGGTGGCAGGGGAGAGGGGCTTAAGACGCCCGTGAGCTGACGACCTGGCCTTTCCCGTGTCCCAGAGCGGCTGTGTATGCCCTGGCTGGACTTCGCGGGGGCGGCGTGCGCGGGGGCGGGGCTGGAGCTGAACGGCTGCCTGGAGGGGGCCTGCGCCCTGGGGGAGGAGGAGACTGCGCTCTGGAAGCCGCTGGTGCTGCTCATCCCCCTGCGGCTGGGTCTGAGCGACATCAACGAGGCCTACATCGAGACACTGAAGGTACGGCTCTCACACCCAGGCCTGCATGGGGACACTGGGGATAGGGTTTCTGCACTTACTGTACGCAAGCCTATGTGGACAACACTGAAGGTATTGTTCTCACACTTGTATAGGCTTAAATGGAGACACTGATGTTATTGTTCTCACACTTGCATAGGCTTAAATGGAGACACTGATGGTATGGTGGTCACACTTGTACAGTCCTGTACTAAGCAGTGATGGTGACAGTCAGTTTTGAACTGGCTGAAATGGAATTGACTCACACGCTGGATGGGGACATGTAGTAGTACTAAGGCTAACAGGCTTAAAAACTCAGACCCAACTGAAGGCTGCTGGAAGGTAGATGGGTGTTGAGACTTTAATAAAATTCAGGATGCAATATCAGCAAAGACTGAGTGATTCACTTTGATCTGAGTAAAGACTAAACTCTTTTTCTCCATGGAACACCAGCAATGCTTCATGTTGCCTCAGTCTCTGGGAGTCATCGGCGGGAAACCCAACAGCGCGCATTACTTTATTGGCTTTGTGGGTGAGTACGTACCGAGCGCCTGCGTGACTCCCTGAGCGGGGTGGGCAAATATCCCAAACTGCATATTTTGTCATCCGTATTTGCTTTCTTGATTTCTGTAAATTGGACCCTATTTGTGTGTAACCCCCTCATAATTTCTTAATTTTTGCTGCCTGGCAGTTAATAGGGTTCATCAGTGTTGTCTTGCCCAAAGTGGTTGGTCTTAAAACTCCCCGTCACACTTCTGCAGGAGAGGAACTCATTTATTTGGACCCCCACACCACTCAGCCGGCGGTGGAGCCGTGTGAAGATGGCCAGGTCCCCGACGACACGTACCACTGCCAGCACCCGCCCTGCCGCATGCACATCTGCGAGCTGGACCCCTCCATTGCAGTGGTACGCTCCATTACAAAAGTGGCAGAGCTGGGATGTACCACAGGCGGAGGTGGGGGTGGGGGGGGTGAATATTGTTAAGATGGGCAGCTTTCCCGCAGCGATGCGATTATGCTCTACTCATTTAACACACAAAGTGGAGGGCATATAGCACCAGTGTCACAAACCTTGAAGGCCCTGTGTTGGTCAGCGCTGGCGTCCTGTGTGGGATGGCATTCCTGGCGCCCCATGCTAAAGTAGTTCTGTCTCCTGCCTAGGGCTTCTTCTGCAGAACAGAGGATGACTTTGATGACTGGTGTCTGCGCATTCGCAAGGTGGGTCAGCTGCTGGCAAAGTACGGCCCGGCGCACAGAGCCAAATGATAAATCGTAATCAGTAAATGTTAAGTGGAAAGCTCTGTTCGAAGCCAGCGGAGGCGACTGGCGTTGGGGAGGAAAGCGAGGGATTACTCAGCAGTTTTGTCCGTGCGCCCGCATGCGGCCTCGTGCCAGGCCCAGAGTTGGCGGTGTCTGCGGAATGCTGTGCGCGAGCGCTAACCCGGGTGTCCCCTGTCCCGCAGCTGTCCTGCAGTAAGGAAGGGCTGCCCATGTTCGAACTGGTGGACAGCCAGCCGTCCCACCTCATCAACACAGACGTGCTCAATCTCACTCCAGGTCAGTGGCACACAGGCCTCTATAGTCTGTGGCGGATGGGCGTTCTACTACATCTATTTTATTGAGTTGGTGCGTCAAAACTTTGGTCATAGTTGACAGGAACCTGGTTTTCCAAAAGCAATCACAGGCCTTGATGTGAATGTGGGCGGTTTAATTTGATGACCATTAAAAATTGAGGAGGAGAACGTTGAGGGAAGTCGATCCAATCTGGAACGACCCTGTTATTTCTGCCGCTCTGACACTGATCCCTGTCCCTCTGCTACAGATTTCTCAGACTCTGACCGGCTGGAGCGGTTCTTTGACTCGGAGGACGAGGAGTTTGAGATCCTGTCGCTTTGAGGGAGGTGGGGGGGGAAGAGGGGTGCCTCCTTTGGTACACTACAGAGGACTACGTTTGGCAGCGGAGGGGGAAAGGGGACTGTCTCATAACCATGGCGCAATCGTCCAACCTCACCTTCAGCATAGCTTCCTCCAACTGGCTACAGACTCTGCTTTTACGTCAACAAACAAGACTTACATTTCCTGATGGAAGCTGTTGGGAAATTACCATTGCCTTTTTGGATTTATTTTTTATTGTATTAAGTTTACAATTTGCACATCAAATATGTTTTTATTTTCTATATGCATATATAAACAAAAAATGAAGGAACAAAAGAGCGGCGATGTCTTGTTGGTGTATATCCGGCAGCGTTGTATCCCAATAAAGTGTCCTGTTACAACAGTGTCCGTTGGAGATGGTGCCTTGGCTGTAATGACAGCAGCACAAGGCAACCTAGGTATGCAAGGTTTTTCACACAAAATGTTTCGACTTTTAACCACTTTGAAACTTAATATTTATTTTAAGGCTAAATTACCATAACCATCTTTTGCATTCGATACGATCAGAAAGTTAATTCATCCCTTATGAATTGTGGCTTGCTTTGCTGGTCTGTATCAAAGCTAAATTGAGAGGTTTGTTCAGGATATGTTTATACAATGTGTTCAAAGAAATGAATGATTGTAGCAGAGAGGTGTGTTTTAGCTTGACTGTCAGTTTCATTGAAAGCTGTCCATATTTAAAATGTTTCCATATTTGTTCCATTCCCAGCAAAGGTACTGTAAATAAGATAAAATGTTGCTTTGAAAACTTTATTTACATATCTGTGCATTAGCTGGACAAACTAACAGAATATAGATGCAAAACATTTAAAATAACAGAACAAGGTAATAAAGACATTAATACTAAAAGACTCGAGCTTTGATACCCATCTTTAATAGATGGTCAATTTGATGGTCATCTGAGTGCAGTTTCCTACCCAGTTCACCTGCAGACTCCCGTGTCACTTTTGGATGGTCTCCATCCTCACTGTCCCCTCCTGATTTTGCATTTGCTTTTGACATGGAGTAGTTTGTAAGAAGGAGAACAGACGAGTCACAAGGTCTTTTAGTAACAAATAGTGCCTTGCTCTGGATTGCATCACCACTGGCTGAACTGGAACAATTAGCCACTTTTCAATGGATCGGTGACCAGTGCAGCTTCTCAAAGGTCTCTCACTTCCACAGCTTTCCGATTGGCTGGAATTCTGCCATAGTTATGGCGGTCTCACTGTGGCTCTTGATTTCAGCGTGCAAGTCTTCTATGCTTTTGGCGGCGTTGATCACCTGAGGGAGCACATTTCTGGATTACAAATCGCCTGCATTACATTACATTACATTACAGGCATTTGGCAGACGCTCTTATCCAGAGCGACGTACAACAAAGTGTATAACCATAACCAGGAACAAGTATGACGAAACCCCTAGAGAGAAGTACCGGTCCAAGTACAGGGAACAACCGCATAGTTCAACTTGGACCCTGATGGTTAAACTGATTAACAACGAGAACGGCAACAACGCAATCTATGGAAAAATAAATAAAAATACAAGTAGTCGTTAAGACAGGCGCATCAACTAAGTCACCTATGAAACAGCTGCCTAGTTACAACCCTAAGTTTTAGTCATTTACAGGGGGGAAGGGAGGGATGGGGAGAGGTGCAGCCTGAAGAGGTGGGTCTTCAGTCGTCGTTTGAAATGGGTCACAGTCTCAGCTGTTCTGACCTCCACAGGGAGGTCATTCCACCATCGTGGGGCCAGAACAGACAGGAGACGTGTTCTGGAAGTGCAGGTGCGAAGAGGGGGAGGTGCTAGGTGTCCTGAGGTAGCAGAACGGAGGGATCTGGCTGGCATGTAGAGTTTGAATATCTTGTGAAGGTATGCTGGGGCTGATCCCTTGACTGCCTGGTATGCTAGGACCAATGTTTTGAATTTGATGCGAGCTATAACAGGCAGCCAGTGGAGGGTAGTGAGCAGGGGAGTTACGTGGGAGTGTCTGGGGAGGTTGAAGACCAGACGAGCCGCAGCGTTCTGAATGAGCTGCAGGGGTCTGGTGGCAGATGCCGGTAGTCCAGCCAGAAGAGAGTTGCAGTAGTCCAGGCGGGATAGAACCATTGCTTGGACCAGGAGCTGGGTTGAGTAGGTGGTGAGAAAGGGGCGAATTCTGCGGATGTTGTATAGGAAAAATCTGCACGCCCGGGTTACTGCTGCAATGTTGTTGGAGAGGGACAGCCTGTTGTCCATCATCACTCCGAGATTCTTGGCGCAGGGTGATGATGTCACTACGGTGTCCCCTAAGGAAATGGAAGTCGAGGAGGGGAGAGGATAGAGCAGGAATAAAGATTAGCTCCGTCTTTCCCGGGTTGAGCTTCAGGTGGTGATTGTCCATCCAGCTCTGTATGTCCCTCAGGCAAGCGGAGATGCGGGCAGGGACCTGTGTGTCCGATGGGGAGAAGGAGAGAAAGAGTTGCGTGTCGTCGGCATAGGAATGATAGGACAAGCCATGGGCAGATATTACAGGGCCAAGGGATCTGGTGTACATGGAGAAGAGAAGGGGACCAAGGACTGAGCCCTGGGGAACTCCGGTGGTGAGGGGACGGGGTGCAGGGTTCATACACTTTTTCACCAATGATTTTCAATGACTTTTCCATGACTTCTCCACAACCTTTAACTGAATATCCATGACCAAAACAAATGACTTTATCTCAGCGGGACAATTTAAAATTATTTATTGTAACACTAAGTAAAATTAGGTCTGCATCTGAAACATATGGTGACTCTCTAAAACAAATAAACACCAGACAGACACACTTAGATACATTCTCATATTTTAATTTGAATAGTTTTTGTCAGTTTTTCCAGTCGAACGTCTTTCTCTGTAGGCTACATTCGCTAGTTAGTACACTCAGTATGTGCCTTGGGAGCTGACGGTAACCCTTCTAACCAATCGTGAGCTTGACATTCTTACCTTTAATGCTGATTTTAAATTGGTTAATATTAGCCTTCAATCACTCCCTTTCGCTGCACTCCACTGTCACGCGACACAAAGAGCTAACGCGTTAACTAATGGTACCTAAAGACAAAAGTTTATGTTCAATTTATTAGCGTTATCGAAAGCTGAAAAGTTGAAGCGCACGATTACGGCATTTTTTTTAAACGTTAACTTAGTGTTTTAGCGACCCGTTTGAAACAGCTCATTTCTCCGATGCAGTTTACTGGCGGTTGATTTAATTAGCGGTATTAATGTGACGAGAAGCTCTTTGTCATTTGAATGCATAACACGCAATTCCTTGAAGAGTCGACACATTTTATGCGTGACAGTTTAACTGTTACTTGTAAACCGTACTGTTATATTGTCGTTTTTTATCAATAAAAATCTATTGCATATATTGTTGGTGCTCCTTACATTTTGGTGGGTGCTCCTAACTTTTTGAAGTTGGGAGCACCAGTGCTACGAAGTAAAAAAGTTAATTTCGAGCCGTGATATATTATTGAAGCGGCACTTCCCTGGCATATTGTCGACACAGTAGGGCCTACGTTTACTAACTGCTACATTAGCAGAAGCGTGCCTGTTGGGCGTGCCTGTAAACAGACTGAGCCAGACCGAATTAACTTCTCTCACCACCAAAATACCGCGAAGGTTACGTGACAATTTACGTTTTATTACTATACATACTATTTTTTACGATTGGATTAATTAGTAATTATATTTGATGCAACTTTAGCTGTGTTTCCATTACTTTTCCAAAACTTTTCAAAAAATATTATTTTCCATAACTTTTCCAGGGCCTGGAAATTGCATTTTAAATTTCAATGACTTCTCCAGGTTTTTCATGACCGTACGAACCTTGGGGGTGGTGATACCTTACCCGCCCAGGCAACCTGGAAGGAGTGGTCAGAGAGGTAGGACTCAATCCAGTCAAGGACTGTGCCACGGATCCCTGTTGCTGTCAGGGAGGACAGGAGGGTAGAGTGGTCCACAGTGTCAAATGCAGCGGAGAGGTCTAGAAGAATCAGGACAGAGGAGAGGGAGGCTGCTCGTGCGGCATGGAGTGACTCACTGACCGAGAGGAGTGCAGTCTCAGTCAAGTGGCCAGGCCTGAAGCCAGACTGGTGGGGATCAAGCAGGTTGTTCTCAGAGAAGAAAGCAGAGAGCTGGTTAGATGCAGCACATTCAAGCATTTTGGATAGGAAAGGGAGGAGAGATACCGGGCGGTAGTTCTGAATGACTGAGGGATCTAGTGTGGGTTTCTTCAGCAGCGGGGTGATGTGGGCCTTCTTGAAGGATGAGGGGAAACATCCAGAAGATAGGGATGAGTTCACGAGGGAGGCGACAAAAGGGAGGATGTCTGGTGTGATTGCTTGAAGGAGAGATGAGGGGATAGGGTCGAGGGCGCAGGTGGTAGGGCGGTGGGTGAGCAGAAGCTGGGAGACTTCAGTGTCTGAGAGGAGAGAAAATGTGGAGAAACGGGGCAGGACGGATTTCGGCAGTTCTACACACCTGGACGAATTATACACTTACCGCCTGCGACAAGAGACAGGCAGTATCCGACATAGATAAAGATATACTTTTATTGAACCCCGTGGGGTAATTTGTCCTCTGCATTTGACCCATCCTAGTTACTTAGGAGCAGTGGGCAGCCACAGTGCAGCGCCCGGGGACCGACTCCAGTTCTGAGGCCAGTGCCTTGGTCAAGGGCAACTGCAGGAGCGCACCTAACATGCATGTCTTTGAGTTATTGTGAGTAAGCCCAGCTTCGCTGCAAAGCACGTCTCAGCAACTGATGTTTTACTGCACAAGCAATCTGGCACTGGTTTTCTCTGGTAAACTAACACTCGGCTGCATTTGAGCCATTTGCAGGCAGTACAGACCGGTGGACTCTCGCCGACCCAGCCCTTTCGTGGACTCTAACCTGCCAGTTCAGGGATTTGTCCTTCATCAGCTGCTCGAACCTCTGCAGCACGACCTTCTGGAAGTCGCTGCTCTCGTAGCGCTCGGACCCGTACTGGCCCCGCTGCGCAGCGTCCAAAGGGTGCAGCTGCAGGAAGAGCACCAGGTCTGGTTTGGGCAGTCCCACATCGGGCTTCATGCACCATTCCAGACTGAAGCCCTGCAAAACAAACACGCAGGCACATGCTAATTTCTGTGTCCCCTAACATCCTGGAAGATTCCTGCTGGAATGTCTGTACACACCAGTATCTCTCTCTCTCTCTCTCTTTTTTTTTTGTTCAAAGAAGTTGCATAACGCAAGTCATAACCTTCAGCAAGGTTTATGACTCCAGCTATTCCATGATAACATAAAATGTGCGAGTTGTAAAGCTGCACTGAAAATGATCCTGCTTAGAGAATGAAATAATGTATGCTTAAATTTGCAATTGATTTGTGTTACCAAAGACATTTTTATTCTTTCAGAAGCATATCGAGGGCGACATAGCTCAGGAGGTAAGACCGATTGTCTGGCAGTCGGAGGGTTGCCGGTTCAAACCCCGCCCTGGCCGTGTCCAAGTGTCCTTGAGCAAGACACCTAACCCCTAACTGCTCTGGCGAATGAGAGGCATCAATTGTAAGGCGCTTTGGATAAAAGCGCTATATAAATGCAGTCCATTTACCGTTTGCAATATTGTTGAGGGAAACACCTCCGCTTCAGCTTCGGTCGAGCATGATGAATTCTATGTGTTAGACCAAAACAAACTTAACACAGAAATCAGAACAGAAATTTCTTAACCGGTTTATTTCCAGAGTCTGGAGATCTCCTAGAGAGTTGAACAGGGATATCTTGTCTTATCGGTGAGCTCATTATACAAAGTCAAAGTGTCAAAGTCAAAGTGTTTTTATTTGTCAAGTGCACAGTATAACACAGGTCATTCTGAGCAAAGAAATTCTTGTGACATGGCAGGCAGCAACTACGTAGAAGCAAGAGCAAAATATCTAAAATATATCTAAGAAATATCACACATAATAAAAATACACATAATATTAAACATAGTGTTAAATATTAACAGCAAATAAGTACCAGCCTGTACAGATGGGGGATATGGACAGTGGGAATAGGAGTATTAAATATTTAAATATTAACCATATATAAAGTGCAGGAGTGCTGATGAATATGTGCATAAGATTGTACGTTGAATGTACATAGCATACACAGGAGGACATGTGATCAATGTGATCCCTGAGATTAATGTTGCTGGTTGAGAAGCCTGATGGCCTGGGGGAAAAAACTGTTTGTGAGTCTGGTCGTCCGTGCCCGGATGCTCCGGAAGCATCTGCCAGACGGCAGCAGTGAGAACAGACCATAGCCTGGGTGGCTGAAGTCTTTTATGATTTTCTGTGCTTTCCTGAGGCATCGTGTGTGGTAGATGCCTTGCACAGATGGGAGGTGGCAGCCAATGATGCCCTCCGCTGTCTTCACCACCCTCTGGAGGGCTTTGTGGTCAGCAGCGGAGCAGCTGCCGTACCAGGCAGTAATGCAGCCAGTGAGGATGCTCTCGATGGTCCAGTTGCAGAGGGAGGTGTTCAGACCCAGGTTCCTGAGCTTGGGAACGAGCTTAGCAGGCACAATTGTGTTGAATGCTGAGCTGTAGTCTATAAACAGCATCCTCACATAGGTGTCTCCTTTATCCAGGTGGGAGAGGGCGGTGTGCACTGTCAGTGCGATGGCGTCATCTGTAGATCTGTTGGGGCGGTATGCGAATTGGAGGGGGTCCAAGGTGTCAGGAAGAAGGGAGCAGATGTGGGTCCTGACCAGAGACTGTAAAAAATATGGACAAAGCTACTGTGACGTCACCCATTGACTCTCCGTGGGTCTCTAAAACATGTTTTGAAGCTCAATGGCGGGCGCGGCCATTTTCTCGATTTGGAGCCAAAACCATAGAGTTAAGCGGTCTTGTGATTTTTACAATTTGATTGACAGTCCGGTGCGGAAAAGCCCCTCAACCTGAACGAGGCTAGCTAACTGTCTGCCGTTATGTTTTAAAATATATTATCAGATGTTTACGGAGTTTAATTTCCATCCGTGACTGTACTGTGTCATGTAGGCTAATCAAGTTATATGTATGACATTAAAAATACAATTAGGCTATGTTCAGTTATCTTCAATTTATGTTTCTCAGCAAAACGAATATGCTTAGCTAGCATATCAGCTTGCCAGTGAGCTAGGTAGGCTATCCGTGGTTAGCTCACGCGTTAGCAATATGAACCACAGGGGAAGAACATTGACTACACTGATGGTCAATCAATCGGAGATGTGTAGGCTACTGGTGATTTGACTAGGCAAATTTTCGTATAACTGTCTGGTAGACCTGCTGTTAACCGAGCAAGTTATCGTCGTAGGTTTTCGCCAGTCAGTTAATGAGCCTGCTACTACTAGCTACTCCATCGCCGTTTGTGGTGTTCACTTGCTGGGTGACGCTAGCTGACCGATCGTTCGCAAATCACTTTCTACCGAATAAAAATTAACACTCAGCGCTGATTAACAAATCTACCAAGTATTTTAATAACTGATCTGCAGGCGTGTAAATATGACAACGCACTTTGTACGGCAAGTTTTCCACCTGGTGCATGAAGACAAAAATAATGTAGCCTACGTTGAATTTCTAATTATTATTAGGCTATAATTTTTTTCTTGTAAATCATCAAAACCAATGGAGAAAAGCCAATATACGCAAGGAGCCCCCAGAACCGATTCTGAGAACCACTGTCTTAAATGCCTAGCTTGTCGGTCTCTTAAATGCTAAAAACATGTTCCTTTCTAAATGCCAAGATGGTTAATTTCGTTAAATTCTGTGTGTGTGATTTCATCGTGTGTTGTATATTCAGCAAATGAACCTTGAAACTCTTAATTCGCTTCGTGAAACTGAAAAAGTGTTTATCCCAAAATCGGGATTATAGTAGCTTTGTCACATGCGTGAAGCATGGCCCAGGTAGACATTTACGGAATGTACACGACTGACAAGCCGCCAAACACGTTTGACAGATTGAATGTTTGCCGGTTAAGGTTAGCTAGCTAGTCAAATGGCTTGGTAGCCGAAGTTACGAACTGTTTTAGCACAGGCTACTACTGGACTACCAAATATAGCAAGCTGATTACGCTTTCTGCCAACTAATTATTTGGTTAAGTAGGCTAAAGGAAATAGTAAAAATGACTCGGCTACCGAAAAACTTAAGAGGAGGATTATTTTATGGTCGTCTAGTGCAGCTGTAAATAGCACACGCCATAATGAAATCACCACGAAATGGGATGCCTGCATTTTCAGACTTAGCACAGGCGGACCGTAGCCGGAGCCGCAATGGCAAGGCCAAGAAGCGCCACCGCCCACTCCAGTGACCATAGACTGTAGCCCCTACTGTAGCTTAGTCCTCTGCAGTAATCGGGAAGTGACGCAAGCTGTACCTCATTGGTCCAGAACAAATATTGGCATTGTGCCCAAATGACGCAATAAATCATAAAATCGACCCATGGACAGTCATAAGACCAATAAAATACACCTATTATGACTATTTGTTCTTGTGAGAAAAAATTATTGACTTTGTATTTTGATCGCATTTGTACCGTAGACTTACATGGAAACCGGATATGAAAACACCTATACTGGAGCCATCCGTAGTGGCGCTAGTGAGCAACCAGGAACTACAACACCAGGAAATGAGCTTCAAAAACGAAGTCTGGTTTTGGCCGCTTGGTCCTGACTAGCCGCTCGAAACACTTCATGATGATGGAGGTCAGTGCTACAGGGTGGTAGTCATTCCAGCAGGAGATGGCAGGGTTAACTTTTTTAAAAGCTCTCCTCACGTCAGCCGTAGATAGGGACAGAGTGCAGTCGTCCTGGTCCTCATCTAGCCTTACTGTAGGGATGGCGTTGCTTGCCTCAAACCGTGCATAGAAGGTGTTGAGCTCGTCCAGAAGAGAGGCGGCGGGCTGGGCATCACTGCTATTTCTCCCTTTGTAGTCTGTGATGGAACGCAGTTCATACCACATGCGTCTTGGGTCGGAACTGTGGTAATCACATTATACCAAGATGGATCCATACCTTTTATAATGTAAAAACCTTATTTTTTGCTTTCGTCACCACCTTCCCTTCCACATCCTCAAACTTTCGAACAGATAATTCAGCTACGTCTTCCCACTGTTCTGGTAACCACGGATAAGGTAAACAGTACCAGCCTGTGTGCCGGCCTTGAAGGCAGGCACAGCTCCCGGCTCTCACACAACACTGAGAACATTATATCTTGCACTTTCCAAAGGCCCTCTGCGCAGAGTGTAATGAATAAAACAGTATTATAAAACATATATCAATGATGATTATGCCAACATATATCAATAATGATTATGCATAAATTAGTATAAGGTAATGATTGAAGCTGCATATTCCTCAACAATATGACCTAGTCCTGTCAAAGCTCTTAAGGCATTATGGTTACTTCCTACCGGTTCTATACTGGATTATGTAGCCTAATTTATCAACCGTTGAAGTGAATTTATGACTGGTCATCTTCAGAGCTTTAAATAATGGCTTTTAACCCCTCTCACTTTTCACCTGGGTGACAAAACAGACTCACCGGCTTGGCACTTGTGAAAGCCACCCCGGAGAAGGCATACCTATCCACCACCAGACTGATGCCCTGCTCCAGCTTCTTCCTCATTAGAGGTCTGAGGAGAGCAGAGAGAACAATCAGACATACAATAACACAGGGAAGGCTGTGTAATGAATTCATAATGAAAGGTGGTTTTTTATTGATCTCAAATTAGCGTTGTGTTGGCTTTTAAACTGACAGTTCCCTTACTTCCTGTTTGTCAGTTGACAGCACCGAGCATGTCAAGCTGTGGCAATGCTGGTAATCAAGGCTACCTGATCTTGGGGTCAAATAGCACAAATGGCACATGTACCATTGCAGTCACACCTACCTATTAGGAGGGGATATTGCTACGTAATAGGCAATTTTAGGTCACCAAGCGACTTGTATTTTAAATGATACAGAAATATGGCTGCTGTACGCTTATACACATCCAACAAGAGTTTTTCCACAGCATCATGCATGGTGTGACCCTTAATCTAAAGGGACCAGCATCACTAACAATTGTTGTAGAAGACCTGAATTTACTTTAGCTTATAAAAGAAGGAAAATGATGGTCGTACACCTCGAGTAGGCAGAGTACTGTGGTTCTTACTCAAGTTCCCAACGATTGGCTGAAAAGAGTAAATGCACTACATGGTCTTCCAAGTTGCTCTTCTTCTCCAGGTAGGCGTTGATTAACTGACCGATCTGAGTAGTCCTGTCTGAAGAAACATTGGCGATGAATCTTAAACCGTCCATCACAAAACATAATTAATCTACAGCTTGACAGCTACTTGTGTTCATGTGACATTAACTCCACTCATTGACCACTTAAATGAATGAATGAATGGATAAATAAATAAATAAATAAATAAATAAATAAATAAATAAAAGTTTACGCCATCAAGGGAAACATTTGCTCGATGACTAACAACTTCCGGAAGGCGCACTTTTTCAACTTCCGCACCCCTGAGACTCAGCTAATTTAACGATAAACCAAAAGCCGCGGACACACGGAATGTGTATGATACGCGCCATAACATATTGCAAGTAAATGACGTGCCAAACAACATGATCGCTACAACTTAAAGTACAGGTACTGTTTGTATAAAGCACAATACAATCGAAATGTAATTCTGAATGAAAGTGTGCATGTAAATAGCGTTAAACTAAGGTTAGGGTAGCTAGCTTGCTAGATATATTTTCTTGCTCCGCTGGGGAACTTATGTAATAATGTCGATTTTGGAGCCTGTAATTGGTCGTCGCATTATATAATCGCTACGTAGCTACACCGTATGCTTAGATTTGATAGCCAACTACCTTCTTTCCCGTAAAATTTTAATTTAACAGAAGCAGGACGCAGTAATGTCACAGCATTCGTTTTGTTTTGCTGGCCTAAACAGCCCTTAAGTGCTTATAAAAAAAATAAAAAACAAACAAACAAAACGATAAATTGCACATTATGATTTGACACCTCGTTTAACTCCAATAGGACACATTAAACCATAGAATAAAAAAAGGTTTACCAGGAAATCTCATAATCTCGGCTGGTCGACCACTCTCTATCAGCGCATTGACCAGCTTCTTGCATTGTGTGGTCTTTCCAGCCTTGTCGACTCCTTCCAGGACGATCAGAGCTCCTCTTCCGTGAGACATTTTAGAACGGGCCGAAGAGATTCCTGCTTGATGTACAGCTTGCTGCGTTATATGACTTGATGCAAAATACAAAGAGTGGCCCAAGTTTATTCCCGCGCGTTTTTTCAAACACATATACATTAGCTACTCCCGTAGAGCATACATGTTTTCGTAAGTAACGGGCAAACACCACGCGTCATAGAGCTTGTAAGTGAAAACGTCACCAAGTCACTCCCCTCGTTTTCCCGCAAATGTATCAGTGGGAATTTCAGGGATCTATAAAGTACAATCATAGACCGTATAAAAGAGTACAACCTAACCTAACTAATTTAAGACGTAATTTAAAATGGAATATAACGTCATATATATTTCTATCACAACACAACAATATAGCTAGCCAGCATGGTTTTCGATAAATTACCGACAATATATTTACTACTTACTATGTTTTAATAAAACTATTTATTAGAAATTGTCTATCTCTTGCCTACTGCACCTGTCTTGTCTAAGTGCACTGTGATTCTGATTTTCACAATGTGTGTATTCCTTTGTAAGTGTTGTGAGCAGACTGAAAGTCTGTTACACCGAAGCCTTGCGAAACGAATTATCATTACATCGTGTACTGTATAGCATATGGTTTGTAATGACAAATAAACCTGACTTTGACAGCTAGCTAGCTACCTGCTGATCCAGCCCTTCCCAACGTTAACGTTAGCTAACCGAAACTTTATAAACGATATCTTTCATGCTGGCTCTGAAAGACCCGCTAATCTACCCTGGCTGTATATTACCTGCTCTACATGGTTGGATTTGGAATGATTTTCTCCCTTCTTAACATTATTGTCCTGACCATTGAAAAAAGCTAACCAGTGACACCGCATTTGTCGTGGGTATAGCTAGCTAGCCATCGGTGTTGGGTGCAGTTGGCCGTATCTGCTGGTCCAGAGTCAGTTATTTTCTTCTCCTACTAATGGTTAAAGTTAGGACCTGGGAAGGGAAATCTCAGACCAGCGTTTAGGGGCAGCCAAGGCACCGCACTTGGCGGGTGGACTTACAAGCACACGTGGTTGTGACGTGTATCCGTGCGACTGATTGATTTAGTGTAGTTCAGGACCACCAGCACATCGTAAATCGACATAAATCCGTTTTTTTTTCCCTCCAGAGATTGAAATAAATATAACCAAGCACATGCTACGGTAGAGAATGGCGGTGCCAAGAAAACGTGAGAAATATGTTAGTTTTAATCGCTATAGATATTTTACAATCTGCGATCACTTCACTGGCTACCGGTCGCTGCCAGGATCCGATTCAAAGCCCTGACCCTTGCATACACTGCCGCCAACAGGACAGCCCCTATCTACTTGCAGGACATGACTCTTTTTATTCTATGTGCCTGCTCGACCACTCTGCTCTGCGGCAGCAGGGCGTCTTGTAACCCCTCCCACCCGCCCAAAGGGATCACAGAGCTTCTCCACCCTAGCTCCCCAGTGGTGGAACGAACTCCCCGTCCCTCTCCGAACCTCCCCCTCACTATCCATCTTCCGCCGTGGCCTGAAGACTCATCTCTTCAGACTATATCTAGACTAACCACCACCACGCTGTATAAATATAAAAATAAAAAAAATAATTTAAAAAACCCTTTCTCCCTGTCACTTGTTACATGTTGCCCCATCCCTGCACTTCTTGGTAAATTGTATTTGTCCTGATACTGTAGCTTATTCTTCTGCCTAGTTGGCTTTGCAGATGTTAGACCAGGATAGTGTTCATTGTTCTCGGCTAGAAATAGCTGTACAAAATAAGTAATTGTACCTTACTGAACCCGTGTTCAGCAGTTGTCTACGATCATGAAAATGCACTTTTGTACGTCGCTTTGGATAAAAGCGTCTGCCAAATGAATGTAATGTAAATGTAATGTAACAATCAATGATTTTTAAAGTCAATAGGATTTTAACATTGGGCTGTGACGTCACGAACCAGACGCCCCCTGGAGGCAATTTGACTTACAAACTAAATTTTTCCCCAAACTACTTTAGCGCAAACCACGCCCCGTAGTAGCAACGAAAGGTTCAGAACGGTTCAGAATCAATTTCATTGGTCAACACGATGAGGGCGCAGACCACGCCCCGCATAGCGTTGATACACGAAAAACCTCCATACTAACCTTAGTGCATGAAATCATTTTTCATTTTTACATTTACATTTAAATAAGTTCTTGTATTTACATTTAAGTGATAAAAAAAAAATAAGAAAAGACCTTACCACTGACAGTACAAAAATGGTATTGCGGTGTTTTTGCCCCCTTAGAAATATAGGGCCATTTTATGACTTTCCCTTTCCCCCCCTAAATTTCCTATGCTCTGCTATGTTATTAACTGCTTTAATATACATGGATTAAATCTATATGCACATTTTGAAGGATCCATGCCATGTCATTTGCAGCAAAATAGCCCACTCTTCTTGGCAGAACTGCTTTAATTGAAATTTGTAAGTTTTCAAGCAAGAATTGCTCACTTCAGGTTCTCCCACAGCATCTCTTTTCAAGTTCAAGTCAGGTCTTTGACTAGGCCACTCCAAATTTTAGATTTTGTTTCTTTTGAGCCATTCAGAACTGGACTTTTTTTTTTTTTTTTTGGATCATTATCTTGCTGAATAACCCAGTTACGCTTCAGCTCACAGACAGATGCCTGGACATTCTCCTTAAGAGTTTTCCGGTACGCAACAGAATTAATGGCTCCTTCAATACTGGCAAGTTGTCCTGGTCCCAAGGCAGCAAAGCATCCCCACACCATCACGCTACCATGACCATGTTTGAGTTTTGGCATGATGTTCTTACTGTGAAATTCTGTAATTGCTTTACACCAGACATATAGAACTGTGCCATCCAAAAGGTTCCAGTTTTGACTCATCTATTCATTGAGCATTATCCCAAAAGGCTTGGGGATCATCCAGGTACATTTCTGCAAATGTGAGGCAAGCATAGATGTTACTCTTGGTTAGCAGTGGTTTCCACCTTGCTACTCTTCCATGATTCCCATTTTTGCCCAGTCTCTTTTTGTGAAGTCATGAACACTGACCTTAGTTGAGGTTAGTGAGGCCTGCAGTTCTTTGGATGTTCTTCTTGGACTTTTGTGACTTCCTGGATAAGTAGTCACTGCACCCTTGGATAAATTGTGGTAGGCTGACCACTAGGGAAGATTGACCACTGTTCCACTGTTCCAAGTGTTCTTCATTTTAAGATAATGGTTCTCACTGTGGTTCAGTGAAGTCTTATAGCCTTGGAAATGGCTTTGTAACCATTTCCAGACTGATATACACTATATGACCCAGAGTATCTGGACGTGCCTTAGTCTGTCACTGTTTTTCATGGTTTGGGCTTGGCCCCTTAGTTCCAGTGAAGGCTAATCTTAATGCTACAGCATACAATCACATTCTAGTCAATTCAGAGCTTCCCCAACAGTTTGGGAAAGGCCGTTTCCTGTTTCAGCATGACAATGCCCCTGGGCGATAGCAAGGTCCATATAGAAATGGTTTTGTGGAGAACGGAGTGGAAGAACTTGACTGATTTGCACAGTGCACATAGCCCTGACCTCAACCACATCCAACATCTTTGGGATCAATTGGAAAACTGTAAGCTAGGTCTAGCCACCCAATCAGTGCCCAACCTCACTAATGCTCTTCTGGCTCAGTGGAAGCAAATCCCTGCAGCAATGCTCCAACATCTAGTTTAAAGCCTTCCCTGAAAAGTAGAGGTTGATATAGCAGCAAAGGGTAAACTAACACTATATTAATGCCCATCATTTTGGATGAGATTTTGGATGCCAGGTGTCCACATACGTTTGGCCATGTAGTTTATTTCAATAATTTTTTTCTCATTTCTTCTGGAATTTCCTTTGATCTTGGCATATAGTGTGTTTGTGGAAATATTAAATTGACTACTTCACTCTGATGGTAAGGATCAAAATGAGTGAGGTTTAGATTCATCGAGTTCAATCAGCTGAATCTTATGAAGAATTAGGTTAACTAGTTGATTGCATAGATTGAGGGACGGAGTGTGGCACAGTGGGTAAGGAACTGCGCTTGTAACCGAAAGGTCGCAGGTTCGATTCCCGGGTAAGGACACTGCCGTTGTACCCTTGAGCAAGGTACTAAACTGCATTGCTTCAGTATATATCCAGCTGTATAAATGGATACAATGTAAAGTGCTATGTACAAAAGTTGAGTAAGTCGCTCTGGATAAGAGCGTCTGCTAAATGCCTGTAATGTAATGTAGAAAGGAAGCAATTACTTTTTCACATGGGTAATATGGGTGTTTTTTTCACTAAATAAATTATCATTTAAAAAATGGTTTGTGTTTACTTAGTTTCCCTTTGTCTAATGTTACATTTTGTCTAAAGATCTGAAATCATTCAGTGTGACAAAATGCAATAATAGAGGAAATCATATGCTGTACATGCTGACTACCTGCACATGTCTAACATCAGAAACTAAACAAGCACTTATGATTTGTGTAGCAAAACACGCAATTAGAAATAACATGTAGACTACTCTATTGTTAAACACCATACTGAAGCAGGGTATGGCTCTTCCCCTCATCATTTACATCGGTGGTAACCAACCCTGTTCCTGGAGATCTACCATCCTGCAGGTTTTCACTTCAATGCTAACAGAGCACAACTCATTCAACAACTAGAGATTTCATTGAGCTACTCATTAGCAGAGTCAGCTGTGCCAAATTAATGAAAATGAAATTAAAACCTACAGTATGGTAGATCTCCAATAACAGGGGTGGCTACCACTGTGGGTATACAGAGGGTATGGCTTTTAGAGAGGGAAGGTGGTATTGTAAACTGTTGTTAATAAATGAGGCACATTAGTTCACTCATTTTCATATACTGACATCACTGGCCTTAAATTATGAGCCAACCTTCATAACATTAATCTGAATAATTATGTGTGACAATCTGTGATTGTGGACACGCATGATAAACTTTTTGCCTTGCCATCAGTATGTTACATCATGTTTTCTGAATGTACTACATATGGTGAAGTCTCAAAGTACAAAGTTGAGCAATACAACATTATGATACTTGAGAAGCATGTAGGACCACTTGAGATACTAGACACACACTTAATTAATCGCATGGTGTTTACAGACTTGAAATTGATAAATGAAATTGGCTATTTATGATTTAGTCAAAGCTCTCTGTTTTTGCTCCCATTTGCCTCAAATGTGCTTCTGATCACCCTTAGATTGTTCAAGGATGCTTTACCAGGGTGTTTCTCAGGTGCTTTATCTGCCTGTTCACTGCTCTGATGAAGGACTTTGTGTCTTTTGGTTCTTAAAACTGTTTGGCACCCAAGAGACTTGCAGACAACAAACCTTTTTTCAATATGTATATTTTTATGCTGAGTAACTTATATCCTTTGTGCAAGTTGCATGTCCCAGGCACTTATATCCATTTATGCAAGGAATGACAGAAACTTCAATCCCAGAGAGCCTCTCTAGACCTTGCTCCTGTGGCAGCATTTCAGTGCATCTCCCAGGGCAGCCAGCACCATGTCCGCATTGGCTATGCTGCTGTTGCATCCCATCAGCCCCACACGTAAGACCTGCAGTGCACAGCACAGACGGCAGTGTTACAGGGGATCCTTTGCTGAAGCATGCAGTCTGCTTCCACCAGCACAAGCAAAACAACACATTTGCAAAAGGACTCTTTCTCCCCTCTTGAATAAAATAA
This sequence comes from Anguilla rostrata, assembly GCF_018555375.3. Lineage (NCBI taxonomy): Eukaryota > Metazoa > Chordata > Actinopteri > Anguilliformes > Anguillidae > Anguilla > Anguilla rostrata. Next base: position 12,492,165 of record NC_057936.1, read on the forward strand.
AATTGGGATTTCTGGTCATCCTATGGTCATGCTTGTGGGCACTAAACTCAAAACCACCTGCTGTACTCGCCTTGCCAGCAGAGGGCCCCAGGCCTCCAGAAATTTCTATCTGGTGGTGTTTCATGACATAGGCAACAATCTCCTTCCAGTCATATCCTGCGGGAACCACAATGGTGGTGACTGTCGGCAGCCTCACGTTCTGGCAGACACAACCAACACAAATGAATCAAATGAGTCTTTCAAACATCAACATAGGACCGCAAAACATTATTCTTCAGTCTGTGTGAAATGTTATTGACTCACAAAGGAATAATGTATGCAGTATTCTGTTTTCCCAATGTGAGCTTATCATACTTAGGGACACCAGTTTATGAAGAGCAAATGAGCCAAAATGATTTCAACCTGTATTATCGTTTGAAAATCATTACAAATATTGTGCAGAAGGCAAACAAATATTTGGCCACTTCAACCAACTCTTGATGCAGAAAGAAGCATCTTTTCCTCTGGAAAATGTTACACTGCCAAAGAATGACAGATGAGACTTAACTAACCATAATCACATTTAATCTCAATGTTTAAACCTTGCATTTTCATATCATTCAAGTAATACATTTTAGTTTTTTATAAGCCTACACCACTGAAAACATTTTTGTTTTTATGCCTCGTCTTATTTAACTATTTTTGTCCAATCAATGTAATTGTACTTACGTATATTTACTATTTCGTAGCAAAATAAGGTTACTGTCCGACCATTTTTTGGCTGTACGTCTATGGGTTTCTAAATTCTGAAAGCAACACGGAAAGTGTGAGAACACTGCTGTCAGTCATCGTCTGTCCTTAATTAGAGGCAGCTGATGCAGATTACTGGGGAGGGGCAATGTGATGTTTGACTGACAAGAAGGCTCTATCCAGCCTCTTGCTGATTGATAACTGAATTGCAGATGAGAAAACTCCCCCAGATAATCTGGTGTCCCCAGCCATAGTGCACAGTTGTTTCTCATCACTCTCAGAAGAAAGGGTTCCAAAAGGCTTCTCTGTGTCTCCATAGAGGAATCCTAGTTCAATATCTAGTTCAAGGGTATGTTGTCAGGCCAAACAGTTTGGCCTGTGGGAGCATTCACAATTTTCATATGTACCGTAGAGGGTTCCAGAAAAACTCAAAATGGTTCCCCTATGGAGATAAGCCAAAGAACCCTTTTTTTCTGAGACTGATGGTGAATCTGTGAACAGTTACTGGCATTTCTGTCACCTCCCATATTGCTTGAGTGTGCCTTTGTTGTAGGGCTCACCTTGTCCTCTACAAACAGCTTGAGCCCCAGGTCCTCCAGGCCCTTGTGGAAGTGCTCTGCCACATCCTTGTGCCGTTGCCATGAGTTTTCCAGTCCCTGCGAAAGCAAACAAGAGACCATGCAGACAGCATGCACCGAATCTACCATCCCGTTACAGAGGAATGGCCATGGCTGTTTCATGAACTAATACCATGCAGTGTCTAGGAAGAACATAGCTAAGCGGTTCTACTAAAAGCGGAACTGACAGGACGCTTTAGTTTTTATAAATTTCACCATGGAAAGCAGACACAAAAGCATGTATAAGCTCTTATTTTGCCCTCTTGTGCCCTCAAGGTCCCATAAACACTGAAAGACCCTCACCGTCTCTACAAGTATGGCTAGACTCTCCCTCAGAGTGAAGAATCCGGATACAGGCCCTGTGTGGTGGTACCTGGAAATAGGTAAAGCGAATGTTTGCCATCAACAAAGACAGTACATATCAGCCATTACGTGGACAATTGTATATGGAATCCTGATAGAACACTAATAATAAGAATATTAAAAGCTTTAGGCATCAGCGAAGGAGCTGAGTCTGCATGTAGATGACTCACATTCTAGCTGGCTTGCCATCGCATCCCCAGTAGTTAGCCAGCCAGGTCAGGTCCAGGAGGTAGGACACGGGCTTTGTTTTCCTGTTGAATATCTTTTTACTGTATGGAGTTTGGGAAGAAACTGTGTCAGGGAAATGCACATATATTCAGAGCATCAGCTTCTGAATCTTCATTAGTGATTTTTAAAAATATGCCTGGCTTAGAGACTACTGCCTCTCACCATGCACGCTCACTGAAGGAGATGGGTGCGGTCCCAGGAGGAGAATTCAGGACCTTCTGGGAGCCTGAGTATAGGATGTCAATGCCTGAAGGCAGAAGAATAGGCAGTATGGGCACAAATTGAAAATGCATCCACAACAACCAGGTGTTGTCACATGGTATTAAGGCGGATTACTGTACATACCTTGTTTGTCCATATATAGTGGTGAACCACCCAGCGATGCCACGGCATCTACTAAGAACAAACAGTTGTGCCTGAGTAAGAAAAAAAAAAGTCAGGCAAGTACTGTGTGTACATTCTGTCAATGGGTTATGTTGTAGCCACCAGAATTAATGTGAAAAATACTGGATTGTCATGATAAAAATTCTGAGAGGGCAGCAAACCTGAGACACAGGTCCCCAATGCCATCGATGGGATGCGCAACCCCTGAGGATGACTCTCCGTGCGTGAGGAAGAAGAGAACAGGCTTGTGTTTGGCCAGAGCCTGCAGAAAGGATAGACATATATATAATATAAACACACTCTCATCTTTCTCAAATCAGGGTTTCTTGATTTCTATTTGTCGTTTATCAAACATTCACAAATGGTAAATTAAAGGCTCTGGCATAGAAGCATTCAAAGTCCACACTAAGATAAATATAACTTGTCATATCTCATGAATGGAGCAAGTTGGTCATTACTAGCAATAATAATATAAGCCTATTCCACTATTATTTTAATATCCTTATAACTACCTCTCTGGTGAAACATTACCTCTTCAATTTCTTCATTGGTGAAAGAACTACCAGGAGCTGTGATTATGGTGTTCACTTTAGCACCTAAAATAAACAAAATTAAATTAAACAAAAATTTTACAAATTAAACAATCAGTACAGGCTCACTTTCAGTGTACACAGACAAATTGAAGTTGTCAAGCAATCCATGCTGAAGTCAATCATCTGTCTTCTCGTGTAGATAGCCAATAGCAACTCACAGTACACCCAGTACACTGAAATCCCTATCTGTGACCAATCTGTGACACGAAATGGCTGAAGTGAACAGCAGAATGCATAAGAGTACGAGTACCAATCCTCTCAGCGATTTCAGCGGCCCGTTCCCCCCATATTCCATTGACTGCCATAAGGACACTCTCCCCAGGCTCCACACTGTTGAAAATGGCACATTCCATGGCGGTGTGACCTGAACCGCTCATGGCAATAGTCATGTTGTTCTGCGTCTGGAATGCATACTGGATTCCCTTCTTAATGTGATCCATAATCTGAAACGCAGTGTGCACAGAAATAATTGATTGTGATCGTGTACTAGGTGATTAATTTTATGACATGGGCAAACCTACAGTATTGTTACAGTCCTGACATTGAGGGCAAAGGGGTTAGGTGTTTCTCTATTTAACATGGCACATTTTAAATTTTCATTTAAAATTAAGGCACAAATAAATTACGCAGCCTGCACAGACGCAGTAAATACCAACACGTTTTTTTTTCGTTTCTGTATAACAATGACTCACTTTTACATTTAAGTATGAAGTTAGTATTTATTTCTCATACCGTAATGTGCGTTTACTGAACACCTGTGCGAGTTAAGGTAGCTGCGCATTGAACATGAACTTTATATGCTTCTGAATAGGCAACAACGTCATGGCTTAACGCTTTTGACATTTGTGCTTAATTAAGGCCAGGTAGCTCTTTCGCGATTAAACATATCTGGGACGTTAACTGTAAAAGCAATAGGTTTTCTCGGAAGAAAGAACAGCCGGCCATTGGACAATGCAAACGAACGCAAATAGACACTACAAAATAAAACAATTAAAAATACAAAGTAATATTTTTTAGCCAATATTATGCGTAGACTATCTGATATTCGTATATTTTAAAGCAGTGTTGATGCAGTTAGCCTGACACATCTAAAAGTTTTCCAAATGCCTCAATGTGCCTCATCAAGCGGACAGCGCAAAGAAATGCTAAATGGAAGGGGGGGAAAAAACAAGAAACAAATTACCTCGAACATTTCTTTGTGCATGTGACCTATAATTGGTCTTCCTCCAGCTGCTAGCACGCGAGGAGGGACGTCGGACGGTCCCGGTCCAAACATGTGCCGGTAGGGAGCCTCGAACGGCTGGAGCAGGCATGCCGGGGGCGGAATGCTGGTAGAGGACATGGCTCGATGGAAGCGTTTCCACGGGGAAGCAGTTACAGCGGTATAAATGGAACTACCCAAAGTAATCTGCTGTGACAGGAGCGCACCTCTGGTTAGCAAAGTCCGCTGTGTCATCGTTGGCCTCGCCTCTTGTTAGCCTTCATGGGTGTTTCACAATGGGTAGACAGACGTTACATTTACATTTTTCATATAACACAAGTTTTCGTTATAAACTAGCCAATTTTTAGGCCTTGCGTGTGCCATGAAGGGTGAAATATGGAATTACAATGCAGATTCAAAGTGGACATTTTATCTTGTCACTTGATCATAAAAGTGAGAAGCACAAGCAGGCTATAATTTCAGAGATTGATCTTCTCATTTTAGAATATTGACTAATTTTGAAAAAATGACCAATTTAACCCCAAATAGCAAAGTACATTATTAGTACATTACATGTTTATCATTAACATAACCCCTGGGCAGGCAATGACCGATTTAACTCAGTATTGTGAATGTCATTTGTCAGCGATAAATTTGTTAAAAGAACACTTCACTTCATGGTGGAAATAGTTGAGCTTATTCAGCAACAAATGCTACATTTGTAATGGAAAACGCATTTACAAACCATAACACCAAATCCTCTATATCAAGTATTATTTACCCATATTTGTTTATGCTAATCCTATTTCATACTAATTACCAAAATTAAACCACAATCATTCAGTTAAAATTCTACAGTTACCTTTTCTGGAACAAAAGAAGAGTATCGCTGAAGTGCTGTGTGATTTGTGCCAGAAAAGATTTGGGGTAACGGAAAGAAACTGGTGATACTGTAGCTATGAAATAGCATATGGTGACAGATGGCCAACCATAGTTGTGTAAACAGTAGAGGAACACCAGGCTCAGTTGGAAAAGTGCATTTTGCTATCCAACTAAGTTTGTTTGTTTTTCCCCCCAGTATATAGCAGGTGACAAACACTGGCAGTTTCCCACCTGGGTTGTTTACTTGATCTAGCGCCTCTGAAACACGCAGAAAGGAGTCTGCACTATCTCAGTCAGGTGATCGGCTGATGGAGAGCCATACTTGGCTCCCGTCTGTACTGCCTCTTTACTGCCTCCCCAAAATGTCTGACTTAAATATTTATTGCAGTGGAATAAGTGAATTTCAGGATGTCCAATACTCAAGAGGCCTCTTGTTGCTTATGAGCAGCAGTATACGTGGGTTTGTTGCTTATTAAGTAAGGAAAATACTGCATCAGCTGTGGAATGGAAAACACCAAAAATAACACGACTGGGTCAGCATGGGCATACTTGGAGGCAGCCTGCCAAGAGCTCCAACTCCCCTTATCCATAAGGGATATATTATGGTATGCATTGAATAAGAGAGAGTGCCACTGAATGTCCTGTGAAATGATGCAAGCACCCTGGTGCATGTAGAACTACAGTGCGGCGACTCTAGGACCTGGTTTCCAAGAAACCAAAATGAACCCTTTCATATAATGCTGCATGACGCATGACTCCAAGGTTCAGAGGGTTTAATGTAAAATATTCTACTTATAACAATGGAAGACATCAAAACAGCAGTGTGGGCTCTTTGTGAGTTTCTGGGCTCCCGCATAATGTACACGTCTCATGTAAGCAGACTTACTGGCTATCTTCAAATGATTGTGATCCATTCTCACACCAAATTAGAACGTCATTAAGCTAGAATGCCATGTTCATATAATTCCCCTTGGAGAGGTTCTGGAGTCTTTCAAAGGCCCTCAGTAATATTGCATAATGTCAATCACAAGGCAAGCATAAGCAGCATGTGGACATTGACACCACTTATTTTATTTAATATTTATGGGTTACACACTCAGAATACATAATAATGTTGACCTGTGATGCTAGGAGGCTTTTCATTGAACATTGGATATTTTATCAACATAGTTATTATCATTAACACAATTTTAATGAAAAATGTATGAGCATGTGGCAATTGTGTACAAAAAGTGTACATTCCTCATTACTCATTCCGTTGTCTGCTGGAAACTATATGATAGTTTTAAAATCTAGTTAACTATTACAACAATGAAAAAATAATGCAAGTCGCATCCTCTTTCATAGTGATGCCTGGGTCTTTGCCTGGGAGACCAGGAGGTGCCTCCCCAAAGGCTGAGAGGAGAAGGAACCTTGCTTGTAGACAATCTTCCCCCGGACTATGGTGGCATATACCTCCCCTAGCAGCTTGAAGCCAAGGTACGGTGTTAACTGCAGAGAGAGAGGGATGGTTTACCTGTTACGCTTCAGTCCAATCACAAATATGATATGCTCACAAGCAGAGTCAGTTCCTGCTTCTTCAGTGTTACTCTCAAAGTCAACATGTCTGTCGAAGAAGACCAAACAACTGACCTTGTTTTTGTGGTGTATGTTTTCGTCTTTCACCTGCAAAAGAAGATAGATTTGAAAAGAAAATGTGAATTATATTCGGTGGCATGAGTCATTGACTCAGTAGGGAAATAAACCTTTACAGATCCTGCCCCCTGGCAGATTTATTTTGTACCAGGATAAGATCGTCAAAGTATACCTGTGAAACTCAAATCTCTCACACAGTGCAGTAATCCAGGCCTGGGGTTATGACAGGAAATTAAAATTCAGCAGCGATGAAACATTGATTTATATCCAAAGCCAAGCGGCCCCTCGGAATTATGGGCAGGTGGACAAACCTACCGAACCGTATCCACAGGTTATCTTCAATTCTACCAATAAAAGGCTCAACAAGCCTCCATGAAACAAGTATACGAAAATCCATAGAGTTATATCAGCTAGTGGAGTTTTCTGGAGTGTGAATACGTATGACCAGAGCATTGGTACTTTGTGAATTGTGATTTCTACTTTGTGGCGTGATTTCTTGCCTCAAACTCTTTCTCCGGATCCCAGATTACAAGGTCAGCATCATAGCCTGGAATGAGGCTTCCCTTCTGCTTGTCCAGGCTGCAGAGCTGTGCTGGTCTCTGGCAGAGGATCTTCACCGCATCAGGCAGTGAAAAGCCTTTCTTACTGGCCTTGGTCCAGAACAGAGACAGACCTGAGATCACAGACAGCGGGGGCCAGGTGTAAGGAGGTGCTGAGCTTTTGCTACCTTTTTTATCAAATAACTAATTTGCATCTATAATGTCCGTGCAATTAAGTGACATATGACACTATAACCAGAAGAAAGCATTTGTGGTTTATATATTTCCAAGTGATATTTAACTAACCCTGCATTGTCAGACAGCGATATTGTTTTCAGCCAGTCAGTTTGAGGTCAGTGCAGGGACTTTGACCACATCTTTTAGCCTTGGCTTCTCCACAGTCAATAATTATACTGGCTTGTAAACAAGTGTTGCACTGCTATTTGTTCCTATGTGGACTTTGTACTGCAATGGAACTGAGAGTTAAACAGAGAAGAGCCAGTGAAAGTTTCTAGCATCGCATCGCCTGTGTGGGGGTGTATATCATATCTCGTGTAACATTTTATCTGAAAGCAAAGATGCTCATTTGCACATAGTTGACAGTGTTGTTGATCATTAGTGCTTATTGGCTCTTAGCCTCAACTCATTTTTTCAGTTGTTCTCAGAGATCGATGCGGCATTGTGACCTGCCTCCACTCTAGCCTGTGTCTGTTATGAGGTGTAGCTCATCATGCTTACCGAATTGCAGGGAGGAGATCCCGCCCCACGCCTGAACGAAATCTCCGCTGGCCAGCCTCTTGAGATCGGGGGTGCAGGGGGAGTGGTCTGACACCACCATGTCAATATGTCCAGCTTTCAGTGCTGACCACAGCTGCTCCTGCAGAGAAAAAATAAGATAATCAGACATAAGAGGTGTGATCTTTATACATCATACAAGTTCAGATGCAAAGGTCAAAAGGCTTACCTGTAGGTTATGTTGAAATGTTGAATAACTACAAAGTTATTCAAAAAAGTATAAAACATAAAAAGGAACAGGAACTAATCATAATGAATGGCAAAATAACATTACATTATTTTCAGTTCAGTTATTTTCAGGAACATTGACAGCCCTTGTTAATATCTAACTAGGCTCTGCATACAATACTGCACTGATCAAGTCGTTTTTTTTCTTCTTTTTTTTATTTATTTAAAAAAGAGTCTGTGAACATGGCTTTAGAGTTAGCCCTAAGCAGATCCATACCTGAGGCTTCTGTGACATTGATACATTATTCTTATTTATCTTCTCTGTCCAGTTACCATAAAATGGAAGCAAGGAATGAGCTTCACTACACAAAGAGATTTTTAGGGAAGATTAGCGAACAACTGGGAGGAGTTCCTCAGTTATGCCTTAGGTGACACTTACGCCTGCACAAAGCAGATGAACACTGACTGCTTTCAACTGAAGCTGCGGTTTGATAAATGCATTCTTGAACACAGGTGAAAATTCACTCCTTGATGTTGACTTCAGAATCCAAACAGACCAGCCAGTTTCATATGCGGATATGAAATGTAACGCACATGAATGACAATAAGCGCCCATGTCTACTGGCAATGCTGTGAATGGCTTCTGTTTTTAAAAGTAAATAGCCAGCCAATGCCTTTTCACAATCACTTTGACATCACAGTAATTTGAATACACTGCTGCAGCATTGCGGAATTTTGTCTTGATAACTGTGCTGGGTGGGTAGCTACCTGCTAAATAAAACTGAACCAGCTCATACTTTCACAATGCAGATTCATGTACAGATAAGTGCCATAAATGAAAGTGCAATTTTGGATCAAAAGTGTCAAGTTAGTACTTCCTAGCAGTTTATGGACATTATGATTTGGCATTTACCTTCCTGACATTGTCCAGCATGGTTATTAGAGCTGTGTTTGCCTTTAGGGAAGCTGGAGTCTTCGAAGAAATGTTCGGAAATCTGAAGTCCCTTTTTTTTTTTTGCTCCTTTCCTTGGATGGTCAACTCTCACCTGATTGGCTTGCCCTCTGATGGGCGGACAGCACTTGTACTGAGTGGCCTTGGCGGGTATGTCTTCAGCTGAGAGGGTGAGGTAGTGGTGTGTGGTCTCCACCGTGAGAGGGGCGCCGGCCTGTCGCGCGGCCTGGATGACCTCCAGCGGCTGGGCAGAGGAGAGGTGCACGATGTGGCATCGCACTCTGCCGGCAGAGAGGAAGCAAAGGGCCTGGTTCCCATACCTCCTATGAACCCCTTCTCCCCCCGAAAAAAAAGCATGAAGATGGGTTTCCTTACTGGTACTGCTGGCAGAGCTGTGCCACGACGTTGATGGCCTCAAGCTCCATGATGTCCGGTCTGGATTTCAGGAATGTGGAGTATTCACTCGGATCTGCAGTGGTGACATGGAGATGTCAGTGCTCTGGCCTTCTTAGAGAAGCTGTGAGCTCTTTCAAGTTGCATTTTCAAAGGTCACATGTATCATAAATGGTGCTCAATGCCATATCCTCTACCTGTCAAACAGTTACATGACCATCACTGAAGTCAATTTCTTTTTGCGTTGGAGGATTCTTGCTTTTTCACTATCATGGCCACTCAATGACCAGGCCCACAGATGGGTTTAATCTTACCTCCGTCTTCTCCTGATGGCTGTTGGACCTCCCTCTCAGCATGAAACTGCAATAGAGCGACAAAGATTGCTCGAGTACACTTGATTCATCTGCTTACGACAGCCATCTTATTTTTTGAGGCACTGGATGGTTGTCTTTGGCGGGCGGTTCATGGTTTCTTAGTTCAAACATTACAGTATGTTTTGCTCAGATGTACAAAGCTGCATCCTAGACAGATGTTATGGTGATAGTCTTGGCCTAGTGGCGCTTTCATTTCCTGTAGCAGGCGATATTACTGGCCAATGTGGTGCTCTAATTTCCGGTTTCAAGTGATATTAGTGGCCTGCGTGGTACTTCATTTGTCTGGGACAGGTGATGCTAGGGGCTAATGTGGTGCTCTCATTTCGTATGGCGGCTGGCGTTAATGGCCCTTGCGGTACATTAGTGGGGATGGGCTCACCAGCAGCACGCTCCCAGTGCCCTGTAGCTGCTTCATGGCTGCGTGCAGGTCGCCGTCGGTCACGTGTGGGAACTCATCCACCCCACTGTGGATCAGGAAGCACTTGAAGCCGGCCACTCCCGCCTGGATCATGGGCCGGAGCTCCAGCTGGGGAGGACGGCACACACGTGTGGCAACCTTCATCGGGGTTTCTCCCGCAAGGCCAAAGCCACAGCGGGCCGACAGAGGTCAGGTCGGAGGAGTCATGGACTCCCCCCCCCCCCACTGCACTGTTCCTTTAACTGAACTACAGCTTAGCTGATAGCTTCAACTGCGCTTCTCTTCTTCATCAACAAGGGTGCTTCATGACTCAACAAGATGGAAATGAGAAATGAGAAAAGCCAAGGCTGCAATGCACCGAATGCTAAGCACAATTGACAGCACGCCAGCTTTCCCACACTGCCGTAATTCACAACCACAGCATAAATATTACCGAGTGATGCAATGCTTTCCCTTGCCAATGGATACATTTAAATGTCAGTCAGCTGTATTGATTTCTGTAGATCGGTTCATTTTGGAGAGTGCCTTTCACTTGGATGTTTATCAGTACTTAAGTGCTATGATGTTGCCGTTTGATTATCTGGACAGACCAATGGGACGTGGAGTTGTAGAGTTGCAAAAAAAGAGGGGGGAGGGGGTGGCTTTATTTACCTGGTTGTCTGGAATAACCCCTCCCCAAAATGCTGTATCCACAAAGCACTGTCCCGTGGCTGCTTTCATCTTCTCCTGGAAGTTGCTCAGGGTGGTGGTAGGGGGTATGCTGTTGCTGTGAGTTTGGGATTGAGGTGATTACACATCTCCAGCATGGTCTCTGATTTTCATGCATCTCTCAAAAGTAAATACCGTATTCTATCTTCAGCTACCTTATATTTTAGAAATCAACAGAATTCTTTTGCAACCTGCATAGAATAAAATCAAATCAGTGCAATTACACTTGCTTTTCATTTAATTAAATGGTACTATCTACTAAATACCACTTACCCTTTTTAAATGTAAAAAATGAATACACTGCACTACCATTCAGAATTATTTTAATCATGAACAATTTTTAAAGGCCAATAGGCCAGAGTTGTTCACATGATTCAGGCCCTTGGGTTTAAGTGGCCCTCAACAAGAATGTTGTTGTGGCCCCAGAGTGCTCAAAAAATTAATTGTGATTTGATTTGTCTGGCCCAGGGATGATTGTGGCCCTAAATGACTGCATAGTGTTTATGCCAGTGGCAGCTCTGCTTCAAAGGTTCAACTCTGGTGAATGAGACAGAACTTCTGCCCAATAAAGTACGGTAATGTTACCAGGAAGGCCACAGAATTTCCACATTGTGAACAACTGCTATTACACAGCAGAGAGCCAGGGGTACCACAGAGTAGATTGATTATGCTCCGGATGTATGGAATGTGTAAGTGTAAACAAAAAATCTCTAGGCATACATTATGTATAAACACAAACCTCTAACAGAGATATGAAAACAAAATGGGAAACCATATTTAATATACCCAAAATATTACTATTGAACTACTGCAATTAGTTCATTGGCAGTTTCAAATAAAGCACAAAATGAATTCATTTAGTTTGCTAATGTGAACTTAGAGCTGGGAATGGGACCGTAGGTTTACGAACACTGAATGACGGTTGATCAGCGCGACTGTTTCTCTGCAATGAGCCGGACTGTGGCCAGCGGTGACCAGGGTTTCCGAAGAGGCAAAGGTCCTTACAGAGGCATGTCCACTATGGTGGTGACCCCACCTGCGGCTGCAGCCCGTGTGGCGGTCCAGTAGCCCTCCCAGGTGGTGCGGCCGGGTTCATTCACGTGGACATGGCAGTCCACAACACCTGGCATCACCAACCTGTCGCCAACATCCAAAACCTTCCAACAGAATCAGGATTTCAGTAAACAAATCAAACAAACAAACAAAAAAAGCATTAATACTACCTCTGTAGCAATTATCAAGCTTTTTACAATTGAAAACGGTATATTTCTAGAAGCTCATGAAATTGATGTTTGGTAAGGTGGAGTCTATCCAGTTCAAGCATGCTAGTATAAATACTCGTCCTGTTTCAGCAAGGATTATCTATATTGCATCTCTGTTTTCATCTTTTATCCAATTAATTTTTTGTACATTACTGCCATTTGGCGGACACTCTGAGAGACTTAAAGGAAAAGACACATGCATGAAACAGAGTAACCTAGAGATGGGAGGTAAATACTCAGAGACCACTGAAAAAACTGAAAACTTAGGATCACCTGTAAACTATTTAAGCCTATTTGGGGAAAGTCCAGGAGGATTACTCCATAGCAAGATGTACAACTTGGCAAAATAAGATTGCAATGCAAAAAATAACGAAAAAAACAAGCGGCATAACAAATGAGAAGTGCAGTCAATAGAACTGTAATTAATAGCAGCTGCAGTAGTTAAGCCGCTGGCAGAAGTGCTAGAGAGGGTTGGGGGCAAGCCAAGGTACTTCATGATTTGGAGAGAGAGAGGAGTCTTCAGTCTGGAGTGACCTGGAAGTGCAGGCACACGCAGAGGGGGAGGAGCCAGGTGTGCTGAGGTTACTTAATGAAGGGGTCAAGCTGGTCTCTAAGGTTTAATGGTCTCCTGAAAGTATTCTGGAGCGGTCCCTTCACAACCTAGTTGGCTAGCACCAGGGATTTGAATTTGATGCAAGCTGCCAGAGGGAGTGGAGGGAAGTGAAAAGGAGTGATGTGAGAATGCTTTGGGTGGTTGTAGATCAGGTGAGCTACAGCATTCTGGATGAGCTGAAGGACCCTGATGGCAGAAGCAGGGAGGTCAGCAAGAAGAAGAGAGTTTCAGTAGTCCAGTCAAGAGAGAACCAGCACTCGGACCAAAAGCTGGGTCGAGCATGTGGTGATAAAGCGGTGAAGTCTCCTGATGTTATTACGATAACCTAAATGCCCGGCTCACCACTGCAATGTACTCAAACACGGGTCAGTCTTTCTCTTCACCACTACATGGTGCTTGGCAGTGGAGGAAGAGGATAGTATGGTATCACTCAGGCAATGGCAAAGTCTGATGGGGGGGCGGGGGGGCAGGGGGGCAGGGAAGTAGAAGACCACAGTCATTGCCAGTTTGAGCTTCAGATGACATTTCCCCATCCAACTCCAGATGTCAAGCTGAGATCCACCTGATGACAGGTCAGTTGGGAGGAAGGAAAGAAAGAGTCATCAGCATAGCAATGATATGACAACCCATAGGCAGAGATGACAGGGCTGAGAGATCTGGGTTAGAGGGAGAAGAGGAGGGGACAAAGAACAGGGCCCTAGGTGACAGAGGGTGGATGATGGATAACAACAGTGTAAGGATAAGTGGGATGAGTGACATTGACAGCAGGACAGGAGAAAGAGCTAAGAGGAGTGAATTTCCAGAATGGAGAGATGAGAGGACAGGTGCCACCACCTCAGCCAGATGGGTGGGGGTGTGAGAAAAGGAGAAGGTGGAAGGGAGAGCACCTCTATTTGGTGTATGTGGAAAAACACGAGATTTCTTTGTATTTATGCAAAAGCTCCTTCCTTTCTAACCCACAATGTTTAAAATGCATAAAATTGGTTGGAGGTGGCATTTTAGATTGTGTTTGAGAGATTTTTGACAATAAATGTGAGATTTTGTGGAGATATAGAGAGATCAATAATGGTAAATTCACATAAAACGTCTTCTGTATGGGATCATTTCCAACAAGAATCCACTGCATCCTGTACTTCAAGCTGGACCAGAAGTGAGATATAATAAGTGAGATACGTGTAATAGAACATGAAAAATATATCTGAATGTTGAAAAATATCAGATAAACAATGAAGTTAAAAGTTTCCCACATGCGTGAGCATATAATGATATTTATTAACTGCGTTAAATCAAGGTAGCAATCCTCTTGTGCAAGGTATCCCTGAAAACATAAAATACCTCTATAATTATAGTCATTGTATGATTACTAATACTAAGAAGAATGACAACATGAATAAAAATAACGGTAATGACGGGAATATTTATTGACCAGACGATGTCACTAGAGAGCAGGTATCAAATACTTCATGACACTTCAACCAAAGCAATTGCTTCGGAAAGCTTCACTCTGCCATCGCTATAGTGCCGTTAGCCTCCCTCAGTGGACTCCCGCAGGTAGACTCCCTTTCCTTCGTTTCCCCAGGCTTTGTGCTACCGAGACTACCGCTGTAAATTCCTCACAAGATAATGACAATTGCTGTCAGCTTGGAGGTGAATGAAGCTATTGACTGCTCCAAGCAAAACCACACGCCCTGCTAATTAGCTAATGTATACAGTAGCATAGACCAGTGTTTCTCAACCCTGGTCCTGGGAACCCACTGCCCTGCATGTTTTAGATGTTTCCCTGCTCCAACACACCTGATTCAAATGAATGGGTCGTCATCAAGCTCTGCAGAAGCCTGATAATGACCCATTCATTTGAATCAGGTGTGTTGGAGCAGGGAGACATCTAAAACATGCAGGGCAGTGGGTCCCCAGGACCAGGGTGGAGAAACACTGGCATAGACAACCGAGAACCGATCACAACACCGTTGTGTTGGAAATAAATATGAACTGAAGCAACCAGCTAAAAAACCGACTACAAAACAACAAACGATATAACAAGAAAACAGTAAAAAAAAAAATACACTACACACTAGGTTACAATAACAAGATGCATAGCCTACACCAGAATAAATCCTGCAGCTCCTACACACCTGCCACCTATGCACTCCAAATTAACCATCAATCCATGGTTCACTTTCATATAGATTTTATCTGATGTAATAGAAAACACATTTTTCCCCCGTAGAATTAGTTTCAATAGCACAAATATTTTAGCACAACAAATGAAAACATTAAATTTGTTCCACACCCATTTCGTCTATGGCTTTGTGCCAGTCGATTTAAGTTCAAAGCGGTGTGTGAAGAACAAGACAGATTATCCACAGATCCTGTGAATAGAGCCAATCAATTTTTTTTTTACATTTTGATATTACAACCACAGTGCACTGTTCAATGACCCATATTGTATTAATACCCCAACTCTCCAGCAGAGGGAGCACAATGTGCCAAATTTTCCTTTCTCCTACCTGGCATGCAGCATCCACATCGAGGCTGGTGTCAGGAAGTATCTTGGAGATTTTCCCCTCTCTGATGAGAATGAGGGCGGGGCGAATGTCATTGCCACAGAGCACCCTTTGGCTTCTCACAGCACTGACTGGTGAGCCTGGCTCCATCTCTGTGGCTGTATCTCTTCTGCGTTGTACTCAGTAAAACGTGGAAAATATGTTTTTCCTGCTTTGTCTATCCGATCATGGTCGGTACACCTCAGCAGTAGCACCTCCTTCTCGCTCTCTTGCGTAAGAGTGTAGTTAGTGATAAGAGGTCATTGGTCTTTGATTTTTGCCTGCTTCGGTGTATGCAGATTAACCATGAACCAGAAATGGACATCTCAGTTTGCAGGAGTTGGACTTAGGGCTGAAAATCCAATATAATCAATAATAATGTCTACCAGTGCAATTTCAGCTGCACAATGATTGCTATAATTACAGAATGGGGATTGATCTGTAATCTTGGGCTTGTTGTGGCTGTCCACCAAGTAGGTCATACCGTTGTTATTTGTTAGACATGAGAACGCGATTTTAAACATGGACCTCAGGTTGGAGTGGCTATCAGATGCAATGCATTGTAGATAGCTAGCGCTTTATAAAGAACATTAGCTAGATTAATTGTGTTAGTGTCAAGTCCATTTATTTGACCGTGAGCTTGCTAGGTAGCCAGCTACAGAACTTGTGCGTTGGCAAGAAACTAATTTACCCTGCTATTTTTAGCTGTTTTGGAGTTAATTGATATTTCTTTTGTTTTATAGCAAGTTGCGACAAATTCACAAGCTTACTGTATCTTATAACAAATTGCTACTAACCTTAGATAGCCATCTTTTTTTGTCCCAGATGTAAATTACATTATGTGTGTTTTGAGTCATGCACAGTAGGTGGCAGCTGTTTGCCTCTGATAGACAGTCCAAGCCCAAAGCCCAGTGACAATGATGTACACAGATCAAATGTTTTTCTAAAACGGAACAACATCGACGACCGGTGTTGTTGATTAATAGCTCTAATGAGATTATGGTGTGCATCCATATCTTAAATAATTTTGGCCACTGAAGAGGGAGTGATTGAAACCTTCTTTCTAACATGACTCGCTGGTCTACCATTCATGTCAGCTGCTACCAGTTGTGAACCCTCAGAAGGCAGGGCAATCCTTTAGGAAAACAAGTCTGGGCCAGGCTCACAGCAATAGCTCTTTCAGCTGATAAATTATTCAGGATTCTTCAGGCTAAATTAAGAATATGAGAATACCATGAGACAAGTCAAGAAAGACAAGTCAAGAAAGGCCCATGTCTCCTTTGTCCACTGTGTGTGTACCTACATACAGGGCCTTAATAAAAACTTAGTTTGCCCTCTCCTCACTCACATCTCTGTTTGTTTTTAATATTGAACAATGGATAAAACAAATAGGATGACTTGCGAATGTCTGAATTATGAGAAGCATAGCACACTGCAAAATACTTTTTTTGTGTGTGTGTGTTTCATAGTCTTCTCTCAGGTGACTAATACTGAAATTCTGCAGTGCTGGGCCAACCAGAAGGGCCTAATTTCAGTTATTAATAAAACATCAATATTATGTGAAATAATAAAAACAATGAATCAATCAATGTCAATGTCAATCGGATGACTCTAATGAGAATTTTAGTCACTGGTTAATACTGGAGAACTAAATCTGGGTGTCTTCCAGAAGAGGTCATAGTTGTCAATAAAACCAATTTAAGCTCTAGACTCCATTGGCTAAACTAAGCATTAAGTGAGAATAGGTTACTAACAGCTTCAATATCTCATTATGTATTACACTATGTATCTATTTATCTATGTTTACACATCGAGGCATATTTTGGCCTTGCAGTGGGTTATAGGTCAGTGTACCAGGAGTGTGTTTATACATGTGCGTTTATGTGTGTGTGTGTGTGTGTGTGTGTGTGTGAGAGAGAGAGAGGGAGAGAGAGAGAGAGAGAGAGACCATGTGGAGGACAAGGTGGGAGAGCGCGATTGTATTCTGTTTTTGTCCGGCTGAAACTTGACTCTTCCCTGAGTGCCCTGCTGTGGTACTTCCAATGCCAGCAGAAAGACAGTCCCCATGCACTGCCCGCTATTATGAGCAAACCTCATTAACAATGGATTCTACCCAGCCCCATTTTCTTCTACACAAACAATGCGTCATCATTTAGCCGTTCGTTGTGACTCACGCTCCACCCTGTCTTAAAGGGCCAGATAATAAACATGGATGTTCATTTATTAATGACGCAACTTCACAAAGGTCAAGCTTGTATTCTGCATGTGCACGTTTCTTCATTTGATTAAAATGTATGCTTCTACTGAATTTTGATTCTGCTGGAATTATCTTCCAGATGGGGGAGATTCTCTTATACATCTCTTGTTAGTCTTTCTGTTTGGCTTTCAGAGATAATTGAAATGAAATTGTAAAGCTAATGTATTGAGTGACTGAACCAGTTACTGTATACTGATGAGGTACTTGTTTCATAAAATATGTCATTTGAACTAACAGAGCAAAGAAATAATTAGACTATTTCAAATGATTGGTTGTGTAAATTGAAGTCAGTTATTTTCAATATTGTGCTGAAACCATGCAGGATTTAACAAGGAAGAGGAATTCACATTTCCTTTAACATCTGTGATTATAAAGCAGAAGCATTATGCTACCCTCATAAAGTATTCAAAATACTTTGTTTGACACAAGTATTTTGGAACTATTCATATTATCTGACAATCTCTTTATGATAAGCTCATAATTAGGACAAAAAAAAACCAATGCACTATTTACTCCACTGATGCAATGCACTATGCCTGCCTGACCTTGCCCACGATGACCATCGCCCAGAGTTCTGCAGTGTGACACATATTCAGTCATAGCTGTTGCTCGAGGTGGGAGGGATTTATTACTCAATAGCACCTCCTCTGGTTGTTTTGACACCTGCAGTCTGCCTGCACCAGCTGTGCCATGTTTCATAGTGTTGGGCTAAAACAAAAAGCCTGCATGCACACTGGCCCTTTTCTGATTGGACACCCCTGAGCTGTACAGTTCTTTGGTGCAGTTGCAATGGCAGCTCAGCTGGAAGGATCCATAGTGGAAATGAAATAAGCACCTGGCTGCTGATGCCTTGGCTGCCCCCCCACCCCCAAAATGGACAGAAGATATTGAAATGATGGTATGGGCGTACAGTTATAAGAGTACATTCCAAATTTGGGTGAAAATTATGGAATATTTAGGCTAAATGCATCCACCATGGGTATAGTCAGGGCCTTAAAGGCTTAGGTCATTAGTAAGGACATTGGTTTACCTAGGGCACACGACCCAAAATAGTTTCAACTTTTATTACCAGCTAAACCCTGTGGGATCACTGCATGCATTAAGATTGTTGCAATCACCTGACTAATTATACAATTAGTGATCAATTGTGGCCCTCATATAACCAATACGTTTACATAAAAGGCTCCACCTAGTGAGCAGAAGGAATGTGAAGGATGGCATGTTAGACACAAAAAAGTATTCTTTTGTAACGGGTGTAACAGTTCCCTCCTGGTACACTGCACTGACTGAGTCCATTTATTCTGCACACTTTACAACCAACACATACATACTCAAAAACGACAATCGGTTGCCATTCATAGACAAAAAGGAAAAGAAAAACAAAAGCCAGCAATTACAATAAAAAAGATACTTTAACATATCATAAATATCTTGGGAACAGCCCTTAATTACAGAAACTGGAGACAAAAAAATGTTTTGGCTAAGGCTGAAACATATAAAAGGCCTTCCAAATACTGCCCTGTTGGTGAACCAATGCTTCCTTATTCCAACTAATGAAGTTCCATCGATGTAGAAAGATACAGCTCTTCCTTTGGACACGTTTACACTAAGCATCACCAAAGAATGACAGGAGGAAACCGTCGAGCACCTGACCATGATCAAATTCAATCACAAAGTATGTTTTATTTCATATGAGTTAATCTGTTTAGCCTTTCATTTTTTTTTATAAACCTGTACCATTGCAAACTATTTCCTTGCCTTCTTGAACTATTTTTGTGCAGGTAATATAACTCCCTTTTGCATATGTACTTTCCATTGCTTAGAAAAAAAAACACTATAAAAATGTCTGATGAATGGGGTTCTATGCAATGAAAGCACCACGTGATATTGCTGTCAGGCATCATCTGTGGCCAACATATGCTGCTAATTACTAATTTCAGTACTGAGTAATAACTAATTACAGTACAGTCTTTCAACCTGTATACCTCATCTGTCCTAATACATTGTGTTGAGGTAAAATGGCTGCTTGCATTGTTTTGCTTTCTTCTCAGATAAATATTTCAGTGTCAGGTCCAAATATCAAGTTCCAAAGAATAAATGTTATTATTCATTGTCTTGTTGAATGATGATGTGTACACATTCACATGCAAGCACACGCACACGCGCACGCGCACGCACACGCACACACATAATTACTCTGTGTAGTAGCGTACCTTGGGGCACATGCAATGTCTCTCCAAGCAGAACTCTGCCTCAGTATGGCAGTGTGTTTTTTGCATGTGCACAATTTCTCCAGGGAGATTAATCTCTCTCTCTCTCTCTCACTTGCTCTCTCTCTGTTGCCCCTCCTTCTCTCTCTTACTCCCCTCTCTCTCTCCTCCCCTCTCTTTCTGCTGCATTGATGCTGCTGCCTTCCTCCGTGATGATGTCACTGGCTCAGTGCGGCTCAGCATCTCTGCCTTAGTCAATCATCAGAGCCATTTTGCCTTTTGGATCGAAGAGCACGCAAGCCCCAGCCCCTACGACAAACCACTGCAAAGCAGGCCCAATAGCCCATCTGGCTATACCCACCCCAGGGCTGTTTCTGCCTGGGGTCAGCTTTCTAGGCTCACGGGCACAAGGGAGGCTGTCAGCTGAGGCACCACTGGAGCAAAAAAAAAAAAAAATACACTGTGGAAATAAGAATACAGACTAGGATCCATTTAACAGAATTGCCTACTGGAAACAAACAGGAAGATCACACCAGGAAGGTAAGATTGTTCTTTATATTTTATCTTAATTTAGTCTGTTTCACGAGCGTATGTATATTTGGTTGGCGGAATCCCAGTTGGGCAGAATTCTTGGGGTGCGCCTGTGTTTGTGTGTTCATTGTGGGACTGTGGACATCTCAGCCCATGTGTGGGGGATGGTAATCAGGGATTTTAATAGACAGATGTTTGCCCCCCAGTAAACCCCTTTTGTGTGCTCTGTGAGCTTAATTTTAATTACAGGTTAGGGGGAAAGAAATGCACTGTCATTCACAGGCGAAAGCACAATGAATTCAGGCACATCCACCAAACAGAATATTTTCCACTACCGTGGCCGCTAGTAATTTACAACCACGCAGTGATCTAGCTGACAGGGATTGATTACATCTGGACACAGTTCTTTAAACTGGAACAATGCTAAAATATTTAGAAGATGGCCATCTTAACACTATACTTCATCCCTTTCAGCACACATTACCCTTCATTTACGTATTATAAAATCTGAGCCCTTTTCAATTATGTCGATTGTCATCTTTCATTATTTACATAGGAGAAGGTAGTTTCCAACACAACTGCTTAGCGGCTGATGGTGTATCTGAACATTATTTGCGACGGAGCGGTACCTAACGCAATTCGGCCTCACTTCAAAATGGTGGGGACAGCAGTTGCATCCTATATCACACGAGCTTGTAGAGGCAACGGCGCCTTGGTACCTTGAAGTAAACAAGTAGTCAGCGATCAGCTGGATACCTATGGACAAATGAATACACTATTTTCTAAAGATGCTGTAAGCTATAATTATTTAAGAAATTACGATTATTTCCGTGTTACGGTAATTAACATATGTTGATTTGTCCACAGGAATTTATTCAGAAATTATTTTTTGAAAGAAGCGGAAATTATCTGAAGCGATTGACAAGAAAACGCGGATTTAATACTTACGCAAAGCTCTCTGTCATTCGAGCGCGTTGTCAACAATGCATTATTTATCAGGATGCACATTTGTGAATGTAGATGTGTATTCTGTTGCCGGCTATTTTGCTGCAGCAATAAACTGCAGAAACAATTGGACTGGCAGCCGGCGCCTTCGCTACACGATTTCAGTGTCAAGTCTCAGATCTTAAAACAACACCAGGCTGCCACGCGAGTTTTGTTTGAAAATATATGAGCAAAGCAACGCGCTCGATGCCATTCGCAACTTAAATTTTACCCGTGCTGAAAAAAACTGTAGATTGCAGATATATTTGGGCTGTATGCTATTGCAGCGCAATTGCGCCTGTCCATATTTTGTGGATATATTTCGAAGTACTGTTCGTTATGCAGGTAGACGCACCCATTATACCACAGTGAGGGCAACTCTCTTGAGGAATACTCTACCGAGAAACCATTCAAACAAATGGAAGCCATTTTCATTATGACTGCCAGTAAATGGACATATTAGGAAATTTAGAATGTTTAGAATTAAGGCCTTAATCGTTAATAGTAGTAATGAACTAAACACTTGAATAATAATAATAATAATAATAATAATAAACTGCACTGTGTGACGTGTAAAGTGCTTTATGTAATAGTGACAGTGCTACAAAATCATGCCTGTGTGGCAATTAAAAAATCCGCAGGCGCGCGCAGTAATCACAAATCAAGCAATGGCGAAAAAGGTAGCCCATTAGCGGCTCAGTTCTCTCAACCGTAAAGTAAAATCATTTATTTGCCAACCTGAACAAATGCTGATACTGGACACGTGTGACATTGTCTAAATTATTATTCGCAGCACTTTAAATGACGTTGATAACATTCAGACCTGTTATGACACGGTTCCTTCTTATGTTTTAATGACTCAGCTGAGGAGGTGAGAATAAAAATGAATTAATTGATATCTGTGATTCGGTTTGTCCTTGAATTCCTTTGTGACATTGGATCAGAAGGTAGATGGAACACTTCCTGTCCTGAATGTTGGTAAGGACCAGATGTATAATTTGGCCCTGTTTAGATCTGAATGGGGCTTCCTAGCTGGCATTCCAGTATAATTTTTAAACAGTCAACTCAGAACAGATGCCAGGGAGAGCCAGCGTCAGAAACAGTAGGCATTTGTGCATCAGACCTCCACTACATCTTTGTTGATTTTACTGTGTTGTTCGCTTATTATTGTGAAGTCTTACTGCCTAGTTGACTAAAGGAATTATATACTGTGTTGGGCCATTTCAGGGCACTATAATGTTTGGGATAAGTGGCCTCACAGTTGTTTCTGATTAGTCTGGTGTGTTCAATTGCTACCTTAGTACAGGTACAAGGGAGCTTTCAGTGTCCTGTCTTGCTTCTGGGCTTTTGCTTGCCTTTAGAGTCTGTCATTGCCATTTGTCAACATGAGGACCAGAGTTGTGCCAATGAAAGTTAAGGAAGCCATTATGAGGCTGAGAAATAAGGGGAAAAAGCAATCAGAGACATAGGCCAAACCATAGGCTTACCAAATCAATTGTTTGAAATATCATTAAGTAGTAAGAGAGCCCTGGTGAGCTCAGTAATCACAAAGGGCCTCATAGGCCAAGGAAGACCTCTACAGTTGATGACCAAAGAATTCTCACCATATTGAAGAAAAATCCCCAAATACCTGTTTCAGATCAGGAACACTCTTCTGGAGGCAGGCATGGATGTGTCAATGACTACTGTTTGCAGAAGACTTCACAAACTGAAGTACACAGGCTGCACTGCAAGATCCAAACTACTAGTTAGCTGAAAAAACAGGATGACTAGGTTATAGTTTGCTAAGAAGTACCTATATATTTTTAAATGTGTTGGTGTTCAACATGTTTATATACAGTGAGCTCCATAATGTTTGTGAGAAAGACACATTTGTCCTTGATTTGGTTCTGGCTTGTTATAATTCTATGACAGCAGTACAGGTGTTTCCAGCTTGTAATGGTAGAAACGAGATCCCCTCTCTTATGGACAGGCTTACTGGTATGAGTGAACCTTGATTTTTGTGACATTGTTGGTTCTGTGGTATCAGACTGATGTAATCCCAAGCTGCAGCATGCTATTTAGCCATGACTGCACTTTCTTTGTTGCTGTTATTGAGCCAACACTGGGAATCTAAGGCACCCAACTGAGCTGACCATGCGTGATCTTTTCATGACGGAACCACATTGCTGTCACTTTGCGGGCTACACCTCAGGGTACCCAGACAGAGAGGCCCATGTCATTGTGTACTATTCAGTTTGGTCAGTTCAATTATTCAGATTTTATCATTGACTGGCTGTGGTCCTGCTGCTGTGAGATTTTTTGCTTTGATGTAGGCCCAGATTCTGCATGGTTTATAAAGCCATTTAGCTAGATATTATGGATTGTGAAGTCTGTTTCACATTCCAGGAAGGAGGTTACAATAGAAGGACTAAAGGAATATGGAGAAAAAAAGATAAAACTAGAAACTGAAAACAATATCAGGGGAAGATCAAGCTAAAGATAAGTGGAGAATTTCTCTGCACTCTCATTCTCAGTCCTGGACCAGAACAAAAAAACGTAACCTACTTCAGGTGATGACAATAGATGATAATGCAAGGGCATGTATTTTTGCTTGTTTTATGTTTATCCATACAGTCATTTATTAAGCACATTTTACACATAAAGTTTTTTGTTGTTGAATGTGGACAGGTGTCTTATTGTGCCAAAGCATTAAGCACTGCACATATTGTCTATGTATTTTGGGTTTGCCTTCAATTTAGTCAGAGTACAAAAATACCTTTTGTTTTCACTATTTCATGGAAGCTTGATTACAAGGATTTGCCATTTTTTTAAATGGACCCATTGGCAGCTCACATAGTTTAATGTATCAAAATACCTCCTCTGGTCTTACCACAAAAGTGCTAGTAATTGTTCTTATGAATAGACAACCTGACTCAAAGCAGAGGACAAATCAGAGATCTCTCTGGACTATTACAGATGTGATACTTCAACACATTTTCAAAATATGTCCCAGATTTATACATATGTATGCTTTACAGTAATGTATAAAGCGTGTACATAGCCTTGGCACTCTCATCACCAGTTCCCCCACTACATTACATTACATTATATTATATTTATTTAGCAGACGCTTTTATCCAAAGCGACGTACAAAAGTGCAAGTCATGGTCATTGGAAGAACTACAAAACACAGGTTCGATAAGGTACAATACTCATTTCGTACAGTTATTCATAGCCAAGAGCACAGTCCAGTTCACGCAGTGAACATTAATCGGACCTATCCTATGCTCTCCCCCCCCCCCCCAACAGGTAGCGGAGAGCTTGGTCGGCAGCGCCATGGCAGGAGCCTCGGTGAAGGTGGCGGTGCGGGTCCGCCCCTTCAACTCGCGGGAGATCGGCAAGGACAGCAAATGCATCATCCAGATGTCGGGGAACACCACCAGTGAGTGTCCGACCCAAAACTGCTTCTCTTCACAGGGGGGTGAAAGATGGTCCATCGTTTTCAGCGGTGTTATAGATTTCCTTTCTCTTCGAGATTGCATACGTGCTTGCTTGAAGTCAGACCCACTGTACGCACAGATTGGTCAGATCTAAGTCTAAAGAGCTGAGCCATGATGCTGTTAGATTTACCTTTCAATCAAGAACACCGGGTCAGTCGATGTCATACCATGTGCAGCCTTGCTTAACAACTGTATGTCAGACATGATGATGTCAAATAATTGTGCTCCAAACTGATAAGATGTATGCGCAGAGGCTGAGCAATCAAAAGCATTGGGTGACTCATTAAAAGTCAAGGCAGTGCAGTAGGTTGATTCAGGGAACAGCTGGAATACTTTCAATTAGGACAGTGCATGTCTCATTTCATTTCAGGCCTTTAGGAGACACTTTCATCCGGAGTGACTGTACATTATATATTGCATTATACATTATATATACATTGCTTATGTATTGTTTACGTACAATCCATTTATGCAGCTGGGTATTCACTAAAGCAGTTCAGGTTACATATCTTGCTCGAGGGGGCAAAGGCAGTGCCCCTCCTGGGAATCGAACCAACAACCTTTGAGTTACATACATGACTGGTATGTGATCCTTCCTAACCCAGATAAGGATTTCACTAAATAAACTATCATTGGATGGCATGAATTAAATTCAAAATCTGCAAATGCCTAAGTCCTCGAGAACAAGGATTATGTGTGATCAAAACTGTGGCCTAGTTGGTGTAATTGCTTCAATTGTATTTGCTTTCGGAATATATTTAGTAGGAAATATGCTTGTCGTATATACAGCTTCCCAATCATGCTTCCACCTTACGGATTATAACCGATTATAAAGTTGTACAGATAACTGTCCTGTAAAATAGTTTTGCCTGCTTTTTGTCTCAACTGTTTTGTACAAAAAACTTTGAACAATTTTTTTTTGTTAGATTTTCTTCGCTGTGACCAGAGTTTTTGGGATAGCAATCAAATGGTGTCAGTAAAAGCAATAGCAAAATAATCTGATATTACAATTCATATCAAATACTGCTGAGGCAATAATAGGGAATTTCAGTTTAGGCTGACAATAAAGATTTTTTTAATGAATCAATAGTTCAGATAATGTAAGTTTTCATGTGTGTCATGTAACATCACTTGCAATTTCAGTCTTTGTGCAGTACATCATAAGGTTTTACTTTATGTATCTTACACCCTGCGATAGATTGGCGACCTGTCCATTATACCTGTCTCTTGCCCAATGCACACTTGGATAGGCTTCAGCACCCCTCGCGACCCTGACCAGGACAAGCGGGTATAGATATTGGATGGATGGATGGATATCCTTCATTGACTTTTGTAATGAACTCGAACAGTATGGAAAGTACATTGAAGCTGTAGTAGTGACATTTTCCAGGTTTTCCGATGCATGATCTCACTGATAGTGGTTTGGAGAGTATTACTCACCGTGAGAATGATAATGAAACCAATTTCAATGTCCCCAGATTGAACTGGTGTTCCGAGCACTCTGCTGGCCTTATTTACATTTATATTAATCTTAGTCTTCCCGAACTCCCCTGCGAAACCGAGTGCATGTCAGCATTTCCCAGCTTGGCCTTGTTCTTCTAATTCAGCTCACAATACCAGCACCGGAAGATTTATTGGTTTTCTGAAATATTTAGTTGCTATATGGAGTCCTGCACTGAAAACAGTCATCCACTGACTGGAATGAAAAAGATTAAGACAACACAATGCTAGCCACCAACCACTTCTGGACCGTTTCAGAGCTAGCAGCATGAACCGGAAAACCCAAACCCTCTCTGAGATCAACCTGAAACAAAGGTCATTCAAAACAGAGTGCAGTGGAGGGTTTTGTTTGCCACCGTGTCATTTACCTAAGTGCTTCTTCTTACCTGGTTTCCAGAGTGTTTACTTTTTTTTTTACTTGGGGTTCCCAGGTCTGTAGTGTCAGGCTTTCAATAGATAAGATTCAGCTTTGTATAGTAAAGTCATAGAAACACTTTTGTGGTGTGTTAGGGACTGGGTTCAGGTCTAATCATCGGTTACATCTAGATGGATGAAAGAGACATTGTTACATTTAGTAACAATGGAAGGTTGTCTGGTACTCGTGTGTGTAGCCTACTGTCTAGCATGTTTGCATCTGTGCTGCCCTCTGTTAGCATGGGCCATTATTTTGCTCTGTCATGTCTTCTCTGATGTTTACTCTCTCGGTTTTGGACCATGGGTGAGAGATTCCTGGGAAGACAGACTTGATCTGGCTGGCAGGAGACTGGAGAGGGATTTGATTTCCAGACTGCGACTCTAGGCAAAGCCATTTTGTCAATAATGAATGAAGCCTTTTAAAATATTCACTGCTTGGTCTAGCTTGGACGTCTTCTTCCCTCCCATTGTGACGCGCTCGTGAAGACAACACGGTTCCCTTTTGAGCTTTGCTGTTTTGGTTTTCTTATGCACATTTTAATGAAGGTTCCATGTCCCGACACAGCACTCTGGAGTGGCCATAAAGCTGTGGGGGTATAATTTCATTCTCTCTTTATGACCCTGCTCTTAAAGGGCTTCTACAGTACCTAGCCCTGACGTGCCTGCCGTGTATAATCAAGCATATGGCATCAACAAGGACGTTAACTATGCCTGATTATCCCCGGAGAGGTGTTACGAAACATCCACGTTACAGAAGAACGAGGCTTCACGTGCGCGGAGAGCTAACGCTCTTGGCTGTAAAATAAAATTAACTTGATTCCTCGCTGGCCATTAAGCATGAAACTGGCTGTGTGGGGTCAGCATGCCATCCAGGAGATTACTGAGTGCTGTTTGGAAGAGTCATCCTTATTGATTTAGGGCTTCAGCAGAGAATAATGGGAACAAACAGCCATTGATACAGTCAGGTAGTCAAAGCAATGAGGTCAACAGGGATGGCTTGGAGTTGGTTGAATTGAATAATTTTAAGCATTTTTAAATCCTCTCTGAGAATCTGAATCTCTGTGAATGGCTGAGATATTGCAGCTTTTTCAAGCTCTCAGTCTGATCAACTGTTTCTACAATAAAATGGAAATAGTATGTGCACAGAAGGAAGCTACGCATGTATAGGCGCAGGGAGAGCTCCCTGAAACACAATACTCTCTTGCCAGTATTGCTCACATCATAGGACTCCAGCATCTGAAACTGCCCTCCATTACCACGACAGATTTTAGCTACCATTGTGGCGCAGTGAGAAATTGGCGTACTCTGTAGTTATGTTTGCTTTCCGTGCATTAGTTCCCTCCAAAGGTGGCAGTTTAACTAAATGGCAAACCATTTCTATTTCTGTGTAAAATTGACTCTATGTTTTTTTATTCTAATTAATATACTTTTAAAATTATCCTTTTGTTTCACGGAGACAATATTTGAAATCTTGTGGGTCTTTGATCGTTAAAATTCAGGCTTGAATCTGGCAATCTGTTCTTAGAAGGACTTAGCTTCAATTTAATAAACTTTGTTAGACATCTGTAATTAATGCTTCTGCTAAATGAGTGATTGTAAGCTAATGGAAACCATTGAACTTAATCACACCAGTTTAAAGTGTGTTTGATCTTCAAGATGAAACTGTGGTATAGGTTTTGCTCTTCTGACCTGCTTGTTGATATACATGTCTGCTTGGGCTGAATATTATTTTTCTCAGCTACTGTGATTATTTGTCCAGTAGATTCCCCATTACCTACTACCATTTTGCACAATTTGAGCAACTGATATTAAGACAGAAGATGGGTTCCCCCTCACAATTTCCTTATGAGATTTGTTCCCACTGGGGAGTCTTTCTTGTGCAAGTTTTATAAATTACACAAATTTACAAGTGCAGAGCCAGAGTACAATCGCAGGACTTGCTCAGAATGCATACAGAGGGACAACAGTGAGACATGACTAGTAGAGAAATAGTTATACCCCTCCAGGGTAGGAGTGTAGTACTGCTTTACAGATAGAAATTCAATTTCAGTGATGTAAGAAATCCAAGATTACCTGCAAGAATATGTGGTTTAATTGGAACTTTCAAAATATTTCTTTTCTGAGCCTTTCTCTGCAGCAGAACCAGCTTTAGTAGAGCATGCAAGATGTGCTCTTAAGAAATTGTGGAGTATTCAGAATATTCATTTTTAATAATGCACTTATTGGAAAGTACTTTTTCTTAAAGCCAGTTTTGCTTTTTCACTTTTACCAAATGTTCTTCCAGAAGATATAAACAGGTTTTGTCTGTCACTCGCCTTGGCATGCACCTGCTTTCTCAGGGGCTGTAGCAATGGGGGTTTGGTGATTGTCCACAAGCATTAAGAATCAATAGTGCTGGTCTGAGGCAGCTTTTACTGAGGGGTGATGTCATTATATCTGGGACCAGTGTCTGGAAGCAGGCCAGAGGCTGGGTGTAAATGGGCAGTTGTTTGTGCAGCCTGAGCTGGGAAAGAGTGAGTTCAGGATTTGTGTGCATCCCACACACTGCTTTGTACTTGACATTGGCTCGAGAATGGCTAATTATACGGTAACCACAATGTGAAATCTGGCTGTGATCTGATTGGTCAACATGCCCAGCTCCAATGATCTACCCTCCTGTGGAGGAGTTGCAAGCAGACCTAATTAGTCAGCCAAGAGAGTCCTGAAAGATTAGGGATGCACTTTCTTTTTGAGGGTAAGTACTGTAACATCCAAGATTTAGTTTAATAAGAGTTCCCTTTGAGAATATAAATGCGAAACAGCTGTGTAATTATTTCTTATTAGGAGGAACAAAGCTCCTGTTAAATTCTTGCCAAAATGATTCTTTAATAATAACCGTTGGTCCGTGGAGAAAAAAGTTTAATCATTTTTCTCTTCAATGATTATGTGTGCTAAAACAGCTGTTACAGTAATGCCCATATTTGTTTACTGTAAACTGTCAAAGCTGGTCTACAGAATGATCGTGAGATTAAACTATAATTCTTAAAATAAAGGCTGTCCTTGACAGGCCTGTGCCCCCCACTTTCAGCCCCTCGTCGGTGTCCTGTCGCCAAGCTGGGCTCCATTCCAGCCTCCCATTGTTGGTGGGTTTCATCGCTGCTGTCAAACGTAGTCATGTGCCTAGACTTCCCATCCCCATTGGCCTGGGGAAGTCATCCGTGAGAGCTTGACTGGCATCACCCAGGCCCCGCCCAATCAGCTGCAAGGCTGGACCCCTTATGGCGCACCACCTGAGAGATGACGCACTCAGATACAGCTCGGGCTAACGGAAAGACTTTAAGGTGGCGACAGATACACTGTTAAATGGAAGCGGATTGCGTGTGTAAGTGGCTGCTGTTGGGTGGTGGGGCAGGGTCACCTAGCTTGGCTGTCCAGTTCAAACACCATCTGTCAGCCAGAAACAAATATAGCTCATTTATTGCCCCTTTAATAAATGGTGCTCGAATCTGTTGGGGGGCCTTTCCATAAGGCAGAGATGTGCGCACCTTTCAATAACTACAGTTTCCATCCTGGAGGGAACATGGTGCAGGTTGCCTGTTGACCTTTCCTTTAATGGGGCTTAATCAGAGACTGAAGTCAGGCTGGATCCGGTAGCTCGCGGACGCAGAGAGGACCTGCTGACGCAGCTGCCGACGCGCGTCGCCCCGGCGATGATAAAGCCTGGCCTCATCGCCGTGAGAGCCACTGTCAACGCACCGCGCCACGCCCTGCTGCTGACGTGACCGCTCGGGTGCCCCTATGCTTTTTTTATGCGGCTTTTGTGATTCACAGCACGGTGATTCACAGCAAAACAGAGCACCTGACCTAAGAAGGACTATAGTCACGGAGATTGGCAGTTGATTTAGGAGGCAGCGCTCTTCAATCACCCCCGAGAGACCTTTGGAAAATCAACTCACGACGGCCTGGAAATGGGGGAACCAATCTCGGTTCGGCGTGCCCGTTTCGCGACAGGCGGAGCCGAGCGAAGCCTCTCTCTCTCCGTGCCCGAAAGTGAACACCCTGGCGCCATAAAAAATTCAAACCAGAAGCCTTTTGGCGGACTGGGCGTGCTGCCTCTCTAATTGCGCCGCCACGCACCTGCGTACCTGCCCCATCACAGTTTCCACGGGCAGGAGAAAGGTCCGAGGGCCTGGCACCCGATAACGCGCCGTGCCGTCCGCCGCGTCGGCGGGGTCCCCCCGTCTCCCCTGCTCCTCTGCGCTTCGTCACAGGAGCACCGTCGTGAACCGTCAGCAAGTCTGAGCTAACCGTGAAGAGGCCACTCTTATTAGATAAATAGGATCATTAACTCTGAGAGGTTAAAGCTGTCAGTCGCAGCCCCTCCTTCCTCCCCTTGTTCTTGCTAATTTGATTCATGGATCTCATGGCTTTCCTTCTCACCTCTAAGCCTGTTCATTCTTAAAATATGCGCTCTGTGAGGACGTTGCTGACTTCACTGTTTTTCCACTCATGTAATCTTCCATTTATTCCGGTTTTCCTGAAAACTTGAAAGAGATAAACTTGCTGTGCATATTGCTAAAAATGTTAATTTTAGAATACTAAGAAGGTATTTTTTGAATATGTGTTGCATATGAATTGATTTGATTATGTGGTGGGTCAGGTTCTGTGATTGGCTGATAAGGAAAGCGAATTAAGGGAAGCCCTGTGGTATGACTTTAAAATTAGTATGTATAACATATTCCCTGCGTATCACTTTAAAATTCACTGGAGTTTTTCCAGTGAATTTAAAATAAATGTCCTCAAGAATTTATTACTTCTTCATAAAAGACCTTTTATATTTTATTTCATTTGAAAGTAAGGATGACTGTTATTTAATAGATGAAGTGCATGACCACCAAATGTAATTACAGTACATCACCCATCGTATTACCTCTTTTGATCCATTATGAAATCAATCAAAGTGACATTACTGGCTGTAGGTATTGCAGTTTGTTGGATAAGGTATTGTTTTGAATAGGACTGAGGACTAAAGCTGATTCTGAAGCTTTTCCTACCGATGTGAAAGAAATATGAAATTTTAAAAGGAGTTTCGGGTCCATTGAACTGTTATTAGCTCATGCATCAAGTCTTTGTTTATCCAACATTCAGTTGGATAAAACAAAACAAAAAAAAGAATCAATTAGCCTGTTAAGAGTGAATTATGTGGGTGCTACTAATTATGTAGCGGGAGCTGTCCTTCTGAAAGTGTGACTAGTAATTTGAGCTTGATGATGATTGTCATTGTTCTTAAAGAATGATGCCAAGGTCAAATTTCAGATGATTCTTTACAATGCAGAGACTACAGTTCTGATCGATATAGTCCTCCCAGGTTTGAATGTAATTAATCATAACGCAGAACACAATAACATATTGTATGCTGAAAGTGCGGTTATTGATCTGCACAAGAATGGCAAAAGCCGTTTTTCAGCAGTGATAAGCTAAATCCAATGACAGGCCCATTTTTAAAATTACTCTGAATGTGACAAGACAAGAGAAGAAAACAAAAGATGAAGCTGTTTCAGTTACAGGAAACAATAAGACTTGCATAATTATGATATTGGACAGAATCAAATTAAAATATTTTCTCAGATTCGAGTGGAGTTCTTTATCCATGATGATATGAGTGGTGATGCTGAAGTGCCTGCTAGCTGTAGCATCTATGCACACCTGTTTAGGTACAGCATAGTTAAGCATAGTTTTATACAAATTATGCTAAATACCTTTCTGCCTCTCAAGTGATTTGTCTGAGGCTACATTGTTTCCATGGCTACAGAAAAACTTCCATCAGGCTGCATTGTGTATGATGAGCCTACAACAGCTATGCACTCACTAGAGAAACAGTTTCCTGGGTGAACCTGACGGTGTAAATGGTTTCTAACCTCAAATAGTCATCCTTTATCAGCAGGCATGGTTTATGCATGCTAAACAATGAGTTAGGATTACCACTGGGGAAAAACTGAATGAATGAGAATTTTTCATTCTGCATTGATATCAACAATAAAATAACCTCAAGTGATATCTTACTAAATCATATATATATATATATAATACAACACAATACATTTACAGACTTTATAAAGATGAATACAGAGATTTTTTTATTAATAAAATGAATGCGACACAAAGTACAAGTCTTGCCACCGCTTCAGCAGTGATTGACGTATTAGCACTGCAGTTTGGCGGTGGGTCACTGCGGAGAGATGACTTACCTCACCAAAGTGCCTCGTCACCGTGTAATGCTGGGGAAGTCATGCAGTCAAGCCTTCTCTCAGGAAAGGGAAGTCACAGGGCCTGCCGTTGGTCCTGCGCACACCCTATGCCTGTATTCTCCCTGTGCAACTCAAGTGTTAAAGGAAACACAAATAGGTCTGCGTCTGACCACCATAAACTAGGATGTTTCCTTCTTTCATTTTATCTTTCGGTGCACGTTCTAATGAAACAAAATGTCCTCCAGCCGGCACGGTGCAGTCGAGTGAGCATTAGATGAAGAAGAAGTGACTGGCTGTAATGAAGTGTTGGTCTGCGTTCAGTGACCCTGTAAAAAGGATGAACCACTAGGTTTCTTTAATGCAACTCGTGATATAAAAGGGAAAATGTTAGGAACTTGTGTATGCATTCTTCTTAGCATTCATTGCTAATGTTGACATTTTTTCCACATTCAAAGTAGATGCTATAGCACAAGTTACATTATAGTTCTCTGGTAAGCTACTTAAGAGAATAAACCCTATGTATATACTGTATCCTTTAAAGAAATGTATAGCTACATATTGTCAAAGGAGAGAACTCCAACAACAGCAATCCAAATAGTGAAACATTAGATTCTACTGATTCTAAGAGATCTGATTCTGTAAGAAGTTAAATTTATCAGCGGATTAAGGTCTCAGAAACAATATCCATTACAATTTCCTGGTTTTTTTTATGGGTACTGATAGATATAAATAAAAAAACATTTAATGTATTTCTGTAAAATATAATATTTTAATTAAAGAATTTAAATTCTTAATTTAAATGGTTTTTATTTACTACTGCTTATTACTGTTCTCATAAGCATATTTATGGTTTGGCTGTCACCTAGAGCCAAAATATGTATCTGCCGTGCATTGTGACCATAGTTACAGTCAAAATTTAGATATGGAAACGGAGTGTATATATTTCAGTAGGGATTTAACAATGAAGGACCACTGTGTCGTGCATGTGCAAGATAGTAAAATGCACTTGAACTGACGTTTAAAATTATTATCGTGACTCTGATAGCTTCTAATAGTAAAGATATTAGCAATGTGCTATATTTTGCTGGGTTGCTTGCGGTGGGCAGCAACAGGAGCTTCGTACAGGAAATGCTCATCATTTATTAAGAGTCCCCAGAGAAAGAAGAGTCACCTCTCTTTGACACAGGGATCTGATTTCAGAGGATCGATCCACCTGCCTTTGCTCTTCAGGCTGCACCCTTCTTTGGCCATACGCATCCCACGACAAACAATGGTTCAGCAAAATGGGATAAAATGGGATCTGATCTCTGTACTGTCTATACAGTGCGTAGTCTGTGTGTGCAGACTTTTATGAGAGCATCTGTGTGTGTGTGTGTGTGTGCATGTATGTGCGCGTGTGTGTCTGAGTGTGTGCTTGTGGGTGTGCGTTTATGTGCATGGATGCGTATGCGCATGCGCACGGTTGGGGCATGCGTGCCCGTGATACTGAAGGATGAGCTAACTGTTACGGACAACTGATTCCACCTCATTAGTCTTCATCTTGCCCGCACTCTTATATCTTATTTCCCCTCAATGAATCAGCCCCAGAGAAGGATGACTAATCCCAGACCAGAGGCATGTGACATGCGCAGAAAGCACCAAATGAAGGGCACAGGCTGTGGTGTTGTGTTGAGTGGGTTTAATTCTCTGTACATTTCATATGAATGTAAGGGAATTTGTTTACTATAACAGTATGACTTCACATTGTGTGTTTAAGTAGGGTTTTTAATCATGATTTAGGCCTGCACATATGTTAAGAAGCCGTCAGTGTGACCAGGTTGCGCCATACCCCAGATTTCACATGGCATTATTATTATTAATGCAAAGAGTAGGCAAACCCTGGTTTACTGGGCAGATTTCCAACCTGGCTCTATCAATCTGGCCATCTATTCATCCCCTAGCAACTTTGGCTTTGCATTGGTTTAATAATCCCTTCCTCTCCACCTCAACTGATTCACGAGTATTCTGGTGCAAAATGGCTGCCGTTCATCTCTCAAATTAATGCTACACATTGGTGGTGGTTGGAGTGTATACACTGTATTTTTATTGACAGTGTATTTTTTGTATATTCCTGTGTATAGCAATCTTGTTAACTTGTCGATAATGGAAATTTTGTCTGTGTGGGGGATAAATTAAATGTGTAATGTATGCCGCTGCATGATGTACAATCAGGAGATTAACATATATTAAATAATGAGGGGACCCAGGGGGGAAAAGCCTGAAGCTGATGACTCAGTCGATTTTGCATCCCATTGTATGTTAAATATGCAATCTGTGATGTATTCATCAGCACTAGTGGTGTACTGCTGTGGTACTGCCATACCAAGGCTGTAAGATAAGTATAAATGTTATGTTTATTGTTCTTAGTGTTAGCTCTCAGTATCTTTCGTCTAATTTATTTTTGAAGTTATTTTTTAAAAATATGTCAGTCTCAATTTAGACCAGTCTTCCCAGTAAACCTGAAGTGGTCTATATGTTGACGGTTGATTCTCATCAGTTGAGTCTGAAAGGGGTTCCTTTAACCAATGAAAGAATCACTCATGTTAATAATACAGTCCTCCTGCCCCCTTCTGAAATATAAATCTGCATCCTGCTTGCACATGGCACAAATCTCTTTGCCACTGGTGTGAAAAATGTTCCTTTGGGGGCTGTAGTTTGGCGCCACAGTTAACTGTACCTGTTACTTGCTCACTCACAACTCACCCCCTCAAATTGCTAATGAGGCCAAGCTTGGCTCTCCCTTCAGTGTGAGACCAGGAAGTTCAGACTTTCAGCCTTCTGCATTCATGCAAAGGGAGAAAATATACGCTTGTAAATTTCAAAAGGATTTAAAATTTCAAAAGAAGCAAGAGCAAGAGGGCTGCACCTCTCTTGAAAGGGAGAGCATCAAGAAAAAAATAACCAGATTGCACAGCATTTGCTCATTTCCCCAAATTAAACCACAAGGATTCAAGACAAGTGAGTCCTTCTTCCACTTATGTTGGAAGGCATCTGGGTCAAAGTATTGCTCTTCCCCAAAAGAGAAATATGCTACTAAAGCAAATAAGCCATTTGGAAGATATTTGCTGCAAACAAGGAACAGCAGAGATACCTAAGAGTCTTATTTGAATCAATGTAATCTCTTGTCAAGGTGAACAGTTCAGTAAGAGCTTGTTTTTTTAATGCAGGGGATTGGTTGGATTTGTTGTGGAGCGTGGGTCACAACAGGGAAATAGCTATAAACATTAAGGGAACAAAGCTATGTGAGCAGCTATGTGGTGCTCTAGTTAAGGACTGGACTCCTCCTTGCAGCTTTGAATCATGTGGAGTCTTTACACCCTTAAGTAAGGTATTTAATCTG
The DNA here is from genome assembly GCF_018555375.3 of Anguilla rostrata. Lineage (NCBI taxonomy): Eukaryota > Metazoa > Chordata > Actinopteri > Anguilliformes > Anguillidae > Anguilla > Anguilla rostrata. The sequence goes on from NC_057936.1 coordinate 12,528,546, forward strand.
AATAGATTCTATAAATATCCTGCAGCAAGCCCTGGATAAATCTTTTAAATGTGCTACCACACGTTTGCTGTGTCAGCAACTCTCAACAAAGGATGGTGTCTTAATATCTGACACATCGCTTCCCTGGTTTCTTGTCTTTTAGTTTACTTTTAGAGCTTTACAGGCATAATGTTTGTTATTTTCACCCAGATTAACCTAGAGAGTTTAACAAGTCCATTCCACTTAACGTATAGCAAAATTTCTCTAATGCTTTTGGTTTTTCCCAGTGATCTTGTGGTCTAGCTAATGTGATTGAATATTGATCAATCCCAGTACATACACAGCGATCATCCTGCAGTTTGCTTGTCTTTTATATACTCTGTTGTCTATTTACATACTGTGTTTTAAACCTTAGTAAGACAAAAACTCTGAATAAGACAGCAATTACCTGCGACTGTATGCAGTTTAGTGCAGAGGATGTAGAGGTCTTTTGCTCACTGGCTGCAGAGCTGGTGACTCAAGCCCGGGTGTGACTCCTCTGACCCTCATCCAAATCGTGTCTTTCAGCTATCCTCAACCCCAAGCAGCCCAAAGAAAACAAGAGTTTCAACTTTGATTACTCGTACTGGTCACATACCTCGGTGAGTGGATTAGTTCCTTAGGCCTTGAATATACTGAAATTTTAAGATGTCCATCCTCCTATATACAATTGGAACAGTTTCCCAGCCAGAAATGCGTAACCAGTTGCGGTGGATACTCTGTGGTGTAGACCATAGAGTAGTGGTGGAAGTCTAACACAGCCTGTTGTCTGTTTGCAGCCAGAGGACACAAACTATGCATCCCAGCTGCAAGTGTACAGAGACATTGGGGAGGAGATGCTGCTGCATGCCTTCGAAGGCTACAACGTCTGCATCTTTGCCTATGGGCAGACCGGGGCTGGCAAGTCCTATACCATGATGGGCAGACAGGAGAAGGACCAACAGGGCATCATCCCACTGGTATTACGCACAGAATACAGTGCACTCTGTGACATACAGCACACTCAGACACTGTGACATACAGCACACTCAGGCTGTGACATACAGCACACTCAGACTGTGACATATAGCACACTCTGGTTCTGTGAGATGCAACCTGCTGAGGGTCAGAGAGATACTGCACACTCAGGGTCAGAGAGAACACAACAGACAGAAACTGCTGTATGATCACTGCAGTGCTTTCATGTGTTCGTCTTTATCCATGCTATACAGTACGTACAATGTGTTTTCAGGACAATGCAAAGGCCTCCCCCCTGCTGGTGGGAGAGAGACATGACACTAGTACAGCAAACATATTATAACAAAACTAGTCTATAAACCTCCATCCATACTCTGTCAACAGACACTACATGGCAATGCTGTTTAAATTCATTTTGGAAATTGCCGACAATGTGAGCAATATCATAAATATCATATCTAAAATGCTTGATTGTTTTCCTCCCAGATGTGTGAAGACCTCTTCACCAAAATCAACGACAGCAATAACGACAACAGCAAGTCCTACTCGGTGGAGGTGAGCCCGACCCGTCTCCTCCCCTTGTGACTCTCAGAGGTAGTGATGTCATCACTTTTCCCTGCCTGGACCGGGGTGCTCCTCTCACACATTCTCCCGCCCCTTTGCCCAGGTGAGCTACATGGAGATCTACTGTGAGCGCGTTCGGGACCTGCTCAACCCTAAAAACAAGGGGAACCTGCGCGTGAGAGAGCACCCGCTCATGGGGCCCTATGTGGAGGACCTCTCCAAGCTGGCTGTCACCTCCTACAATGACATCCAGGACCTGATGGACTCCGGAAACAAAGCCAGGTTGTGGATTGCCGCTTGCCCGTCTGATGCAGGGCTGAAATCAGTGCCACAATTCTCCTCCTGACGGAATAGTTCCACAGTGGGCCCCACAAGGGCATAACTTCATTTGAACATTTCACTTTCAATTTAAGTGACACAGCAAGGCTTATTGTATTGTGGTACCAGGAGCACATTGGGCACTGCTGACAGCCATGCACTTTATCAGTGAGGGTTCTGGAGACAAATGCACTGCCCACAGCCGGCGTGTAACTATACAGGGTTTTGTAGAGGCTGTGAAGCAAGTTTTAAAAATAAATTAATAAAGAATTGGCACCCCACATGGGACGGAACATGTCCAATTCCTTCCCTAATGTGGCAATATGACTATTTGTCGCCATGTTCATGCGTGATCCCCACTGCCGATTTGGGGAGGGTGAAGCCATTGTGGTTCTTCTCTGAAAGACATTGCGTCACCATGCAAGAAGCAAATGAATGATTTTTTTTATTATCAAACAGAAATGTATTACTGACTAATGAGGACTTCACATCAATGCATAAATCCATCTGTTTAGTTTATGTTACTTTGAGCCAAACAGCTGAAATTGCTAACAAACAGATTTAGACCTGTCCCATTAGCCAAGAACATATTAGCGCCATTATCCTGTGTAATGAGTCAAAGAGAAAGCGGCCTACACAGAAGAGTCTGTTTTTTTTTTAAATGGCACCACGTCGCATAGCGTGCAGAATTAGACATGCAAGCAGTGACGTCTTCATCTGCCTGAGAATTAGGAATTAGAGGTTCAATTAATTAATCTGCCCTTTGCTTATAAGAGCTCCACCACAGCAGGGAGGGTTTGGTGAAATAATCAACTGTATTGATGATACATTTTAAAATGATTCATGAGTTCAACTCTATTTTCGATCTTTATACATCACACATGCAAGAAGACCTCTTTTTATGCTGTGGAAGAGTTTTAACTCTCATGACAAGCAGTAGATTTTATATGCACCAAATATCTGCTGTCATACTGGCTTCTGTGCGGCCAGGAAAATATTGCAAGACTAATTTTTTAATTTATTTCGGCATCTCACCATCGCCTTTTTTTCTCAGGACGGTGGCGGCAACCAACATGAACGAGACCAGCAGCCGCTCCCACGCCGTCTTCAATATCATCTTCACGCAGAAGCGGCACGACGCCGAAACCGATAACACCTCCGAGAAGGTAGGTGGCGCTCTCACAGTCCAAGTGGCCATTTACAGTCCTCGTTGTGCTAATACAAGTGGAGGAGAGAGCTCTTTAGTCCTACTGCCGGCAAATCTATTTGAGCATGAAATGTATTAAAGACAGGAATCCCCAGCTGCTGCTGAGGTCACGTTGACAGTGTTTGAATGTCCGGTAACCGGCTAACACACAGCATGTGATGCATGTGGCATGACTGTGGGATTGTGATGTGGTAGCTGGGATGTCTGCCCTTGGAGGTGAGAGACTGTTCTTGTAAATGTTTCAGGTTAGCAAAATCAGCTTGGTGGATCTGGCTGGGAGCGAAAGGGCAGACTCCACAGGAGCCAAAGGCACAAGACTGAAGGTGAGTTAGTCTTCCACCGGTCACGGACTGCTACTACACACTGTGACAAGAGCAGGAGACCAAAAAAGAGTAACAGTAAAATATTATCAAATGTGTTCTTCAGTGCCTTCAGTTCTCATGACATTTGCCCTCTATGGTCTTTCTCAGGAAGGGGCAAACATCAATAAATCCCTGACTACACTAGGAAAAGTTATTTCAGCATTGGCTGAAGTGGTAAGTATCAAGCTTTCAACAAACTATGTTTTCTGAGCTAGTCCAGTTATTGCACCTGAGATATGTGAATATCACGAAATATATTCACAATAATACTTTTTTGTATTTATTTTTTAGGATTCTGGAGGAAATAAGGTAAACTTGAATTTCAAAAAAATTAAAATAATAAAAGTACTTATGCAAATCAGTATAGTTCAAGTATATTATGATCTCTGGACCTTGAAAACCTGTACACCTGTAGTTCATCTACTTTTACATTTTTTGCATATTTTTCATATTCATGTAGATTTTGTCCTAATGAGTTGTTGTTGTCCTAATCTTTTGCACAGAACAAGAAGAAGAAAAAGGTGGAGAGCTTTATTCCATACAGAGATTCTGTGTTGACATGGCTGCTAAGGGAGAACCTGGGTATGAATCTCTTCTCCATGCTTTCAAAATTTCAGATTACTGAGTGAGATATTTATTAATGTATATATTAGCAGATATAAACCTACCTTCAGCCTAAATGTTAACAGACCTCCCTGTAACTACTGTAGATAGTAGAAGGGTTTTCATCGGCTTGTCATTTCTCCTCTCTTTCAGGGGGAAACTCCCGCACCGCTATGGTGGCGGCCCTCAGCCCAGCTGACATAAACTATGACGAGACCCTCAGCACCCTCAGGTACGACCAGGGGCGCCGCCCGGGTCTTTTTTTACCCCATGAAAACATCTCACTTTGGGCCCTGCCGCAGCAGGACACCCCATTCCAGCACAATTACCGCGCAATTTTCTCAGGGTCCCTGTCAGTCAGGGCACCTGGAAGCATCGTAACCCTTTCACCCCCTCGATTTGGCACAGCTGGCAATGCCCATCAGGGACAGAGGTGCCCACCAGCAGCTCTACTCTCCAGCAGTGTCGTTGTATGGAGAGACCACTTATGTCACGCTGAAAATCACGCGCACTGCGAGTGAATTATGTAACGGCAGATCACCTTGCTGTTCGGCCACCCTCCACCGCCAGGCCTGCTCTTCAGTCGCCCTTCAAAGTCGCTGGTGCAGTGGCGTGCGCCTCCAGAGGTCGCTGCTGAATCGAGTAATTGGGACCCCGTGAGGTTCAGCTGAGCCGAGATGGATCTCGTCGCGCTTCTGCCAAAGGCTGCACCTGACGCTCTGGGGTCTTTCTCCCCCCCGTGCGCGACGATTCGTCTCTCCCCGCCCCTCACCTCGCTGTGCTCTCCTTCCTCCGTTGCAGGTACGCTGATCGGGCCAAGCAGATCCGCTGCAACGCCGTCATCAACGAGGACCCCAACAACCGGCTGGTGCGTGAGCTCAAAGAGGAGGTGTCCCGGCTGAAGGACCTCCTCTACGCCCAAGGCCTCGGGGACATCATTGAGAGTAAGGGTCTGTGCCGCTCATGTGGGTGGCAGCATCCACAGAGCCCTCCACACATTGACAGGAACCAGGATGTAATGCTTCTCCACACATTTTACAGGAACCTGGCCATGCGTTGAGACAGATATAGTCCAAAGCACAGCTGTGACACAGACAGACACAGTTTTGGACAAGAACACCTAGCTACAACCACAATGCATTGTACAAAATTCCTAGGCAGAAATAGGGTAATATTAAACCTCACCTACAAACACACAGGTCGACACACAGTCGCACTGCACATACGGTATATACATCCCTGTATATACAAGAAATACAGAAATGCAGTTCCTCATGCAACCACAGTGAACTGAAAGATGTGTGTACAAACAAGACTAAGACAGGCACATACTGTACAGTAACAGTAGCTTGAGCAGGCATGGAAACGGGATAAAACATGATCAGTGACAAATACTGACAGTCCAACACAGCACTGAATCTCGCTCTGCAACCACTCTTCCCCTTGCACATGCTGTCACTTCTTTCTTTGTCTCCTCCGCTGACATCTCACAGCCTCTATCCTGTCCTTTCAACTATACTTGTAAGGACATGGATAGAGCCTGGGGTCCCCTGTGCTGGTCAATCTTAATGAGCGTTGAGTTAAAAAATCACGCAGGGTATTCTGTTATAGCTAATCAATTCTTTACCTTTCAATCATAACTTTAAATAATTCTGTCTTGAACATTATAAGAAATTCTTTAGAAAAATTCTGTAAATAGATCATATCTGGAAGACAAACGAATAAATGTGTCATACAGTGTGATCCAACCGAACAGAATGCCTTTGTGCGATTCAGAGGACAGCCCTAAGTGCTACTAAAGCACATCGCTCGCAAGGGTACTATACTGTCTGGAGGCAGTGCTGCATGAGCCTATTTCTGTCAGGAGTGTGTGGATGTGTCTCACGGTGCTCTCTTCTCTGTCTTTCTTTCTCAGCGTGTCGGGGGCCTGCCACTGAAATCGCTGGTTTGAAATGTGTGTTTCCTTGGTTCTGCTCAGCTTTGCAGATTACAGTGATTTAGCAGTGACTCTCTGCAGCACCAGAGTCCCAGTAGTGCGGAATACCCTAATGAAACTCAGAGCAGTTTCTGGAAGGATCTAAAATCAATACTAGATAGTGCATTTGGCAGATATTTGTCTGTGCACTTTCATATCCCCATTTTAAAACCCTAAAGGCAAGGGATGCAAATTTTTCTTGAATGAAGGAATGTAGCCGTAGGTGTGGAGTTGTCTAATTATAAACTGAAATCTCTCCTTAAGTAAATGTTGAGATTTCAGTTTCTTTAGCGACTGCATTATGTTTTCTCAGTAAGGATGCCTGGGATAGTGAAGCTGGTGTATGCAGCTGGTTGTGAGCAGGTTTAGCACAGCTTCACTGGCTCTGGCCAGGGCAAAGGGGAGATTCTCCCCTGCAGGAGTTATTGGAGGAAGCGGGGGTTGTGATTAGTAGGAGGGTGGCTGTGCGCACGGCCTGGCCTCAGTGCCTGGCTGTCTCTGGTGCTGCAGGGCTGCTCTCTGGGCCTGTGGGTCGCCACGCTTCCGGCTGCAGCCCTGGCCTTGGCGCCTGGCTGTCTCTGGTGCTGCAGGGCTGCTCTCTGGGCCTGTGGGTCGCCACGCTTCTGGCTGCAGCCCTGGCCTTAAGGAAAGGCTCGGCTGCCCATCTCCCTTAGACACAGGCAGAAACAGGAGGCGTGTGGTTACGGCTGCGAGTTTCACTCAGAAACAGACGTTTGGCATACATTGACTAAAATAAGCGTTGTACATATTTTTAATGAAACACTTCAGTTAATAAAATGGAATTTAAAGAATTAAATGCAGAAACACTTGTAAATTAAGACCCAAAGTGCTGTGGTAGATTGCGGCTTAAATAAAGCAAATGTAGCAGAAATGACTCTTAAAGGCTTTAAAGACCACAGCCAATTAAGTCCTGACACTCCCTGTATTTCCCCTGTCAAGCAGCCAGTGGCACAAAAGCCACACGTGTGGGTTTAACAATGCCAGTTTTCAAAATTTCACATGCGTTCAGATTCCAATGTGCTATGTCACATGCTAGTGTGGCACCCTGACCTGAAGCACCGAGGCTTGTGATGCCCCTTCCCCCGATGGGCGCCTGAATGAACCTCCCTTGGCTGCAGCATTACGCTTGAGCTGACTCTGCCGCTGAACTCACGCCCGCCCCCGCCCCCCCCCCCCCCCCCCCCCCCACCCCCAGAAGTGCTTGCCCGGTGTTATGACTTGGGTGCTGCTTGCCTTCCCTTAGCTCTGTGTGCACAGTAGCACTATGGTCTAGGTGGGGGTGGGGGGTTGGGGGGTCCTCTCATAAAACAAGACCATGTTTCAAACCAATGTAAAAAAACAGCAAAAAAGCAGTTGCTGCATATAAAAGCTCGACAAAAAAAGGGTTGCAACGTTTGGCCAAAGGTTGAAAGACGCTATTGTAAAGGGAAAGGATAAAGGGAGATTTGTTTCGCGGCTCTTGATGCTGCCCGTGTATTGCAAGCACGGTACAGCCCTGGGGACGCACATTAAAAGCGTGTTTGGAAATAATTGTTTTGCTTCTTCATGTGATCAAGTCACACATATAAAGTACATTAGCAAGAAAGACAAGTAAACATACTGGTGTGTGTGCCACCTCTAACACATGATGGGGAAACATACAGAATCACGGGAGATTCTACTACAGTATGTGTCAGTCAAGTATCACACCCTCAGATTTTCCTCAGCTGTCTGTTGCCATGGCACCGCCACCCTGGCTAAAACCCATAGTGCTGCCGAATGCCACTGAATGCTGTGTGTTTGCTTAATGAGCTGCTGGACATGATGTGCTAAAAATGGCAGAATTCCACAGTAGAATTCCACGGAATGTTTGAGGCGACCATCCTTCCCGTAGCGTTGTTGTTGCTGTTAAAAGCTATTACAGCAAACAAAAGCTCCTTTTGGCCGCGGGGCATTGGCTCTTGTGTCCTGTGTGTATGTGAACGGTCTGGAACGCATAAGTGGGCACTTTTCGGCAGACCGCAGATGGATTCGTTCTCTCTAATGGATTTTATACTCTTCCGCAACCAGCCGATAGAGCAGTCACTGAATCCCGCCTACCTGCGAATGCAGTTTCATTCCCAGAGTGGTGACGGGGCGGGTAGTCAGAAGCCAAGCTAAAGGGTTACAGTCAGCATGTTTCTGACACATCTGCTCTTAAAAGCAATATCGGAATCGCTGTTGAATGACAGCCTTTGAATAATGTCGTGTAGTTTGGACATTTGGACCTGTTTCATTTAATGGTAGAAACCGCATTCTAAGCACGCGTTAGCATATGCCGCAAACACATCCAGGTGACCATATACAAATAATAATGCATACGTAGTAGCTGGATGTCATGAACTAGGTGTATAGCCTTGATTTGAGTTAATTGACTCCGAAATAAACCCAGCGGTGCAGTGTAAGTGATACTTCATTCAGCCATTTTGTTCTACATTATACAGGTTATAGCCTTTTCTATGGTACATAATGGAGATAAACATGTAGTAGTTTAAGCAGCTGATGAAAACACAACATACTAAAATAAATTTCAGGGCTCTTTTAGTGAATTTAGGGGATTTACTGTTTACTATTGTTCAGAATTTGCAATGGTGCTTTGCCTGGAGCTCTAACGGTAACTGTCATAGGAGCCCTCCTGCTTTCTGACTTTAATGCTGCTGCCTGCCTCCTTTCTAACTGTCCTTGTGGTTGTGAATGGTGCAGTGGGAACCCACTGGAGATTTCAGTTGCCCTTTTCTTTTTTCTCTCTAATGTCAGTGTTGGCATTTCAATTTTCACTTCTGTTTCTTGGATTCGTTTTTCGAGCCACCTGTCTGTTTTTTCTTCTTCCTTTTCTGTTTTTCCTCCTCTCCTCTTCCTTTTCTCTGCATATTTCCGTCTCTCACCTCCCGTCCTCCCCCGTCGCCGTCCCACCTCCTGGCCCCTCCCTCCCCCTGTTCCTCTGACAGACCTATCCGATTACAAGAACAATAACAATAATCTACAAGCTGTCAGTCAAAGGGGTGATCTCTCCACAGTGACCAATGCCATGACGGGTATGAGTCCCTCCCCCTCTCTCTCCGCCCTGTCCAGCCGGGCCGGATCCATTAGCAATCTCCACGACCGCATCATGTTTAGTCCGGGCAGCGAGGAGGCTATCGAGCGGCTAAAGGTGAGCTTCAGAGATAGCGTCCCTAAAAAGATTTGAGCAGTAACACGCACGGTCCCGCCAGTTTCTGAGTCAGAGGTTCTCAGTCCTCCATCTGATGGGTCGTTGGGTCTGCTGTTTTTTTATTTTCGCCTTTAAATCAGTAACCAATTCAGGCCCAAGAAATTAGTTCAAGTGAGTCAACTGTGTAATCAGCTGTTTTAATTGATCGATTAAATGCTGAGCAACAATGAAAATCAGCAGACCCTGCAACACTCCAGGACCATTATTGAGAAACCCCTACTCTAGGTGATCAGTTAGTCCCTTTGACATCCAACGCCTTGGTAGCAGATATGTTAAACTATCCATTGACATACATTGTAGAATAAAAGCAAATGCATTAAGGTTATATTTTCATCACAAATTTAAATAATGTAATATTAATAAGAATTCAATTAAAAATTATTTTATTAATGATGGTACCATATGCTATCCATGTCATGTTCCTGTCTTAGGTTATATCTTGTACTTGTCTTGGCAATTGACTGAGATTTGTTTGACTTCAATCAATTTTACAGGTCTAACACTGTTCTTATAGCCTTGCTAGATGAACTTGTAAGTCACTCTGCAAAAGAGTGTCTGCTGAAAGCCGAAGTATAAATGTAAATGTAATTTATGTTGATGCATTCATGTTAACGCACATTTAAATAATTATGAAGTTCCTACAGCTGACGTAAAGCAAGAATAATTCATCTAAGGGTTAATCTCCCTGTGACTCTGTCCGCGGTTTAATTGCTGGATTTGTATTCTCTGCGATTCGATTCGCAACCTGTCAGGAAACAGAAAAGATCATCGCCGAGCTCAATGAGACCTGGGAGGAGAAGCTGCGACGCACGGAGGCCATCAGGATGGAGAGGTGAGCGAGAGAGCGGGCGTCCGCGGACGCGGCGTTTCCCCAGCGCTGCCGCGTCAGACGCGCTGAGTCACGCGGCCCTGGGAGCCTTTCGTGAGACGCAGGGCGGTTTGCGACGTCAACCGTGATTTTTTAATTATGTACATTTTTGGCAGAGAGGCCCTGCTGGCGGAGATGGGCGTTGCCATGCGGGAGGACGGCGGCACGCTGGGCGTGTTCTCGCCAAAGAAGGTACGCAATCCGAAAAACGGGCAGCTTGCTTCTGTCTGTCCCGTGATTTTATGCATGGGTTATTCATAAACTTTGTGGGTAACAAATCCGCATCTCACAAAATATCCTTGTCATAACAGTTATCCCTACTGATTCATAAAGGTTGCATGTTCAGGGTGACCTGTATTCAGCCATTTGGATTAGATTAGCACAATCAGAAAACATCTGGTAATGTCATTTTTACGTGAGTACGTTCACAATTTTAGTGGCAGGTTTTCAGTTTTTCACTTGTCCTAGGGTCTTCGGTGGGTGCGCTGTTGTTGACTGCAAAGAATAGTGGCAGGATTAAGATTAAGTAGTTAGTCAGTAATTAATTATAAAATAGCCAAGCCAAAAATAAAATATAATCAAAATATAATATTCTCCTGTTTGTTTCCGGTGTGTACGATTTGTATTTGTGTATGGCCCATACTTGGTGTATTTTGAATATTCAGCCCCTGTAGTGGTTAATATGTTATTCATGTTAATTTATTTGAAGCCTGCACAGAGAAAGCCACAGCCTGTGTTTATTGACACAGTTGGGCTGTTTTCACCCAATGAGGTTTGTTCCAATGGAGAGCATATCTATGCTCTCTGTGTGTGCCACTTGAATTGTTGTGAATTTCCTGCCTAATCCTGTCCTCTTTCTTGTCTTTCAACAAGTTCCTCACGAAGGAATATCTGCCAAAACACCTAAACATAATTAGCCTCTCAAAATGGCCAATTGCAAAGAGGGATATTGATCTGAAAAAGCTCAAGAAAGTTAGTTTAGAACATTCCACTATATACCAATGAATGCAAACGCTGTTTACCTTGTAAGCAAACAGCTGGCTTGTGTGTGAGAAATGTCCTGTCCAAACATGGAAAAGCAAACACATACAAGATGTGTTACAATGCTTGACAGCCAGTGTTAGCCAGAAGATTCATTAGCATTTCATGTGTATAAATCACATGTATACGATACCAGAGTCAGTTTAATCCTGAAGCACGCGTCTGTTATTCTTTTCTCTCAATTTCTTAACACTGCGCTGTTTGTGTTGTGATTAATTGGCATGAAGGCTGTGGAAGTGGAATATAAATGATCTGTAAATAGATGCAGTGTTTCTCAACCATTGTAATGGGGGCATTTTACATTTGTGTTTTTAATTCCAGGTGGTTTTTTGCTCATTTAGGTTTGATTGACTTCTTTATTGAATATTTAGGTACATTCAGTATATTCAGTTTATTTATTCAGAGATTTAATTTATTTACTTATAATTTTATATGTGGTACCTATGTAATGACCAATAGGAGCTCCCTAATCACTATATCTTTACAGTTCCTTCTGAGATGTTGACTGTATATAGATCCAGCAACTCCTGTGCTATTGCTTTAATATCTTTCTGTTAGAGACAACACATTTCTAAGTGTACGATTCTACAGTATGTTCTGAATCCAACTGTATGTTCCAACTGTTGAGTGACATCAAACCAAGATTAGTATTCAGTAAAGCAGTTCAATCAAACCTAATTAATTATGAACAATAGGACGAAAAACCTGCAGACACAGTGTGCCCCCATGGCCTTGACCCTGTTCTAAGGAAATCTAAGCATCTGTCTTCTTGTATACATACTGTAAATACATTACAGGCACAGCTAAAGGAGCTCTGAATTGCAAAACATACCAACTTTGTTAGATGTGTTCCTGTTATGTTTCTAAGGAAGCTTGGAATGGAATACATTTTTTTTTCTTTTTCAGACCCCACATTTGGTGAACCTGAATGAAGACCCTCTTATGTCAGAGTGTCTGCTCTACTACATTAAAGATGGAATTACCAGGTAGAAGACCCTAATAATATATTCACAATAAAAGTTACGCTAGCAAATGGCTCCAAGCAAGGCTCCAAATTTCTGCTGAGCAAATCAGGAGACTTTCTCTGGAGGTATAGGATAATTTAGTTCCACAAGTTGAATGTGAATCTGTGTATGTATATGCATATTTATATTTCCTAGTATTGAAACACATTTTCACCTTTCATACTTTCATTCTTTAATACAGAAAATGAACCACACATTTTGATTTGTAATTTATTCAGATTGGTTGACTTTTAAACAATTGTATAATACCTGTTAACACATCCATTGTTTTGGTAAATTGCAGTACCTTGTGCAGTCAGCAATACCTTCTCAACATGCTAACAGTATTAAACTTTTTCTAAAATAGATCTGAAAAAATTTGCGTGCGTGGGAGAAGGACACCTGCAAAATGACGTTGATTAGCATCCTGTTTATAAACTCATCTTTGTCGGACACCACCATCATGTGGTGATTGTGGTATTGGGAAAACTGAAGGAAGAAAACCTCATTAACAAACCAAATTCCACACTCATTCATTTTTGGTTTTTTGCAACTATTAGCATTGGTTTTTGAAGTTTTTTTTCTTGGCAGTCTGAAGGATTTGCTTTTTTTCCCCTGCTTATACCTGTATTCAGGAAACCCACCTGATATCAGGACAGAATCATCGCTTACATAAGTTTAACACCGTCCTCACACCAGTTTCTATGGTGTTATCAATTCAGAGACGGGGGTGTTTTTCATCCCACTCGTGTGTTAGCTGGTAGCTGAGGCGCGAATGTGGTTTTTTTTTTTTAACAGGGTGGGGCGCGAGGACGCCAGTAGCCGCCAGGATATCGTTCTGAGCGGCCATTTCATCAAAGACGAACACTGCACGTTCACCAGCACCAGCGGCCCGCACGAAGAAGGTGAGCAGCCCGTTTGGAGCCGGTGATTCCTTTTTGCCGTTCTGTTCGCTGTGAGGGCTGTGGGGGAGCCGGTATTGGTGAGCGATCAGTGATGATAAGCGACGGGCGTGCATCCCCTCACGGCGCTCTCTCTGTACGTGCAGCAGCAGTCATCTTGGAGCCCTGTGAGGGAGCAGAGACCTACGTCAACGGGAAGAGAGTGACGGAGCCCACCGTTCTCCGATCAGGTGGGTCCGCCCTCTCGGCTGCCTCTCTCTGTAGTGCCCCCCGATGGACGCGGACCGCAGCTACGCCCTCTCCCCTTTCTGAACTCTGCACCTCGGCAGAAGAACCTCCTATGTGACAGTGCTTGTATGTTCTCGTTTGTGTTAGCGTTAATCAGTTTAACCTTCAGGGTTAGTTGAACTATGCGGTTGTTCCCTGCACTTGGACCGGTACTTCTCTCTAGGGTTTTTCGACATACTTGTTCCTGGTTATGGTTATACACTTTGTTGTATGTCGCTCTGGATAAGAGCGTCTGCCAAATGCCTGTAATGTAATGTGTGTGTGCTCCTCCAGGGAACCGCATCATCTTGGGGAAGAGCCACGTGTTCCGCTTCAACCACCCGGAGCAGGCGCGGCAGGAGCGGGAGCGCACGCCCTGCGCCGAGACCCCGGTCGAGCCCGTGGACTGGGCCTTCGCCCAGAGGGAACTGCTGGAGAAGCAGGGCATTGACATGAAGCAGGAGATGGAGCAGAGGTAGGACCGAGGAGTGAACGTCTCATTGGCCGAGTGGTGGGGGTGGGGAAGTGGGACATATTTATCAGGGTAGGCCAAGTGTGGAGATGACAGGCATACCAGTGTTAGTGTTTTAACCACTAATGGGTATACGTTATTTAGTTGGTTGAGTCGTAACATTAGTCCCCCTATAAAACTAGTTGGGTGACATTTCCTACATCTATTACTGATCCCTCAGTTAACCACCTGTCACTCTCTCTGCAGGCTCCAGGAACTAGAGGACCAGTACCGCAGGGAGAGAGAAGAAGCCAACAATCTCTTAGAACAACAGAGACTGGTGAGCTTCTCTGACTTCTCTGACAAGCCATAGGCTTGTTGTACTGTTTCTGTCTGATGTTCATGACAGAGGGCCTTGGACTGACCAATGCTTTTTCTTTCCTCAGGACTATGAGAGCAAGTTGGAGGCCCTTCAGAAGCAGGTGGATCGTTGTTACCCAGAAATTCCTGAGGAAGAAGAGGAACCTGAAGAGGAAGGTGAGGATATCATGACATGTATATTTTATGAGCAGTTATTGATCCTGTGTCCATTAAGATTTCATATTCATGTATGGCACTGTAAGAAGGGTAGAAACCTGGCATCTCTGGGGAATATTTCACAGTATGTAGTGAGAAAGCATCAGCTGATCTTGGTAGCTGTGGGTACACTTTTATCATTGCACTGTTTCAGAGAATAAATATTTTGTATTCAGCCTATCTCCTCGCAATCCTAGTATACAAAAGAAATGACCTGACCATGAATCCTTTGACTAACAATGCGCTCTTTCCACAGTGCAATGGACCGACCGGGAGATGGAGCTAGCGCTGTGGGCTTTCCGCAAGTGGAAGTGGTACCAGTTCACCTCCTTGAGAGACCTGCTGTGGGGGAACGCCATCTTCCTAAAGGAGGCCAATGCCATCAGCGTGGAGTTGAAGAAGAAGGTGAGTTCAGGAACTCCTGAGGAATGCCAGCCGCAGCTCACCCATTCCATGCGGAGGCCTCAGATCCCACAATGATCTCAAATGTCTTGAGTGGTTCATTCTCGCCATTGAAATCTTCAATGTGTTTGTCTGACAGGTTCAGTTCCAGTTTGTGCTGCTGACGGACACGCTGTACTCTCCTCTCCCTCCTGACCTGCTGCCTCCTGACGCAGCCAAAGACAGAGAGAAACGTCCCTTCCCCCGCACCATCGTGGCCGTGGAGGTGCAGGATCAGAAAAATGGGGCCACTCACTACTGGACCCTGGAGAAACTCAGGTACATTTTCCCAGAAAAAACAGGGCTTTTTTTGGAATATTTAGTACCTGCAACCAACTGTCTACATGAAACACATTTATTTCAATGGGATTCATCTTACAGACAATGGTTCACCACTGTAGAACTGAAACTGAAGGAGTGTAGGCTTTATCGAGATGAGGTTCACTCTAAGAATCTCGTTAGTTTCTTTCTTGCAGTCCAAGAATCTGTTGTTTAACCTTGATTGTTAAGACCTAGAACATCAAGTGTCCTTTCTGTCAAAAAAACTCTGCGTGCCTGTCAGATGAGAATTCTCTTCTCTTGCAGGCAGAGGCTGGATCAGATGCGGGAGATGTACGACCGTGCAGCAGAGGTGCCCAACAGCGCCATTGAGGACTGTGACAACGTGCTGACAGGCGGGGACCCGTTCTACGACCGGTTCCCCTGGTTCCGCCTGGTGGGCCGGTGAGTGCGGCGGTACCTGTCGCGTCACACCGAATGCGAGCCGTGGCGTCCGGCAGCCCTCAGCAAACGTCTTGGAGACAAAAAGAGACGGAATGCTCTCGTCCAACTAGTTCACTCTGCCCCTGGATGCTTTTACTTTAAAGCTGCATTACTCCTCTCTGGCAAATGCCAAAGCTCAACAAATATGATGGGCTGCAGTGGGATGCAAAACATGCAGTTCTGGTTTGTGCACTTGACTGTATTGTCTGGTTTATACATGCAGTTTGCAAACCCAAATGAGGTCTGAACATTTCGTTTTTCACATTTGAAGCCACCCCAGAAAACTGTCATTCTTGAATCATTTTGAAAATCACTCTCCAACAGTCACCAAAATGAGGGGAAAACAAAGTCATAACATTTTTGCACTGAAAGTTATATAAATCAATATTATTCAGTTTTAATGTGATTTATTCCCACAGAAAGTAACCTTGTTTTCACTAAAAAAAACCAGACTCATATCAATAATATTTTTTACAGTCAGTATTTATAGTTGTGCCCAGTGTTGCAGATAAAATCACAGAATTATGTCTGGGGTGGCAGATCTCTGGTTAGCTTGTCACAATACAGGCTTATAAACCCCCTTGCAGACAGGGCTCCTGCTGTGGCACAGTAGGCGTAATCTGCGTTTATCTTGTACTAACCCAGTTCCCATATCTCTGACTGCACCAGCACCACCATTTAGAACACATGCATGAGTGCATAACCAATTGCACCCCCTGCCTCACCCTCTCCGACCTTGACTCTGACATTACTGAGCTTGCTGACAAGCTGGAGGACCTGGGCCATGAGATCTTTGTGGACGGCCTGTGCTCAGAGCTGGGGGATGAGGGAACACTCTGTCCAGGCTCCGGCAAAGGCCAGGATCCTTTTTTTTATTACAGCTGGCCTCTGTTCAGTTTTCTGGGAAGCTTTGGTGAGGTCTCAGGAGCATGCTGGGAGAAGAAACCGGCTCTTTCATGCTCACACTGAGGGCCGTTCTATGGCCGCTTCTCACACCGACACATGGGAACATTACCATTCAGCCTCAGGCCTGTTCGTATTCAGAAGCTTCACCGGGGGGAAAAGGGGGCAGAAAAATCCATTGAAACGAGAGCAGTAGCAGCTCTGGAAAGCTTCGACACGTCTGTGGGAGTAAATTAGGCTGCCAGAGCCAGCTGGATGTTAGTGGCGCTACATTCGGTACTGGCGGGCCTGGGTTTTCATAACTGCGTCCTTTTATAGGTTTTGAGGAGGAGGTGTTATGCTGTGACCAGTGTTTGATCTTCCACGAAGGAGGAGTGATGACACGTTTTAAGTTACACAGGGATTGGCAGTACAGTTAAAATGGTGCAGGTCCACTGCTAAGTTGATTTGAGACTAATTTGGCTTTTATTTGCTTATATGGCAAATGTTGCAGATAGAGTGCATGTTATGGTTGACAGTTACCATCCAAAACAGGAAAAACGGAGGAGATCGCAGCAATGCCAGAAAAGGGGGAAAGTCATGGAACTGCCAAAACACGGTCAAAGTCACGGAATCAGTGACACTTGTGACAAACACCCAGCCTTAGCTATTAAGAGCCACAAAAAACAAATGCTATGATATTAAGCCAGTTTTATTAAGAGATTTACATTTGCTTTATCCTGGAACTAACAGGATATGTCAGATCTGCACCTTTCATTTTAGGAAATGACGTCAAAAGGAGATTGTATTATAAGTATACGTTTTTATCTTGTGGTTTAATGAACACCTTAACTGCAAAAGAACAGTGGCTACACAGTGGTTGTCAGAGCAGCTTTACACTAATTAACGGATCTTTGTGGCACAAAATCCAACATTCTGGCTTATCTTAGGCTTTTTTGTACCAATGGTTTTTTGCCTCACCAAGCTCTGTCAAAAGCAGATTTCAGTTCCACAAGAAAAGTGTCCGGTTGAACAATGAGGGTTGGTTTTGGCCGTTGCTGGATTAGACTCGGCTTGGCAGCTGTGTCATCCAATGCAGTGTGGCCATGTGTCAGCAGTCTCCCTGATCTCCTTCTGCTTTGTTCTCCCTTATACCTCCTCACCCCTCCCCACTCCACACCCCTTCCTCCCCACAACCCTTTCCCTTGCAGGGCTTTTGTCTATCTGAGTAACCTGTTGTATCCTGTGCCCTTGGTGCACCGGGTGGCCATTGTCAGCGAAAAGGGCGAGGTCAAGGGCTTTCTGAGGGTTGCTGTGCAGGCCATTTCTGGTAAGAACCTCTGCTCCAGGGCCCCCATTCTCAGGGCTTTAGTTAATTCATTATGTAAACAAATGTAAATTTGTGATTATAAACTTCCAAGGCTTAAACCACTGTTGGACTAAACATGAAAATGTACATACATGTGTTGAATAAAACCTACGTACTCTATGTCACCTTAGGAAAGAGTGACTGATATGATTAGCACAGTTCAGAATAGCGAACACCCTAGTAGAATTGTTAAATCTCACGAAAGAATATGTTGCGTTTGACTTCTTGGTGAAGTGATGTGAAGGTTCCTTGTGTTATCCTCCAGCTGATGAGGAGGCCCCAGACTATGGTTCTGGCGTGCGGCAGTCGGGGACAGCCAAAATTTCTTTTGAAGACCAGCAGTTTGAGAAGGTGAGGTGTTCAGCACGTGGAGAGTCGAGCCAGTCGGTCATTGGAGGATGGGTTTTATGCTTCACTTTTAGTGCATTTTAAGTTGTGTTAACAGGCTAAATTCGTTCCCTCAACTGGCTAGTTCCAGAACGAAACCCAAGCAGGTGGCATGTCACGCTCTGGGACGTCCCAGGAGGAGCTGCGCTTCGTGGAAGGAGAGGGGCAAAATTCAGACATGAGTCTCTCCGCAGATGAGGTCAACAACAACACCTGTGCGGGTAATGGACTATGAACAGAGGAAATTTGGGTGGAAATGCATGAAAATGGCCTTCAGTTAGCCACGGGTGGGCCTGGTGGGCCTAATCTGTTTCTGGATTTCACGTCAACTTCAGATCTTAAATATTTATTTCGTTTGTTCAATCATTCATGTAATTTGACATTTTTAGCTAAATATTTTTGAGAAATTAATGAAAGACAGCTGAAGACTATGTACATACACAAAACTCTAATCTACTGTGATCTAATCTACGACTGATATAGCTTTGGCGGAGACAGCTAATTACAGCACGTAACTGAGCCAAGGTTACTGTTGGAAAGAGAAACCTGCCACTATATTGGCAGGAATGGAATTCCCCATCACTGCTTTACACTGACCATAAGCCCTGTACGCCCTCTCACAGCCAGCCCAGATGAACTGGACAGCCCCCTGAAGGCCAACCTGGAGGGGCCCCTGGACGGATCTCTGGAGCACCTGAGGATTGGCAGCAACTTCACCTTCAGGGTGACGGTTTTGCAGGCGTCCAGCATCTCTGCCGAGTATGCTGACATCTTCTGCCAGTTCAAGTGAGTGCTGCGTTAACACATTCTTCTCAACAGCATTTCTTTAACTTTCTTTTAACTTAAAAATGCCAATGCATTAAAATTCCAATGGAGGCAAGGATTCAAAGAAGCCCTTGAGGCTGAAAACTAGCCATATCATAGGCCTGTATTTCAGTTACAAACTGAGAACGAGGAGCTTTGATGATTGGCTGTTTATTTATTTTGCGATTTGGTTTGTGGTATGAAACCCTGTGAGATGCATCATCTCCCTTTCAAGGAGGTCCCATCAGGAGGGGTGCAGTAGTGCAAGAATACAAAGAAATCGACACCGTAACGTCCAATGAAATCAAAACAAGCAGCTAGAGTTAAAATAAATACATTACGTACATTACGTTAAATGTATAAACAATGTCCAGAGCCTCAATAAACATTTTCTAATATGCACATGGCCTTAAAGTAAAAGCTGTTTTTCCCAATTCATCAAGAACCTTTGACATGTTTTAACTTTGAGACTTAACACCATAAAATCCATGGTGTCTGAATGATATCTCACATTTAATCAGATAGATTCATATGGCTGGAAAGATGGAGATGGCTGTCGCAACCCAGAGACATAAAAAACCAACATGCTGTTCATATGTCTTAAGGCCATGTTTACACGCATCCTGATAGTGATGCCTGTTCAGTTTTGGTCTGTGGTACTACAGTAAGTTCCTGATAGTGATGCCTGTTCAGTTTTGGTCTGTGGTACTACAGTAAGTTCCTGATAGTGATGCCTGTTCAGTTTTGGTCTGTGGTACGACAGTAAGTTCTCTCTCTCTCTGACTGCAGCTTCATTCACCGGCATGACGAGGCTTTCTCCACGGAACCGCTGAAGAACACGGGCCGTGGGCCACCCCTGGGCTTCTACCACGTGCAGAACGTGAGTCCATAGAGCCGGAATCAGTGCGCCAAGAATTAAGAATTAAAATTTAATTCTTTCAAGAATTAAGCCGAAAATTCTTTAAAGAATTAAGCCGAACTTTCAGTGACAGTGGAGTTTTGTGGTTTGTATTGTTGCAGATTGCGGTGGAGGTGACAAAATCCTTTGTGGAGTACATTAAGACCCAGCCCATCGTTTTTGAGGTGTTTGGACACTACCAAAAACAGCCCTTCCCGCCTCTCTGCAAAGATCTCATCAGGTAATTTCCTCACGATATGTCTGACCTCGTTACCGTTCAAATATCAGTATTTTAGTGAAACTCCATGTAACTTTGAGAAGGTTTCGTTTTTTTAAGACCGACTTAAACTATTTTCGTCTTTTTCCATTTTCGTAGTCCACTGCGTCCCTGCAGAAGGCAGTTCCCTCGTGTCATGCCCCTTTCCAAACCAGGTGAGGAGCAAAACAGGGACGTTTGTTCAGTGCTCATTGACTTAACAGATCCTTCAGAAGCAAATGAATATGCAACTGCAGGCTGAAAGCATTGTCCAGTGTCACCAGTTGACCCACTGAATGAGTAAATGTGATGAACTTGTTAATTTGAATTGTTTAACATCTCCACTGAAGTGGAAAGCTTTTGAAGGTTATGCAGGTAAAGTACATAACTGATTGTTACACTGAGTCCTTGTGTGATTATGGGTGCTCGTTAGCATTTTGTTTGCTTTTGAGTTTCTGCATTTGCGCGGGAGTCCTCCTCCGTGTCCTCTCAGCTTACGCTGTTTGATGTGAACCCAGCCGAGCCTGACGCCGAAGCCGACGAAGAGCGGGAGAAGGCCATGGAGCTGATCCGCTACCTGGTGCCGGAGGTGTTCAATGGGGCACTGGTGGACTCGCTGTCGGGCCACGCCCTGTCGGCTGCGGGCCTGGCCGCCTCCTTCCTCTGTGAAATGGAGGCTCGCGCAGCGCTGCCACCCGCACCCATCTCTATCTGTTCTGTTATCAAAGCTCAGAAGCCGGGTTGGTAGCCCTCACGTGTGAAGCCAGAGGAAATCCTTTAAACCAGGCCCTCACTAAGCCACTAGTCTCAGAAAGACCGGTTTACACACAAGATAGATACTAGTCTGGCATTTGAAGACCCCTGTGTCATCATTTCTTACATCTACAGTGTTAATTAAGCCATGAGTTAAATTTAGTAATTTCTAAACACAAGGACTGGAGCTCTGACAGCATGTCTGTTCTGTAATGGATATTCGGAAATTAAATCTCCATGTGTGCAAAATGGTCTCCAAAGGATCCATACAAATTCCTCTTTTACAGGGCAGGATAACAACTTTGTTGCTTTTAGGATAAAAAACCAATTTAAAATCTCAACTGAATAAAATAGACTTAATATCACTGTATTTGTTTTCTTTGGTTCTTTATTTACAATATAACTATTCAAAAAAATGAGGATTTTGATTTCACAGGGTCTTAATATCAACACTGTTGTCAATGAGGGTGGTCATAGCTTGCTTAAATGGCATTCAAATGGCCAAAGGAGTGTAGATTAGAGACTTGATATCTCGGTGGAACAGCTCGTAAAGGGAAACATTTCCTGAATTGTGAGTGACCTTGAAATAAAATATTGCGCTGAACTGTAGAGGAATTTTCAGCATGAGTAGAAATAGCTTTTGGCTATCATAAATAGCTTTTGGCTGACCTGATTTTTGGGATTGTTCTACTGGCTTGGAAGGTTCCCTGTGTGTCTCGAGCTTTTATTTCCTTGCAGCTTCTCCTCTGAACACTTCATCTCTCCTGGGTGCACAGCCTCCTCGCAGATTGCTGTAATTAATTAAAGTGTGATGAATGATAATGATTGCTTCAAGGGTGCGATTGCGTTTAAAAAGAGCTTGTTCTGCTTCACTGAGCTGTAAAGTAGTGGTGGGCAAGGGTGTGTGGGGGGGAGAGGTGGGTTTGAGCCAGCTCTGCATGCGTGTGATCCAATCAAAATCGGACTCAACCAACACGGTGCATGTCTCGCAATTTCCTCTCGTGTACTGTGACCTTACAGACCCCTTTCTCAGGACCTCTGCTACATTTAGTCAATGATTATTTTGACATTTTAGGTACATGACCAGGAGAAGAAGAAATGATTGAAGTAATGCACAGGGGTTGTGGGCTAAACTGAGTAAAACTGCCTCACACCAGTACTCTGTGGACGTAGCCATCCTGACAAAAGAAGTGTCTTCTTCACAGGCTTCTGGGATGTGTGCCCTTCCTTCCCTCTCTAATCCTGTCTCTCTCTCTCTCTCTCGGCCTGCATGGGCCACGCCCTGTGGCCGCGCGTGTGTAGTTCTCACCTTTGACATCACACACTTCGTTGTTAAACCCGTCCCTCTCTCCTGCAGTACCCGCCACCAAGCTGACGGCGCTAACCCGCCCCACCGCCGGGCCCTGCCACTGCAAGTACGACCTCATGGTCTTCTTCGAAATCTGCGAGCTGGAGGCCAACGGAGAGTGAGTGTCTTATGCCACTGACTGCAGTCAACACATTAAGGAAAAGCAGAGAATAGCTTTACTGTAGAAGCCATCAGTGGCTGAATTTGAGATTCATTACCTATTAAATTTTTATCATGGTTAACATTAACCAATATATTACAATATACTGCATATATACGCACACACACACATAGTATGTGGTAACGATAATAAACATTTATGCATTTAAATAATACATCCATTCAATGTAAATCATGTGATGTACAATTTATCTCTGATAAACTGATTATGACCATTTAGTGAGTGGAGTTGCATAAATTAACCAAGTAATTGCAGCAGAACTTGTTTCATAGTATTTCACTACTTCACGCTATTTCAGAATGCATGTGTTCTTCCTCTCCGCAGCTACATTCCTGCAGTGGTGGATCACAGAGTGGGCATGCCCTGCCACGGGACCTTCATGCTGCACCAGGTACTGCCCACACAGCCCCCATCCCTGCTCGGAGGCCAGGGGGCACCGCGAGCGCCCGCTCGAAGGACAGGCCCCAAACGCGAGCAATAGGCTTCACGTACTGGAGTTTCCCTTCGGCGTCCAGTCGAATCGGCGTATGTCGATTCCCGTTGTTGCCGTTAGTGGTTATGACACCCTCTCGCCACCTCCCCGCAGGGCATCCAGAGGAGGATCACGGTGACCATCGTCCACGAGACCGGCGGCGACATTGAGTGGAAGGAGGTCAGGGAGCTGGTTGTGGGTAAGTTGGGTCCGGTTTCGAGTACCGGACGCCGCCGAATGCGAGCGGGCCTTGTTTTGGACGCGCGCGGTGGCGGGTTACGGACGCGTGCAATGCAGAGATCTCCGCTTTCCGCAGGGCGCATCCGCAACACCCCGGAGGCCGACGAGACCATCATCGACCCCAACATCCTCTCCCTCAACCTCCTCTCTGCAGGGTACATTCGCCCCACGCAGGATGACAGGTGCGTAATCAAGCCTCGCACACTGGCTGGCTGTCTGGAGAACATATCAAGATACCTGCCACCTAGTGGCTGGGAAAGGATAGGAAAAGAAACCTAGCCCAGTCGCCCAATAGTGTCGTTATGGTTACATGCAGTAGCCTGAGTCCCTTTTACTTAAATCATCACCCTCAAGGTCCAAGAACCACTGGTTTCCCTTTACCTGAAAGTTAGGTCTGAATACAGTTTGGCCAATCAGTAGCATTAATTGTTCAGTTAATTACCTGGGGGAAAAGATTTTAGTATCCATGCTACCAATACTTTAGTGTTTGTTTCATACTGTTAGAATACATTTTATTTCTATTTGTTTTAGGCAGATTCTGAAAATCACTATATTTAAGATGAAACATGGTGTATATTTGAGCTTAGAAAGTGTGAAAATGTCTTTTGTCTTTTGGAAATATAGGCCTGTTATGAATGTTAGTTCTCACTTTAGATTATTTCACATTCGGTTAAACAAACCGCTATTTTTCACTTGCATTGAAGGAGATCGTTTTAACAATACACTGGTCATGGTTGTTCATCCACTGCCCTTACCTAATCTCCCCCTTACCCAAATTTAAATGAATTTTATTTGGATGAATAAGCTCCTTGAATGCTACTGGCTAGTGTATGTTGTTAAAATGACTAGCCTCCTCATTTTGCACTGCACTTTCACGTTAGACCGAACTATCTCACACTATGCAGAGTGCCTTACACTGAAATATGTGTAGACAGTTAGTCTTTTTCACCAAGCTATGCATGTTCACTCTTTTCTCACAATGCGAGGTTTCATGTAATAGAAACCTGAAACATGGTCTCAATCACATCTTTACTCATTAGTGGCCAGTGAAGAAAACACTGTTGAAGGACAACACCTTAAACACTAAAGGTTTATACCAGACCTGCACCACACAGCACCACATTTAATTCCACACAGTTTTAGCCGAGTCAACAGAGCAGCTTTGTGAGCGTGACAAGACTCCTGCTGATCTCCAGTCCTGAGAACAGTGCCGCAAAGTCAAACATCAAAAAGCCTTTCTGAAGGACAAGGGGATTGGCAGTGTGTAACGGCAGTTAAGGAGTTCCACTTGCGTGTAGCTTGCCAGCTTGCGGGTTGAAATCCCAGCTGAGATACAGCCATTATACCCTTTAGTTCCCAAAGTACTTTCCATGAATGACTTCAATGTGCAACCATAGAAATGAATAGTATATTTAAAAAATTCTGTCAGTCACACTGGATAAGGGCATCTTCAAGGCAAATATATTATGTCATTTAAATAAAATAAAATAAAATTACAATAAAAAAACCCTGCTTATTCCTGGTCAGGGTCGCGGGGGGTGCTGAAGCCTATCCCAGTTGGCACTGGGCGAGGAGAGGAATGCCCTCCTCAGTATTTTGTTCCAATCACCTAGATTTGTTATTTAGCACAATTCTTCAGTCAGGAGGCATAACTAATTAGTTCATGGGTGGAAGAAACACATGGCAGGCCATTTTACTTTCTGACCCCTGGACTTTCCACACACACACACACACACACACACACACACTTGTCCAGTCCACACACTGATGTGATCACGCTCATTAAAAAAAAAAGAAAAAAAATAGAATTCAATCTGCAAATAAAAGAGTAAAGATGTTTGAAGGCAGTCAGCTGCTTTCGCGCCGGGTCACCACGCAGAGACGGATGCATGGCACGTCGGGCGGCACGCTTGCTCACCGAGAACGCGGGCCCCCCCCGCCGACAAGCGAAAAAGCTTGCGACCGGAATGCAGCCGCTTCGACGCGTTTAGCTTTTATTTACAACCCCCTCACCTCCCGGCGCTTTCCCCCGTTCCAAAGCATGCGATGCTTTGCAAAACAAAGGGTGGTTTTATCGATGGATCAAGGAGGTCACGTGCCCCATGGGGAGATCATGCCCAGAAACCACCCCATTTTCCACATATCACGGTGGCATTTCAGTACCCTAACCCAGCATCAGCTACGTGACTGCCATTATCTTATTATCTTCTAAGTGTCCGGTTTATCACTGAGGAAGGATAGCAGTGTGTGAACGCTTACATAGCTGTGCCAATATGTAAAACATATTTATATTTTTTTATATGCATTTTTTAATATGCATTTTTTATATTTTTATTTATATGCACTTAATCACATTTTCTCCTCCAGCAGTTGAGAGTGCTGTAGATTGAATGATTAAAGCTGTGCATTTAGAAGGTCGTATATGTCACCTCATGCTGGCTGTGTGGCCCTGTGCTTGGTGCTCGTCTGTGCTCTGTGTCCCTGCGCTGTTGCTTCTCACTCACAGTCACCACCACCCTCCATCCTCACCCCTCTCTCGTCCCAGAATCCTTTGTGGTGTTTCCGATAACACAGACCTACAGCTTCTAGAGGTGTAAATACCACCTACCTGCTGTAAACTCAACACAATGTGCACATTCCCTGAAAACATTAACTGTTTTGGGAACGGTGGCTTCAAGAGGTTTAGATAGTTGTTTTTATTCGCGTTCACCATTTTTACTAACACGCTAACCAGTTTGAGAACAAGCAAGTATTTTTGAAAAAACTAAACCTATACTCTCAGTTTTGGTTTCCATGTCCCCATATCCTTCACATCCTCACACAGACCTATTGAAGATGTGTTTCCTTTTCATCTGGGCCCTAAATACAGAGGATGGATCTTTCCATCCCGCTGCCAAGCACTCACTGTGCATTGGCAGAAGGTCCCTGACACCAAACCCAGCCGCATAAGCCTCAGGTCCATCTACTCACCCTCACTTATCTGTGTTTATTAGACCAGGCCAGGCTGGCCTTTCCTGTAAAAATAAGAAAGTTTAGAAATTTATTTCCCTCTGCGGCCACCTGAAAACACGGACCATTCCCAGCCCTGGTTTGCCTCCCGTGACCTCCTCTCTGACGGTTTAACCACACTGCTTTGCTGGTAATCTCTTCTTCCCCTGCCTGGAAACTCATACCATGCTTTAGATCCGGATTTGCTCTCCGCCGCAAAAAGAAGAAAAAGAGCGAAAGAACCAAGAAGAAGAAGAAGAAGCAAACAGTCCTGGGCAGAAGCCTAGCTCAAATGCTGCATCGTTCCTCTCGGGTCATGGTACTCTACTCCCCACCTTTTTTTGATCGGAAACAAATTTGGTAATGGTTCCAGATAAAGAGGCGCGTGGTTTAGCAGGCCTCTGTAGACGCAGGTGGAGTTGAGTACCAGGGCCGTTGAGTGGTTAGGCCTCTGCTCAGTCACATTCTGCCTTCACTGCAGGACATGCTGGTACTGACATTTCTCTCCTTTCCGGTCCACTAACAGAATGTTGTTTTTGTTTTTTTTTGTTTTTTTGCAGACAGTTTCTTGATTCGGATATGCCTAGGTATTATTTTCAAATCCCTCTCCTCTCATGTTGTTTTATGTCACTTTGCTTCATCCGTTTGAAACCTCCCATCCATCCATCGTATCGACTGCCATGGTTTTCTTTCTCTCCGTTGGTGTCCTCCCTCTTCACTCTTGTCTTTCTCTGTGTTGTGGCTTCCTGTTTCCTTGACCTTCTCCCCTCAAGAGTTGCGTGAGATTTTCTTTCTGCAAAGAGCCCCCCCTGGACATGTTATTGAGCTGCTGTGGTGCTTGCCAGTGGGGAGTGGGGGGGGGGGGGGATTGGGGGGGCTACGCGGTGCATGGCTCGCTTTGCTTCTCTGGGCTGTGGTTTGGCTGCTTCTTTGCTGGGGCTCTCGTATAAAGGCGGGCATTTCTTTTTTCTTTCTTTTCTGGCTAGTTGTGGCAGGGACAGAGCCAAGGTTTTCACTGCAAGCAAAATGTCTCCACAGTGTTTTGCAATTTTTCAGATAATTTTCAGATTTGTTTTCATAAATGTTAAAATTGATATAATATCTCTCAGTGTCTGGCAACATGCCAAATACCTTTTGCTTTTTTATTCTATATCTTCTCGATGGCAAAACAAACTCCATCAACAAATTAAACTATCTTCTGCTATGCATATTGTTTTGACATATTAAGAAACTAAGCATTTGATCTGTTGTTAATTGGAAGCTTGCCCATATGATACGAAAATCTGCATAACAATAAGAATCTTCAAAATAATACCGCTTAGATATTGAGTTGATGATTAAATTATGCATAGACTCAGATTGTGACACAAAGACTGGCTTACACGCGCTTACGAACATGCACACGTTTTATACACACACACGCACATACATTCTATTACATTACCCTTCACTGTGACCCATACTTTACAGCAATATTGGGAATAAGAAAGTGACTTTATTTCATTATAATACGAAAAAATGCCATTTAGGGATCATGCATCTGCACTGTGAAACTCAAAGTGCAATCTTGCTGGACAACCTGACAGGGTAATAAATAGACCGGCCCTATAATGTGACTAATTCTGTTTGGTCATACAGACCGCGGCTCTGTCAAGGGTGAGTTACAATCGTGAGCCTGCAGTGGATTAATCAGGAAAAGCAGATAGCCATCTATTTGATAAAGCTTGGTTGAAAAGTCAAACCGTTCATACTGAATGAGCAAGATCCAAAAACTAGTAGACACCTGTCAGCTGATCAAAAACGTCACTCGAAAAAGAAATGACATTACAAATGAAATTGTCCTGTATGTGATGATCAGCCAGGGAATTGTGATTCAAACAAGGTGGAAGTGATTGTGGAACTGCTGAAACTCTTGAATGTTTCGATCATTTTGCCTCACAGACAAGTGTAAAGATGAAAAGGAAAAAAAAATAAAATGAAAAACCAAAGCTTGGTTTTTGGGTACAAGGTCAAAACAGCTCAGACCTAAGAAAATACAAGGAAGCATTCAATGGAGACTAATGCCAGTGCCACTGTATCAGTGTGAAATCCACAGCTGTAATGAAGACTTAAGGAAGCCATTTCAAAATATGCTTTTAAGGAAAACAATAGATGTGAGTATATAATGTGCATTAAACAGATATTGCGCGTTAAACAGATATTTTAACATTTTGAAAAATGCAAGAAAAAACATCAGGAATTATAGCAGTGTCTTCTTGCTGCTAGGGGGCAGTGATGGTCTTATTTTCACCAACCCTTCAGCAAGGGGTAAAACAACATTCAAGTGACTTGGATTGTTGCTCTTAATTTCATGGCTTCTTATCTATAACATAATAAGATAGAAATGGGCTTTTGAAAACTATGCATACAAATGGATTCATTTATCATTGTAGTGCCTGTGATTTAATCTTTAAAATTGTATACATGTTCCTGTTTACATGTTCCTCTCTTGGTTAAGGGTAAGGTGCTTACAGGAAGAGCAGAAAATTACAGGAAGAACCTCATACAGTGACCTCAGAAGCCATTTGTAGTCTTTGCAGAAAGACATACTTCCCTATCTTCTGTTCATTTCCTTGGAAATGACACAATGCTGCTAAACAACCCTCACACTATGGCCTGGGCTTAGTCAACAGTAACCCTTTACCTTGACTTGCAAATACATGCAAATGTAACTTTTTCTCCTCAAACAAAACAATGTCATGCTAATATTGGTGGTTACTAAATTTTCCAAACTCTTTGTGAAGGGAAAAAACTGACAGTTATGGCATGGTAGTGTCCTGGAGAGACAACAACGAGACTTTGCCTTTGTCTTCTGCACATGCCCAGTTGGTTTTTTTTAACCTCAGTCACAGCAACCTTGTAGAAATATGTTGGTGGCATATGTTTTCCACAGCGTTACACTTATTAAACATTTTATTTCAAAAATCCATTTGATGAAAGAAGCCAAATGCTAGGTACCTCAGATTTTTTTGCCAGAAATAGTCTACAGCATAGCCATTGCTAAAATAAATAAAAGATCATAAATGTGGAGTTAGAGAAGAAATCTTGCTGGCATGATTCACTAAACTTAAAAAGCTTAGTGCACCCTTTTCCCTATAATTGAACTGGTGGGTATCTGGGGTGGATTAAGCTGCCTATTCTCTTAGCGCCATCCATGGGCGTCATGGAACTGGCCCGTTCTTAAATAAAAACGGCTGTTCTTGACTTCATGACGTGGTCACTAAATACAGTATGAGGTTCTCTTTTCCTTCTGGCTATTATAGCGGGTATAATAGTGTGTGTGTGTGTGTGTGTGTGTGTGTCTGTGTTTTGAGGTTGGGTCCAGTGGTCCACCTCAGTCCATTCACAAAGGACTCAACATTTGTTATGTGTGCTACAGTCTGTCAGCCTGTTTTATTGGGTGCGGAAACCACAGCTTATTTACTTTATATATCTCACTGAAATGAGCGCTATGAGATTTAAAGGCATACTGGGCAGAGTGCCCAAAGCATTATGGGTTTCAGTGTACAGTCAGTTGCCTGGGTACGGGACCTGCGTATGTCAGTTCAGGAGATAAATCACGCTGTTATCTTGAAGGAGGTATATTATTTTGATTAAGAACAGCCATCTGGAGTTCATTAGTGTCTTATTCATGAATAAATACAAATAGGGGCCTCGAGATTGCAGTGCTACATACACACCAGCAACAGCTTTAAAAGTAGGTTTTTCGATCAGATACCGAAATAATTGTGCTATTATAACAAGGATATTGTAACATCGTTGCTGCGTTTGACATAGATCTTTTCATACAGGCTTTATAGTTTGCAACAAGGAACACTTTTTTTTGACCAGTGGAATTTTCCACCTAGAAGGAAAATACACCAGCATCAGTCACAAAGCCCACTGCCATAACTGCTTCTAAACTCTCACCTTTGATTCTTCACTGGTTTCTTCCCTCAAAGCATTTCCTTGGGAATTTACCATAGGTATATCTCACCCCTGTTACCCCCAACCCCTCCCCCCCCTCCCACTTCTGTCTGTCAATTGATCTTTCATCACCTTTCTTTGTTTCTAAGCTGATTTTCTCATTGTCATTCATGCTCAAGTACATGGTTGTAAAAGTGGGGAATTTTGACTGAAATGTCTGTTGCATGTAGGTATTGTGTTGTTATCCCTCAAGTTTTGTGATTGTTTATTGGATATTTGTCACAAATTGGTGTTGTACTATTGTGTATCTTTTGATTAGTTTTTTTTTTAAAAACATGTTGAATTAATGGCAAGTTCAATTCCATGTTTAGTGTTCAATCAGTGCAGCGTATTTCCTTTTTCTTTTACAGTTAAATCTTATGGCAGTTCATTGCTTCCACAGTGAGAAAATGTCTTTTCCACTTAGTACTGTTGTGAGAAACTTTTCTCATTATAACAAGAAACTTTTCTTGTTGTAAAAAGATGTGATACGCAGGTATGTCGTTATAATAAGAAAAAGATCTTGTTATAATGAGAAACTTCTCAATTTAACAAGGAACTTTTTTATAACGAGATCCTTTTCTTGTTATAATGAGATACGTTGCTAAAGGATCTCGTTATAGAAAGAAAAGTTTCTGAAAAGACATAGAGTGGAAAATTTGTGTTCACTGTGGCAGCAATGCGCTGCCATACAAACTAAAATGCCTGTGTTTCTAAATATAATACAGCTGCCACTATACTGACTGCTACAATACCATTTGAGAAAGTAGATACTGGCAAATTGTCTACATTTATCTTGTTACCATTTACAGGGTGTTGCTGTGGTACCTCAATACTGTAGTCTTTTTAAAATATTATTTTGTCTCAGTTGTAGCCTTGGTTGTGTGTGTATACCTGAAGTGCATATATATTTTTTCATACAACCAGGTATCATTATACTAATGAAGCCATCATCATAATTTGTTTTCTGATTTACTGCATATCTCACAGAATGGGTTTCAGCTCTCAGAATAACTTGCTGAGTTGGTCCTAATGGTGTGATCTGATATCTTGCATGCACTAGCCTATAGAAGTTTTTACATTTATATAGACACTGTAAGGAAGAACATAATGTCGGAGCACCTCCAGAACTTCTAGTTCTAGTTTTCAGTTTTTATTCTCCCTGGATTGCTGCATGTATCAAAGTAGGGTCAACTTGACATTGATGTACTGGCACCTGAATAGAATATGTTGCACCAGAAGCTCTATTGTAGCAGTCAGAATACAATGGCATGTGCATATACTTTCCCTGTACTTTTATCCGTTGTGAAACACAGCCGTAATTCCAAAACTGGAGTGCGCAGATCCGTCCTTCAAGCACAGACTAGTAGGACAGAAATCTTTACCTTTCATTGGTGAGGTCTGGTAGACTAAACCACTGCTGAATATAGCTGGGGGAGTACGTTCTTGGAAGCAATATGTGGCATACTGCCACAGCGTAACCCTCTGCCTGGACTCTCCCTCTCCCTTATGTGCCACCCCACAGGACCTTCTACCGCTTTGAGGCAGCCTGGGATAGCTCCATGCACAACTCCCTGCAGCTGAACCGCGTCACTCCGTATGGGGAGAAAATCTACATGACCCTGTCTGCTTACCTGGAGGTAACTCAGAAAGATCAGAACCACATCCTGGAAATGTCATTTTAAGCTCCAAGTTCCAGAGATAGCCTTCAGCACCACAGGTCTCATGGCCTGGATGCTTCAGAATAAGGCCCTTTAGGTCACAGATTTGCTAGACCAGGGCGAGACAGAAATGGCTGCTCTGCAATGGCTGCCCTGTTGTTGCATAGTAGCTCACATTTGGGTTTGGAAAGGGTAACATCTTTATCCCCATCTTCCACTTTAGATGGAGAACTGTACCCAGCCCGCAGTGATTACCAAAGACTTTTGCATGGTGTTTTACTCACGAGACGCCAAGCTGCCTGCTTCCCGTTCCATACGCAATCTCTTCGGCACCGGCAGCCTGAGGGCGTCGGAGAGGTGAGGCCCGCCAGACGCGGCCTACATGCATTTACGCAAAAACAAAAGCGCTATTTTATTTGTTAGGAAATCCCAGCAGTTGGTGGATTGATGAAGCAATGCCATGTCTTTTTCCCTCAGCAACCGAGTTACTGGTGTGTACGAAGTGAGTCTGTGCCACCTGGCCGATGCAGGAAGCCCAGGTAGGAAGCTCTTCTCTGAGGGTCTTCACTGATGGACGTCCTTCCTCCACTGCTAGTGTCTCACCCTTTGGTCTCTCTCAGGCATGCAAAGGAGACGCAGGAGGGTCCTGGATACGTCGGTGGCGTATGTCCGTGGGGAGGAGAACCTAGCTGGCTGGAGGCCCCGCAGCGACAGCCTCATCCTGGACCACCAATGGGAGCTGGATAAACTCAGCCTACTGCAGGAGGTGAGGAGAGAGTGGCTCGACATTTTTTTACTAAACCAGAAGAGCTAGTAGTGTTTTGTAGTCAGGGTACTGGTGTGAAGTCGATCAGTAAATGTAACAACATGTCGGATAAGTGAGAATTGAGTGAAATATTTTTATGTTCTGGATCCAGTGGTTCTGGCCCTAACACCCTCATTTTACATTTTGAATAACGAACACAAGTGCATCAACGGTTAAAACTTGTCACTTGTCCAACATATTAGTTTAATTACAAAAGATCAAAAGATCAAGATCAAAGTTCAAAAACCAAAAGACAGCTGCATATTCCAAAAAGTCATGTATGAAAATGTAAAAACTCCTGATGAACTGTAAGACAAAATGGCAGACCCTGCACAAACCAAACACCAAGAAACACAAGGGCCAAATGCAAGGTTCTGATTCCTCAGCTGGCACCAGCAGATATCCACCCCCAAATGTCCACTGCAACAGATGTTAACTGGCTGATGTTAAGCACTCAAAAACTCTCTAGCCCAGAAAGTATAGGAAGGTCCACACTTCATGCTGTCACAAGAGAGAAATGGGGAGTGGTTGAGAGAGACGGAAGTTTGCTTCTGCATCCAACACAGAGGTGATATTTTATAAACAAATAATTGTTTGATCCCAGCAGTTGCAATCTTCACCATCAAGAAAAATGTTTTCCACGCAACAAAACCAACTAGCACTTCCTATGTCTCGACTTGAAACTGGAACCGCTCTGAAAAATGTAGATTTCAGTTAGCAGACCTCAACAACCATGGAACATTTCTTTCAAGGTCCTGCCATGCTTGTGAATGGATTCTTCATGTCTTCTTTGGGTTTCCTTGGGAGACAGAAAAAGCCGTTCCTAGTTCCTAGTTTCTACTGTTTATAGTGCATACATGTGTGCTTGGGGATGTGTTTGCAGGTGGAAAAAACAAGGCACTATCTGCTCCTGAGGGAGAAACTGGAGACCACACTGATGCTGGGCCAGGAGTCGCTGTCCTCCTGCGAGGAGCAGAATGACTCCTTGCAGTCCCCTGCAGATAACGGTGCTCCGGGTTCCATCCCGACCCCTGAGAGCCCTAACGAACGACAGAGGGAGCTGGCTGCTAAGGTGACTACCATGGATTAGGACCGCCTCACGCACCTCTCACCTTGTGAAATGACCTCGATTTTCTCCAAACCCAGAGCAAAAACTTTTTTAAACCTCCTGCCCCTCTGTGCTGCTTTCCTCCCCAGTGTCTGCGGCTCCTCACGCACACCTTCAACAGGGAGTACAGTCATGTCTGCATCAGCGCCAGCGAGAGCAAGGTAAGCCTGCGCCGCCACTCCAGATCATATCTAGGTTTGTTTTTCCATTCCTGTGTACCTTTCATCGCCTTTGCTGGGCCATTTCTTTATAGACCACGAGCCTTTCAATAACCTTCTCATATGGAAGCTATTAGAGTTTCATATCTTATTTGCTACTGTGCTTTGAATTCCCCAATACAAGTGCGTATGTAATAATGTATTAAGTGAATATAAATTACTTAGTAAGAAAACAATTCAGGAATAATACACTTAATTTCTTAAGAAGTAACAATCATATGGATAATAATACAACCCAAAGCTGCTGTTGACTGACTCAACTCATGTCATGCGGTGTAGAAATTCAGAATGCATGGGCTTTGTGAGTTCAGTGCAGTGTTCTGACAGAGTGCTTCCTTTGTGTTGTAGCTGTCTGAGATGTCTGTGACAACGCTGAGGGACTCCACCTCAGCCTCAGCCCTGAGCACCCTGACGCCCTCCTCCACGTGCCCCTCGCTGGTGGAGGGACGCTACGGCAACACCGAGCTCAGGTGACGCCATTTTCCCCTCGCGTCAAATGGTCTATGCTAAGCTCACTGAAGGACGGTTTACAGAAAATTGATTGTATTTACTGAGCTGACCAGGAGTTAGCAGGGCTTTTATAGCAGTTGCTGAACATTCAACTGGATCAGCATTGTGTAAACCTTTAGTTAATGTCTTTGATAGCATGATCCGCTGCAGTGGTTAACCTGGTGTGATAGGCTAACAGAGATTGGATAAGCAGGATCAATAATGTTACTGTTTTGTTATGACTGTGTCTTTATTTGATGACTTGGCATTTTCCTTTTATCCTTGGGCATATAAGGGGAAATGTGGAATGGTTCAAGGAGACTCGTTAATATGACCTCCCACGCCTAGCCATTTCACTACACACACACATTTGCACCATTGTATTTTGCCATTATTGAACACTCTACAATAAACTGCCTTCAATTTAACTTGCCATTCCTCTTAGACTCTTACCACTGCACATCCAGCAGTTTTAATGTCCTAACATAAACATAGAACATGCACCCATAGTCGTTTGCCTATACACTAGTGCCGTAGCAAGATACACAATTGTATTTAAGCAAGCTACACACGCCGGAGACATAAATGCACCTACAAAGATAGACAGTGATCCGTATAGAGCCACACTACCTGTGGGTCATTTGCAGTCTCCTTCTATGCAAAACCAAAACTGTTAGCACAGAGGAAAGGTTAAAACATTGGAGTCAGATAACCGAGATATCATTAAATGAATGCCATTCCAGTAGCATCGGGTAAGACTACACTTGTTCCTTCACCACTCAGATACTTTTGGTGTTTGGTGTATAAGAGGGGTTTTTTACATCACAAACTACCAACTATCTAAAATAGTTTCGAACAAAAACGCCGCCTAAAAGTCCTCTTCCTGTATTCCAGAACCCCAACCCCCCGGTCCCGCTCCATCAGCCCAGATCCCGACTCCTTGCAGGACGGAGACATGAAGAAGTCTCCCAGCGGAAGCCTGAGACCCAACATGAGGGTCCGCGCTTTCGTCCCTGACATCCAGGAGATCCGCGTCAGGTGAGAGAACCTGGCTGCTATGGGTCTCTGCAGGGCAGGTTTGGTTTAGCGTAGCCCACAGTAGCGGCCATTAAAGCTGCTACAGGCAACCATCAAGTGAAGCTGTCAATATTTGAACGTGTCAGCAGATTACATTCATACTGAAGCCGTGCATTGTCTTACAGCCCCATCGTGTCAAAGAAGGGGTACATACACTTCCTTGAGCCGCATACCAATGGGTGGGTGAAGCGTTATGTGGTGGTGCGTCGGCCGTACGTGTACATCTACAACACGGAGAAGGACAACGTGGAGAGAGCCATCTTGAACCTGTCCTCTGCACAGGTGGAATACAGCGAGGACCAGCAGGCTATGCTGAAGGTAGGTCATCCTTTACACAGCTTGAAAGACACATGCGTATTGTGTCATCATTCCACCTAGAAGTGCTGTATGGAAGGCCTTTTATTCAGCAAATTCCATCTTTGCAGACCCCGAACACGTTTGCTGTGTGCACCGAGCATCGTGGGATACTGCTTCAAGCCAGCAATGACAAGGAAATGCATGACTGGCTGTATGCTTTTAACCCTCTCCTGGCCGGATCCATCAGGTAATGCAATAGACAATGTGGGAAGCGGACGTTTGACCCTCGTTCTTTGCTGCATTAAAGATCAGCCATGTTTTTTTATAAAAGTGTCTTTGACACTTTTCTTTGATATGGAAATGACACCTCAGATACTGAGAATAATTAACATGTTTTTTCCTGTTCGAACTCTAGGTCAAAGCTTTCTAGGAGAAGGGCTGCACAGATGAGGATCTGAAACCACTGGTGAAACCCCACCCCAAGCAAGTCTTGTGAAAAAAATTGTATGAGATAGAAGACAAAGACTAATTCCTGTATATAGATTACAAGACCTAACATATGGTCCCTGTGCTGATCCTATCCTCCCCCATAACGTGCCTGTTTTTGCACATGCTCGGTTTATCACAACCAACCAAGACTGAACGCAAGGCCCAATGGAGCCCATCTTCCCTGTGTGTGAGGCTTTGCTGCTTGTGCGCTAAGTCATCAGAACGCCCATTGTGAGGGCAACCAGGCCCTAGCTAACTGGAATATTCTAAGTTGGTTGAGTAAAGAAGGGGGAGGGATGGTGTCTGACCAGTTCCTTATTTCTAGAGTGGTTGCTTGCATAGCTATCAGCAGTGCTTTGGCCAGCCCCTTTTGAGCACCACGGAGAAGTATAATACCCATTCACAAAACCTCACATGTGTTGGTGGTAGTCTCAGAAAGAGGACGTTAATATTTTCCACATCTTCCCATTACATAGCATAAACCAGAGTAGAAACAATTGATGAAATCATACAAAAAAAATATAGAGCTCAGTCCACTAGGGTACACAATGCTGAAATAGTTCCTAGGTGCTTTTACGGCTCAGAGGTCAGTATTTCAACTCAACATCAAGTATTTCCACACCAGTTCCACAGGATCCTCATGGTTTTAACTGATTAGATTGGTACATTGTAACTGACAGAGCCTTTGGAAAGCACTCCCTCTCCGCATTCCTCTTAATTTCTATCACTGCTTTTTGGATTGTGTATGGCCCCTATTTTGATTTGATCTCCAGTGTCCTTTCTTAAGGGAATTCTTATGTTGTTATTGTGCTCCAAGATTTCAACACACTCTGGCAATGGGAGAGATATTTTGGCATTGAAAAGCATAAATCCTCATGTGCACCCAAACTCCCATATTAAGATTCCGTGCTGCTTTGCCCACTTTTCCTGATAACAGTGATGGTAGCTAACTCAGTTAAGATACCATAGTCAACTGCTGATATGTTTTTGAAAGCTTACACTACCCCTTATAATGAACTTATTTGCTTAAATCGTTTTTATTTTGTATGTTTTCTGACATCTATTTAAGTATTTAACCACATATTTATTTCTTTTAACATTTATTTATTTATTTATTTACAAAGACTTATTTTTAACAAAGTACATAACAATTTCTGCATATGTCACTTTTTATCATGTGTTTCCCTAAGGTCTTGATTGTTTTCTTCATTACTAAACCAAAAAAAAGTAAAAGAACACTTTTTTGGGGGAAAAAGCTGATACAGGGATTTTAGCTGCTATGTAGATTACTTGAACTAAATTATTATAACATTTAATATATTAAAGAAATAACATTTAAACACATCAATTGCCTCTACTACCAGCCCTTCAGCTAACATGTGAACAACAGGGAGAGTGTGTGAGGAAGATGACATGAAATTTACACATGAAATCATAAACGCTGATGTATCCGTAACGTTTAAATATATGGATATTGACCTTCAGAAATAAGAATTC
The DNA here is from genome assembly GCF_018555375.3 of Anguilla rostrata. Classification (NCBI taxonomy): domain Eukaryota; kingdom Metazoa; phylum Chordata; class Actinopteri; order Anguilliformes; family Anguillidae; genus Anguilla; species Anguilla rostrata. The sequence continues at coordinate 12,566,315 of NC_057936.1, forward strand.
TGACTTGTGAAATCTCTATACCATTGAAATCTATGATAGATTCTGGCACCGGTGACGTGCTCCATTTGCTGGAAAAAAGGATACCGAGTCTATGGTAGTTATAAATAACTGTGTCTGTACATAGATGGCATTAGGAAGCACCTTTCTTTTATTTGATTACTGAGTCCCTCTATTACCTCCTTATGCTGCTGTAATTCTCTCTCCTCTACCTTCGTTCATGTTGACTACCTGTGCATAATTATTATACCATCATATGATTCATATCGACCACCTTCTTACCTGCAATCAGTATATACAGGCAAATATTCATTCAAGGATGATCTGTGTGTATACTGAGTGTACATACAGTTACTGTGACTCTATCGAGATATCTAAAATTGACAGGTATTGATGACACATTTATGCTGATAGATACTAGTATTACACTAGAGTTCTATCAATCCATATACACGTCCTTATCTAATTTCTATGAATTTGTCTGTCTTTTTGTCTCTCGGCCAAGTGCTTTTCTATGAAGCTGCTCGCCTTTCCGCAAGCTCATAGCAGACATCTTTGTGCTTACAGTAGCTTCGTTTTGTGACATACAATGTTATGTCTTTCTTTGCATCCCTCTTTCTGTTGATGGAGACTTGATGCTAGAAACTAGAAACATTAGGTTCCCCTCAACTAAAATGAAAGGAACATACCTGCTGGTCTGTCTGAAAACCCCTCAGTGTAATAGTACATTGCAATATCTTGAAACAAAGGTGGTGGGTGCCATATCCAAGAATTTAGAGATAACGGTTGTATTGTCAGTGTTGAACAAAACCATTCTGCATTGTAAATGCCCAGTTAGTGGTAGCCAGGTAATTTACATCCACTGTGTAGAAAGTCAAATGGGAAGCAGAACACTTTTACAGTGGTTCGTCAACAAGTACATGTTTTTCACCTACTGAATGTACTAATAACATGATACTGTATACCGTGTAAAATATATATGAATAGCCATGTCCTTTACTCTTTGGTGACCAAAAACTAAGGAATTTGTGAGAAAATACATTTTTGTAAAATTCCCATTTAGCTGTTTAATGTGCCCAATGTTCATGTAACTCTCATAATCCTGTTCCTTTCTTGTCATTCTTGAGTTCTGAACACATGATATTTCACACAGGATCTTTTTCCAGGCAGTTTAGCAGAAGTGGTCAGCAACTTTATTTGTCTAGTAGCCAATGTTCACATATCGCGTTCGATTTTGGACACCTCGCGGGTCTAATTACAGAGCTAAACTTAAAGGAAGCAAGCTGTGAGCGGACGTACCCTTGGCTGAGCAGCTATTGGAGTATGGCCCACAGCCATGTTACTTCCTGCGTGTTTTGCTAGATACTGGAGTCATCTGGAGAGAGCAGTTTGGTTGAGTTCCCCAGCTGCTTCTAACAGCGCTGGGTATAAGAGTGCGCCTTAGGCCAGCCAACCTACAGTGCACACTCGGTTCAGAGAGTTCTTCTTGGAAATGTAAGGAAGCAGAGCATTGACATGCAGTGAAGAAAAAAGACCCCAGTTACATATAATAACCACCCCCCCCCCCCCTCAAAAAAGTGACTTAGATTTAGGTTTAAAATGGATTGAAAATCAAAGTGGGGATCAAATGTTTTATCATTTCTATCCAACCCAGTGCTGATATTACTTGACGTAGCTAGTTGTGATCTACATACATTGGGGAATTTTAAACTTATGTAGTTAAATACATACACAAATATGTATTTCTTCAGTTTTTGGTCACATTCTTGTACTGTACCATAGCCTTTACTGAGCCTTCTAACTGATACGGTATCAGAATGATGCACAGATTTATTTACTAATTGTCAGTTCCAAAATTATGTGTATTGTGGCATGACGTGGATATCAAATTGAACATATATGAAATAAAGCAGGGTTCTTTTATAAGAAAACAAATATCAGGAGTAATTTAAAAGACTCCATGTAATATTGTGAGCAGTAATATTGGGTGTTAAAACCATATCCTTGCCTAGAGTAAAAATACTTTCTGAACTCAACCTAATTAAAAGATAGAGTAGAGTTTTGCATGGTGACAGTAGCTTATAAAAACAATATTGATTCATATCAGACCTATTATCAGATTGCCCCCATTGCCTGTCATCTGTAAGTCTAATTATTATATTATTTTTTATCTGTTGAATAAGCCTTATTTTTAAATGTATGTACTTTGAGTAGACAATCATTTTGAGGTGTTTCTGTGTTTAGAGAGGCTTCGGTTACAGTCATGTGACATCAAGTACCCATCACACTTACAAATGTGGATTTGCATGACTGAATAAATGTGCTATTGGTTGAATTCTGCATTTTGTTTTGCTACTTTGAACTAACTAAACAACAGAATTGCCATTCCCTGGTGTTAATTGTACCTTTGTATTAAAATAAAAGAAATTCAAAGTAAAAAGAATATGAAATTAAAACTGTACAAAAAATTGTACAGAAAATTGAATTGAAACTAGAATATTTGCCTCTAAAATGGATGAAAAATATAAAAGCCCTTATTGTTTTAGATATTTATTGATATTACTATTTCCTTTAATGCAAATTGTGACGATAAAAGGTGAATTGCTTGCCAGGCTTCTATAGGTAGTCAGGCCACTAGGTGGTGATATGCTACCTTGTGCATGACCATCCCTGCCCATAGAACAAAATAGCGATCAAAACTTAGCTATCAGGGCTGGGGCCTGCACACTGAAGCCCAGTGACAGGCGAAGGAGACAAAGCAGACTGGGATTGCTTTGAATACATTATCAACCGTGTAGGCTGCTATACCTTTTAATTTGTGTGCCTGTTTTTAAAAAAAGTCACAAAACGTTTTCAGTTAGGTGCACGGAAACATTATTTTCGATTGTTAGAAGCTTTTAATCTTGCCTTTTTCGGGTACTGTTGTATATTTTAATTCTGTGAAACATACCCGTAATTTACAACTTGTAATTCATTTGAGCAAATTAAAATACTGTAGGTGTAGTGTAAAACCGAATTTCAGTGTCTAATGTGTGCATTTAATGTTGATGTCTCTCCACTGTATTTCTGTTAAGCAAAGGTGCTTGATTCTTACAACACTTTTATTGAATCATAGCCCACATTCTCAGAAACTGAAGTTAACAGCCTTAATATAGAAACTAAATAAGCATGAATTTCCCAAATAAAAACTAAATAAACTGACACAGAGTACTTTATTGTCCAATAAGTTAAATTGGAAATTTAATTCTAAAATAGTATAGAAATAACAACTAATGGAATAGACAAAGCTATAAGAACCTTGCTTCACAGACAATTATATATAGCCTAGGTTTGGCATTATCAGTGCATTGAATAAAACGAGACAGCCATTCAGAGGGTTTCTAATGGACAAGAAGTACTTATTTCTGCCTGTTCCCATTTGAATGTGTCGTTTCACACATCCAGCATATTTAGACGTAAGACAATGTCACTGTAAGAAAATTCTCCCTTCACAGACAACATCTACCATCATTATCTGCACTTCCCACCACATACCTTCAAGCAGCACTTTTTAAGCTATGAAATTATTTTGTGATTATTATTTCTGTGCTTCCATATCTAAATTGAACCCAAGGTTTCCTACTCCTCAGTTCACAATATTTTCATCTTCTCCAATTAGTTTTTCTCTGTATATAAACATGATTGCTGTGGACGGTGTATTATACAGCTGTATCCCGTTTGTACCATCCTGAATGGGCAGTAGATTAATAAATGTCTCAAACTATTTGAGTGTTGGAGTTAAAAGAGTCAGTTGTTTGTGTAAACTTAACACATTGTCAGATGTTAAATAAACGTTAAACTTATGCAACACTGCCTATGTCTCTTGTGTTCGATTTTTTACTCTTGTCCTAGAAGCACAGGGTAACTGAGCTAGTCAGTGAGATGCAGACATCTTGAAAAACCAAACTAAAGGCTTGGAAAGAAAGATTTATTTTAAACTGAACAAAACTGAAAAGTTATGGTCATCTCTGATTACTTCCATGTGTGAGCATTTCAGGTTTGGTTCTTTCCCCACAATCCATGGGATTGTCTTTATTATCAACCCTTTCTAGGCCTAATTAAATTTTGCTCCGCAAACAGAACAGAAAATCTAAACAGAAAATATTTATCTGCACAGTTACAAAAGCTGTGGGGTTTTCTGGAAATAACTTTCATTTGTTTAGCACAATGACCAATGAACAATACCTATGATAGATACTATTGGATATTTGTGGGCACCAAATCAAATTATTGGGATGGCCACACCTTATCCAGCCTGGCATAAATACCGTAAGGTGGTTTACACAGACTTGTTTACTGTGCTGACAGGCAGTCAGCAAGTATGATAAAGACACAGTGCTCATTTGCAAAACATCCAATTGGAAACATAGGCTCTCCATAATACAGTGTAATGATGTTTTGCATTGTTGGAAAGCTGATGTCATGGGGTACAAGTTGGTGTCTCAACTACAAAGGTAAACCCAGTGTGATATGCTAACAGAGATAGCGCAAGCAGGATTCAGTGTTGTGCTGTTTTGTCATGATTGCATTTTGATGACTTGGGGTTTTTCCTGGAGAGAAGTATAATGGTTCGGGGAGACCCGTCAGTCTCCTGCACATATGTGTATAGCCATTTCACCACTCACATTTTGCACTATTGTGTGTTGTCATTATTAATGAACAATAAACTGCATTCATTTTAACCATTAATTTATTCCTCGGTGACTCAACACCGCACACCAAGCAGTTTTAAGGTCCTAACATACACATAGAACTCAGGATATCTGCACCCCATAGTCACTTGCCTATACACTAATGTTGTGGCAGGATACACAATTGTTTTTGTGGCAGGCTACACAAGCCAGAGACATGTCATGTCTTTTTTTTGCATTTCATACATAGATCAAGAAAGAAATGTACTTGTTACATTTCATAAGCATTATTGGACTGAACTGACCTGCAATCTTCTTTGACTTTATATACAAAGTGTGCACAGACAATCTTCAACACAGGTACATAAAAACTGGAATTGGTCAAACTGATAAGTTAATAATTTCTCACCGAATGCACCTGCAGCCAGAAAAAGGCCGTTTGCATTAAGTTACCTCTTAATATTTAAGTGACTGTAACACAAAAAAGGAAAGAAAGGGAGAATAAAAAATATTTGTACGTTGATGTGATAAAAAAATAATTACACTAATGCTATGCGTCCTTTCCATGTCAGCCAGTCACTGCTGTCCTGCTCCACTCTCTGTGGACTCGGAGGTCTAGCTTTAACCCTATGCAGATGATCACTTCCTGGTTTATGTGCCACGCGTGTGAGCTCGCTGCCACGGTGCAGCTTCGTGAATGATCAACAGAAAGTTTTTTTTACTTTCATATGGACGAGTTAACAACCAAGCGATTGTAAATTATTGATATACGGCAGCACTGAAGCATCATTGCTCCGCTATTTATTTACGGTGTATCCTGTCCGTGGAAGAAGAAGAACAGGTCGGTCTGTATTTTTTTTAAGCTAATCAATGGCAATGGCCTGGCAGCGATAGTCATAAAGTGCATTGTTGAAACACAGTGAAACTAATTAAATAATTTCATCAGTCACGTAGACTCTGTGAAATGAACAATGAATTAGATAAATTAGTAGTGGCCATTCGTATGGCTTGGCTTGCATCCGCTACCATGATTGTTAGCTTGCCTGCAACGTTAGCTCTCAAAGCTGCGCAGTTAATGAATGTTAGCTAACGTTAGCTTGTATTCTGATAAATGATCAAGAGTCAATCCAGAGAGGCAGATATATTGATAGTGTCGATTAGCTAGCTAACTTTGTGTTAGCTACAAGAATGTAATATTACAGTAACAGCTGTGAGCGACAGTAAGAATGTCATTCTTCTCAAATTGTTCAGAATAAGAATCCGATTGTGCGAACGCGAGGCAACTCAACATTTTTAAATCTAGCTTTCAAAAAAGTTTTGACATGGGGGTTATTTAGAGAATCTGGAACCCTCCAGTTTAAAATGAATCGTCCATTTATTCATCATTATGAAAACTCGAGTAATCATGACTTCATTAATTGAGTACTTCGTTCATTTCAACATTGAATAACATTGATGTTTCATTCTTGATCTATGCATACTAGACTACTTGTTTCGTTAATCTTAATAACTCTCGGTTTGTAGTGCTCACTATGCTATGTGTAATATAGAGTCCACAGAACTGTATAAGATAAGAACCCATCACTTCCCTCATGTTTCTAGCTGATGTAATGGGAGAAGAGGCGGCTTCTGCCTGCAGTGGCCATCATCATCCACTTGGGGAGCAGCACAACGATCTGCGGGAGGAGAGGTAGGACAACACAAATCGAGAATTCAATTGAGATGGTTTTATGGCTGTATTTACCTTTGACATGTGCTTTTCATATTCAAGAAGTACCACTAAAATTGATGTATAATGTGTCCTCTAATCAAGTCCCGTGTGAGCCTATGGCAATTTAACACACTGCAGGCCACACAGTACTACTGGTACACTATTGGTGATTGGAAGAGTTCCACATCTCTTATGCCAGCCGGTACCCTGTGGACTCCCAGTAAGACATTAGGAGGAGCTATTTCACTGGTAAACCAATTTTAACTCACCTTGGGAGATCAGAACCAAATGTGGCCTATGTGTTCAGGCGCATGGTCAAATCTGGCTAATAGAATTGGCTAAAAACCAAAAATATCTAGTCTATTGGTGGTCACGGTGAGGACCTTTTGAACAATTTTCTGTTTTACCATTCGTACAGACTGATGAATGATGATTTGAGGTTGTTTGATAGTTCCTAACTCCCCAGCAGGATCTACATGGACTATAATGCCACCACCCCATTGGAGTCAGAGGTCATACTGGCCATCTCAGAGGCCCTGCACGAGGCCTGGGGGAACCCCAGCAGCAGCTACCTACCTGGTGAGGGCCAACTTCTCTGAGGAGCCTGTGCTGGGTATATTTCCCAGTCGCACACCTTCAGGATTAGGGTTACTGCACAGCTCAAAGGGTGTTCAGCAGTTGATGTTTAAACAAGGTCCTTTTCTTGCAGGCAGGAAAGCCAAAGCCATTATCAACAAGTCCAGGGAAAATGTTGCTCAAATGGTTGGAGGGAGCGCGGAAGACATCATCTTTATGTCCGGTGGAACAGAGGTAATTTCACGGATTTAGTTCTTTTGTAATTCATGTTCAACACCTGCAGTTTCTCCTTTAAACAAAGGGAGTCAGCAGTAACAAGTTTAATGAAAACCATGCATTCACAGTCATGCATTTTTCTCTCTCCAATTGCTATTTCAAAGTGCAGAGAACTTTTGTAATGTCCCAGTGCCATTGAGGGTTTGATTTAAGAGACTATCTGAGGCAATAATTAGGACAGGGTCTGGAAAATATTTATGAACATAGAACATGGGTCTTTGTAGAGAGAATGCTTCAGACTGTTGTTTTGGAGAATGACAGCATTGATGTACACATGAAAGTTAAGAAAATCTTGATTTATTTTTGAAGTTGCGTAGTTGGACATAAGAATCTTAAAAACAATTTGAAGTGTAGTTTGTGTTAGTTGTATAAATACCAAACAACAGCTGATATAATCTGAAATGTGCTTTGGTGTGTAGATTTGAGCCAAAGCCTCTCATATATTTAACTAGATAATGAACTGTGGGACACAACTGTTGCCAAGTCAAGTATTGTAGTCATGTGATCCAGACATGGAGATATATGGTCCTAGTTCCATAACTCACCATTGTTCTTTGCTCTACTATGTAAAATATCCTTTTGATGCTTCACTTCACATTGCAGTTTCTTAGTCTTAGTGCGGACTCTCATCTCTACCTCAGGCCAATAACCTGGTGTTCCACACGGCCGTTAAACACTTTTGGGAGGGCAGAGGAGCATCAGAGGTGAACGGACAGGAGAGAAGCCACCATAACGGAAAGTCTGTTCTGCCTCATATCATCACCTCCAACGTGGAGCACGATTCCGTCAGGCTGGCGGCTGAAAGCCTGTCGAGAGAGGGCAAGGCAGGTACGGGCAGCTCTTTTTCAGAAGACGAAACGTTTCATGGACAGATGATGCATCTCAAAATGGAGGAGCGGGCTTCCCAGTCCCTAGTGGAACTGTCCCAAAGATCTCAAAATGAGGTGGACTTCTGAAAGCAAGGAGCTCTCGTTGTTCTCTTTGGGTGCCGGTGACCTCACGAGAGTGAATGCGATTCTTGTTGCAGATGTCACCTTTGTGCCTGTTTCCAAGGTGTCGGCTCGAGTCGAGGTGGAAGATGTGATGGCCGTCGTCCGCCCCACCACCTGTCTCATTTCCATAATGCTGGCCAACAATGAGACAGGGGTTTTGATGGTGAGGGAGGGGTTGGGAGAGGTCAAAAAATGACTTCAGTGTGCTATTGCATGGTGCTTGATGGTTTTATAATTATGACTGATAAATGTTAAGCTGATATGATATCAGTCTGTTTATATTGATCTTACAAATTGGTCTCATTAGCCTAATTGGGCTAGGATTAAAGGGATGGAAGACACAATAATTAAGTATTTATGAATTAATTTCTCTTAATACTCACTTTGTGTGCACAATACACAAATTATAATTGACCTTTTAATTGTATTAATTCCTAACTGGATATTTAAGCATCTTACTAATTGCTATAGAAACGGCTAGCAGCCATGGCGTAGAAACTTGTTCAGTAACCCATACAATCCATACAACTGAACTTTGTACTTGAGTGCGTGAGGCATCTGTTTGGATGTGTTTGTCATCTACCAGCCAATCAGAGAGCTCTGTCGGAGGGTGAAGTCTCTGAACAAGCAGCAGCCTGCTCCCAGAATCCTCCTGCACACTGACGCCGCTCAGGCCATCGGCAAAGTGCGAGTGGATGTCCAGGAACTGGGTGTGGATTATCTGACTATTGTCGGACACAAGGTTAGGAGTTCTTTCACTTTTTAAAGCTCTAGTTTATTCTGACTATATTCACGTATTTATCTCTGTGTTCTCTCTGACTGGACTCTTTACAGTTTTATGCCCCACGAATTGGAGCACTCTACGTGAATGGTCCAGGAACAACCACCCCTGTATTTCCCATGTTCTTTGGAGGTGGGCAGGAAAGGAACTTCCGACCAGGGTAAACAAGGCAAATGTTTTCATTCACAATACACGTCACAATAAAATCTTGAATGGTATACTACTTTCCCCCAGCAACATTTATAATATAGACAGATAGACAGATACTGGTATCCCACCAATGTTGTGTATAGCTGTTTGGATTAAGCCTTCAGATTAATCTGTAAAGTCTTTATGCATAATTTACAGTCTCTTCTAGGCTGAAAAGGCAAAAACACTACTCAGATCAATTCTTAAAAGGCATTCGTTCCTTCAGTAAATTTGAACACCCACATTGGTGAGTTCAGAACAAATTAATGTATGCCTTCAAAACCTATTTTCTTTCCCTAATCGATTTTGGAAAAAAATATTGTCAGATAGATCTCATGAGTAGGATACACGTTGTTGTATTGTATTGTAACTTTTTTGTTGAAATACAGAAAGCAACAATAGTCAATAGTTCGTAATATTAGGTAGCTTGCAGTAACTAGTCTATCCACTAGCCAGGAACTGCTAGTCCACATGGCCTTCTGCAAATCACAGACCACCCTCAAAATGTAGTTTGTGATGTGTAAAAACAAAAGAAAGTCAGGCATTGTAAATGGTGCTGAAATTCAGTCTCTGCCTGTTTTTTTCTCTCAGGACTGAGAACACACCAATGATTGCTGGTCTTGGAAAGGTATGGAAGATATATAAATAATGAGTGCCTCAACTGCTTTCTCCCATATCTGCATAGCCACACTGTAAAGGTGTCAGCCTCTTAGATAACTCTGTAGTCTACACTATGCAGCATTCCTCTACATCATTTGTTGAAGACCTTTCTCAGCAGCTAAGTTATATTTCTGGCAATATACGGAAATGGAACTCCCATGAGTAGCATTTTGAGCCATTCCAGGTCTTACCAGAAGTAGGCTTGTGTTCTGAGTGGAGGCTGCTAACAGGCAGCCATCCCTGTGAGATCTGTTTGGACAGCTTGATGTTTACTGAAGCAGTTCAGATTAATAGCCTTGTTCAACAGCCCAAGGGCAGTGGTGCAGTTTGGATTGGAGCCTGCATCCCTCACAAGTGCATTCACAATGAATCCACGCAGATGTCAAAAAAAGTAATGGAGTGGAATATTTTCATTTTTGGTGTTACCCCGTTTGGGGGTCGTGGCTTACTGTATGTGAGTTATTGTAGTTAAACAGATGAGGTGTGTTGTGTCACCAGGCAGCGGAGCTGGTGAACACACGCCTGCCTGAGGTTGAGACCCACCTGCGAGACACCCGACTATACCTGGAGCAGCGGTTGCAGGTGGGTGTGGCTGTACTGCTGGGAAGAAGAGAGTTGAGATCTGAGCCATTACCCAGAATTCCTCAGTTTGACAGTCGTTGAAAGTGGAGTGAGATTTGAAGTTGTTAAAATTTGTATTTGATTTGAGCCATAGCGTATAACTTCAAATGATACCCTTCCTGCTCAGTTGAAATTATTCACCTTGTAACCTTACATACAACAGTGTTGTGATTTCCACGGTCAAATACAAATGAATAAGCATTGATATCCACCGCTCATAGGCTTTCTCCTGTTTCTCCTTGTTAGGATGTCTTTGGGAAGGAGAAGATCCATTTTAACAGCCATTTCCCTGGCTCAGAGACCCTCCCGAACACCTGTAACGTGTCGATCCTTGGCCCAGGACTGCAAGGTGACGTGGGTGTTGTAGTTCACTTCCACTGGTGCACTGAGGTGTACAGTAGTTGCCTGTTATGCTGTCATATTTTTTATTGCTGCGGCATAAGCCATAATTTCTGGTGTGATGAAAAGAAAACAGCTGGATTATTGCCTGTCCTTTTGCAGGACGCAGGGTGCTGTCGGGCTGTAAGAAGCTGCTGGCCAGTGTGGGAGCCGCGTGCCACTCAGACAGAGGAGACAGGTACTGTAAACGCCAGGCTTGTCACCGTGTTACTGTTTTGACACGAGTGCTACTTCCCTGTAAAATACCGTTGGTACTGGTATTATCGGTGTCACACGTCCCTTTAAACTCATCAATGGTTTCGAACCTGTTTAAATTCATTTTCCTTGATTAATAAGTACCAATGATCCGAGTTATCCTTTGACAGGTAAAAATGCTGCTTCTTCCTTCACTTCACGTTAAAGAGATTAAACGATAAATGGTGCGAAGCTTGTGGAGCTAGTTCGAGCAGGCAACTCGAGAAGTGTGCCAAATCACCCGCAGGTGATTGGAGGGCTATTTAAATCATCAAGCCTCACCTGTTCGTGCCGTTGCTCTTCCTCTGTTCGACAAAATGTCCTGCATACTCAAAGGCTCATGAGCTCCTGCAGCCAATTGTAAAGTTTGCTGCAGTATACATCTTCTTGCTGCTTCATATTTTGCATATCTGGTGGTTTTCTTGTGTAATTTCTTGTGGCAAGTTAATGCCACTTTTATAGGGTATGCATACCTCCTGTATTGCTGGGTTAATCAATTATTCTAACAGAAAAACATTTCTAATGGCAAAATATTCATTGTTAAGCATCCAGTGGCAATAAAAGTCTAACGGCAAAGTCAACATCATAGTTTACAGCCTGGCTTCACATGGCAAGGTTCACATAAAGTTAGAATAACTAGGTCAATCCAAACGCAACAGCATTGCGTTTTTTCACATTGTCTCTCGGACGAGGTGGGATATTACATTACAGGCATTTAGCAGACGCTCTTATCCAGAGCGACTTACACAACTTTTTTTTTTTTTTTTTTTTACATAGCATTTTTACATTGTATCCATTTATACAGCTGGATATATACTGAAGCAATTTCGGTTAAGTACCTTGCTCAAGGGTACAACGGCAGTGTCCTACCCGGGAATCGAACCTGCGACCTTTCGGTTACAAGCCCAGTTCCTTACCCACTGTGCTACACTCCGTCCTTATATCCTTATATAGAATATCAACCTATTCGTACGGTGGGCATTCCAGTAATGCACATTGCGTAGCAGGTCGGGGTCTGCTGTCTCAATCGGTTTTTGGGGGGTGGGGGGGTTTGTAAAATGTAATTACAGCTAATAGTAAAATAAATGTTCCTCTGCTGTGACCTTCAGGCCCTCCCACATCCTCCTGAGTTCCGGAATCCCACCGGAGGTGGCGGCCAATGCGCTGCGCCTGAGCGTGGGCCGGGGCACCACCCGCAGAGACGTGGACCTGGCGGTGGAGGACCTCAGGGAGGCAGTGCAGGAGCTGGAGGGGCGGAGCTAAGCCCCAGACGGCTCCGCCCCCAGATGGTGCCGGATGCATCAGAAGAGCTATTTTAGTAAAAATACAAAAACATTTAAATAGTTCCAATATGTAGACACCCATTATTTTCTTAAAATAAATATGAAGTGTGTCTACTTGTATTTGCTCAACAGTTGAACAGTTATAAATGCATTCTGTGTGGGGGATATTAATGTATTTTAGCTGGTAAGTAATTGTAAAGTAATGCCTTTTCTTTTATTTTCTTGGAGAGGCCTGCATTGCAATTGCTTGGTTTGCACTAAATGCTGGAATTAGGGTGTTTAAATTATTTTTGTTACTGGTAAGGAACTACTTATTGAAGTATTTGAAAGTCACTTGAATCTGAATAATTTTTGTCATTATTTATTATCATGGTGCTTCTATCAGCGCTTTTGATGCTGGTCAACATATCAGTGTGTTGTTAAAAAAAACTATTAGAAGTATAGTGTCCATCACTGTTGAAAATATGTGAAGTGGGAAAATGTCTTGCTTGTTGAGGACCCAAACTGGCAAATAAAATTTCACCAAAACCATAATCACAACCATCCTCTTTCTTGTCAGACTAGACACAACAACGTTCAAGTTCACAGGTCTTATCTAAGCAACAGAAGCCTAATCCTTTGTTAGCTGTGGTCATTGTCATTGTCTTTGCCATTGGGCACAAAGAATAGAAGATGAATATTTAAGTATTAAGCGAATATACCACTCAATGTAATCCCTCCTCAGACACCATCCTCTATATAACTTCTCCTGTTACTTTAATTTCCGTGTCCTCTCCCGTCTCCTGCTGAGTGCCTGCAGGGTGCGCCTCTGCATGTTACCCAGAAGGCAGTGGGGCCGCGGCGCACGTGAGCGTCGTGCTTTGCGCCTCCCGGTTCCTCTCATTACCTTTATTGCTCACGGGGCCTGACCTGCCTGTCGTCTCCCTCGGGGCCGAGCTGGCCGGCCGCCGGGGTGTCTGCTTTCTGACCGGGTAGGGGAGGGGCGGAGGGGGGGGGGGGGTGTCACCTGCCCGTCTCGGGCGGAGCTGACTCAGAGAGGCTCAAACGGGACGATGGTGCTGCACCGTGCCATCCAGGTGGCGCGTGACGGGGACCTCCCGGCCCTCAGGGGGCTGGCGTCCGCCGGAGGCCTGGGTCCCGACATCGCCGACGCCCAGGGGGCCACGCCGGTGCACCACGCCGCCCGCTGCGGCCGCCTGGACTGCCTGCGCTTCCTGGTGGGCGAGGCGGGGCTTCCCGGAAACGCGACGGCTCGCAGCGGGGCGACCCCGGCCCACGACGCGGCCGCCATGGGGCACACGAGGGAACTGCAGTGGCTGGTGGAATACGGGGGCTGTAGCGCTAAGGTGAGGCGGAGGAGGTGGGGCAGGGGAGGGGTCTGATTGGGGCTTTGGGGTGGGAGGGGGTATTACGTATTCAAATGGGTGTGTAGTGGAAAGTCTCGCTGACATGCAGTTAAGAGGTGAATAACTTGGAAGCCAGTGATTTCATTGCTTAGGCTGGCTCATGATTGATATTTTAAGTAGATAAACCATGCAACCAGTGGATAGCAGCTTAGTATCTAAATGACAGTGGGACACACGGTTGCCATTAATCATGCATGTGGATCCTAATGTATATACCTTACTAAGACCAAACAAGTGAAAGGTATACTGTAGGTACTCCGGAATACAGGGAAAGTGCATTCTGGACTATGCTGTGTCAAGCAATCCATGTTGACTGTATATCAGTTGCAGATGGCCCATTTTCCTATTACCGAAAAGACTGTTTAGTTGAAACCAGGGGAGGTTTTACCATCCTTAGTTTGAAAATAAGCTCTTAACAATTTTAATTAAAGCCAGTTCCTTTAACCTCAGCAATCAGCAGCATCGTTTGCTGACATGTGCTTCACGTTAAAGCGCGGTTCGTCGATCTCAATAACAAATGTGATAACATTACGGGGCTGATGGTGTCCTTAGAAACGTTTCAACAACACCTGCATTGATTTAGCCTGTGTTGTAATCATTCAGTGTAAGATCAATTCGCGAGATATTGAATGGCTGCGTTCGTATTTTCTGCGGTCTGTGAAAATAAAAAATAAAAAAGCTGCCCTCCAGGGCTGTTTTGCAAGCTGAACAAACAGCACGATTTCGATTTCGTTGTCCGGTACAATATGTGACTGCCGTGTATGCGAGATGGGAGAGATGGTTGGTAAATGCGATGCCGCATTTGTTTCCTTTCTTCGCTTGCGTCCTTGCGTGACCGCGCACGCCTCTTCGCGCCCTTCAGGACCGGGACAACACGGGGGCCACCGCGCTCCACCTGGCCGCTCGCTTCGGCTGCGCGGACGCGCTTCAGTGGCTGCTGTCTGCTGCGGGCGGGGCCGAAGAGGAGACGGACTGCGGGGCGCTACCCGCCCACTACGCTACGGCGAAGGGTGACCTCACGTGCCTGAAGCTGCTAATTCAGGAGGCCCCTGGGTAGGAGTGCTCACTCCACACACACGCACACACAGGTACATCAGTGTGTACCTGCTGTGTATATCTTGTGTTTACAGCATTATTCATTATAATACTAAACATTTCTTCCTGCAAAATATTCACTTGCCTTTGAATCATGGGAATTTTTGTGACACATAAAGGAAACACAGCTGGATATTTTAGGTCAAACAAGCCACTATTTCTCTGTGTGGGAGTGAACTTTACCACCGGTGGTGTGTTATGTTTGTTTTAATTTCATTTTTATTATACTGCAGTTATTTTCCTGGACTTGGAGTTTAATTGGCTTCCTTTATATAATGGAATACGTGGCCATTCATTTTAATGAAAGGAAGAGTGCAAACATAACTCCTTTTTTTGTACTTCTGCGAGAAATGTTTTAGCAATAACATTAATGCCTCATGAATATTCATTCCTGGTCGAAGTAGCTCCGGTTACCCTTTGTTAACCCCATGGCTAATTGAGTTTAAATTGAACTTCAACTGATTTGTGAAAGACGACTACCCGCCACCCTCAGGCTTTTTCCATTCTGTTTATTGCTGGAGATAAACAATGAAGTGGCTGTTATCTGTGAGGCGTGAAGCTCTTCTACCTCCCTGATGGATGCCATCACACACACTCTTTTGACAGGACGCGTGCGCTGTGCGGGTTGGGTTTCTGTGCTGCTCGCAAGCTCCCTTGCATGACCCCAAGGGGGGGGGGGGGGGGGGGGGGCTGCACGCCCCAAAGCTACCACTCTGGGGCACGTATTCTAACAGTTGTTACAAAATACATTTTGGGGTACTGTGGGTCACCTTAAATGACATAGGCATTTTTACTTATAGTAGCTTCATGTTGGCAAGCTTACCAAAACAGCAAGAGGCAGTGTGTTAATGGACTTAGGGGCTGGTCGCCTGGTTGCAAACAACCTCCTTTATATCTGCGACTCTTTGGAAATGTGTCCGGTTCTGCATCTAGTCATTTATGCTTGAGAATGAGTGCCTAGGCTACAACAATAAAAGCCCACAATGTCCTACGAAGGTCCTATTTATTTTGTCTCCTCGCAGCTGTTAGCAATAGAGCATTATAATGTGACTGCCTGTTTGGCCTGCATCCATGCTGAGCCAGCCCTTGTTGAGCCAGGCGACCCACAGGGCTGTTTTTAGCCTGGGCGATGACAGGGCTGGCGCTCACGTGCTGGTCAGGGCTGCATGCTTAGGCCATGGGGCTACCATGGCGACAGAAGTGGGCCACTCGCTTGGGTTACATGGAGTAAGTGGGACAGTGGTGCTCACGGTCAGAGGACGTTCAGCTGTTTGCTGTTGTGAGTGCAAGTGACGTATTTCACTAGCTTTTCTTGTGTACTTCACTCATTGTGCAATCATAGTAAGCCCAAAGGCAAAAATGTTTAATTTGGAATTATGCATACCAAATGTTTTAGTATACTTGAAGGGAGTAACATGCGTTCTAATGTATCAATTCTTAAACTGTAGAGGAGGAGGCCAGATCGAAGATACTAAGAGATATTTAACCATAATGAAGCTACCTCCTCTGGATGTTTAATGGTGACTAGGGGTCAGAGTCTTGTTTTTGGACCTCGGACAAAGGGCCAAACCTCCTACCATACGGTGTCACCCTCACAGTGCTCGCTTTCTCCTTTCTGGCTTAGCGACGCCTTTGCCAGCTGCAACTTTGTTTTCGTTATAGATCTCCCAAAGAGGCCATGTTTAGCTTGTGCATGACGTAGGGGATGGCTGCAAGGCAAAGTGGCTGACAGTGCTGTGTTTTTGGCTTATGTGTGATTATAGCGCATTACTTAGTCATTTTCCATGGATCTATTTTAGCTGTAAAAATCTGGGTTGGATATTGGAGTTAGCGTCTTTGGTTTGCGTGGCTCTGTTTCAAGGATAGAAAATGCCACCCACACGGACCCACCAGCCTGCTCTCTGAGAATAAAATGAATGCAGCTTTCTCCATTCCAAAAGCAATCAGAAAGCAGAACTTTGCCCCAGTGCATATAAATGTGGCCATTTATCAATGGCTGGTGTTTCAGTCCTCTTTCTCTGTGCATATACTTTTTTCAGAGACATTTTCAGAGAAGGAATGATTATCTGAGACAGCCCACCTGATGGAAATAACTGGATAAATCCAAAATTAAAAAGCCTAAAATGGTTGAGGGGTCACGTTGTCAGCCCACCTTTCCAGGTGAAATCCACCACAATTCCATTGTGGGCAAAAGGACCTGCATCTTTGATAAACGTACTCCATTAACAGGTTGTCTTGTCTATAATAGATGAGTGGAGGTTGAGTGGAGTGTGGCACTGCTGTCAGACTCTTGGACCCACCCTGCCTCTGTCATACTAATCCATGTCCCACTCATAGCCTGACATCTGACGCCCGGTGCTTAGGATGTATGAATGGCCCTTCTTTGTCGCTGTAATTATCTGTTCAGTCTGTATACCTGTGTTCTTATACTGTCTGCTTTCTCATGATATGTGTAGACGTCCGGTGCTACAACGTGGACAGTGACCCCATGGAAAGGTCAGGGCTGCTTTTGCTGTCACTGCACTAAAACACCTGGGTCTTAACCTTATGCTGTAAGGTTATGTAGTGACACATACTCTCGCTTGTGAGAATGAGTATTATTTCTGGTCTTTGTCTAACCTTTTTGTGTGCATTTTGCAAGTAGCTCTGGACAGTGACTCAGCTAAAATGACAAAAGAGTGACGGTGTAGCCCTGTTAGTTCACAGATGGCTAGTTACCGCTCTGTTGTGACTGAAGCTGTTTCAGTTCTTCACCGTTTCGTACATGAGGCTGGCTGAGATGGTAAAACAAAGCAGAGAGGGCTCTGCTTTCACCCGAGTGGAGATTCAGTGGCAGTGTCTAAAGTAATGAGGCAGATTGGGTATCTGGGTACGGACTGACTGAATGCGGGAAGGGGGTGTGTTTTACAGAGGAGACAAAGGAGCTGCAGGATCACAGCACTACCCAAACTTAAAATAAACCAGTGTGACGAATACAACCAAGATTTATTAATAGGTTTAAGAGCGTGAAGTGGCAGTTCACCCCATGGTCATCAAGAGCAGCCTAAACATGCTGATCTGCTCCGGAAAAAAGAACAACTGATGAGGAAATGACACCAGCCCGGGAAAGATCTGTGAAAAACACTAAATGGGATTTCTTGATTAGTTCTACCTGATTGCTGTAACATAAGGGTTGCCAAATCTCCTCTGAAGCAGTTATCCAGCTTTCATACTGTATCTCCTGCAACTGAGTTTTGAGTATGCACACCATGATGTGATAACCTTTAAGGAAACAGACCCATTAGAGCTGGGGTAGTTTTAGACTTGGTTATGTTTGTTACATAAGAAGCATTTCAGTTGTCTCTCCGCAGGGTTATGACTTGTGGTATTATTGTTGGGACCAGAGGTGGAAGGTCCATGTGTTTTTTCTACCCATAAAGTCAGCCAGCTGATATCCCTAATTAGTTCTACCTCCTGGCTGATGAATTGTGCTAATGGAGCAAAATACTAGGGAGGACTTTTACATTCAGGACCTGGATTTTCCACCTCTGATTGGGACATTTCTGTGTGGCGTCTCCTCCAGGTGTGTGAATCGGCGGACTAGCACGGGCGCCACTCCGCTCTACCTGGCCTGCCAGGAGGGCCACCTGCACGTGGTGGAGTACCTGGTGAAGGACTGCGGGGCGGACGTGCACCTGAGGGCCCACGACGGGATGACCGGCCTGCACGCCGCAGCGCACAGGGGCCACCATGACCTGGTGGTCTGGCTGGTGAGGGCGACGTAACGCACAGCCCTGCAAGTTAAAATTTTGGATATGGTAACATGCCAAATATGAACTGGAGCATTCATAAAAGTGCAGTTGTAAGCCAGGCTGGTTTAAGAAGGATCAATTACTTGTGGGTGTGGTGGAAGTTCTGTCGAAGTTTGGTTTGGTTTTGGACTTTAACTGACGCAGTCCATATTCTCCACTTCAGTTAAGTTTTGCTGATACAGTTGTGATGCTCTGCAGCCAACTGCTCCATGGCAGTGAGTCATTCTATGTCCACGTAGCACGGTTGCACAGTAGAAGTGCTCATATGTATGCAACAGAATAAACCCAAAAAATTTATACCAAGCCTGACTCTGTTACCCTGTTAGGCACCCTAGCTTAAGATTGGGAGCTTACTGTTTATATCTGCACATTAGTAACAGCATTCAAATTAAAATATGGTCTAGAAATTAAAAGATGGTTTGAGTAAGCAAAAGCAGATTGCAACAACAATCCTGCATAGGGCCAAATGTTTTTCATTGACACACCCCCTATTGCGCCGCCCAATCACCGCCTAATCCCTGTTGATGTGTTTACACTACCGTTGTCACCAACTATACTGCTTTTAATCAGGATTGCTTGCATCAGAAGCATTTGGTTCTGTTCAGTTCCCTTGTGCGTCTGTCATTCGATCCTGGCCAACTGTCCCTAGAGAAAAGATACCGATCAGGATAGAATGTTTCTTGGTGTAAGTGATCCTGCTGTGCGGAACACAAATGTGATCGAATGTGATCTTGATCGGAATGCATTGTGACATCATGTTGTTACATCACCCGTGGGAATAAATCTATTGAAATTCACAAACCAAGTGTATTTTTATGGCAAACAACGTGAGCAAAAGCTATTATAAAACTGCTATTTGCCCTATTTAATAGCAAAGCTTTGTAAATCGCAGAATACAATGACTAGAATGTTTTTTGGTTTGTTTGTTGTACAGCACTTGTGAAAATAGCATTCTTACTTACTTCAATCATTTCTTTGACTCAGGTAGTTGCGGGCCAAATAGTTATACCTTTGAATTTGAATCAGAATTCGTCTGCTTTTCTTCTTTTATCTCTTGTAGTCATTTCTTTGCACATTACCTTGATTACGTGTTGGAAACTAGCATCTGTTCACCATGCGTGAAAATATATTTCAGTTCAGTCAAGTTGATTGTGATCAATCTGAGTATAGACATGACATCACAGCTTGGTTTATCAAATGCTGCTGATCATACAATTGAACTTAATCAGGAGTATCTTTTAAACAGACCTGATGACATCACAATGGCTCTCTGAGTACATGGAATGTCCTCATTAACTACCCATGTACTGTGTTTACAGGATATCTGACTTTCATGTAAAAAAAAAGAAAAGAAAGGTTTTCCCATCCCGTAACCTATTTTTGAGCAAACAGATGAGCCATTGTTTTATTCGGAGCAGTTTTGTTTTTGACCTACCCTGTCCTGAGTGTCTCAGTATACCTCAGATACCCCCCGGGCATCTCAAGAGAAGGGAGCTCATTAATCATACAAGCAGTCAATTCGGTTTGATAATTAGGAATGCACTGAAGAATGAAATGAAGCACAGCAATTCCTCTTACTGGATTTCTGAACGCTTGACGCCAATAGATTGCCTACTCGAGTTCAGTTTACCTTGATGGCTGTAAATTTAATCTGGGATGAAACATAGCTATTAGGATTGTTTGCCTGCTAGCATTAGCTCAGCTGTCAGTGCTGACGCATGATGTGTGACGGGTGCTTATTATTATCATTCATTATCTTGCCAGAGGTCCTTTTTCAGGCTTGCTTGTGTCACTGTGCTTTCAAATACCTGTGCTGGTGACGAGGTCGGGTTGACACTAACGCCACGTTTTGAGGGCTGAAAGTACAGAAAACCCACATACATGGGCAAATACACGTTTCCCATCTATCCTAGGTAATATTGACCATGTTATAGTGTCTTAAGTTGTTTTATTCGCCTTGCACAAACAGCCTTCCTCAGGTTAAGGTTTCCAACCTGATGTCTGGTTAACTATCCACATGACTTCACATTTTGTTATTATTCAAAAAAGTTCAGAAAAGGATGTTGAAAAATTGCTGTTTTATCTTTTAATCTTGGCTGTGAGCTAGAAATACCTTAAGCTGAAAATGGTTAAGCATTGGATAATTTGAAAATAACGGATGAACATTATTTATAGTGTGCACATGAGCAGTGAGCCTCAAACAATGGCTCAAGTGATTGTAGTATAGCATATACAATGACTTTTTGTCTCCTATTAAATTTGTTTTTAAATTGATAAATAAACATACCTGTACTTCCAAAGGGGCGACATTCTAGGGTTTCTAAACACATATTTTTTAGTCCAGTCTGGAGTCTGACCATTTATTTTTGTGGATGTGGAATTTCCTCATGATAATCAATAATTGGATTAAATGAGCTCAATCTTTTCTGAAATAATAATTATATTATTACCATGAAGTTTAATCTTTTTTCTCAATAACATTTTGTACATCGGTCCAAAACAATTTTTTATATACAAATTCTTTCTTTCTTTTCCAAGTTCACAGAAATCACAAGGCTCTTTCCTCTTGTAGGCCTCCTTCACAGACATGAGCCTGTCGTGCCAGGACAACGAGGGAGCAACTGCACTGCACTTCGCTGCCAGTGGAGGGCACTACCACATCCTGGAGCGGTTGCTACACTTGGGGGCAAAGGTCATTGAGGACGACTGGGGTGGCACTCCGCTTCATGATGCTGCAGAAAATGGGGAGCTTGAGGTAAGGGGTGGATTTAATTTGCAGGGGTGCTGACCTGCGCCTTGTATTCTAAACCAAAAATATTTAAAATCTTCTCTGTGCATAGACAAATTTGATGACGTTTTATAATTTTATGCACATGATGACCCTTGACCCCTTCTTCCCCCAGTGTTGCCGAATTCTGTTGAGGAATCGAGTTGACCCCGCCAAGCGTGACAGAGATGGGTTCACAGCGGCAGACCTAGCTGAATACAACGGGCACTATGACTGTGCGGACTACATCCGGGCCGTGGAACAATGCGTAAGGCGGCTTTTTTACATCTGAATCTGAATTTGTGAAAATATTGTTTTCCTGTTGGTTTCTCTCATTCTTGAAACAGACAACTGCTTGAATGTGAGGTACCTCATAGAAAACAGTAGACATTGCTTTTGGAAACTTGTGTTATTTGGGAGTGGCCAGTTAATTATGGCATTAATTACGGAAGTTACAGTAGATCACAGATAATGAAATAGATTGATCAAGCTCTAAAATGTGGGAGATGCGTTCATATTGTCCGAGCCCTATTTAACATGCACGTACATGCTCTTTACTTGTAGGATGCTGTTACTGTCAACTGCTAGGATAATGTGTGTGTAACAGCGATAGAGTTACAGAAGCAACACTTGGTGCACTCCACAACCTACAACTGGACTGGCTTCGGTTGTAACATTACAGAATATTCATTGCTCATTAAGAAATAGGTCTGATGACAGCTGACTCCGTCTCAGTTTTGCACCTGAAAGCCAATAGTTTTTAGCTTTTCGTTGTGGTCACAATGAGATTTTACATTCTGTCCTTGTGTGACACAAATAAATAAGATCACTAAAGTATGCTGGTCCAAGTCCATGTAATGTTTCTTCAGTTAGCAGCAAGATTTAAGCAGCACATATTTAATTGGGAGCCCAAGAACAGGAGCAATATGATAATATTTCATGGAGCCGTACCGACAAAGTAAACTCTGGGCTGCCAGGTTTCAAAGTGATACAGTTGCCAGATATTTATGTGGTGAGTATAAATAAGTTTTTCCTGCTTCGTGTTGAGATTAAGATGGCATGAGTAGCCCTGTATTATAAAAGCAGAAACCTGCTCTACTTCCCTGAAAAATACTGCTTGAGTGGGGGCTGGATCTTCATTTTCATGCATATTTATTCATGAAAAGGACAGGACCTGCATTGTTCAAAAGATTTTTGAATTTATTGATTAGCACGCACGGACATATTTCAGCAGTCAAGTCTTCCTCGGTATGCGTGTAGCGCCTCAACATGCTTTTAATTTGGTGTTCAAGGGAAAGGTTTCTGATCTGTATCTGTAGTTTCTGGGCTGAGGGAGGCTTCATCAGTATTCGGTGCAAAGTCGGCTATGGAGTCATGTCATGAGAGGGACCGCAAAGAATAACCTGTTTTACATGGTGTGATGTATAATAATCTAGAGTTCTGGACACAAAGTAGTTTTGTGGATCACACCCTGATTTGTGGTATAAATTTTAAAAAATGTAAAACTGCCCCTTTGATAAAACAGGATTTTTTCCTGCCACTTTCTGCGAACCTCCTCATTGGCTACCGCGCAGTGAATGCCGTCCCTGGTCTTTCCGCATCCCATAATAAACACTAGTGGCTTTGCCAACGTGGTGACTGAGTGGACTGTCTCTCTTCCAATTAAATTGTCCCTGATCGCACAGAGGCTCAGTCGCTACGGAAGGAACCCAGAGAGAGTGGCGATAGGCCGCATTAGTTCGGGAGGAGGTCTCAGTGGCCTGTGGAAGATTCCGAGATTAACACCTTTGTGTTTCCTGCCGTGGCAGGCGGAGCAGGAAGGTAAGTAAGATGTCCCTTTGGTTTGGGTGATGAATATTTTAGGGCCGACAGCGTGTTTGCCGCACGCTTGCCACTCTCTTTCCACTCTTTCCTTCCACTCTCCAGAATGAAGGAAGGATTACCGGGTTTTTTTTTTCCCCGGTTGCTTTTTAATGCATGGCTAAATCATGCTAAATTAGATTGAATCAGGCAATGGAATGGGCTTTCACACTGCAGGCTCTCAGGTGTCAGGTCTGTGAGTTTCCACCTGAACTTCACCATTTTGACACTGTGATATTTTTGTGCATTAACAGGGCTTTGGGCTCCCCACTGCCAGAGTGTTAAAGGGTGTAAACCTCTCACCAGCCAGTGCAATGCATTGCTTTTCTGTTTGGTTTAGGTACCTCAGGTTACTGGAGCGTCAGTACAGATGTGTGTGCTTCTTTTGTGGGCAAATCATTGTAGTTTAGCGTGCACACAAAACCAGAAACTGGACCAATGAATGGTCACGGTATTTGTTTTGCACCAATCCTTTGTGTAGTTTTGCTTGTGCTAAAAAGTTTTGGTCTTAATAAATGAGGCAGGCCACTTGTTTTTGATTGGCAAACGGGGGTCACTAGATAGCGATGGATGGGATTGTATCCTGCACTACGGGACCCATCCGTGCATTAGAACAGTGCATTGACAGGTTAAGCTACCCAGCAGCCCCACGTGCAGTTTTTTCAGCCAACCTGAGCAGGCTGTATTAAATCCACTTCAGTTTACTGAAACCGTGAGAGTGAACTGTGGCCCGCGAACAAACCCCTTTGATCGAGAGGGTCAAAGCGAGATTTCCGGAAAGGGCCCCGCACAGTGCTCAAAATCGCTGACCCCCCCCGTGCTTCGCCGCTGTTTCTCAACCCACCCGTGACGGTGACATCACCCGGTGACCGTGTTTTGCACCCCGCTGGCAACTTGCGCGCGGCCACGGTAACCGAAGCTCCCCGTGAGTAGGCCATGAATAAATTAGTGTGGCAGCGACGCTCATATACTCGTGCTGAGAGGCTGATGGAAAGGCAGCGAGGCTTGGCCCCGGTGCCGCCTTCAAAATAATCGTCCGCGAACAAAGGGGCTAATTAGCGCCGCCGGGCCGGAGTCGGGTGCCGCGGGTCGGCCTCCCCCGGCGCGAGGAGGGGGCTATCGGTTACTCCTCCAGGCGCGGCACACAGCACCCAGGGATTCGGGTGGTCATGGGATCCGCTAGCTTTGGTTTCAGGGCTTCGTCCCCCCCCCCCTTCCCCCACCCCTCACAATTTTGCCGTTTGAAGCTCGGAACCTGGCAATTCAATCTCGTCAAGAAGCAGGTTTAGTCTCCAGGTGAGCGTTTGATTGGTGTGTCATGTTTTTTTCCAGGTCCTCATAGAGGAGGCATGTCAATCAACCACCGTGAGATGGGGTGATGTTGTTTTAATCTCTTTCTATTGGTCATTTGCCTGTGTGATAAATGACATAGGGGCTGGTTTTGCCCTCTCATTAGGAGCTGAGAGCTGTACTGCAGTATGTTGTTCTTGCTTCAGCATCACGCACTGTGGCTCCAGTATACCTACCGTTGAGCCAGTGATGACACAGAGACACGTGGAGCCAATAGGAGGAGGGGTGTGTCTGTAGCTGTCCAGCTACAGTAGGTACCACTTTACTGTAGGAACCGAAGGAACCCTGGCTGACTTAAGCCCACTCTACACAAGTTGAATGCCACTTGAAGCCAGCTGTGCTCCACCGCTGCAGACGAATGACATAGACTCAAATTAGCGATGACTACAGGGCTCAGTCTTTGTTCAGAAAGGCTACCTGCATGAGCCACACTGCAGCCCTGTATGCCGGCTTTTGTCTGCAGCTGTCCTGGTCAACAGCACACTAAATAAAGTTATAGCCCTGTCGGTTTCGCAGTGCTCTTTGGTATGTCTGACTTAAAACTTCAAACCGAATTCCGGATTGGTCCTGCACAAAACTCACTTACAGTAACGCTAAACATTCTTTCCTTTGGGAGTCATTTGCTTTCTAAAATATATCTGATGGAAGCAGTGTACATGTGCGTTAATTACGCTTCCCTTCCTGACTTTCATCTGCAAGCTGCACTGCCTGATGTCTGTGTTAATTCCTTTCTTGTGTGTCGGTCAGATCTTCTCATTTCCTCATGTGGCCTTTAATGGATTGCGTGGGAGAGCTGCCAGCGCGTTGCGTGCTAGTCCACTCCTCGTGTTTGATCCCGGAGAGGTCACAATGGTGCGGGGCAGTCAGCCGTTGGAAGTGCGCTTGCCTTTCTGGGAAAGACAGCTGCAATCAAATAAACAGGCTTTTTTTTTTGCGGGCGGTTTACTGTGGAGCGTGCATCTATGACTCCCACTGGTCATTCACAAAGCAGGATTCAAATATGTGAGAGCTGCGAGAGACTTTTGGGGGCCCTCATAGATTTATTGCCCGTGGTTTATGTCCATATTCCTCCTGAAATGTCCCAGTAGTACCACTAAGAGCCTATGGAAAAATGACTTAATTCTGTTTTAACTTTCCATTTGGAAGGGGTTCTAAAACACGATTAAATGAACAATGCAGAAACTAAATAATAGTTCTGAAGGGAAGAAGGAAAATATCCTGTGCCCTGCAATAGATTGGCGACTTGTCCAGGGTGTGTTCCTGCCTCCCACCCAGTGCATGCTGGGATAGGCTCCAGCACCCCCCGTGACCCTGACCGGGATAAGCGAGTATAGATAATGGATGGATGGATGGATGAAAAATATTTTGTGCAACAACATGAACTAGTGTATTGGTATAACCACTAGAGGGTACTAAAGGTCAGGTTGAAAACTGCAGTCATTTACATTAAACTTTTAGATTGATTAACACTTGGTAAATTACTTGTAATCTGGGGCCTGGATTAATCAAGAAGCAGGATTACTGAGTTAACTGGATAAATGCACTAAGAAAAACCCAGAACCCTACCAAATCTGGAACATGGAATGAAGTAAAAAGAGCTGTTCTGGGTACAGTTATCCAGCTAACTCAGTAAACCTGCTTCATGATACAGGCCCCTGGACAGGACAGGACTGGACTGGAGTAGGAAGGAAATTACCGTGAAACAAAAAATGGCATGAGTCTGACTGAGAACAATTATAAATTACATTTGCATTGTGGAACAATCGGTATATTTATTAGAGAAAGAGTTCTTAAGAAAATAAATGAAGACAGGAAGGCAGGCAAACCCTGTTTGTAAATACATAGTACGTGCATAGTACAGTTAGTTATGTGGTACTATGGTATATATTTAATGGATATAAATATAGTAGACTTCTTTTGATTAAAATTGTTACTTTTTACAGTAATAGCCTCAAGGTGTAAGGAGCAGACATTTTCACTGAACACAATATGGTGGGTAAATCATGTGACATATTTGTTTCCATTTGGTATTTGTCACTTAGCCCAGCTTTCACATCTGTGAAATCTGTAGTTCCAGAGGAAAGTATGCTTATTGAGTCAGAAGACTGGTGAATTTGCTCGGTGCAGATGAATGTGCTGAGCATTGTGCATGATGTACTGTATGAAAACCTTCCTTTAAAATGTCTATGTTCCATTACTGACTGCATACCAAAATTGAAGTCACAAGTTTACATTCACCTGAAACCACATTGCATGTGGTGAGCCAGCCATTTAGAATGCAACTGATATTTTATATGCCATTTGGCTAAAGCTAATGCATAGAAATTTTAATTCAGCAATAAATCTGTGTGTCAGGTTCTGCTCTTGGAAAAGGAAGTCAGTGGTCACAGTCCATTCAGCCACAGGCTTATGTTTCCCAAACAGCAGGGTGCACTCTGGACCTTGGACCTTGGATCTCTGGACCTTGTTTGACAAGGTCTCATGGTAATAGTGTAATGTCTTCTCATGGTGTTGCCACTCCTGAAAAAACAACTGTCACAATGAAAATAACAATGAGGTTGCATTCAGTGGCGTGGATATCGTATTGCCATCTAAGCACCACAGAGAATAAGACATTTACAATAAGATCATTAACTAAAGTACATCTGGACAGATGGAGCCCTCTGGTTAGACCTCTGACAATCTGCTCTTTTGTCCTGTTTATACTTTCGGTGCAAAAGTATTGTTCTGACTTTGGAGCTTGGCACAGTTTGCTTTTGGAAGGTGAATGGGTGAGGATAGTCTTTCCAGAAGGCGACTGAAGTCACATGCTGGTTAGGCAAACGCAATCTATCACAACATTGGAGTGTGCTACCTGAGTCCTTAGAAAATGATGGGCAGGATTCAGGAGCTACGGTGTATCGTCAGAACAGAAGGGCATCGGCCAGCGTGACAGCTTGACGGGTCCACGTTGAAGCCGCGTATGCCTGGTCAAGGCGGGAAATCGGTTCACTTATTGTAGTTGAGCCAGCAGCATTCCCTCTCCTTTTGTTGGGCCAGTGGTGCTTCGCTGGATGGATAAATTTCTGCCTTCATGCCCGGCCTGTATGCCTCATGATTACAGGTGGACGGCAGGGCAAAATCTCTGTCACCTTAGGCCCAACGCTTAGCTCGATACCAAAGAATGGAAAAGCACTGAAGCAAATAGGATACAATGTCTGCTTTCTATCTGGTTTGTCAGGCCTTCCCTGATACGCCATTTCTTCCTGCACATAGGTTGTCATTGGTCTCTTCCTGCTATTACTGGCCATCCAATCCACCCTCTTAATTATTTACGGCATTCTCAAATTGGAGCTTATTGTTTATTGCCTGCTGGTGCTTGGGCTTTGGCCACTGACTGGGATGTTGAGGATGGTGAGCTTTACATGTAGGTTGTGTCATCTTCTTCAGAGTCAACTCCCAGCTGAATAGTGCTGTTGAAAATTGTAAGTAGCTTTTTGTTTTCTCCAAAATGATGCAAAAAAAACTTTTTTTGCCCTTGATATTGATGTTTCTGTGGAGATTATTTTTTCTTGACGTATAATTAAATGTGCTGTAAGACCTTTTTTTAATTAGTGGAATGTGTGCAGTTAAATGTAAGAATATGTCATTTTAATACTATA
The DNA here is from genome assembly GCF_018555375.3 of Anguilla rostrata. NCBI lineage: Eukaryota > Metazoa > Chordata > Actinopteri > Anguilliformes > Anguillidae > Anguilla > Anguilla rostrata. The sequence continues at coordinate 12,594,614 of NC_057936.1, forward strand.
CGGCCCGTGCATTACGTACATTATGAATATTGCATACACAGGCACTGTCATACATGAGCAGTCATGTTTTGTGTACCATTGTCCTCAACACTCAGGTGTCATTGTTACAGAACAGTAGCGGGTACAGCGCTAGCCCAGATTGACACCTGTTGATGTGTGTGGTGGGCGTGGCTTCTCCGGAGCACTTCGCAATGATGCGAGAGCTCATCAGTATAAATGAGGTGGTGCTGCCGTGTTAATTCAATGCCTGTTTTCTCATGGAAAGGAGTGTTGGTTGCTTAGCTCACTGGACTGCTGCTGAGAACTACTTGTGGACAAGAAAACAGATGATGGGTCAGCTAGTGAATCATACAATAAGATGGACTTACTGATACGTGTATTCTTTATGTGATTTTGCTCATTTGTTTTCCTTTTTTGTCTTGACGATTAGCCCATGTTTTTGTGCTCAGTGTGGAATATTTGCAGTCATTTGGAGGACAGATGGAACTGGCATACTACACCTAACAAGCACAGGAGCTTTTTTGAGTTATAAGACTGGATGGAAGAGAGACATAGGCCACTAGTTAAGAAAGCGCAATCCAAAAATCTAGAGATTACCGGTTTTTTTGGTGGAAGTCAAAATGGGACCAGGAAGGACGAAACTGACGTGATATGGCGAAGGAATCTTGTTTCAGAAGAATGTAATGGATGGTATAATTCAATTCAGTTTTAAACTCAATTAAAATTTCAGTGGTCAGTACAGGTCAGTTTGAAAAGGCTGACTCAGAATCAGATCAGCATTAATTGACTATTTTCCACTGCCAGTGCTGATTCTAATAGGACTCAGCCACCGGTTTTCTCCTTGACCTTCCTCTGAAATTGCACACTTATACTAAAGCTGAAGGTAATTTCTGTGTCTTTCACAAAATTCATGTTTGCTGATGTAAATGTTCTCAATATGTACCAAGCTGTTTCAACTCATCGCTAGTATTGGGACTCTTAAGCAGTTCTGAAAGAATAAATGGCACGCCGTGCAGCAGATCACTACAGTTTTTGGCGGATGCTGTCTCTGACGTCTGATCAGATTACCGCATTTTACTTACTTGCCTTGCCTTGTCAGTGTAAGTCGAGAAGCGTTCTCCGAAAGTAATTCTGGAATGGTTAGTCTCATCTTCGCGTCTCTTTTCTGTGTCCTGACATGCCTACTTCCTGCTTCCAGCATGGCCTTTTAAACTGATTGCTTGTTTGGGACGATTCGCTGAAAGGTCACGCTCTCTGGTGCCTGTGCGTCTCTTTGCTCATGGGCGCCCCCTGCAGGACCGGCAGGTTAGCATCGGTTTTTTTTTTTTTTTGTGTGACGGGCCTGGAAGCGCTGCAGCGGTCCCGCGAAGTACCAATTGTGTGATTATGGAGGCGCTGATTAAATCCAGATGCTCCTGAGCCGCTGGCTTTAATTAAACACCGAAGAGCAGATGCAATGGCACCGAGAGGCCAGTGACCGCTAAGAGAGGCTTTTTCAGAAAAGAGGGTGTTTCTTCTTGTTTGCCTGTTTATGTATTACACAACTTCTGGGAAGGTTCCTCCACTACCAGAACTGTGTCACGACATATTTCGTACGGTTAGACATCAAAGTCCCGTGTTAAAGGAAACTGAGACCACCTCACAGACACAGAGCGCAGCAGTATCCTGCAACGTGTCACAGATTTCTTTGATGTTGCTTTTTTTTTTTTTACTGGTTTCCTTGAAGGGCCAGATTTCATATGCATTCTACGTGGAGTCCATTAGGGCATTACGTGTCTTCATTAAAGGATCTAAGTGTTTCCATACTGTACCTCTTGTTGTTCTGAGATGTAGAAATATTGCCTGTACCTTCAGTGTTCTCCGTTGTCTTATTACATCACTTACAGCTTTCTATAAGTTAATTGAGCCCTGGTGTTTAGGGGATCAAGCCCTCTGTTTGACCGGTTTCTTCCTGAGAGCCATAGATGTAATGGGTTTTCTCTGTTCTTTGTTCCAGCCCTCTGCAGCCGATAGGTCCCTCGCAGAGACTGACACTGACGAAGGAAAGCAAAGAGAGGTATCCTGGCAACCCGGTTCCACGGATTACTACCGTCGCCTGACCGAGCCTTGCACTGACTCCTGCAGCAGTATCACGATAGAGAGTGGGAAGGTGACCACTGGGGTTTGCGTATTTGGCCGCATGAACCTGAAGGCTTTTCCTCCAGCTGTTCTCTAGCTCTTCCGTGTTTGGGGTCCGACGTCAGTGATTGTGTCCCCCTCCAGGCAGTGACTGAGGCAACGCTCCTGCTAAGCAACCCTCCCACAACACCCGTACACCCCTCGCTGGCTCCACCCAAGACTTCAACCGTCAGCACTGTCATGGCCTCCTCTAGCGGGAATAACAAAGGTACTTGTTAATAGATTTTTTCGTTAATCGCTTTACAGGTAAGGCTTGCTCTGACCCTGGAATACATTGCCAAACTCATACGCCTCATTGTGCTTCCTTAAATCCTCAACAAAGACCCCCCTCATTGTCCCGGCCAGTGAAACAATAATATGAAACAATAAGGGAAAGGGCGGTCATGGCTAGGGCTCTGAATTTCATGATTAATTTGTCAGATTTGTCAGATTATTTCAGGGCCCCACTGGTTTGTCTTTCTTGTGTTTTATTTCTGAATTGTATTCTTATTTTCACTAAATTGTTTTGTGCACAAACGAAAAGGTCACTACAAATAAAGTTATTATTATTATTATTAGGAATAATAGTAGTAGTAGTAGTATTAGTTGTAGTGGTAGTAGTAGTAGTTTTATTTGTATAACATAGCATTATATAATTTGATTTTTATTTGTTGAGGTAGTAATTCATTCATCAGTATTACATTATGTATCATTAAATGTTCTTTATTAATTGAAAGTGTAAAAATAATTACCTTTGTTCTAATAAATATTACAGCCTTGCATTCTGTGAAGTTGACCAAGATTGCAGGGGGAGAGAAAAACCTCTTCAGTGAAATTAAGTCCTTCAAGTCTTTGAAACAAGCAGGGATCACAGCAGTCTTCACTGGGAAAAACGTAAGCATCTTCATTCCTGGAATTTGCTCTTTAGAGATTTTGTGTGTGAATTAAAGGGCAGCAAATTATCTGTTCATAGAAATGATATACTTATATGGTGGTGGCAGAAGATAATGTGCTTTTTATTTTTATTTATCTTGTTCAGAGAGCAGACAGGATGGTGGTGCTACCCACGGAGGAGGCGAACCTCAGCGACATCGACTACCTGGTGCCCACCCACGATGAGAAGGGCCGGCCCATAGCAGAGTGGAAACGGCAGGTCATGGTGCGCCAGCTGCAGGCTCGGCTGCAGGACGAGGAGAACCAGAGGAGGAAGGTACACCGAAGAACCCGGATGTTCCAGTCAACCCTTCAGTGGGCCGTGACACCATCAAGTCACAAAGATATACGCATGAATATCTTTTATATTGTCTCAAATGCTCAGATCTGACAGTCAGTTTTCTTCACTGTTTATGGTTACTCAATAGCAAGTTTACAGCTTGGCTGCCATTGACTGCCATTTGGTAACCAATCAAGGAAATGCTGAAGAACTCGTAAAAATTCTAGTGGAAAATGTGACAAAGTAATATTTAGTAAGTTTAATTTCATTTTCTTAAGGTTTACTGCCATTTATTGACCTTCATTCCTGAAATTGTGTTGTTACCAACCTGCTGCCAAGTCAGTGATCAATTGTACTGGCCACCATTTCTGTTACCAGCTCCATTGATAGGTATTCGTGCTTTAATGTGATCCATCTGTGCATTCTCCATACTCTGAATTTACCATAAGGCCTGCCAGCCCAATGACTTTGGTTCTCTCCTGGGCCCTATTGAAAAACATAATTAAGTATAGAAATGTCGGACCAAGAGGTCTCACAACTAACTGGCTGCATTTACAGTAACCTTTAGCTGCAGAAAACTGTTTTTCCTTAGTAGCAACACTTAGCCACCTCTGCAGTGTTTGGTGTCCAAAACTAACATAGAAAGCAAAGCCAGATTCAGCTAATGAGTTGTGCTGTGCTGACTAGTTAAAGCTTTTTGAATGGTCAAAAACTATCAGTAGCTCAAAAGCTTAAATGTTTGTTTTGCCATAAGAACTGCAATAAGTGTATATTTTATGACTGTCCCTTAATTGTGGTTATTTCTATGACTTGTCACAAATTTCCCACATCCTGCTTGTGTTACTGGCATTTAATGAAAATTCCCATAATTGTGGCCTTATTTCAGAGTTAAGTAAACAGGTGCAGTTTGTATGTGCAACTGTTCAGCCTAAGCAATGACCATGGTCATTAAAGTAAGTCACAGCCATATGTGCCAATGGAAAGCTGTGTTTTATTTAGGCAAATTAATGCAGTCTTTTCCCTTCCACATTTGACAGTGCTTTTATTATTCCTAACAGGAATGGCTCTATTCTTCTTTGGAATGCAAATACAGCATGTTCAGTTAATGCTGTTTAAGATTATATGCACTAGAATGTCCTGTGTGTGATTATGCATTAAAGTGAAGATAATGAGAGGTCATGAGCTTAAATGCTCATGTTTACACTGGTCTCACAAGCCAGGCACTTCTACTTTCATTTACGATTAGCTGATGCAGGCAAAAGCAATATATGAAGTAGAAGAATGTCACAGTTATTTAAAAAAAGGAAAGAATGGTATCAATTTTTGCTGAAAACATAAACTCAAAACATAATATAGCAGTTTATTTTAGAGAAATAAAAGGAAATAAAACTTGTGATAGAATAGATAGGATAGAATCTGAGTGCTAATCACATGCTTCTTGTTAAAATAACTGTAAGCAAAAGCCATCCATTGCATAATAATACACCACTTGAGAACAAAACTATCAAAGAACATTTCCACTGGGGGCCTTTTTAAATTGACCACAATAATTTTTGATGGTGGTCTTTTTGGGAAAAATGCTATAAACAACTGTTTTGAATTAAATGTTAACTGATGATGTCTGCAACCACTTACACTACCTCTCGTTGTAGTGCTAGCAACATAGAACATTCATATGTCATCTTATCAAGTCATCTGTGGCACAGTATATACTGCTGTCACTGAGTTTTATCATTTGATACAAGTAATCGTACATAACTAGGAGCAGTTCTGACGGCAATATCATGATTTATATCATTGAAATGTCAAATAAATATCAATATCAAATAAAAATTGCTTTCAATTTCTTTTACAACCAGGACAATGGGAACAAATATGTCAAGATGGACAGTTGGAGATACTCGCACGTTCACAATGCCATCCTTGGTCCTTTGGGGGAGCTCCTGACGGAGAATGATCTCATCTACCTGGAGAAGCAAATTGAGAATGTCTCCATGCAGAAGCAGTCTGAAGGCTACGAGCTGGAACTAGCCCGCCTTGCCGAAGAGCTGAGGACCATCCTCCCGGCCCCCATCGTCAATATCACCGCCAACACGCAGTCCAGGAAGCCCAACACCGACGGCCAAGTCCCTCTGCCGGTGTGGTGCAATCGCATCTCTGGGATTGTGAAGAGCATGTCCCTTCTCACGGCTAACCTGTCCGACCATCCCTACTGCAAGATGCCGAACACTGAACTCGTGTCTGTCTTCTCCCAGGTGCCAGAAAGGCAGACTTCCTCGAGAGGGAGAAGAGAGAAAATCGAAAACGAGATCCAGCAATTTGGGGTTTCGGTGCGGAATTTGAAGTCTAACTTCGAGCGTCAGAATTCGTTCTCGTCGGAGGAAGCCAGCGACGCCTCGCTCGTGTCATATGTGCAGGAGGTGCCTGCTAATGACAGGATGGCAGCATCCCCTGAAGACGGTGACCAAACCGTTGAGGTTAATCAAAACAGTGACTTGCGCATAGGCTGCTACGAAGCGACTACTGAAGTCATCGAAACCACCAGCTTGCGCAAAGAGCGCATCGTTGTCTTGTTCTTGGGTCATTGGAAGAAAACGGCCTACGCTTTGACCGTGAAAGGCAAAGATGCCGAAAGGAAACAGAGCTTGGATGGGCAAGAAACGGCTGAGAAGCCCAGTAGCAGCGAGGCAACACAGGCCGAGTCCACCAAGAGGACCATGGCGAATGGCTCCTTGAGCCACTTCTTCAAGCAAAGAAGCGCCATCAACAGAATGATGGGAAACTGGAGGAACATGATCTCCAGCGTGCCCTCGAGGCAGCTCCGCCGCCTGAACCGCCAGCAGGTCACTTACTCTCCAGAGCAGTTCTTACCTCGTGTGGATGGGGCAACTATGGATTACGACAGCCTGACCCTTGACCTCTTCATGCTGGGCTACTTCCACATCCTGGAGCTCGACCTGACACCAGATGAAAGGAAGATGAGGCACCTTCTCTGCTTTGAGGTTTTCGACCACGTGGGCCGCTTTACCTGGGAAACGGTCCGGGATTTCCATAAAGCTGTCCTCCAGGACATTGAGGCCGGGAAGAGGGAGTGGAAGGATGGCTTTGAGGACACAAAATTGAAGTTCTTTGGGAACAGTCAGACCCAACCTCCGCCAGACCCTGGGGAGCCTTCTCCACCAGATATAAGACCGGTACCCAAAGTAATTGTTCAGACTCCTACCCCCGATGAAGAGTTACAGAGTGGTATAGACATCTCCAGCTTCAGCAATGAAGAAATTTGCAGATACATTGATCGCAGTTTTTCTTTCTGGAAAGAAAAAGAGGCAGAAATTTTTGATTTCGAAGAGTAGTTTTTCCTTTTCTATTTGATTTTTTTTTGTATGGCTTGTATGTAGTTTGCCGCCAGCTGCGCTTTGGTGGTGCCTGGTGGTGTAAATACAGTTTAGGTATGAGTGTGTGCAACATTCCTTTGTGTTTTGAGAAAATTCTGAATGGAATTATCATTGTCCTTGATAGACTTGCATTCAATTTAAATAATAATTATGTAAAAACCTTAATATTGCCTATGTTAATTTTGAAACCTTATATTTATTTTACATATTACATGTCAGCAATTAACCAGACCAAATGATTTTAAAGACATATTAAGGGATAACTGAATCCCCTGAATGTAATTAAGAATTTGTATGTTATTTGCATAAACAGCAATTATTATGGTATTTTGAAAGTAAAAGTGCACAAAATTGTAAAACACATTTCAGTTACTGCTTTTATCTTAAAGTGGGTGGTAAGCTGTGCCACCCCTGCAATAAATTGCTGCTAGATTGAAGGTATTGTAAATATACTTTCAGTCGAGCAGCAGTCCTCTAAGGCCTATGTTCTGTCTTAAATTTAATGTGCAGAGACTTACTTTTATCCAATATACTGAGCAATGTTTTAGGCACAGATTGCTTTACTGCTGCTTTTTAATGTTGTGTCATGCTGCCAGTCATCCGATCTGATTATAACGTTATGACGTTTAATCTGGTAATATTTGGTTGAGTCAGTCTTCACTTTCGGCAAGATGCCCCTAGCTGTCTCTTCCAGGAACCATCGCACATCTCCCCCGTGAGCCGTCATTAGCGTGCCTGCCCCTTTAAGAGCAGGTGCGGGACTCAGAACCACGCAGTTGGAATCCGACCTCGGGCCCACATCCCTGTAGAACCTAAAAATAGCATGGGAAAGACGGACGGACTGTCTAAATGACCCGGCGCATGCTTGCTCTTTGCTGCTAACCGTGCGTTGTATCAACAAGCTCCTGGTCTCTACGTCTTACAACGTTAACAATGTACGATCGCTGCATTCGATTGCCTCTCAGGTAGGTGGGTTAATGTTGTTTTCCATTTGAAAGGTTTTCGGGGCATGGATAGCCCAAATACTTCAGTGGGTCTAAAGCAACACTGACCTTGGAATATTATTTGCTGTGTGAGCGAAGTGCTGAGGAAGGATTGTTGTGTTTCTGTTGACAGTCAGCTCAGATACACCTAGCACCATAATGCTCGTATTACAGTATGTTGAAATGACTTAAAATGAACAAAAATTCACGCCAGACAGCGAAACTTAATTACTGCTAATCTGACAGCACAAAGAGAAGGGACTGTGTAAACATTCCGAAATAATGAGTGTTTTGTGTGTTTTCATTCTGCTAAACACAGCTGCGAATTGTTTTGTAAATGACAGAAATGAATTGATATCAAAGGAACTCTCATTTAAATTAGTTAAATTTTGTAATAAATCAATGATTTGCTCTTCTGTTACCATTGGATGATGTTAAATGTTATTAGTTCATTTTACAAACCACGTGTACAATACATGTATTTGTCAATTGGATTTTAATTATGTGTATGTAAGGATACAACTTTACATTACTTTATATTTCCTGTGTTCTGTATTTTCAGTGAGAGCTTGGTATGTAAACTGCCAATAGCAGACAGCTATTGCTACGGAGTGGACACTGTGTCCTTTAGTGTTACCCATTTTGCCGTGTAAACATGTATGACTTAATTCCTCTGCTTTCAGTCTATTTTTGAAACATCTCCTGGCTTCGGGGTCAGTGCTGTTCCGCATGAGGAAAGCGATAATACCCTGCTGAGGTGATGGACGTTCCTAGTCGGACTAATATCTCACTGAGAATATCTTTCCTCTCTGCTCATAGGTAGATATTGAACGCAGCTCTCAGGTTACACTAAGCAGAACAGTAAGTGGTCAGGGTCAGCGGCCATGGTGCGCAACGTGGACGACCTGGACTTTTGCCTGTCCTCGCACCCCCAGAGCATCCTGGACGGCCTGCGCTCCCTGCGCTCGCACCCCAAGCTCGTCGACGTGACGCTGTGCGCGGGCGGGCGGGAGTTTCCCTGCCACCGCGGCGTGCTGGCCCTCTGCAGCCGCTACTTCCACACCATGTTCTCGGGGGACTTCGTCGAGAGCATCGCCGCGCGGGTGGAGCTCCGCGAAGTGGACCCCGACATCCTGGCCGCCCTGCTGGACTTTGCCTACACGGGGAAGCTGACAATCAACCAGGGAAACGTGGAGGGCCTGATCAGCACCTCCAGCCTGCTCCAGTTCCAGGAGGTGCGAGCCGTCTGCAGCCGCTACCTGCAGCACCAGATCGACGCCACGAACTGCCTGGGCATCCTGGAGTTCGGGGAGGTACACGGGTGCCCCGAGGTGGTGGCCAAGGCCCGGGCCTTCCTCCTGGAGAACTTTGACTTGGTGCTGCAGGGGGAGGAGTTCCTGCTGCTGGAGAAAGAGCGGCTGGTGGCCTGCCTCTCGGACGAGCGGCTGCAGACGCGGGATGAGCGCACGCGCGTGGAGGCGGCCCTCTCCTGGGTGAGGCACCAGGAGGCCTCCCGCCTCCCCCACCTGTCGGACCTCCTGGGCCTGGCGCGGCTCTCTCTCCTGCCCCAGGAGTACCTGGCTGAGAGCCTGCTGAAGGACAGTCTGGTCCAGGGGTCTCAGAGCTGCCTGGAAGCTGTGCAGAGGGTCCACAGAGAGGTCAGTGCACCTTTTAGCCACAGAAGTGTTTACATGTCATAATATGTATAAATGTTCCTTGAGTTTTGAAGCTTACGCTCTTATTTTTGAAGCGTACACTCTCTCTGGCTTGCCTCCACAGAGGAACCCTCTTTAGTTCCTTATGGAACCCTCTATGGTAGGTGGGAAAAGTTTGAAAGCTCCAAGATTAAACCATTTTGCCCGACAAAGAACCTTTAAACTAGAGTTTCTCTATGGAGCCTTTTGGAACCCTTTCTACTGAGAGTGTATATCATGCAATGCAAGGTGCAAGGGCTGCCTTAGAATACTGTCTGTTTAACTTATTTGGCAGAAAACGGACTTGGAGCCTGGAGCTTTAGTGAATGGAAACCCCTGCAGTCCACAGCCTAACCTTCAAGAAGTTCTGTTTGTGGTGGGAGGACGCTCATTGGATGACTCTGATGATGACGATGAGGATGATGACGAGGAAGAAGAGATGAATTCAAGGTCACTTCCCAGCAATGCAGCCTTCTACAACACGAGGAACAGTGAGTGATCCACCTCACGCGTGTTACTCTACAAATATGCTACCCCTGCATTTATGTGGTTTTGGGATTTGTGCAATATAATATGAATAATTGCTTTCTCTGCAGGACAGTGGCATCGGCTGCCTGATTTCCCAGTGTACAACAAGTGGGGTTTTTCAGTGGTTTCCTTGAACAATGATGTGTATGTCACAGGTGGGTTGGGCATTCAAAAAAAAGGTTGCCTTTTGAAACTAACGTTTTTCATTAGCATTTGTATAGCGCTTCAGAGGAAATCATTTTCCTGGCTACACAATAGAGAGAATCATTCTGGCTCTATACGTATGTATCAAGAAATGAGATACAAATCCACAGTTGTGCTTCAGCATTTGTGAGGATTGTCTTTTGGAAATAGGATTAGGATGATTTACATTTATTGTGCAAAAACATGAAAGGTATGGTCCTTGAATACAACATAATTTTTAACCTAGGATTCCAAGGGGCTTAAGGCAGATCTCTCCTCACCAAAAATACTACAATGAGTGTCAGCAGCATGTGGTACATAAGTCTGGGGTGTGGTTGTTCTTCACTACAATACATTAGGTTGAAAATGTTCTTAACAGAGGCAAGGGTACAGTGCTATTGTATCCCCAATGATATGCAGTTTCATTGTATTATGATACATATCAAGGATAATATTAGCAATAATGTAATATTATATATTCTGTTCCTTACTTTTTCAGGTGTTCTTACTGAAATACTGAAAACCTATTTATTATAATCATTCATGTCACTGTTATTCATTCTCTAAAAAAAAGCACCTTAATCATTTAAATGTACAAACACAGACTATACACTTAGCATGCACCTTGTTGTACATCAGTTTTGGCAAAAATCTACCCTTATGCTAATTGAATTGTCAACTAGTTTCACAGTGCATTCTGGGAGTGGGGGAGATATTATGTGAGTTGTCGACTAACATTTGACAAAAGAATATTTGAATAAGGAATGAAATGCTTGGATGTTTTTGGAGGGTTCCCTATACATGTTTTTCAGGATAGAGAGTGGAAAAACTGACTTTTCCAGAGAGTTGTAAATCAAGTTCTCATACATTTATCATGCATTAGATACAGGGAATGTCAGATATTAATGTCAGTGAAGCAAAAATTTTTTCACACCCCTATGAAAATTGTTCCTTACACCTTCCTTCCAGTATACAACCAATATCTATAACCCAGAAAGCTTTTTTGGTTTATTGGAGATTCTGGTTTTTGCTTTTACAGAACTTTTACTTTGATTTTATTAAACTCAACACACATAGAGCACATTACAAGTAAATTTATTTATTATATTAGTGTTATAAGGGATAGAATGGTGAGGTTTAAAAAAAAAAATGTTTTAGGCCTTAAAACCCCACAGAGCACTGCTGCTGCCACTAGTTAGCACTTAGCAACATAAGCACAACACTGAAGTCATTACAAATCTGCCAGTGTGTGTTGTGAGTTTTATATTTATTGCAGGGAGCAGTTCGGAAAATTCCATCGACTGTAATGGAATGCAATTTATTGAGTCCGGCCAAAAATGATGCTTTTGTGTGGATGTCTAAAACAGCTCCCTGCCTAATGTTCTCCCATGTCAATGTACTTACAATACAGAGCTTTCAAATGGTGGCTACACAGGTTAGTCTCTAAGCATTGAGGACCTTCTTAGCAGGGTACAAACAACTAATTAATGTGGAGAAATAAAACTAAGCTACGTGCATGTAGCAGGGAGAACATTGAGTAGAGACATGGATCAGAGAAGAAAATACCACTTAGTATAATGCAGTATGGCATTGGGTTTTTTAAAAAAAAGAGTTGGGTAATGTCCTCCTGTGAGTGAAAAAGGGCCAATTTCTCACTCCAGGAGGCTCACGAGGTTCTCGTACCAACACCTGGTCCACCACAGAGACCTGGAAGTACATCACACGAGAAGGGAAGTGGGTGACGGTAGCTTCGATGCTGAAGCCCAGGACAAACCACACCTCAGCAACACTGAACGGAGAGATTTACGTCATTGGGGGTAAGAAAATGAAGAAAGCCATCCATGTGGAGCATTAGGGGGTAATTGGATGGAAACCCTTTTTTAAAATGTTCTGATGAATACGCTCTCAGTAGCTTGGCCAGCCATGAGTCTGCCTGTAGAGACTTCTTAGGAACATTAGGTAGTTGTTTGACTTGAGTAAGTATGTAAGCGCTGGCAATTGTCCCATGTGCTGTAAGTGTGAAGCATTGTGTGTGGAGATTAGTGTTGAAGGAGATCAGGAAGAAAGATCAGATGTGTCAAATATCAGTGGCCTGTATTCAATCTGAAGATCTGAGGAATGGCTCCACTCATTGGAACTGGGCCAGCTGTCTTGGGCTGTTGTAAACCCAAACCTTTTCTTTCACAGGCACCACAATGGATTTTGTGGAGGTGGAACACTACGACCCCTACAATGACAGCTGGGCTCTCACCGTCCCCGCTCTGAAATATGTGACTAATTTTACAGCCACCGCCTGCCTGGGAAAGCTGTATGTGATTGGCTCTTGTGCCGTCAAGTACAATGCCCTTACCCTGCAGTGTTACAATCCCGTCATAGGTAAGAGGGAGGTGTGGGCCTGTCGCCATACTGGAACTTAACACCTTGACACCAGTACAAGTAGAGTACAATGTCAAAAATTTGTCACTTTTTTTTTTTTTTTGCAATGTTGCATACTGCATAGTTGCTTTGAAACTACTCAAAATGGTCCATATTCATATTAAAAGGCCCAAAGCCAAATAGAAAGCTTGAAATGAGACTGGAAGTACAAAGCATCGGTGACAATTCTGCAGGGTCTCAATTCAAAATATTTTAGAGCCGTTTCAAGAGGGCTTGGTTACCTTTAGGTCAGAAGCAGATATCAAACATTTACCATGGGCTTGAATACATGCCTCTTCATTTTTAAAGCACAATCAGTCATGATTAATTTCTGACCAGTATCTACACTCAGGTCAGGCCACTACACACGGGTCAACCTGTCCCACTTCAGACTGTCTCAGCATATGGTGATTCTGTAGCAACTGTAGTTTAGGCAAAATGTTGACCTTGGGGTAGATTAAACCAGGATACATTTCCTGCTTGTTAACTGTTTGTTAAATGCTTCATCTTTGCAGATGGCTGGAGCATTATTTGTTCTCCCTTCATCCCCAAATATCTGTCCTCTCCTCGCTCTGTCTCTGTTGATGGAATCATCTACCTTCTAGCTGACAACACTAAGAAGGTCTACTCTTATGACACTGAAGCTAATATGTGGCAGAAGGTAAGCTTTATGCTGAAAAAAAAACACTACTGTTTATCCAAAAGAAGTGGAGGAACCTTGCTTATGTTCTATACATAAAATCTCCAAGAAAAACATACCTTGCCCCTCAATATCCATATTTAATCAATATTTTACAAATATGCTAAAGTCAGTGGCTGCACTGTAGCTGTGTACACATCTATTACATTTCATAAATTCATAATCCTGAAAATATGTAAGGATTTCATTCTTTCTGCTTTAAGACAATTGTTATGGTTATAAGTTTTTATATATCCTTCTAACCTTAATTTATCACTCATTCCATCCCACATCTGAACTACACGTATGGTTTGTCCTCTCTTAACATTGTCTTTCATTTTGTTCCCTGCATGGTGTCTGATCCAGGTCCAGTTCCTTCACACTCTCCATGAGAATGGGGGCTTTGTGTTGCTGGGGGGACAGCTATATGTGACAGGGGGGCACTGGAAAGGCATGGAGGGGGATTACGGAGTGGAGGTGGAGATGTACAACTGCACCGCCAACACCTGGACAGTTGAATGCTCCCTTCCCAGGCTGTGGTTCTACACTGGCTCCTGCTCCATCTTTCTGGACCCTTCTCAATGGCCAGAGCCTTTCCCATTGGACGAGACATAAGGATTGTCACTGGATGGAGCCACAGCGTCATGTATCTCATGCATGTTTTTCAAATGCAAAAATCGTCTCCAAGATGCATCTTATGTATAGAACTGATATTATCTTTTTGATACGAGAACACAGTTGTAACATGATCTGTAAAAATTCTCAATCCTGTGGTATGTTTCAAGTGTTTGTTGTTATATCTCAAATGATATATGTATATTTAGACATTTAGATGAGTTTTCAGGAAAATATGTGTTTTTGAATTTGAATTGTTTATAGGTTATCAATTTTAGATGAAGGTTATCACAATATTCACATTTTGAATGCTTGTAATCTTTTTTTTTTTCATTTTTGCGTGTCTTAGTAAAATTAATAAAAAATTAGCTTTTTAGAAAACTACTTTTTGTGCACTTGCCTCTTGTGGGTGGTGAAGCTACACTGCATCAGCAATCTACTTGGCATGTATTACAGCCTTTCAAGAAACGATAAAATTGAGACACGTATTGAACATTATTATACATTATTTTTCCGTTAGCATTAAATACATTTGTAAATTTCGTGAAAGTGCTGCACCTTCAAACTGAATGAACTGGACAATTGGTCGTCGTAATACAGTGCACTGCAACGACTGTGATCGGGTGCATTAGCAATTATTCCATAAACTTATAAAAACCTTTTCAATGCAAAACGGAATGTGTTTTCTTAGAGAAGCAATGTATCTGATCAACCTACCAGCTTCCATGCCAAATATTTATGAATGACTGTATCAGAAACATTCAAAGATGCTGACGAAAATAACTCCCGCAGAATCATGCTGTTGTCCCGCCCAGATGAAGGTAAACAGTTGATATTGCTTACGAGTATGTGTGCAGGGTACAAAGCAACCTCGATTTGAATAGCTCCATAAACCATTGCTCTCCATGCGTCCCTTTAACTATGGAAACAGTCGGGCTAGCGTTCTATTTCCATGACAACGGACTGGGAAGCGTCACGTTCCCACAGCAACTCGTGCTTCAACTCGCCCCACACTCACATTGTTTGCAACTTCTTTTAAAAGTTTTAATCTCAGGTGGAGGTAACGAAAGAGAATGCGTTGCAAATAGAAATGCACATTTTGCTAATTTGAGTTCCTGTAAAAAGACAGCACTGGTCACGTAATTCGAAGCAATGCATTTATAGTATTTCTTTGGCTAGCAAGCTCGTGCATATTTCAGCTATTTTATCAACCTGCATACCGGCTGACTGACATTTCTACGAAGGAAAGCATTTTAATACCAGTCTATGTGCTATGAGTTCAGAAGGGGATCAAAGCGAGCAATCGCCAAGACTGGAGGCCGTGATTCAGGCAAGTATTTTTTTTATTTTTTTATTTATTCAAATGAAGCACATTAGGAAAAAATAAGAGGAATATGTGAAACATAGCTAAACGCACATTAATACAGCTACCTTAGTTGGTCTGCCAGAAAAGGACGTTTCTAGAGTGAACCAAATTTGCATTAAGTATTCATTAAGCAAATTTACTGACTTCCTGTGTGGACTTGAAAGCTGTTGCGTTAACGTTATAGCTCTGTCAAATCTGTGTCTTTAAAATTCAGTAATTTGCATTTTTGCCATAGAATTTCGTGCACAACTCAAATGCACATCCTTAACTCAAATAGCCTAGCTGCAGATGTTGTCAAATATTTTTATAATGTTTTTGTCTTTAATCATTGGGGACATGGCTGTATAAAGCTGTATTACACGCATCATGCAGCACGTCCCTGAGGGATGTGTGCGTTACTGTCCTGCGCGTTGTGTTGGGTGGCGCGCGGGTGGTGTTACAGAAGCTGGAAGAGTCTTTCCTGCACCCTGAGAGCAGCGGGGAAGAAATGCTGACTTTGCGAGGGGAGGGGCTGGACTCTGCTGCGACCCCGGTCCCTGCTCGTATCCGCCAGATCATCACCCGCAACCTGGCGGACGAGCCCACAGGTACGTTCTCCTTACGCCGGAGAGTCACGGCGTCATTGTTAGAGCGCCTGCACCTGGTTTCCTGCCACACAGAGAACTTTTGGACTGAAGGATGACAGAAGATGTGTGCTGCTATTGGGTTTTCTTGCTGTCAGTCGCAAGGGTAACAGGTCCTCTCAAATGACTGTGTGTTTACTACGGAGCCGTGAAACCAGGTAGTAAATTCCTCAAACAACAAAAGACATGGAGGCGTATCGCACTGCGGCAGTAGTGAATGGATTAGATTTGCTTGCCATTCATCGCGTGCAAGCCTGGGCATGTCATTGAAAAGCTTTTTTGGCCCTGTTCTGCCTGCCTGTCTGTCTTTGCTCTCACCAGCAGAGGGCGATGAATAGTTCAGTCAGGAGGATCCCTGGCCTTGACATATGACCCTGCTGGTCTCACACAACTTGCAATGGCTCGGGTCATGGTGGACTGAACAGGGACACAAAATTGATGAACGATGGCATTTTGGCTGTTGTGCCTATGTGCATCGCAGTTACCCCCAAAATCTCCCACTGTCCTCCAGCCTCTGGCAGCAGCACCCCGAGGGTTCCCCTGGAGGAGGAGAACCAGCTTCTGAAGGACCTCCTGTCCGAGATCAAAAAAGACCGGGACCAGCTGCTGGTCAAACAGGCGGCTCTCACGGACAGGGTAGGCCTGCCACCACACCCAAACTCTCACCTGCCTGTTACCCAGCTCCCAGCACGCGACCTCAGGTTCAGCTCTGAGCCTTACATTCCTGCTGAAGCACAAGCATAGTGTGCAGGGAAGGAACCATTACTCATCATGTGATTGTTTTTTCGGAGTGATTTTTTTTTTCCTGAATCATTTAATTAGCTCTAATGACATGGTATTAATATATACTATAATGCATAGTATGATTTTTTCAATTTAATTACTTATGTGTAGGCTTGCCAAGATTATATTTTTATCTTCTAGATTGGTAAGCACGGATTTCTCATAACTCAACAACAAACCAGCTCCCATAAATAAAAACCGATAGAAAGGCCATTTGATGCTGGAAGCATGTTGATGTTCAGGATGTTTGTTTTGTCATGTGGTCAAACAACTGGCTGCAAGTTCACTGCATGCGTGTTACTGAGCCAGCTCTCACACACATGGAGTCCGGTCCCAGCATCCAGAGGAATGGGATGCATCTTGAAGTAACCATGTTGCAAAGACAATATGCACTTTTTTCTTTCTTTATTTTAATACTAAAAACCAAAAATGAACACTTCTGTCAGGAAAAACACAGAAGACCATTTATGGAACATGAGAGATACATTGCATTACATTACAGGCATTTAGCAGACGCTCTTATCCAGAGCGACTTACACAACTTTTACTTAGCACTTTACATCGTATCCATTTATACAGCTGGATATATACTGAAGCAATGCAGGTTAAGTACCTTGCTCAAGGGTACAACGGCAGTGTCCTTACCCGGGATTCGAACCTGAAGTTACATTGACAATTTGCTCTTGGAATGTATATCCTGAGTATAAGTTTGAGGGTTCAGGTATAATGCATTCCATTATTATATACAATGTTTCCATTATTTTTTGGCTCATCAAAGTGAACATTAGTATCTAGCTGGATGACATGATCATATTACAGAATCCAACAACAGACTTGTTGTTATATGACTTGCACGAACCAAACTAACCACAGTTCATTGCACGTCTTAGATTGCCCACACAAATCATTTGACTGTGGTCAGTTTGTTTAGTGTAAGTCATATAACAACAATAAAGTCAGTTGGATGTTGTAATGTAATCATGTTAATATATCTCTGTTGACAAAGGTAGTAAACAGACTGCTCTTTCTCTTTTGTTTGAGAAGTTAATTGAATATAATCTTTCAAATTGTTCAGTCTGGCAAAGGTTATTATTTCCTTTATTTTCATTTCCAAATTATTTTTAGTTCACAAGACATTCACCAATGCCTTTTTACAGTACAGCTTGGTATGCTTGACATAAAAAATAGAAAATTATAAGAGAAACAATTGGACAGCTTTTGGTCGCTGGTGCAAGGATTATGGCGGAGAAGGTTAGAGTTAGAAGATTGTTTCACACGAGGGTATTGAACAGATGATCTGCTGGTCTGCAAGTGTGTTTTGTCCCTTTGTATTGGAACCTGGAGTCACGACAGAAAGATAAGAATTGGGGAGGGAAAACACAGACAGGAACGTATGCTTTTGGGTGTATTCATACTAAAAGTGATTGGTAACCGGGTGGAGTTAAGGTGTTGTCTTTACTCTTAGATCTGTTATGCCTGACTGCAGGTGGAGTGACATCACCCCACAGAAATAGATGTTCATTAGCATCTGAAAATGAATGTGCATTTTTGGTAGAAGGAGTGAAAAGGACAGTTTGCATCCTGCTTATCAAGGAACTGTACAGGGAGGAGTGCAAGTGAGTTGATTAGGTAGGTTACAAAAGTTTAATTTAATTTTACAGTAACTGCGTTTTCCAAGAATCTATCTTGCTCCATTACAGTATCTCAATCTTCAGAGTTATTTATTATGTGAGGCTGGAGGAGTAAGTATTCTTAATAATGTGCGAGGTTGATGGAACTGCTGAAGTTTCCTGTAGGGGGTTCATGAGGAAGGTGGTGTCTGTGTGAAGTGTGCTTAAGGTGAGATCAAGAGATCTAGCCACACTGTCTCACTGATTGAGAAAGCGCAGCAATGCTTTGAAGTGCACTCTCTCTCTCTCTTTATATCCAAGAGGAAAATCTCTTTAGAATTCTATAAACATACCCTGCAGTGAAGCGACACGACAAACCGAGATGTGTCATATTCAGTAAGATGTATTTATTACGGTTTGAGGCTCACCTTTACCCCTAAAATCTAAAAAAAATACTTTCATGTATGACTTAAGTAATTTCTACTTGGCACAAAGTCCACCAAATCTTGATTTGTTTTAATCTGTTTCTTCTTCTTTTTTGTAGCCTATTTATAATTTATTAATGAATCGCAAATGTGTAGGATGAAGGCAAATGGCAAGACAGCTTGTCGATATATTTTTATGAGGCGAAACATGCATAAACAATCTCCTTGAGGTCCCTTCAGCCCAAATCAGACCCCCACCATGCCCGGCCCAGCTTCCTCCTTCACGGGGTCCCTCCCCCCATGTAGCGACTGCTGTTTTTGGGGAAAATTAGTAGGTCAGCGGCCTGGTCTCCAGGGTGTCCTGAAGAAAAGAGCCATTTTTCATCCTGTACAAAGCTGCCTTTTGTGATAACACTGCCCTCTTTTTCCTGCTTAAGGCTAATGAACCGTTCTGCTTAGTTTACTGCTGGAATTTATTTAAGATCCCGGCTATAAATAAGACCTAATTAGGCTGGTATATATAGAACATTTTTTGAAAGATATTTTGGAGGGTTTAGTAGCCATCTTCAGGATGGAGAAGTGAACAAGTGTATGAAAAAAAATATTTAAAAAAAATTCTTAAAAATTTTTTTTTTTTGGAGCATGTTCGACAGGCAGGTAAACTGAGAGGGCGAAAGCCTCTGAGGATCGGGGCTCCTCCTCCGTTGGAAATTACACGAGCGGAAAAGAAAGGGAGCCCATTCACGTGGAAAGGATGGGAATGTGCAAGTTAGCGGAACACCCGGGGTCATCCAAATGTTTTTCGTGCCGCGTTTCTAGGCTGCGCCGGCCCGCCATCTGCTCCCGTCTGTTCTCCTGGGCTGTCAGGGGGCGTTTCCTGCCGCGCGCCCGGATTTTAATTGGCTGCAGGGCTCCCGGCGTGAACGCGCCGCGGTAACCGACGTCCCGGGAGCGGCGCGCCGGCGCAACCGGCCGACGGCGCTCCTCCTCCTCCTCCTCCTCCTCCGCGCGTTCGTTCTCGGTCCGCCGCGTGGCCGCCCTGAACCCCGCACCGCCGCGCGGATCAGATATCGCATCGCTCCGATCCGCTTCGTTTGTCCTCCCCGTTTAAGGGCGACGCCAGTCACCCCGTCCTCGCCTGCTCTCTGCAGAGCTGTCAGGCGGTGGGTATCCGTGAACACCGGAGGACGGGAGCCTTACGGCTTCGCCACATGTTTCGGAGCGTTGCCCCCCCCAGGGGTTCTCCGATGCTCATGCGCTCCGGGACACGCGAGTCTGCAAAGACTGTGAGACCCGGCCACTCGGCTAAACACCCCGCGCCCAGCTTCTGTAAAGCTGTTAACCGTCCTTATCTGTAGACAAGATTGTCGTTTTCTGACAAGAGCGTGATTATGCGCCCTGTGTTTAATTTTCGTTTCGAAATTCGCGTCCTTCACCTTAAGGTGACCTTACCGTATGTTTTCCCAGTTCATGTTTTGTACTCGGTGTGAAGTTCTTTGGTGAAGAGAACCAGAATATGTACGGCAAAGTGTTTACGGGCCATAAATCTGAATATGTCCTCATTTTGCCCGAAGGCAATCTCTATGCGCTGCTGTCTCCAGTAGATTTACTGGCGCGCTGACTGAATTAGATAGCTTAGCACTCAACCTATGCATTATCTCCAGTGGATTTGTTAGCGCTGAGCACTGCTATCTCCCCTGGTTAGCGCTGAGCGCTGCACATTACGCCCTGCAGAATGGCTTGAAGTTCCGCGTGTCACCATCTGGAGAACATTGCATTTCTCATTAATCCTGACAGAGCATCCAGCAGGACTCTTGTCGAGGACTGAGGAGACTTTAAAGGAATCTTGTGGTTTGAGGTAAATGGGTTTGTTCCCTTTGACCTCTTCAGTCGGAGTCTTTGCGCCAGATGTTGGAGAACTCCTCTCTCTTGAGTTTTTTCTTAATTAGTCCTATAGAGCGAAATGGAACCGCTCCAGTGGTGGGGCTCTGATCTGGGTCCTGTCCCTCCCAGCCTTCGAGCGTCACGCAACCGAAGCACACGAGATGTGGCACTTTGAAAAGCGCTGTCAAAGACGCGACCGGTCTTCTTGCCGCGAGTGACGAGGACGAGTCCCTGAGCGCACGGGGCGGGGGTGGGGTGGGGGTGGGGGTGGGGGTGGGTTGGGGAGGGGCGCGTTTGCGAGCAGGGACCCGCCCGGCTTCAAAGCCACCTCCGTCGAGTCGCTGCGATTTCTGGCGACCCGTGAAAATTGCCTGTGATCCTGGGTGAACCTTGACCCAGTTTGCGAAGCTGGATTGTCTCAGGAGATTAGAGAACAAGTTAGGACGAACTCTGACCCCTTTGTTGACTTTGGAGCGCCGCCAGCTCGCAGTTTCTCAGGCAAAGTGGCCGTGTGTGTATACATTGTGCGGCTCCACGGCAGCTCTGGACAGGGCGCAGTGTTAGAAATAAACTCTGTGTGCTTAGTGTGACCGCGGTGTGAATGCACGATGAATGAGATATAAAGTCACTGTTCTGAAGGAAGCTAAAAATATGTCGGTCAGAGAAGGCCGGTTTGACACAGAGCTAAATGAACGGAGTAAAATGCCATGATGGATGTGGATCTCGCTATCAAAGGCTAAGCCTGTTTTCACAGCTTATCTTCTTTGATAAATACTCCGTGCACCCCACCAACAATACTCCCCCGATGTGCGTGATTTATTGCAGAATGCAAAATGGCACATCGTTCGTCAAAACAAATCTTAATTGATCTAATTTTCTGTCAGACATGTTGGAGACTTGCAGACAACAAGCGGGGCGATTTCCAGAGTTTCGCTTCGCCCCTGTGTTTTTTTAAGAGGGCCTGCCAAACGTGGTTCATGCTGCTTTTTTTGTCCACGGCGGAGCCCTGTTTTCGGGGATTGTGTTACTGTCCCTTCCTTCCCTCGGGCTTCGCTTGTTTCTCTGGCCCGCGTTCGCGCGAAGTCGCTTGCCCGCGGTGCCAGCCTCCGTCAGCCGTCGTGGAAAGAGGAGGGCGCGGTTCGCTCCTTTGCGGAGACCCCTCCTTTCGACGGAGCCCCCTTTAAGGTGCGCATGGCCCTGTCCTGCTGTCCTCCCGCCCCCCATTTCCCCTGACACCCCCCGCGCCGGTTATTCTGTGCCGTCCCTTTGCCCCCGCTCTGTGCCGGCACCGCATTGGCCGAGGTCTCTCGCGCTGCAGTCGGTTTCTCCTCGCCGATTGGTTACTGTAGGTGTCACAGCAGCTGTTTATCATTATCCTGCTTCATTCAGTCTTACGAGGCTCGGCAGTGTAGAGACCGCGGTGTCGTCCAAATGCGTCTCCGTCCAAATCAGAATCTTCTGCTTCGGTTCAGTATCCAAGCCCAGGCTCTGTCCTCACTAAAAAAAAAAGGGGGGGGCGGGTTTGGGGTTTGGGGGTGTGCAGAATGGACCGTGTGTGACCCTGCAGTAGAGCATTGGAAGGTGCCAGTGGGGCCAGATGTGTGTCCCACCGCGTGCATCGGCCCCCCCACCTCCGACTCACCACAGCTGCTCTCAAGGCCAGAGAAGGGCCAGAGAAACTGCGTTAGGGGGGGGGGTCTGGCCCCAGCCTTGTTTGTCATCCCACGTTGTGTAATCACCCCCGGCGACGTATAAACAGCTTTCACAATCAGCTGGGGCTCTCTGGCCGAGCTAGCGCCAGAGGGGGTGCTGGGAAGGGAGAGGGGGGAGGGAGGGCAGATTGCTGGAGTGGGATAGTAAGGTACAGGGGCGAGGGACTGGACATCCGCTCCAGCTGTGTTTAGGAATCTGACAGATAGCGCACTCCATTAATTCCTTTTATTAAGCCTCTGGGCCCCGGCCAAGCCAGAGCATAGCGCTCCAGCCTGTAACCCTTTACTCGGTGCCACGGATGCGCTTAGCGCTGCGTGTTTGCAAAAACGCATGTGATGCATGCGTCACATGCGCGAATGCATGCGATACATGTAGGTGTGACTCCCCCAATCCTTGCACAAAGAGCAGCATTCTGGATTGATTCATCTAAAAGGGCAGACCCAGTTGTGTGCAGTTGTCCGATGGTGCTGAATTGGGATTGCTTTAGTACAGAGTTTTAGGAGGGGGGTGGGGGGGGGGAGGTCAAACCTTTGACTTGCAATCATGTTGCACGTGCTATGCATTACCAAAAAGGAAATGATTGTAATCTTTACCTGTCAGAAATATCTTTAGTAATATTGTCTGAGCAAAGCACAGATAAATGCAAAAAAGTTTTTTTTGAAGATGAGACTCACTTTTTAAAGACATTCTTTTAGACTAGTTTGTTGGATATGTATGTCTCTTTTAACTTATTTCACAAATATGTCACTGATATGATGATGGGATTCCTCTATACCTGTAGCTTATGTTGGACTGAAATCTATTTAATACAAGGGCTGGAATACATTTTGAGTAAACTTTGGCTTTCTGACAAAAAACTTTCAAGATGGCTTTTTAAATAGTCCTCTTGATGCTCATTGGCTGATAAATCAAAGCATTGTTGTAGCATAAAGTAGTTTGACATATTTATCAAATGATAAAATACAATTGGTGGCTTAATCATAAAAACCAAATCAGATAAGGATCTAATACAAAGCACATTTTGAGAGCTGAAAGCTTCTCACGACTAAGACTTCCTTACAGTACAGAGATCCTGAAAAGAGCTTTGGAAACCATATGGTCATTAAAAAAAAAAGAGAAATCATACCCAGGCAGTCTGTCTCTGTGCAAGTTGCATGTTCGCTTGTTTTGTTTTTGCAAATGCCAGTATAGGCTATTCACAGGCACACAACAGGACCCAGCTCCTCTTTAGGGGACCGGGGGGGGTAGCCGGGGAGAGATCATTTCGAAAAGTGGCGTGTGAACAGCGCGGGCTCATAACGCGTGCTCTCTCTCGGACCACGGGGTCGAGCGAACGCCCGCTTTCTTTTTTTTACGGCAGCCAGTGGAAGGGAGTGTCGCCCCCGAACAACGAACCCAGCCTCGCTTGGCGAAGGAGCCGATTAGGTTTAATGATGTGAACAGAGCGGGTGGGGGAGGGGGGGAGGGGGGGGGCGGGGACCTCCGCAACAGGCCATCACAGCGCCCCCTTGGGGGCTTTCTCCACGGAGCGTGCATAATCCGGACCAGCTCCGGCCCCAGGCTTAATGATTCACCTGGGAGCGGCGGTAAAAAAACGCCCCCCCAACCCCCCCCCCCGCCCCTCCGCGCACGGCGTCCGGAGCTGGCGCGAAGCCCGCGCTGACGGAAGGCCCTTTTGCGCTCGCAAGCGTGCGAGCGTGTGAGCGTGTGATGTGAGCGTCCTCCAGGTTCAGGCGGGTCCACCGCCCCGCCGCTCCGGACCCGTCCCTTCCGTTCGTCCGCTCGTCGTCGTCGTCGTCGGGGAGCGCGGAGGACGAGCGCGGGGCGCCGGAACCCGCCGCTCGTGACGCTCTCCTCCGGAGCAACGGGGCCGCGGCGGTACCGCCGTTTCTCGGGCTCGCGTTCCCGGAGTGACGCAACGCTGGACGCGGCCTGTTCTGTTGACTCATCCGCGATTGTTGTTGGCGTTCCTGTCGGGGTTGTTAAGGCCGCTCCAGCTGGCTCCGGAGCGGGCGTCCAGGAATACCGCGCGGGAGTGCTGCCGTCAGCTCGGCCCCGCCGCTTCAGCTGTCACGTTTCCGTTTGTCGCCACAAAGCTCTCGAGCTGTAGGCTAAACCCGCCGCCTATACGGTGGAAGAATGACGCACAGCGGCGGTGCGGCGAGTGGGAGAGGGCCACACACACACACTTCGCTCTAGGGCACGTTGTTTTACGTCACTGACATTAGTGCCAACCTGGCCACCCAAGGATCTTCGAACCCCATACCCGTGACATAGAGGCTAGTCGTTCGGCGCGTCTCACGGAAAGGACGGGCTAAGCCGCACAGGCGCCGAAGCGGTGTTTAACGGACGGCTTTGTCATTAAACTGGCGCGTCGAACGCGCATTACGTGCAAGCTCGTGCGTCGGACCGTTCTTCCAGGGTAATCGCTGCCGTTCGAGCACGCCCATCGGTGGGGAAGGCCGATCGGTAGCCTTGGAAACGAGAGACATGGTTTCAATCAAAGATAATAGGAATGATGTGATCCCGCCTGTCATGTCAATTTTCAGTGAAGGGTCCCCTTGGGGGAAGTTTTATTATTCGAGCTGAATATTTGGAGGGCACTGGGACTATTTTGAAACAGCTCATGAGAAAACGCACCCTTTGACAGCCTGAAGAAAGCGTAGGCTAGATATTAACGCACCATCTGGTGGGGGTAAAAATCGATCTCTCCAGCTTGCAGTCAGAAGACGCTGTGTTCATTTAAGACGCTATGCCCACCCCATACACGAGGCTGATTACATTGAGTGCGTTGTACTGGACAGCGTATTTATTTTTTGGTTAGATTTTCTCCATTGTTGCAGTTGTACAGTAAAAGAATAACATGGTTAAACTTTATTGTTCCTCTATTTAAGGTTCAATCCACATCATTTGATTTTTGGATCATAATATTTTTCTGCATGTAACTGGGAAACGTGCCACGATACCCCACGTTGCCAAATTGTTCTTAAACTAAGTTTTCGGATGATTACAAAACGGAATACAAAAATAAGAGAATCAAGATGGTGGCTAATTTTGGAGTCAGAAGTCTGTTACTTATTGAAGGTTTTTTTTATTTTCCCTGAAAGATGCATTATTTTTGAGAACTTATTAGCTACAAACTCATGGAAGGGTTCAGAAGCATGGGGTAGCCACTAGAATACTTAGATGAGCTACATGTTCTGAATTGTCCCAATGTTTATAAGGTATTTTTGAGACAATGGGCACTACCCTGATTTTCCCTGATTTACACCTCTTGCTGATGGATAACTAGCATGGCCACTTGGCTGTGAACAACACGGTTTTAGCAAGTGCTTTAAAACCATGTTTTGTCATTGCCATGTATTTGAGCTTCTGCGTCTAAAAATAGATTTTTCCTACTTTTGTCATCTGCTTTTGCTAAATGTTCAATGTTCAAAAACTGGCGAAACGCTCGCGAAATAATGACTGAAGCGCAATCAGCGCTGCTGTACGCAGATGTTTTCAGTCCCGCGCAAAAGAGCTTTTCCAGCTCGCCCCTTTTTATCGTCCGTCGTGTTTCTCCTTTCCTCTCGGTCCCCGAAAGCCGCTCCCCTGACAACGGGCCGTTAAAAGCGCTCCCCTCTGTTCTCCCCTCCTGCCTCCGACCCGAGAACGGTTAAAGGCTGCGGGGCCGGGTGCGAGTTTGTCTTTTTTTTTTTTTGTAATTGGCGGAATAAAACTTTGAAATGGCCATTTGAAATGTTTTATTAGCGCGGAGCAGGTTTTTGGCTCTGGCGCGGAACAGTGAGACCATTGTCCTGGCTGCTTATTGAGCCTGTTGGAGAGATTAAGGCCCAGAGGTAGAGATGATGTGGGGAGGTGGGGAAGTGAGGGGGGTGGTTGTGGGGGGTTTGGGGCGGGGGGTTTGCTGATTCGAGGGACTGGGGGGGGTTCCCTCTCTTCCCCTCCTTCTCTCTCAAAGGCAGAATTCGGCCGTTTGCTATCAGAGGCTCGCAGTGTTGTAGCCAGTCCTCTTGGAACATGTGGTTTGTGTTAACGAGGACAGGAGTATCTGGCACTACGAGGGAGAGTGGGTGGAGAGAGGAAGGAGGGGGAAGGGGTGGAGGAGAGGTTACGTGACACTGGGGTGGAGGACAGATACGGGAAAACGCAACGGGAATAGTAAACAAGTATGACCATCGCCTCAAATGCCACCTCCAGGCTGACCCTGGGCCTCAGCCTATAGCCTCCTCATCTTCTGAACGAAGCATGTCTTCCATTTGCCCTGTTCTGAATAAAACAACCTCCGAGGTATTTTACTGGGGCTTTCAGGACATGTTTGCATTCGCTGTCACTGTGGTTCGTTATGCTATAATGTTATCAAGTAATACACAATTTCAGCCCTCTACCAATTTTAACTCGTTCGAAACGATGTCAGTTGGATTGCAACATGCTGAACAACTGAACTGCATTGAGCTTTTTTTTGGAAGGCATAGAATCTGAGCTTGCATATTTCTTTTTACTAGTGCTTCGTGTTCTGTTTCCAGCTTTTTGTTGCAAAGGAAACCTAGACGCATGGCTGGAGAAACCTTAGATCGCAAAGGGCCCGGTTTCAGATCGCAGCCACCGCAAATTTCCGCAGACCTGCGAGGACCCGGTGTAGCGTAGTGCCTTTCGCCGTTTCCCCCGTCGTCGCCTCGCGCTGCATAAATGCCCCGTCACGTTCTGAAGCAGTTAAACGCCTCGGAAAAGGGGTCGCAGGTCAGCTGTCAGTTAGCGCGCCTCTCCAACCCTCCCTCCCTCCCTGGCTGCGCAGCTGGAGCGGATGCTGGCGCTGCAGTCGCACGACTCGGACGGGGACGGCGTGTCCGCGGCGGAGCACCACAGGCTGCAGGCCGAGGAGAAGATCTACAGGCACAAGCTGCAGGCCTTCCAGGAGGGCCAGCAGAGGCAGGCTCAGCTCGTCCAGAAGCTGCAGGCCAAGGTATTCCAATCCCACTAATCCTATTCCATCCTCTGTACATGTACATGTTATGACAAAAAAAAATTATTCCAAATTGGTCGTCTGCAAGGTCTGATAGCCCCAGATTCTTCCAGGTGCTTCAGTATAAGAAACGGTGTGGAGAACTGGAGGAGCAGGTGTTGGAGAAAACCTCTGAATCGGAAAAGCTCAAACTCTCGGTAAGTAAGGATGACAGGACAGTGAACACCACCTAAGTTATGCAGCCAGATACACTATATGAACAGGAGTATCTTGACAACCCTTGGTTGGGGCTGTTTTTCGTGGTTTGCTACAGCATACAATCACATTCTAGACGATTCTGTACTTCCCCAGCAGTTTGGGGAAGGCCCTTTCCTTCCCCAGCAGTTTGGGGAAGGCCCTTTCCTGTTTCTGCATGACAACGCCCCCGAGCACACAGCGAGGTTCATATAGAAATGGGCCCGTACCTCAACCCCATCCAACACCTTTGGGATCATTTGGAAAGCCAACTGCAAGCCAGGCCTAATTTCCCAATTGGTGCCCAACCTCACTAATGCTCTTCGGGTTGAATGGAAGCAAATCCCTGCAGAAATTCTCCAACATCTAGTATTAAACCTTCCCAAAAGAGTAAAAGTTGTTAATGCCCATAATTTTGTATGGTATATTGGATGTCAGGTGTCCACATATCTTTGGCCATGTAGTGCATGTCATATACAAAAAAACGGGAATTCATTTTAAACATTCAGAGGCTTTCATTCTCTGTCTTTGTGGTGTCCGTCTATTCTATAATCATTACTGATTTGATTTACCTATCAGTAAAAGAGTAGATAACATTAGCGATTTGCTCAAATGAATAGAATAACTGCCAATAAATGTGGGTTTGTCGTTACTGAACAGGTACATCTTCATTTTGGCGTAACAGAAGTTCTTGAATGGGTTTTCGTCCGTTTTATGTGACCTGGCGCCACGTTAGGGGCAGAAGCGCTAACGCGGAGCGCGAGCTTGACAGCTCTGATTTACGGCGAGCCTGCCTTCCCCTCGATTGACGGCCCGGGTTGTAGTTTTTGATTTTAACGTGGCCTGGCTGTCGATGAGTCATCGCTTGTTTCGCTGTGGGGGTCCAGCTGCAGGCCCACCTGGACGCCTCGGCGGGCCGACTGCGCCGGGCGGAGCAGGAGCACAGCTCGGACCTGCAGGGCAAGCTGCGTCAGCTGGAGGAGGAGCAGAAGAGGTAGGCGCCGCGCCAGACAGCATTCTGGGAATCCGGCAGTTCGAGTAATCCCTCAAGAAAGCAAATTCAAACTGCCTCAAACGGTATAGTGGGGATAATTTTCCCGAGCGCTAAAAGAAATAGAAAGCGGCGTCCCGCAATTGCGTCTAATTTGGACCGAAGCGCAGAATAATAAAAAGGGATTAGAGGCATATTTCCCGTAGCGTTCGCTCGCTCCTTTTGGAGAAATTCAAAGAGGGAGGCAAGCGGTTTCTGAGAAACGTTCGGCGCCACGTCTCCCAGCGGACCCCTCGGGTCCTGGATCCGCTTGCAGCGGGCTTTGAGAAAGACGCCTTCGCCCTTCAGTTTGTCCCAGCTAATTAGCCCGCCTTCTCGCCCCCCCCCCCCCGCCCCCCCACCAGCAGGGTTTATTGCCGCCTCACGCTGAGAGAGGCTGACCCCCCGCACCCGAAGCCCGTCTTTACAGGGTCCCCGATTTATGTGGTAGCGGGGGTGTAATCGAGGTGGCGTGGCGGGCGCCGGCCCGTGCCAGGCTCGCCCGCTCGCCCCGCCCCCTCGTTTTCCCGCGCCCGCTCCCGGCGAGCTCCTCCCGCCTCCCTCCCGAGTCGCTCGGTCCGCGCTGCCCCTCTGGCGCATACTCTCCGCTCCGCGAACGTGACATGACTCTCCTCTCTCTAGTGCAGGGGAGCTCCTTTGATCCTGAAGAGAGCTTAGGATCGCCCAACCCCACCGGCACGCTAAGAGCAAAGCAGGGCTGTGGAGCCTCAGTCTGGCGTCTGTCTCCCTGCCAGCCATTAACACGAGTCATCTTTCACCCCCTCCACCCTCCACCCCCACCCCCACCCCTCGCACCCGCCGTCCAAACCGGCGCCAAACCTCTCAGATCACCGGAGCGGCGCTCGAGCGCGAGCGAGAGCGAGCGACATAATTCAGCTCCCCCTCCCTCCGCGCGGGACCCGCTAACTCCGATCGCCGAGGCTCTCGCGGTGCACGGTAACGGGTGAAGCATGCGAGCGATGCGGACGTTCGCGGAAAAGACTTGACAAGCGAAGCCGGGGGAAATTAGGACGGAGCTCGACGCGGAGTTTATAAAACCGTCACGGCCCGTTCGCTGGCGGTAAATGTTAGAATGATATAGAGGCCGCGCCACGGATGGGGGGGGGGCGGGGCTTGTGGGCGACTGACAGCTGAGCGTGCCAACCGGACTCTGGCCCCCCCTTGTAACGAGGGCATGTGTTCCCCAGGTGTGCCGGCCTCGCCCAGGTCAACGCCCTGCTCCGGGAGCAGCTGGAGCAGGCCGGCGCGGCCAACCAGGCGCTGACGGACGGCCTGCGGAAGGCCCGGGACGAGGCCGACCAGAAGGACGCCCGAATGCGGCGGGAGCAGGAGGTGAGAGCGCCCCCGGGAGGCCGAGTCAGAGAGCGCGGCGGGAAAAAGAAAAAAGGGAAGCGATTTAATCGAACAGAACGGACCGCGGAGCCTCGCGGCCCTCAGGCCCGTTTCTGGCAGCCCCGCGTCCGAGTCCCTTTGTTTAAATTTTTTGTTGTGATTTTCCCAGAAATCGTTTCCTGTGAAAACATTCCAATCGTTGCAAAAAAAAAAAAAAAAAAAAAAACGGAAAAAAAGAAAGAAAAAAAAAAACGCTTGGACAGCGCAAACATCTGGCAAGATGAAGGCCCTGATGCAATTCACTGTAAATGAATACCCCCCCCCCCCCCCGCCTCGCGGTGGCTGTGGGGACGGTGGAGAGCAGCGCTAGCGAGCCGCGCTAGCGAGCTTAGCCCCGGATACGGCCCGCGGTCACGGTGCTGCCGGCGGCCCGCCGTGCGTCCCACGGTGTGGGAGCTCTCCTCCACCGGGACCGCTGGAAAAAAAGGGTCCTGTGTCCTGTCCTGTCTCACCCCCCCTCCCCGCTCCCCCCTCCCCCCAGACGTGCGCCTCCCGGCTGGGCCGCGAGCAGGCCCGCGTGCGGATGCTGTGGCGCCAGGCTGCCTCTCTGCGGAACGCCTTCACGCAGCTCAGGGCATCCACTGACAGGTGAGCCTGGCAATCCGCCAACCGCCCCCCCCCCGGGCCCCCAGGGTTACAACATCACCCTGCTCCTCCTTTACCCCCCCTTCTCCACCCACAGTAATTTATACCCGCATCACATGAAAGGAGGTTAGGG
Organism: Anguilla rostrata; assembly: GCF_018555375.3. Taxonomy (NCBI): domain Eukaryota; kingdom Metazoa; phylum Chordata; class Actinopteri; order Anguilliformes; family Anguillidae; genus Anguilla; species Anguilla rostrata. Next base: position 12,625,238 of record NC_057936.1, read on the forward strand.
CGGGGGGGGGGGGGGGGCGGGGGGTCATTGAGTTCTTCTGTTATGTGTTTTGCCTTTTCGAGGAGTAATTGTTTATGGGGCCCCTTGGACCTTGTTGAACCCAATGCGTCAATGCAGCGCTGGATGCTAAAGCGTTGTCTTGTGTCAGGTTTGAATACCACAATCGTTGTTGAGTAATTTGCTGTAATGAAAGTTACTCAACAAGTTGACTCAGATGGCAGTGTTTGAAAGTCTCCTAAGGAAAGGTTCAAAGGGTTTCTTATAGGGGTCCAATGGTTTGCATTTACAAACAAGCCTCATTTTCCCAGAAATACTATGAAGAGTTTGCGTATCTGGGTGCACGTCACATGTAGGGATACCAGCTGTGAAACAGGATCAAGTGGCAAAAAATTTTTTTCCGATCCTCAAATCCATCTCCCGTGGCTCTAGGAGTCTCTCGGACATGCGTGTGGAGTGCGTCACCGTGAGCCGCCACCTGCACATGGCTTGCACGAGCCTGGAGGCGGCCCTGCCGCAGCACGGCGCCCCCGGTGGACAGGAGGTGTCGGCGCTGGAGAAGCAGCTGCGGGACAAGCTGAGGGAGGCCATGCAGCTGCAGGGCCGCTGGGACGCGGAGAAGGTGGAGCTCAACTCCAGGTCCGTCTGTCCGTCTGTACGTCCGTCTGTCTGAGCGCCTCGTGCGTGACACCTGCCTTTCGCCTTTCGCCTTTCACCTTTCAACCGCCTCTAAAATGTCTCAGTTGGCCGCCCGTTCTCTGCCTCGCTGCTCGAAGCACCTGATGTTTTCATCAGCTCTGGGGAAGCAGGACACGCCAGAACCAGAAGGTGAGCTGGAATGATGGATGGAGCAAGAAGAATTTTTACAATGCTGGCAGCCTAATCTCGCCACACTTTATGTCTTTCCCGCAGGTTGTAAATCTTTTGTCTTTATTTCGAGATGATTAGTCCGCTCTGTATGTACATGCACCCGTGACATACCTTTCCAGGACATTGGAGTTATTCTCTGCACTTTTCTGTTCCAATCATAGCATTTCTACGTATCTCTTTTTTTTTAGTTGGGCCTGTGCAGTATGAAATTACTGTCAAGTATGTGCGTTGATGACAGTGCTTGGATTCAATGGCATTCTTCTTTGTCTGAGCACTATAATATATCCCCAGCCAGTACTTCAGTCATGGAATGTTTTCTTTTATAAACATAAGACAAATAGAGTGAATGGATGGTTTCAAATGTACTGATATTACTGTTGTATAATAGGTATATGATGGAATTCTATTTAAATGACATGATATAGATTGAATTCAAAGCCTATTTGATCTTTCCCCCCCCCAAATTGTACCCAGTTAATGTTACAGGAAAATCAATCCTCTTGTACGATCTGAAGATCTATGAATGTGTGTTCTGTGGCCAAAAGGCTTCAGAAAAAGAGAACTCCGGTTGACACATCGATCCAACGAAATTGTCAGATCTAAGACCAGCACTTTATGTTATGAAATACCATGTTTCATTGTGACAAGTAAAAAAAGTCAGCATTGGCATGATCATATTGATAAAAAATAGTCTAATAAAAATGACTGATATATCTAAAATCTACTCTCTGTATCGTATTAGTTTCAGCAAAGTATACCGCACGTCGTATTTGAAGTATTTTATACCTTAACTTTTGTTTTATTGGAGCATGAAGTAAAAACAGTGTGTTTTTTGAAGACAGTCCAGGGTTTTATGCGCTGTGTGACACACATGCACGAGAGAGTCGCATTCCATGCGCAAGCACTCGGGAAAGAGCTGCCGGTCCGTTGCAGGAACCCGGCGATTCATGATTAGGAGGCTTCATTGCATGCGCTGTGCCGTAAATTGATAATGGTTTATAAGAGGGAACTGGATGCCACAAACGTACTTTCTAATGTAGTTCCTCTCTCTTGAAGATTTCTGCATAATACGATTAGCCCAGTAGTGCCTGTCATATGGCGTACAGAAGACTGTCACCGCTGTCTTCTCTTATTTGGCCCGTTGGCTGCCGAGATACTTTTCACACGTGGAGATTTTGGCTTTTTGGTTTTTGCCTTGGTTTGACTCGTTGCAGTTGTCGCCGAGGCGCCCGTTGATCCTGGGGTTTGTTTTCATCCGCAGGATTTCGGAGCTGACGGACGTGGTGAAGCAGCTGAGGGGGCAGAACAGCGAGAAGGAGGAGGGCTTGGCCGCCCTGAAGACCAGTCTGGACAGGATGGTGAGACCCGGGGTCGGGAGGGGGAGAGGGGGCGGGGGCGGGTCGCCGTCTGGGTCTGACGCCTTGATCAGCTCCGCCACTTCCCGCAGTCTGGTCTTTGTCTGGGGTGTGGGGTGGGGGGGGGGGGGGGGGTCGCCCCAGGCGCCGGTGACCCAAACGGCTTTCCGCACTCAGGATGCCGGCAGAGCTGAGGACCGGTCGGAGGCGGTGGCCCTGCGCAGGGAGGTGGACAGTCTCCAGCAGATCCTCCACAGTGTCACCCAGGTCAGCCCCTGCTCTGCTCTCTGTCTCACTGGAGCGCGCCGGTCATGTGAACATTCCTGCGCGTGTTTGCGCATAATGCGAATTTGTAGCCCCGGGGTTCAGCCGTCCCAGTCACAGTGTGCAACGGTAGCCCCCATGGATTCGCTCAGCCCAGTTAATATCAATGTTCCTACGTAAGTAAATAAATAAATGAGCTCCTTTATTTATATAGCGCTTTTTAAAAGATGCTTGGCATCCAAAAGGGTTTCATAGTGAGAAAATAGCTAAATAAATTAGAAATGAAAACAAAAACAACACTGTGGTAAAAAAAACAAAAAAAACAATGCACAATGAGAGGATTAAATGCATATAAAAATAAACAAAATAAGAAATAATGTAAATATAAAATTCCGCCATAGCCATGGTGACCTCTCGCGTTACACCGTTCACGGGTTTCCGGTAAAATCCGCCGCTCGGTTGAAACGCGGTCTCTGCCAGACGCGTACCGCCATGTCCTCGCATTTTGAGACGCGCTCCAGCGATCGTGATGTGAAGCGATGAGGTCATGTGTTTTCTCCTGCTCAAATCTCGAGGAGCGTGTGTGTGTGTCGGTCGCTCTCGCGCTCCACCCTGTTTTTTTTTTTACAAGGCCGCTGTTCCCGCCGATAACGCGGGCCCCGTTTTTGCGGTTTCCGAGCAGGCGCTGCCCGGGTCAGCTGATCGCGAGGGGACACACATTATTTCGTTTGTGGATCTGGGCGGCGCGCGGTCCAAACCGATGCGTCAGGCGGGCGGAGCGCGACTTGTTCACGCCATCTGTTTACGGAGCTGTTTATCTCGAATGCCGCGGCTTCAGTTCAGGGAAGGACCCTCAATCAAAATTGAAAATCCCTTTGAAGCTAAAGTTCAGTTCCCTTCCCGCAAACCCCCCCACCCCACCCCACCCCTTTCAAGCCATGGGTTAATTGTCATCAGACCTGGGTCGAATATGTATTTGTTTTGGATTCAAATACTTTTCTACGTTTTACTGATCTTGTCTGGTGTACTGGAACCAATGAAGTACTCTCAAAAAGTTCCACCAAGCCACACCTTCTGGTCGTATTGGCAGGCTCAGTTACACCAGGCAAGATCAATAGATCGCAGAAACGTATTTGAATCCAAAACAAATACGTATTCGACCCAGGTCTGATTGTCATACATGCTACGGTGTTCCATCGTGGGAAAATAACCCATTTATTTTACACTTTCATTTTACTTCTGGGTGAATATGAAAATACACCCATAGTCGAAACGTTTGGTTGAGATGCGCTAGCATAATGTTGGTTACCCTCTGTCTCTTTCCCTCGCTGTCTGTCTGTTGATTGGTGCAGCTGGCTCGGGGAGACAGTGACGGCAGCGCCTCTGAGGGCGTCACGGAAGGGGCGGAGCCCTGTCTCCTCACCCCGCCTCCTAAGCCCTCCCCCGCCTCCAGCCGTGCCGCCTCCCCCCGCCGCAGCCCCTCCCCCTCTTGCCGGGACAGCACCCTGATGGCGGTGCAGAGCGCCCTGTCCCGACGGCGGCTTCAAGTGCAGGTGAGGGGCGCGGCGACCTCCCCCGTGCGCGTCTGACCTGACGCGGGTCGTGCTCGCTCACGCTTGCTTTCCAGCTGGCAGAACTAGGGCCGCATTGCTGTGATGTAAAAATGGATCATTTTAAAGGACTTGTTTTATAGTTCAGCCCAAATGCTGGTATCTCATTGGCTCTTCAGCAGGAACGGTTTAGATCAGGGCTGCCCAACCCTTTTCCCTCTATTGTCCTGTAGGTTTTCACTGCAACCCTAACAAAACACACCTCATTCAACAACCAGGGATCTTGTTCACCTGCTTATTAGTAGAACCAGGTGTGCCAGATTAGTGTTGAAGTTAGATTTGGGCAGCTCTATGTTAGATTCATACATTACTGTATTAATATCATCAATGTACAGAAATACATGAAACAATCCATCCAGTTTCTACTGAAATACACAGCATGGCCAAAAGTATGTGGACACCTGACATCCAACATCTCATCCAAAATTATAGTTATGGTACCCTTTGCTGCTATAACAACCTCCACTCTTCTATGAAGGCTTTACACTAGATGTTAGAGCATTGCTTTAGGGATTTGCTTCCATTCAGCTAGAAGAGCATTAGTAAGGTTGGGCACTGATTGGGCGATTAGGCCCTTGCTCGCAGTTGGCTTTCTAATTGATCCCAAAGATGTTGGATGGGGCTGAGGTTAGGCCTCTATGCAGGCTCTTCCACACTGCTCTCGACAAAACCATCTCTATATGGACCTCGTTATGTGCCCAGGGGCACTGTTATGCTGAAACAGGAAAGGGTGTTCCCCCAACTGTTGCCACAAAACAAAGAAGCACAGAATCATCTAGAATGTCATTGGGTTAGGATTTGCCTTCAATGGAGCTAAGGGGCCTAGCCCAAACCATGAAAAACATCCCCAGACCAAGGGATGTGACGTCCATATACGTTTGGCCATATAGTGCAGATAGAAATTTGGAAGTTCTTGGGATTCGAGTACTCAGTTCGAGTACGATGCAGTGTTTGCGTCGCCTGTGATTGGCTGTGGCTGAGGGTGGCGCTGAGGCCCGATTGGCTCTTAAAGGAGCTGCACACGCGCCTGGAGGCGGCCCAGGAGCAGGTGGGCGCCCTGCGCCGGCAGGCCCAGGAGGGCGAGGCGGAGCGGAGGCAGCTGGACCAGAGGGCCCAGGAGCTCCGGGAGGAGAGCGAGCAGGCCCGCAGGGCCCTGGAGGAGAGCCGCGGGGACGCGCAGAGATACCGCTCCTCCCTGGACGCCGTCGCCAGGTACGCGATGCCCGAGCCCCGCCCGGCACGCCGCTGGCACAACCTGGCACCCTGCCAGGGGGTTTTAATGCCCACTATGGCACCTTCTATGATGTGATCGCTGCTGTATCTGTTACCCTCTTCTAACTTTTTGCATAAAGAAAATAATACGGAAGGAAGGTTGATTGTCCACTTTACTTTTCTTTAAAAAATAGGTGACATATACATGACAAGGTAACTTTATATGACCGTTCAATCACTTTCTCAAAATTCTGCATCCTGCGCACTGATTGGGCCTCATTCACAAAACCCTGAAATTATCCTTGCTTTTGTTCTTAAAAACGTTCCCACGAAAAACGAATGTGGGCTTCATGACACACGTGCAGACCTTTGTTTTTGTGCGTATCCCAGGTGTATGAGATGATGAATGCTGATTTTTTGTAAATTTTATGCACAATCCTGTTCTTACGCGCAGTTTACCATCGAATGTGATGGTACGCATGTCTCGTGAATGAGGCCCGTTATGTGTGTGTTCTGCCTGAGGCGGTCCAGCGCGCGTTAGAGAGGTGGCCCGGCCGCGCTGACGCACGCGGGGCCTCTGTCTCCGTCACAGCGAGAAGGGGAGCCTGGAGACCCTGATCGCCGGCCTCAACCGGCAGATCGACTCGCAGCGGGCCGACCTGGAGACGCTGAGGAGCGCGGCCCTGGAGCTCCAGCGCCAGAGAGACCTCCTGCAGGAGCAGCGGGAAGCCCTGGAGGGAGAGCTGGAGTGCGCGCGGGCGGAGGTCCAGAGGGGGTACGGAGGGGGGGGGGGGTGTTTTGGGGAGGATTGCGCAATCCCTCCCGGGTTTTTTTTTTTTTTTTCCGCCTTGTTTGTTTGGAGTGGTGATCAGCAACACATGTCACCCTCAGATCCGCGCTCGGCCCCAGATGACACTGTATAAAAATGGACCCCGCTAATGTAAGCAGCGGATTACTTTTGGCTCTTATTTGGCTTTCATCCGACTGCAGGAATCCGAGCGGCTCGGCGTGAGATGGGGACGTGCGCTCCGGGACTCCTGAGCTCTGATCTGACCTTCCTTTAGCTGCTGCGCTTACTCCTCTTCTAGAAAAAGCATGAATGGGCCATCGATGTTCCTCTGTGTGTGTGTGTGTGTGTGTGTGTGTGTGTGTGTGTTTGTGCTTCAGTACTCAACATTACTGTCCTGATTCTCTGTAAAACGTAGAAATGGTGATGTGCGCACATGTGGGTGCGCGTGCCTGTGTGTGTGTGTTCATGCATGTGTATGTGTGTGTGCATGCATGTATGTTTGCATGTGTGTGTTTGTGTTTCTGCATCCACGCATATGTGTGTGTGTGTGTGTGTGTGCATATATTTGTGTGTGCATGCACGCCTGCATGTGTGTATGTATGTGTGTTCATGCACATACGTGTGTGTGTGTGTGTGTGTGTGTGTGTGTATGCGCCTGTGTGTTCATGTACGCATGCGTGCGTGTCTGTCTTTCAGTCAGAGGTACCGGGAGCAGCTGGAGGAGAAGCACTCGAGCCTGCGGAAGGAGTTGGTCTCCGTGAAGGAAGCCCTGAGTCAGGTGACTCTGCAGAAGGAGGTGCTGGAGGACGAGAAGGGCAGCCTGACGCAGGCCCTCAGCAAGGTGTGCCTCAGGCCTGACTGCCACGAGTGTCCAAAACCCAGAGCCTCAGTGCCTAGTATTCATGTTGACATCTCATCTCAAAGTTGTGCCCGCAGCTACCAATTTCTGAGTCATGAGTCATGAGAAATTCTACCCATTGTGTCTTTGCTATACGCTCTGTGTTGTAAATTGGGAGCACAGTCTAGTGAGGATGGATGGATTCACCCACAGGCCTAGGCTTCAATTCAACTTTGAGGGAGACACACTGCTGGACCTCCTAGTCTTGTGTCATCAAATGTCAAGACTCACAACCATACTAGTCTAGGGACCAATTCACATGAAAATATTGGAGGAAACATGTCTGTACGTCTGTCCCCAAATCTACACATATTGAATCACCTGTCCACCTGTCATCCAGACTCAAATGCAGACTCCATTTGGGCCGTGTATGAGATTAGCTTTGCTCCGTGATAGCGTTTCGCAAGATGCACGTGATGTTGCACCACAGGTGAGAGTGGAATGTGCCCGAGCTGTGCGTGTGCTGCCCTCTGCAGGTGGAGTGCCAGAGTGCGGAGCGCGAACTGGCCCTGGCCAAGCTACATAGCGAGGAGGCGGGGCTCCGCGACTCCCTGGCCAAGATGGGGGCCCTGAGCGAGGGGCTGGCCAAGGACAAGGTGGAGCTCAGCCGCATTCTGCTGCAGGTCAGTGAGAGTGGCTCCACCCAACTGCCATTCCAGTAGCATTGTCATGTTACCACAACATTTTACCAATGAAACTCCTTTTGTATCTTACTGCTATGATGCTATACAACATGGCGCTATTATTACGGTTACTCTCCAGACGTATTTCGATGTGTGTATGCGCGTGCTTATTGTTTCTGTTTGTGTGTGTGTATGTACATATATATGTGTGTATGTCTATGTGTATATGTACATATGTGCTTTTTTGTGTATGCGTGTGTGTGTGTACATGTGTGTGTGAACACGTGTGTGTGTGGGCGTGTCTTCGTGGGCGCTCAGCTGGAGGCGGAGAAGGCGGACCTGGGCGAGCGCAGGCGGGAGGCGGAGCTTGAGCGGGCGGCGGCCCGTGACGGGGCCGGGCGGCTGGAGCAGGAGCTGCTGGAGCTGTGCGCGGAGAAGCGGGCCCTGGAGGCCTCCCAGAGCCACCTGCAGGAGGCGCGCCAGGGCCTGGAGAGGGAGCTGAGCCTGCTGAGGAGGGAGAAGGCCCAGGCCCTGGAGCAGCACGCGCAGGTCAGCCCTCCCCAAACCCCCCGGCCCGAACCCCCCCCCCCCCCATCGCCCATTCACGGCTCTCCGCAGATTTACGGACCCCGTTGTCACGTTAACGAGCGATTAGAGGGATCAGACGCGCCCGCCGCCGCGCTCAACGCCTCCTCGGTCCATCTGGATGCGGGTTTTGGTAGATGGCCCCTGTCTGGGCTTTTATGACGAGCAGGGGAAACGGGCAGGGGGGCTCGGGGGTCCCCGGTGTCTAACCGCGAGCTGGACGGGGTGAGATGTGTCAGAGGAGGGGGGCGGAGCCGTAACTCGGCCTGTCGTTCGGCTCCGGTCGAGGACGGGCTGAGCGCCTGTCATCGCGTGGCGTTTACCGCCGAGGATGGCTGATGGTTGGCCTGCACTCAGTGTGGGGTTGTCTGCGGAAAGTTCTGGGCTTTGGGCCGTGTTATCTTTTCTTTGGGGCCAAACCTGTGTGTGTGTGTGTGTGCATGTGTGCATTGATGTGTTTATTTGCTGTATTTATTGCACACGTGTTTATCTCCATATTCTGTGTTTGTGTATGCATCTGTCGATGAATCTGTGTGTGTATTTGTGTGTGCTTGTGTGTGTGTGTGTGTGTGTGCGTGTGTGTGTGCGCATGCATGTGTGTGTATGCCTGTGTGTGTGTGTGTGTGTGTCTGCATGTGTATGCGTGTGTCTGCGCACGCAGGCTAGCAGACAGAGGCTGGCCCTGTCGGAGCAGCTGGCCGCGAGCAGGCGGGAGGTGGAGAGCCAGGCGGCGGCCCTGCAGAGGGGGGCCCGGGAGAGGGAGGAGCTGGCCAAAGACAAGGCCAGCCTGGGCGTCCAGCTGACCGCAGCCGAGCGCAAGGCCCGGGGACTGGCCCAGGAGCTGGCTGCCTTCAGGTGGGTCAGCCTGCTTCTCACACCAAATTCACACCGACCCACAGCAACGGGAGACAAAACTGGCAGAAATATATCTGCATGAGGAGAACGACATGCCCAAACAACGACAGGTCACCTCAGTAATGAGTTGGGTAACCTCAGTGGGAGAATGGGTCGTAAATCTTTCTTCACAGTGCAGCACACCATATATCTTTATCACGAGTGCCCGTATATGACCTTGTTTTCAAAATGAGTTTTTCAGGATCATTTGAGTACCTTGAGTATTCTACACAGCTGGATTTGTAGAAGAATGATTACAGCTCTGTGAAATCAGGGGCTCAAGTGGCTGGTCTTTAGGACTGGAGTCCCGTGCGCTAACTGCTAATAGCCGCTGTATGCTAACACACCTAGCTCTGTGGAACTGAGTGCACAAAGTGTGACACCTCTTCCCTGTGCACCCAACCCCACCCCCCCACCAAGGGCTGAGAAGGAGTCCCTGGAGACGGCGCTGTTCGAGGGCCAGGAGCTGGCCTCGGCGCTGGACGGGGAGCGCGTGCAGCTCGAGGCGGAGCGCCAGAGCCTGCTGCGGGCTAACGAGGCCCTGACGCGTGAGTACGCCGCCGCCCCCCCCCCCCCCCGGCTACTATATCTCCCCGGGTGCCTCTCCGACAGCACCGCCCGGGGCCCGTATTTCAGCCTGGGGCCCAGCGGTGGCCACAGGGAGGGGTCGCTAATGCCCTGGGAGCCGGTCCGCATCCGCTGTCCCGGTCTGGCAGAAATGAATGCGCAGGCCAGCGATAAACATGCAGCGTAATGAGACGTGAGGATTAATTACCCCAGCGCCTGCCGTTTCTGAACGGGGGATGGTCCTGTACTGAAAACACCAGCCTTTGTCCTCAGGAAGTCTAACACCCCCCCTCCCTCCAAGTGTATTATAATGTAAAGGAGACAAGGCGAAACGCACACCAGAGGACTTGCACATGCCAGACTGTGTCAGTGTTTTTCTGGTGGTACGCAGTGCTCTCTTTGTTCAATGTGAGATATAATGCTTGCAATTTTATCTCTTGCATGTACTGTCAGTAAGACAGAATATACGATATGTAAAGCTATTGTTTATATGCAGCATTATAAGCAATCTATGTTACTGAGGTCATGTACTTCTGTACCTAATGCTTACAGACAAGGAGGCAGTGTTTTCCTGGAGGTTGGAGAACCATTTTGTCAAAAGTGAAAAATACTTTAATAGCAGTGTCTCATTTTCTGGTGTATTGTTTAGAAGATTTGTTCAGAGCAATCAGTAGCCAACTGAAGGACTTGCTCTCATCCAAAAATTGATGGTGTTGCTGTGCAAAATGAGTTTAATGTTTCTATTCCCGCAGTTTCGGAGTCCAGTGCTTGAGCACTTTACTGTTACCCTGAATAGTTCTACAATAGGGCCGAATAACTGTCTGAGCTTGTTGGGAATAGTCATGCTGTGTGTGTGCACGTTGGGAATAGTCATGTCGTGCGTATGTGCGCATTTCTTGTTTGTTCAGGTGAGGTGGCGCAGGTGCGAGGGGAGGCGGAGCTCCAGGCGGCCCAGGCCAATCGAGAGAGAGAGCTGCTGGAGGGCAGGCTGGCCCAGGCGGACAGGGAGGCCCAGCTGACCCTGAGCAACAGCGAGCGCGTCCACCAGGAGCAGCTGGAAGCCGAGCGGGAGGAGAAGGTAGCTTTAGGGGGCGGGAGTGACGTCACCTCGCCCCGTCATCCATCTTTGCGGTGCGTCGGGCCAGAGCGTGTGCTGATCTTTGCATCACAGATTGATGTACCTGTGAACACATGAGGCGGGAGTCTGAGGAATATTGGCGGTATAATTTCCTGAGTCTCCTGAAATGTTCTTTTTATGTTTACTTGGCCTGCAATTAATGCAAAGTGGTGTCTCTCATACTCATTAACATCTCTGCCGGACATGGAGGTTACAGCCGTTTGGTCTGAGCATTAGCATGACAGTGAACTCTGCACTGGTAATTCTGGGAATGATTAGCTAACCGTGGGACGACCAGAGGTGTGAAGTAATGAATTACTTTCGGTCACGCTACAGCACTTTGGTAGTTTTTTTGGTAGTGGTACTTTTTTCAGTGTACATGAAGGCTTCTAATTTCACTTTTCCTGAGTACATTTTTAATGAAGTTAAAGTTGGCTTGCAGCATCTTTATGTTATGCTTATTGTGTGCAAGACAAATTCCCTTTGGGGCAATAAGTTCCATTCATTCATTAGCTAGTTACTATCATCGTAAATTGAGTAAATTTAAACATTATCGCTGAAGTATTTGAAATGTTTCAGCTATTGAAACCGGGGGTTGGTTGGTTTACCATCACGATTTCCTTGCTGTGGAGAGCTGCGGTGTGACCCCTCCCCCCCTCCCCCCCCTCACAGGAGCAGCTGCGCGAGGAGCTGACTGCGCAGAGGGAGCTGCTGGAGCATCAGCTGCGGCAGGAATGCGAGGAGCTGCGCGCGCGGGGGGAGGCCGACCGGCAGCAGCTGCAGGAGGAGCTGGCCCAGCTGCAGCAGGACCGCGACGACAGCCTCCTGCAGGCCGAGAGCCACAAGCAGCAGGTCCGCGCCCCGCCCCGCACCCCGCCCTGCACCCCGCCCGTGCCCCGCCCGCGGCTCCGCCAGACGGTAGCTCTGGCGCTCCCTCGAACGCGGTGTGGAAGCCGGTCGCGTTCGGCCGCGCCGCGCGGGTCAAAGAGAGGCGGAAGGTCCGCCCTCTCCTTCGGAGATTCCGGCTCTGGGATTTCTCCTGCGTGACGCTCCCCGTGATGCCTCCACGTGTCCTCCTTGCAGGCCCTCTCCCTGAAGGAGGCGGAGAAGGCGGTGCTGGCGGAGAAGCTGGCGGCCGCTCAGCAGGACCTGGTGGGCGCGGGCGTGGAGCTGGAGCAGGCGCGCAGGGAGGCCCTGAGCCGGCAGGAGCAGGACAAGGTGAGCCCCGGGGGACCCCGGCTGCCATCTTACCTCAGCAGTGGGGTCAGGGTAACGCAATGCCACACCGGGAGATGATTTCCAGAACGTTCTGTCAAACTCAATGGAAAACAAAGGGCTTGGCTGCGCTATTATCAAAAACACAGAACATGCGAGACGCTGCCGCTCGGCCTCGTCCCGGGCGCGTGGGCACCGGAGGGGCGGGGCGCGTGGGCACCGGAGGGGCGGGGCGCGTGGGGCCCGAGGGGCGTGTTTCAGGCGAGCTTCCTGTCTCTCTCCGTCCTCAGGACGCCATCTCGGGGCTGACGGAGGAGCTGCAGGACCTGCGGTCGCGGTTCGAGGAGTCGCTGAGCTCGCACGAGTCCACGGTCCAAAGCCTGAGCAAGCAGGCCAAGGAGCAGGCCGACCAGAAGGAGGCGGCCTTCCAGGAGGTGAGCTCCGATCGAAACTCCCCGCCGCCATGGCAACGCTGCTCCAGACAGCGCGGCCCCACCGACGTGCTTTAATACGGGGGGGGGGAGGGGGCGCCGGAGTCGCTGTCAGGATCTCCACGTTACCGGCTGCTGGCGGTGCCAAACTTGTGTCACCTTCACAAAACAGACGCCGACACCCACACCGCGCGGTGCGCTGAGCCGTCTCCCAGCCCCGTCTCCCAGCCCACCTCGCTCTCCGGCGAAGGTTTCATTTTGAGTAGAAAATTGAACGTCTCTGACTGCCGTCTCTGCCTCGTTCCCAGACCCGCGCGGGTTCTAAGCTTACCCCGTAAGCGCGGCTGATGTGGCTCTTAGGAGCGACGCCGCCACTTTTTTTTGTTAGCGTGTCCTGGCTTCGTCTCGCCGAGCGCTCTCGGATTCGGGCCCGGCGCCCGGCGGTACCCCGAGGCGGGGTTACCCGAGGACCCCACCCCCCGTTCTCCTCCCCTCTCTCCGGGATGGCATGCGCTGGAGGAGGGCTGTCAGGAGAAAAAAACCACCATTACTGTAATGGATACCAGGCCCCCGGTGTGCCGGGAGGAAGGTGAGGCGCGGGGCTTTTTTTTTTTTGGAAGGGGCGAGCTTTCCCCGCCCCGCGGAGGAGAGGACCGGCGCCCTGTCGGCCCCTTTGTTCCAGGGCCGGGGGATGGGCGGGTGGAGTTTTGAGGAGGGGAGGGAGGCGGTGATGGGCCCTGCTGGGGGGGGGGAGGGCAGGACGGCGTTGTCGCGAGCGGGGGTGGGGGCGGGGGCGAGCGGGCTGAGCGGATCCGGGTAATGCAAGCTGACGGGCTGTTTGCCTTGGCGCGGCCCTCCTGGCCCGGCTGCCCGGTCGGAGTCCAGTTTGTACCAATTTGTACCAGCGCGGGGGAGGGCAGGTTAGCGTGACGCCGTGTTGACTTTGGCAGCCGCCGGCCTGCTTAGCGCCGTCAGGCACTAGCGCGCTACACGCGGAGGCCAGGCAGAAGGAGGCGGGGGCCGGGCCGGGGTGGGGTGGGGAGGTGGGGGGGGGGACTAATTTCCTCCTACAGACACTGGGTCAGCAGTTCCTCCCTCCCGCCCCCTCCATCTCGACTCCCCCCCCCCCCCGGGGAGGTGGGGGTCATGTTGATGTTTCTGAAGCAGTATGGTGGAGTGTGTAAGGCCCATCTTGGACACACAACGCCGCAGTGTTGCGTTTCTTCATTCGGTGTTTCGCGTGTCCCTCTCAGATTGGACGTGGAGTCCATGATTTAAAAAAAAAAACAGTGCGTATGTATAAAACACACACATACAGTCAGATGTTCAATGTGTGTGTGTGTTTTCATGAACGAAAAAAAATATATATAACTGTGTGTGTATGTCTGTTTCTGTACACACACACACAAACACATACACACGCAGTACTGATGTTTCATACCTGCTCGGGTCTAATAATTGCAGCGTCACGTTGGCGCTGTAACCCGTCAGACTGAAGGAGGCGTGGCTCACCGCTCTGCGGCTGCGCCGTGAGCGACCGGACCGTCTGCAGGAGAGGGGGCGTGAGCTGCGGTCGGAGGCCAGGAATGTCACGGGTCGATGGCGATGAATGTTTGCGTCCCCTCGGCTTTATCTACAAAAGGGCCAATTCAGCAGGAGGACGGGGCCCGCCGAACCGCCCGAGAAAAGGGGGTGGTGGGGGGGTTGGTGGGGGGAGGGGGGAGGGGTGCGGGGGTTTGGACATCCTGCGCGTCCGCTCGTAACCACACTGATCTGGCAACCGCCCACGCGTTTCCCCCCCCCCCGCTCTCCTCGTTTAATTGCTTGAATAATTCCAGCTCGTGCTTTTGTCAGGATGGAGAGAGGGACAGAAAAAGAGAGAGAGAGAGAGAGAGAGATGGTCAAGGGGAGAGGTGAGAGCTTTTGGCTTCGCGTAATCAGTGTGAGAATGAACTCCTTTAGGAAAATAAGCCGTCGCCGGGGTCGTTTATTTTCTAACCCCGCGCGGCAGCGAGAAGCCGGGGGTTCTGCCGATGGTGGTTCCCCCGGCCCTAATCCCAGCGTCCGGGCGCGCTCCAGCTCCCTCCTTCCCACCCCCTGCCCCCCCCCACCCCTCTCCTGTTCCGCTTTCGAGAAAAAAATAATAAAATAAAGCCGAGCCCGGAATGCCGCTGGATTGTTTTTCTCGCGTTTATGAGATTTATGAGAAGAAAACATCTTGTGTGGCCTTCGGACGAGGTGTGCCGCCCCTCTCCCCCCCCACCCCCCACACCCCCCACCGCGCCCCGCTAATGTTTACCGCCGTCCCCGGCGAGGAGCCATCGGCTCCCCGAGACGCCGCGAGGAGGCAGCGCCTGGCTGGCTTCCCCCGGCTGCTCCCCTCCCGCTAGCCCCTCCCGTTTTTCCTTCGCTTCCGCGCCGAGCGCTGGGCCGGGCCGCCCCGGTTCGGTGCCACTGGAAGACTTGCCGTTTCCCTCAGCGTACCAGAATGTAGGTCACGCGCTGCCTCAGGAATGAGCGGCTTTACGACCCGGAGTCCGAGCCGTGAGCGGCGAGCGGTGAGCGGGCTGGAGCGTGGCCGAGGTCGCCGGGCAACGCGGGGGGCCCGGGGCCTGCCGGTGTGATCTGGCGCGACGCGGAGGTGCAGCCGAGCTGGCGATCGGGAGCGACTGGCTCTTGGACGCGTTCCCCACGCGTTTGAACCTCCAGGGGCTCCATTAGGAAGGTTCCTGGTTTCATGGCCCTGTCTCTTTCTCTTTCTCTTCTCTTTCTCTTTCTTTTTCTCTTTCTCTCCCTCTCCCTCTCTCTCTCTCTCTCTCAGGTGGAGCAGTTGCGGGCGGAGCTTCAGGCGGCGGAAGAGGGGCGGGACTCGGGCCGTCGGGAGCTGATCGAGGCGCACCGGGAGCTGCGGGAGTGCATGCAGGAGCGGGACCTGCGCCGCAAGGAGGCGCTGGACCTGCAGAGGGCGCTAGGCGACGAGACCCGGGACAAGGAGGCCATCCAGCAGTCCAACCAGGACCTGAGGGCCGCGGTCAAGAGAGCGGAGAGCGACCGCAGCAGGTGCGACCGGCGTTTTTTTTGACCGACGTTTCCTCGCCGGGGGGCTTCGATGGCGACCGACGCTTTTTCCTCCTTCTCCCCGCAGCCTGAGGCGAACCCTGGAGGAGAAGGAGCAGAGGCTGGCGGTGCTGGAGGAGTGCAGGTCCTCCCTCCAGCAGGAGGCGGCAGAGCTGAGGAGCACCCTGCGCGAGCTGGAGAAGTCCCGGCTGCAGGCGCGCAGAGAGCTGCAGGAGCTGCGCAGACAGGTCTCTCAGCGCTGCGCCCGTCATTCGCGAAACCGAAAAACGCCGCAAAATTAATACGCTCTGAGCATGAGTATTATGATATCATCTTATGAAAAACATGTTTTCAACGAATGCCAAGTTACTCATACACGCTGTCGGTAAGTCATTAATTAAAACTGGCAAAACACAGGCCGTTAAAAGTATTTATATTAGAATTACGCCAAAGTTACAAGAAAAAACATCTTACATCACACAAATTAAACAATTTTGTCTGTTGAAATGGGGTCAGAAGGTTCAGAAATGAATGTTTTTAAGGGCTGAGAGGTCTGTGGTCATCGTGGTTATTTCTGTAGGGAACCCAGAAGAGTGCCAAACGCTCAGTGCTGTACAGGAAGTAGCATGTCGCCCCACCAGGCCGTAGCTTGGCTCTTCTTCCCAATGGCTCTTCTCCAGCCTGGGTTTCTTGTATCTTTACGAGCAGCTGTTCCTTTAAGCCACAGGTGTCAAATTCCAGTCCTGGAGGGCCACAGTTTCTGCAGGTTTTTGGGGGTGTTCTTGGCACCAGTGGTTCATTAAAGTCACTAACTGGCTAAAGAGTCCACACACCTTGTCCTCAAGGCCTTAAATGGGCAGCTGACTGAAAGGAAACCACAAAAAACCCGCAGACACTGCGGCCCTCTGGGATTTTAGTGTGACTCCCCTGCTGTAAGCTCTCCTCTCGATTGGCTCCTGATTTTTCTCCCGCGCAGGTGAAGACGCTGGAGGGGGAGCTGGGGCAGCGGAGCCAGGAGCTCCAGGACCTCCAGGCGCGGGCGTGCCAGGAGGAGCAGCGCGAGGAGGAGTGCCGCCGCGAGACGTTCGGGCTCAAGCAGCGGGTCCTGGAGAGCGAGGCCGGGCGGGAGGCCGCCCTGAAGGAGGCGAGGCCCGCGAGCGCCACAACACCCCCCCCCACACCCCCCTCCACCCCCCCCCCCACCCCGACCTCCCGTCTCTAACGTCACGCCAAACATCCACGCAATTCGCACATACCCGCAGAATGCCTGCAGCCAGAGCTGCGTCACTGCCGCACATTCCCGCAGTGTGAATGAGCGGAGAGAAAAGTGTTGAGGCGATCTCGTTAATGGGGTTGGGGGGAATGGAGAGTGGAAGTAGCTTAGATGAAAGGTCGACACTGATGGCGAACGTGGTGAAAACGACCAGCGTTAGCTTGCTGCTCTCTGAGTTCAGCCAGCTGTGTGGGACGCACTACAGCAGGGGTGGGCCGTCCTGGAGGGCCGCAGTTTCTGCTGGTTTTCGTTGCTTCCTTTAAGTCAGCAGCCAATGGGAACGTGGTGAGCAGACTCTTTAACCAATCGGTGACTTAAAGTGAGCGCTTTACTTTAAAACACATCAAAAACTGGCAGACACAGCAGCCCTCAGATTTGAGTTTGAGATCCCTGCACTACTGTAATGCAAGAAGCAGCTCTTTTGCACTATTTCTCTCTCTCCTTCTCCTTCTCTCTCTTTTTTTCTCTCTCCCTTGCTCTGTCTTTCTCCCTCTTTCGCTCTTTTTTCTCTCCCTCTCCCTCTCTTCTCTCTCTTTTCTCTCTCCCTTGCTCTGTCTTTCTCCCTCTTTTTCTCTTTTTTCTCTCCCTTTTGCTCACTTCACCTCTCCCTTCCTCTCTCACTTGTTCCCTCTCACTTCCTCTCTCTCTCTCTCTCTCGCTGTTTTTCTCACCTGTACCCTTGCTTCTATCACACCGACTCTCCCCACCAGAGGGGTGGGTGGAAGGCGCCCTTTCCTCACCCTAACCCTAACCCGCCCCGGTGTTCCCCCACACAGGCGGCGGGGCTACAGCGCCGCGTGTCCGAGCTGGAGGACGCCGAGCGGCGGCTGGAGGACAGGCTGCGGGAGCAGGAGGCGGGGCACCGGGAGCGCGAGCGCAAGCTGAGGGAGGAGGCGGAGCTCCTGGCGGCGGCGGCCCAGGAGGCGCGGCTCCGGCAGCGGGAGCTGGGCCTGCAGCTGAGCCTGGCCGAGGGCCGGGCGCGGGGCCTGGAGGAGCAGCTGGGCCTGGGGGAGGCCGCGCTCGGGGACCTCCGGCAGAGGCTCGCCGGCCTGTCGTCCGTGCTGCGCCGCACGCTGGGCGTGGGCCGGAACGGGCGCTCGCAGACCCCCGGATCCCGCGCGCGCAGCCCCTCTCCCCTCAGGGGCCCGTCCCCGGCTAAGGGTACTGCGCGTCCTCCCCGAAACGCTTCGATTATCTTTGTGCGCCTGTTGTGGATGATGTGCCTCTCTTCCTGGCACGTGTGTTTGTACTTTCCGTGCTGGGTTGGTTTCGTGGTACTTGAAGTCTTAATTAGTTGTAGCACACTGTATACTTTCTGTTGTTTCATCTACTGCACCTATATTTACATACATATATTTGTATAGTACATATATATTTGTCTCAAGTGTTAGCGTTCTGATTTTTGTGCAGTAATCGTGTCTGTTTAAGTGAAAATGCTTCTTGTCCCAGGTGCTGACAGTGCGGACGGACGGAGCTCCACCCCGACCCACAGCGTCAGCAGGTCCCCCGTGCGCTCGCTGTCCCCCATTCGCTCGCTGTCGCCCATCCGCTCGCTGTCCCCCGTTCGCGGGGAGGACTGGGACCAGGAGCTGGAAACAGTGCAGGCCGCCCTGCGTGACTTCCTGCAGGAGCTGAGAGACGCGCAGAGGGACAGGGTGAGCGGGGAGGGAGGGCGGGGGGGGGGGGGGGGGGGGGGGAGCAGCGGGGCGAGGCCCCTTCTCCAGCCCCAGGCTTCGGGCCTTCGACAAGACGCCAAAGAGCACACGCCCGTTTCGAATGACCGCAGAGCGCGTTCAGGGACGCGCAGCCAAACCGTCAGCACAATTATCCGTTGTTTTCCTTCGTCGGCTTTTGATCCGTAATTCAATTTGTTCACATCGTGTCTCGCGAGTCACGAACCCAAGCCGCCGCGGCCTTTTTGTTACGCGGCTGCGGGGGCGGGCGCCGAACTGAGAACCCCCGGGCGGTCCCGGTGTGTGTGTGTGTCGCGCAGGACGAGGCCCAGGCCAAGGTGCTGAATCTGTCCCGCCAGCTGGGGGAGCTCCAGAGCGGCCGGGAGAAGCTGGGCGCCCGCCTGCAGCAGCTGCAGAAGACCGTGGCCGAGCTGGAGGAAGGTGAGTAGCGCACGCGCGCTCCCTCTACGTCGCTCTCTCTTAACGCGCGCCTCGGGGCGCCGCCCCTTTAAGACGGCCACACGGTCACCGCGGGGTGTCGCCGGTGTCTCCCAGGGAAACGGGAGGCGGAGGGGCTGCTCGGGGGGGCCCAGGCCTCGCTGTCCCTGCAGGAGGAGGCGGCCCGGCGCGGGGACAGGGAGAGGCGGAGCCTGGGGGAGGAGCTGGCCGCGGCGAGGCGGAGCCTGCAGACGGCGGAGGGGGAGACCAGGGCGCTGCAGGTCAGTACAGCCCTAACTGCACCGCTGCAGCGCTAAGGGTCAGCCACAGACAGAGGGTTTCCCATAGAGCCGCGGCGCTTTCTTATTAAGCAGAAGGGAAACATTAATAAATTCGAATGCTTTCGGTTCTTGTTTGTTCAGTTTGAGCGCACTCGAAAAATAAACATTTCTACCGGTGCTGATACAAGACAGAAGCTCAATAAATCTGTCAGTGCGCAAAATAATGTGGCCCGTCAGTCGGGGAATGTAATAATACATGAAAAGCGATGCAGAAGCTGGAAGAGAGAGAGAGAGCTAGCGGCAGGCTTTTGGGCTTTTGGCGATGGCGATGTGGCGGTGATGGTGGGCGTGACGTTGGCGCGGGCAGGAGAAGCTGGCGCGGGCGCAGGCCTCGGAGGCCGGGCTGGAGGCGGAGCGGCGGCGGCTGAAGGAGGCCCTGGAGGCGGCCGAGGGGCGGGGCTCCCGGCTGGAGGTCTCCCAGCGCGCCCTGGGCGGCGAGCTGCAGCGGGCCCGGACGGGCGCGGCCGAGCGGGAGGCGGAGGCGGCGGCGCTGCAGGAGCGGCTGGCGGCGCTGCGGCGGGAGCTGGCGGAGAGCGAGGACCGGGCGGCCGCCCTGCGCGTGGCCTCCGAGAGGCAGAGCGCGGCGCTGGCGCGGGCCGAGGACGCCGAGGGCCGGCTCAGGGAGCGCGTGCAGAGCCTGTCCGTCGCCCTGAGCGACGCCGGGGCCGGCGGCGCCGCCCTGCAGGACCGCGCCGCCCAGCTGCAGAAGGCCCTGGCCGCCTGCGAGCAGGACCGCAGGACCCTGCAGGTCAGTGCGGCCCCTGGGCCACCCTCCATGACGAGTGATTGGCAACCCCTGTGCCACCCGCCCCCCCTCTTTTGCAGATTGACAGTGCTCTGAGCCAATGAAAACGGTTGTTGTTGGAACATTTTCCATTGCCTCCCCTTGACTGGTCCTTGCCCTCCTCCCTCCCTCACCCCTTGCGGGGCTTTCAAGGAAGAGACACACAGATAGACGTCATACCTAAGATACCAGTGATAAAGTAATTTAACTTTCTTTAAAAGTGAAAATTTTTGTTTGCTTGAACAGAAGTACCACACAGGATACCAAACACACAGGCGGACAAAGCAGCTAGGAGACATACATCTGCTTTACAATAATGAAGTGATGTAATTCTATGTCACTCCCTTTAAAATGGCTATTTTCTTTTTCTAGAAGAGAACTCCCAGACACAAATGTTAAAAAAAAAAAAGGATTTGTGTGTTCGGTAATGTTGTGTTTAATGCGCACATATAAATAATTTTAAAATATTATGTGTAGGTTACAGAAAAATGCCTGGTGACCTATTCGTACATCTCTTCTTGCCATTAATTGAAATTTCCAAGTAAAATAAATAATTCTGCCGCCATCGCGGCCGCGTGATTTATATTGCAGCTACGTCATTTTTTCAGTTAGCGTTCTTTTTATTTACCTCCGCCGCCGCGGTTTTCCTGAAGGACCTCAGTGACTGTGCAATAAAATGCCGGGGCGAGCTCATTAATTCTCCCAGCGCTCCTCAGGAGAGCTTTTAAGGCTCGCTTTTTTTGGGCCGCGTTTTAAAGATGCTGTGCAAACAAAAACAGAGCGCATTCGGCGTAAATCTCTTTTTAGTTCGCCCGGAGGCCCGCCGGCCCGTGCCAATAAGCCAGCGAAAACCACCCAGCCCTCCCGCCTGCACCCTTGAACAAAGTCTACCGGGCGAGGATGGAGGGAGAGGGAGAGAGGGAGAGAGGGAGGGGAGCGATAAATCAGTGGGTATTCACGCGTGTTTATTTGGCGGACGCTTTTGTCCAAGGCTGTTATAACAAATAACACAAAATGTAACAGCATATATAAAGTACAAAGCTGACAGAACTGCCACAATACACCGCAAGTGAATTAATTTAAAGTCCTAAGTGCCAAAGCCTTCTGCTTCACACTAATTCATATTTCAACAGAACAGGGTGAGCATAAATGAAATAAAAAGATAAAGTGTAGCAAATAGTAGTGCTTGTAACCATAAACTGAAGTTCCAAGGCTGCTACGAATAGTAGTTTGACATCTAAAGGGTTAGGAACTGGCTGAAGAGGTGGTTTTTCAGCCCCAGAAGACACGTTTCTGAAGATAGATGGCGACCCAGCACGGCCTCACTGGTACAGTCAGGCCGTTCTCCCGTTGTTGGGTCAGGGTGGGTGTTGGGTCAGAGTGGGTGGGATGCCAGGCCGAACGGTACGACCTGGAGAGAGCGGGCCTGCCAAATGGCGGGAGCGCAAGGTCACTGCGACCTATCAGGGGTGCAGGACTGAATGGAGGAGTAATGAAGAGGTGAAACGGACTGGAGGCCCAGAGATTTACAGAGCCGGGGTCGGGTTTATCCTCAGGAGCATCTGGACGCTGCGCGGGAGGGCCTGTCCGAGGGCAAGAAGCAGAACCACGCCCTGGCCGAGAGGGCCCAGAGCCTGCAGCGGGCCCAGGAGGAGGCGGAGCTGAGGAGCCGAGACCTGGAGAGCCAGACCCGGGCGCTGCAGGAGGTGAGGCGGGGGTGGGGCGGTGAGCGCGGGGGGGGGGGGGCAGCGACCACACCGGAGGGACGAGAGGGTTGCGGAGGAACACGGAGAGGGGGAGGGAGAAACTCATCAGGGGGCGAGAAGGAGGGGGAGGGGGTCAAATAGGACGTGTGAGAGGGTCAGGTGTTCATGGCCTGAGGGCGTGGCTTGGCTGGAGAGAGAGAAGTGATAAGAGCGGGGCTCTACTCTAACATCTTTTCCATGAAGTTGAAAAATTTCAGAGCACTCTAATACATTCCAATTAGTAGATGTGCTCCTAAACCATTTTTCCAGTTAGCACACACCAATTTTTTGGGGCAAATGCTCCTAAAATGGGAACAGTGTAGAGCCCTGGAGAGGGACTGGGAAAGCAAAGTCATGAACTGATGGTGGGAATTTGTAGGCCTCGAAATAGGGCCGCAGGGGGCCAACGTGCACGAAAGGCCCATAGTTCTGAAGGCCCTCTTGTGGTCGACCCTCAGGCCTTGAGACAGAGGCAGAGCGGGGAGGTGGAGGCCCTGGAGAGCTCCCGCAAGCTGCAGGAGGAGAGGGACGGCCTGCAGGAGAAGCTGAGCGGCCTGCAGAGCGCCCTGGAGAAGCTGGAGGGCCAGAGGAACGAGCTGGAGCGGGAGCTGGCCAAGCTGGGCAAAGACAGGGGCTCCCTGAGGAGGGCCCTGGATAAGGTGAGCACTTCCTCCTGGCTCCACGCGTCACCACGCGTCCACGCCTGGCTTCTAACTCCTTCAGAAACTTCTCCCCCATTCTCCCCTAAACTATGCAGAGCCAAACTTCCATACATCCATCCGTCCATTCTTGTTCCTGGTCAGGGTTGTTGGGGGGGGGGGAGTCCTGGAGCCTATGCATTGGGTGAGAGGCAGGGGTAACCAATCCATTACACACACCAATCACTCACATACTCATACCTACGGCCAATTTAGACTCTCCAGTTAGCCTAACCTGCATGTCTTAGGACTGTGGGAGGAAACTGGAGGACCCAGAGGAAACCCACGGGGACACGGGGAGAACATGCAAACTTCACACACAAAGGCCCTGGCGGGGAACTTCCATACATCCCTGAGTCGTTTATCTTACATACCCTGCAAGACTCCAATGCCTAATGTCATCCCTTACTCTCCTTTGCTGTGCTGTGCTGTGCACATGCTGCTTTTTTTATCCCTCAGCAGCGAAAGACGATGAGTTATTTGGACCTTTCTGGGAGAGGCTTACCCAGTTTCTCCGGGAAGCACTCCATTCTGTCCTCTTTGGACCTATTCCAGAATATCTGCAGCAGGTTCTACTGTACATAGCGTTCCAGGTGGGGTCCTCGTTGGCCCATTATCCTCAGATGCCCCTCTTAGTTTCCCACCCCTCACATCTCCTTGAATAATGGGAACACGAAAAGTGGCCCCGTGAAAACACAGGCCCGGCTTGCGCGGCCTCTGGTACACGCATTACGGGAGGAGCATGTGACCGTCGCCGTGGTGATGGCAAAGCCATGTGTTGCTGCCGCCGCTGGGCTGTCAGGTGGAGCTGGAGAAGCTGAGGCAGGGGGAGCAGGCGGCCAGCGCGGGCCGCGAGAGGGAGCAGCTGGAGCAGACCGTGAGCGGCCTGGAGCAGGAGCTGAGCCTGCTGCAGGCGGAGGTGCAGCAGCTGCAGGTGAGGCTCACGTCCTGTCCCATCCTCGGGATTTTGATTTGGTTACCGGGTTCCACTGCCTTCCCAAGCCTCTTTTCCAGCCCCGGTGCCAGAGGTGGAAAATCCAGGTTCAGAACGTAAAGGTCCTCCCCAGTGTTTTGTTCCAAACACCTGGATCTGCTAATTAGCATAATTTATTTCTGCAAGGGGGTAGAACTAATCAGTTGAATAATTACGTAACTTCATTTGAAGGAATTTACTTCCTTCAAATCTGTGATTAAACTCAAAAGTACACAGTAAAGTGGAATGCTGCGTGTGTCATGTCAATCCCGGTTACGCTACTGTTGAGCTTGTTCTGAAATCTTTCAGTGGTTTTGCAAGTCAAAGCTCCACAATGGAGGGGATCTAGCACTAGGGCTAAAGCTAAATATAATTGAATTTGGAGCACTTAAGCCTGAACGCAAACGTAAGTTGGTGAGGTGGTGAAGCGGGACCTCATGTTGGCGCGCAGGCCCAGATTACCCAGATGGAGCGGGCCCACGCGCAGCGCCTCCTGGAGGTGACGTCGCGCCACCGCCAGGAGATGGAGCTGGAGACGGAGCGCCTGCGGGGGACGCAGCAGCAGGCCGAGCGGGCGCTGGAGTCGCGCGAGAGAGCCCACCGGCAGAGGGTCAAGTGCCTGGAGGAGCAGGTGAGCCTAGCGTCCGGGCCTAGCGTCCGGCCTGCGGTCGGTTCGAGGGGAGGGTGGGGGGCAGGCAAAACCTTCCCCAGTTCCGCCTCCTCCACCCCTGACCACCCCCTGGCCTCTCGCTCCACGCAGGTGTGCACGCTCAAAGAGCAGCTGGACCAGGAGATGCGGAGGAGGCAGGCCTACGTCAACCAGATGCTCCGCCCGGGGTTGTAGCCCGCGACCCCGCCGCGGCGCCGAACGACGCCCCGGAGCGGCGGTTACGACCTGGCGAGCTCGGCGCGCTCCTCGTCGCCTCTTCTGCCGCCGCGAGCCTCCAGTCTCGCCGCCCCGTCTCGCCGCGAACCAATCGGAACGGCGTCCCTCGAGTCACTACCCAGCAGTCCGAGCAGCTTCGACGGGAAAGAAGGGAAAGCCGAGCGGTCTCAGGGAACACTGACGCAATGCGAGCGCAACTGGATTTCACTAATCTGCGCAAATACGAGAACACAAGAAACAATGAAAGCGCTGTTTCATAGAGCACTGCTGGGGCAGATTGTTTTAAGGATTTTCGAAAAAACCATTACCGTACCTGGTTATCAGTCTGCTAGTTATGTCATGTTTTTCGACGAGTACAGTGTAATGTAAAGAAGATCCATCCCCCAAGATTTAGTTATGAAAGGAAGGCCTGTGTTCAATGTGATGTCTTTGTGCTTTGTCCTTAACTACGATTTTCACAAAACTTCTGCTTGAGTATGTTTTTGTTTCTTACGCAAGGTTTAATTAATTTCAGTGATATTAAAACTCTTGTTGTGCCAGAAACTTTCAGAGATTTTTCTCCGAAATTATCTGAGCGTTATTCAAGATGACAGATGGCGCTGGAAAAAATTTATCCTAAATTCCTTTTAGTATGCTCTCTTTATGAATGAAAATATTCAGAATAAGTAAAAGAATCTCCTGCAAATTATATATACTGAAACAAAACTGATGGTAATTCAAATCAATGAGGAAATGATTAGCTTGTAAACTATTGTTATTATTAATTAATTGCAGCTGATAGTTATTCACCATTAGTGTATGCATTTTTTAAATCAGGAAAAATAATCAATCCAATCCAATCCCAAACACAATTCTGATTATTTGAGCTTTAATCTCAAGTATGATTTTGTTAATGAATTCACTGTAAAATCACGTCATTTTCACAAATCCTCATTGGTTGACTATTTTGATTATAAACTGACTGGTGATTGACTGAGCTGTTTTAAAATAAAAGCATTTACCTGAAACCTTTCAGACTGAAGTATTTTGAGGAATCTATGCAAATGTTTTTTTTTTCCAGAATCTGAAGTGCATTACTCATGACTCTCTTTGTCAAATGAAGGTTCTAGTGGGTGAAGGATGGTATTTGCTTTCTTTTGCCAACAAACTCCCTGGGTCAGTGCTCTCTTTCAGAAATCTATTTTACAGTCCAACAATTCAACATTTTGTTTACTCTTTTATAGTTGTTGTCGCTTGTTTAGGGTAAGCACATCTTTGCACAACTTTTAAATACAACTTTGTAATACAGTATGCATATCAATATTGGAAGGAAAAGGAAATCTTATTAAAATGTCCTACTGACTGCGATTTAAAATGAACAAAACAAACATTGAATTTTTCTTTGGCTTATTTTAATCATTTTATGATTTTATTTGTATAATGACAACAGAGAAAATGGGTTGTGCTTGCAGTTTGTATTCACAGATGTCTGGTGAGTGAGACTCTCAGTCTGGAGTATATGGCCGTTGTAATGCATGCCTCCACCAGCCCGCGTAACATGGTCAAAACTACTTAGGCAGGTTTACCGAGGCAAGGGTTAAGAAGCCAGGGGAAGCCTTGTCAGAGCTTCTTTAAAGCAGCCCTTTCATTATCATAGCCCCGCCCAGCGGTTATCCAGTTACCGGCCTCTGTCGCGCCATTGGCTGTCAGGACCTAATTATGCAAGGTAGTGAATCCCAAGGGGGGTGGGGCCGGGACTGAAAGAACTCCTTTGGCAGGCAGAATAGAGCTTTTATTGAGGATATTTCTAAGCTAACCATCAGGGACCAAATAGCTGGATTGTAAAAAAAATTTTCGGAGCCGATTCACTCTGCTCCTTTTTTTCATTCTTTTCGCTTCTTCTTCTTTCAGCGGGATCCAGCGTGGCTCGCAAACACCCAGGAGCAAGCAGAATGCAAGGAATCTGCCCCCCAGTCTCGGACTATCAGCCCCAGTAACGGGGGCAAGCAAGCGCTCAAAAAAAAAAAAAAGAAAAAAAAAAAGGAGAGAAAAGAGTGAGAAGATTTAGGGAAGGCAGCTGTGAACGGAGGTGGAGGGTACGGTCCCCCTGCTGCCCCTGCTGTCCGGCCCCCTCCTCCCCCTGTCCCTGCTCCTCCCTGCACCCCGGGTCCTCTGAGGTCTCCCCTCCATCCCCTGACAGGCTGCTGCGGAGATGGCACCCGGAGCCCTGCTGCCCTTGCTGTGCGCGCTGCTCTCCCTGGACCTCCCGGCCGCGGTGGAGCCCGCCGTGCCCCTGGAGGACTTCTACCCTTTCGGCCAGGACGAGGGGGACTCCCAGACCGTCAGGCAGGACGACGGGGGCTCCGGGCTGGTGGAGATCTCCGTGGCGTACCCCTTCTTCGGCGACCAGCACACGGGGCTCTACGTGAGTAGCACGCGGTGCGGTTGTCGGGTCGGCGCGGTTGGGCAAAGCGGTCAGGGGGTGGGGGGGTTGGGAGCGGTCCGGTTCAGGTCACGGTCCACGCGAGCTCAGGTGCAGGGTCCAGCGGTCAGGCTCTCACGCAGCTTTCTCCTCACCCTTCCAGCTGCTCGCGCTCGGAGCGCAATGCGCTGCTCACCAAAGCCTCACCAAAGCCTTCACGCATGTACACGCGCGCCGCACGCGCACCGCACACGCATGTACACACACTCTGCACACGCATGTACACGCGCTCCGCACACGCACCACACATGCATGTACACACACTCTGCACAAGCATGTACACGCGCTCCGCACACGCACCACACATGCATGTACACACACTCTGCACAAGCATGTACACGCGCTCCGCACACGCATGTACACGCGCACCGCACACGCACCGCACATGCACACCGCAGACGCACCGCACACGCATGTACACGCGCACCGCACACGCACCGCACACGCATGTACACACACTCTGCACACGCATGTACACGCGCACCGCACACGCAAGTACACACACACGTGCAGACGCGCACCGCACACACATGCACGTACGTGCGAGCAGAGCAGCTCCGAGAGCAACCGGCTGCAGGAGAGAGACCGCGTTCGGACCGTGAGAATGACTTGCGCGGTTGACAAGGAACGCGCGTGTGGGGGGGGGCTGAATATCGGAGCAGCTGAGTTCTCCCGCAGAGGCTTTGACCCGGGGGCTGTCATGTACGAAGGCTCGGTCGTAGCACACTCGACGCCGGAGCCGCTGTAAACGAACACCACCTGTCGCTAACGCGCATCCCGCGCGCGGGCGGCTGCCCCCGAACGCCCCCCTCCTCCTCCCCCCCCACACCGTTAATCGTTAAGCGCGCAGCGGGGGTGAGGGGGTGCGGCGGCAACAAAATGCGGAGTCAAAGGTGCGTCGTCAGGGTTACGATCCGACCGGGGGACGATCAAGGTCAGCCCCCTGAGAGCGTTGCTGCGCACAGTACTGGAGAGGTGGGGGGGGGGGAGGTGGGAGTAGAACTGCCCTGCACTCAACTCTGAGAACATTCTTTGTGGGTGGTATGCGCAGCGCTTCTGACAACTTGTTTTCTGTGCCATAAACAGCGCTGTGCCTCTAGATGTGCTATTATCTGTAACTGCAGTAAAAGACACCGTGCACCGCGTTCTTCAGGTGACTGCAGCTCCGGACCGACTCCGGCTCCCCTCAGATTTGAGACCGGTGAAAAAATTAAGACATGATGAGGCAAGCCAAAGATAGTGCGTTACGATCGCAGATTAGATTGCGAGGGGCGAGATAAAGATCAAAGAATGCGATACGCTGTTTGTTGCCTGCCGAGTGCAATTAATTTGCGTTGGTGTGCGAGTGCATCGGGTGTAGCTGAGGTTACTCTAGGCTGAGGGCTGACCCGCCTAGCGATGTGCGCGCTTCGCGGCAGGCAGACTCTGCAGGGCGCGATCGTTGAAAAACGTCGAGCCGAATGAATTATGCGACGGCCCGCGGCGCGCATGCCAGGCAAATGCGATCCCTGACACGAGAAAGCCACTTTGAACAGGTGAGATTTCAATAAGCGAATTCAGCGGGTCGAATGCGCGTGGATAATTTCTTCCGGGGAGGGCATTCCAAGCCTTCGGGGCATGGCAACCGAGAGGCAGTAGAACCAAACGATTCGAGGTGCTTCTCGAATGATGCCTCATGGTATTACTGTACTTGGCCCCCAAAAACAATAGCCTGCACACAAAACTGCAAAAAAAAAAACCCTGTGACCCCCACCTCCTCTCCCCCCCAACGCTGCCTCCCACTCGCCCCAGCGGCCCCCGCGGTGTCGGCCCGTTCTCACACGCTCGCGCTCCAGGAGCGGGGCGCCGGGACCCGACCCCTTCCCTCCCGGGGCGCCGGGACCCGACCCCTTCCCTCCCGGGCTCCGGAGGCTGCCCGGCGCCGCCGCTAGCTCGCGGGTTCCCGGTCCCACGCGACCACCCTCCCCTCCACCCCCCCCCCCACCCCCTCCCCCTCTTTCGGCTCCCCCCCCGCCCCCCTCCCCCTTCTCCCGTTGCTGCGCTGTCCTTTGTTTTGTTTTGCGTCTGGGAGTTCTCACATGCTGCCGGGCGCTCTCCTCCCCCCTCCCCCTCAGATAACAGCGCGGGGTCTTCCCCTGCGGACCGGGCCAGCTGCTCCGTCCCAGAGAGGAGGCGAGCCCCCCCCCCGTAACACAACGCAGATGCGTCCGCCAAGCGCCTCAGGAGCGCGAAACAATACAGGCGCGGGATTAGCTAATCTCACGGCTGGTTTAGGCCAGAGGGGTGGGAGGACGGGATACAAGGCTAACGAGGAAAAAGCGTAACTTTAAAAAGCAGATGTGCGGAGACGAGGAGCTGCGATTGTGGGCGCTGAGACAGGACAGATAAACCGTCGGTCCGATGCGAAACATAAACGTCGTCACTGGGCGACTGACGGATGTTTCCGTAACAGTGGTCACGAGCAACATCAAAGCGTGCCCTCTCAGCTGATGTATCGCCGTGGTTACGAGAATGACATCGTGATGCGTTCGGTGGGTTTCGGACACCGGTGTTCTTCTTGAAGGGCTAATTGATTTAAACAGTTGCAACCAACAATCGAGCTGAGAGAAATTGTCTTGGAAGGGCCACTGACAGGAGAGGTACCGGCTGTACAGATTGCATCAAAGCACTTCAGCAGAGGTTTGTTTGAAAACTGTCACGAGCAGGCTTTGCACAACAAGCGCCGATCCATTTCGGGATTTCGTGCCAACTTCTGCTCTCCATTATTTAATCAGCTCGATCACGATCTCGATCGGAGTGTTTGTGTAAGCGCTAGCTACGGCCACAGGCTGCGAGCGTGCCCCGAAGAGTCGACTGCGCACAAGTACAGGAGTGAGCCAGCGTAGTTTACAGAGCTGTCAGAAAACAAAAACCAAGGTAATTGGCTGGAACAACAACCAGCAGGCAGAACGGCCCTGCAGGACCGTAGTATTGTGCAGCCCTGGTCAGCCTGAGACCCGTTAAAAAAAAAACGCAAAGCTGAACCGAGCGGACCAGCTGGGATCCGAGCGCCATGCCTTATATCAGGAAAGGCATTTGTTATTCTAAGCCACATTGCTCATATCTGGACTAGATTCAATTGAGCAAATCTGGAAATTAATTTTTCCTCTGGCAAGCTTGGAGTTATTTACTCAAGATTGGCTGCCCCCCCCCCCCCTCCCTTTGTGTATTATTGCGAGATACGCGCAACGGAGGCCGATACCGTGAGCCTGGGGGGAACCGAACCCGCGCCGGGCCGGCCGAGGGTCGCGGTGCCGGTCACGGTCGGCACAAGGTCCCATCTGGACCGCAGAATTAATTAACACCCAGGTTAATGTAATAATCAGGATGGGTGAGAGGACCCTGTGAAAGCTCCCCTCTGACAGGGAAAATCCGATGTTTTCCCAAGCCGATCGTTGGGCACCTTTTTTTTTTAATTTGGGGGGTTTATTTTGGCCCGGAGGTCTCCCAGATGAAAGTTTATTTTAGTCTATAAATTACTTGGCTCCAAAGAAAACTACCCAAGGAAAACCTGGGATATTTCCGGTCAAGAATTCCCAAAGAACAACACGGGGTGACGGTGGGCGGAGTTGCGCCGGGCGGGGGTCGGGCGGTGGGGGGAGGGGCCGCCGCGTCACGCCCCGTGCCGTTACCACGCGCGAAGTTGATCGCCTGGCGCGGTGCCCCAATGCTAATGCCACCCGCACCCTCCCCCCACCCCCCACCCACTCCCAGAGTGCCAATACCGTTTTTTTTTGTCTTTGTCAGAAAACCGTCTTTGTTCAGTCAGTGAGGGAGCACGCTGTGCCTCCCTTCTGCAGTCAAAATCACTCGCTTCACAGCATCTAAGCACCAGCGTTGTGCCGTTTGTAACGAATCACACCGTCCCGCTCTCGAAGCCCTGCCAAAACTGGAGCGATCTGTGTTCGCTGCACGCTCCCTTCATAAGGCTACCTCTCGGCGGGCTTTGCTAACGGGGTGTGGCCCGTCTTTAAGCACCTGGATGGACCGGGGCGTGTGTGTGTGTGTGTGTGTGTGTGTGTACACACTGCAGCAAATTGATGTTTCTCTTGAGCTCCAGTTACTGCGACTTAAGCCGGCCTCAGTTTCATAAAATACTTGGAGGCTGAGAAACGGCTCCTTAACTTTTTCCAGATGCTCTCAGTGATCGGATTAAAAACCAAAACATATTCCGGCATTAGTGGATAATCGCTAATTTAGTGTTCTGAGCGATTTCCTACTTTTGCTTTACAGGGAGCATCCCGTCCTGCTCCGGCCCCGTACCTCCCCTGCCCCCACCCCTTCCACCCCTTTACTGCGATTAAAAAGGCGGTCGGGATGATATGATACCCGTTTGCTAGTTATGGTGACAAGGAATGCCTGCCATTAAAATGGCACTGTGTATTACAGCATGCACCAATTACAGAAAAGCTACAGCGGAGTTACAATTTCCAGCTTGAGGTCCCCCACTTTGGTTTTGGGGTCGGCCACATCAGACAGTCTGTATGTTTTGACGACCCAGGGGGCTCTAACAGGTACAAGGTGCTGAAGTGAGTGGAGGACGGAGGGGTGGTTAGGAGGCAAGGCCTGGGATTTCCTTCGGCAGGGTCGCAAGTTCTTCGTTCGGTCGTCCCCCTTTTTCCCCGCTGCCGCGACTCTCCCGGCCTCTCTCTCACGGTCAGGCCGAGGCCGAGGCCGCCGCGGTTGACCGGGCCGGAGATATCTCCCGCATCCTCCGTCTGGCTTCCTTCGGGGCGACCGCATTCTCACGGCGTCGGGGCCTGACGCAGGGGAAGGCTGCGGTCGGGCAATTAAACCGGCCCCCGCGACAGGGCCAAGCAAAACTTCCTCCGCTGCTTTTTTTTACCGCGGAGGAGCCCTCCGAAAATTATGGCTTCCATACGCGCGAGTGGCTGAGATCGTCTGACGCTGCTTTGTCACCGTCACGTGACCCTGGAAGCGAGTGCGGAAAGGCAGGGGTTTCAGGAGGGCGATTATGGGAAACAGGATAGGCGGTACGGGAGGAGGCGTTTCTGGGCTGCACCTGCAGAAGATAAGCGACGTCAATGAGGGCTATTCAGAAGGGCACAGTGTCCTGTTGACCGGACGCTGTATCAGTAGAATGCTCTGGTTATTTTCCCGAGAGAGTTCATGTTTTGTGCAGTACAGTATTTGGCATTTGGCTGATCTGTAAAAACCCATCTCCGATTGCAAAGGTGCCCCTTTGCTGGGGTTTGTCGCTGGACGAATGGATTGGTTTGTTCTGTAGTACACAGCGGTAAGTAGTACATTGTGACATTTCGTCCTCAGTAGTTAAGTAGGAAACTCCCTCATCCAGTCGAGTCGGAAATAAGAAAAAGAAATGCACGTCACCGCTACCCTACAAAAACATTATTAGGCATTGATGTTTTTTTTTTTTCTTGTTCGTGTTTACTGTCTGGGCTGGATGGAGATGGGAAAAAAAAAATCCAGGTCTACACACTCAACTCATTAGCGGTGTCTTCCAGGAAAGAGCGTTCTCGGGTTCCCTGTGAGCGTGCGCTGTGGGCTGTGGGCTGTGGGCTGTGGGCTCCAGCCTGTGGGCTGAGCACAGCCGCCTGTGGGTTCATCACAGCGGACTTCCAGTCAACAGTGCGGAGGGCCAGCGAGGGGTGCGAGGTTACTTTAGTGCTGGCGTTAGCCTGTACATATCCTTCGAGTCGGTTGAAAGGCCTCGCCCCCGAAAAGCCACTTCCTGGTGCGGTGGAGGACGGGGTCCGAAGGGCAGGTGCACACACCGCTGCCCCCGGGCTTTTCTCAGCCGCTCCCTGTCCGCCCAGAACAAGGCCGCCGTTTGTTCGCCGAGGAAGTGGATACGTCCGTCGGCGGTGCCTCTCCTGCCCGCGCTGCCACCCGCCCCCGCAGTGTCAACAGCCCTCTGTACACCTTGGCCCCTCTCCCTCTCTCTCTGCCCACCCCGACCCCCAACCCCCAACCCTTCCTCCCTCCCTCACTCCGCCCCTTCACCTTTTCACCCTCCTGGTGGCATATGGCATCATTACCGCACGACTGTTTACCCGGGTTGGGCAGAACCGAAACGGATGCAGGTTGCCGTCTCGATCCCTTCCCGATTTTTTTCCTGGCTTCCAAACAGCGGCACATCAAGGTCAAAGGCTTCGGGCTCCAGCTCCAGAGAATTTTGTGAGCCGTCTTGGAAACGGCTCTGCGCTTTGACCGACCCGAACGCGAAGGACGTGAAAAAAACATGAAAGCGACCGCGCCGCGCGCTGAAGCTTCGGTTGTAGAACGTAGCGGCAGGAGCCAGTGAGCGGAGACCGCCTGCTGACCTAGCTGTGTGGGTCTGTGTCCCAGGTCAACAACAACGGCCTGGTGTCCTTCCTGAGGGAGGTGTCCCAGTTCACGCCCGTGGCCTTCCCCATCGCCGGCGACCGGAGGGTGGTGGCGCCGTTCTGGGCGGACGTGGACAACCGGCGGGCGGGACAGGTCTTCTACAGGGAAAGCAAGGACCCCGCCGTCCTCCGGAGAGCCACCGCTGACGTCCGCCAATACTTCCCAGAGTTCCCGGCCTTCGCCGCCTCCTGGGCCCTCATCGCCACCTGGCACAAAGTCACTTTTTTTGGAGGCAGCTCTTTCACACCGGTAACGCTCAGAACCCTACTATTCAAACACTGTCACTGTGGTATTGCGGCAATGGTAGCACATTGCAACAAAGATACGCCAACACTGGTGTCTTACAGAACCCATGTACCATTATGTTCACCAGGTACTGTTAGTCTGTATACTTTTTAAGGGTTAAAATCACTTTTGATACTTTAGATAGCTTTTGCATCTTTGAGATAGGCACCCTGCTGTACTGTGAGGATTGTTCCTTTGTGGTCGTGATCTTTGGCTGCTAAACTTACCTTACCCACCTCTCCCTCAGGTGAACACATTCCAGGTGGTCCTCATAACCGATGGAGAGCTTTCTTTCACCGTCATCCAGTACCATGACATCACCTGGACCACTGGAATGCACGCCAGCAGTGGGGGGGACCTGGCTGGCCTGGGCGGGATCGCAGCACAGGTAGGGTCACCTGGTTCTTCTTAACAGATAAGGTGATTGACTGTCACACACAGAGGCAATAACCCTTTTATCCTGAAACAGCATTTCAGAAGCAACCTACTTCTGTTCATTTGATCTTGTTTTCTTCATAAGACGAATGAAGAACTTTATCCTCATTCATTAGATGAAGCTGAAGGTTTTAGGATTTTGAGTACACTAAAGTTCAATGAAGTACACAGTGGTCATTTTTTCTAAATAAAGACAGACACAGTATACACATTGACACAACCCATGGTGGTACCAGTTTGAAGAAACACAGAAAGAATGGTAAGTGAACATGTTTGTAGACCTGAAATGGAGCTGAAATATTTATGGCAATGTGGAGGACATGGTTGATGGAGAATCTCATTCATTTAAATAATCCATATTGTAAAGAGCCTGGTTTGTGTCTGCAAACAGGGGCACCAGCCTCATCCAGCAGCAGCAGCAGCAGCAGCAGCAGCGACTCTTTCCCCTGTTTGCGCGCGGCGAGGGCGGGTGAGTTCGCGTCCAGGCCATCGCTGAGATAAACCCCGTCGCTGTGTTCCCAGGCAGGTTTCAACGCGGGCGACGGGACGCGCTACTTCAACATCCCGGGGTCCCGCACCGACGACGTGGCGGACGTGGAGGACACGACCAACGTGGGCTACCCCGGCCGCTGGGTCTTCCGCATCGACGACGCCCACGTGCAAGTGGGGGGCTGCAATGTCTCAGGTGGGGCTCCGCTGCTCTACAGGAGGCTGGGGGGGGGGGGGGGGGGGGGGGGGGGGGATTAAGGAGAACATTTCATCCCGTTACTCATGTGGAAAAACTTTGTGTTTCTTTTGTACTCTTCTGCACTTTTCATTCTTGACATTCTTGTTACTCCGGATAAGAATGTCTGCTTCATAAATATAATGTAATGTATTTATGAATATAAATATAATATATAAATATAATTTAGGCACATAACGTAAACCTATTGAAAAAAAGTCGATGAAAGCCCAAAAGTCCTAAGGTTAGTTGAAACTCATAGCATTAGGTAACTGGCTTATCCTAAAAATACATTTGGTTTCCGAAAAAGAGAGGCACTGTGGACTGCTAATTCCAAATTGAATGGCGAGAAAAAAGTCGAGGATGAAATCTGTTTGCTGAAACAAAAAAAAAAAAACCACGGCATCAGTGAAACATCTGTGCACTTAATATAGTGTGCAGGTGCGCCCTGTGCGCTGTGGTAAATCTCTCACCGTATCCATCTGCCTAAACATTCCATGGCTGCTTTGTGGTACAAATCTTTCCACCAAATCTCTGCTGTGGTTTATGGAGCTAAGAGCTTAAAGGGGTGGATGGACTGCAGTCGTGAGGCTGGCCTTGTCGGCGAATGAGAATGTTCACTGAGGCCGTGCTCCTCTTCCCATCAGCCTCTGTGTGCCCCAACCTGAGGCCCTGCATGAACGGAGGCCGCTGCATCGACGACTGCATCACGGGCAACCCCTCCTTCACCTGCTCCTGCCTGGCCGGCTTCACTGGGCGAAGGTGTCAGACAGGTGGGCCGAGCCAATGGGAACGGGACCCTGTCCCGCACGCGTCGTCTCTGTCTGTCGTCCTGTTCCGACTGAGGTTCTCGTTTCGGGGCCGGTTCAGCGCGAGCTGACCCGCGGGCACCGTTGGGTAAACGCTTGCCTTCCCTCCCATCTGCTCAACACGTACATATTGCATGGTTGTGTTGCCTTGGGGCGTGAGGGCGATTTCAAGCCATGTGGTTTCCACCCAGTGTGGAGAATGTGTGGGCAACAGAGGTGGAAAGTCCAGGGGTCAGAAAGTAAACGTCCTGCCATGTGTTTCTTCCACCCATGAACTCAAGCCACCTGATTTCACTAATTAGTTCTACCTCCTGGCTGAAGACCTGTGGTAGTTAGCAAATCCAGGTGATTGTAACAGAATACTGGGGAGATTACTTTGACTTTCTGAACCAGGCTTTTCCACCTCTGGTGGGCAGTTAGGGTCAGTTCCTGTTCACGCTGACTGGCTCTCCCTCCCTCCCTCGCAGATGTGAACGAGTGCGCTTCGTACCCGTGTCAAAATGGCGGCTCCTGTACGGACCAGATCAACAGCTTCTCCTGCCAGTGCCCGCCGGGGTACACGGGACCACTGTGTGAAACAGGTACCGCCCTCCCCCATTAATCCCCCACTGGGCTGGGCTGCCTGCTGCCCCTCCCCCCCATATCCGCCCCCTCCACGCGGCCTCTTACCTTGAAATCTCTCGAATGACCCCCGTGCCCCTCCCTCGTTATTCCCAGTAGGAGTGGTCTGCATAGGCCCCTCCCCCGTAAAGTTCCCCTTCAGGCTGTCCAGACCACCAGGCAGTTCCCACACTGCAGCCTGCAGACACACATCAAACTTCCTCTAATACCTTTCACAGCCAGTGACACATA
Organism: Anguilla rostrata; assembly: GCF_018555375.3. Classification (NCBI taxonomy): domain Eukaryota; kingdom Metazoa; phylum Chordata; class Actinopteri; order Anguilliformes; family Anguillidae; genus Anguilla; species Anguilla rostrata. Next base: position 12,661,508 of record NC_057936.1, read on the forward strand.
CTTGCCGAGTGAGCGGAGCAATGTGGAGGATATATTAATCAGCTGAATAAATAAAATTTACGTCTGTGTGTGTGTGTGTGTGTGTGTGTGTGTGTGTGTGCATGCACGCACGTGTGTGTTCCCCCCAGACATTGACGAGTGCCAAGAGAGGCCGTGCCTCAACGGTGCTCGGTGTGTCCAAGGCGTGGGTAATTTCACCTGCTTGTGCAAACCTGGCTTCACTGGGACTCTGTGTGAGACAGGTGAGTGGGGGCTGGGGGAGGTTCTCACAGGAAGACTCTGCAATTCTGTTTCTCTTCGGGGAGCTCTTCAGATTTCACAGCTCAGCTCTCGGTCATCCTGAGCAGCTGAGTTAACTGCTCTCCGCCTTTCGTCTCCGTTCCCACCGTCTCTCTCTCTCCGCGGCTGTTGCCACATCACCAAACTACGCGCGCTCGCCGAAATCCTGGACCTGCCCTCGGCTCGAGGTTCAGGGAACTGAAGTGACCTGTCGCACCTGCGCAGAGACCCGAGAGTCGTTTCTGACATGTTAGCGATGAAATCTGAGGAAGTCCAGCAGGGACTGACGTTGCGTTAAGCCTGCTCCTATCAGAACCTCTTTAGTTCTACACGGGGCTGGATTACTGTAATGCCAGACACCTGGCCACTGAAACTGAACCCCCCAAAAAAAGGGGGAGTTCGGAGTCCCTGCAGCAATGGGCCGGGATGCCAGATCCATAAGATTTGGCCAGGCCTGTGTCGCCGAAGTTCAAAGAGTGTTTGTTTAGCTGCTACGTCTGAACCGAGTCTGAAGAAACCGATAAATAGACCGCAGGGGGTTAGGGTCAGCTGCGCGCTGATTGGCTGCGGCGCTCTGTGTTTTCTCGGCCGATCCAGACGTCGACGAGTGCGGGTCGCAGCCGTGCCTGAACGGGGGGGAGTGCGTCGACCGCGTGAACAACTACACCTGCGCCTGTTCCGCCAACTTCACTGGAGTGCGCTGCGAGACAGGTGAGCCGCCCCGCCAACCGAGACTCTGCCCAGAGGCGTCGGCTCCGCCCCCTCTCCCACCCGCAACTTTGAGCCTTGCTCTTCTCTTCTTTTCCCCCTCGTCCCCTCAGTGGTTTACGACATAAATGTTGACCCAATCAGCGAGCGACTTTCTCCCCTCTGTTCAGTTTCCTGTAATGTGACATTTTTCCAACTGGGAAAGGCACGAAAACAAAATTCGAATAACCCTTATGAGGGGGAAAAAACAGGACGGCTGCAGCCACAGACCACACGTCGGGCCGACCCCGTGGGCTTGCGGAACGGTTCCTCTGAGGATCCCGTTTTTAGACCCTCGGCGGCGGTGCGGTCGCCGGTCGGTTTGCTGCGGTTAAAGCCTGCGCTGGGGAGACACTCTGAACCCCCTTTTTAAAAAAAAAAACAGACAGCTCCCTCACTTTGATTGGGCCCAGGAGTTAAGAATTCATGAATTCGCCGCATGTCCGAGCAGGTTTGCGGTGATTCCTCTGCTCTGGCACGTGCTGCTCTTGGGGTGCATTGTTTTCATTCAAAGCGCAAATGTAGGTCTGGTTGCAGATGTCGGTTTGGTTTTTGTTTTTGTTTCGGTTGAGGCTATGTGCATTGCCAGCTGGATAGAAAATGATCATTGTGAATGGAAGGAACATGCGTTACGCTGCGGCCTGTTCCCTGCCCTGAAAACGTCTTTGCTTTTGTCTTACAGAAGTAGAGGTTCTGAGGAATGCCTCATCTACTGAGAAACCAACAGGCAAGTACAGTGAAAGATGTCTATTTCCATCCTTTTACAAAAAAACATAATTTCCCAATTAGTTTGTCGCATTAGATTGTAGCTTGCAATTGTTGCAGTTTTGTAGCATGTAGCACGTATTGGCAATATGCAACGTTCCAAAAATAGATGAAAATGCTCCCCTAACGTGTGAGTTTTCTCTTAACATCAGCTCAGTCGTGTAGAGTCAATATTTTCGGTTCTAATCTGTGGCTGGCTGACGTCCAGGCCAAATTCTTCTGCTCCCAAGGCAAAAACAGGGCTACAGGCAGGGTAGGCGACCAAAAAAGGGCGTTAGCTTCCACGCGATGACCTTGACCTTTGACCTTTGACAGCTCCTTGCATCAGCCACGGGCACTACAACTGCACGTGCTCCCCCGGTTACTCCGGCGACAACTGCGAAGGTTACCGCTGCAAAGCTATTTGAACGTCTATGGTTGGGAATGGGGCAAGGAGCGCGGGTATCTGTGGACAGGTATCCAGTTGGCTAACCGCGGTCTCCCACGGGAATCTAGCGCAAGGCTTTTTTTGAAGTGGTTTCTGGGAAATTGCCCTCTGTGATGATGGGACGACTTTGATTACCAAAGCGCGGTGTGGCCTCGCCCGGCTAACTGCAGAGCCCCCCGGAACAGCAGCCGCTTGATGTTGTAAATAATTGCTTTGTGGCGCGTTTTTATTAGTTTACCAACAAAAGGGAAACGCTCGTCTAGACATGAAAAGGGCCGCTTCATGAGAAAACGCCAGTGTTTCGGTGTTCGGTTAATTTTTTCAGACAAATATGCGTGCTGCTACCGCCTCCAACTCGCTGCTCGCTTCCTTTGGAGTTTAGCCTAGGCTCAGCTTTCCCTCAGCACTTCCTCTCTCTAAAAAAAAAAAACCAGCTGCTTCTCGTGTAACTGCTTTTTAAGCAATTTGTCCAAGAAATATGTTTAGCATTATTATTCTATCCTCGGGCTCTTCCCCACTTTAGCGTGATAGCTATATGGTTCTGTAACATACTGTATGCGGGCTTGCGGGCATATTTGTTCTGTTTGCTTTGGGAAAGTCTCTCTGTGTTTTTTAAACCTGGTATGCCTGCTGCAGCTATTGGTTTCACCTGTCGTAGTCGATTGCTGCCTTTTTTTTTTCTTTCTTTCTTTCTGGGAAAAAAAGCGGTTTAATAGTATTTGAGCCGTTGTAAGTTCATGCTTCTCCTCACCCTCGAAGCTGAAAGAACTATCGGCGGTTATATGGACCCTCTTAAATCTCCGCAATGCCTTCCTGCTCGGCTCACTTGGAAGGAGCTGTGGAAAAAAAGGCGCGCCGTCCTCCCAAGGAGGAGAAGGTGGGAGCTCCGGCGGGACGCGGGGCGTGCTTAATCGGCCCCGGAGATCAAAGGCGCGGGCCTCGCCGCCGACCAATGAGAAGCGTCTCCAGCGAATTAACAATGTATTAATGGCCCGGGGGGGGGGGCGCGCACGTTTTGATCAACAAACATGTTCCGTATTACGAGAAAAATAATATCCTCACGCAGCCCCCCGGACTTCAAAAGGAAGCAATTTAGCGGCGATGCAGCCGCTTTCTTTGATCCGCACCCGCTATTACCCGGGGAAGAAAAATAAGAGCGTACTTCCAATTTGTCCCGTGGTGGAAGCGCACAGAATGTTGACTCCTAATTACCTGGTCACGTTAATTATGCTTGAAATGGAGCGGCTGAGCCTCCGGCGTTGTTTTTTTTAGCGTGAGGCTATCCTCCCGCACGAACTCGCGGGACTTCGATAGCCCGATATTCGCGCTTCGTGCCGGCTTGGCCGGCGCTAGCACGGAAACGCGTTTCAGAAAAGGACCCCGGCGTCCGCTTCAGCAACAGTAAAAAAAAAAAACTTAAAAAAAAAAAAAACGCTCTCCGGTTTTTGCGCGGCGTCACCCGGTCCCTTTCTGTGTCTCCGCAGAGGAGTGTCCCTGCCAGAACGGGGGCGCGTGCGCGGACGCTAACGGCACCTGCGAATGCCCGGCGGGCTACACCGGCCTCTACTGTCAGTTAGGTATGTATTCGCGGCGGGGACCGGGTAATCGAGAGCAGATGCGTTCCCGGTGATTCGCGGCCCCGAACGGCTGCCAGCGCCCGCTGTACGCGCCCGGAGAGCCGCGAGATAAACCCCCCGGTTCCCCAGCTAGCGTAGCCGCGCTCTCACGCTGCAGCAGCCGCTCTCACGCTACGCTACCTTCAGAGGGGTTTTACAAGAGCCCGCGGCCCTTTTATTTCTGCAGTGTCCATGTTTCTTTCTCTTCCCCCTCTCCCTCCCTCCCTCCCTCCCTCCTTCCCGCGAGTGGTAACTTCCTTTGGGCGTTGAGGCAGCTCTGTGTTCGTGCAGCTAGGTCTGCGTTTGTGCCGTTCTGCAAACCCGCAGCCCCCCCCCGCTACGCGTTCTCATGCAGCGCTGTCCCTCCATGTTGTCCAAGAGGTCACTCAGACGCCCTGCAGCAACAGCAGGCCCTGCCCTGACGGAGGACCGTGCCTGGAGTACGGGGGGACGTACCTGTGCACCTGCCAGACTGGCATCAGCGACCTCGACCACAAGGACTTCTACCCCTACGGTAAGAAGGCCCAGACAAAGCGCGATTCGCCAAACCCCTCAAAAACTCCACATCTTCAATTGACTCAAATACAAGTTTACAAATCTCAGAATTCGTCCCAAATACCACCTTTTAAAATCCCCCATCTGTTGTTGACCCCTATATTCAAATTTACAGTAAAATTTCCCATATTCATTTTTTTAAAAACCTACATTTTGGAATCTGGCAACCTTGTGTGGGGTGTGTTTCCTTGGCTTTTGCTTTTTTTACGGTGGTGTCGGGCAAAAACTCCCCACATACGCAGATCCAGATGAGAAACAGAGAGGGGTCGAGCTCCTCTCCTGGCACGATTGGCGCACGGTCAAGTCGGTGCGTGTGTTTTCCAGAGCAGCCCCGATCGGTCTGTGACTCCTCCCCCTGCCTGAACGGCGGTTACTGCTACGAGCGCGATGGAGGCTACACCTGCGAGTGCAAGCACGGCTACCGGGGGAAGCACTGCGAGAAAGGTAAGCGTGGTTCGGCCCAAGTAGATCTGAAACGGGGGGGGGGGCCCTCCGACAATCTCGGTCAGTTGCAGGTCCTCCAGAACCGCCGCTGAAGGCGGGGCTGCGTTTCTGTGTTAAAGCAGCTGACGGGTTCGCTTACTGTCCCACACGTTTCCAGCAACATTGCTTTGAAGTCACATGTGGCAGACCATTAACCCTTTGAAGAGTAGGTTTTTGGAATGCTTTTTATAAATTCTAACTTTGTTGCTTTCAATTATCAGTAGTGATTGTTACATCAGCATTAGAATGTTCACTAATGAACATTGTAATCTCATGTTTGTGATCTCACACCTTAAAGGGTAAATTAAGACTATGCCTACAGGGGGAGTGGGAAATCTTACTCTTATCCTACCTTCACTCTGCGCTGACCTCATGTTAACCCGGGTCTGAACGGGAAGACGGGAAACTCAGCCCACGGAAAGCACTTAGCGGATAAGCGCTCAGGAGGATTTATAACCTGCAGGAGATGTGCCGAGTAAGATTCTGTCCCTGAGCGCTCGTCCTGAGACAGTTTAACATCGCTCTGATGCTGGGCGGGGTCGGGGTTGCGGTTGGACGAGCTGCTCGCGGACTGATCGATGTGTGCAGAGAGTATTAGCGTAGCACCGCGCCGGGGCCCGGGTTCGGGCTCTCCGCGGTCCGTACAGCTGCGGAGCGGATGGGACCTCAGGCGAAATGATCTGCCTCCCCCCCCTCCCCCCCCCTCTCCTCTCAGTCAGGTTAAGCAGCTGTGCCTCCGGCCCCTGTCGCAACGGAGGGTCCTGTAAGGAGGAAGGGGGCGGCTACCACTGCGTCTGCCCCTACCGGTTCACCGGCAAGCACTGCGAAGTGGGTGAGTGCGCGTCATCTTCCCCCGCGCAGAGACAGGCTAATCCCGGAGACGCGGGCGCACCCACACGCCCACAGGGGCCGCGCGCACGTCGATTTGGGGGCAGCGGCGGCGGGCGGCGGGTTCGAACGACCCTCCGAGGTCGCACGGTACTTCTCCGGTGAAGACTCCGCTCCTGGATGAAGTCTGAGCGCCGTAATCGCTAACATCAATCGGGATAATTTCTGCCTCTGCTCTTTGTTTCTCTTTTTTTTGTTGTTGCCAGAAGTACTTCCGCACAGTGAGCACCGCAGAAGAAAAATAATAAAATAGACTGGGCCAAAGCCAATCCTTCCGTTTTTATCTTTAGTCATTTTTTTAAAACTTTTGTCTTACATTGCTATTGTGCAAGGGCTTGTTCTTGCGTAATGGCAGGACGTGCTGGAAGATATTTATCCCGGCTGTGCTTCACATCTAACGGCACGATAACGGCCCCCAGTTACTTACAGTGTCCTCGCTGAACTACAGCACAGTACAGTAACCTAGTAGGCCATCGCTAATGTGCACAAGCACATGTGCACATGCACACACCCACGCACATACTTAAATGCACGCACGCACCACACACACACGCAGAGGCAGATGTACACATGCACGCACCCACACACATACATAAATGCATGCACACACACACACACACAAGCAAGCAGATGTACACATGCACGCACCCACACACATACATAAATGCATGCACACACACACACACACAAGCAAGCAGATGTACATATGCATGCACCCACTCATACACACATAAAACATATTCACATGCACACACACACACACACACACAGGCAGATGTACACATGCATGCACCCACTGATACACACGCAAACATATTCACATGCACACACACACACACACACACACACACAGAGGCAGATGTGCACTCGCACACCCAGGCACACACACAGGCACACGCACTCATGCACACACACACACACACACACACACACACACATATATACACACACATGTGAACACACACATACCTACCCACACACACACGCACAAATATCTCGCTGTGTGTTTCCCAGGTAAGCCGGACCCCTGTGCCTCCAGCCCCTGCCTGAACGGGGGCACCTGTTTCCACTACATTGGGAAGTACAAGTGCGAGTGCGCTGGTGCGTACAGCGGGAGACACTGCGAGATCAGCAGGGGACCCACCGACGCCCGGCCAGGTAGGCCCCCTGTGGACCCCAGAGCGGGACCTTTCACACTGATGGGTCCCATCCTGCAGCCAAATTACGAAGACAAGTACAATGACAGGCTTTACCTGATACATCCTAAGCTAGTGCAAACACTATTCCTGCAAACACTAAGCAAGACTTGTCGGTTGTCATAGGCTAGTGGTTCCAGAGCTTGGTCCTGGGGGTACCCTGTGTATGCTGTTTTTTGTTATGGCCAATTAGCTCAGTCAAGGTTTTTGAACACATGTGCTTAAGGTCTTTCATAATTTCTTCCTTAAACTTGTTAACACGGTGCAGGGTTGGCCTGCTATCATTTGCTTTGTCTTTGCGTTCTTCATTATCTACCAAATGGTTAGTTTTAGTGGTCATGTGTCCACACTTTCACCAGTTAGGATCCTATTGATTCACCTCTGTCTTTAATTTGATCAGTCAAAATGATTTTTTTCTCTTTATGTAATCATTTGCAATATGGCTCAATGAGAATATGGGACTTATGTTCTTGATGGCATGCATAGGTATTTCTGACATAGTGTGGTTTAAGTGGGTAAATAATCCCACAAAACAAGAAAAAATTAATGATGGAAAAAATAACCGCTTGTTAACATTCTGGGATGGCAATTGTGGTTGGAATAAAAAGCAGCATACACAGTGGTCCCCCAGAACCGAGTTTGAGAACCGCAGGCAAACCATAGTCAAACATGTCCGGAAATGGTGGGAATTGGTATATTTCTTGCATGCCCCACTAGATGGCGCAAGAGTAACATATACAGGCTGCTGAAAGAGCATGATACGGAAGCAGTTGTTTTGGTTGCACGTAAATATGATAGCTGGCTTGTTGAAGCACAGGACTGTGTTCATTTGAATGTGATTTGCATTGCAACTGTCACAAAGGAGGCAAAATAGCTTGCGCAAAAACTCTGTGTCTAAGAACACAATAAAAGCAGCTTATGCATCTCGGCGGTGTGGGCGCACGCTTGAGAAAACGCCTGGTCCCCCTCGCGCAGCGACACGCCCGATCCCCCTCGCGCAGCGACATGCCCGGTCCCCCTCGCGCAGCTAACCGCGGTTTCCCCCGCGCCGTGCCGCAGGTCTGGACTGCGGCCCGCCGGCGCAGGTCAAGCACGCCGACGTGCGCTTCGCCTCCAGCGTGCCCGGCTCCATGGCCGTGTACGCCTGTCACCCCGGCTACACCCCCCTGCCCCGGGCCACCCAGAGCATCTGCGGGAGCCAGGGGTCCTGGAGCCAGCCGCCCGTGTGCGAGGGTAAGGCCCACCGCAGATTTACTACCGGCCTGACCGGGGCGGGGGGGGGAGGAGGGGGGGCGGGAGCCTTCTTTACCGCCTGCGCTGGGTCGCGGCCCGACAGGACCCAGAGACAGACCAGACCAATAAAGCTTGGGGGGGGGGGCTTTGAAACTGCCGTAGGCTGAGATTTATAGAGTGACTCTGAGGGGAAGTCCTGTGGGCTTCGACAGTGTCTGACAGCGTCTGGGCAGCGCAGCCTGTGGTCGGCGAGGGCAAACAGTGAGGCCGACAGACTGTATTTATGGTCTGCGCCTCACCATCACGACCCTACTTGGTATACGGCCACGCATTCAGAAACGCGTGTGCAGTTTTCTGCATCGCATCCTGGAGTGGTCGCACATAGCTCGGTGTAGTAACCAGCAAGGCGTGAGGCCCGGAAATGTGCTAAATTAATAATGGAAACAATTTGAAAACAAAGCAAGCGAAGGAAAAGTGAGGATATTTTCTTTAAAAAGCCGGCATTAAAGACATCCTGTTGAAGAAGCCCCGCTGACCGCGGCCCCTCTGGAGACAGGCCGGCTCTGACGCGCCCCCTTTTTTCCGGCAGAGCTCAACGAGTGCCTGTCCCAGCCTTGCCTGAACGGCGGGACGTGTCGCGACCGCGTGGCGGCCTACCTGTGCGAGTGCGAGGGCGGCTTCGCCGGGTCCCGCTGCCAGACAGGTAAATCCCGCCCCCCCCCGCTCGTTTCTTTGCCTGACCCCGCCCCCTTATCCCGCCCCCTCCACCCTCCCGTGCCCCTTCACCCCGTGACCTCACGCTGTGCCGTCCGTGCGCTCAGATGTGGACGAGTGCCTGTCGGAACCCTGCAAAAACGGAGGGGCCTGCGTGGACCAGCCCGGCTCCTACTTCTGCCACTGCCAGCAAGGGTTTATGGGCCAGGACTGCGAGATAGGTACAGTACCCTGACCCTCACTCCACCAAAGCCAACTAACGGCACAAACTAACCCTCTTCATATTTTCAAATAACAGGGGGGTATTTCATAAGCAGGGTTACTGAGTTAGCTGGATAATGGCACCTGGAACAGCTCTTTTTACTGCAGTCCATGTTCCAGATTTGGGAGGGTTCCGGATTTTGCTCTGTGTAGTTATCCAGCTAACTCGGTAGTCCTGCCTTGTGAAACAGGGCCCAGGCTATGGAATTGGGGAATATTGATTTATTATTATACTGCCAAGGAGAATCCTTCAAAAAGGTTTTCTGGGTTAAGGGCATACTATAGGATAAAAACACCGTCGTAAGCAAAGTTTTTCGTCTTGTCTAAACAGACAAAATGTCAAAGGATGTCTGCTACCCCAGCCTAAATGAAGCCCCTCAATTTGAGTGCAGTTTAAACACTGCTCTCAACTTAATGCAGTGTTTAGACTGCATCTAATGCTAACGCAATCCTCAGTACAGACTCAGCATGGCAGTATTGATACTTACAGTATTCATGAAAATTTGCTCCCCAAATTTTCAGTTAAGATATATATATATATATATATATGTCCAAAGACATGTAGACTCCAGGGCTCACTTGATGTGAATCTCAATGTGACTGAGTCTATTCTTTTATTGTAGAACAGGATGGGTGCGAATCGAACCCCTGTCTAAATGGAGGAGTGTGTCGTGGCTACAGAGGAAGTCGTCGGTGCGTGTGCAAGGAGGGATTCATTGGTGACCGCTGCCAAATCTGTGAGTAGAGGACTCGCTTTGGAGTGTTTTCTGGACAGTAAATTTCCGGTGATCTTGAAGTGTGCCGTTTTTTATACCCAATTGCCAATAGTCACTGTTCTGCCAGCGTTGATGGTCTTTGTCTCCCCCTAGTGGAAAATCCGTGTATATCGCAGCCCTGTGGAAACCGTGGTTTCTGCAGTAACGACAGGAGGGGGAATTACAGCTGCACCTGCAGAGTGGGCCACACAGGCAGGGACTGTGAGAAAGGTCAGCACACAAATTGACCGGTAACGGTAATGTTTTTCCTGCAGAATCCTTCTTTAAATCTTTTCAGCAAATTCCCACATTAAACTCACCTCCACCAAACCTCCTTCTGGCATTTAGAAATACTCTCATTCTCACTTTACACTCTTTGTTTTCTCTAAGACCTGCAGCCAAGGACATAATAGGCCTTATTATTCAATTAGAAGTGTGTTTTGATATTGATCAAGTCTTTCTTCAGCTTCAGTTGAAATGACAATCAACTTTCATCCTGAGTGTTTTTCCAGTTATTACTTTAAATGTCTTGACCTAAGAGAGTAAAATTTGATTCATTATATATAATTATTCCACATGGCGGAAAAAAAACCAGCACATAATATCACCCTCCAAGAAATGAATTCGACACCTTTTCCGTACCCCTTTTAAGAGTAGAGTTATTTTTTTTGGAATGTTTTCTATCCCAATATTCTAAGTCAGTGTTCTAGAACTCCATTGCTGTAAGTTAACAGTAGCAATTGTTACATCATCATTAGAATGTTCAGTTAAGAACATTCTAATCACACATTTGTAATCTTATACCATAAAAGGTTAAGTGAGAGTCAGTAGGCGTGGTCCTGCTCTTTGCTCCTATTCGTCAAGCTCCAGTAGTGTGAGTGACTGTGCCCCTGTTCCCAGACCTGCTGCCCCCCTCCGGCCTGTACGTGCTGCGGGTGGAGGAGAGCGAGGTGGAGCTGCGCTGGGACCTGCCCGACGCCCCCCAGAGCCTCATCAGCGGCTTCGCCGTCACCTACGCGCCGGTGGGCCACGGCGCCCGCAAGACCGACTTCCTGGGCAAGCTGCACTCCACCCACCTGCTGCGGGGCCTGGCGCCGGGCTACGTCTACAACATCTCCACCTACGCCGTCAGGCGCAACTCCAACAGCAACGACGTCAGCCAGTCCGCCGTGGCGCTCATCCGCACACGTGAGCGCGCTCCCCGATCCCCCCCCCCCACCTTCTCTAACCGATTCGCGCCCGGGTTAAGGAAACAGGGAGAAGGTGGACCGTGACCGTGACGTAGCCGCACGCCGGTGCCGGTCTGGAAGTAAAGCAGCTGTGTAAAGACAGGGAACTGCCCATTTCTGGTTTGGCATGGCGGAACGCGTTGCTCTTCTTCCTGATCCTGTTTCGCTAACCTCGTTTCATGCCAGCCGTTCATCTTTTTCTGTCGGGAAGTATCCCCTTTCAGCTTGCATGCTGTACATTTAGCTGCTAAGCTAGGCCACAGGAATTGGGTTAACTCTCTCTCTGTAACATCAAAAAATGAACATAAGTTGAGTGACTGTTGGATTGCACCGATCATAACAGCCAGTATTGAATTTCAGTGGAGGTTTGACAGCCTATGGTGTTCGTTCTCTGCTTCCTGGGCCTGTGATACATCCTCCTATGACCCGGCAATTCATTTTTGTCACCTGTAGGGGGCGTGAGTCTCTGGTCTTAATCTCAAGTACTGTATTAATGCCGAAACTTACACTACGAGGGACATTCAATAAAAATAATTTTATATAAGAAATATTTTTGAAACTGTTTTCACTGCAGCATGTTTTTTCTCATCCGAGACGCCTGTATCATCTGAATTAATCTAAAACGTCATGGCGTCCGCAGGGCCCAGGAAGGTGGAGCAGCTCCAGGCGGTCAACGTGACGTCCTCGCAGGTGTGGCTGCGCTGGCTGGTGCAGGCCGCCCACCACTCGGCCGTCAGCCAGGTGCGGGTGTCCCTCACGCCCGCGGACGGCAGCGGCACGCGCACCGCCCTGGTCAACAGCACCGTCGGCGAGTACAGCTTCAGGTCAGCGGCTCCGCCCTGCGCCGCGGCGGGGGAACCGGGCTACAGAACGCACGGGAGGGTTAACGCACGAGAGGAGGCAGCCCTTTAAGATTCACTACATGGCCAAAAGAATATGGACGCCTGACATTCAACATTGCTTGTACTTTTCCATAGATTGCGTTGTTGCCGTTCTCGTTTGTGTTAGTGTTAATCAGTTTAACCTTCAGGGTCCAAGTTGAACTATGCGGTTGTTCCCTGCACTTGGACCGGTACTTCTCTCTAGGGTTTTCGACACGCTTGTTCATGGTTATGGTTATACACTTTGTTGTACGTCGCTCTGGATAAGAACGTCTGCCAAATGCCTGTAATGTAACATCTCATCTAAAATTATGGGCATTAATGTAGAGGTCCATCCCACAACCTATATTGTTAACGCAGCAACCTACACTGCTATAATAAGCTAATGAAATTATAGGCTAATAGAACTGTTGTATAAAAGCGGTATCATGCTCGAGGTCATGCTTTTATACTGTATATCAGTGTGGCTGTGGTTATCTTTGGCCGAATCACTGGCGTACTGCTTGAGGACATGTTTGCTGGGCGCTGACTGTGCTGTTGTGTGTTCTTCTCCAGTTCTCTGCTCCCTGGTCAGATGTACACTGTAGATGTGCTGACTCAGAGCGGGCTCAGACCAGAGGACCTACCGTCCACCAGCCACTCTGCTGGGCCACTGCGTGTCTGGACCAGTACGTTGCGCCGGCACACACACACACACACACACACACTCACACATAAGGTATACCTGAGCATATACACAGGCAGACACCCACACTGAACATTCATGCTTTGGGCAAGAGGCAGGGATACACCCTGGATGGGTCGCCAAAGCATTGCAAGGCACACAGTTCATTCACACACTCATACCCACAGGCAATTCAGACACTCAAATTAGCCTACCGTGCATGTCCTTGGACTGTGGGTGGAAACCAGAGTACCACTTTTCAACAATCCATCTGTGATGCATTGTGGATCAATCCACCTCCTACAGCTAAGTACTGCGTGCACATGCTCAGTAAGGGCGAACTCCACCGCTGTTTGGCGACTGCTGTCCGTTTCCCTCCGCAGGGCCCCTCCCCCCACAGAACCTCTCCCTGGCCCACGTCACGCCCACCTCCGCTCAGGTGACCTGGGACCGCCACCCCAGGAGTGCCCCGGACGGCTTCGTCGTGAACGTGACGCGGGGCCTGAGCACCAGGAGCCGCTACCTGCCCGACGGGCAGACGGGCACGTACACCCTGCGCGACCTCGTCCCCGGCCAGCACTACCGCCTGGCGCTGACCGCCGTCCTCAACGCCGAGCGGGAGCAGGTGGTCCACAGCGTCCCCCAGCACCTGGCCTTCACCACCCGTGAGTGAGAGAGCGCTTCCCAGTCCCGCTTACGGAGGACGTGACCTTTATCGCTATCGTTGAACCCGCTAATAAAGCACACAACAGGTTTTGTTAGTACTGCTCTCTCTGCTCAAGTGTAACAGGAGACTGCTGGGAGGTTGAATGCAGAATTACAGGGGGGGTCATATGATCAGTGATATTAGTAAACAAAGTGTTCTCTGAGAGCTTGCGCACGTTGCTATGGCGAGGGCGGTCCCCTTCGTATCTGCGGAAGAGTTCCTGGTGAATCGGCCCTCTGTCCGCGGCGTTAGCCGGGTGCTGGTCCAACGCAAACGCCAGCTTAAGGTTGTCATTACTTTCTCATCAGGCCCTGGCACGCTCAGGCAGAGAGCTCCCGGACAAACAATGGAGTCTTTCTCCTCCCCCCCACCCCTCCCCCCCCCCCCACCCCCCCCCCGTGTGGTTCCCAGCGCGGGAAACGGCGCTCGAGCGGCCTCCCCGCGGACGTCTGCGCCTCGCCGCTAGCGCTTGACCCCGGCCGCCGTCCCCGCCACTCGCGCGTGTGCTGCCCGTTAGCAAACAAAAGAGGGCTGTTGCCGGGGGAGACCGCCGCCGCGGCACGATCCCGCCGTTGTTCCTGCCTACGTTTTGTCACTGTTTGATTTCAGACCTTAAAGCTGTGCTTTGCTCTCACTTCACGTTACCGCGTCTTATGATTGGAAAATCTATCAAAACTGTGCCACGTGCATTACTCCCTAGAGTCTGGTGCCAGTACTTAGTGCCATTGACCAGGGGTTTTCAACCTTTTCTGATCCAGGGTCCCCTCCCAGGCTTAAAGGCATCCAGGGGACCCTCATTATAATTTGAAAAGGATTATGTTTTTTTAAAAAAAGGTTTTGGATTTTTAAATATTTTCCCAAATCTATATGTAGTCATTGCATTACATGTCTGTCCAGGAGTACCCCTACAGAACGCTCACGGACCCCCAGGGGTTGGCAAACATTACAGGCAAACCCCCTATTGAAACCCCAGGCCATATAGATTATTTTCCTATGACTTTTAATCTTCCTGCATTGCTAGTAGAGACGAGATTCATTTGGTGGTGCTGTCACATGGTCAGAGTCACGTGATCGGCAGAAGGAATACCTCAGCTCCGGGCCCTGCTCTGTGCTCGCTGCTCTTCCTGTGTCAGGAGCCTGATTAGCTTCCCGCTCTAACCCTGTGCCTTCTGTGGGACAGTGCCGCTGGAAGATCGTCCGGAGGGGAAGGGGAGTCCCGCGCAGTCGGGACGCGAGCGGCAGGCGGGCCGGCCCCTGGCGCCCGTGCTGCAGCAGGACCTGGGCGTGGCTGCGGAGCAGGAGCAGTCCCGGGAGACGCCCAGGTGAAGGGAGAGCGGCAGAGCCGGCGTTCCGCCTGCAGAGCCACATCATGACATCATCACCACATCATCACCGTCACTGCTGGCAAACTTGTGTTTCATTGATAATGGTCATGCAAATAGATTTTTTCCCAAAACAAAACCTATTTTTCAAAGTTTAAAATTAAAAGTTTAAACATAATTTAAAATGAACTAAATTGACTACAGTCAATGCACAGGGAGGGATGGCTTCAGTTGGTAGAATTTCCTTCCTCAACTGTGTAGGTTGCATGTGGTAGCGTACACCTTCTTGATTTGATGAAGCACGACCCAACATGCAAAGAGCCTACAGTTGGGATTGGACATTCCAAATGGGGCTGGAAATGGGAGAAAAAATAAATAACTAAATTAGAGGTGTAGGGTTTCCATTTGTGATTCAATTGGGCCTCTTGAGTGCTGTGTGAGTGCTGTCAGGTTAATCGTTAGCACACTGTAAATGTTCTTTTATGTTCCTTGAACCATCAACCTGCCCAGGGACTATAGATTAAAATTAGCCTGCATGGCTAAATCTGGCACATTTAAATGTGCATCATCAAGTTCTCATGTTTTTTAATGTGCACTGTCCCTTTCTTAAATAAAATAAGCCTTAAAACTTAAATGTAAACGTGTTCTGTGCCCCTCCTCCCTGTAGATATACAGAGCTGATTGATGGCAGAGGGAGGATAACAGCCAAGTTCAACAACCTATCGGGGAAGTCCATTAGATACCGTGCCCGTAAGTGGGGATTTCATCACCCATCACTGACCTGTGGATGCTTTGTGTGTTCAAATTCTACTTGTTTTTCAGCCCTAGAAATATAATGACTAGAATAGTACTACTGATTATGACAATTATTTAAATTTGAATGGTACAGCCTAATCTAATATGATTGATTTGGTACTTGTTCATACTCAATTTATTTTTACTTTACCAATGATAGTTGCTGTGATCCTAGAACTTATGGTAATTATGCTAGTGGAATAATTCACTGATGATAATTTAATTCATCCCATTGGATGATAACATAACCTGGTGTTTCAACATTGACGCTGAGAGCTTTGTCAGATGCACCTCATTACTGTTTTCCTGTGTCGTTGATGTCTGCATTTCAGATTCTTTGTCTCAATTCTCATTTACATATGCAATGTGTTTCTTTGCTGAATACATCTGCAGCATCAGTTTAATGTTCTTTCCTCTGTACCACTTGTGTAATAGACATCTTATCACTCTTTCTCCTCTTGATCTGAATTCAGTACTTTTCTCAACAGAACCTCAGCCCCCAATCAAATTAGAGAGAATGGAGGAGACAACCAATAAAATCAGTCTGGCGCTGGAAATCCCAGAGGACGTGATGAGAAGACGGTCTGGTAGGTATCCTCTGTCAGGGAGTGGAACTCTCCCATAGAGAAGGCCATTAGTGTTCCGGCGGAACTAACGCTTTTACTTCATTGGTCTCTCTGAAGGAAATAAAGTTTCCTGTTTTCACCTCTCTCAGCTGTCAGAAATGAAACACAAAAACCTGCCACGGCTCTTGTGTCTTATCCGTCCTACCCGGGGAAGCGGCAGGTTTTCATGTCGGCGTGGGAATATTCCATCATTTTAAATAACAGACTTGGTTTTTTTTTTTTCTTCCTCTGGGCGGTTTGTGAGGAGGTAGCAGAGAGAACCCTGTCCAAATACCGCCGTAGCGGAGAGCCCTGGCTGGGGAAAAGGGGTCGCGGGCCTTCAGCTGTAGGAAATATTAAATTTTATTATTTTTCGATGAGTTTCCCAGCCGGGGCCTGACGGCAGCTGCTGCGTTTCAGAGTCGCCGCGGGACTGCCGGAGCCTGCCCTGCCAGAACGGGGGGACGTGCGCCCGGGGAGGCGACGCCTTCGCCTGCGACTGCGCCGCCGGGTTCAAGGGCAGGCAGTGCGAGCTGTGTGAGTACCCCCCCACCCCCCCACCCCGAAAACGGCCGCCGTCGCCACACGTTCCCAGCAGGCCCCACCGGAGACTCCGCTTTCCTGTCGCTGGGAGGAAGCAGACCGCCGCTCGCACGTAGCACAAAACAAAAAAAAAAAAAGGAATGCTTCGGTTATAAACGGCTTGTTTGTGTGGCAACGCAGTGTTCCTCAAGACACATTTTTCCAGGTTCTCCTTTTGACTTTGTGTCCTGTCACTAATTTCTGATTAGGAATAACTGGCCACTGTATCCCCCGCTCCCCCCCCCCCCCCCACATCCGCAAAGAAAACACAAGTTTTACAAACGTAAGATTTTGTCTTCATGATAATCTTTATCCTGTTTCCCTGTGGGTGATCGATTGGTCTCTCATCCTATGTTAAAATATCCTGCTGACACTGTATTTGAACCCTTCCCTGAGCTCACCTTAGATTAACCTCTGTGTAAAAAGTATTTTCCGAAAACCATCCGTCACCCATGATGGATGCCTTCCTCCTCCCTACCACAGCCCAGATTCCTCAGAAACTAGGCACTCAGGAATACTTCCCTCGGTCTTTTCCTTGACTTTTTGGAATCCCAGCCTTAGTTGTGTCTTTATTGCCCCCTCTTTCTCTCTCTGTCTCTCTCTCCCTCTTTCTCCCTCTCTCTCTCGCTCAGTCTGTCAGAAAGTGCCACACCCCTGCACACGCCTCTACTCTGAGACAAAGAGTGTGCCCGTGTGGGAGGACGGTGTCTGTCATTACCTGTGAGTGCTGCCTGCCTGAGAGCTTACAGACTGGGATATCCCCTTGCCTCATGTCTGGGCTGACATGTCCGTACCTGTTAGAGTCCCACAGAGGAAGGCCTACACACTCCTTTTAAGGGGGACCTGCAGCTTCAAGATTATCTGTAGCTTACCTTTACCATCATATATTACCATTTATCTGATGGCAAATGTCTATTGATTTAACATTTTTAGATGCACTGAAACAGTAAACACGAACTCAGTAAATGCATGTGCATATTGCATCTTGTTATCTCTAGATTACAGACTTTAAATTGTCTGATGGTGAACTAAATCAGTTGTTGTTTCACAGATATAAAAGGACCTACAAAGTCCAGCAGGATGTTTGTTACAGAGAAATCTGTGAGCCCATCTTATCTAAGAAAACGTCCAGTAAGTGTTGTTCTGTACACAGATTCCTTTTCCTCTTCTCTTTTCCTCTCAATGTTCTGCTCAGTTTGTGAGTGAAAGCACTTTGTGTTGCTTTGGGCAGGGCTGCCCAGCCCTGTTCCTGGAGGCCTCCTATCGTGTAGGTTTTCCCTCTAACCCTAATTTGGGACATCTGAGTCTACTCATTAGCTCTCTAGCTCTCTCAGATCTCTAGCTGTTGAACGAGGTGTGTTTTGCTAGGGTTGGAGTGAAAACCTACAGGACGGTAGATCTCCTGGAACAGGATTGGGCAGTCTTGGCTTAGGGCAAAGGCCTGTGTTTGAATGTATGTGGTGGGTGTGAGCATTATTTTCATTTTTCATGACAAGCTGCAGGTACAATACAATCAATGGACAAAGAATAAATAATAATTGATAATGCAGTGTATGTTTGTGCCTTTGGCGGCAGACCATCTAAGGAATTATATTAGACATTGCCATTAGTAATAGAAATGAAATTATAGATTGGTAGCTTGTTTAAATTGATTTACATATGTACCTTCTTCTTTGAACGCAGGCAGAACTCACCGGCAACAATGAAAGATTTGGTTGGTACACATCATTTAGTATACTCTCTCTCTCCCACACACATTCTGTAGTTAAACTGTTTGGTTATTTTGAAATGATTTAAATCAATTTATTTATATCACAATTTAAACTGCAGTTAGTTTCTGTTTTATGTTATAAACGCTGCAGAGGGATTTAGATATATCAGGTAACACGTCTTCTGCAGGAGCTAAAATCTTTTTACAGCACATCTTACTCATAAATTGAGTTAATGTTCATGAAATTCATGCATTTTGTATGCTTTTCGTATTTTTCTCATGGTATGTGTCTCATGGTACACACAGGAAGCTCCTCTCAGGAGGCATTGTGAAGGAACTGGGTTGGACACAAGAAATTCCCCATAAGGACTGGCCCCGGTGGCTCCTACTTGGCGGAGTCTGCAGGGCTTGAACAAGCACCTCGATTTGCTCCACCTTCTTACCCCCAAATGCCTGCTGGATCATTGGAAGCACATGCCAATCGAAGGATTCAAAGCAAGAGACTGATATTCTGCGTGCAGCCGAGAAAGACCATCGGACTCGCGACACTCCTGTCCAGCAGCGAAACATACCTCAGATGCCCGAGCTGATGCATTGAACAAGTTTTGTATGTAATGGCAGTGCAGTCCCTCAGGGAAACGGTACACCACTGCCTATCCTATAACCATCCCCACATACAAAAAAAGAAAAACACTTCTCCTCCTTGTTTTACCATCCGTTAGCAAGACCGAACGCTCACTGTCGTTTTTTTTTTCTCAGCAAAAGCAGTTTTCCCATTGTTAGATGGGAAACGGTCGTCTCAGTCTCAGTGTTCATTTCTAGAAGCTCCTCAGCTCCACTCCTGACTTCATCTCTCTAAACCAAACTTCTGTGCTAGCTATCATGTAAATAGTGTTTATAGACTGTTTTTGTAGGTGAATATTTTAATAATAAAAAGGTAAAATATTGAAATATTGTGCTCTTGCATCATGTCTCATTCAATTAGAAAGCTAACTGAAACACCCTTATAAGTATGAGTGTAAAAAATTATGTGACAATTTTGTTTTTTGCCAATAAATGTGTTCTTGTTTTAAGAAAGAAATTAAATAACCAATCTTGACTATAAAATTAGCATGTGTACCCTGCTGAGATGCTGGTGGCCAGCATGCTGGAACCAGTTTGTCTAGTATGGCCAAGATTGCCTAGAACATGACCATTACGCTACCATCTTGACTAAACTGCTCTACCAGCTTGACCAGCATAAAATCAGCACTGCACAACCTGAACCTGCAATAGACCAGCATTAGCGAGCTTGGAACATATGCTAGTTTCGGTCCTATTTTTCAGTACAGTAAAAAATATAATTCTTTCCACAGGGGGAAAAAAATTGAACGTGTTACAAATCCTGGTTTGTATGTCAGGTTTTGGAACAAAGAGAAGATTAAGTACACTGAAAAGTCCTACTTTACAAGTAACGAAGAATGGAATATAGTAGCGGGTTGAGGCAATGTGCTATCTCAGCTGGATAAACCGAATAAAATAGCTCAAAACTCGTGGTAAGAACAGATGCAATGATACTGTAGTGCCGCTATTGGCCACCAGATGTCGTTATTAAAAATATGAGCTTTGCAACTCTAAGTTAAATAGATTTTTTTCTCACACAAAAATAAACGTAATTTTTATAAGTAATGTAAAATTGACTGATCATATAATTGTAAATGACTCATCTCTAATAAACATACGCATCTTGGTGTTAATTTTTTGCCTAGTGTACCTAGCCAGCAAAATGTGTGGATAAGGAACAATGTGGTGAACGATCAAATAATGCCATTCATTACTCTCCTTGTCCTATTAACAAAAAATGCGTGTCACATACCCTCTTCAATATTTTATTCCCAAGCTTGCAAGCGTGTTGTAAATCATATGGCTGCAATGTGACGGGAACGCGCTAATACGCGCTCGCATACAGTACGTGCTCGCTCTCGTGACAATTCCCCCTCCTTAATGAAAGCAGGGATTGGATTGCTAGGGAAGGGAAGGGGAGTTGAGTCAAGCATTGAAGTACTAGTGGCTACAAGCTAGCTAAGTGTCCTTTTAAAGCAGATATAAACGAATGTTGTGTTTAGATTCATTAAACTTGAACGCAAGTACCTTCACCGGTAATCTGCGGGACTCGGGGAAGCCCGGTTAAGTTTTATATCCTAAAACCAGGCAGTTCCCGCACATCGAGCGGGAGGCTGGTCAAGTTAGCTGCTAACATTAGCTAGTAGTGTTAGCTACCTAGTAACTGTTAGTACGAGTAAAAACCAGGAGAGAGACGAAGAGGGGTGGTACGCTAAGTAGTATGTTACCCTCAAAATCAAACTTCAACTAGCTGGTTTCCGAGGAAACTGAGCTTTGGGAAATCGAATCGGAGCCAGAAAGTATGATCTACTTAAGGAATCGCAAGTCAGCTGCGATATTGGTGTTGGTGGAGCCGAATCGCTTGTGTGGCAGTGGTTCAGTGTCCCGCGGACGGTCCTGTTCAGTGCCATGGAGACGTGAGGGCTTCTTTTTCCTCCTCTTGCTCCAAGCAGCCGTCTGCCTTGCGAATCCAAGCGTCCCCGGTATCAGCAGCAACGGACCCGGTGTCAACGTCTTTATGAGCGAACAGGAGGTGAAGAAGTTTTTGGGTAAGTCATTTTTGAGCTAGCTAACGCTGGGTACGTTTGTTTACTACGCGTTTAATTATCAGGAAATTCATTTATTTTTAACAGGTGATACTGAACTTGATAGGCTTGCTCACTATCCAGCTTACCAGCACAACAGAGTGCATACATCACGAAGAGTGCTGCAGTCTGGTTTTAAGAAATTTGTTTGGGCAGGGTTGTATTTGTGTTAAACACGCTTGTGAAGTGAGCGTGTTTAACGTTGCCCATGCAGCTTGCGTTCGTCACATTTGCAGAGTTGTAAACACTAGTTGCTAACACCAATAACTGAATGAAGACAACGTTGTCTTTCATAACCATCTCATCGTAAATTGGCCATTAGCCGTCTGTATTTCAGGTAGCAAATGATATGATTTTGTTATCGTTTTATATAAGTTTGAATAGCAGGACATTTCTAAACTGTCATGTTGACAACTCGCTTCTGATTAGCCAGCAGGCTATGGCGTACTAAATTAAATGCGTGGTCACAAACTTCACGAAGAGTCAAACTGTGCTAGGTGGTCTGGCAAGTCAAATTGGCAGTTTGCAGACGAACAGTATTACGTTTAAAGGGGTCAAATGAGTGAAGTGAAGGTTCCCTACTTGCAGTATTACTTGTTAATTGATTTCGACAAGATTGTCTGCCAAAGACTGCGCCGTGTAATTCGATAGAACCTCACTCAAACCAGATAAATATTTTGTGAAGGAAATTTACAGTATATTGGAGAACAGCGATCTGTATTTGAACAGGTGGGATGTTTTACATACAGATTCAATTTAACAGGTATAATCTAATCAACCCTGACTGCATTGGAGGTAAACCCAGAACACTTCTGAGACGCATCAAATGTGAAAATGAAATGAACAATTATTATAATTTTAGTGTGGCTTAATTTCGTACAGAACTATAATAGGAAGCATATGAATCGGGGAGAGGGACCGTTTTATGCCGGACGGGTAGAAAAGATTGCACTGTAGAGTCCAGGCCGTAAATAATCATTTCCACAGTGTACTGTCATGTTTCGGTAAAGGACCAGATTTGAGACGTAATATGGAACCGACTGAGTGGGCAGTTTTGCCAGAATAGTAGGGGTCACCAAAAGACACAATGGGGTGTGCGAGATGCACTGCATGGTTTCAGGAGCAGGCCGCAACGATTCAGGTCCCAAGGGTGGTGTGCCAGTGGCTTTTGAATTGCGCACAATTACAGGACAAGTACGGAATTTAGAGAAAATGTCACAACTTTTGATTGGCGGTAAATTGGCGTGGGTTGCCTTCTATGTGTTTGAATAGAGGCCTTATGGCGCTAAGGGCTCAGTATGCAAACAATGCTGGAAACCTAGAAGCCTGTGACCAAGCAGTCAAAAACACTTGTTTTGGTATTGAATATCAGTCTTAAAGGTGAGCAAGCCTACTTAAAAAAGCCTAGCTTTGAAGGTAGAGTTGGATTTGTGTACACTATCGGAAAAAGTGCTTAACTTTGAACAGCTGAGTGGCTGTTACTGAAGTGAATGAATATATGTATTTATTCTCACCTTATAAGGTTCCATTATAAACTTGTCCTTAAGGTCTAGGTGGCCACTCTACCTCTTTTTCTAAATATAGACCTGGATGATGTCTTTGCTTGCTCAGTGGATA
Organism: Anguilla rostrata; assembly: GCF_018555375.3. Classification (NCBI taxonomy): domain Eukaryota; kingdom Metazoa; phylum Chordata; class Actinopteri; order Anguilliformes; family Anguillidae; genus Anguilla; species Anguilla rostrata. Next base: position 12,684,226 of record NC_057936.1, read on the forward strand.
TAGTATCTTCCCAACGCACAGAAATTTTGTCGACTAAAGTCCCTTGTACCTTCTAAAATGCACATCATATTGCACCTGATGTACCCCTTGATCAAAGAATTTATCTTGTGTGTAGTCTAGTTTATGTGGTCTTCCCTTGGGGTTTTGTAGATGTAATCTACAATGAAGAAATGTGAAATATTGGAATTGGCTTTAACATGTCAACTTTGAACAGTTTTTTTTTTAACTGAAACGGTGTGGGAAAGAAATAACATGTCAGGCAGTCTATCACACTTTCACACTCACGGACGCCCATGCACGCTCACACACACACACACATACACACGCACATGCACACACACATGCACATGCACCCGCACACACACACGGGTGCACACAGAGGAGCTGCATCAGTGTGAGGGCTGTTCTTTCAGTGGTTTGGCGTTCTAGCAGAATGGCTGTGTCACAGTGTCTGGTCTGCAATAAAGCCACACGGGGAAGAGACTGCTTTGGTAGAGTTAAGAAAGTCTGTGACTGTGGAACATGAGCGACAGGCACACAGGCCAAGGAGAGCTTGTTTTGACACGAAAGAACATTCTAGTTCATACAAGGCCCTTTTCTATGCAGATGCACCTCTGCACTGCATTGGTGGCTGCATTGCTGTTGGTCTGGTCAGTTGCGAAAGCCATATCTGTGTCTTGTCATTCTCGCTAGTTGAGCCCAGGTCCTCCTGCCCTCTTATGAAGCGTAGACCTATTTATATGAATCCCTCAGGCCACACCCCTTTCATCAGGTGATGGTTCGTGGATGTGTCTGGGTTGTGAGACTGAGACAGAACATGGCTGGTTTGTTTGTTGAGGCCACAGCAGCCTCACATACACTAAATTCCTCTAGAGCATGTCACGTTATTGGGCTATTCAGCTGAGCTTTGTACGAGAATGTTATTTGAGCCGGGTATTCTAAATTTTCAGCACCACGGCTACTGATTACTGGAAGCTGTCGGCTGTCTGTCCTTGGCTTAATGCTCGGTCTAACATTTCATAATGCTACATGGTGCCAGAGACCATCTGTTTCAAGATGCTAGACTGCGCTGTGTATATGTAATTGATTTTTGTCAGGCTGCAAAGCAGATTTTGACCAGAGAAGATGCATTTCATCAAAGAGTAACTTTCAAAAGAAGGGTGTGATTTATATGGTGATTACAGGTCAGGATCTGTGGTTGGATATAGTTTAACAGCCGGCCGTAAACATGAACTGAAACCGATTGGTGGCAATTGCCACACAAGGCTCGTAATGCACGTGCCACATTCACATGACCCACGTACGTCAGAGGTCATTCATGGTGTTCACAATACCTGCAGAAGGCGAATGTGAACATTTGCATGTTTCGCGCAGATAAGAAGTTAGCGGATGTCTGAGAGATGAACTTCATCCTCTAGTCCTCATTAAAGTTGATCTGCTGTGAAGCACAGCATCTTCACCGTAAGCCTCTCTATCCTTAAAGAAGAGCCCTCACCCGTGGCCAAGTGCCTGCTGCATGTTTGTATGTGCAGAGCCTGCATCTGATCAACACAGATTGATGGCAGACCGACCCTCTTTGATTTCGTAATCCGATTACGAGGATCAAAACATCAGTTTACCAGAGAGCTCTGGAAACCTTCTTTTGTCAGTGTTCTCTGGAATGCTGTGCGTACGTTTATTTGACGCTGTGGGGGAGTGTTTGGTCGGCTGGCTGGCCGGTTTCTTGCATTGCTTGGAGAAGGTCGTCCCGCTCTTATTTCAGTTCTGTGGGAGCACAGACCTGCAGCTTGCTCAAAACCTTTGAAACAGAAGCTTCTCGGTGTCTACCTTAAGGGTAGTGCTTTCAACACTGCACTTTAGATTTTGCAGGTTCAAAAAAAAGCACTGTGCAGCACAGCTGTTGGCTGTGCGCAGGTCTGTCAGTTTGAGGAATTGGGTAGCAAAGGATATGAAGTAATAATAGGTATGGGGAAGGCCTGGACCGGGTGGACTTGAGGACCAGCAATTCCACACTGTTAATGTCTTCTGTCTGTCGTCACTCATGAAAAACCTTTGAATTATTCCACCGATTCATTCATCGCATTACAGAAAGACGCTTTTAGGAACCACCTCGGGATCAGACCCAAGTTAACTGGCATTGTTTCGCGAACCGTAAAGTTGACACCGAAGTGAAACTGAATTTATTGCTTCGCTCCCTGGGAGCGGGGCGTTTGAATGACCCGCAGCAATTCAGGAGGAGTCCCTCTTCAGTTCTTCACCGCCATCTTTGTTCCTGGAGTTCAATCGGCCCACGAGGAGCCGTTCTGAGGACGAAGCGCGTGCGTCAGAAACGCGGGCGTCGCTCGTAGCGCCCGCCGGAACGCGCCGCGGGAGAACGCGCAGCCGGTTTGGCACGCAGCGGTCGCCGGATTTCATTCCTGCAGTAATTCGCGCCTTCTCAGTCCTTCGCCCTCCAGGCCCCGCGGCAGCCCGCGCTTCTGTCTGCTGGATTTTCCAGAGTTTGTATTTCAGCGGTAATGTCAGGCCGGGGGGGGCCTTCTTTTTGTCTGCTTCTCTTGGCGTGTTTTCGCCGCCCGCGGTTCCTTCTCACCAGAGCCTCTTGGTTTCATAGGGTTCTGTTTTTTTGACAATGGTTGCTGCTCATCTTGGAGGCTATGGCACGCGGGGGTGTTGGAAGGGGGCCGAGGCCCATCGTGGGGCATGGGGGGGGGCTTCGAGGGGTGGGGGTGGCGGGCACCCGCGCGTGGAACACGCCACATCGGATATCCACGTCGGAGACGTCTCGTTCCCCGCATGGAGGCACGCTCGAGGAGCGGTGGTCCGATTACCCGAAAACCGCGCCTTTGAGATCGTGCCCCGGGACGCCTCCCGTGGACTGAAGCCCCCCCCCCCCGGAATGTAGAGGGCAGCGGGGAGCGCCGTCTCAGTGGAAGCCGCGTTCTGTCGCGGCTCGGGGCCGCGTCGTGGCCCGTCGGTCGGCAGGGCAGGTGCCAGGTCCGTAAACGTAAACGCTCCGCGGTTTGGCGGCGAGCGCGCCGGGCCCCTGCCAACCCCTCCAGGGGTGAACGAGGCCTGAAGTGCACTCCGTCTTGTAAAGTTCTGGGAAAGTAGAATCTGGTTCACGCTGTATTCATTTGCAGGGAAAGTGAAGGGTCCTGTGGATTTAAAGGGGAGTAATTACAGTCTGTTTTCAGCCCGAAGGCTGTGAAAACCATGCTTTTTTTTTTAAGGTGGGGGTATGAGAGCGATATTGATGTCTTTTTTTTTTTTTTGCCTGAATCTCCAGCTATAGTTCGTTGAAGTCAAAAGAATTCCAAATCTGTGGGATCACCCTTGATGTTGGGCTGGGAGATGATAGTCTTGCAGAATTTTTTCTGTGGATAGGCTGGGGGATGATACATGATTCTCTATCTCTCTCTCTCTGGTTTTCCCCTCTCTCATGTTATCCCTCTCTCAGGTTATCTCTCCTGCCCACATAGAGGCACTCCCCTGCCTAAGCATCTTTACCATGAAGTGTGTGAGACTCAAATCCGGAGAGATCTCGGAGGCGCAGTTCTGGCCACGTAGACTCATATCACGGCCTCCCGTCTGTCTAAGGATACCCTGAAGGCATAGAGAAACCCAAAGACTATTCCGATTTTTTGCAGAGACCTCAGGGGTCTCCCGGTGACCAGCCTGAACCGAGCAGTCCTTTCCACGGACTCCCGGACCGTTTGCCGGCCTTGGGCCCCTCTCCCGGTCCCTGGCACGCGAGCGAACGGAACCCACCTAGTCACCCATTGGCCTCCGCGGCCGAAATGGGCCGGACTGGGCCGGCGTGACTCCGCCCAGCCGATGTCGGCCCCCGGAGACGTCGGTGACGGGCGCTCCTCGGGCAGCTGGGCTGAGAGCCCGTTGCGTAAGGCTCTCCCCACGCGTCTCTCTCTCTCTCTCCCTGCCGGTTCCTCCCCACGTCTCTCCTGGGCTTTCTGGACACCGTAATTCTTTCTGCAGATCCTAACCTGTCATGGTTTCTGCAGGGATTTTTTTTCCCTTTCCTTTCTAAACGTCTTCCCCATCATGGCAGAAGTCTTAATCCTGTTTTCTCCCCCCCCCCATTACCATTTTCTTTTTTTTTCTTTGAAAGCCAGTGCTGATTTATGTTAAGGGGTCTCTGTTTGCTGGGTTTCCCCTTAAGGAGCACCATGCAGCTGCCTGACGGGAGGTCCGGAGCGAAGCCCGCGTTTACATCCGCGACGCGATTGGCCGGCTCGGACAGCCGCACGCTTGCTCCGTTTGACGCGGAGTTAAACGCACCCCCGCGCTCAAAAGCACACGCTGCACTCTTCATGCGGTGTCCTGAAATCGCTCGGTATGCACTGCGCTCAAGTTTTTCTTTTTCCAGACAACGTGTGACGGTAATTGAGGACGGCTTCTCTGATTTGAAGGAAAACAGAACCTGTTTTCTCGCATTGCCCCCTTTTGCGTTCGCGGCCCACCCAATATTTTCTAAGGAAGGTAATGCCCTGCTAGCGAAAAAAAACAATTAGGGTTCTCGCATATGTTTTTTATTTAGGACTTAACATTTGCCCTTTTCGCATGCCTCAAAAGCACGAGCGCGATAAATCCCCAGAGCGGCGAGCATGCAGGTATTTGAAGCTGATGTCACCCCACGGTAAGAAGCCTTGGCGATGTCGTCCGTGGGTGGGCGGGCGGGTGCACGGTAAGGTTAACAAACGGGGCGTTCCACCTCGACGTGCCCAGAGTAAGCGAGCATCACCGCGGGCCACCGACACGTGGAGAGCCCAGCGTTGCACACAGAGTGAAGGAGCCATTTGCAGGAGCCAGTTTTGTTAAAAAAAGGAGGTGTGTGTGGGGGGTGGGGGGGGGGGGGTTCTCAGGGGGCAGATTTCACCTGCCAGTCAGTGCCTCCGGAGACCGCCACGTGCCGTCTGCCTCGTCCTCCGAGCCGGGGGGACGCTCACAGATGTGGAATTAAATGATGACGGCTCTGTCTCAGGCTCTGATTTACTGGGGCCAGCCTGTCACCTGAGGAGCATTTCACCAGTAAAATGTGAATAGACTGCTAGTAAAAACTATGAGCCAGACACTGACTCTCTGTTAGTCTGTTGGCAGGTTCTTCACTGGAACAGACTCTGGCTCGCCTGAAATCGGGCGGGGGGGGAGCCTGAGAATGTGTAATGCACCTTCCCACAAGTCAGTTTGTTCATTCTTAAAGAGTGAGAAAAATGCACAGTTGAATGCAAGGTTGGCAGTTCAAGGTGTAGCAATTGTGTTGAAGAATGTTTGGTGAAGGATATAAGTATAGGTGGTTTCAATTAAACCGTTGTCGATGTCCGGGAAAGGACTTTTCTTTGTGTGCACGGGTCCTCATAAGGTTATTTATGAGTGCAGGTCCTCATAATGCAGTTGGGCAGCATGTGGTTTAATGGTTGAATGTTCTGGGCTCTAGTCCTGGATTGGAGCACAGCTGTTTCATTTTTCTTTGTGTGGTTTCCTTACCCCACTTGCTCCAGAAATCACACAGCTGTATAGATCACCTGTTCAGAATACGGGGTGCATAGAACCACGGTGTAGATGAATTGTGGTCCGAGGCAGCAATTCCTTTTTTATTTTTTTTTTTATTTTTATTTTTTTAAACAAATGCTTGTTGAAAAAGACGAGCAGACAGCCTGCCCTCCCTTTTTGTTGCTTTATTCAGACAGGTAGAAAGCAGAGAGGGAAAAAGATAGGTAAGGGGTCACGGCTGAGAAGGTGTCACGGCGGGGGATAGACCCCTGTCTGTGTGAGGGACTTGTACGTGGCTCGAGGAATACGCCCTACACTGTGCCACACGCCTCACCACCAAGCAACATTTTGAGGTGCGAGAGGTAGGCCTATATTATGCATGTACACAATACAACTTGTACCAGAATCAAAGGAATTGCTGTGGAACCATTGGCAGGGGGTAAGCTCCTCCCGCTTCATCCTGAGATTAAGGGTTTTGCCAACCCACAGTTGTTTAGAACCACAAGCAAATAAAGGGATTTGGCAAGAAAATAGGGGTTTTTTTCGTAGGATTTATCGAATTTGAGTCTGCAGGTTCAATTAAGAGATTGTGTGAGGAATGGTATGAGGAACCATTCAATAGAGGAGGTGTACGCAGGAAGTGCGCAGGGCAGGGCGACGGCTTGGTTGCTTGTGGAGTCCAGCGGTAGTGGCAGATAACCCGCCCCCCCGCCCCACCCCCGCCAGGGTCGGCAGTTCTCCCTGGTCAGGCCCCCCGTCCGCTGTGGCTAATGACTGTAAATCCAGTTAATAAAGAATGCTCGTCTGGCTCCACTCTCCAGTTTCTCAGTGATTTTTAATCTTCCTGGTTCTCCAAGGTTGTTTTTACTCTTTTAGGGGGAAAACCCCGTGCCTTTACGCTTATCCCACAGGTCTCTGCACGCGTTTTCATCCACTGCACTGCTTTATTTGAAGTTGTAACCTTGAAAAATAAGCAAGTGTGTCCACGTGTCTTATAAATTGGTGGGTAATTATAATCTTAGCTGTCTCCCTAGAGCAGTAGAATCTTTGCACAGGCCTTGTGGGTGTCTGTTACATCCCCTTACGGGAATGATGCGTGATGAGTGTTCTGGTGTAAAATGGTGAATGTGCATCATCCAGGTGGGTGGTACACATTGGTGGTGGATGATTTGAGTTCCCCCTTGCAGTGTGAAGTGCTTTGGGATCTAGAGAAGTGCTGTATACTTGCAATGCATTGTTATTAAGACTCGGCTTGACGCACTGCTGTACACTAGAGACTGTCGGTAAATGACAAGCTGAAACCAGGGCTCTTATGCTCCCACTGGAAAAGTAACAGGGTTCCCACTCGTCCTGGAAAACCTTGAAAACCTGGAAATTTATCGACTAGTTTTCCAGTCATGGAAAACACCTGGAATATGAGAAAATTTACGAAATGTCCTGGAAATATTTGTGAGCTCCTGGAAAATTGTAGGCTAGGCTATAAGTCAAGCTATTAAACAGCATATTTAGAGCTGAGATTGCATATTTTTCTGTATTTTTCTCAGCTTTTCTCATTTTTATTAGCTGCTGAGATTACATTGCAGCACAAAGTTTTTGATGGTTATGGTTATGGTACTTGCACATTGTCCCCCCCCTGCCCCCCCCGCCCCGGTCCACCACCGGCTTTGGGCTACCATTGTCCATGTTTCATGTCTGTAAGTCTAAGTCATGGATCTTGTCCTTGAAAAGTCTCCTGAAAAATGATTTCCTAAAATGAGGGGGAACCCAGAGTAATTTAGGAGCGCGTCTAGTAATTGGGATGCATGGTGTGCACCATTGGTGTGCACCTACATTTTTCAATTTAGGAGCATGTGCTCCTTGGAAGAAATGTTTGTGTAGAACCCTGCTAGATGGACTGAATGACCTGTTCTCGCCACTGCTTTTAATGCTCATGTGACTAATAATGTGAGAGTGTGTGAATAAAGGGATGGTCCCGCGTGCTTGTGTCTGAGGCGGTGCATTATCCGGTGACCCTGACACACACACACACACACTCTCTCAGTTTCTCTCACACACACACACACGTTCTTTCTCTCACACACACACACGCTCTTTCTCACACACACACACACACACACACACACTCTTTCTCTCTCTCTCTCTCCCACACACACACACACGCACAAGGTCTCTTTGTACAGTGGCAGGGGAGAAGTGGGTGGAGAGGGCACCCAGACGGAAAGAGGATCTCAGGGCCTCTGTTTGTGTGCTCTCCCGACCGCCCCGCCCCAGGGGGCTGGAGTTGGGGGCCCGTGTTTGTCTTGGGCAGCACATCCCCCCCCCACCCCCCCCACCCCCCCAGCCTGAGCAGCCTCTTATCTTCACACTCGGCCGAGCGGAGCCAGGACCGCTGGCCGGGCGTCAGTCACAGGAGACACCCCGCATCGCACCGGCCCCTCCTTAAGTTCAGGGCTTTTTATCAGGCCGGTTCTCACGAGGTCAGGCGTGACGTTTCCCAGCGCTCCGAGGGAAGCGTTGCTGCCAGACTGGCTATTAATTATCAGCAGTAGAAGTGGAATAGACGAGAATCTTTTTACACTTTTAAATTGCGTTCGACTGCTGCTCCGTGTGTTTGTTCAACGGGCAGCGCTGACCCGTCTATTAGCATTTGGCCCTTCGGAAAACAGGCTCCACCCCCCCCCCCCCCGTCTCCCGCTGCATAACAGACCTTCGGTCAGTCCTCCCGCCCCTTCCCTCTCGTGTGAGTTCCACTCGCAACCCAGAATGAAAACAAAACAGCCCGATATTAAAACTGACGTGACTCTTTAAAAAAAACAACAAAAAAAAAAAACAAACCCCAATGCAAGTCTTGGGGTAATGAATTGGGGCTGTGTGGGAAAATACAGAAAGTGGACAGCCTTCTGAAATGAGGTGATACATTGACAAATAGCTGAAAGGAACTGAAATGCAGGCATTTAGTGTGGGAGAGAGAGCCTCAGCTCCTTGTGGGAAGCTAGCAGCCCTGGAGATTTCCACCTCTGGATGACGCACAAGGCTAACAGGAGAGGCAGCAGGGCAGATGAAGAGCGCCTGTCTGATGGCCAGCTCGTCCCTCGCGCCTCCCGAGCTCTGTGGGCGTTCACCTGGACCCCGCCTTTCTCGACCTTGAGCCTCGCCAGCGACCTTGAGCCTCACCACAGCACCCTGTCACGTGCCCACTGGCGACCCCCCGCGCAATTGCTGCTGAAAGGTGTCCGGAATGCAGAGAAGTTTCGGGGAGTCGAAGCTGAGGCGTCTTATCGGCGGTTGTCGCGGGACAGTGGCAGGAGTTCGGCAGTGAGGGGTCTTGTCGTCAGAAAAGCTGTTTTTAACTCTCTCCCTGGGAGGTTCGCTCCTCCTTCGAGGTGGGGGCAGCCCCTGACCCCAGTTTCGCGCCCCTGCCTCTTAAGTGGAACGTCCTTCCGGAGGAGAAACGGACCCCGTGAATAAAGTGCGCACTTTCCTATTTTCAGTGAATCTGGAGGGAGGTCTGTGCCTAGTTCAAGGGCACAAGCCGAGATAACCTTAACACCAGACTCCTGAGCCTCGGCCAATGCCAGGTTAAAAGCACTTTTACGAGCCAAGCGAACGGTTGTCTTTCGTGGACTGTGAGACTCAAAATCGTAATCTCTTCGTCATCTCCGTGTCGCAGTTAAAAGGGAAACCCCTGCCAAAGCACGTCCGTCCCTCTTTCAAATAAAGGCAGATTACAGTTTTGTGAGATTGATTTTCATTACATTACATTACATTACATTCATTTGGCAGACGCTTTTATCCAAAGCGACGTACAAGAAGTGCATTTTCATGATCGTAGACAACTGCTGAACACGGGTTCAGTAAGGTACAATTACTTATTTTGTACAGCTATTTCTAGCTGAGAACAATGAACACTATCCTGGTCTAACATCTGCAAAGCCAAACTAGGCAGAAGATTAAGCTAGAGTATTAGGACAAATACAATTTACCAAGAAGTGCAGGGATGGGGCAACATGTAACAAGTGACAAGGAAAAAGGTTTTTTTTTTTTTTTTTTTAAATATATATATATATACACAGCATGGTGGTGGTTATTCTAGGTATAGTCTGAAGAGATGAGTCTTCAGGCCACGGCGGAAGATGGATAGTGAGGGGGAGGTTCGGAGAGGGACGGGGAGTTCGTTCCACCACTGGGGAGCTAGGGTGGAGAAGCTCTGTGATCCCTTTGGGCGGGTGGGAGGGGTTACAAGACGCCCTGCTGCTGCAGAGCGGAGTGGTCGAGCAGACACATAGAATTGAGTCATGTCCTGCAAGTAGATGGGGGCTGTCTTGTTGGCGGCAGTGTAGGCAAGGGTCAGGGCTTTGAATCGGATCCTGGCAGCGACCGGTAGCCAGTGAAGTGATCGCAGCAGAGGAGTGACGTGGGAGAATTTGGGGAGGTTGTAGATGAGCCGGGCAGCGGCATTCTGAATCATCTGTAGTGGCTGTATGGCACAAGCTGGCAGGTTTGCAAGGAGAGAGTTGCAGTAATCAAGGCGAGAGGTCACCGTAGCCTGGACGAGCAGCTGGGTGGAGTGCGTCGTCAGGTATGGTCGAATCCTCCTGATGTTGTATAGGAGGAATCTGCAGGACCTTGATGTTGCCTTGATGTGCTCCTTGAGGTCCAGTTGGTCATCCAGGACCACCCCCAAGCTCTTGGCAGAGTGAGAGGCAGTCACTGTGGTGCCATCAACCGTGATTGAGAGTTCACGAAGCAAGGAGGTCTTGTGCGGGAAGAAGAGCAGCTCAGTTTTGTTGAGGTTGAGCTTCAGATGGTGGCTGGCCATCCAGGTGGAGATGTCAGCCAGGCAGGAAGAGATCTTATCATTGACCAGTGTGGCCGAGGGGGGGAAAGAAAAGAAGAGTTGTGTGTCATCTGCATAACAATGATAGGAAAAACCATGTGAATTAATGACTGAACCAAGAGATCTGGTGTATAAGGAGAACAGCAGAGGACCCAGTACAGATCCCTGCGGCACTCCCGTAACAAGTGGATGAGAAGCAGAGGCAGACCCCTTCCAGGTGACCTGGTAGGTCCTATCTGCAAGATAGGAAGCGAACCAAGACAGGGCAGTCCCGGCAATTCCCATCCCAGCCAAGGTGGAGAGGAGTATTTTATGGTTGACCGTGTCAAAAGCTGCAGACAGGTCAAGAAGGATCAGGACAGAGGAAAGGCGTGAGGCTCTTGCAGTGGCAAGTGCCTCCGTCACAGCTAGGAGTGCAGTCTCTGTTGAGTGCCCAGATCGGAAGCCAGACTGGTGAGGGTCTAGCAGGTTGTTCTGATGGAGAAAAGAGGTTAATTGTTTAAGAACTGCTCGTTCGAGGGTTTTGGACAGAAAGGGTAGAAGGGAAACGGGTCGATAATTTGCTACATCGGAGGGGTCTAAGGTGGGTTTTTTGAGTAGTGGGGTAACACGAGCCGTCTTAAAAACAGAGGGAACATGACCAGAGGAGAGAGAGGAATTAACAATGGAAGACAGATAGGGAAGGAGCTCGCTGGAGATAGATTGGAGAACTTTAGATGGGATGGGGTCAAGTGGACAGGTGGTTGCGCGATGAGAGGTGATCAGTTGTAATACATCGGAGTCCTCCAGCATTTCAAAGGAGGTCAGTGTGGCTCAAAGGAGGTCAGTTTTCCTGCAGTCTGATTCGTTCCGGAGTGAGTTAACTTGCATCGGCACCTCTAGTTGGAGCCCCATGTACACACGGTAATGGTTTGTCAGAAGAGATAACTTACCATTAGTTTATCAGCCAATCACCTATCTAGAATGTGGGTGGACATAACTGACATGAGAAATGTCAGTCTACCTGGTCAGTCTGATGAGTGAGGCTCGATAACATGATTGGGGAAGAGGGCTCTTGGCAGCACCGCCTGCAGCCCATTCGGGTTAACAGTAAAACGACTGACGCGCTGGCGAGTTTTGAACTTTTTAAACACTGCTGTCGATTCGCCAGATGCTAACGCTCGGAGCGGCGGGATAGAGGAGTGTTTTATTCATCATCGCGGAGTTGCCGGAGGCCGCGCCGGAGCGCGGCGGCCAGAATCCTCTCCGCATGGTTGCCCGTCGCTGTCGTCCGAAGCGGAGAGAGGACCCCCTACAGGGCTCTTCTGTGTTCCCATTTTCGGAGCGTGTGCTCACTGGAAGCATAATTTATGAGCACGTCTTTTATGCATTAGCATGCTCCTAAATTTTTAAGCTTAGGAGCACACATGCCTCTTGGGGGGAAAATGTTAGCGTACATCCCTGTGCTATCAGCTGTGAGTCCGTGGGAGTGAGCTAAGGACGTGACCTGCTTTTATTGATGGCTTGTGTTGACCCCGCAGGCCTCAACATTAGCGTCCGCATGACTCAGCATGCTGAAATACACTCCGCTCGAAAGTGTTACCCTTCAGCCACAAATACAGGGGAGCACTGCTTATACCCTGGAGCTCCCTCTCCCCCCCCCCCCCCCCCCCACAAGGCAGCAGAGGCACGCGTCAGGAATTTTAGTGCCCTGGCCAGAGAGGCTCCCATGTAAACCCTGGATGAGAGGCTAGGGAGAGATATGGGTGAACGTCTCCTAGAATTGAGCTCTGACTCGCTGGGAAAGTTCCCGGGGGTCAGGCCGAGAGTTCCCGGACGCACATTCCCGGGATTGAGCCAGCCGAAAAGGCTGCCTTCCCCACAGTCGAAATGGAAAGAAAACAAAATGAGCAAAAATCACGAAATCCCAATGAGGAGTGGGGAGGGGGAGGGGTAAACGCCTGGAAATGGATTTTCTTTTTCTCCTGTGAATCCATTCGCGTAGGTCATTAACCGCCCCTGCCAAAGTGGACTGGGAGGACAAGGCTTCCCTGCAGATGGTGGCCTTCCCTTTGACAGCTGCAGCGAGAGGGAGCGCTCAGAGGCTGTGCCCACTGCCAAGGCACAGAGAATGCAAGACCAGGAGAAGAGTCTGGTTGGTTAAAGGCAGTGGTCACTTGGCAACCAGCAGTGAGGCACGATAGCCCAGTCCGGGGGTTCTCCCGCCACACTTTTGATTGCTTTACCAAAGTAACCCCCCCCCCCACCCCCACCCACCCAGGGGATTGGGGAGAAGATTCTCCAAACCCTCCAACATGACCCTGAGTGTGTGTTGGGGCATTCGTGTTTGTCCATGTGTCCAAGTGTGCGCATACACGCATCTGCGATTGCTTTCGCACATGCGGCCTGCATTTCAGCTTGTAAATCCACTGCTGTGAAATGGCCCTTCAGTGCCCTCTCGCCCCCTAACCCGTGCGGAGCTACTGACAGTTCCTGTCCCCTGCCCCCGGAGCCAGCATGGGGTAGAGTGGTCCTGCAAGTCGGACGTCCTCTAGGAAGAGACAGGAAGCTTTGTGATTGGCAGCTCCAAAAGGGGGTGGGAGAGGGGGCTTCCATCCGACACCAGAGGCCGGAGCCTTCGGCTTCTGCAGACGGGGGGGGGGCATAGCCCAGGGAACCCGGGGAGGAGAACCACGGGGCAGCTCGCTCTCTTAGGCGGCCTATGGCTCAGACTTTACGCGTCCCACCAGATGTCTGCCTGTGTGCAATCTGCTAGAGGAGGGAGGAAAAAAAGGGAAGACTGTTGTGGAAAAGTCATTTCTCCTCTAAAGCAGCCCTTCATGTGACTTTGTAAGTGCTGCTCCCGATGAGGAGTGTGTTCCATAATGACCGGCCTGTTTCAGCGTGATGCTCCACGGAAGATCCATCAGTGGCCAGGGAGGTCACGGAGCACCGTAAAAACAAGCTGTTTGCTCCAGAGAAATTTGTCACGGTGGAAGCGGAGCGCAAGGCGGCCCCCATTCCTCCTCCCTGCCAGGCGTTCACGCAGCATACTTCTCTCCGCGCTGCCTGGCACCATAAATGCTGCGTTCTGTGACGGAGTGAAATTGAACCTACAGGCACAAACGATTAGGCAAGCCAAAGCATTTTAACCGTTTAAGGGGTGAGATCACAAATATACGGTTTGAATGTGAACTGAACGTTCTAATAATAATGAAATGATCACTACTGGTAATTGGAAGAAATGGAGTTCTAGAACACTTCTAGACTTAGAATTTTGGAGAAAAAAAAAAAGACATTCAGATAAACCTACTCTTTGAAGGGTTAAGGATCTGTTTCAGTCTCCAAATCCAGACCTGCAGATGTAGGTATCACTAGGTTGTGTGTATATTCTCTGCCTTGGACACAATGTGTTGTTGAGGCCTCCCTTAAGTGGAACGGGTCTGTCAAGGTAGTCCTCTTAGTCTCTGCTGGGATGCCCCACACCGACTGGTCCCAGAGGGGGAGTCAGGCCCCCAAGCTGTGAAGTCTGCCCCTTCCAGGTTAGGGGGGGGGGGGGGCGGGGGGTGGGTGTTTGGTGCAGAAATAAGCATTTCCCAGATGAGGCCTGCTGTTTCTGGAACTCCTTGGGAATGTCTGGGGCTGCTGGTTGCGTGGTATTCAGCTGCCCTGTGCAGCCTGGCCTCAGCCCACACTTTTGGACCCAGAGGAAGACTGAGATGAGATTGAGCAGGAACATTTTCAGCTTCAAATGCACTACCATGACTACAGCAGGTTAATACAGTAATGGAGCAAATGGGTCTTTTAAGAGCGCATAAAAGAAAATGTGGCCGTTTATCACATAATTTAATGTAGTGCGGCTCGCCATATGCACAGTTTAATAGCGAGGCACTGATTCAAGTCTTCATGGCTGTTCCAAACTCATTCTGTTATTTATTTGTACATTCAGTTTCCAATAATATTGGAGAACGGCGTCAGCGAATCACTAAATTGTCTGATTTCATTGTTCCTGAAACAACTCGTGTACTGAATGCGGAAATCCCACGGATTAAATTTCCTTTTACATTACAAACAAAAGCTAATTATATATGATGCCGCCGCTGCCAGTCTACCTCAAAAGCGTGCTTTGAGTTGAAAAACCTCTCAAAAAGAGCTGGAAGGAGAGCGGGACTCTTGAATAGGAGCCCATCAACAATGGAGGGATAATTATTAGTGCGAATCACCTCTCCCTGGCGAAACCCGCTCGGCATTGAGTGATAGGGCTGCTGCCACTCAAAGCGGCATTGTGCGGCTCGAAGGGACGCCTCTTTCCCCCGCGTCCTTTGTCTCAGCCTCGGTGCATTAGCTCAAAGTTCGTTCGACCAAGACCTTCCTCCCTTCAGTGGCTCCCTTTATTTATTTTTTTTCTTCTTCCTGGAAGCATCTCCCATTCTTTCTTTCCCCCTTTTTTTTTTTTTTAATTCGCCCGGATTCCCATAGCCGCGGTTCAGCCTGCTTCGAATGGCTCGTTGGCCTGTTCTTGCCGAGGGGCGAAGGATTCGCCTGCCTGGGGAGGGGGCGAAGCGGCGATCCGCCTCGTTATCTCCTTTGAATGTCACTCAACAGCCCACCTGTTTCGGCTGATGTGGCACATGAGCGGTGGCCTAAAACAGAACTGCGGCTGCGGTTTTTTGAATAATTGCAGTTGGTGTAGTTTCCAAAACAAGTGGGAAGCCACAGCAGCAGCTTAGCAGCACGTGTGAAGAGCTGTTGAGGGGTAAAAGTAGTAAAATTTTGAATGACTCACTACAAAGTGAATTTGATCTTTTACCATCAGGGAGACATTATATGCTTCAAAGGGCAAACAAGAATATTTTTTTCCCCCCAAAGAAGTCTTTTGTCCCAAATGCTATTAGGATCCTAAATGAGTAGTGTCCCTCTGTGTTTTTTCTGCTGCTCTGGCACAGTGTTTAGGTCCGTATCCAAGTAGCTGTGTTCTTTTTATTATTATTATTTTTAAAGTAAATATTTCCTGTATTCTGTATTTTGTACTTTTATGGCTTTTTATGGTGAAGCAAAAATAAAATTTCCACTTTGTGGACAATAAAGTTTTGTATTCAAATTTGTATTGGATTTTTTAATAAACTGCTAAATTTCACATTTGGTGACATAGGCGCGGAGGTTTGCCGTCTGTTTAATTTGCAGCGTACAGTTTGAGCGCGTAGCCTGCATTCGGTTGTGGTCAGTAGCGCGCGGCTCAGCGGGATACGCTGCGGGGAGGAACCTGCTGACCCACTCCGTGTGTGGACCGGCTGCAGAGCCCAGACCGCTCGCAGCCGGCGTGAAAGCGCGAGCCGCGCCACGGAAGAGAATGGTGCAGTGTGCGGGGACTGAACGGCCCGCTTAATCTCCTGGAGGCGAAGCCCTTTGGAAACGGGCGAAGGGAAATTGCGGCGTTCCTGTTTGTCGCTGAGTAAACTGAGCGTACGCGTTTTAGGGGCGTCGCCGACGGGAGGCCGGCAGCGAGTCGTTTTGAAATGTTACCCAGCTCGCTCAGACCTTTCCCTCCCCCCCCAGGGGTCTCTGAAGCGCAAGATCAATCACTGCAGTGATGTCATTTAATGACGTTCATGACATCATTGCTATTATGTCATGAGATGTTCACAGTTCTTTAAGAGCATCCTCTTAAGTATTTAATAAGGTCGAATGATTTAACGAGAGTAGGAGATGTCATAAAATGACGGATGACGATTCAGAAGGAAGGACCCGGGCTAGTAGCAGCGCGACGCAGCTTGTGTGGTTTCACTGATTATTACGAGCCTTCTATTCGACGGCTACTTTAGCCCAAGCTCATTTGACTGTCATTCTGTGCTATTGCGGCGCATGCTACCGCAAAGCCTGCAGGAGTTCACTTCTCCGCTGTGAGAAAGCGTGGGCCAAAAGCTAATTATATTTGGAGACGCCGAGAGCTGTCTGTAACTTTGGCGGAGTGGGTCACGACATCACTGTTATTCCACTGCCGTAGGAATACCGGGCGGCTGTGCCGGGCAGTTTATGTCAACAGAGCGGAGAGAGGGCCCCAACGCGGAGTCACATCTGAAAGTGTTTTACGTCGCCCAGCCCAGCCCACCGGTATTGATCCACCCTCCCCCCCCCCGCCCCCCCCCCGTGTAACCAGCACACCTGTTTGGCATTAGGCTGATTGCCTTCCAGGACATCTGCGCAGATGGCGACCTCGCCGGACCAACGCCCTCCACGCGGGGCGGCACTGTGCCAGGCAACGCAGCGACTCCGCTCGGCCCTGAACGGGCTGCACGGGCACGGCTGAGATTAAACTGGGGGTAAAAACGTGCCCTGTCTGTCTGTCAGTCAGGACGTCCGGACCCGGCGTGGACGCCGCGTTCTTTTGGCTTCCTGCGGAGAAAGAGCCGCCACGCTCAGGAAATGCCTTCAGCGCGCGCGACACGCGATGCATGCGGTGCTCTGCGGACAGCCGGGGGCATAGCGTGCTGTTGCCAGTGCTCGTTTGCTCAAAAATGCTTCCTGTTTCCGTTTTGCCCCTCGAGAACTTTGATAATGAGAGTTTCATAATGCGAGTCTTGGTTGTGATAGAAGCTGGTCCCGGTTCACCCCTCGCTTCCGGAAGGGAAGCGTTGTGGAAATGGCTCCGGGCCCGCGGAGCTGATCTGTGACAAAGCGGCCGGTCGACCGAAACCCCCGCTTCGCACAGTCTTTAATGAGAAACTGATCTTCCGTTACTTCCATGGCTTTCATCGCAACCTTCCTCATTGGCATCAGATGTATCCTGCTTTGATGGGTTGAGGGATTTTGTTAGCTCCGTGTGAGTAATCAGCTCGCTCTGCTCAGAGTACTCGCGCGCTATGGTGGCATACAGGTTTCTCTTTGAGGCCGACGGGGAATCCCTTGTCAGAAATGCTATTCTCGAACGACGTTCCTGAAGCACAGGAAGTCCGAGGCCAGAGCAAGCCTAGCGATAAGTCTCATCTGGTGTTGGGAGGATGTGTCAGATCACGTCCTCTGATCCTATTCCAAATGAACAGCCCTTTGAGTGCTTAATGAAAGGCAGAGGTGTGTTATGAAGTAGGCTACCTCGCCACATCTTTGCCATCTGTAATTAGGCCTCACGTGGAAAATCCATTGGTAGCCAGTCATTTTCCATCACATCCTGAACCCATAACTTGTTTATTAGGGGGAAAAAATGAACTCCTCCACACACTTGCATGTTGTTAGTCCAGTTTCTCGATAAGATGTACCAAAGCACATTCCATGAAAAAGGACTTTGGCAGTTATCAGACTTTGCCACAATCACTAGAGCGGCTACATTTTTAGAATTCAGTTGGAGGAATTCCAAATAGTGTTTCCCCCCTATCTCTGTTGATTCCCGCTGTGGCTCCTGTTGCATTCTGCGTGTTTTGGTGCCTCAGACAGGGATTGAGGCTGGAGCTTTGGAGCACAGAGGGGCTTTTGTTCTACCTGTAACACTAAATCACCTGGCTGGCTCTTCATCTCCCCCCTCCTCCTCTCCTCTCCGAAGTACGGAATGCGATCCCACACCTCCGGGGACCGCTTTGCTTGCCCTCAGCGCTGACGCCAGGCCGAAGTGCAGAGTGCAGAGCGCTGAGTGAGATCCCTCCCGTTTACGTTGGAGCCTACGGCTGAGGGATCTTTGCCGTTTACGGGCTCATCTTTTCCTCTTTGCCCCCCACGCAGGTCGCCACCTACGTGCCGCGGTCCGTAAAAAGCCGAGAGACAAAGAACCGGGGGGGGACATTAGAGCAGGGGTGTCCATTCTTATACGAGAGGCCAGCCCAGAGGCATGTTTTTTGTCTTAACCCAGATCTGCACCTGATTCAGGTAATGAAATATTCACGGTCTTCAATAAGATCTCGATCAATACAATCAGGTGTCTTCGTGCTGGGCTGAAACAAACAGCGGCATCCGCACTGGTCTTTTTTTGGATAAGGCTGGACACCCCTGCATTAGAGGGACTGTTTCGACTGGCATTTCCCGTGTGACCAGCTTTGCTTTCCTGTTGTAGTTTTAATAACAAAAATTTCTGAGTTGCAGATTTTCTCTTCTTTCAAAGTATAGAGCGCCAGTAAAACCCCAAATTCCACAGGGGCCGGGCCGTCCAACCCAAACGGCAGCGGTGTTTCAGCGCTGCGTTTCGACGAGGTCGTAAAATGCGAAACCGTCCTCTAATGTGGTGCGCTTCTGTAGCTCCGAGGCACATTTTATAAACCCTCCCCCCACCTCCCCACAGACACCCACATACTTTTCAGCCTGTCGGTCCTTTTGAGCGTCATAAGCCGCGTTTCCACCGCAGGAACTATACCCCGGAACTAGGAACCTTTTGAGGAACTCAGTGCGTTTCCACCGCAGGAACTAGGGTCTAAATTTAGTTCTGGGGGCTTTGTTTTACCCCCCAAAACGTTCCTGCTCGGGGGGTAGTACTTTCCGAAAGTACAGGAACCTTTTGGGTGGAGCTTGCAGCGCTGAACATTTCTGATTGGTCGAGTACTCGTAGCATTTGTGTTGTATTTATTCTCTGCCATTACCCGCCATGTTTGAAAATATGCAGCGCCAAACCAATTTATTTTCATAATAACTTCAAATCAAACTTGTATGTTATGCGGCGCAGTAGCCTACTTTTGGTTATGGCCTGTCAACGTCTTGGAATTATAACGTGTGCTCTTCTGTTCTTTTCTTGCTTTAGTATTCGTTTTATAAAATGCTAAGCATTCGTGCTGGGACAGCATATTACGTAGGCTACCAAAACATTCAAACGGATTAATTCGGTTGCTGAATATTTTCTTCCGGATTTTCTTTGTTAGCCCGTTGTAATTGACTCAAAACGTTTGATACAGTTATGTGAGGTATGCGGTAGTTCTGCATAATTAACATTGGTGATACAGTACAAGCAAACTGGAAATCACCTTCCGCACTTTTTATCCGGGTAAAATAACAGGTTAATTCTAGTAATCTTCCCTTTAGCTTTTTCAGACTGCCGTAATTTTACTCAATTTTACTGCCATTTTTCAATTCCACGAAAAGACCAGGAAGACTATGGACTCATTTATGGTGCATGGTTCGCATCTGGAGGGCACACTTCGCTGCTCGGCTAGCAGTAACTTCGAAGGAAAGCAAACGGTGGCTGTACCACTACTAATTTACATTTTCACGCAAGTCCGAATTTTCGTTCTATTCTTGTCATTTTGCGATTAGCCTATATGGAATCGACGACGAGAAAGTAATAAAACAGCAAATTGTTTACAACGTGTGCATGTTTTCTGCTGTTAATGAATGTGTTTGAGAGGATATATGAAAATCAATAAATACAAAAGTAACCATATATAGTCATTGTTGGTAACCCGTTGTATATAAGTGGAATAAACCCCTCCGGGCTGTCCCGGTTATTAGAAAATGTAGGCTACTTCGGTGGTAGTATAGGGTTACAGAAGAAATCATA
Source organism: Anguilla rostrata (assembly GCF_018555375.3). Classification (NCBI taxonomy): domain Eukaryota; kingdom Metazoa; phylum Chordata; class Actinopteri; order Anguilliformes; family Anguillidae; genus Anguilla; species Anguilla rostrata. The sequence goes on from NC_057936.1 coordinate 12,704,019, forward strand.
TGGCAGATGGACCGACGACAACGTCAGTGGGCTAATTTGCCTAATCTTCGCGGTACTTTAGACCCCGGTGGAAACGCAGACAACCATTGGCTGAAGGAACCTTTTAGTTCCTGGTAAAGTAGTTCCTGGGACTGAAAGTTCCGGGTAATTTTGGTGGAAACGCGGCTATAATGCATGACCTCATGGCCCAGAGAAACGGAGGTATCCGTCGCGTGTGAGGAGAGCCGCGGTGGCTGAGCGCAGGCCCTCGAGTGCGTTTCAGCGCAGCGCTGTTCGATGTGGGCGGGGCTTGTTCTGGGTCGGCGAGGCTAGCGACAGGCCCTCCCTGTACCCCGGAGCCAACAGGGGGACCCCCCCCGCCCCCCTCACTCCCTGACTAAATCGGCCTCGCTATAATGTCTCCTTCCTCTGCCCGTTCGCCTCTTAATTAGCGTGGAGGCGTACACAAAGGGGGAGCGCCGGCGGGTCTTTAATTACCTCAGCGCCCGGGGCTGGCACGGGCACGTTCTCCCCGGCGCGTCCGATAGGCCGGAGCCCTCGGCTTCGCCCCGCCCCTAGCACAATGCCACCTCTGTGGCCGGGGGGCTCGGGCAATGCCAAAGAAATGTGTAGATAAGGCGGTGCGATGCGGATCTTAAATGCCCCGCTGGTTTGAAGCTGCCTTTTTTGCCCTTATAGAGGACTGAGGCCTTGGCCTGTTCTGTTGCTCAACAGCAGAAGTGATTACAGGGGATGGGGGAGGGGGGGGGGTAAGGGTGGTGGCTTGGGGTTTACGCCCCCACCACCTCCACCTCCCCCAAGTTCAGCACTTAGCCCCATGGCCTGGAGCCTGGAATGGCGGCTCCCCAATTAGCTTAATTAGCCGCGTTCTTCCCTGGGGTTTCTGCCGTCCTCTCCTGCCAGCATTACAGTGTGAATGGGCCCGTCACATCGAGCCATAGGGTGGAGCTTCCGAAGGTCCCCCACAACACCCCCCGCCTACAAGAAATGAGTGTCTTTAACGAAAGATCGGACAAAGGTGGGAACAGTTCACCGCAGCGGGATTTTTTCTGCTGCTGTTCATGCGTGAGTGGTTTGGGAGACCCCCCTCCCCCCCCCTTTGTCTTTAACGGTCTGTGCACTGGTGGGCTGCAGAAGTCTGCTCTCTGTCCTACTGCAGTACAGTGCGGTCTGTAGCTGCCTGTTGTGCCTCTCTCTCTCTTTCCCGGCCTCTCGCTCGCAGACGAGCTCAGCCTCCCCCCCGACGGCTTCGTGAACGCACTCAGCGCTCAGAAATGCGCTGGACGCTCTCGCTCTGCGGCCCTGACGCTGAGGGGCGTCCTGACGCTGAGTGCCGCCTGGGCGCCCTCGGCCTCCGCGCGTTTTCACTCCCGCCGCTTTGAACTCGATCCCCTGAGCCGGGGAGACGGGCTCCGCTGAGCCCGCCCGAGACCTGCCGACTGACGGGAGACCCCCCCCCGGGCCAGGCAGGGGCGCCGGGTTTAGGTGTCAGTCAGGTTAGCGCACACGAGCCGCGTCCGTCTCCAGCGTTTGCGGAGGTGTCTCTGCGGCGTCTCAACTTGGATTCCCCCCCCCCGCCCCCCCCCCCCTTACCCATAATTCCCGCTCCTCTAGGCGTCTCTCTGTGGGATTAGCGCACCTTTGCTCCAGCGCCAGGCGTCTGCGGCCGGCTCCTTAAAAGCCTTTAAAGCCCGAGCGTGTGAGAGGAATTCAGCTGAAAGAACCGCTTCACTTCTCCTCCCGAGTTTCTACTTTTTTTTTTTGGTTGTGTTGCTAAAAAAAATAAAAAATGAGGCGGCGCTGTCTTGGAGCAGCTGTGTTTTATGTGCGCAGTAGAGAAGGATGAAGACCCTTTAATATAAACATTCTCTAGGGGAAAGGTGGTTTCCTTCACTCTCTTCATTTATGACAAAAATTTGCAGGGGGATAATTATTCAAGTTTAGTCAACAGTTTTCTGCCTCCTGAATGCATTGGTATAAAAATGGAATCAGTTTTAGTTGTTGTGGGCCTGCTAAAGTTCTTGGAACAGCCTCCCCAATTCGCTATCAGTCCTACTCTCACCCAAGGTTCTTTTCTGTTTGGAAATTAACATTGTGTTTTAAGAATTTCACTCGACAATTCAGCAGGTAGACTGCAGTGAAATCCAGAAGATTTGCTTCTTCCTTCTTCATTTTAAGAGTCATCCTCCTTGGCTGGCCCCAATTATGATTATCAGGCTACAGAGTGCACCTATGGGAACCTTTCACTTTGAATGCATTGCGATTCTTATTTCGCATGAGCTTCTGTGTGATTTACAGTGTTTTTGTCCACTTGTGTTGTCCGTTGCGTTCGCAGCATCTGGGTAAAGCATTAAGCTGGTGCTGGTGATGTTTTCATAAGAAGCCCAGTGGCCCTGTGAGCCGGAGGCTGCCTGCTCTGCACTGCGTGTCATTTCACCACAAAAAATGTTTTACGGGCAGAAGAACAGGGGAGTTTACCGAACGGCGAACGCCACCGTGCCCCCCTCCCCTCCCCAGCTTTGAGCAGACTCTTCTCTCCCGTTTCCTCAGGTCAGGACGCTGAGCTGTACTACGTGAGGGACGACGTGGTCAATCACTACGCCCTGTCCTTCATTATGCCCGTGCCCATCGATACCAACAGCCTGCATTTCACCTGGCACTCCACGAAAAAGGTGAGGTTTCCATGACAATAAGAACAATAAGAGACCCCCCTTCCCCCCCAGTGGTGATGCTGACCGTTGCTTATGCTGATCTAGTGGCTGTGCAAGGCAAAGTGTACTGAGCCAAAAGTGCATTATGACATTTTGGAACTTCAATGATTTCAACAGCCTTAATGAACAGATTGGTCGGAATGAAAACTGAATGCCCATCATGCATCTTGCTAGCAGTAAATTGATAGCAATTAGCTAATGTGTAACCGAACGTCACCCCTCATTTCGTACCTAAGTGATACATAAGAAATTTGTGAGCTGGAATTTGAAAGGTGTCTGTGAAAGGGTTCTGAGTAGAATTTGTGTTTCAGGGGATGGAATGTCTTGTCAGTAAGGTTTATCTCTCTCTTCCCCATCTGGTACAGGTGGACTACAAGCTGGGCTTCCAGGTGGACAACCCTGCCGCTATGAGCCTGCCCAAGAGCAGCGTACCAGCTCAGGGGGAGGTACCTCGGAGCCGTTCAGGTCTGCTGGTCCTACACCTTTCCATGCTCCCCTGCCCACTTCAAACCCGACTCACCCGTGTGACTTCAGCTCAAACCAACATCACTCATTAAACCTCAACTCAAGCCAACATCACTCATTAAACCTCAACTCAAACCAACATCACTCATTAAACCTCAGCTCAAACCAGCCTCACTCATTAAACCTCAGCTCAAACCAGCCTCACTCATTAAACCTCAGCTCAAACCAGCCTCACTCATTAAACCTCAGCTCAAACCAGCCTCACTCATTAAACCTCAGCTCAAACCAGCCTCACTCATTAAACCTCAGCTCAAACCAGCCTCACTCATTAAACCTCAGCTCAAACCAACATCACTCATTAAACCTCAGCTCAAACCAACATCACTCATTAAACCTCAGCTCAAACCAGCCTCACTCATTAAACCTCAGCTCAAACCAGCCTCACTCATTAAACCTCAGCTCAAACCAACATCACTCATTAAACCTCAGCTCAAACCAACATCACTCATTAAACCTCAGCTCAAACCAGCCTCACTCATTAAACCTCAGCTCAAACTAACCTCACTCATTAAACCTCAGCTCAAACCAGCCTCACTCATTAACTCAACTCAACTAACCTCACTCATAAACCTCAGCTCAAACTAACCTCACTCATTAAACCTCAGCTCAAACCAACATCACTCATTAAACCTCAGCTCAAACCAACATCACTCATTAAACCTCAGCTCAAACCAACATCACTCATTAAACCTCAGCTCAAACCAACATCACTCATTAAACCTCAGCTCAAACCAACATCACTCATTAAACCTCAGCTCAAACCAACATCACTCATTAAACCTCAGCTCAAACCAACCTCACTCATTAAACCTCAGCTCAAACTAACCTCACTCATTAAACCTCAGCTCAAACCAGCCTCACTCATTAAACCTCAGCTCAAACTAACCTCACTCATTAAACCTCAGCTCAAACCAGCCTCACTCATTAAACCTCAGCTCAAACTAACCTCACTCATTAAACCTCAGCTAAAACCAGCCTCACTCATTAAACCTCAACTCAAACCAACATCACTCATTAAACCTCAGCTCAAACCAGCCTCACTCATTAAACCTCAGCTCAAACCAACCTCACTCATTAAACTTCAGCTCAAACCAGCCTCACTCATTAAACCTCAGCTCAAACTAACCTCACTCATTAAACCTCAGCTCAAACCAGGCCCACTCATTAAACCTCAGCTCAAACTAGCCTCACTCATTAAACCTCAGCTCAAACCAGCCTCACTCATTAAACCTCAGCTCAAACCAGGCCCACTCATTAAACCTCAGCTCAAACTAGCCTCACTCATTAAACCTCAGCTCAAACCAGCCTCACTCATTAAACCTCAGCTAAAACCAGCCTCACTCATTAAACCTCAACTCAAACCAACATCACTCATTAAACCTCAGCTCAAACCAGCCTCACTCATTAAACCTCAGCTCAAACCAGCCTCACTCATTAAACCTCAGCTCAGCCAGCCTCACTCATTAAACCTCAGCTCAAACCAGCCTCACTCATTAAACCACAGCTAAAACCAGCCTCACTCATTAAACCTCAGCTCAAACCAGCCTCACTCATTAAACCACAGCTCAAACCAGCCTCACTCATTAAACCTCAACTCAAACTAACCTCACTCATTAAACCTCAGCTCAAAGCAACATCACTCATTAAACCTCAGCTCAAACTAACCTCACTCATTAAACCTCAGCTCAAACCAGCCTCACTCATTAAACCTCAGCTCAAACCAACATCACTCATTAAACCTCAGCTCAAACCAACCTCACTCATTAAACCTCAGCTCAAACCAACCTCACTCATTAAACCTCAGCTCAAACTAGCCTCACTCATTAAACCTCAGCTCAAACCAGCCCCACTCATTAAACCTCAGGTCAAACCAACATCACTCATTAAACCTCAACTCAAACCAACATCACTCATTAAACCTCAGCTCAGACCAGCCTCAATCATGAAACCTTGTGTAATTCCCTTGTGTTCGTAGCGTGGTCGTTGTGGTGCATTTGTCAGTGGAGACATTATGTCCACATAGCCATTTTAAACCTGCTTGTGGCTGGTGGTTGATATAAAATGTAGCTTGTAGCATCTGTGGCATTGCTGCATATATTGCTTAGTTGGATTCAAAACTCCCCACTTAACGGGAAGCCCTCTCTCCTCCTCTCTGTGTGCAGTGTTCCAAGTGGATCTCTTCTGTTCCGGAAAAATGGACGCCGAGGTCATCGTGACTATGCAACTCAACCTGACCATCCACGCCAACAACTTCACAGTCCTTAACTTCAAGAGGAGGAAAACGTGCTACAAACGTAAGACCCCTGCAGGGAAAAGCAGAAGCAAGAATCTTTTCTACATGGATTCACCGACCTTATATTACCTGGATGGGCAGATGCCTTTCCCTGCATGTCCTACTGTCCCATCTGAAGAATATGTGGAGCAGTGAATCTGTGCAGAACGTGTTTCCTCAGACGCAGGGATATGTATATTAACATGGACATGTGACCGCTTGAAGCCACCATGGCAAGAATGTTCCAGAAAATGCTTCAACTACAAAGCTGAAACATAGAGGCTTTTCCTGCTTCGTATATTGGGTCAGGCGGGGGGTGAAGCATGGCCCTTGTTAGACCCACACCCTTCTGCCGAAAAGGCGCTTGCAATTATTAATGCAGAAGTTGGCTGGATTTGTTAGTTGATTAAAAGCTGTTTTATGCCACCATCTGGGAACAAGGATATTTTTAACATGTCCATGTGTAATACATCTGCGGAGGTCAAAGCGTTCCTTTGTGTTGAAACGGAACATTATTCACTGTACTCCGAGAATAAGACAGAAATGGTGTGTGTGTGTGTGTGTGTGTGAGTGCATGTGTGCGTGTGTGTGTGTGCGCGCATGTGTGTGTGTGTAAGTGCATTGTCTGCACACCCTGTTGCCTGTTAATGAAAAGCCTGTTAAATACTCAGTGCAGTGAAACCCCCTTGGCAGTTTGAGCATTATGAAAGGGATACAGGAGGAAATGAAGCGCCATTTGTCTTCAGCTGTCACTGTTTTCAACCCTGAGGAGATAATTATAAGGGCCCCGATGCTGTCTGTGTCACATGCTCCGAGCAGGAAACAGGCTAGAACTCCGCTGCCTAGCTTTGAGTGCACGAGCCAAATTAGCCGCTTGAAAAAAGCACTCATTCCCATCTGACATGGCATTAAATTCACGGCAGTTTGTGAGGTCCGAGCTGCTGGTAAGGCTACCGTTATTTACGATTTACTGTGCGTCGGGGAACTGTTTCAGGGCCCGACGAGAGGCCCTTGAATTGCGTTTCTTCTGCAGATGGTTGTTTGCTGCAAATCTGATCCCACTGCCTGAAGTTGCTTGATTAGGGCCATCTTTGAGTTGCTGATAACCTCTCTTAGCGCATCGTTGCGGTCCTCCACCCTGCTTAAATGTCAGTAGTTTTGATGTCTGAATCTTTGAAAATGTTTTATTTCATTTCTGTTAGGTAACACTGGAAACACTAATAGCCTTCCTGAAAATGGAGGCTCTGATTGGCAGTTCCACACTAATTAGCTTGCACACAGGTGGTGCTGTAATTTGGTTTACAAGGCCACATCAGCATAAACCTTTTCTCAGGCAAAGGCGCTATGTGAAAATCGTTTAGCCTCGCTTTAGCCGAAAATGTTGAGTGTGGATCCTTCCGGAATGTTGTTATGAAAAGCCTGCCGTTTTGTAGAAAGCACTTGCCCCAGATCTCTGCTGGAATAGCATGATGTGTCCCCGGAGCCCATTTTCTGACCCTCTCCCCCCCCCGGATATTTCTGTTGCAGGACTTGAGCAACCGGATCCCAAGGTCCCAGCGTTCCCCAACAAGACCCTGAACAGGCCCATGTGTAAGTCTTAGGCCCCGTCGTCCACACAGGCCGCCTCATCTTTCTCAGGCGACACGCGGCCGTCTCTTCCGCTCGGTTTCCGCTCCGACCTCGCTGTCGGTCTCTTTCCGCTGCTCGGTCTCTTTCCGCTGCTCGGTCTCTTTCCGCTGCTCGGTCTCTTTCCGCTGCTCGCTCTCTTTCCGCTGCTCGGTCTCTTTCCCCTGCTCGTCTCTTTCCGCTGCTCGCTCTCTTCTCCGCTCGCTCGGTCTCTTTCCGCTGCTCGGTCTCTTTCCGCTGCTCGGTCTCTTTCCGCTGCTCGGTCTCTTTCCGCTGCTCGGTCTCTTTCCGCTGCTCGGTCTCTTTCCGCTGCTCGCTCTCTTTCCGCTGCTCGCTCTCTTTCCGCTGCTCGGTCTCTTTCCGCTGCTCGGTCTCTTTCCGCTGCTCGGTCTCTTTCCTCTGCTCGGTCTCAGAGCTGACCTGGACAGTCCAGGGGTCAGAAAGTCCTGCCATGTGTTCCTTCCACCCGTGAACTCAGCCAGCTGGTTTCACTAATTAGCTCTGCCTCCCAGCTAAAGACTTGTGCTAATCCAGGCGATTGGACGGAAAAGCTGGGGAGGACTTTAACTTTCTGCACCTGGATTTTCCGCCTCGGTTCCTGAGCCTCCTCGCATGAGGTCAGCGTGTAACGCTGGTTCTGAGCACGGGATCGAAGGCACGGGACGCAGTTTTAATGAAGCGGAGGAGCGGCGGGCGTGCCACGCTGCGGAACGCGTGCGGACAGAGGAGCCGAGCCGATCGCAGAGCGCTCTGACTGCGGAGGGCCGACGCCCTGCTCCGCTCGGGCCTCTCTCCGGCCGATTCACCGCAGCGAGCCCGGGGCCCGGCGGGTCTCTGGGGCGCTCGCTCATCGGCTCGGCTCCGGAGAGGGCCGCGACCCGCGTTTCCCGCGGCGCCAGATTGGATGGAGCTCTGGCGGTCGGGACGGTGTTGTGGAGCGAAGCGCTAAGGCAGCGCAACGCTCGCGCCGGAGTCGGGAGCGAGGCGGCCATTTTTTTTTTGAGCCGTAATGGTGGTGTGTCGGAGTCCCTAGCTTCTTTTTCTGCCATGGTTCACTGTACACTTGGGTGGGCTGCGTGAACCACGGACTCCCATTAAGCTTTCAGAAAGATATCCCTGGGCCTGCGGGGCATGGGCGGCCCGTATGACTTCTCTCTCAGGCATTGTGGGGGAGGGGGTGCTTTCACACCGTCCTTCGCCCTCCCGTCATCCCCCTTCCCTTGGGAATGCTAAGCCTACCTTAGCCTGCGGAGGGCCCATTAACCCTTTAAGGTGTGAGATCACACACATGTGATTAGAATGTTCTTAACTGAACATTCTAATGCTGATGTGAGAATCACTACTGGTCATGGAAAGCAATGGAGTTCTTGAACACTGGCTTGTAATTTAGAAAAAATGATCCAAAAAACCTACTCTTCAAAGGGTTAAAGATTGCATGTGACTAATGCCCCCTCCCCGAATGTGATGAATGCACTCCTCCCTTGCCCCCTGGTTTATAGAATATTGAGCCCAAATGGCAAAAAATGACCTTGACTTTTCCTTTCTGCCGGTTTCTTGTCCGCCCTAATTGGTGTGAACCAAGCCGCAGCGGTATGTGTTCACGCATGACCACGCCGGGCCTCGTCTGTTTTAGAGGACGAGATGAGACCCTGATCCTGAGGGGATTCTGGGTATATTTTTTCAATTAGGAGCTGTATATGGGAACCTAGGGGAGCGGTCTTCCGAACCAAGTGACTTTACTTAAGTGGTTAGGTCTAAAGCTGGGGAAAAGCCCTGTAGATCTTGAGTCTGGGGTTCCCAGTCCCTCTTATTAGAAATCCTGTGGGTGTATGTTTATTATGTTGGGATTACAGCGAAATTAAATTTCACGCACACTTGACTGTCCACTTTACTTTAACTTGTCATTTACTCTCATAGAAATAGCTACATCCCTTCGTTTGGCTGTTTTCACTCTTGTGTGTGCTGCCTGTGACACGTTTCTCCCTCCTCTCCCCCCCGCCCCCTGGCAGTTGAGAGCGTGAACGCGGCCCCCACCACCTCCACCCGGGTCTTCTACATCAGCGTGGGGGTGTGCTGTGCCGTCATCTTCCTCGTGGCCATCGTCCTGGCGGTGCTCCACCTGCACAGCATGAAGAGGGTGGAGATGGACGACAGGTGAGCGTCGCCGCGGCGACCCGGGCGCCGCAGCCCGAACGCCGATCTGCGGGGTGTTGAGCGGCACGTTTCACTGAACCCCTCCCAGATACCCACTGACCCCTGCGAGCCGCTCTAGCTTTTGCTCGAGGTCTAAGAAATGTGGCAAGAATTTGATTTAGCTTCATCGTAAAATGATTTTTTCATGCATGTCAGAAACATTTATCATGTTATCATTTTCCAGAGAGGCCTATCAAATCTTCTAAATGTTATCTCAGAAAACAAAGAAGGCCTTCACACTAGTCTTCAGGAATTATTATTTTTTTTCCTAATGTAACGTTTGAGGTGAAATGAAACGGACCATTCGTAAATGGGCTGATCAGACACCAATGGTGATCACTGAGCATGCTCATTAGATTAGAGAACGGGGATGTCCACCAGTGGACTTTAACAGAGATCCCATTATTTAGACATGGCGTGTAATGGGATTTTCCCACTAATCCGTAGACGGAGGCTCCAACACAGACGGCCGTGTTTGCGTTTCTGTGAAGCTGCATTGTCCGACCGTGTCATCGGCCCTCAGACAATCTGCTTTCCAAGCACTCGTGACAGGGCGGGGCCGTCCTCCTTGTGGACGCACAGATTTGATTGCTCCATTTATGTAAGGGGGAGGCTGTTTACGGAAGAGCGGGTGGGGTGCTGAGCTGTCTGCACAGCGTGGGCGCGTTGGGAGTCGCTGTGCACACGAACGACCTCACCGGCTCCTCCTTCTCCCCCCACCCCCCCCCCCCCCACTTGTCTTTCAGCGTGAGTGACAGCGAGAGCTCCCAGGGCCTGTCTCAGCCGTCCACCCAGATCACGCAGTACCTGAGGGCGGACACGCCCAACAACGCCACCCCCGTCACCAGTAAGGAGCGCAGAGTGACCCGCACGCGCGCGTTACCGGTGGACTCCGCCGGTGGCGCCGCCCCCTCACTTAAAAAACCACCCCCCCCCCCCATCCTTTTAAAATACTGGCCGCGTCAGTCGGTCTGTACCCTCCTTTTCCCTTGCGGCTCCTGCGGTGACATCAGCACTGATGGGTTTACACGCGGTCCGCTCACGTTTGTCTGTGTGTGTGTGTGTGTGTGTGTGTGTGTGTGTGTGTGTGTGTGTGTGTGTGTGTGTGTTGTTTGTGTTGTGGTGTTGTGTGTGTGGTGTGTGTGTGTGTGTGTGTGTGTGTGTGTGTGTGTGTGGTAAACGCGAACAAGCTTCAGGTTGTAAATCGCCTGTGCGGCTTGCTTGGCCTTGTAAAGGGATGAGCTGCCGCCTTTGCAGCCGAGCCCGTAAAGGGAGGCTGTGTCAGAGTTTCTCTGCCTCTCTGTGTGGCGTGTACTCTATCAGGGTCTGAAATGCACAGTCTGTGTTAAATCTCCCAAACCTCTGGTTGATATCGCTATGCCCCCCCCCCCCCCACTGGCTCTGGAACGAATGCGTGGCCAGTCAACCAGTCACACGTCTGGCTCCTAGTGTCCCCCCCCCACCACTGAACACATTAATTTGCCGTACAAGATAATTGATCGTAAGCAATCTAATTGGCTAAACTCAAATCAGGAGCTCGTGATAAATAGCTGAAAATTCTCTCTTGTTGAACTCGGCCCCATTGTCCTTCCTGTAGAGCCGATGAGAGGGAAAATTTAGCCTCCTCCAAAGCCTCTCCCTGGAGCTGAACTCGGCCTTAGTTCAGCTCTCAGGAAGTTCAGTAGATTTTCTTCGGGGTTTCTCGTGTTCATTTCACTTTCAGATTTTTTAGTATGTTTCCCACTCACAGTCAGTCACCACCATTACAATGAAACTAGACGCTTGAGTCTATTATACATTACAGCATTAGCAGACGCTGTTATCAAGTGACACAACACTGCATTACATCATTTAGTTCCATTTATCGCTGGATATTAGAGCTTCGTGTCCTTGTCAGGTACAGGCAGTGTCCTACCGGATCGACCTCGCCTTGTTACAGCCCGTTCTTCCCGTGCTACCTCCGTCTATATGCCGACCATGTGTGTTCTCTCTGTTGACTTCGTGCCGCACGTGTAGACTAAGCTTGACGAATGCTCAAAAACATCTGAAAGATTTGTAACATTACACCAGATTTCACTGAATAATTTTCCAGCCTTTATGAGGCTTAATCATTGCTACACTGAACCGGTGTGAGTGTGCTCTCTGGCCGCTGCACGTAAGATGGCTGGTGGAGAAAGAATGGCTCTTCATGAGAGGCCGAGGGCCTCTGTAATCATCTGTAATCATTTGTGCCTTCGAGTTAAGGCGAGAAAAACTGGCAAATTAATTTCTTTGTTCAAGAGGAAGCCTCTTGTTTTTTTTAGCAGCAGGGACCACAGTTGGGTCCGTGCGTGCCAGAACGTTTCAGTTCGGTGGCACAAGTATGCAGCGGGCGTAGACGGTAAATCGCGACCCGGTCGGGTTTGGCAGAGCGCGGTTCGCGCTTTTGAACGACGTTCTTTTGACAGTTTGATTGTGCTCACGGTTTATATTTGGAAAATGAAAGCCTACCGTGTTTTATCCTGGGACAGAGGGAGTGCTGTTTTGAAGTACTGCCCTGTCAAAGTGAGGTTGAAAACGGAACATGCGGAACATGGTGTTTACATTACTCCCTTTGTCCCTTTCTCTTGTGGGCTGAAGCGAAGCTGCATAATTGTGGGTCTCGGTTGAAAACCGGTCAAAAAAAGAAATGCAAAACGACCACGATATGCCTGGGCAGATGGAAATATGTTGTATACAGTTTACCTCTGACCCTGGATCAGCATTTAGTCTTGAGTTCAGCTGTTGAGCACAGAATTGAGATTGGTAAATCTTAACCTGGATTGCTTCTTTGGGTCTTCGGTCCTAAAATGTGGAAACACTGACCAATCAGCTGAGCTCCTGTCTCCTTTCCTCCTCCTCCTCCTCCTCCTCTATTCCTTCCACTCTTTGGGGCCTTTGTGTTAACAAACTGAAGTCTAACACACGCGGAATGTCATTTTTGCCTTTTTTATTACCCGACTGGCTTATTTGCCTATTCTTGCATTCCTGTTTCTCATTTGTTTAGAATTAATCAGTTTTGTTTATAAATGTATTGTTTGTTGAGTATTACTGATATAAGGTGCCAATTACCTTCAAGGTAATGTTTGAAGATGCCTGCTTGATGATGGAAGACTTGGTGTTATGTATTTTGTCTCCACCTTGTGGAACCATTGAGGAACTGCTACATTATCAATTTTTAAATGATCAGTTTTGGTCGTTTTTTGACATTTTAATATGATGAGAGCATCAAACAATCATTGGGAGTCTTCTTAAATCTAGCTTGAAGAGGTAAAATTGAACTAAATATATTTTACTGTCAAGACATATGAACATGGTTTGACACCAGTTAATTTAGATCTTCTGTGTATCATATCATGTGATACATTTTGTTTTGTTTAGCACGCAAATTTAAATTTCAAAAATAAATTTCATAATATAAAAATTGGAATCGGTCTTATTTGACCATGTTAGTTGCTTTTTCTAAACCTGCTTTTTATGTAGTCTTGGCTCCCAAAATGTATGTATAATCTAGTCAAACTGTTCTTTGTAGCAGAGGTCAAAGATACTCATCTTATATCTTCCGGTTATAGGAAACAGATGTCTATCTCTGGACTTTATCTTCGAACCTTATACAGAAATGCTGCAGATTTTGCCCAAGGCTAGCCCCGTGCGAGCACATCTACTTATAAAACCGCCTCTGCCATTAAGTATGCCGGCCTCCATGTTATCCCTAATGCATGATGTCAGCATTCGGGGAAACTGTTTTACTGTGTGGCTCAGGGCTGGCCAACTGTGTTCCTGGTGGTCTGTCATCCCTGCAGGTTTTCACTCCAACCCTGACAAAGCATGTCTCATTCAGCAGCTAGAGATCTGGTTGAGCTGCTAATCGATTGAATGGAGTGAGCCAAATTAGGGTTAAAACAAAGACCTGCAGGACTCCAGGAGCAGGATTGGGCAGCCCTGCTGTAGCTGGTCTCCTCCTTTGGGCCCCCCTGTCCGGTTTGCTGAGACGCTTGACCCACCTGCCATTTTACCCAGCCTTTAAGCTCCCTCTCTATCACCCCCCTCCCCACCCCCCACCCCCCCCTCTTGCCATCAGACAGTCAGCCTGGTTCTGCACCCATCCTCCATCTCGCTGCTGCCTCCTTCCCCAACCCCGGCGCCCCCTCCCACGAAACCAAAAGTAAGTTCCCCCCCGCGCCCTTCCGGAAAATACCGAGAGAAAAATGAAGGACACCACCTGTTCAGACGGAACTAACCCTCTCCTAGTCCTCTCTGTTCGCCGGCACTAGGCTTTTCCTTTACCCTACTCATGTGTTATTAATTTGCTCTTAACAAGGCACCTTGCTTGGGTCACGTTTTTACCACTGTACCCTACCTGAGATTTGAACCTGCAACCCTGTTCGCTCTTTTTAACAAAGTAGGCCCTTTTGCCTTTATTTAGTAAAATAGGTCAGCTGAGAACTCAATTGGCAGTAGAATCTGCGCGATTAGCGAAAGCGAGGCTTTGTCAAGCGCTGACCTGCCCAACCCTGTTCCTGGAGATCTACTGTCCTGCAGGTTTTCACTCCAACCCTAACAAAGCACTTCAACTGCTAGAGATCTTGTTGAGCTGCTAATTTGTAGAATCAGGTGTGTCAAATTAGGATTGAAGTGAAAACCAGGACTGTGAGATTTCTTGGAACAGGGTTCCACAGCCGCGACCTTGCGAGTTGGATACAGCGCAGAGGTGGGCAACGAGGGCCTTATCTGATTATGGTTCTCATGTCAACTTTTGGCCTTATCACTTAATTACCCCCAACATTTTTCTTGATAAGCTTGTGAGTGACAGCCATGAATGACGGCCTTGTGTCCCCATATGAAGCGCTTTACTCTAGAAGTGGCCGGCGAAGCTGAGGTCTGTAGTCTGTAGTCCATTTAGCCTTCAGCGCTTGAGGAATTCCTTGCCTTCGGGGATGGTCCCAGCGTATGGGTTACTGACCTCACAAAGGAACAAGGGACAAGCGTGCAGGTCATCTCTCAGACTTCCCAAAGCTTTCATGGTTTCAGAGTAAGCTTAGTTTGGTAGAACCTTTTTTTCTTCTTTTTTTTAAAGAGCAATGCAGTTACAGATAGAGATGCGAACACAGTACGGAAGTGGCAGGAAATTGACTGCCCCAGGCGCACGGGGGGGGGGGGGGGGGGAGTCGCGTTGAGAGTTGGGAGTCGGTCGCCCCATGGACTGCACCCCCTGGTTTCCCCACTTCCTGTAAACAGCATGCTGCTACTTCAGCAGCAGAGAAGAGTGCTTGAGTTCGGCCTGTACATGATATGGAAGTGCTTTTCTTTAATATCAACTTCCATTTTATGGTTGAACACCATAAAATTCATGATTGCCATGCTCAATGTTAAAATTTCTCCTTTTTTTGTGTAAATATTAAGCCCAGATAGTTCCTTTTCTGGTTTACTCTGTACTACTGTTCACCTTGAAGCAATTCCCTATCCCAAGATTTTATAGGGATGCCTACACTATTAGATGTTGCTACTTGCATGAAAATAATAATTTTACCTTCATTCTATAGTGACTCCAAGCAGACTGTCCGAAACAAGCTCTTACAATGAATAGTATTAGATTTCTGAATTTATTGCTTGTGGCACAAATACCCTTTTATTATGTAGAAAATTAATTATTTATTTACATACCATAATCCTTTCCCTTCAGTCAATACAATGAAGGCCTTCTTGTATTATTGAACATTCTGATTGATAGAATATGTGAACGTGGTCATTTTTTATATATTGATCACTTGTATCGCGGTGATATTTTATGAAGTTCTGTTGGTTCAATGGCTGCTGCATTTCCTTGTTATGAAAGACGTGTGCTTTGATGCAGTTTTCTGTGTGACCACTGGGAGGCACAGAAGAGCTGTTCTAGCACGGCAAATATCGACAACGTCTACACCTATTTTTATACAGTCTGTGGTCTACACCAGTACTCAAATCTGGCCCTCGAGGCCAGTAGTACTGTTGGTTTTCATTACTCCCCTCTAATCAGGAACTGATTTAAATCTCATGCACCAGTTGAGTGTAATCTCTGTCCAATTGAACTGTAGACTTGGGCAGACGAGAAACCCAGCAGTACTACTGACCTTTAGAGCCAGATTTGAGTATCTCTGGTCTACCCTAATAATTCTAAAGCTACAGTAACCTCAGTCAATGAACAGTGAGCCACTTGGCATGATAAACTGCAACGTCACCCAGGAGAGAGGTCAATATTTCTTGGAACTGGAGGTTTGGTAGAAATGCAGTGAGTAATGTATTATCTGCGAGCGCAATATTGTCAATTGCGATAACCATTCCAAGAATGTTTATTGAGCTGACACGGTATTTTAACTGCAATTTGAAAACATTAATTAATTTTCATTTTAGGTACCCTGCCCATTTCAACGGGTTTATGATCCTTAAAAGTAATTAAACACGTGATAAACACCAGAAGACCTTGTAGATAAGATGCAGCTCGTTAATTCTTGGGCAGTGGTTGAAAACCTGTTTTGCTGTACTTTAATCCACCAATCAGATGGTAAAAACCTATTGGACATGCACGCCAGTCACCGCCAGTAGAATGGAGAAGCGGGAACTTGTCACACATGAATGCACACATATGACATCTTTTGACAATGAATTCTTTCATGAAAAATAATTCAGAAAGCTCATGTTCTCAATTCTCGGGTTACGCTGCCCTTTTTGCGCATGACACCTCTCGTTTTTCATTGGCGAAAATAGCCTGTAACCGCCGCTGTTAATCTTGTGCTGGATGTTCGTAAATGACCATTCAGCTGAGATATGATTGCTAATGGACAGAGCTGCCTCTCATCTCAGTGTTGCCTTCCTTTATGGGTTGCTCGCGTCTTCAAATATTTATTCTCACAGAGGGTAGTCGCTGTGTGAAATAGCTTTCCGGGTCATGTAGAAAGAGGCAGATACTGGGGGTTTTCAAGACGAGCCATGATGCAGTACTGGATCGTATCTAATTTTCCGGTAAACGGTGAGCACTATGTACGCTTTAGTGGTAGGCAAGTGGCAAACATTTTCTGGCTGAGTGGCCTGTTCTCGTCATTGTTATGTTAATTAACAACACACTTTGATTTCGAACGACAATGGCCCCACAAAGGACTAGCTACTTGTGCCGTTCAAATACTAAACTGAAAATATGACGCAGTCGACTCTCACCGCAAGCTTCTCGTGCGCACGTTCCGTTCATTTATAAACGGCCGTGTTGACATTACCTGCCTGTTCGTTTTGTCACATGGCGTGTTGGCGGGTTTATTTATCGCGGTCCGCGAGCCAGCCGAATGAACGACCGTTAGCCTGCATGCTATAAAATGAGTGATCTTTCGGCGTACTGGGCGCGTGCCCTCCGGCACCTGCTAAGCTGTGAGGGATAATCAGTCCTTTGAAGGTAAATCACCAGGAAGACTGATAAGACAGAATTGCATTGAACTTGCAGAAACTTGAACGATTTTTAGCGGACGGGGCTGTACAGTCAGGGGAGTTGCATGGCAGTGTGGCAATATATGCTCTCATTATATGCTCTCATTATAATAATGATGAAGTTGCAATCTTCATCCTAGTTGATTTTTATTCATCCTTATGTTTATTCCTCAACTGTTCAGTGTTGTTTAGGATGTTAGGACTGTTTTGTCTGTCTGATCTGTTGTTTTCTGAGTTTATTCATCTCTTTGTTGACAATCTGTGTTTTTGTTTCTGTGTGTGCATGTTTCTGTGTGTGCATGATTGTGTATGTGCATCTGTTTCTGTGTGCGTGCGTGTATGTGTATGTCTGTGTGTGTCTGTGTGCCTACTTGTGTTCGTGTGTGTGTGTTCATGTGTCTGTGTGACTCCTCAGTCTACCCTTCGCTCCGTATCGAAAAGAACGACCTGAGGAGCGTCTCGCTGCTGGAAGCCAAGACGAGGGTCAAAGACATCGCCATCTCCAGGGAGAGGGTGACACTGCGAGACGTCCTGCAGGAAGGTACGGCCGCTCCCCCATCAGACCCCCCGTCCCCCCATCCCCCCGTCCCTCGTCCCCATCCCTCTAACCCCCGCCCCCTCCCGTCCCTGGCGCCTTCTACGGAGCGTCCAGCAATTTCACTCCCACTTTTTAAAAAGAAAAAAAGAGTTCTTACAAGGCAGGCCAAAAATGGGCAAAGTAAAAGCAAATGAGAACAAACAGCAGCCTTTCATTTCACACAGGTAAAGATTTATGGGAGATGAAAGTGCACCCTGCCCCTCAGTAAGCTTATTTCCAGCACGCCGGCACAGGACTACACAAAAACGGGTTTGAGCTGCACTCCCGCGCTCTGCTTCAGGCTGAGCTCGGGGAGGACACGTCTTCCCCGCCCGTGACCGTTCGACCACGAGCCACACATCAGGATTTCTGCGTTTGACATCGGGTCTAACTCTCTCTGCACCTCTGCCAGGCTCGCCGGTAAACACTCGGGGAGATCAAAAAGTCCTCCCGTGGCTCACTTCCCAGAAACCACCGCCCCCCCCCCCCCCCCACTAGAGGCGCGGCGCGGCGTGGCTGGCGGCCCTAGTGTTGCTGCCGGCGCCCCCCAGCCCGGAGCGTGCGGCGCTGGCCTTTCCGGGCACGTTCGTAAACAGGGCGACGGGGCGAGCTGGCGGTCCGAGCGCGGTCACCTACCCCTGGCGCGCCGCCAGATGGCACGGGCCCGGGGAGGAAAGGCCGACGCTGTGCCCGGCTCGCGGCCTTGCCCCCGAACGCAGCCTGAAATAGTTTCTGCTGCCTCCACTTCCCCTTCCCCCTTCCCCCCCGATTATCCAGAGAGGAGCCTTGATTGTTATTTCTTTCTACTACTCTCCATCTTCTGCCTGTTCAGTCTTCCTGACCAGAGGTGGAAAGTCCCAGGGGTCAGGAAGTCCTGCCGTGTGTTTCTTCCACCTATGAACTCAGCCAGCTGGTCTCTCTAATTAGGCGTACCTACTGGCTGAAGAATTGTGGTAATTAGCAAATCCAGGTGATTGGGACAAAATACTGGGGAGGACTTTTGTTTCCTGAACACTTTTATTCCCCACTTCTGCTCCCGACCCTTGCATGGAGAAGTCTTTACGTATGCATGTGTGCATAAATATATTAATATGTAGCAGTAGTGCTACAGTATATACAGCTATAATGCATGAAGTACATTGTAAAGCAGGGGTATCCATCTTATCTCCAAAATTCTTCTACACAACACCTGATTCCACTAATTAACTAATCGTAGTCTTCAGCGAAGACCTTAATAAGTTGAATCCGGTGTCTTGGCGTTGGGCTAAAACAAAAACCTGCACCCACATTTGCCTTTTTCGGAAGGTTGGACAGACCTGGTGTAGACTTTTCCGTGCCAGGGGCGTTCTGGAAGGGTAGTTGGCTGAACTCACCCAACGTTACGACAGTGCAGTGCTGATCGGCTCGCACAGAACCACCCCCTAGTGAAACTCCAGGCCTCCCTGAGCCTTGGATGCAAGCACAGTCCCCCCCCCCCCAGCACCCCTCCTCGGGGGGAGAGGCACGCAGGGGAGTCGTACTTTCCGTGCCTGTCGGCGTCAGCCGCGACGGTTCCCGCTCTTGCACACCGACCTCACGCCCTCGTCGGCACGCCTTGAGCCAAGTGGCGGCTGTTTTTGCCAAAACCGCTCGCACGTACGGTGTCCTCCCCACCGTTTTTTCCGCCTGGGGAATCGGAGCCCTGCTGGGCCAAGATCAGCCGGCAGGCACTGACAAGCGGGACCACGGTGGGGTGGGGGGGCGGGGGGGTGGGGGGTTGGAGAGGAGGAGAGCGGGTGAGAGACCGACAATCACTGCTACTGCTCCTTTCGCTTGAACACAGAGCCAGGAGTGCCTACAGGCCTACATTTCATGCCTTACATGCACCTTTCAGAATGGCCATTTATAAACGCAAAAGCTTATCTAACCTCTTCAGATCCTGATTCTCTTTTTTTTTTTTTAATTCTTTTTCTTCTTTCCCCCACAAACTGTCCCAGAGCAACAAGGGGAGAACGAAGAACAAAACAGGTTTCAGAAATGCGCGACAGGGTTGGAGCGCCTGTGGGTCAAGGCAGATTTACTTCCTCCTTTTCACCAGGGTCACTGCAGTTCACCAGAATGCTCTTTCTATGGCAAAATGCCAGTTAAAATAGTGAGCTCTCTCTCTCTCTCTCTCTCTCTCCTCTCCCGCAGGGACGTTCGGCCGCATTTTCCACGGCTTTCTCCTGGACGAGAAGGACCCCAGCAAGGAGAAGCAGGTGTTCGTCAAAACGGTGAAAGGTTTGTGATTTACCCAGCACCCCTATTTTCTCTCGTGTTCAAAAAGGAAGCCCCTCTGGTATTCGGACGCGCCTGCCATGTTTTCCCACGATTCGCTGGGGAGCTTTTTTTTTTGGAGGATTTACGGACCTTTCTTCAGTTGTAGGGGTGCGTGACCTGTGCTTTGGCTCCTGTATGCACCTAAAATGTGGTCACATTTCCCAGATTGCACTACATTCGTTTGAAGCTTCATTTAGACAGCAGTGGTCTCAAACTCCAGCTCTGGAGGGCTGCAGTCCCTGCCGGCTTTTGTGATTTCCTTTAAATCGGCAGCCACTGGAAATAAGGTGTGCCGACTCTTTCTCCGATCAGTGACTTAAATGAAACGGTTAAGTGTAGGAACACGTCATAAACCAAAAGCCGCACAGCTGTCGGGTTAAACTAACAGTTACACAGCCCTAGGTGCGGCTCCCGAGCCAGAACAGAGGATATTAAACCTTGCGGAGATGACAGTCTGGTTTAGCATTAACTTTGACTGCGTTTTATTGCCGTGCTTTGTGTGTTGTGCTCGTAACGGTGCTAGTCATCGTGTGTGGGAGGCTGCGTTACAGCGCTGTCTGAGAGCCGGCGTGGACACGCCCGTCTAGGTGCAGTCACCTTCGCCCGCACGCCCCCGACGCCTGCGGGACCCCGTTTTTCCGACCGCGAGCCTACGGGACAGCTGGCGCAGACGAGCTGACGAGTCCCGTGAGCTCATTCGCCGATATTGCGCGGCCTGTGCGCGTCTGGTGCCGCCGAAGGTCCTTCAGCGCGCCGGCGCCAACTTCAGTTAGCCTGAAACCGAAGAGAAACCAGCGCCCCCCCTGACCAAATTAGTTTTAGAGGATTGTACTCAGGAGTAGCGCTTTGTTGGTCCACCACGGCCCAAGTAGCTGGCCAATACAAGCCCTCATGTATGCATGAAGCTTATGTATGAGACCTCTGTGACCTGGGCCTCTGCTACTTCCAGACAGTATTGGTTCAGTCCCATTATCCAATCGTGACTCAGTAAAGCGACTGCCAGCTGGCCACCAGTGTGTCTCCGGGCCTGGCCCCAGAGGGCTTCCCGAATCCGGACCACCCTCCCCATCCCAACAGGGCAGGGCCAGGGCCGGGAACATGGAACAGCCACGCCAAGCTTGGCCGCGATGAGCCCCCCGCTTCCTCCTCCGCCCGTCCCGGAGCAGGAAACGCCGCCGCCGCGTCTCTGGAGCGCTGGGCGGTGTGGCACGGCCGCACGCGACGGTTAAAGGGCGCGCCCCTCTCATCCCCTCGCCCGTGAATAAAACTGCGTTTCCTGTTGCGTCGCGGCCCGCTAAGCGATATTGACACGGTGCCAGTTAGAGCCAAACAATGGGCTTCTGGGACACGTGAATCACTGCCTCCGTCACCGTTCGCTTCAGGGTCAGAAGAGATGCTCGTCTCCCGTTTCTGATAAGGTCTGCTCAGAACCAAGAGCACGATCGGCCTTGTTGAGCTAAGTCCTTAGGGGAACCTGAGGTGTGAAAAATGTGTTGAATGTTTGATAACTAGTTCTGGCTTTAACACTGGGAAAAGAATGAGAAAGTGTACGTGACAAACGAGGGATAGTGGAGGAGAATTTTCGGCAAAGTGAAGTATTTAAGATGGGAAGGTGTGATTTGACAGCATGACCGTTCATGGATACGCAGTTCAAATCCTGGATGGCCAGAAGCCCTGTTTATGACTAGGCCTCAAGCTCTGTTTTGAAATTTTAAGCCGTTGTGTGGGTTGGATTAGTTTTTACCCAATTCGCACCACAGGTTTGCACAGGAAACTGGAGCGTTTGCAATATAGGAGTGGTCAGGTTTCTGAGATTGGGGGTTTCAGGGATTTCAAAATGGTTGACCCAGAGCGTTGCAGAGTTCACCCCCTCATGAAATGTTCTTTCAGTATCCGCTGTTTGTCCGGGCCTGCTAAATTAATTAACATTTTAACAAAAAAAAAACTTTCCACAGTTGTAGAAATTGTCAGTCGTAGTATATGTAATTTAACACAGTCATTCTACCATTTAACACAGTCACTAATTCAAAATTACCCTTTACCGTGTTACCGTTTAAATGGTTGAAATGTCTGTTAAACGTAAATCTGTAAATCTGTGCATTTTTGACGGTAGTTTTAAGTCGCTGACTTTGCTTTTAATTGTTCTAGGAAACCCCTTTACGCGTTCTCTCTGAAGCCTGAGTCCGTAGCTCTCTGGAACTGACACTTTCCCCCCTGCTCTCAAGTTAGCTGTTAAGCACCTCTTCTTTTTTATACTGGCTGCAATCTGTTTGAATGGCTTCGAGTGGCTCTGGTGTGAAGCGAGCGCTGGCGTTGGTATAATGGCCATGTGACTCCAGGTGAAAGTGCTCGGCGGTAGAGTGGAGCCAATGCAAATATGGATTTATTACATTCTGACTGGCAGAAATCAAGAGCGCAAGCCTGAATACCGGAGAGCTCCTGAGGAATCCCTCGTGTAATGGCTCTGCATTAAAAACAGCCTCTCTCTCTCTCTCTCTCTCTTTCTTTTCTCTCCCCTCCCTCTCCCTCTTTCTCAGACCACGCCTCAGAAGTCCAGGTGACGATGATGCTCACCGAGAGCTGCAAGCTGCGTGGCCTACACCACAGGTGAGACAGGCCAGGCCAGTCGCACGCAGACGCTGCGTGTTCCCACTGGAGCCATTGTATAATTGTATACAATTGTATACAACGTAAATGCTATGTAAAAGTTGTGTAAGTCGCTCTGGATAAGTGCGTCTGCTAAATGAATGTAATGTCATGCAGCCAGGCCAGCAAGCCGATCGCCGAGCAGTCCTAGCACTAGCGTCTCTCAGCACGCCCACGTTTGCATGATTTGAATCTGAGGTTCCTGGGAGGCTCGGTTCGGAGCCGGTGCCTAATCGCGAACCAGTTCTTCGCTTCTCGACGGCAAAAGAACCGGCTCTCGGCCAGGATAACTGGTTCCAAAGCGGCACCGACACTTGGCTGGTCTAGAACCAAGAACCGCTTATGTCAAGGGGGGTGGGGGCGGGATTATCGTGACCAACCAAGACCAGCTAAAACTTTGTGACCGCCAGGTAGAGTGAGAGCACCTATTATCGACCACCTTCGTTTGACAGACAGGAAAACGTAAACTGATTTGCAACTATATATGAAATAGGCGAAATATTGGTAATAACCTGTACCTAGTTAAATAGGAAAAACTGTCCTTGTTATCCTCCAGTGGTTATTTTTTTCAGTACTTTCGCGATTTTTTTCTGTGCCGGCAAATAAGTCAGAGGTGGTCCAGCTCTAGCTTTTGGTTGCTAAGGGGACATGTATCGACCACCCCATGTAGATGAATGGAACTTGACATAAATTTGTTAGCATACTGTCCTGTCTTGCGTATTTGAGGTTAATATGAGAAAGGGTGGTAGCTATCAGCACGTCTAGGAATCCGTACATATTCACTGTTGTAACCCAAGTTGCAGGACACAAAATAGCTCTTAGGAAAGCAGTTTGAAATTATGAAGCAACGTCTGCTTCCGAGCGTGTTGCTTGTCTTTAAGTTGATATAGTAAGTAAGGCTGTAATAATATAACTAAATGTATATGTGTGAAGTTGGTTTTTTACATTTAGACAGTTTATTATCTGTATTTTTGCAGGACATACATTTTAATAGGTAACGATGTTGCTGGGAAAGCGGAGACGTATGCAGACGTATAGAGTGACGTAATGACGTGGCTCTCTAGCCCGTGGAAAAGCAAACCGGTTCTTAGAAGGTTCGCAAGTTGAGCCAACTGCGAACCTGCACTAGCACCAGCCCAGAACCAGAACTAGCTTCGCGTTGGTGGAAAAGGGGTACGTGAGTAATGTTAGATTGCGAGTAAAAGGAACTCTAAATAGTCAGAATTCAGCGCTTGCGTAACGATTTCACAACGGTCTGCCGAGCCGTGAATGTGCAGTTCTCTCCCCCGCACCCTCGTAGCGTCCCTGTCACTCAATCTTTCCCCCCGCTAAGTGACGTCGCGGCATCGCTTGGCGGGTGACGTCCTCCCCAGGCCCCACACCGCGCCGCGCTTTTTCCGTAACTGTGGAAAACCGTGGGCGAAGGATCCTGCGACAGCGGCGCTCTCGTGCCCCGCTACTTCCCTTTTTTCGGGGGGGCCGCTGAGCTTTCACAACGCGCCGAAAGCCGCCAGCGGGTTCTCAGAAGAGCGGAGCTGTTCCGTGTCAAGCCTCTGCTTACATTCGCCGCGTTCCCATACGTGCTTCCTGGAGTGCCTGCCGGTTCGTTGGGCTGCTGTGTTTGGCGCTCCCGCTGCCGCCTGCTGCAGCGACAACACGGTCCCTTCCCACTTCCCCCCGAGAGGTACACGCCAACGCTAATTAACTGTATCCAATGCGCTGTCCATTGACATTCACCCCTCTAAAACAAAACAATTTTTAATAAAAGAAACTGTTTAATTTTGTGCGCTCAACAGCGCACGCATTTTTTGATATTTGGACATGTTTACAGGCTACATTTTAATGGAGCGGCTCACAGTACAGACTCAAAAATTCTGGAATCCGCTGTTACCCACCAGTAGAGCTTTACGGTTTTGTCGATTTCCTGTGACCAATTTGGTTTTAGAGGATTAAACTCCTAGCCTGCTGCTGGAAGTACCCTCGTACGACCCGAGCAGCTGGCTAACGCTGGCCCTCGTACGTATGATTGGCACGTCTGGCGAAACGCTCTCTCGAGTTTAATTTGACTCCGGCTTTTGAGGGTCCTGCACCAGTGAAGCCGGAGAGAGGCTTCGGGAACCCCACGGCGAGCGGCCTGTTGTGACCGAGCACGCGTCTACGGTCAAACCTCCCCCGCTTTCCGCACCAAAAACCGTTAATTAATTTGTGTCTCTGAGCCCCTTCCTGCAACCGGGAGACCCAGCCGCTTCAAATCTCGGACGGCCCGAAGCCCTGTTCCAGACGGGGGTGGGGGGGAGAATGAGAAAAAAACACCCCTGAATTTTGGATGAACATAAAAGAGTGCATTGCATCACCAGTGAAAATGGTTGATTTACCTAGTGTTGATGCATGTGGGTCATTTTTTTGCCTTGTTTTAACCCATTCAATAAAGGCTTTTTATCTATTTTTTCACCTGGAGACAGAGCGCCTTGGCCTTTTTTTGGTGCCACACTTATGTTCAGCCACAATACAGGGGCGTTTCTTCCCCCCCAAGGAATTTTCTCTAGTGTTTTCCAACCTACTTACCAATGAGTGCCTGTCATTTCCAGATCCGAACAGCGCTTTTTTTTAGTTGTCTGAGCCCTGTTTGTGACTTAGCCTCAGCTCTCAGTTCTGAAATTCTAAGTCGTTATTTGGGTCATTTTTACTCGATCTACGCAACCGGTTTATTAGATTCGTAAGACCTGGCCGTTTCACTCCTTCTCATTATCACCCTCTCTGATTCCCGAGTCTCGGGTGCCCAGTCCTCACAGCCGCGAGGGCCCGAACAGGCGGCAAGGGGCCTGATTTATCGCGCCGCGTTTCGATTGGACGAGGCCGCCGCGGCGTCCCTCCGCGCCCCCATCGGCCGTAGAGCCCTTCGTTCGACATCTGATTGGTTGCGCGGTGTTTACGACTCGACGTGCGCTTCGAGGCGGAGCCGCAGGGTCCTGGAACGCAGCCCTCCCCAGAGCGGCGTGGGTTCCGGCTTGTTTCCGCCCGCGTGTCCACACTCATCCGCAGGGCAACACCGCTGCAGTGATCTGGGATTTTCCTGGTTCAAAATGGAGTTTAGGAGTTGACTCTGTGTGACAGCGACTGGCAACTCGATGCGTCGTCTCCGTATGTTTATTAAGTTCTGGTACCCTGAGAGACCACCACAGTGCATTGAGATGTAGGTTATAAAACATTAAACTCCTAACAAAAAATGTAAAACATTTGAACAGTTTGAATATTTATGGAAGGGTTAGCTATCGTAAGTGCTAGAATTTGGGGGGTGGGGAAGATATAGTCTATACTGAAGGATGTACGTGTTGTAAGGGGGTCATTGTACAGGAATAGTGGTAATTGGAATAGTAATATGTCTTAAAATCCATTTAATTTTTGTCACTCAAAACCTAGGGTACAATATAAATGGACCTTTAACTTAGTGAATCCACACAAATGCTATTTTACTGTATTTACTTTTATATATTCATTCCAAGAAAGTTTGCACCATCCTTTTTGCTACTGGTATTAGTTCTACCTTAAGCAACATCAAAGGCTTTTCAGAATTTTATTTCTCAGTTTAATCTACAGAGATAGGAGAAAAACAGTGTAGGTTAATACAGTAGAATTTACTTAATTGCATAACGGATTATAGCATAATTCTGGTATTTTCATAGAATTGCCAAATCCCGAACCATTTCCCACTCAGTCCTTTGTGAAGAGATTGCATATTTGCATAAACCGTTATTAAAAGTGCATATTTCAGATATTTCCATGGAATTATGTCCCAATTAAATCGTGTAATGATCTATAAATATGCGTGAAGTCGGCAGGTGTGGCATAAATAAACCGGCAGTTGCCCTGTATAGACACGAAGGTAGGCTGTTTCTGTTGAAAATCACGTCAATAGCGGACCCTGAAAGCAGTCAAAACTTTAAAAAAAACTTGAAATGGAGTATCATTTTACAAATTATATTAATAAAAATCATTTCACAGGTTTTTTTTTTGTTTGTTTGTTTTGCGCAGTTTCTATTATGGGCGGCTTGATAGAACACTTTAGGTGGCCCGCCTAAGACTTTTCAATGCAGGAAGAACCCTGGCCGTGACATTTCAGTGCAGGAAGAACCCCTCACGCTTGGTGAGTCGTTCCTGTAAACGCGGTCCCCGTGAGGAACAGGAGCCGTGGAGACCGGGCGTAGCGGTGTCGCCACGCCGCCGCCGAGGTCGCTCCCCCGCTTTTCGCAGAACAGCCCGGGTTATTGGCTCACGGCCGGGCTTCCCCCTTTTCATGGAGAAGTCATCTGCAGCTCAGCGGCGTCCTTGCGTCCGGTCGACACTCCGGCCCCCGACCGCAACCATTTCCTGTGGAATCTTCTCTTCGCATTTCGTGTTCAAACGTCAATCTCAGGTCTCTTAGTTTCCAATCTGCGGTGGGTTTAGATGCTTTCCCGTAAACGACCAATTTATATTCCGTACGTTGGGAGAGTGACCTGCTTGTCCAAGCAACAGTTTCACTGAATAAAGAGGCAGACCAGGAGAGCCTCAGGAGATTTCATTTTATGCATTACAGCCTGTTTTGTGTATTTGTATGTGTGTGTGTGTGTGTGTTTGTATGTATGTATGTACGTATGTGTGTGTGTTTGTGTTTTTCTGTGTATGTATGTATGTGTGTGTGTGAGACAGGTGACAGGTTACTGGTGGGCTGGGTAAAGCTGAGTGACTTCCTTCCCTGTCTCCACGCTCACAGGAACCTGCTTCCCATCAGTCACGTGTGCACGGAAGACGGGGAGAAGCCCATGGTGCTGCTGCCCTACATGAGCTGGGGGAACCTCAAGCTCTTCCTGCGGCAATGCAAGCTGGCTGAGGCCAACAACCCTCAGGTGAGGCCCAGGCTTCGGCCTACTCACCTGTCTCAGTCATCCAGGTCCCCGGGCAGTTCTGTTTTTAAAGCTTTATTGATATGGAACCTTTCTTACAAGTTATAAAGTGATTTACAGAAAACATGAAAAACAAACAAAGACGATTGGGTCATTTCCAGGAAAGCTGTGTTACAACCTGTGTCGGCAGCCAGCACATAATTACGACCTCCAACACATCTCATGTCTTGAAAATTCACAGCCTACTCTGAAATGCAGTGCAGTAAGTTTGACAAACGTTACATTTACATTTTTACAGTGCAGGCAAACATGCACAGGTTACCTGTAGAGATGACATTTTTACGTACAGTTAATTTACGCAGCTGGCTGTTTACAGCAGCAGCTCAGGTGGAACGCCTCGCTCAAGGCTACGGCGGCGTGTCGCGTCGCGTGCCGCCGTGACCGTCGTGCCTCACGGCCGCCTGCGCGGTGAAAGAAGGAAAAACAGGGAAGGTTAGCGAGGAGGCAGCCACCTGAGAAAGAAAGGGAACGAACGGGTTTCCTTCTTGGTGGCTCCCAATTTTTCTTGGGGCTCTGAAACTATCCCCTTGTGCTTGTTCAAGCTAAGCGATACCAAACAGACCTGAAAGGCAGTCCAAAACTTTGAAAAAGTCACCAGAATTATCCCAAGAATGACATTCAGTGAGGTGGTGTAATCCACGGCCTAGAGAGCTGTTACGCTCCCACCACCACAGTTATGACGGCAAACAGGAATACTAAAGCCGTCCCATGTGGAAAAATAGTGCACTTAAGCAAACTTCAGGCATTGTTAAGTATGAATTGGTGTACTTCGGCATACAATTTTTTTTCACATGGCTTTCACTGAAGAGTTATGGTCAAAACGCCAAGAATCTAATGTTACTAAAGTTACTGAAATGTTCATACGGTGACATGGGTGATGCCATGTCTGAAACTCCCACTCAATGGGGGAAAAATGTTTGACTAATTAAGAGGTGTTAAGATTTCTAAAATGTGGTGCCTAACTTTCATTTTCAACTTGAAGTGAGTCTACAGTAACTGTGAAAGTGTTGTAGTAAGTGTAAACATTCATGTATTTATATGCAGACATTTTACCATCAATATAAGAGAGTAACATGTAAGTCAGCGTGAATATATGGTTGAATCTGAATTTTTAAAAAAGCAAATTCTGCAGATGAAACAACTGTACGCTTCTCCCTTGTTATTGTTATTGTAAATAGCTTTAGCTTTAATAGTTGCAATAGTTAGTATTTTCTCGTAAAAGCTCGTTTCTTGTTTTGTCCGAGGACGAAGGCGGTATGTAGCACAAATTCAGTAAACTGAGGAAGATGTTTAGTTTTGGGCAGGGCTAAGGAACTGGGACTTGTCTCTCCTAAAAGACAGTCAGTCTATTGTGTGAGCCAGCCCCCGGGGCCTTGGCACGGACGTCTCTGACGAACGGCGCCAGAAACCAATCAGCCATCGCTAGGACTGCGTCGGGGGGGGCGGGGGCGGGGGCGGGGTGCTTCGCTTAACTTCACGCATCGAAAAATGTTTTGTTTTCCAAGCTGTGCCATACGGTCCAGCGAAGGCCTTGGTTCCTTTCGGATGGCGCGTCCCTGCGTTTCCCTCCCCAGCCCCCTTCACACGCCTCACGCGGCAGGCGAATCCGAGACCCCGGAGCGCTGTCACTTTTTACGGCGTCTCTGTGAACACGAAAGCGTAAATCAGCAGCGCCGCGTCGAGTCGAGGAGAAGCTGTTCTTGGTGATCGTCCCGTCCACATCGTTACGGGACTCTGGCGCCCGTTCCTCCGGTCGCGGACGGCACGTCTCCCCCCGGCGCCTTCGTATCGCGAGCGTGGCGTGTACCGCGGGGGTCGGCCCGGTAACCGATATCCCACCGTTCTCGGCGGCGGTTTCGCGACCGAACGTTGCCGTCCCGGCAGAGGGGAGAGACTGTGACGAGCCTCGATTTGGTTTGTGACGCTAACGCCCTGTCGGGGCCTGCCCTGTCTGGCTGAGAGGCAGCCTTAACCCCGGTTCAGTCACGCTGCCAGGCGAAACCCGAGCGCGTTAACTACGTGCGTAACTCAGAAGGACGGCGTATGCGTTCGTGTCAGATTTCGTTCGGTGTTTGACAGGCGGTGGTTCAAGCCAGGATCGTATTACATAAAAAAAACTATTAGCTTACGCAAGCAGAGCATTCCTTTGGTTTTTAAGTTGTATTATCACTTTGGAACCTGTTCTACCCCCATAACACAGGTGTGTACGTACATAATCTGCAGTCATTGTGCTGATGGTGCGTAAGGCTTGGTTTACCCTAATTACGAGATCATAAAGGATATGATGTTGAATAGCTTCATGTGTGTCAGTCACCCTGGCGTCAGGATGTGTCAGAGTTCATTGCCCTGATTGGTGCTTTCTCTCCTCTTCCTCCTCCTCCTTTCTGTTTGTCCCTCCCCCTCCCGCCTCCAGGCCATCTCCCAGCAGGACCTGGTTCACATGGCCATCCAGATCGCCTGCGGGATGAGCTACCTGGCCAGGAGAGAGGTCATCCACAAGGACCTGGCCGCAAGGAACTGCGTGTGAGGGCCCGCCCCCCCGACCCCTGACCCCTAACCCCTCTACCTGCGACACTCACACCACCCCACCTCCTCAGCCCAACTGAAAAAGAATCAAAGAACAGCCTCTGTATAAAGAACTGAGAACCCTTTTAAGGTTCACCTGAACCACAATAGACCCTTGGGGTCTAACACTGATAGTCGCTATAGTAGCATGCTGCGAGCGGAACCTCCATTTCATAAACCGGTGTGGTCAGGGGAACAGCCCTCACCGTCGCGCAGGCGTCCCAGGAACAGCGAGCGGGGCTTGAAGTCTCCTCTCCGCCCCCCCTTTTTTTTTTCCAGGATCGATGACAGCATGCAGGTGAAGATCACGGACAACGCGCTGGCCCGGGACCTCTTCCCCATGGACTACCACTGCCTGGGGGACAACGAGAACCGGCCGGTGCGCTGGATGGCCCTGGAGAGCCTGCTCAACAACGACTTCTCCAGCGCCGGCGACGTGGTGAGACGGACCGAGCCGCCGCGCGCATATCCGCCGCACGCTAACCGACCACGTTCATATCCGCTTGCTCGCGCCGCTTCACTGTCAGACCGGGTAGGGAATGACCGTTCGGAAAATGGCGTCCGACTGTCAGGTGGATGCTGGGAATACAGCCAATTCTGCAAGAAGAGCCATCACTCAAATGACCAGAATCTTAAATGGATTCCATGATGAAAAAAAAATAATTTTAGCACCATGCGCTCATAGCAGGAAACTTATTAAAATGGATGAAAAGCAATTCATTGTGGCTGCCGCGGTAATTGAAGGGGTCACGCAGGGACAGATTGTTGATTGTCTCTGTGTTGACTCAGCACTTCTCCAACGTAAACATTTGGCGAACTTTAATCAGTTTTACAGCTGAGAACGTTGCCACCATTGGCAGCATGGTGTTTACCGAAACACCTTTGTTTACGCAGTGGAGTAAAGTGGAGGTCATTTCAGTTTAATGTACCTTTTTAAAAAAAAATTAATTTTGTTTTTTTTTTTTTTTTTTTATGAAGGGGACCTGGTCACATTCATTCAAATGTGAATAATAGTTTCAATAGATAGAATAGATTCAAATAGTTGAATAATACATATTATTGTACATATTAACTGAAAGCCACTTTTGGCAGCTGTATGTGCCCTTTAATTGTCCATGCATTAATGTAACTCTTGGCAGAGGTCTCTGTGTGAAATCCCAGTTAGATCTGTCACCCTTGTATATTGGAAAGGAAAGGCCCTTGGTGAGGCCTGCCTGTACCCATTCTTTCCACTTTTAAAAAAAGAACAAAAAACAAAAAAAAACATACTTGCGAGCGGAGGGGCTCCGTCGCACCCCTGCCGGCGTTTTGACGGCTCTCTGTCTCTGCGCTAACAGGGAGGGGGGGGAGGGGGGGAGGGGGGGCGCGGGAGACAATGCGAAACCCCGCAGTCGCGCTCGGGCCCTTTGCGGTTCATCACAAAGGGGAAGGAAACCGCCTGCAGACGACCAGGAAGGGCCTTTTATCTTCTTTCTTTTTTCCCTTTTCCACTGGTGTGCATGCGAGGCTGTCACCGTGCCAGACAGCAGAGCGTTAAGCGCGCGTGATGATGCCCTGGGAGAAGGTGTAAACAGTGGGTAGGGGCGCTTCCCTCCCGCTTTCCTCCCGCACGTGTTTCAGTAAGAACGGCCCTGCTTTACTGTAAGGGCTGTGCGGCAGGAAGCCCCCCCACCGCCGACCCCCCGCCCCACCCCCACCCCCTGGCCCAGTGCCGGCAAGGCCTCACCCCTCTGCCCGTTTGGGAATATGAAAGAGGTAAAACAATGATGTTTGCACTCACACACACTCATTCGCGCGCGCACGCACACTCACAAACACACGCACATGCACACACACACTCACGAATACACACACACTAATGCATGCACACACACACTCACGAATATACACACACACACACACAAAAACACACAGACACAGACCCTCTCGCGCACATACACACAAACACATACACGCATGCACACACACACTCGTGCATGCACACGTACACACATACACCCAGGGAGAACGCAGTAACAATCCTGAAAATGTAGGAACAGCTGAAAGGAGCAGAGATCTTCATTATTTAGTCAATATTGCAGACCAAATGCTCATTATATTATTGAATCCTTCCTATGTTTAAGGAAAACCATGGAAAAATCTAAACTAAAATTTTTCAGGAGAGGCAAAGTTTATATTATTCACACTGCAGTGTTGGCTTGTTTCCCTCATTGGCTGGCAATACAATGCCACAGAGTAAAGCAGGTTCAGCCCTATCAAACCCTTATTGTACCAAATATGTGCTAAAAAATGTGGTTCAGATTGTGCCCCTGACCATACTGAACAAACTTTTTGTGACTTTACAGATTTCCTTGTATTGTTTCATTGAAGTGCCAAAGTTCCCAGGATACAAACTGGCGCCTTGCGATTGTTTAAACCCTGTACAAGCACCCCTCTGTAGCGCCTTGGGCAAAATGTATGTGGACAACTCAATTCCGTATTCTCCGTATGCTTAACCCCCTGAAGTCACACAATTCTGTGTAGGCAGTGTAGCATAGCCATGTTCTCGGTCATTACACGTGTTATATTTTAGAAGGTCTCGATAACGACGCTAGGCTAAAAATTTCAGTACCGAAAGGTACTGAGGTTGTCCTTTGTTCGCCCCACTCAAAGTGGTGCTGTCAACAACAGTTCAGAAGCATTCCTGCGAGCGTTCCTGTGTAAAATGGACTGCATTTATATAGCGCTTTTATCCAAAGCGCTTTACAATTGATGCCTCTCATTCGCCAGAGCAGTTAGGGGTTAGGGGTAAGGTGTCTTGCTCAAGGACACTTCGACACGCCCAGGGCGGGGTTTGAACCGGCAACCCTCCGACTGCCAGACAATCGGTCTTACCTCCTGAGCTATGTCGCCCCTGTGTTTGATGCCTGCCGTCTCTCTCCCTGCCTCTCCTCTCCTCTCCCGTTAACCTGCAGTGGGCCTTCGGAGTCAGCCTGTGGGAGCTGATGACCCTCGGGCAGACCCCCTACGTGGACATCGACCCCTTCGAGATGGCCGCCTACCTGAAGGACGGTTATAGAATAGCACAGCCAATCAACTGCCCAGATGAGCTGTAAGCCCCGCCTACATCGCGCCTCCACGCGTTCTGGAGCCTTTGCTTTCGATTGTGATTAATGGTTTATGGGAGAACCTTATCAACACCAGAAACTTGGTACACCCAGGTCTCTATTTGATTCAGGCTTTATACTCAAATCAGTTTGTTCTTTTAAATTTTCTTTTCATTAGAGTCCTCTGTAATGTTTGGGACATTTTTTCTTAATTTGCTGCTGAACACCGCAATATTAGATTTGTAGTGAAAGTGCAGATTCGCAGCTCTTATTAAAGGGTATTCATACATTTTTGTTTCACCATGTAGACATTTTTATACATTGCCCCTGATATGCGACAAAGTACTAAACTTGACTTTTTATGTTTTTTTTTTTTAAACATAACATTAATATGTCCCAAACATTATGGTGCCCTGAATGTATAAAACGTTCTATAATTTGTACTCGGTGAAACCAAAGTGTATGATAATACCCTTTTATAAAAGCTGAGAGTATGCACTTTGATTACAAACCAAACTTGTCTGAATACAAATCTAAAATTGTGGAGTACAGAGCCAAATCAAGAAAAAATATGCCTTTGTCCCAAACATTATGGAGGGCACTGTATTTTAGCCCATCTCTTAAGTAACTTAAGGATATTCGTTGCTGGAAAACATATCACTGCAATGCTGTGATTTGTCTTTGACAATAATGGGCCTCTTGGCTCTTTACTGGGCACAGTGCCTTTGGCCTCTTTACTTATCCTGGAGAGGTCAGGCCTGCGTGGGAATCCCTCCGCTCAAGGTCTCCTTGAGACAGGCCAGCGGCACGGCTCGAGCGTTGTGCAGTGCGCACGGCTGCTTTGCGCGCGTCGCGCGCTCGGGGGAGAGAGAGCCCTGAACCCCGATTCAGACGCGCGCGTCGGCTATCAGCGCGGCGAGGACGCGGCCTTATCGACATCCTGCAACTGGCCGCGCGGTTGGAAGCGGCGGGGGGAGCGCCGGCCAGGAATCACAAAGCCGGCCGTGCCAGGACGCCGCCGGGGCCGCTATCGCGCGGCAGCGCGGCCGAGCAATCTGATGCGTGTCCGTCAAGACCGCGGCGCGGCGAGAGAAAGGAAGGGCTAATCAGTGATCTATAACCCCGGCCGCACACTTTCACACACTGGGCGTTGAATTGGTTACAAGTGTGTACTCGAGTCGCACAATGGCGAACGCTAAAGTGAGAAGGGTGGAGTGTTTGCTTTCGGTGTTTTTTTAATGCTCTACATTGCTTCGGCTTTCTTTGTTTTCCAAATCCGAAACCAGCACATTGTTTATCAGTGGTCTTATCTCCACAGACCAAATATTTTCTTCTTCTGGAGAGTGTATTTTGTGTGAAATGTGCATGTCCGCTGGGGTTGCAGTTATTGCCGATTTGTTTTCCACGAAAAAGAAAGGTCCTGGTCTGAACGTGTGATGTTTGCCAGTGCAGAGAGAGGCTCAGACAAAGCCGTGTTGGTGCTCCTCCCCCAGGTTTGCAGTGATGGCGTGTTGCTGGGCCCTTGACCCCGAGGAGAGGCCTAAATTTCAGCAGCTGGTGCAGTGCCTGACGGAGTTCCACGCCGCTCTGGGGGCCTACGTTTGAAATCCGGTCCCAGGATTTCCCAGGACGAACGAAGCTGTCTGACAGCGCTACCCCAGCTGAACACGCCTTCGCCAATATCGTGCCTTGCTCAAGAAAAACTTTCATAAGTTTTCACTTAATTTTTATTTTTTTTTTTTTTTACAAAACCAACTCCTAATCCCAGTTAAGTTTCTGGAATTTTCTTGGTTCAGACAAAGCCTCTGAAGGGAAAAGCTGTGATTGCCTCAAGGTCGAATCGAGGATTTTACCGTTCAAAGACATTTCGATTGCCTGCGCCAAATGCCGCAAGTGAAAAACGATCTGTTCCTGCTGGAAAAGACGTCGCGACGATGCCAATGGCCCGCTCGCGTGATTGCACACTTCGTCTTTTATAAAACTTTGCCTTTTATAAGAAAAGTTGCAGCGCTTTTATTCCCTAATGTTTCGCTTTTGGATTCACACTTGCAGAAGCTGGGCTGTTTTGTACAGAGACTTTAAAAATATATATACATATATTGTACAGTTTTGTGTATCTTGGAGAAAAAAAAAAAAACTTTTCTCGTTGATTTTAGATGTGATGTGTTCTGTGAGAGAATGACTCCAGGATTTTGACCTCAATAACGTGCCAAAGCCAATAGAAAATGGCATGTTTACTGTGAGCACAGAGCTTTATTTCACCCCACTGCTGAAAGCACAGGTCAGATATTTCTCGTGATTGACTAGAATGGGTTTCTGGCCAGAGGACTGCAGTCAGTCTCTGAGGAAGAGTAAGATGTGTTCTGGCTTCTTTTTTTTTTTTGAATCACGCAACAATAGTTTCACCAGAGATTTGAACCTGATAAATCCTGATACATTTCCTTGGATTCGAGCCCTGTTGGAGTACTGTCACCCTTGGTAACACAACATGCCCAAATATCTGCGCAAAAATTGGGAAGAGAGCCTGGGACCGTATATATATCCTTTGATTTTGAAGAGGCATACCCAGAGAGAGGCATTCTCAGTTGGTTTAGTATGTGCAAATGCTCTTATGCTCTTTTCCCATGCACCCGGACATTGTTCATAGCTAGGGCCACAAGTTTGTCTCCACCATGTGACCTGCAGGGATTTAAACTTGTATTTCAATGGTACGGTCAAGTATGAAAACAATTAGTTGATCTATTATGGTGAATCAGGCATATCTTTGAGCCCCTGGACCTCACTCCTGGTCCTGGAGAGCCACAGGGATTGCTGGCTTTTGTTGTTACTCAGTGCTTGAGTAACACAGCAACTGATCAGTTTAAGCATTACAGTTAACTCGGGTCACCTGGTTTCTTGGGTCTGACTCAGCCAGCAGACTCTGTGGCTCTCCGGGACTTGAATTGAGTATCACTGTAATAAAAATAAAAATGCATCCATATAAAGCAGGTTTTTGTTTGACCGAGCACAAAGACACCTGATTCTACTTAAAGTCTTGATTGAAGACCATGATTAGTTAATTCGTTGAATCATTAATTTATTTTTTCATTTAACTTTTTTGTGCAAGTTAAATGTTATATAACTGCTTTCATTTCTTCAAAGAAAATCTAACATGCCCCTTTTTTACGACTTTTAAAAATACTGTAGTACATCTGATAGCAATAATCACACTGAACACGAGTGTCGCTTGTAAACATCGTTGGAAATCATTGCCTGTGCTTAATTAGTAGCAATTATTTTATCAATTTAGATTACTGAGGTAGTGCAAATGGGATAATTGAGAAGGGGCTTGACAAAGAGGCTAATGACCACTCGCTGGCAGAGGACTGAAGTACCATGCGAGAAAACAAGAGGAGACAAACTGGTGGCTCTATTCATTGCTAATGGTTGGTGTTGGCAAATAAGCAGAACCAGCATTGACTTTTTATTCCTTTGCACATACAGTAGTGCTTGGGGATAAAGCTACTGCATAATTCATCTCTTCATCAGTCACACAGTGCAAAATATGAAAAGTACTGAATTAACAGCCTCAGATGTATGACTTCCCAAGATTTTATTTTGGCTGTAGGTCTCTATGACGTCTCTGAACATGATACCTCAATGAAAGGGTTTTATTAAGTCTTGAATCGGTATGGTACGTATTATTATGCAGATTAAACCGGTATTTCAGGCAAGTCTTGTAAGTAGTTGTGAATTACATGTCAATAATGTTTAGGATTGAAGCTTCTCCTGTACTCCTGCATTTCTTCAGTGACACAGCCAGCTTTCCGAATGCCAGCACCACAAGCTAAAGTCCAACACATCTAATAGTTAGACACATTTTAGTGCTCTCCCTTTCTGGTGAAAAAAGAAATGCGGAAGACCAAGCTTTTGGTCTTTTCGAAACCTGCTGTCGAACACCGATTGCTCATTTTACATGTCGGCACTATTGCATTTGCACACTGCCTCTCTGCCTCTGGCTCATTACACTCAACAAACCTTTGAGATATTCAGTTGAAATATCCGCTCAGTTGTGAATTATCCGGTGTAGTTTTGCAGAATGGAGTGCGGAGAACAGGTGCAGACCTGAAACTTGGACACATGGATGTCACTTGATGAAATTCAGCTGGACTTAAAAGGCTTTGTCTGAAGATCTGCCTCCCCTTATATCTGTATTGCATCATTTGCTGTGATTTTTCCCATTGACAATCCCCGATATATATATATATATATAAACACAGGGTTTTCAGTTAGAGGTAATTCTTGAGATTTGTGGTCAGGGTGCTCCACCAGTTCACATGGTTTTTCATTAATTTTTTGTTTTCCATAACTATTTGGGGTAATGCCATAAGCCCTCTGATTGCTGTTGGCCTTTTATGCCCTTTTCAACAGGAAAAGGGGCTTAAGGATGATACACGTTTGCTCATGTTGACATTCATTGCAGTCACTGAACATGTGAGAATTTGTCATGTAAAAGTAAGCTGGGGTGGGGTGGGGATTCAAGGAAGTACTGAGCAGTGAACTCGTCCTTGATCTCACTCGACTGATTCATCTCCCATTTGAAAAAAAAATTAAAAAATTGTTTTAAAGTATTATCTTAGATTGGGCATACACATGTATATCGGATTGTTGAATACTCAGTAACCCACGAAATGCTATGGAGGACACGATTGCTAAAGAACCCATACTCTGCTTATTGGTCAGCAATGAATACAAATAGTCCTGCAACTTGATTTCATCTTTTAGTGTCAATGATGGCCAGAAACATAAACGCGTCATATCTTAACCTGTGTGCTATTAGCGAAGTGCTGATTCAGATCACATTTCGCCGCCTGCATTTAAAAGCACACAAAAAATGAAAGTGAAAATGAAAACTTGACACTCCTGGAGTAAAATCATGTTCTTTCTTACAGCTCAATATTCAAAATAATTCTTTTGTCAGCAGTTCTATGGCAGTTACTTGTGATGTCACTGAAGTGCTGGCTGCAGCACTGGTATTAAGGCACCATTTCTATACAGAAAAGTTGAGTCTATGCTTCACAGAGCTTGCATATGTTTGAATGGACCTTGCGTTCCAGACTTTCAGGGTTTACACAACAATTGCATGTAATCTGACAGGTACTGTACAAAATCTGTAATGAAAATGCACAAATTTCTAGGTGATCTTTTCAGACTTGGACCATTGTGGAGCAACCAGGGTATGCCACTTCAGCTCTACCTGTATATTTTATTTTTTATTTGTATTACTGTAAAAAAAGAGAATTATTCTTTGGCTTAGCAAGGCTGTATGTTTATGAGGTAACCCAAAATTCCGTGGGAGGTGATCTGTATCATCAGGTGACCGTGGTGACTTGTGATGATTGCTTTTGTTGCTTGGGTTCTTAAATTGTGCCATACGAACCATTGTTAATCATTAGAGTTCCCTTAGATGGTAACAGTTTGCTTTTGTCCAAAAATCTACATGAGCACTTGAAAAGTTTAAAGTCTAATTTATTAAGCGCGACAAATTTCTCAGCCATGCAGTCTCTAAAACCTTGGATACCCTGAAAGATTCTTTTTGCATGTTTCTGCTGCTAAATTGGTACAAATTGGTAAAAAGAAATCAGTAAATCCAGACTGTGTACTTTTAAAATGTCAGCTTTGTTAAAACTTTGTCACTGAATGTTTATTGAACATACAATAATAAAGCAATCCACCAACCTGTCTATATAAATGAGTGGCTGCCAATTTTAAAGCCCTAAGGGGCCAAATGTGTACCTTTCCAACACCTACATGCTAATATTTTTGCTTTGACAGGAAATGTGTGCCAAATTGCATTTATGGTTTGTGCTGAAGCCTGAAATGTTTCTGCAGATTGTTGTATTTTGAAATCACCAAATTTCTCTACAGGTTGTTGTAATTTCAAGTCGCCAAATTTCAGGCAAAACGCCAGAATATCGACATATAGCAGGGCTACCAAACCGCTTTGTGAATGGCAACTTTTCATCAACGGTTTGCCACCCCTCTCTGCATCACTAACAGTTCCACAACCTGGGAAGGCAGCTAAAATGGTTCCTTAACGACAATCAGGTCTTGTGCCTGAGTGAACTTAAAGCCTCTGCAAAGTTCTCATTGTATGGTTCCTTGGTCTCTAAAGGAATGGGTGAGGCAGTGAATTTTTAAGAAGGGAGATTTTGGTTAACTGACGTATACCTGGCATACTGCAGTCTAGCGTTTTAGCCGTGACATAGTCTTCTTTTGTCCTTCAGTCAGGGTGCGTGAGCAAGGAATTGGTAACTATTCATTGGCATTGACTCAACTGGTAATTAATGCTGAATGTTTTTCAAGTGAATTTTGTGTGTGTGGTTATAACAAGTTAACCTACCTCCATGCATTTGGCTGAGAGAGAAACTTTAAAGCTATATTGGAGCAGGAAGACGTGAGGCTTTGAAGTAGCCTACTGATAATTAAGAACGAAATAATTTAGCAGGAAGACCACCAAACTCATGGCAAGTCCCACTATGTTCCTTTTAACTGTATCCATATTAACTCAGCTTTAGCAAAGTTAGCCTACTTAGAAGTGAGCAATTATTTCTCGTGCTAGTCAACATGCTTGCGTTCTTGCCAGGTGAGGTGTATTACTTTTTTTATTGACAGTATTGACAGCGCGTATTGACTTGTTAGGGCGACAAGTAACATAATAAAACCTAGCAATACATAAATAACTGTAGGCTATGAGTTTTAGGCAATATTTGTTTTGTTTTTTTTAATCGCCCGGTGTTAGTCATTGTAGCTAGCTACAAATACCTACTTTCACACGATTCTTCGTTTTTATAAATAATAGTGACGATCTGTCCATAAAGTGCATGTTTCGCGTTTTGTGCCAAATATGGTCTTGTCTTCAATTTTTTTTATAGCTGACCAGCAGCTCGTGTTGAAGTGTGTGGGCAGAGTCGTATTACATCACAGACAGACATAAAACCCCATTCAAGATTACCGGAGTAGAAATACGGCGCTTGCTGTCAGACTGGAGTTACAACCAAACTTCAGCTCACACAGACCTTTCGACACTTCACGTGGAATTTGACACCCTTTAGAATGGAAATATACCCCAAGGAAATAAAAAAAACAAAATCGAAGATGACTTCATTGCCTTGCAACATTAAGGTAAGATTAAGAGAAAGTTATTATTATTATTATCATTATTATATACCTTGCATCGAGTGCAACATGGTCTCTTTAATCATGATAAACCTCATCATTACGTTTTGATCCCATACATTTTCCCTGACTTATAAACTTGTTTAGCCTGTACACAGTTGAATGCATAAGGAATGTGAGCAATCAGATATTTTATCATGTTTAATAAACCTAATACACATTGTTTATTATTTCTTGATTTAATTTCACATTCTTCTTAGAGATTTGTTTTGGTAGTCTTGTTGGCAGTCAAGTTATATAACCCAAATGCGTCCTTTTCCACACTTTGTCTCTCAGGTGGTACGGAAGGGACTCCTGGTGTATTTTGAACTATTGATATACTGATTATAATCAGTTCAATTTATTGACATTTATTCAGGCACTGATGATGGTCCCTTGATCTGAAAACATCTTTCTTGAGCACGTTTTTCTCATTGAATCATAACCAATAGGATTTGACATTAGGTGACAAATTGCTCAAATGTTCAATATAATTAGAAGGTTTATCATCATTATTATCAGAAACCAATTCTGTCTGTTTTTTTCTTTTGTGAATATTGTGAATCTTTTGTGAATATTCACGAAATCAAATTATTTTTTGTTATTCATTTGAGTGATAGTATGTTTGGGTTTGTATATTCCAATTGATTTTATTTTATTAGCAGGTAAAGGGACTAAGAAACAGGAATATCCACTAAAAATTAATAGACATGACTGTTCAACTTCATTAGAAGTTTTGGACACTATGGAAATTATTCTGAACAGTAAGGAAGAAACTAAGACTTTGACTCCAAATGCAGATGTGTCATTCACAATTTAATGGAATAATGTACTTCTGCAGTTTTCCTTGGGTGTTCTTTGGAGCAGAATGCTTAAAAGATAGATTGAAACAAATGAGATGTGATGAGCTTTGGCTGCAAAGCTGAAGTTGTTTGAGGTATGCTAACCTGCTTTTTGGTAAGGAAGGCAGGTGTTGTTTGCCAGGTCCCCGTTCCTTATTAATCAATCCTGGAATCTGTTGCTTCACGATGTACGTGCATCTCTTACACAGGAAGGTGGATTTACATCATGAGGACAAACTGTACTCGGTAGGGAGACGTATGTATGAACGGGTGTGTGCGTGTGTGTGCGTGTGTGTGTGTGTGTGTGTGGTTTTGCCATTTCAATTCATAATGGCAACGTAACATGGATGTGCTGCTGGATGTGCAGTGAACATCATCGCTTACCTCCTTTTTGTTTTTATTTTTAAAATTACTTACCAAGGATTTACAGTATCTGATCTGGGCCTGTGGCCCAGTATAGAAGCACTAGACCTCAAGTCACATATTCAAATACTTCCTGGGCAGAAATCCAAGAAAGTGTCCCGTGTGGCCGCACTTTACACTTTGCAAAACAATGTTGGTCAAAACACCTACGGGCTGTTTTACCCGTCAGATTTACTTTGTCATGCCACATGAACAATGCTGATTCTCATCAGACAACGTGTTTGAGAGTACAGTATGTGTGGGTGTGGAACACCACCTACCTCGGAACCACCTTTTTGAACCTAAAAGCATTCTGTCCACATTCACCCAGAACAGGAATTCCGACTGGAGGAATCCTGTGTATGCATGTTTTCCTTATAAACCCAGCTGGTAGTCTTTGTTATTCCATGAGTTTGTGGGGAAATTTGAGGGGACTTGTTTTTAAATGAATATGTGTCAGCAGTCAGTGCACATGCATGTCAGTTCATGCTGTATCATCATCATCATCATCATCATTTACGCATGAATAAATCAAACGGTATGACTAATTCCAAGCA
Organism: Anguilla rostrata; assembly: GCF_018555375.3. NCBI lineage: Eukaryota > Metazoa > Chordata > Actinopteri > Anguilliformes > Anguillidae > Anguilla > Anguilla rostrata. Next base: position 12,745,929 of record NC_057936.1, read on the forward strand.
GTGGGGACGTGCACGGATTAGTCTGTCTGCTGCTGCTTCACTCTTTATATTCACAAATGACTACCGCAGCAATATAGCGAGAAGTATTTGTACAGCTGAACTTGCTCAGAGTTATGTGGGCCTGAACTGCATAGGTGGGAATTCACAAGCGGGTGTGGTAGTTCAGCCAAGATAAACGATTGGGCCAGGATACCACTTAGCTATGTGGTTTGACTACTAAAGGCCATTGACCGGGTTGACTGACTGAAGGACTGAAATTGCTGGAATGTAAATTTAAACTTGCTGAAATTAATGTAAACTTATCATGAGTTTCAGCCTCCTACTGCTTGCAGAACATAGCCCACAACCCCGAGGGGAAGATAAGCATTCATGCCACATTATTAAGAAAACGCCAACAGCAAATGCACCGCAATTTATGTAATCAGTTGAATTGACCGAATGGGCATTGACATGGGTAAAGGGTGACACCAAGGGAAAAGCACATTAAGTAATTTCAGACAAACAGGAAATGTCGCCAAAGCCAGCGATTGATATGGTGGAAAGGCCCACATTACAAAGTTAGTTTGCCTCTTGGTGCGCAGGACAGACGACGCTGTAGAGGATTCGTGACGAGCGAGTTCATCGACAGGACTCAAATACGGTGTAGTTCGGCCGCAGAAAACGCACGCTTCAGGCCAACAATGGAACACAGTGTGCAGCCGCACACGTGGCTCCCTCTCCTGCCCCGGTCTCACGGCAGGCAGAACAGATAAAGGGTAGGGCTGGTTATCTAGTGGCCTACAGCTGCGGCTGCAGGGCAACTTAACCATAAATGACTCCCCCCCCCCACCCCCAGCTGTCTGCCTGTTGCCGAGGCAGTAACCACACCCCTCCTCCATAGCCTACCACTGCTTTCAGTGATCGTGGGGTCATTTCTATGCTGTGACATGCTCATCTTTGCCAGGTGGCCTTTTTGTGGAGACAGATTCTGAATGTTGCTTGTTTTATTATATAAGTGGTGCTGTCTTAATTTGTACGCTGTTACACCAAGATTAGCTTGTTGATTTGTCGTAAAACAGTCACAAATAACACGTACTTAAATACTGATAAAATGTACTCTTTTTTTAAAGATTATGTATGTCATTTCAATGAGTACTAACAGCACTGAAATGTATTGTGATGATGGGATTATTTCTGTACGGCCATCTTGTTTTCCATCAGCATCTGTGGTTTCCTATTCAGTTTGCATGCGTATTACCTACCGTATGGTGTGGACCGATTAGACTGTATGAAAGAGGTTGTGACAAGAGCAACTGCGCGTCTGTCTTAACCATGTGACAATCGCAGTATCGCACAATACAAAAAGATATCACAAGCCCAGTGGTATACCAGATGTGAATGCTGGTTTGTCAGGGACGGCAATTGGAAGTGCAATTTTCTTCTGCAAGGGAATGAAATTATGCGCCACGATGGAAATCAGTCCTGTGAAAGGAAACCCCAAGCACATTTAAAATCAGTGGAGAAAATTAAGAATGTGGCTAGGATAATGAATGAGCAGGCTACATTACAGCAGGCTTAGTTTTATATGGAAAATATGCACAGGCATTGGCCAGCCTGGTGCTGCCTTATAAATTGCACATTAGTGATCTCTCAACACGAATAGAGGTTTAAGAAGTGCATCCACACTCTCCTTCCTCAGTGAAACAAATATCGACAATGGTGCTGCAAAAATGCTCTGTGGGTCCGTGGGTCTGAGCTGTTGACACGAACGTCCTGCAAACCACAATGTTTCCACACGCTGTGCTATTACTCACCCCGCCGCATTGCATAATGCCTGAAAACCATGCTCCACAATGATGGATTGACTTTCATCGGTAATTCATTTGATTTTAGGTGTTTGTAGGAACACGCTTCCCTCCAACATCCGGCATCGTTGTTAATGACCTGTTAATGATCTTATCAGGGAATGGCCGAGCAGCGTCCTTCTCCCACTGATAAGTTGAACGGTTGCACCAATGCAACGATCTTAACGTTTTAAATGGTTTGGTGACGAGTGCTCCTCAACGTTAACTCTTCAGTTTTTCAGGTAGACAGGCTAAGTGGGGACGATGAGAGAATGCGCAACTACAAATCACGAGGAAGTCCATTCTGGAAACCAAAAAATGAAAAGGAAAAATAAAAATGTTAAGCATCAGAAATATCACAAAAGGCCTAATTTTCCAAGACCTTTAGTGTGTGCAAACCTTTTAGCACACACAAAGCCAATAACATGGTCAATTATTGGTCATGGTATTTGTTTTGCACCAATCATTGATTGTGTTATTAGTTTTGCGCCTGCTGATAGGTTTTGCATGTGCTAAAGGTATTTTTTTTTTTATTAAATCAGGCCCAAAGCCTCATAAAGCAAAGATCTGATGTAAAAAAAAAATATTTTTAAAAGAGGAAAAACCTCTTGGCTTACCATCCAAATCATCAGGTGAGTCTGGAACGCAAAGCTTCAGGTTTGCTGAGAGAGAGAGAGGACTGCTTCAGTCCTGCTAATATCAGTGCGCACCCCAGAATTGACTTTTCATGCTGGTAGCCCTGTTGAGTTATGGACTGTCTTGAAAGATAGATTGCCCATGAAGCTGTAGCGAGTCTGTCAAAAACCCCTGAGGGGGAGATTCAATAATTCTTCAGACTTGAAACACAGACTCTCCTGAACTCTCAGTATGCCTTTTGCCATACACTCGGAGCAGTGTAATATCGCAGCTGAGATTCTTTATGGAATGAGTTTGCCCTTTGGATGATGAAATTTAATTGTAAAATGTGAGAGGATTTGCTTGTCTGCCTAAACAAGCTGACAGTGGTGCACAATGAATAAATCAGCTTGTCACTGGATCATTTTGCTCAAGATAGGCAGAACCTTTATCAGCAGTGTAACTATTGTATGTGCTTACAGTACCTCCCACCCCCTAAAATTTTAGAATTTTAGACAGAATTAGGAAGGAAACACAGAAAAAGATGGATTTATTAGTAAATCCACTCCAAATCTCAACATGCCTCATCAGATTGTTCCATCACTTGATTGCCCATGGAATTATGAGCTCTTCAAAGGCTTGCTTTGTTATGGCAGTGCCTGTATGCAGGCGTATATCAACGGCAAATCAGCTCGCAGGCTGCTGGGAGGCTGTCCAAGAAAGGACTTAATCTGACTAGTTCTCTAGGCTGTCAGGGGAGTTATTCCAGAGGCAGAAATGTACAGTAAACAGTTCTCATAAAGCATTTTGAGGAAAGTCCTAGAGGGATTGCTCCTCATCTAGCCTACACATACATTACCTGCCCTTTTCCTTTGTAGGAAATACGCAGTGAAGTGCATAATGTTGGCCGTTTAAAATCCTGATACCTATTGTTTGTACCCCGTGCCATGTCCTATAACAATGGTGGCCCAGACATCTGCCTTTTTCCTTTGGCATTATGCTCCTCTCTTTGTCCTTCCTGCTGACAACTCACATTCCAGCCCTTTAAGAGTGAAGTTTGCCGGCAACCTCTTTGGAAAGACAGTCTAGGCGATGTGCCATATCCGTCACTGAGGAAAGGGTTTAATTCTCTTGCTAAAAAACAAAATAATTGGCTCTGCAGGTTTCTTTTGTTATGTGCAGGGTTTAGGATAAACCACCTGACTGACAGATTTCCCCGGCCAGTACAGTAGGTACTTGGAGGCGCGTCAATGATTACCTAATATGGGGAAGTTCACGGTTGGTATTAAGATTGTGAGGTGATTAATTTGCTCCAGGTCAGGAGGATCTGAACAAGTTGTCCTGAGTTACAATATATACTATTGTGCCATTTTTTTCTTTTTTTTATACCAGTGAGGTACTGAGACAGTCTGTGGCATTTTTACAGCATGACTGCTGTGGTAATGGGAATGAGTATGTACTGTCTTTTGTGTGCAATGCAACAGTAATGTGCTGCTGTCATTATCACGGCTGTCTGAATGCATTTTGTGACACGGGTATCTGACAGGAGATTGGGTGTAGGAGTGAGGGAAAATCTGGTGACGCGCACTTTCAGATTGTGGCTCTGTAATGGAACGTGCCGGTTAAAGCAGAAGCCACACTACCGTGTCAACGTCGTGGCCCGTGAGCTGGCGTCGGGTGACGATTGTGATTGGAATGGCGCCTCCTGTCCTGTGCAACCGGTGTTCAGAAGTGTTGTGTTTGTTACGTGACGTAGACTGCACCCTTTGATGCATGACTCATCACTGTGAAGGTGGATCAAACTACTCAACATACCTGTTAAGAAAATAAGCATGTAAGACTGTTTGTTTACGAGAACAGGCTGTTCAGCCCATCTAGACTCATAATTTTGCTGTCTAGAGAGTAAATGGCTCTGTCTCATGTCTGGTTTTTAACACTCTGAGGGTGTCTTCTCCTACCATGTGACCTCATAATGTATTCCATGCATTGAAAACACCCTGCAAAAAAAAAATCCTTTGATATAAAGTCCAGCCCTAACGTCCCTGTTCCACCAACAAAACTCCAGCTGAAATGTATTTTGTTCTCTTGTTCTCTGTCCTCTTCCCCAGGTTTTCGTCCTCTGCCATGGCCTCCTGCAGCTGTCCCAGCTGCTCTACAGCTCCTACTTCAAAAGCAGCATCACCACCATCGAGCGCCGCTTCAGCCTCAACAGCTCCTCCTCGGGCATCATCTCCTCCCTGCACGAGGTAGAACCAACCCCCAACCCTGAACCCTGAACGCCAAACCCCGAACCCCGAATCCTGAACCCTGAACCCCAAACCTCAAACCCTGAACCCAAAACCCCAAACCCCAAACCCCGAATCCTGAACCCTGAACCCCAAACCTCAAACCCCATACCGCGAACCCCAAACCTCAAACCCCAAACCCCAAACCTCAAACCTCAAACTCCAAATCCCGAACCCCGAACCCCAGTGTTTTACACGGCTCACGCTAAGGCATGGGGATGTCAGAATCCAGACCTGAAGGGTTGTGGCATCTGCTGGCCTCCAAAGTGTTTCAGAGCCAGCGACTCGTTTGAGTCGTCGATTGCCCAAAGGATCCGCCACCTTGTTCTCAAGCCTCGTTTGGGTGCTGATAACCCCAAAATCCTGCAGACGCTGCAGCCCTCCAGGAGTTTGACACATTTGCACTAAGTCATTAATTTCATTCAACCACAGAACGTCTCCGTAAAGCACACAAACGCTCAGGCACTTTGCTTGCATCTTGGGCTCTCATAAGCAGGCAAAATAAGGTAAATAAATATGACAAATTTCAGCTTAATGTTTTTTTCGCTACATACCTTTAGGTCAGAGATCCCTCTGGGCCCGGGCATTCTTCTTTGTTACTTTTCCAAAATTAACACGTCCTCCTCGTGAGGCAATGCTCACGCCCCTCGTTCAGCTCACAGAACCGCTGGCTGTGAGCTGGGGGAGGTCCACGTGGAATTCCGGAAAACGTCCTCGCCGTCTGACGGTTCCCCCTTCTGCCTCCAGGTGGGGAACACGGTGCTGATCGTGTTTGTGAGCTACTTCGGGAGCCGGGTCCACCGGCCGCGCATCATTGGGATTGGCGGCCTGCTCATGTCAGTCAGCGCCATGATCCTCACCCTACCTCATTTCCTGTCCAAGCCCTACGAATACTCCTCTGTATTAACTGGTAAGAACATGGGGAAATTATTGGTAATTTCACTGTCAGCCTCTTAGAACGATGGCAACACACAGCAGTTGTATGTTAAAAAGAATGTCCTGTTCGGTTTAAGTAGGCACTGTAAGAACTGTGTAAGTGTGTACTGTGTACACTGGCATACTGAATCTACTGCAAGGCCAGATGCAGGGAGGATGCACTTTTCTCTCTATGGTTTTCAGATGCTGTAACATGACATGTTTTTAGGTTGGAAGGTAAGGACATTTTTTCTGATTGGCAGGTTATATTCTGATGTCTTCCTACACATAGCTTTCCCGGCTAAAAACAGGGATCTGAGCTGAGAACGTGCGAGTGAGTGCCAGTGTGTGCATGCGGCACACACTCACCTGCGATGGAGTCATTTCCAGCTTAGCATATTTCCAAGTGTCACGCTGTTGAGCTGACATCTACATTTTAAGTGCTTTTTTAAAGTCAGCAGGTACTTTGGAAACCCATGCACAATCCAGCTGGAAAATCTGGGTGCCACTGAGAAAAGGCAAGATTTGACTTGTCACTCAGACGGTTAGGTTTCTTTGGGAATCAGGTCTCATTTTTTCCAGCACTGAAAGCGACTTTGCTCGCTTGGAGTACCCTGTGAAGGTCACTAGGATGTTTGTGAGAATAAAAGCTTCTCTCTGAAGTATTTTAGTCGTCTGGTCTGCATCTTATCTTTTTACCAAGCAGCCTCCAAAAACCTTTTAATACAGGGTTGCAAACTCCAGTCCTGGTCGGCTGCATTATCTGCAGGTATTTGTAGTTTCCTTTCGATCGGCCTTGAGTAATTGATTAATTGATTAAGGCCTTGAGAGCAATGTGCGTGGACTCTTTGATGAATTGCTGGCCCTCCACGGCTGAATTTGTACACCTGTGCTTCAGGGTTTGTGCTGTGGGAAAGGTGCGATACTAAGCTAGTGCATTCTCGGATTAATTCCTATGACATTGTTGCGACACGGTCAGCTTGATGGGGCATTGTATCAGCGCTGGGCATAAGGGTCTACAGCTCTGAGACGTGAGATGAAACCTGGGCTCGCTCGGTACGCTAAGCTAAGCGCCGCTTTTGTGCGACAGATGTCCGGGACATTTGCGCTGCGCAGAGGAACACCTCGGCCCCTGACGTCTGCGCCCAGGGGGCTTCCCAGCGCGTCACGGAAACCAGCAACCTGTGGCTGCCGATGGCCATCGCCCAGCTGCTGTTCGGCGTGGGCTCCGTGCCCGTCCAGCCCTTCGGCATCTCCTACGTGGACGATTTCGCCAGGCCGGGGGACTCCCCCTTGTACATCGGTAATCCTCTCGCCGCCCGCCCCTTGAATGAATCGTGAAAGGGAAGTTCCGGAGATGGCGGGGGGGGGGGCCTTCGTTAACGTTCGTCTCCTTTGCTTTCGCAGCCATTCTTTTCGCGCTGTCTGTGTTCGGGCCGATCCTGGGGTACCTGCTGGGCTCCGTCATGCTGAGGATCTATGTGGACGTGGGCAGAAACACAGGTACCGCACAAAGACTTCCATGTGGAGCCATCACATGTAAAGGCACCAGAGGTAGAAAATCCAGGTTCAGAAAGTAAAAGTTATCACTATTATTTTGCTCCAGCCACCTGAATATGCTAATTATCACAATTCTTCAGCTAGGAGGTAGACCTAATTAGTAAAATCAGCTGGCTGAGTTGATGAGTGGAAGAAACGCACGGCAGGACTTTTACTTTCTGACCCCTGGAATTTCCACCACTGATTGGCACTAATGAAATGCTGTGTCAGCATTTTCACATGGCTGCTGCATTGCATCAGTACGCCCTGTGTTGCATATGATGAATGGACCTTCTCAATGTGAGAGCCTTCTGACTTGCACCTTAGGGAGTTTCTGTTCACTAGCGTTTACATGCGACCTCTCTCCTCTCTAAGATAGCATGCTGGAGCTGACCCCCACTGACCCACGCTGGGTGGGGGCCTGGTGGATGGGCCTCTTGGTCTCCTCTGGGTTATTGGCTCTCACCTCCATCCCATACTTCTTCTTTCCTCGGGCCATGAAGGAGAATGTAGGTAACATTATTCCACCTCACAAATCTTCCTTTTGATCCATTGTTCTGAATCACCATCTCCATGTACACAATACCACACTCCCTTAAATTTCAGCTGGGCTCAGTTGAGTGAGCTGGACAGAGCTCTTAATTGGGGTAGAATATAGATAGAAGATTTAACAGTTATATCTGTGATATGTTCTTGTAATTGAAGTGTGTGATTGGAGGGCTGTGGGGTGGTGGTGATTTGAGGGGCAGCTTAAAAGTAATAACAACTGCTGTCTTCTCCATTGGTATCAAAATGTAATAAGTGCATATTTGCAGCAGGATCAGCGCGATGTTGGACACATCGATAGGCCTGTTCCAGATGGTTGAGTGGGAAATTAAGCCAGCAAAAGAAGAATATTAACCTTCAGTCTTCAATGACTGTTGGAGTCCGGTTTCAAATCTATCATATTCAATGAACCAGTGACAATAGGCATCTCTCTCCTCTCTAAGTTTTGTTAGATGAATGCACTCAAACTTCCCAAATAAAATAAAATAAAATAAGACAAAATGACAGATAATAATATATTTTTTGTCTTTGCATGCACAATTTTGAACAATAATAATAAAAGAAAATATGCTTGGATAGCTGCACATTGTTTTATTTGTTTTATTTGTCATATAAATTTTCTAAAATAATGGTTAAAACTTGTGCACATACTCTACAGTACTTCAGCCACTTTGTATTATATCACAGGCCACTGAAGCTGAAGATGACTTTTTGGATGAAGGTCCAAAGACCCCAGAGATCTCCTTTTTGGACATCAAGAGTAAGTTCCTCATTGCTTTTGCCATTCTTGGTCAGCAACATAATCAATAATCATAATCAATCCTTTGTAAACAGTTTAAATTTCTCCTTGATATAGTGGAAATTTTCTTATTATTTTCAGTGGTCTTTTCATTTCAACATTCTCAAGTTATTCCCATATGTTTATTCTCTGGAGATTAGAATTCCATTCCATTATTTGCAATATTTAGCCTAATCTTACATAAAACAACAACCTTTTGTGCACTGAAGCTATGCCTTGGCGCTTAACACATCACCCGACCGGAGAGCGCATCCACGTCGACTGCCTCGTGTGTAATGTGTGTTCCTGTGTGTTCCCTCGGTTCTGCTCCGGCTCAGAGTTCCCCCGGCTCTTTCTGAGGCTCCTCTTCAGCCCGCTCTTCCTGCTGCTGGTTCTGACCCAGTGCTGTTTCTCCTCGGTGATCGCCGCCCTGGCCACGTTCCTCAACAAGTTCCTGGAGCGACAGTACAGCGCGTCTGCTGCTTACGGCAGCCTGCTGATGGGTGAGGGGGGAGCAAGGGAGGAGCAAGAAGGGGAGGAAGGGTTGAGAAGGGGTGCTTACCAGCTGGAAAGACTGAACACCCTTCGTCAATGCAGGCTTTTGTGCTTTTATCCACTTGCGTACATCTTCTCAGACAGGCTTGCCAGCTCATAAGACATATAATGATATGGATGCCATCCCTAAATGCATGTGGAGTTTAGAGCTCTATATTCATGTAGAAGCTTTGTTTGTCTATCACGGGTACGTCCTCACTGACAGGCAATCCCTCCCATCCCCTGCAGGTTCGATGAACCTGCCGATGGTTGCCATGGGGATGCTGGTTGGCGGGGTGATCATGAAACGTGCCGGCCTGTCCTTGAAGGCCATCCCCAGGTTTTCGTTGGCCATGCTCCTGGTCTCCATCCTGATGTGCGTTCCGTTGTTCTTCATGGGCTGTCCCACACAGCAGGTCGCCGGGGTTAACACGGGCTACAGAGACCAAGAGAAACCCAGGTCAGCCAGCTCTGGCAGCTGATGAGTGCGTTGGGGAGATAAACATCTGACACTCCTCTGCTTTAGCATCGTGAGATTTGCTTGCGCTGTTTTCTTCCTTTGTTTAACCACGTAGTTCAACTGAGAGCTCAGCTGAGAGTTCTCTTTTCCAGTGATGACCCTTCTGAATCAGAATAGGTTGGTAATTCAAGGGATTGTGTAGCCAATCACATTTAGGTAATGGTTTGGTGGGCCAGATGTAGGGACCCAGTTTTGTGGGAATTTGACCAGGATACTGGGGTTAAGACACCTACTTGCTTGTGCCTGTAGCGATGGCTAAAAATGTTTCAGTCAACAATCATGTTAATAAGGATATTAATATTTAATAGAATATACTTTGAAATAATAATCGATAAACATGTGTAGGTTCTACATTATTGTTTGCATGACTGATAAGACAAGAGAGAACATCAAGCTCCCATTATGCTTTTGCAAGCGAAATAACCCATGCCAATTGAAAATGAACTAAATGCCTAAATTCTAAGTGAATAACCTATGCCAGTAGATTAAAAATGCATTGAACCATGTTTTTATTTTGGCCCAAAAATGTATACAGAAAATCTTACAGAACTTATTGTCAGCATCAAATCAGCAGCATCTGTGTACTGTGTTATCAGGAACCTCACAAAATGTGATGGCTTATCAGTCCTTTTCAAGTGTGAAATTATGCTGATGTACGGATATGTGTTTGGCCTCCTTTAAGGTAATGTTGGACGCTGGCCAGAATTTATCAACATTGCAGTTTATCTTTTTCTTTTGTGAAGCATTTGACAGAAAATAATTATATTCTGTTTCAAGTGCACACCCTTCAAAATCAATATTATAATGCACTTTGTGCATAGTGATGAAAAAAAATAGGAAAAACAACAAAATAACCTGAACCGAAGGGCCTAATTTCAAGAGCGAGGACAGAAAAGTGCTTATGTATGGGAGAGAGTGAGAAAATTGCCATTGTCACAGCTTTGCAAGTTCTCAAAAAAGGTGAACATAATGCATTATTTAGAGTAAATGCTTTGTGTCTATGCATAAATTTGCTTGGAATCCAAATCGATTAATGTTTGCCTAGATTCCCTATGATATACGCCAGGTATGTGCTGTATCTCAGCAATGTAGGCAGTGGATTGGGTGACATAGGGTTGTGCATTACCTTTGCAAGAACCTGAGCATCACGGTTTTGATTCAGGAGGGTGGGTTTATGATACGGGTTTGTCTCGCTTTATCTCAGTTTGTCTCAGAATGCAAAATCTCCTTCGAGAAGAAACGCAGTGCCGTAAAAATGTATTTCCTTCCTGATTTCCTTCGTCCTTTTATTTGTCACTCTGAATTATTTCAGATTTTTCGACAAAAAATAATATGAGATAAAGTGAACGTGAGTAAACACAGAACACACTTTAAAAATAATAATTAATGAAAAAAGTTATCAAACACCCATATCTTTATAAATGGCTTTGTAACCCTTTCCAAACAGGTATATTTCAAGTTTTTTTTTCTCATCTCTTCTGGAAATTCTTTTGATCAAGGCATAGTGTATTTTGTGGTGCCTACTTCACTCTGATGGTAAGGTTCAATATGAGTTAGGTTTAGATTTAACAGGGCTGGCTAAAATCAAGCCTGGCTGTGTTCAATTAGCTGAATCGAATGATCAATTAACTTTGGTAAATTGGTTGGAAATGACATTTTCTCACATGGGTGATATGGGTGTTTGATAACTTTTTTCATAAAATCATTTTTTAAAATTATATTATCACGTTTACTCAGTTTCCCTTTGTCTAATATTTAATTTTGTCCAAAGATCTGAGACCATTCAGTGTGACAAATATGCAATAATAGAGGAAATCAGCACCGTACTGCATTCTGCCAAATGTGAATCTGAAACTGAACTGCGTCTGAGGCATTCCTGGTCTGACATTTTTCATATTTAGCACAGTGTGATTAGGCTCCCACTGGCGCAGTCTCAAAACAGACTGCTGCTCTTCCTACAATCAGACTGTTACCCCCTGAGCTACAGTAAATTGTGTATTGCACCAAAGCCTGGATTTAGGCCATTTATAGTTAAATACAAAGGGGCAGCACTAATACTGTGCAATGCAATTCCAATAAATAAAAGATTACAAGACAGTACATCACAAACAATAGACAACAGTAAATACAATTTAACAGTTTACACATTGGTTTAAAACCAGTCAACACGTAAAAAGTGATTTGCAAATAAAATTTAATTGAGTTGACTACCTTATCTTTTTTTGTTAACCAACAACAACAAAAAAAACCATTGATCTTCTAAAAAGAATTTTGGATTATTTTGAAGTGAATTTGCTTGCAGCTTCGTATTGTTGTAAAGAGAACCATACGCACAGGAAGTATAATAGTAAAATGGTGTGATTATGCGTCTTGCAGGCCCACTGCAATCTGCAACCTGAACTGCTCATGCCCCAAGACTGCCTTCAACCCGGTGTGCGGCTCAGATGGCATGGAGTACATCTCGCCCTGCCACGCTGGCTGCACCAACTTCTCCACGGACCCTCAGAACCCTCGCAGGATCCAGGTGAGCCAGGTCCCGTCTCCTCCATTTTAAAGGGTCGTTCCGAAGCAAAGCGGCGCTGAGAAAATGCCACACCGGAGAATACAGACAACCCGAGGCTTTCTTGCCCTTCTCCTCTTTGAGCTCTAATTAAACAAATCTTTTTTTTTTTTAACCACCCCAGTGTCTGCCGCTGCTTAGCAAGGACAAAAACAGCACTGTACAACCTACGGGATGTGCTCAGTCTAGGATCAATTTCCTGTGCCGATCGATCAGCAATTAGCCAAAACATCAAGAGAACGTGTTTTAAGTAGGGCAAAACCACTTAAATGTGTTTAACAGTTCATGTACCATGTCCTTGCCTAGAATGGATTTCTATTTTAATATGCAAAATATCCCATGGCCTTTAAAATGTAAGATTGGAAAACTGTCCCTGACCTGTGTCTGTTTTATTTTTTTTAAAGGGCTGGGTTTCTTATTTTCCTTATCTCTTACATAAAGTTTGTTATGGACAATCTTGTATGTTTTATGTTTTATTCTAGTTGGTGTTCATTGTGTTAAAAATGCACACTAAGTAAATACATGAATGACTGCCCTGCATATGTTAATTTGATAAGAATAATGCATTATTAGTCCATTCGACAGTTGTGAGATGCCGGTGGCCAGGACTACTAACCTGGAATCATAGACAGGGTATTGCTGTGGTATCCTTGTGAAAGCTAAATTTAAATATTTTTGTGAATGTTTAATTGTATAGTGGATGACATGTTAATGTGCCACAACTGTACCAGTAAATGGGATCTACAGCCATTCTGCTGGGTTTAAGAGTGTAGTAGCATGAACAGGTGCGGTGTCACTGGTTGTCTGACTCAGACCCTCCTGTCCCGCAGGCCTACAGCAGCTGTAGCTGTATCCTTGACGGCAACGCCCCAGGAAGTGCCCGCCCAGGCTCCTGCTCCAACAGCTGCCCCCACCTCCTCTTGCCCGTCATGGTGCTCATATCCCTGGCCGCGTTCGTCGCCAGCCTGTCCCACAACCCCATCTACATGATGGTGCTCAGGTAGGGCCTGCCCAGCACGTGACCTGATCCGCTTTCCATCAAGGCGTCATATTCCCCACAAACTCATAATACGCTAGAATTTGACATCTGTTTTGTTTTGTTGGGGTACGACACAGTGATTGATAACGCAGTTGTTCTTTTCCTGTAGGACTGTTCCCCAAGATGAGAAGTCTTTTGCTATCGGAGTTCAATTCATGCTCATGAGAGTACTTGGTAGGTGAAACTTCATGAGGGAGCACTGAGGATTGACTTTATTAAATGATGGATCTAGTAAAAAAGTGGAAAAGCATTGACTCTACTTTTAGTTTTCTTTCAGCAGGGAGGGTTGTATTAAATGTTTTGTGATTTGCATGCCTTGATGTACTGGCACTGACTTTACAAAGCCTTCTTTAAATACATCCAAAAACTGTTTTCTTAACTTCATCTTACCCATGGACTATAAAAAGAGGCTTTACCACTATCTTATGTTAATTGTAGTTAAAGCACAGTGCCAGTTGCTAAATTATAAATATTAATTTAGCCAATTGCAACAGTATAGGCATGCCCTCTTCTGGTGTTTACCTGTGTGTGTAATCCAGTGCTATAGCGCCCCCCAGCGACAAGAAACTTAATATACCCAAACTAGAAAATAACAATGAACCTTATCTGCATTTAATCATTTAATGCTGTCATATAACATATTGACTAAAAGTACAAGGGATACTGGTGAACTCTGGTGTTTTGTGTAACTAATGGTGTCCTTTCTCCTTCCCAAGCTTGGTTACCTGCTCCTGCAATGTTTGGGGCAATCATTGACTCCTCCTGTGTTTGGTGGAAGCGCACCTGCGGGAATAAGCTGGGTTCCTGTGGTTACTATGACAACGACCTTCTTCGAAACAGGTAGAGGAAAAGTTCTCTTCACCTGAGGTTTTCCTCTCGGAGGAAGTCACTCGGGCAAAGGAGCAGGGATGTCTCCACAGTTCAACCCAGTGAAATGAATATGCCAGTGGCCTACCATTGGCTAACGTACACCCTCTTACCCTCTTCCAGGTATCTGGGCCTCCAGGTGGGTTTCAAAGCCGCAGGGATCTTCTGCCTGTCCTTGGTGGGCTGGAAGGCGCAGCGCATGAGGGAGTACAGCCTAACGAACAAGCTGGACGAGTGTCTGTGAAGAGATGCCCGCCCGACTGCTGTGAAAAGGCTTGCCTCTCGATTCCCCGTGCGCTCGCGGCTTGTTGGAGCGACGGCGTGCTCTTCATCCAGACTCACGCGACGGGGGAAATGAGGGCAGTATGTCAGACAACAGCACCTTCCTGTGAAGCTTGCAGTGACTTGTAGTGCAGGACCCTACCTCACGCACTGCTGCTTATGGAAAGTCCCAAGTTGGTCACCTGGGCAGACTATAATGTTGTTATTTTTGCTGTCTTCATTTATTATAGCCAGTTATTTAGCCTTTTTCGATCGCTGGTTTTCACTGCACACACTTTATAGCGCGCATCTCGATGCAACAGATAGGTTTCATGCAATGTGTCCACCTTCTGTGAAGCAAGACCTTGCATTGACCGAGATAAAATATGTGAAAAATATATTTACATATGGACCTTAGAAAAGGAACATCGATGCTACACATATAAATGTTCAGTTATGTCAATTATAAACAGGGTTTATAAGTCCAAAAAAGAGATCATATATATTAAATCAGAGTAAAATAAACAGTTGATTTAACACTGAGTATTTTACTGTGCAGGAAGTTGAGGACACTGTTGGTATGTGAAAATGGCAATGAAAGTGAACAGTTTTACTGTTACACAGAGTAATATATAAATATGCTAAAGATTAGCTTACAAGCAAATCTCTGTTATTGTTCGAGAAAATCTGAATTTACACTGTTAGTACACAAAACATATTACTGTAACCAACCTTAAAGCAAACATTTTTCCAAGAAAAACTGTTTACTTTTTATCATTTGTAGATTTTTTTTAGTATGCTCTCCTGCTAAGGAAACGACATACCGCTGAATATGGCAGTGATTGGTCAGACATTTCTGTGAGCCAGGCCTTATGCCCAACATGCAGCCATGTTCCAAAATCTACTGGAAATCCTTCCCAGAAGAGTGGAAGCTGTTACAGCAGCGAAGGGGGGTCCAACTCCATATGAATGCCCATGGTTTGGGAATGAGATGTTAAACAAGTGCATATGGGTGTGACGTTCAGGTGTCCACATACTTTTGTAAATGTTTATATTAAAAATACTAAGTAATATAAATTTAGTCAACCAATGACCCAAACAGAGATTAGTTTCCAATCAGAGCAACTTTTTTGGAACACTGTTACGGGACTTATCGAAATAGTTTGCTTCTGTGTATTCCCAACATTTAAAACATACATGTATTACAATACCACAACACTTCACTTTCAGGATGGGTTTATAGGCATACTATGCAGATTATTTTAGCCTTGCTGTGGTCCTATGTTTACAATCAAAGAAGTATCCTCCTTCACCTTCAACCCCGCCCACTCGCCTTGAGTATCTGACTTCGGCCATCTAGATATCTAACTAAGCTAGCTGGATAGCTTGGGGTAACTTACAGATCCAACAGAAAACGTGCCAACTCCGAGTCGCTTTTCATCCCCTTTGTGAACTTCAATAGAAAAGCAATTCCAAGGTTGACTCTGGATTTTGAACAAGCCCTGTCAGCTTGTCAGTTTGCTTCACTGTGCTTGTAGCTAGCTACATACGCTCTGCTGAAACCTGATCCCACCCCTCGGCCTTTGTAGCCACGCCCTATCCTCCCCACACAAAAAAGAGTGTCATGCCCAGAAATGTTCCGAACACATTTGAGAAGAAGGAGCAAAGGAGCACAGATTTGGAAAATGTATGAAAAGACAGAGACTGCCAGTATGTTGTAAATATGACTGAACGTGGTGATTTTATAATATTTTCAAGGTTGTACGCCTTTAATGGTAGCAGCTAATTTTTATCGTAAACTAACATTTGTGGACCTTTTAACTTGTTATGTACAGAAGGATTCATTATGGTATTATTAGTATTGATATCCTATTACAGGACCCAGTACCATTAAAGGATCAATAATGGTTCCATATCAGGTGAACGTTTAGATTCTTTGTCTAAAACCAATGGACAATTTTATATTAAGCTATTAAGTTTAGCATTAAAAAAAAAAATTGTCTGTCAAACTCAATATGATGTAATGAGAGCTATAAGCAATTTTTAATATCTGAAAATGTGTATTCAGTATATAGTCAATTATGCAATGGATTTATTCCCAATTACTTGTTGCCTTTTTATGATTACAATTTAATCATAAAAAGCTTATGCAATGTATTACAATATCAGAAAGTAGATCTGTGTGTCATGTATGTGAGATTTTGTAAATATTAAACATGTATTTAAATTATCCCGATGCCTTGATGTTTTATCATAAAAAAGAAAAAAGTAAATGTCATGGATGTTTGGTCAAACACAAATGTGTGGGGTTTTTTAACTCGTTTGATCTAACTTAATGTTTTGTTTTGGGCATGTACTGATGACTTGGCTGCCTCCTGAATAATTACTTAATTATGTGGAATGGGATTTGACCAGTTATTTGTTAGTCAGTTGATTTAACAGATGTACAAACCTGTTGTATCATTATGCTGAATGTACCATACAATGATAATCAGTGACATAGAAAGATATCACTCCCTCTTGAAGTTAAAAAAAAATTATAATGCATTGAAATATCATCCCATTGAAATATCCTCCACTTTAGCAGTACAGTTCAACACAAAACAAAACATGCAATTCTCATTTACAAATTATTAATTTATTCTGCAATCATGCAACTGGTCACAGATGGTTTAAAAATCAACTTATTTACTGTGACTGCTCGAGAAAATGGAATACATCTGGCCCAATTGAGTTACTTACCCAGGTGTACAAAAATTATTTCTTCACATTAAGTACTGACAATAAATCCTTGTGTTAATTACTCAGCAGACCTTTGTTAGCTGAATATATGCGTTAAAATTCTCATTGTGGAGTTTAATGATGGGAGTTGCCATTCACTGATGTTTTTGCATTTTCTGTAAAATATGTGTACAAAATGATTGCATATAGTAACGTAACACAATGTTACCTTAAGTTGATAATTTTTAGGGACAGTCACGTTTCTAAATTAAGACTTCAAGAAAACAATTCAGAATTGTGGTTTACTTCGATGTAAAGAACGGTAATCGGGGACATGAATTTTCCTGCGCTGCTTCAGCAGGTCCAGTTCAACATGACGTCATGTGCGGGAAAGAGACAGACAAACGGAGAGAGGAGAGGCCGCGCAAGCGCACACGCAACTGAAATTGACAGGCAAGACGGTGCAGCGCTCCCGTCGCTTAGCGGGTTCAAGCGTAGCTTTACACAGCAAGCATCCACAGCAAGAGTGCCTGAACCGGGGGAACGCAGATTAATTATCCGCTACTGTAAAAAAATAAATAAATAAAAAATAAAAAACAACCCAAACATGTCTGTGGGTGGCGACTTTGGGAACCCTCTAAGAAAATTCAAACTCGTCTTCCTTGGGGAGCAAAGCGGTGAGTCTAACCACGTTAAATTCATTAAGCTAATTTTCATTTGCGAGGAGGTGGACCAGCATACACCTGCTGGAATTAATGAAATGGATAATTGGTCTAGTTGTGTAGAAAAAATACAAATTGCTAGATTGTTGTTTTCTGGGAAATTAGTTTTTATTTGAAGTGTGTGCTTCTGTTGGACGCAAGTTTAATTTTAGTTTGTTTTATATTGTTATTTGACTGGACCTAAAGGAAAACGGATAGTCACTGACACATTTAAAATGGCAAGTTTAATGCCGCCTAATGCGTTAAACGGTGGATAAATCACTTTTGGCTAAAAGGTCTTTCGATGGAAATAAATAAAGCTTTTGTTGAGCATTCAGCGAGACTTTGATACATTAGATGCATTTTAAATGTTCTATGTTTTCGCAAAGCCCTGACTTAATCAATTTTAGTTTTTACAGAATAACATTATAGCCTACTGTTCTAAATATTAAGCTAGCATCAAGAAACTTCATTTTTACACTATAAGCCGGTGATGTCAAACGATTTTATTCCAAATGAGAGCTGCACTTGCTTTGGAACAGAAAAATAAATAAATAATTTCCTGTGTGTTGAGACACACCCAGGTTGCTACTGTCGGTAGGATAACTTGTTTAGCTGCAGTCTTCGCTGCTTTTGTTTCTTTCACGACACGATGACAGTTGTGTATTATTATATATTTTTATACCTCCAACAATGATAGAAATTAAACAAGACAGAAAAGTGCCTTTGGAGAACACGAAGAAATTAATGTCTAGTATGTTCAACTCGGTGATCGATGCTCTGGCTCCATGTAGAAGTCCCTCGGCATTCTGTCTATACCCCAAACTTGAATGCCTCAGCCTTATTTCTCATACAAATCAGATGGGCAACGGAGAGGATATCGGTCAGCATGTTTCTTAAATGCGGGCTCTGATTTAGAGTGCAGGAAACAATGAATGTTGATGTGGTAAGGTGGCACTGCGAATCCCCGAAGCATCTAATCACTGACTTATTTTGTCATCTCTTCTCTAAACATATTAGAGACATTGAGGAGGAGGAAATGTCTCATCATTGCCATGACAGCCGGGCACATCACGTTGTCTGCTGGGAGCGGTACAACTGCAGAGGATATGTATTGTCAGATAAATCAACTAAGCAATTTAGTCCCATAATCCTCTACGATAGGCCGTTGACACGTATGAAATCTCTATTGGCGATTAATTCCCTGGCTTTTATTGCATGCCTATTTGTACATGAACTGTCTGTGTCGGCAGCAAGTATATGACATGTTTGTGTTATGTGGCTTTGGCGTCAGATGATTCGCAGAAATGCTATTGCTTTGGATTAGAAAATTGCCCTTTAAGGCAATACCAACAGTGCTGTGTGGAAAGTGTTGAGCAGGTGACAAACAGAATTGACCAGTGGTGTAGTTTGTTTGGAGGTTTAAAGAAGGAAGGTCACATCTGCCCTGTCTTTCTTGGTAAAATGTTGCATCTGATATGCATGTAATCCATTCTCAATGCACATCATGCCAGCTATACCGGGAAGAGTGTTGAAGTGTCAAATGAATAAAGACAGTAAAATATGAGTTGAAAAATATCGTCTATGTCTTCTTTTACCAGTGAAACCCTTGATAACTTAATATGACTACCTCATTTAAAGGACTTACCTGATTTAAATGTTAATCTTAGGCAAAATGAGTGTGTTTGTGTTGGCAGGTGACCTGCTAAGGGATGATGGTTCACATATTAATACCAAATAAAAGGGTAACGGCTAACCTAGTTTACAGTTAGAATGTGACCTTCACTAAGAATTGTAATTTGGTGGAAGTTTACCATTGCTTGGAGCTGATATAGGTGTGACTCAACCATTATCATAAACAGTCTCATCTACTGTTATTGTAAAGGCAAATTCTGAACATCAATCTGACAGTTGCATCTGCACTTTACACAATCAAGTCTTGCATGCGAAAAAAATCAGTTTTTTCTGAATTATCGTGACGCTCCTTGACGACACGGTGCGTAGCGTAGCACGTTAGCACGTCGTGCTGCAGTGCCCTGGACTCTCCTGTTACGTATGGCTCTGGAGTGAAAAACTGGAGCGGCAGCCTTCGGGTTCTCGTTTGGGATTCCTGGATCTGTCGTCCTGCCCTCCCTGGTGAGATGAACGATTCGTGGGCGGGGTCTGAGACGGCGAGAGCCTATCGGACTGGGAGAGAGCGCTGGCACGGGACGGGGACAGGCATTTTGCGGGCGCGAGTCGGGCGTGCTCTGCCAAAAGTGGTCTCTATTGTGCTGGCACATGCCGGGTGATGGCGATTCTACGGCTGATCCAGCTGCAGCCCATTGGACCCGGTACCGGCTAGCAGGGCCACCGGCTAGCACAGCTCAGAACGGAACGAGACCGCCCTTCTGCTCCCGGCTGTCGGCTGTCACTGGATGCCTGTAGGTTTTTTTTTTTTTGTCTGCTGTGGGTGATTGGCACTTACTCCTTCTGGGATCGACTGTGCTGTTTGTTGTTCCGTTGGAAGAATTATTAGATATTAGATGGAAAACTTCATTTGCAGTATGCTTAAGCTTGAGCTTAGGTTCGAATTTGGTCTGTGCTGTTTCAGCATTGTTACTCTTTCTTGTAGTGGAATTGTTTTTTTTTGTTGTAATTTGTATGTTTTACATCTGTTGTTCATTTAATTTTATATTCTTGTGCATTATTGTGAAATTGCCTTTTTTTTCTTTTTCTCATTTCAACATTTATTGCTTTTGCCATGATAATGTTTGATACGCATCTCTAAGAGGCGTGACAGTGGAATGTACAAACTGCCTTTTTCCTTTTCATGGTGCACTTCTCATTTTAGAAATATATTCATGTAAATACCTCTTGTGCTTGCCGCATGCTTTGCCATTGCTTACTGAGCGTGCTATTTTGAATAACAGGAAACCGCTTCCAGGAAGCAGCAAAATGCTACAAACAGCATCTTGCCTTGATGACAGCTCTCTTTAAAGCGAGCTTAAACATTTATGGTGCTTTGGGGGGGCCGGAGAGAAGACGAGGGCTCGCAGTCGGTCTTCCCTGCCGGGTCGTGCCTTTTCAAGGAACGGGAGAAGCTGTCGAAGGTGCTGAACTCCACGGCCTGGAAGACAGGTTCTGCTGGAAGAAATGGACTCTTGGAGATGCCCGAGTCAGGCCCAGGCAGGGCAGCCGAAACCAGGACCGCGCCGTTGCTAATCGGCCGCCGTAAGGGATCACTCCGGCCCGGGACCGAGAGAGGCAGCACCCCCCCCCTCCCCCTACCACAACCACCACCCTCCGGCTTTGATTGGCCTCATTGACAAAACCATCTTTCTGGACGCGAGGCGTAATTGCTGCTGGTGCGCGCGCAGCCATGAATCCTCGACAGGTCCAACACCATCATTTATTAATGCAGACAACGGCGCTCTGTCTGGGAGGAGAAGGCCAGCGTCAGACCTCGGGAGTGAAATGCTTCCCAGCCATTCAGGGCTGATCAGGCAAGCACCCTCAGATCTTTGGCCTTAATGAGCGCTCCTTGTCCTAGGGTGGGAGTTGAGAATGGCTCACGCAGGACCCCATGGCGAGAGATGTACTAGCACGTTATGGCGAAACCAGTATCCTTTGTACGTGTAATTTGTATGCTAGCTGCAACAGAATTCTTTGTGTGACTGAGCAGAATGGAATATTGATTATGTACTATAAAATACTTTCACCAAAGGGGCAGTATTTTGTGGCTGTTCTTTGAATCGCAAAAAGGGGGTGTCTCTGCTTTGTTTTCCGTGGAAAATGATTACGTTTATACGAGCGTGGTCAATGTATAAAGCCAACGTTCTCCGCAAGATGGTTAACTGCCGGAATGACAAAATAATACATAAATCTTACTGAGCATTTGCGAGTCCTCGCAGGTGGTCACTGCGGTGAGGAACGGGATAAGTGAAAGGCTGCGGTACGCGCCGTCTCAAAAAAAAAACACCGGGCCGTGCGGTCACAGCCCTCTCCCGGGGGCGAAGCGAGGGGGGAAAGAAAAGCTGTGAAATCGGTTAAAGTGAAAAGATGTCTGGGGGTCGCGTGATGACCAGGTGAGCTCCTGCCTGAACGTGGAATGAAACACGGGCGGGCCCAGCGAGGGGAAGGAAAAAGAGGCCGAGGCGTGAAGAGTTAGGGGAAGCGGAGCGGCCGCTTCTCACGCTCTGAGAATATCAAGCGAGTTGTCCGTGCCCTCTCCCCCGGGCCACAGTGGAGGGGGGCAGTATTGGCGATCTGCTGGCACAGCCATAATGGCCTAGGTTTTGGAGCCACGGAGCCGGTGCCTATTAGAAAAGAAAAAAAAAGTATTCTCTTCAGACCAGCAGGGGCCTTGCCAAATTCACCCATGGCGCAATCAACAGGATTATTGTTGGATTTGTTCACGGGCAGGCTAGTTCACTGCCCGCGCTCGCTCTGAAGCGGTTCGCTGATTGCACGTTTCGTCTTCCTCTCTTTTGTAGTTTACCTTAAAATGCACTCGACTGGGTGCTTGAGACGCGCATTAAGCAGGTTCACAGGTGGGCTTTATTTACACCTACCGCCAGCGGGATTTAATAAATGGAGGGTGGCACGGTTTGGGGTGGGGGTGGGGCGTGGATTACAACACCGGAGAACTATGCTTAGAATTCAAATGCCATAATCCCCCCCCCCCCCCTTTGCAGCCCTCTCAAAAAGCAGACGATCACAATCTGATATCATTAAATAAACAATCCAGCGGAGCCAACTCACGTGCCAATCGGTTTGTCGCTAGGCAACACATCGAGAGCGCACTCTGGGTTTTTCGACGCACTCGCGTGGAGGCCAGGGACACTTGTTGACTGGGACCTCTTATCCATTCCATGTACAGTTGCATATTGATTCTTCCCGCAGTTTGCATAGGATTACCGTGATAATAATTGTTGAAAAATTGCGTTGCTCATTTCAGTCTTTATAGCCTTTAATGTGATCTGTTTGCTTTGCGACTAAGCTCTCTGGGAAGGGGGAGAGGAGACGCTGTAATCTCCCCTGCCTTGGTGCCGAGCGCCTCAGGAATGTTAAACCAGACGAGCTCTTTTCCGCGTTTATCCAGTTTAAAACCAGCCCTGAACCGGACAGGAGAGTAACAGAACCTTCACAGAAACTCGGACAAACGCGACCTTTTAATTCCTCTGACTCCCATTAGCGTCCGGCTCGTCTCCAGAACCCACTAGCGCCGCCACCGTCATTAATTTAAATTTAACCGTAGGAGCCAGATTGTTTAAGGCTTGAGCACCACGTCATCCAGGAGCAACGTTTCGCTCTCCTAGGATGGTTATTATAGTCTGCTGATTGAATTGACACACATTTTGAATTGATACACGTGAACAGAACCTCAATGACGTTTTATATATATGGTGAGAGCTGGTTGAATGGCGCAATTTGCAACATCTGCTCCAGCTGATGGTTTAACATAATATTCATGAGGCAGGAAGCAATGTTTCTATAATTTGAGCATAGCTTGAGTGTTGATTTTGGTGGGCACTGAGTAGTACTCTTTTACAGAGTAGGGATTTATACTGTAGGTTAAAGAGTACCTTGTCATGGAGTCTTTGGTTGATGACCTGATTGCAGTCAAGATACAGTAGTTTTGCTGAGGACCTTATAGGAGTTTAAAAAAGGAATGAGATGGGTTTTAGTAGTCAAGAAGTGTTCCAAACTCATCAGTTATTGTGTGCTGTTCTATGTATTGTAGATATTTTGGTGGTGTTGATATGTGAGCCCAGCTCCAGAACCTCAAGCTCAGAGAAACAGGAAAGAGGGTACTGTACATCTCTGAGTGTATATGTCATAAGGCCAGCAGTCCCATCTTAATTAATGTGGGGTTCCAGTACTCTTCTCCTGCTGGCTGTGAGCACATGCTTCACCCCCTGCCCCCTCACTAAGTGAGCATGCTTCAGTCTCTGACTACGTGAGCATACTTCACCCTCTTGCGAAGTAAGCATGCTTCACTCCCTCTCTAAGTGAGCATACTTCACTCTCTCACTAAGTGAACATACTTCACCCTCTTGCGAAGTAAGCATGCTTCACTCCCTCTCTAAGTGAGCATACTTCACTCTCTCACTAAGTGAACATACTTCACCCTCTTGCGAAGTAAGCATGCTTCACTCCCTCTCTAAGTGAACATACTTCACCCTCTTGCGAAGTAAGCATGCTTCACTCCCTCTCTAAGTGAGCATACTTCACTCTCTCACTAAGTAAACATACTTCACCCTCTTGCGAAGTAAGCATACTTCACTCTCTCACTAAGTGAACATACTTCACCCCCTTGCGAAGTAAGCATGCTTCACTCTCTTGCTAAGTGGGCATGCTTCGCTGTCTCGCTACATGAGCATGCTTCACAGCACATTCCTGGCTCCCCCACACAAGACCCCTCCCTCTCCTGCATTCTGTGTGCACCTGCCTCTCTCTCTCTTTCTCTGTGTGCAGGGACTGAAAAGCACTATTTAATTATAGATTAGCATTAATGATGGGTAAAACCGACTAACTCTCCTCTGCTGGTCTGATGTGCTTTCTCTTGCTCTCTCACACATACACACACACACACACACAGCACTCTGGTCTGTATAGTGAATTTTCTTATTTTCTGTTTTGTGTTCTGCTTTTTTGTGAAATTTACCAGTGAAATTTACCGCCTCTTACTTGTTCTGGCTGCATGACCCCAGGAATAAAATGGAATAATTAGATTGTTTTTTTTTTGTTTTTTTTTTGTTTCAGGGGGCAAATGTTCTGTAATTTCACCACATAAAAATCAATATTGATCTCATCAGGTAGCTTGTGGGGTCCTCACCTATTCAGATCTCTTGACACTGTGATTTAGAACCATATTGTTCCACCATTATGTTTTCCTGCATGTAATTTAAAAATATAATGGCATCCATCTATGGACACCATTAGATCTAATCATCCTCTAAATAGCGATGGCTGTGTAATTTATTGGTTTATTTGTTTATCATGTGGAACACTGACTTAATTGGTCTTGAAATGAGCTGGAATGTGCTTGGACAACAAAGTGATGTTGCTCATAAAAGAGTATTGATCTTTGTGTTCCATTACATGCAATATCAGTTCTTTTGCCGTTTTCACGCCGTATATATAGTAGAAAAATGGTTTCGGTTGCTTGCGTTTAGAAAGCCGTGTTTTTAATTTCAATTTTGTTGAATCTTAAAATACTTTTGTTGAGGCGAGGGACTGAATCATATTTAAAATGTGAATAATTCATACTTTATTCATGAATTTAAATGGTGATTGGGAACTCATTGGGAATTTCTCATTTCTTTCCACTCTGACATATTGCCCTCCCAGTGGCAACATGAAAGCTTTATCATTCAGATTACTGTGTGCTGCATTATGTTTACATGCCATGTTGTATTCCAATGCACCTTAATATAACCTTGAAAGAAATGACTCGAAATTTGTGATTCTATTTCACTTGCTGGGAAGACTAAATGACAAAGTAACGTGTATTTTAAGCACCCGCGGATATTCTGGAGGTGCCACTGTGAGCTCCGCGAATTTATGATTGCAGATTTATTTATAGTGGGTTCCTAGCTGTTGCCTGGTTTGGAAACGTATCAGAAATATTGAGGCTTTCCCGTGCGCCTTTGCGGCAGTGCCTCCAGCTTTGTGGACTGGAACCAGAGAGAAAAAACAGTTCCATAACTCAAGAGCCCTTCATAATCTCTTTCCTGTCATTATAAGCTCTTGTTGCTTGGTTGTTGGGTTTGTATCTCAGGCAAAAGTGTTGGATGACATGTTCTGTTCTGTTAGTATACTTTCTGTAAAGGACATTGAAACAACATGCTTTTACTTGCATAAACCCTTATTCAGGGGTACTAATCCCCACTAAATGGCAATCTAGATACAAACTCCTGTTGAGATTTTTTAAAATTTAAATATACTAACATGTCAGCAGTTCCTCTGTGTACTAGCCCCCAGCTTGGAACACAGTGGAGTGCAGAGATGTTTGTGTATTTAAAAAAAAAGAAATCCGATTGGTAATTTACATTGAAATACTGTCCCTTTCTTCCATATAATATTTTGTCATCTGCCAACATAAAATCAGGGATGGAAAAGTGTCATTTATTCTCATAGAACAGCTTAACAACAGATGCCTAAGGTCCAAACTAAAGCTCTTAATGGAGACAAAAAAGCATTATCACCCCAGAGCAGCAATTCAACCCCTCTCTGGAACAAATAGCAATCAAACATGAATGAAAAGGAACCAGGTATGCTGGTGTGCCGGTTAATTGCCCTCACGAATCACGATGTGGCAAATATTTCTACTTAAGTATAAATGCTTTATTCGGAAACAAAATGTAATGTAATAATGTTTTACTGCAGTGTTTTTTATGTTGTAATAACACAACCCCCTAAAGGTGCTGACTTTGCAGCTGGTGGAGTACAGCATTGATTCTGGTGTTGAGGTCAACATCAAATAGCCAGGCCTAATATTGGCATGCAGCACGGGTGCAGTCCATGTTTCCTGTGGATGTAATAAATTTGAACGTACACACAGGCTGTATTGAATCAGTGCGCCTGCTTTCTCTTCTAACCTTACTGGGAGTTTGACCATAACCCCTAACGAATCCAGTTTAGTTGCTAATCAAAAGGCTAGTAGTTATAGACCTTCGTCGTTGCAGTCACGTTTGATCTCTGGCTCACTGAGCAATATTGTCTTGGCTCAAGCCTCCTTCCCCATCTGTGGGCTCCTTCCTGCGTCACTAAAAAATCTGAATGGTTGCATTTCTTTGGCAATTAAAATATTGATTATCTATCGCCTTCTTAATAAGATGGCCAAGAAAAGTGCAGGATTTTGAAAATGCATGCCCACTAAATTTCATTGGCTGACACCCGCCTCATTGACCTGCCATGGATGGCCTCTGCAGCTGGCTTTTTAATGGTCATCTTCATCTTGGTCTATAAGCGTTCCTTGTGTATTTATAACGGCGCTGCAAACAAGTGCTATAATTACCGCAATATAGCCTTCTGAGCAGCTTCACAGTATTCGTCTGTAAAATGTGTTTGTGCCTCTAATTGACTAGTCACAGCCCAGGGCGAAATGCATAAATGTATGGGATTTAGTGCCAGAGCTTTGAAGCATTCAGGTCTTCTGACGTAATGACTGTTACTGCTCCGAACTTGAAAGGGGTGCGCATAAGGAGCAAAATCCCGTTGTAAGCCTCAGCGTGACTTTTCAGCTTGCGAACGGCCTGCTCGTCCCCTTTCAGCGTCGCCAGGCCAGAGTGGCATCTCGTTAGATTGGATGCTGTCGCCTGCCAGCTGTCGCTGTGACAGTTGTCCTGTTCACGGCGACTGATCTGATGGCGCAAGGCTCCGTTAATTCCCCGACTTCATCGGCGAATGGATCTGGCATTTCCCGGGCTGAGATGGGGATCGCCCGACAATCATGGGACTTTCACTACTTGATTTACTCACCCACCCTCTGACTCTCAGGCTGCCGATATTAAAACTGGCGAGAGAATGAACCAGTGGATGCTCTGCTGAGATATTGTTCGGGACAAGGGGGTTGTTTTATTTTTCTGTTATCTTTTCCCCCCTTTTTTCTTCCTCCAATTTCGAAAGGCCAATCACGTTCTTGCTTCAACCCTCACGTTAAACCCCATTGTTGATTCTGGAGAGGGCGGGCCCGAGCGCCGGTAATGAGGATCCACTGGAACCACAAGAGCGCGAGAAGCTGCTGCCTCTCGTTATTACACTGCAGCCGTGCTCGCACAGACATGATCGTAAGGAAGACTCATCATGTGCTGCTCAACAGGTGAACTTATGGATACCCAACTGACCAGCAGAGGTGGCTGGTTCCAATTGTGTTAATTATGCATGGCCCTATGGGGCTACCAACCACAGTTGGCACTGGCACGATCCATATTAGACCAGGGCATCCATGCACTAGGACAGTGCCTTAACAGTATGTGCCCCCCAGTAAGGGTGTTTTTAATAGTCAAAACATAAGAAAAGTGTGGTAGAGTTGAATTCACTGCACAGGGAAACTTTTTACACAGGAGGGTTTCACTAACTTTGATTAGCTATGACGTAACATTTTAGCCATTTTCCCCATCCAAAAACTTGTGCGCCTGTAGTGGCCGGTGATCTTTTGACTGTTCAGTTTCTCTGTTTACTTTCCATCTTAATACACCGTTTCATCTACGTATAACCGAATCTCATTGAAATTGGCCACTGGCGGGATAGAGAGGTTTGTTGTCAGCAGTGGAATTGCTGGCACGTGCAGACTTTGTTAAGGGGCTGTCAATACGGAGGTGTGCGGCAGGTGCCTGGTGCGAGAGGTGTAGGTTTGCTGAGAGAGAGAGCGGGGGCTTCTGGGAGTCCAGGGTGGATCCAGTGGCTGGGCTCTGTTACTTTATTGAGCGGTCCGGCTTCGTCCAAAGATAATTCGGAGTCTTTTTCATTTCACATCTCATTGCACTCTTCCGTGCCGGAGCTCTCTGCCTCTGATGGATTGGGAGAAGCAGCCTCCTGGCAGCTTTGATCTGCTATTGATTGAGCTGGCTGGCCTGTAATGGGGGGTAATTGATCATAAGCCATCAGGCCCACACCCCTCCCCTCGCCCCCACCCCCCCCCACCCCTCGCCTTTCGGCACGCTGCTCGATTCCGAGACGGGGCCTTCGTCTCTGCGTCGGGCGGACTTCCTGTTTTGAGAGGGGACGTCCAAAAACCGCACAGCGTCGGCACTCCGGGCCAAGTCGTATCGATTTTCGGATTCCGTCAGCAGGAGGGACGACAGCAGTGCCCTGCGCAGGCTTTGATGCGAAAGTCCATGATATACTGCTGATTACCGAAATACCCACTGGGCAGATCGTAGCCATCTGCAATAGGACACTCAGAGGGTAAGCTATAAATCAAGTACCACATTGTATTATACGTTTGTAAAGAGTGTGTATTCTTGCAGGGGGATATTTCTGTATTCTAAGCAGTTGTACTGGCGAAATGCATCACCTTTGATGTCATATACTGTTCATTTAAACTTAGACTCCGCCACTTTCCGCACAGTTTTTTCATCTGCCCTCTGTCCTTCCTCCTCACGTCTGTTCGTGTAAGAGCTTTGGTCAGCCTTCTGGAATACTGGCCAGTGCTGTGGCTCCCCACATCTGCAGCGTAGATGAGCGGATGTGATCCCAAGGGGTCGCTGGGATAGCGTAACCTCCCCGACGCGCTTCCCAGGGGAAGAGGCGATTGCAAATCCAATAGGTTTCGGATGTCCTGAGCATCAGGAGACCGCCAGCCTGAAGCCGCAGTTACTTTCCATGCAGTCTCGTCTAGCCATGCAAAGGCATGCAGTGCAGCTCTTAGTAAATCAGTAAATTCAGTTTCTGGGCCATAACGCTTAATATCTGAACATAACATCTAATGTAAAACTGAAGGAATCCAATGCAAGCGATGCTGGTCGTCTCGATTGTATTCAGGCTAGAACTGTTGCGTTACGTCATGAAAACATCTGTGTAATGGATTATGCTGCGATTCGTTCAATATCATGTACAATGATGCTAAAATTGATCATTGTACATGTCAGTTGGCTGTGGATTTCAGTGTGCAATTACACGCTCTTATTTGTAATGAATGAAACTGTAAATTAATGAGTTGAACTGGATATGAATTGCAGCTCTGAGACTGTATTACCATTGGCGCCCTGATTGCCCTGAAAGAACAGATGCGGTGGCAAAACGTACATGATTTGAAGTGACGGCCTATCCGAGTGAGTTACACTTATGGTAAATACTCTTGATTTGGGCAGATGCCGCGCCGTTCGTCCTTTGAAAGTCAGACGACGGGAGGCTATAAGCACACGTTACTTAGTGCCGACTGCGGCGGCTTCTGTCGCCCCGACGATGAGCCGCCGGTCCCTTTTTTGACGGCGTCCCGGTCGCTCAGACGGCCGCGCGGCTCCAATCGCGCGGGAGCCCGCCGCCGCGGAAGACTGCCGTTCGCTCAGCGTGGGGCGAGCCGCTCGGCCGACTTCACCTGGCTCGCTCCCTCATTTACTCCGTTTCGCCTGCTCCAGATGGGCCCCCTCACCGGGCACAACACCGCTCCAGGGGCCCTCCCGCGTTAAAAAAGAAAAAAAAAAACCCGGCCCGCACTCCCTCCGCTTTTTTCCCCAGCCGCGACTTAATCGAGACGCGAGACGTGATCTAATCACACCCCCCCCTCTCGGTGTGCATCTGTTCGCGCGCGCGGGGCAGGGGAGATCGATTCTGATGTTGGAGGGGCAGGTTCCAGTGGATCCTCATTACCGCCGCTGTTCTAACTGCACTTAATCGAATGGAAAGTGACGTCGGTTGGGAAACGCGTCTCAGGCTGATTAAGCCCCGTCCCCTGGCGCTGTTGCTCCCCGGCGGCCTCGCTCGTTCTCTCGCTCGCTCGCCGGGTCGGGCGGGCGGCGGTTCGTCTTTCCCGAGGCCCCCATCAATCCCCGCCGGCGCCGCCCCGGAGCGCCGAGGAGGAGGGAGGGCGAAAGGAGATTGGCTCTCGTTCGGGTCGAACCTCGATGGATGGGACGGGGGCCCGGGTCCTGGCGTCCGGGGGAACGGAGGGTGCCGGGGTGAGCGCGGCGAGAGCGCGCCGCAGACTGATTGGGGGCCTCGTTCAAATTGTGGAAGGGAAGGCAGCAAGGCAGACGGCGGACATCCATCAGGCCCGGTTCAGTGGAAATACCCGTCTTCAGTGCTAAAGAGGTCCAACGGATTTTTATAAAGAGCCGGTGGGGTAAAATATGGAGTTATTTCCAGTGCAACTGTCTGTGCAGCAGCAGTGCTGTATCATGTGAGGTGTGGGTGACACTACAATAAGTATTTTCCCTGGTCCGGCTTCTTAGGATCTTAAAATAAAATAAAAAAATGGTATTTTTTGCGCTAGGGGAACACTAGCTTCAATATAATGCAATATATGCCAGTTTTAATGAAAGCTATTTACCTCATTTCCGGTGAAGGTTCTCATTTTGTGGGGAATGCAGTTTTGTTTTTAACTGTACTAAAACAGGCTGTGTTCCCTGTTGTTGACTGGATGTCTCATTTCCATATAACGTTCTGCCTTTTCCCCACAGGCTGATGAATGTCCCTTTTACTGCGCACAGTCCATACCTCTCCCTAGGGGGGCACGCGCTCAAGGTGGAGATTGGATTGCCCTTTATTTTTTCCCATAGCCGTCGTGTATCGCTCGAAATTATAATCCAATTAGAGTCCCCCTTCATTGCAGCAAGGTGGAGCAGTTAGCGCTAACAGCAAGGTGTTCAGTTGTGCGCTACTGTGACATTTTTATGTTCACTGTTTATAAGCCGTGACATTTTGAAGAGAAAAGAATCAGACCTCCGCGGCGAGATACTGTGCAGTCTGGTTTGGGCTGTTTTTTTTTTTTATCTGTCAGAGTTATTTATAGGTGCAACAGGAATTAAGTTATACTGAAGAGGAGTTTTCAAATGCATTGTACAATGAATACAATGCCCCCTGCCCTATGCTTGTACCGTGCTATTGAAGGTACTATACGAGGACAGCCGCGGGCCCCATCTTTGGTGTGTTGCGCAGCCGCCCTCCATTTTGACTGGGAATAGAAGTGACCAGATTTGTTCAGTCTGGGTATAACGTCATTGACTGGGTTTGGCATGCTGTTGATTGCCATGGAATGGGGTCCTTAAGGTGCATAATAGGAGCAATTATCTCTGTGGATTTCTTATGCAAGCGCTGTATTGATTTATGCCTACATGGTCAATATTTTCATAGTGGGCGTTCATACTTATTAGCACACGTTTTCATCTGCAGTGTTTGTCCTATTCTGCAGCTTCAGCAGCAAGGCTCTAATGCGCCGGAAATAAGAATACCTTATTGCGCAACAAAAAAAGTATATACGTGTGTCTGCTAAATGGCTAAATGTAAACACAACTGTTTTTGTACACAATCTTTTTATTCAGCTGGATATTTTACTGAAACTATTCAGGTTAAGTAATTTGGTCAAGGGCACTGCAACAGCACCTCAGCTGGGTATTAAACACATACCCTTTGAGCTATAAACCCATTTCCTTTAGCATTACAGTATGCTACACTGCTGCCCTGTTGCTTGCAATACCTTATTGCTTAGCTGCCCTGCCCTGTTCCTGGAGATCTACCATGCTGTAGGTTTTCAACCCTAATTTAACACACCTGATTCTACTCATTAGCAGCTCAAGGAGATCTCTCGTTGTTGAATGAGGTGAGCTTTGTACGGTTGGAGTGAAAACCTGCAGGTAGATCTCCAGGAACAGGGTTGGGCTGTCCTGCCTTATTGTGTAGACGCATCAAACCCATCCTTAAGTCTATATGTAAGGAAATGTAACAGGGCTGTATTTTAGGCTTAGAGAAGTCAGTCAGCGATACAATATTTCCACCTAATAAATAAATGGACTGACAGTATCCAAAGCTGGTGCTGGGTGAATATATTCCCAGTGCAGTTTGGTGTGTAACATTCATATGGGTATTACATTTCAGAACTGAGCCCAGAGTTGAACCGAAGCAATATTACCAAATGATGGAAGGGGTGGCCAAATGGCGCACAGGAGAGATCAGTCCTTTTTCCTTTACTTTTTGGGCTGCATGATGTCTCTCAAGCACTGCCAGTTTAAACATCCCAATGAAGCGTGTCAGTGGCCTAGGTATTTTTATTTTTTTGGACTGTAGCTAGACAGGCATGCATTTACATTGCTTTGTAGCAAATACAACATAGTCCCTCCCAGTTACCTTGTCCCTCAGTATTTCTTCCGTCTTGGGCATGTTTTAGTGTAAATATGAAATGAATTGATGTGACGTGAGTGAAATTGGAGAATGGCAGTAGGTTTTCCTTTGGTATGAAAACAAGATTTGGATTGGTGGGTTTCCATCTCTATTCATGCATAGCTTATCGGGGCCTTGACTTATTCAGAAACAGAAAATCATATCATCCATTTTGCAGAATTGGAATTAGCCCTGCCTATAATGCTATTAATCTTGTCACTATAATGCACACATTAATCCTCACCTTTATATTTATTTGTGTGAGTAACAGAGAATCAATCAAAATTCCATTTATGGTTCCATTGCTATAAAATATTTGAAATTGAATGGGGCTTGGGTGTCTTGGGTCCTGTTTTCAGGAGAATCATGCTTGCTGTCAACGCAAGGGGTACAGTGCTTGTAGTGCATGAATAATGTTTGAAAAGTTTTGTGGCCCACCTAGATCATGTCAGTGCAGTGTACAACAATCCTGGTTAAAGATTGCTCTCCACCAATCGATGGATAGCTTTGGATTGGCAGAAGCTAACGAGTAGCTTGACCCCTGTGTTCCTGCTGACTGATGGTATCGACAGCCCCCTGGAGCCAATTACTAGCAAATAATTACCTGGTGGAGGCATTCGTGCTTTTGACTGATTAACTTCTTTTTTTTTTTAGGGAGCAAAGGGCTAAAGGAGCCTAACAGCTAATTTTACGACGAGACCTCAATTATGTCCTCAAATAGTTTACAAAAAATATATAGGACCCTAAAAAAGAGAATTCTGGGTAAATACTGGGTTTTTACTTAAATTGAAAAGGCCCTGCTGAAGGAGACTGTGAGCAGCGCAAAGTGAGTCACGCTATGTTAGCTTTTCCAGGACGGGTTCACTTTGAAGAGGATATTTGTTACACGGTTTGGAAAGGCACAGGCTGCTCATTTAGGCTTATGATCGAGCTCCAGCTGTAATCTTTGTAGTCTTGTAGTATGGGGGGAAAGGAAATGACATTAGCTGTAATGTCCAATACACCGACCAACCTTGAAGAACATACATGGACTGCATTTATGTGGATGGACTGCATTTATATAGCGCTTTTATCCAAAGCGCTTTACAGTTGATGCCTCTCATTCACCCATTCACACTCACACTCACACACACCAACGGTGAAAGGCTGCCATGCAAGGTACCAATCAGCTCGTTGGGAGCAATTAGGGGTTAGGTGTCTTGCTCAGGGATACTTCGACACGCCCAGGACGGGGGATCGAACCGGCAACCCTCCGACTGCCAGACAGCCGCTCTTACCTCCTGAGCTATGCTGCCCCTACATCCTCCACCGGTCGACGCCGAGTTCCCCCCACGCGAATTCTGAGCACGCGGAGCGAAGCGGTATCGCCCCGGGCTTCCCCGCGAGCCGCGGCAGGGCGCGCTGGAGCCGAACCGCCCGACATTTATTTGCTCTCCCCGCAGAAGTCCCCTCGCCCCCCCCCCCAGCCACAATAAAAGCGATCCCCCTGACCCCCATTAATAACCGCCGTCCTCCCGGGGAGGGGGTGATGGATATTGCGGCGACGCCCGGGTCATCTCTCGCCGGGCCCCGGCGCGGGGGAAGGAAGACTTCACGCGGCCCGGGGACCGTGACGGCGTCGCGTGGCGAGATCTCCTCCGGGGCGCGGCGGCGGGCGGTGGGTCGGGAGGCTCTGATTGGCCCACGGCCTGTTCGCCCGGCGGCCATAATGAGGCCACAGGCAAAGGTGACGGGGGAGTGGGGGGAGGAGGTCCGGGACACAACGTTGTAATGGATATTTCTGCAGATAGCCGGGGGGGGGGGGGGACTGGCCGGGCAGAGCAGGGGATGACTCGCGAGTTATTGTTCCTGACACCACCAGCGAAGCGCTGCAGCAGAGACAGGGCCATCAGTGCCACACTGGCTCTCTCTCCAGATAATTACAGTCTTACCACGCGTGCGCCCGGTAATTCAATTTGTGTCAAAACACTGGGATTGTATCAGAAAATTGCTTCATCTTGGTTTTGAAAAGAATGAAGGAAGACAATTTTGGCTATTATCATCAAAATGAGTTTTTTGGATACCTACTTGTCACCCCATACAGAGTTCCACGAATGGATGTTTTAGTAGCTGTTGGAGCACGACATGTCACTGCAATCTATTGTGATGTGAGCAAGGCCATATGCAGTCTTCCAGATTGACCTGCTAATTTGTCTGCTTTTTTGTTCTAAAGCGATGTTCAAACCTTTAGTTTGATTTTCCAATAACTTTCCTCCTAGTGTTTTCTTTTTTTCAATCCTGCTTGCTTGCATTGTACTCATGAATACGGAGCATAATAAATAAACGGGAAAATATTACCGGTGGTTATCTATCCGTCTTGAATTGGACAATTTATAATATTCATCATTCATTAATATGAGCCATGAGTGGTGACCAGTTCAAAGGAATCCCTTACCCTCGTTCACCAGATTTGTATCTAGTGTCCCGGGCTTGTATCTGCGTTATGGAGATTTGAGAAAGCCCAGTGCAGCTACATTGTGGGCGGGTTGATCGCAGCTAGGCCCTTCCCAGCATGCCTTTTGCGGGACGCATGTGCAGTGAAACTGGGGGGGGGGGGAACGGGAGCAATGGATGTAGCCCTTCCTCTTCTAAGGCGCGCTTTTATCAAAGGATATCGTTTATGATAAGTAAAAGCGCACTTGAACTAAGAGCCACCAGACCTGGGTTTGCAGCTGTCTCATTTGGCCTGTGCCACCTCTGCCAGGAACAATCATGCTCTTATGATATTATGGGTCATATACCTGAGGGGAGCCGTTTTATTCCTCGTGGCCTGAGAGCAGTCCCCCCGTTCTCCCCATATGAAGGGAATCTAATTTAAACATTGAACTGTCAAACCGGGCCCCTCTCAGTCTTGCTGGCCTCAGTGGCAGACATATGGCGCCTGTCTTCTCTCAAGGCATTCACAGCGGCAGTGGGAGTGATATATTTCGAAAATGTTATCACTCCTGTGTGTGTGTGCGAGAGAGAGAGAGAGAGAGAGAGAGAGGGGGAGAGGGAGAGAGAGAGAGAGAGAGAGAGAGATGGAGAGAGGGGGGAGAGGAGAGAGAGAGAGAGATCCTTGCTTTTATTAGGAAGAAGTAAAATGCTTCATTAGGTTGCGTCAGACCAGAAAAACTGGCCCTGAGAAGGTTTCCAGCCATACTGTGCTGGTGCAGGCAGTCTCCATGTTCTAAAGGTCTGTAGAGCTTCATTCATTATTATTTTATTTAGTTTTGCATCCTTGGCAAACAGGTCGCGGGCACTGGCAGCTGCTCATTTAATTTAATTTGACTGTGGTTTGATTTAACACGTCGTATTGCGTTCCACTTGCCTTCGCATTCAGCCCCATGTGAAAAAACAGTATGCTGAAATATACCTGAAGTATACTATTTTGTACTTAAGAATACTTCAAGTATAATTCAAGTTTATATAAAGTATGCTTAGTATGCTATTTCTCACCTGGGTTTTCTGTCGGTACACGCACAAGCCAGTGTTTAAAACCAGGGTGAGATTCCGTCACTGAAAGACCATAAATAAAATAAAGACCATAAATATGAAGTCTTTCAATCCAGTTACCAGAAGGGTAAAAGATTTATCACGCAGTCATTCCTTTAATTGGAAACACGTGTCGTATGTTCTGGGCGTGGCGTGCCTTCTGGCCGAGCGCCTGCGAATGAGCGACAGGGAGTCGGGTTCGATCCCCCGGGCCGCGTATCGACGGGCCCACGCCCCCTTCCCGCGGAGAGCCGGCAGGAAGCTCGATCGATCCTGCCGCGTCAAACGTCAGCGGCGGCCTTGGGCTCCCGGGCACGCGCCTACCCGCCCCGCGTCCGCCGTGTGTTCCGGGCGCAGACGGGCGTTGGGTTCAAACGCCGCGGCGGAGACGATCTGACGTCTATGGTTCTGCAGTTCAGACCTCCGTGGGCCTGCATCTCACATCCACCCAAAAGGTAGATGAAAAGCTAATATTTAGTCTTGCCCAACTAAACATGGTCCCACAGCGATGGTATCCCAGTTCCCCTTTGCTTAGAAAGTAAGCCTCCTTTCCTCTAATATTTATTAATTGATTTCCAAAAAAAAAAAAAAAAAAGCCCACAGCCCTGACTAGATTGTGTACTGAAATTCTTTTTTTTTTTTTCTTCTTGGAAGAGGATTAGCTGAATCCGGCTTGCCATCATTCTGACAGAAGTGTAATAAGAAGGGAGGAAAAAGGAATGGTTACTGTCACAGAGGAATGCGAGAGAAGGGAGGATTTGTTGCCTAGAAGGGAGAGAAAAAAAGCTTGGTACTTATTTCCGGCCCTGATGGTATTGTGTTTCTGAAAAACATTTTGAGAAGACTTGTTTTCTCTGGCCTGGGAAGACTGGGTTAGTGTTTAATATTTATTGTGCTGGATCTGCCTGTGAAGCCTGGCTCACGCGAAGCCCGGGAAGATTTACATCAACGCAATGCTTCCTCTCCGTCTTGCATCAGTTGCACGTGTTTCTCTAACGAATCGAGTGGGAGGAAATGCCGGGCGACATTTTTTTCCTTCATTTCCGAATTTAGAATTAGAACCGTTCCCGGAAAATGACTGTCATCTCATTCCTGGCTCCTGGATAATTGCCACAGTATCGTGTGCAAGGTGTGCTCTTCTTATCGTTCTTTCAAAGGTCGCTGTCAAGAGTTTCTCATGTCTTCTGGCAATAAAACTCTGAAACTTGTCCTGGTTCAACACAGAAGATAGAGCCAGTGACTGGATGGGAATGTGAAGCACTGCA
This sequence comes from Anguilla rostrata, assembly GCF_018555375.3. Taxonomy (NCBI): domain Eukaryota; kingdom Metazoa; phylum Chordata; class Actinopteri; order Anguilliformes; family Anguillidae; genus Anguilla; species Anguilla rostrata. Next base: position 12,783,216 of record NC_057936.1, read on the forward strand.
CCATGGGTAATGCTCAGTGCTAGTCTGTCAAACCTAAGTTGATTTTGCTATCTGATGAGCCTTTTCCAAGCTCCTATTTGGTAGCCATTGTGGCCCACAAGTGTCTGGTTGCTTCCTCGAAACTCTTGGGGACAAGACTCATTAAAACAATCATTTAAACACATGTTCATTACGTAAATCTCAAATGTATTAAGACAGTGCTAGGCGGTCTCCATTTTCCTTTTTATTTTGGGCACAAAATTAATAGCCTTTGAATTGTGGCCATGTTTTATGCCAGTACCTTTTGAGCATGTGATGCAGGATGAGTTTATTCCTTTTGAACAGCGTGTGTTCACATTAAAAGGTGTTGTTCTTGTTTTCTTTCATTTACTGCCACTTAATTCTCTGCCCATAATTTGTTCCTGTGGTTATGGCTTTGGAAAATACTGGAGGTCTGCGGAATAGGTTTATTAGGTCCGTTACTTCGAAATCCTCCTCTCTTGACACGGTTAATTTTGCATGCTCAACTGGATTGTGAAGATCATGCCAAAATGTCTGCATCATGGAACAACTACAGCTGTTGGACCTTAATTAAACAAACATTACCTACCTGAGCTGCTCTGGAGGGAAGGAACATCAAGTCTTCTTGTTTTTGCTTCTACTTGGTTTGGTGGTAGTCAGACGTTAGCTGATGAAAAGTAATTTGCTGGATATTCTTATGTGTGGGGCAAACTTGAGTTCCTCTGATTGACAGTAGGGAACCAGCTGGTATTGCTTCAGATAAGCAAATACATAATGTGTATGATTTGCATCAGAGGCCCATGAAATTCCATGTGGGTCCATGTGGGAAATGGGCTGGAAGTGGCCTGACTCAAGTCCTAGCTCACAGTCTCAAAGGAAATGGCTCCTCATCTGTGGCTTGTTGTGTCCATCTTTGTCAGCCAATGTGGGCAGAAGTATAAATCCTTTTAATTACAAATTGCGTTCATGTGAACCCCGTGGCAATGGAGAATGAGAGAAAGTGGATGGGAACATTTCAAAGCTTAATCTTTATGGTATATGCAAATTAAAAATAATAATTAAAAGATGTTTTGTCTTTTGATATTTTGTGCTTTGCTTTGGTTACTTAAAAAAAAGCATTGCATGGTTAATTAATCCTGGGATTTACAAGGAGGAAACTGATCCCCTACCCACCTACTGAGTGACATTTTCATATCGTCCGTCGCACGAGCTGCCTCCTCTCATCCCAGAGCGAGGTTTTCAGGCCCAGCGGTGATCTCCCATTCCACTCTGAGAACGGGAACTTGACACGAATATTCACTTTCTCTTTTTTTTTTTTTGCCCAATACATTTTTTATGGGTTGTGTTCTTTCCGGTGTGTCAGTCTCGTATCCCCATGTCATGTAAAGGCAGGGCAGAAGGCCTGCTGTTTTATTTTTACGCCTCCTCTGGCCAATCGGATCTCTTTTAGTCCTCTTCTGGCCAATCGGATCTCTTTTAGTCCTCTTCTGGACAATCTGATCTCTTTAGTCCTCTTCTGGACAATCTGATCTCTCTTAGTCCTCTTCTGGCCAATCAGATCTCTCTTAGTCCTCTTCTGACCAATTGAATCTCTTTTAGTCCTCTTCTGGACAATCTGATCTCTTTAGTCCTCTTCTCGACAATCTGATCTCTTTTAGTCCTCTTCTGGACAATCTGATCTCTCTTAATCCTCTTCTGACCAGTTGAATCTCTTTTAGTCCTCTTCTGGACAATCTGATCTCTTTAGTCCTCTTCTGGACAATCTGATCTCTTTAGTCCTCTTCTGGACAATCTGATCTCTTTAGTCCTCTTCTCGACAATCTGATCTCTTTTAGTCCTCTTCTGGACAATCTGATCTATCTTAGTCCTCTTCTGGACAATCTGATCTCTTTAGTCCTCTTCTGGACAATCTTATCTCTTTTTGTCCTCTTCCGGCCAATCGGATTTCTTTTCAGTCCTCTTCTGGCCAGTGGTATTTCTTGTTGGGGGCATTGCATGTAGTTTGAACCACTGAGATCTGCCACATTCTTCCTTGGCAGTCAGTTTCAGGGGAACAGCTTTGTCGGGCATTGGAGATGACACAAACTCCCTCTGATGCAGGGCGCATCTGGGATGTGCCGGTTCTGGTCCGACTGCATTCCTCCACCAGCGCTCCGGCCTGCTGGTGCACTGTGAATGGGGTTAGGCCGGTCCTCGGATGTGGAGTTCTTGGCTATCTATATTCATGGAGTGATTACAGATTTTATCACTATGATTACTGTTTTTTTTTTTTTTTTTTTTTTGTTCATAATTAAAATCCTCGCTAAGGAAAATTAAAATTTCTGGTGAGGAACTCAAAAATAGAAACTTATTTACTTAGCAGGCAATTGCTTTGGGAGACTCCTCCAATCTGTAATGCTAAAAATGTGCTGGTTGTGCTACGTGGTTATCTTTCTTATTAAAATGCAGCTCCCAGCAAGCACTTATTAGCCCTTCTAAAACTCAAGTGACCCTGTTTTAATGTGTGTAATTTATAATCAGTCAATCAACATAATACATGCATTTGTGCATGAGTTAAGGTAATTCCCTGGTTTACCATTTACATGTGTGTGCAGAATAGTTAGTTCTGCATGTGTTTATAACAAGCCAACAGATTGCAGCAATTCTCCATGTATCTAAATAATGATTTACAAGACGATATAAATCCAGAAAACCAAGTCTGTGGACAATCCGCAGAGCCCCCTGCAATGCCTCTTTTGTCATACACGAGATCGTGCGAGATAGCTTCTCAGGATTACAGCGCGGAGCTGAAGGTTAGCGATCCGAGGCACCACCTGTCAAGTAACCGAAATGGACCGGATCTGAAATATGAATGACGGAGAAGGCACTGACACACTCTGGGGGCAGCTCCTTGACCTGAAGAATAATGGCCTCTCGTTCTCCATGTTTGCGTTGGAGAACTTAAATGTGGAACATCAGCTTTCTCTGGAAAAAAAAATCCGCCTTTTACACTAAATCACTCGACGCTGTGAGGAGGAGTACTGCGCAAGACGCCTTCCTGCCGAGGAGACTGCAGAGCACCATAAAGCACAGCGAACGGGGCTCCATAAATCTGCGTGCATCTCAATGGAGCTCTCCTATTAAGAGAGGAAGGTGTGGGTCTGCGGAAAAGGCGCCTTAATTATGATGAGGCTGAAGGGCACAGATTCGGATGACAGCTTGATGGGATTAATTCCATTTGCCTGCATCGCTGAAAGGGGGACTTGATTGAGATGTTGGAAATGTAAAAAAAAAAAAAAAAAAATTTATAATATATACTCCAGGTGTCATTTGAAAGTTAATTTTCCCTGGCGAATGTAGAGACAAAAAATGAAAATCAGAAATGGATGAGGAAGAAGAGAAGGGAACGCTTTCTCACATGGCAAGTGCACAATGAATAAATAGTCCTCCATGTTGCCTGTCTATAATCAGTGTCTATAAGTTGCATTTTGATTAGTCATAGGATAGGTCTATGGCTTGGGGGAGCGAATTGTCAGTGTGCACGGCTGGTTAGGAACTGAATATGTACTGAAGCAGTTCTCTGTGCCTCCCCAAGGGCAGAGCAACATTCTCCCAAGCAGGATGTGAACCCGCAACCTTTGGGAACAACCCAGATTTTGTAACTAGCGTGCTGTAATGCTTCCCCATCAAAATGGGAAAAGGAAAAAAAAAAAAAAATGTGTTGGAAATTTAAAACCCAGGGAATGTGTTCTTGGTTGGATGTAAAAGTATATGCCAAGTAAATCTTCCTACCAGGCCCACTAAACAGCTTGTTGGATTTTTTTGTGTGAAATACATCACTAGGTTTATATTCTGCAGATTTGTTTCTGCATAGCATCCGGGTCCTCATTTGCATCCGTCTCCTCTGCATGCGTTCCCCGCGCCGGGCTCTTTGTCCGTTATTCCTCAGCGGACTCAGAGGTGAAGGTGCACTTGTGCTGCTTTTCTGGGTGACAGATGTTCCTCCCTTTTTTAATTGCCCCTCATGATGATAACCCCCCGCTGAAGCGTCTTTGAACAGCCTCAGAACGGGATGGGCTTCGTTAGGGGAGCCTCTTTTAATTGGGCACCCAATAGATGTGGACCCCTCGCTCTGGCCATTACTTATTAAGATGTCTATGATATGACTACATAATTCATTGGGCGTCTGCGACCTCCTTGGAAATGTATGTTTTATATGCAGGACGCAGTGCCAAAGGCCTCTAAAGAGCTTTGTGGATTCGCTCCCTGATTCTTATATCGCCCTTCATATTGAGTTAGCAGTGCATCCTCAAGGCCTTTTTAAATTACAACTGCTCTGTCCTCCGTAATGTGATTAGTACTATATTTCTGGGAACACGGCCTTGATTATTTTGTGCAGTTTTATAGATTTTAATATATTCCCACCATCGCGCAAAGCTACGAACAGAAGCGTATGAAACAACCGCTCTGTTCTAACCTGTTATGTCTCAGCGACGCGGCGAACGGTGCGTTTCGGAACCTCCGCGGACCAGGGCGGTGATTCACGCTCGCGATCTCTTCTGAAAGTAAATTAATTGAATATTTCCAGGTTTGTTATTGCCCTCGCCGAGCTGCCTGTTATCGTAAAGCGCAATTAAGCCGTACCTCCAATACCAACAAATCATAACAAACAATGCCCCCGTCCCGCGATGACAAAGACAGGCCCCTAATTAAGGCAGCGCTAAGCCAGCCTCATTAGCATGTAAATACTGCCTCTCTGCTTTCGGGCTGTCGGTGGAGCCGGATCATGGAGAAGGATGACTTTCCATACAGTCTGCGGGGGTGTATGAGATACCTGGTTCAGAACCTCCAGCTGGGTTTACGGTTTCAGCAGCTGCCAATTGACTCTCGTGTCAGGCTGAGCCACTCAGTCCTTCATTTGAAGACAAATCTCAGAGTCCCGCTGCGGTTAAAAAATCTGATAACGGTTCAGGAAAGATAGGTAGCGGTTCACCGATGACTGTGCCGGCTGCAGCGAAATGAGCGGTTGACTGCCTCGGGCTCGCTCGGCTCCGGTCACGGCGCAGCGGCGGGGCCCTCGCTCCTCCGCAGCCCTCGAAAAGGAGCGCTCACGAGCCCTTTCTCGCCTTCTCGGCCCTGCTACACCACACATTAATTAGAGATTAATGGCAATCAATAGGTGCCAAGGCGCATAGCAAAAAAAAAAGCAGTATCGATCAGCCCAAATGTCAAGATGAAACAGTTTTCGTCCGTGCGCCAGAAGCGAGGGGGGGCGGGGAGCAGGGGTTGAGTGGTGGGGGGAGGGGTTTGTGAGGGGCACAGTGAAAACACGGAGATTGTGGTGAGGAGGCTTTAATTTCATTCTGAAAAAATGTACATCCTGCACCCCCCTAATTGAACTATGCCACCCTCTTTTTTTTTCTTTTGCGGGCCCCTACATGCAGGTCAAATCACGCCTGTGGAGCACAGTGGGATTCAGCTGTTGTCCTTGGCCAGGGCTGTGTGATTGAATTATGGCCCGTGATTTTAAATGCATACTTTTTCAAGATGGTAATTATGATCACAGTGACCTATCAGTATTAGATAAGGACTTAATTATGATTTAGTGGTAATTTAATTTTCTTACATAGAAGGGATTACCATAGCATTTAGCTGAAAAGCACATTAAGAGTCCTTAAAGTAATTAACATTATTGAGAGGTGTGTGTTGCTTTCATGTATTACAAAGATGGCCATGTCCTCAAAGGTCTGTTTAGCCGCCCTCTTCTGTCTGCTGGAAAAGACTAGCAGGTTTTAATAGGTCAGAGGTCTTCTGAATGGTAGCTTATTTTATTATGGAAATGAATGTTAGTGCTTGCTCATGCACATCTTAATTTCATCTCCTCTCCCCATGTTGTGCTTTTTCACGTTGTTGCCGAAGTTGGGTTTGATTAACACAGTATAAAACAAATATTCTAAAGAACAAGAAAATTAACAAAACCCATTGTTCATAATAAATGCAATGCTTGGGGCAGCTATTTGCCACTGTTCAGCAGAAATGTACCACTTTACATAATGAAGAACTAAAGTCCCGTTAACTCATCATGGAAATGCAATCGAAGCTTGAGCGCCTTTCGCCCACAGTTCACATATTTCTATCCACATGGTGTATCTGAGTCATCAGTACTTTACTGTATTATAACCTGCAAGTTGGTGAGCGTTTCCTCTGGCACAGTCGAACCACTTCCATCTCAAATGGTCGACCTCAACAGGCGCAGAGGTGGAGCTGAAGGAATTAAAAGTCCATAGCTGTCAGCGATGATGCTCATGATCACGGCTGTATTGCACAGGCATCTTGCCGTTGCTATGCACTGGAGATAAACATGCACTGCTCCGAGTATGATGAGAAAGCCCATGGCTTAAATAGTTTATGAAAGTTAATTGCAATCGGTACCAATTATCAGTGCTCTGCTCTTTTTGTAACTGTAGCCTAGAGAGAGACTTGGGTGGATAATATTGTTAAAATACCATCCATTTGTACGGCTCGATATTTTCTGACATAATTCAGGCTAAGTACATTGCTGAACAGTACAGCAGGACCGTCCCCAGTTGGGAATCAAACCCACAACCTTTGAGTTACAAGCCCAGTGTTCTAACCATTATTCCACACTGTAAACCGAATGTTTAATCGTCCTGTGGGTTGTACAGATCATTGCCAAACCTGACTTCATGTGAAAAAGTGAAATTAAATAGCTTAGTAAGAGAGGAAATTAGACGTTAAAGAGACCATTGGTGATTGGTGCTTGGTGACACAGGAAACACAATGTGGTTTTGCCTCAGTCTCGTAATCTGTGAAAAACAACTCTATTATGATCTTGTTTGACAGAATAACTCTGGTGCTTTGTCATCAGATATGTTCAATTTTTAATATTCAGCTGATAAAAGTTTTGGCGGCGTGCTCCAGCTGAAATTAAATGCGTGAGCTATGATAATTGAGGTGAGCTTCAACAAAAAGTCCCCTCTCTTGTGTGCACATTTGCCAATCGGACATACGTATACTCAGTGCTGTAATAAAATGTCTGCCTTTTAATTAATTTCTGGCCTCAATTTATTATGTAGTATCAGAAGTGTGCTCAGTGAAGCTTTTCACGTTGACTCTGGTTATCCAATTAGCAGGAACGAGGATGCACTGAAATTACAGTTGGAATGCAGAGAAAACCAATGGACATTATTTGTCCGACGTGACTGCTGACGCTGATCCTGTTTTCAGGAATATTATGCATTCTCTTGTGGATATAATGCGTTACTGTATAAACACAGGGTGATAGTTTGCATTAGGGTGTCTCGCTGGGATTCGTTTTAAAGGGAGTGAGCATCGTCTGCAGTTTGCGTGAGACGGCGGAAGGAGAGCAGCCTGGGCGTTTTCTCTCTCTCCTGACTGGCTGCGGATGCGGAGGCCGAGTCGTGTCGTTCATCACCCGCTCGGGACATTGATTTTTAGCAGCTGCGCTCCCTTTGGGGGGAAATTGGTTCCTCCGGAGCGGGTCGTCCTCCCGGACGTCATCGGGGCGCCTTTCTTCTGAGAGCAGCGGCAGCTCCGGCCGTCCCCTGCCGGCGTAATTGAATTCGGCCCCTAATGGCCCCTCGCGCGCTGCGGCGGCGGAAATGCCCCGCCGTCTTTATCGTTCTTTATCACCGCCATTACGCGGCCTCAAACGCGCCGCTCGCCGTTGCTCAGTGGGCTTTCCCCGCTCGTCCACGAGGCCATTTTGTTGACGGAGCGCAGAACGGCAGCCCCGACAACCCCGCTGCTTCCGAAAGTACGGCGCGCCCCGACCAGGGCCTGAAGGAAAGGGGAGGGGTGTGCGCCGAATGCAGGCGGGCCGCGGCGGCGAAAGAGCGCCGTTTTGGGGGCTCCGTGTCGGACGTCCCGCGGTAGGGAAGTTACGCTGCGGCCAGGCTCGTGAGCCGCGGGGAGATGAGTCGTGAGAACCCAGTCACAGTTGAAAGTGCTCCGTCACGCTGTCCGCCGCCGTCCACTCGATCACTGTCCTTCCTCATGCCGTTAACGTTCTGGTCTGAAGAGGCTCTCAGGCTAATGGCGCTCTAGTCATCCGCATCGCTGTTTATGCCACTTTTTCCCCCTCTAAATGGCATTCAGAGGCCACGGATGCTACGGATAGAACCGCCAGGCGCGTCAGGAAGACGACATTCTCATTACTTGAGACCGTGAGAGGAGAAAGAGCCCCGGCACGGCCGTCACTATGGTTACATACATCCGAGAGTTTCCGCACTTTATTTTCAAATCACTTTAATGGGCCACTTTTCTGTTGGCTTTGTTGTGGCCTTTCTCTGCTTACGTAACAATCGAAATAAATCAGAAAATTGACCTAAAATCCATCCACCAGAACATTGCCTATGAATGGCCTTTGTGCGATGTGTGATGTTTTTACATCTGGTCACATGACAGTTAGGATAGTTCAGCAGTTTTTTGTGCTGAGACCAACTGACATGAATCATACATGGCGAGACCATCCGTGTTTATAACGGCCCCATTAGAGCCACCCGAACGATCATACGTCTTATTCCACAGTCCGCTTTTGCCTATTAAGCCATTCATTACGGAATGATACAAAGATATCCGATAATTGTGGAACTGTGGGGAGTTTGATCAGATAGCCCTAAATAACATGCTATTTCATCGTTGCCGATAGTGGGAGAGTGATTATTCCCACCTATTAGGATTTAATTACATTAGTGAGGCGGTAATTTGTTCTCATATTGCCTTTGGAATGGGTTTGTAAAGACCATCCTAGAGTCTGCACTGCAGTTTCTGGCATTTGACAATAATTTAGAATGGAGTAACCTACAGGCATTTTTGATTAGTTTGGCAATTGTTTTAAATGGAATTACCTGCATACATTTGTGATTAGTCTGCAAAATAATAATAATAATAATAATAATAATTCCCTTAGCCAAACATACTAAAAATGTGTTAATTGAGCCTCTGATAGTCAGCACATTTACTAATTAAGACTGCAAATGAGATTTTGCCACACGGATATGGCTTTGTAATGAGGAGAGAACCAAAGGAAATTACAGCACACTTGATAGCGACACTTGAAATAGACTGCCATTAATAGTACTGTGTTTAATTTAGATGGGCTGATAAAACAGGGAAATGTTCTAGCATCTGGCCTGGATCGACGGTCAAACATGAAATTCCAACAATTTTTCAGCGTTTTATGCAAAATCAGTGTCAACATGCAGTTATAGTGTGGCAGAATTAATTTTTTCTGCACCCAAAAATGAGAGAACTTTTCTAGAACTGAAAGCCAAATACTACGCACAGTATAGTTCATGACCTATCTGGGGAAGCACAGCATGGCTTTGATTATCATAAAAACTTTGAAGTACTTGAGTCTTTGTTATATTAGTGATGTTTTAATGAAAAGGAGGCGAGTTATTGTGCGTATTGGGAAATGTAGTTTCCTGTAAGTGAATGTCTGTTCTTGTGAAGAATGATCAGTATGGACCGGGAATGCGCTGAGTGCATCACAGACACATTCATATTACCCCCTCCGGCTCGTAATAGACAGGATCATTAATTTTAAGGGTGAGCTTTCCACTAAATTGTCTCAGTGTTTGTTTGGCCTCTTTGACATTTCGCTGGCATTGTCATATGCGTTTCTCCTGTCGGCTACTGCCGGCCTTGGGAATGATGTCATATCGACGGGACATGGTGGTGCGGAATTCAGAGAAACTGCTGCCGTGGGCTTCACGATTAACAGATAAACCACGTTGTCACATCAGCGCATTTTAACAGAGCTGGCCCTACGGTTTTGGTGGCCCAATGGGGTGACTGCTGTTCAATTAAAATGTGTTTTAAAAAAAAAACCCAGGTGTGGTTGTGGGCCTAAACGGCTGCATAGGGTGCTTATGCCAGCAGCCGGCTCTGTACGAATGCTCAGTTGTGATATTTTCAACAAGACACCGAGAGCTCTTGATTTTTTTGTCTTTTTAACGAGATGTGAACCCGGGAGGACCGCTCTCAGACGGCGCTCTCAGCCCTGGCGCGGAGGCGTGCGGCTTCACGCGGAACCCTTTCTTCTCTCGAACGGCGGCCTCCCAGGGGGGGCGAGGGCGACGGTCGGACTTTGTCTGAGCGGATCCGAACGTACGCGAGAGGCCCCGGCTGTGCGCCGAGTCCCCCCCCCCGGCGACACGGGAGGCCCGCCGGCAGAGGGGCTGAAAAACCGACCAATTAGCGAGCGGCGCTTTTTTTTTCGGTGGCAGGAGAAGGCGCTCTCCGCCTCCCTCTGCGAGCCGCGGTCTATCTCTGAGAGCCGGAGCTCGCCTTGGCGCCGCCGGCATCAGAAACGCGCCGCGAATCCGTATTACTCTTTCCCCCCTCGTTCTCTTTCTGAAAAGCTAACAGTAATCCCTTTAGGTTTGCCCCCGCAGAATCTAACCCGTGAAATAGAGTTTGACCAAGTGGATCAATACTGCCAGCCAGGTGAACTCAAAAGAATATTCTGTATCAGTGAGCCCTGTTAGTGGCTGCAGTGGCTGTTACCCAATCCCCCTTGCCTTTAGAAGATCCGTTCAAACACGCCTTGACTTATTTAACAGCATGGTAGATCAGCCACCAGTAATTTCGATGGATACTTCTGGAAGCGCAGTCCCAAAGTTTTGTGACTGGCCTGTAAAAATAAATAAGCAGGGCACTTTTCCGGTGAGATGAGTGTATTTCTAAGGTGCTAGTGTTCTCCTCACAGAAGGCGCTCCAAGCGTGATTGTTTTGGGAAAGGACCAAACACGTCCCACCATTTTGAAAAGCCCTGCGGTGATGTGATGACATAATTGCCTCTGCTATACCTCGGCGAAGGTGCTGTTAGCCCAATCACCTGTAGCCTGTTTGCAAGGCTAACCCTTCTCTCTCCAACTGACACGCAGAAACCAAAAGGCACAAAGTGTCCTCAGCCTCTGGAACGAAGGCACCACCTCCAAGCACGTCAGCTGCTCTCTTGGCAACCGAGCTCGCAGGATCAATATCTGAAAGTGGTTTGTTTAGGGTGGGGCGGGGGGAAGCTGAAATGATAATTTTTCTTTTACTCAAAAGCTTTAATGAGGCGTTATGAGCCCTATTAATTTGAATCCTTCTCACTTGAAAATCTGATGGACTCTTGTCTTTGAGCAAATTTGCATTTAAATGACTTTGAGCTGGTGGCTCCTCTGCACAGCTGGAGCACACACACACACACACACACACACACACACACATCATCATCACAGTCTCCTGATGCGCACCAATCAATGCAGACCTGTTTTTCCTCTGCTTAGCTTTGAGGACTGTTTTTTAATCCTGAATCCTGTGCTCACATAGGTGTGTGTGTGCGTGTGTGTGTTTGTGTGTGTGTGCGTGTTTGTACGCGTGTTTGTATGTGTGTATGTGTTTGTGTACGTGTGTGTGTGTGTGTAGGTGTTTGTGTACGTGTGTGTGTGTGTGTGCGTGTGTGTGCGCACGTGCATTTGTGCGTGTGTGTGTGTGCGTGCGTGTGTATGTGTGTGTGCACGCAGTCACGCATGTGTGTTTGTCTTTTATTTGCCTGCATTTTCATTTGTCAGTTGCACATGAGCAAAGCTGATATTGACTGAACCGTTTAATGGGTGAAATCGAAGGGGAACTTTAAGTTTAAGTTTCACTTTAAGTGAGTTCTCAGTGGTCGATGCTGTTGAGTTTGCAATGAGCTTGTTTAAAGTTTTCTTGATACATACCTTCCTGGCCAAAGATCTGGAGTCTCTCCACAAAGACAAACACGGTCATGGTTGCTATCGCACCTGTTGGGTTGCTCAGGCAGGGCGCTTAGGAACATGAGTTGTTAACGTTTGATGTCCCTGTCTCTTTGAAAGCGGTAACCTTTTAACCTCTTTAACCTGTTCTCTTGCAGTTGGGAAGACGTCTCTGATCACGAGGTTCATGTACGACAGCTTCGACAACACGTATCAGGTAGGCCCCGCGCTCCGGCTCCGCGCTGCGCATGTCACTGTAACTCTTCATTTGCAGGGCATAAGACTGCCATTCTCTCATAATTGAATGCGCCATGCGTCTCTTTTATTCTGCAGTTATGAAAGCACAAAAAAAAAAAAACCTCCAGACAGAAATAGTTGACACGCACGTTATACTCATTGATCCCTCGCAGAACAGAAAGCTGCCGAGTTTGCGGAGCGGGTTTCAAACCTGCCTGTGTTTTATGTACTTAACTCTGGGGCGAAACGCGCTCTTCATCAAGCTGCTATGGCACGCCCTTCCAGCACTGATACGGAGGAAGGAAATGCGTTCTCCTTACTTGTTTTCACCCTGTTGAATATCTGTTATGAGCTTGTCTCACTGCCTTGAATCATGACAGTACTTTAAGGTGCTTCACGCTACCTCTCTGAAGCCGCCCATCTTTGTGAACTGCGCCGATGTCATATCTGCTTATCCTCGCATTAATTAACGTCTTATCTGCAGTAATGAGCCGGGAGAGTCCCCTTTGCTCAATATGGGACCCAGGCTCTCTCACTTCCATGACAGAGCAGACATCTCAATGCCCTTCCAGCTCCTGGAACAGATGGAGTTGAACGGGTTACAATATTGTCTATGGTGAGAGTGTCCCAGTGTGGGCCTTTGCACAAAGTGGTATTTATACATATCAGAATTTAAAAAAAAATGTTTTTGCGGTTGGCTCAGATTTTTTACACCTCATCTGAAATGGATGGCGTGTGTTTTGGGTAAAGTTCTCGGTGTGGCAACACGCTCTGGCCGTGGTCTTTACCCGACATGGGGTGTTCGAAGCAGCACTTCCGAAACGTTGACATTGACACGCCTCAGAAGACCCCCCCCCCCCCCGCAACCCCCCCTTTTCGGGTGTCTGGTCTTGATGACTCCTCCCCCCTCTCTGTATTCAGTGCCCTCAGCAGTTTTCCCCGTCTTTGTTGAATTTAGATTGGCTCCCCATCTCTGCGGATGATACGCGCGTTCGCGTGTCAGCAGAGTGCCGGGGAGAGACCGGCGACTGTTCAAAAGGAGAGCGAGGAACGGTTTGGGATTGTGTTCTCCCTATTATGTGTCAGGAACAAGGCCTTTCATTCTCGTCATTAGGTACAGCAAGAGAGCAAGGCAGCCTATTGTCAATACTACTGGGGCCTGTTGCTGGGCTCGTTGTTAATGAACCTTTGTCGTATTGAAATTCTTTCTGCTTTCTGTAACAGGCAGGAGATTTATGCGCTGATTTAAAAAATTTGGTTATTGACAACAATGTAGTTCATTCAGCTGGTCTGCTTCTAGTGCACCAAAGATTTATCTTATAAATTAGCCATGTCCTGGATCGGCCTGGCAAAATTCCCAACATGACCGCCTAATCACCACCTCCCTCTCACCCTCAGTTGAACTGCGGTGTGTGTTCTGGTGAAAAAATGGCTTCCAGGCTTCACCCAGGTACCAGTGTGGGTGAGACAGGTTTCTCATGGGATCATATGGCACTATATTTCGGCTATGTATCTATTATTATTATTTTAAAAAATAATAATTATGATGATGATTATTATTGGTGAAAATGATAATAATAATAATAATAATACATATACTTTGTGAGGTTTATTTTTGGAAATGGAGGAAGCATGCAAATTTAACAACACCATTTTCTTCTCAGAGGTGATCGAGCTGTCTTGTATTGTAATGATTTTACTATTAAGCATTGCAAAGAGCAATTTCCTTGTGCTACTGCATTTCTAAGACACTGAATGGGATTCAGTCAACATTTGTCGTAAACTTTAATTAATTTTGAAAGTAAGTATTTTTTTTCTTTAAGTTTCTGCACTCAGTTTGGCAAACCCAGCAACTACAAAAACCCCAGTTATCAAGAAAAAGTGTAGCGCTTGCATCTGCTGAAATGTTGATTGAATACAGAGCACCGTTTCACTGTTTTAACAATAAGATTTGGGTTAACAAAGACGAAGCGTGGAATGAACCATGATATCGGATTATTTATGTGAGACCGGTGCTGAAAATGCATTCTGGGAATATGAGCTTGTAAAAATGCGCTCTTGACCAAAACCTCTCCTACAGCTTCTAATCTCCATGAAAATAGCTGGGCTCTTATCTTAAGGGAAGTGAGGCTCTGTGATTACAGAGGCTGAAGGGGCGAGGGAGGTGGGGGGGGGGGGGGTCTGGGGAGGTTGGTGCACCCACTCCACCCACTAGGGAAGGGATTCAGCTGGGCCTAATTGAAGCACTCGCGTTAGCGCTAATGAATTCAGCTAGCACGGAGCTGAGAGCCGCTCGCGCGGAGAGTCGCACGCTTCCGGGGGTAAGTGCGCCTCTTCAGCGGCCCTCAGACAGCCCGGGCCCCACGCAGCCGAGGGCAGCTCTCCAGCCCCCCGCCCCCTGCCCCCCCCCCCCACCAGTCTGGCTTCACGTGTGCGGCTCCAGACTACACGCATTCACGTGTTCATTAACCGCTCCACACAGCACCTGGCAGACCCTGTCCAATGACAGCTTGCAGGAATGCAAACGCGGGCCGATAATCTGAAACGAGGCGGTTCGTTTGGCTCGTGCGCTGCCCCCCCCCCCACCACCACCACCCCCCCCTTTTCCTACCCCCACCCCCTGAGTAAGGACACAAGGCTCAGCGGATTCCCTGTTGCAGGTGCGTCCCTGTTTTAAGAATTGCTCGTTGTATTTTTGCAACAAAGACAGCACTTTGTAGCAGTGGCGTAGCCTGAAATATTCATGTGGTTGGGTCTGCGTGGAATTAGATGGGCCAGCACAGCCTACTGTACGTGGGCGTTCACAACTGTTTGTGTTGGTTAAGCCAAGATAAATGATTAGGATAAGGGTACTGTTTAGGCTGCCTGTACCAGTGCTGTGTGCCTGTAGATCAGAGCGTAGACCGAACACCTTGGCGACGACACGTTCGTAACGTTCGCTCCGTCCCCCAGGGGGCGCAGTTTTAATTTCACCGCTTCCCTGTGGCTGATTGGGTTACGGGTAGTGCTGTAACTGATGGCCGTGACCTATTGAAGTTGGGCTCCTGAAACCTTTAAAGACACAGTAGCCGGTCAGCAGTGTTTGCAGTGCTCGGTTAAGGAGTGGGACACCCCCGCCACCTCTGGCCGGACCAGTTGAGGCCTGGCACAGCGGAAGGTTTTGAACTTCCCGAAATGTCCGGGGTCGCGTTCTTCCTCGGACGGGACGGCGAGCGAAGAGGCGAACGGACGACGGAAGCGGCAGCAGTGCGTCCTCGCCTCGCCGCCTCGCTTCCTGCGGAGCGGGATCGCACATCCCGTCGAAGCGAAACACGCGACGTGACAGTTAGTCATTAAATATTCGGGCGGGGAGTGAGTCAGCTCGGTTGGCGCCGGTTTATTTCGAGATGCGGGGATCTCCCGAGGTGGCCCGCGAGTTTCGAAAGGCGTTCCGAGATCATCCCTCGCCGAGCCGCCTCGGCACACAAGGTGATTTGAGAAAAGGAGGACGAATTACTCGGCTGAATAATGAATGGCACGGGTGAAACAAGCGAAGACAGAGAGACTGCTGTGGGCTGACTTTTACTGCCTGTCTAATCAGATACCTTAAGATCTGTTGTTATTCCTGCAGACTTGTTCCCGAAGACAGGGATAGTGACTATTCAAGAGTTATTCGAACGCAGGAGAAAAATTATGGTCTTAACCCTATGAGGCAATTATGTAGGTAATGTTGTAGATGAGGAGTTATGGGCTCGACAGTCACATCGCTTTGTAGAAATGGGCTGTGGGCTTTAGCATACCACGCCCTCCCCAGAGATGCTAAGCGCAGCAGTGGTGAAAGTCCCGGGTGTTTTCATCCATGTGCAAACAATCAGGATCGTTTACAACGGCCATTACCATAATACAGACTGTTCAATGTGACGGGTTAACACTGACCCCGGATCAGTGCCCGGGGGAGAAAGCCTATCGCACAATTACTGGGGAGTGTCCGTGTTGGTGTGCGTGTGTGAGTATGTCTGCGTGTGTGTATGTGTGTGTGTGAGTGTGTGCGTGTATGAGTATGTCTGCGTGTGTGTGTGTGTGTGTATATGTGTGTGTGTGTGTGTGTGTGTGAGAGAGAGAGTATGTATGTGTGTGTATATGTCTGTGAGCATATGTGTGTGTGTGTGTGTGTGTGAGAGAGAGAGAGAATGTGTACGTGTGTGAGTATGTCTGCGTGTGTGTGGAAGTGTATTCCAGGGTGGGGTGGGGGGGGTTGTTAGAATCGTAGGGATTATGTCCTCGGAAGGATTCGGGAAGGGGTTCAGAATGAAGGGTGAAGGGGAAATATGGGAACGGGATTAAGTAGAATCAGGATAAAGAGAGTATGTGAGCACTGGAAAGGGTGCGACGGAGTAGAGGGACGATAGCCAGACTGGATTATTGTGTACTGTAGAGATACCCTCCGTCAGACATACAGCTACCCCAGGGAGGTGCTTGTAAGTGGCTTGCCGCTTGCTGCACATACTAAAAAGCCTCTGCACCTCAAGAGAAAAAGAACTGTTGTCTGAATGCTGTCTGGGCTGTCAGTCAGAGCTGGGTTATGTGTGTGTAACTGTAGTTCCAGGCTCTGTACTTGTTTCAGGAACGTTTGCCAGGCGACAAATGAAAGCCATTTTTATTTTATTATTTAGCGCTGATGGAATTTTAATTGGGAAAACTAACGCAAGCTGGACCATACCAGCTGTGTTTCTGCATTTGAAAGCTGTTGTCATTTAACATAATTTTTTATGATGTTTTAGTGAGGATTTAGTATTGAGTCAAACTTACCGCACAAATTCCCCATTGTTCTCAGTTCTATGTACATTTCCTCTGTACTAATATTATATGTATTCATTTGGCAGACGTGTTTGTAAAAGGCCATTATGGAAAACAGCACCATGAGCAAATAACTATGGTAACTGCAACCACCAGAGAAGAGGAGACAGTAACACTGTGTACATTTAGCACAATTCTGATCAGCCATTACACAAGTGAATGAAATGGGATATTAGGCGTGCAACTTTTCACAATGCTCTTTATAGAGCAATATTGCAGCTATACAGAGGGAACATAAATGAAATAAGAAAATAAAGTCTAAGAACGGAAGCGATCTGAGGCGTTAGAGGAGGATTTCAGCCCGCACTTGTGGACTGACAGGCGGTCTGCAGTCCTGATTGATACATGAAACTTGTTTCACCCCTTGTTGGGTCAGAGTGGGGAGCAGACGTAACACTGAAGGTGTGAGACTGCAGAGTGGCCAGTGGAAGAAGATTGCAGGGGCTTAGCTGGGATACAGGAAGCGATTGGGCTTGCCGGTTAGGGAGAGCTGTTCCTTTGACTCCCTGTAACGCTGCGGCTGGGTTTTAAATGTGGGTCACTGGCAGTCGCCGGTGGAGAGGTGCAGTGATGCGTGGGGAAAGCCTGCCATTTGTGGACTGCTGAAAGTCCAGGTGAGACAGCACCAGAGAGTCTGGACTGGAGTGGAGTAGGTGGTTAGTGATTGTTCTGGTCTTTAATAAAAACTTGCAGGACAGGATAGTTTGTCAGCACTGCAGTTTTTCTATCATGAATCATCATTGCCAATTTGATTGATTTTGATTTATTTAATTATGTTGCTTTGAGAATAAATACAAAAGGAAATGTACCTACGGTAAATGGGGATTGCTCTTTTGTGAATCATTTGCCAGTGTAGATTAGTTATTTATTACTATTATTACTATTATTATAATGAAAGTATTTTTGTGGGGGTAACTCATTGAACAAAATGTTCAGTAACTATTTGAGGATTTCAAGTTAATTGTTTCCCTGCAGGACCCAAAGCAAAAGCTCCATCATATGTAGATCTATAAATGGACTATGTGGTATCTACGTGACTGCTTGAGTCCATTGGCTAACAAACTCCTCTGTGAGATCTCTGGGAAGTGGTGCCTGGCAGATCCATCGATCCCGGGCACTGCAAGACACCCTCCCCGTGCTTCCTGCTCCTGCAGCCGCTAGTCCTGCCCGTCCGTCTGGCAGAACTGTCCTGTCTGCAGTCTAATCAATTTGTTCTAAATTGGCCCTGATCCGTCACATGGAGATATATTGAGGTGTAGACCCCGCCGACCTGGTGCATGTTTCGACAGGCCTCCACACCCCCCTAGAAAAGCTGAGTTATGAATGTTCAAATTTATGCCATCTGTGTCTTCTGATGTCATATCTCTATCTCTCTCTCTCTCTCTCTCTCTCTACCTCTCTATATCTCTCACTCTTTCTCTCTCTGTTTGTCTCTCTCACTGTCTGTCTGTCTGTCCCTTCCTCTCTCTCTCTCTCTCTATGAGGGCTCTATAAGGCTCCATTGAACTTGTTGTATTTAATCAATGAAGCTTAATTAAATTGCATTGGTGTGTGTTCCGTTGTTTGTCTTACGAGAAACGGACCTATTGATGCCGAAACGGAAACTTGCCAACCAACCGTGACATTTCGCTTATCTATGCACTGAAAGCATTAAAGGGACCCCTCTAAGTCCCAGCTAAATACCTGTAGATCTTCTTGAAAATCTTCCACAACTCCACCAAGATGATTTGCCAAAATCGAAATACCGGTATCCTGTTTTTGATGTCACGTTCATCTGTCCATCCATTATCTATACCAACGTATCCTGGACAGGATCGCGGAGGACGCTGGAGCCTATCCCAGCGTGCATTGGGGCGAGAGGCAGGAATACGCCCTGGACAGGCCGACCAATTTATCGCAGGGCATTTGATGTCACGTGATGTCTTTTATTATTTGCATTTCACTTTGTGATTGAGCATGGATACCTCATTTAAAGTTTGAGTGTTTGGGATGGCATCTTGTACGGTCATGACAGATGGACAGAGAGTTTGGTGTCTTTAATTTCAGGCTGATTTTCTTTTTAACTCGTGTTCTTTTTACCATAACTGGCCCTCGGCCAGAAGATAACAGGAGGGTGACAGTGCCCAAGGCAGATCATTAAAGCTTCTCAGTGTTTCTGGAGCTCCTAGCCTTTTGTCCCTGGTGATATGGGCTAAATTCTTTCATTCTTCAAATGCTGTGGCATTTTGGTGCGGTGGACCCAGGGACAGGGAGGTCCAGGCTTTGATTCACGGTATTGTTAAGTTGCTTTAAATAGAAAGTGCTAGTGCTGTTGCTGGAGCTCCAATGTAGCCATTGCATGTGTTAAAATAATTTTTTAAAACATTTTGTTGCTTTAATTTAATGTAATTCTAATTTCTTTCAGCGGGCTACTCAGAATCACGGCAGAATGGGTCAGACAGGAGAGCGCCGCGTTTTAACGTTGACGTGCAGTCGTTAAAAATTGAAAAGGTTATGAATAATTCCTCTGGATTTCATACGCGTGTGAGCCGTCCTCCGTGTGGCATTCTATATTTAACACAGGAGTGAGAGAAAGGCTCATTCCACCTTTCAGCATGAAAACTCCATCCCCTTTGTGCTTCCAACATGGCGGTATTTAACAGCGAGGAAGGCTACAGAAACCTGCCATTATTTCCTACCTGTCTCCTAAGCCAGAATTTTCTCACCTTTTACTGTAGAATCCACTTCTGTCAAGATTGGCAGCATTGCTTTGTCCTTCACGGTCTTCCAAAACTTGCTTGAAAGCACAGTGAGTTACTGAGCAACGCTAAAGGACATTGCCAAACTTGCAGTTGCGTCCGAAAACAAACGAACGGGCCTGCCTGTTTTTTCGGCCACGGGACCGTATGCACAGATAATGTTTTAGCGGCTCAACTTTTCCTGTACCTGGCCTGTAGGCGTGGTCACGTCACCGCATTCGGAAGGGGAGACGGGCAGCCCGCGGTAATGCGATCCCTTTTTTTTTTTTTCGGGGGGACAGAGACTGTGAGGTCTCGACTCTGGCTGCCGAAGCCCTGGAGAGAACCCACTGCAGCAGCCGGCATTGCCAGGGAAACCAGTACGTGACTCAGATGCTGATTTCCTCGTCTGCTGTGAAGTGGGCAGAGGGCAGCGTGCTGCGCTGAGCTGCGCTGCCCAGGCTCTGAGGCTGAGTGTAAAATGGAGGCAGACGCTGCTCTTTAGTGTACATGGCAGAGGTAGGGGCTCAGCATTAGAGTCTGTGTGTAAGATGAAGATGGAGACATAGGTTTAGGATTAGTCTGCGTGAAAGATGGAGACATAGGCTTGGGATTAGTCTGTGTGAAAGATGGAGACATAGGCTTGGGATTAGTCTGTGTGAAAGATGGAGACATAGGCTTGGGATTAGTCTGTGTGTAAAATGAGACATAGGCTGGGGATTAGTGTGAGTGTGTATATAGCAGAGAGATTTTCTAGACCCTACATGCTGTTTATGTAACAAGGAGAGTCTTATGAACTATGTACAGATAGATACACTGGGCCTTAGAGACTGTTTCTATGACAGATACACTGGGCCTTAGAGACTGTTTATATGATAGAGATACACTGGGCCTTAGAGACTGTTTATATGACAGAGATACACTGGGCCTTCAAGATTGTTTCTATGACAGAGATACACTGGGCCTTAGAGTCTGTTTATATGACAGAGGACACGGCCTAGAGCTGTTATATGACAGAGGTACACTGGGCCTTAGAGTCTGTTTATATGACAGAGATACACTGGGCCTTAGAGTCTGTTTATATGACAGAGATACACTGGGCCTTAGAGTCTGTTTATATGACAGAGGTACACTGGGCCTTAGAGTCTGTTTATATGACAGAGGTACACTGGGCCTTAGAGTCTGTTTATATGACAGAGGTACACTGGGCCTTAGAGTCTGTTTATATGACAGGGAGGCACTGGGCCTTAGAGTCTGTTTATATGACAGGGAGGCACTGGGCCTTAGAGACTATATGGCTGGGAGACACTGGGCCTTAGAGACTGCATGTAAGATGGTGACAGAGACTGATCCTTATAAGCTCTATAGATAGATGTAGGTTCTTACAAGCTATGAATGCTCTTCCTGGAAGGCATCTTCTTTTTTTTAAAGCATTTTTACTGCACTTGGTATATTGCGTGCCATATTGCCATCAAACGTGGAAAGGACAACAGAAGGTTGCAGCTATAAGTCTGCTTCCACCAAATAGGCTTCAAGTGGCCAGCCTCTCTGAAATTGTGACAGGTCATCCCGCAGTGTATTATTATTGCAAAAAAAAAAAGTATTCACCTGAGCCCCATAAGGCAGCCAGTGTGCGGTTCGTTATTTCCCCCCGTGCATGCGCACACATCTGTGTAATTCGCGTAAACGCGCGGGGAAGCGGTCGCGCATGCGGTCGGCCGGTCAACGCTGATCTAATAAACCGGTATCGAATGCGGTGGGGCGCAAGCTCACGCCTCTTGTGAAAAACCATTAGGAAAGCTGCGCCCTTCAAGATTAGCCAGCGGAAATGGAAGTGCCCCTTCCGCACGTTTTAGCCGTACCGCACGCGTCTGTCCGCCCTGTCGCGCTGCTCTAGAGATGTCTCTCTTCCAGAGTCCTGGCCAGCACGTCTTTTCGTTATCATTAATTGCATTTGTCAGTAGCGGGCCTTATCTTCCTCGACAAGATTATACACAAAGGCTGTGCGTCCATGCGGCAGACATGCATGACTGCCCAGAGTCGTTATATCCATTGTTGGGAGTTCATCCGCTCCACTCCAGACCCTGCGATCAATAAGCTTCCTGCTCCACTCTAAAAGGCTCTCTCACAGTGTCTTAGCACCTTACTGTAGCTCAGCCACTTCCTTCTTCCTGTGCCTCTCTCACTGCCAAGTTCTCCTGGATCTGTGGTTAGTCAGCAAATCCGGAGATGCTTGAGAGTTAAATGAGATGATTGGCTCGAGAGCTATAACATTAAACATTCCCTTTCCTGTGGCTAAAACACTTCTGTGGGTATAATGCGTGTGCTCTGCCCTCTTACTGTAGTGGAAATGGTTCCTAATTTCATATTCAAGTATTTATTGCTCTGCAACAATTGTTTCATATGTCCTTCTTCAAAATTCCTTTGACCATTAGTATTACAGAGGCGTGCCAGATTATAAAAATTATCCACACCCTTTATTAATATTCATTCATCTTGTTTTTTGGATGGGAATATGTTCACAAATTCCTCAAACTTAATATAACTGCTGTAAAAATTAATCACCATTCAAAAATTGGTCCATTGTGGATAAAGTCCTGGTCTACCTACACAAAGCTATATTCTCAATGGGCCTTATTCACAAAATTGTAACAAAAGAAAGTACCACTATATCCTGTATGTAGATTTGAGAGTATGGGTGCAGTCTGTGATGCGTCTTCTTTGGGAGAGTGTGCAGCTTAGGGTGGTGCTGTTTTCTGCCGATGCGCCTGAGGGTAGCGACCACAGCTAACTGAAAGCTAAACAGATGAAGTGTGAAATGTCTGGCAAGATTTAGCTTCTCAGAACCCAGAGTCTCCCACAGGGTTTCTGCTCATTTCAAAGCAAAAATGCACGAACTGTTGCAGTTCCGAGGTGAATTATGCGTGCCTCGCAGTGCTACGAAAATCCCTGCGCCCGCTCCATCGCGACCAAACGCAGCACGTTCTGGGCTCGGCGCTCGCCTGTCAGGGCTGTCGTCAAAGCACAGAGATTTCAAGGCCTTTTCGGCCGGGCCGGTATGCTAACCGGGAGCAATTAAACTTGCGCGTTCCTTTTCTCTTTCTGTGAAGCGGGTGCAGCTGTTTGTGAATTATGGGCGAGCCGCGTCCCAGCCGTGTCCTTCAGTGGCGACATGCGTGGTGACATGCGTGGCGACGGCGGCGCTGCCCTGTTGTCCAAACACCGTCATTTGTTTAACGAGGGCGGTAAAGGGCTCTTCACAGTGGGTGGGGCCATGTCTGCGTCGACCCTGACAGTGGGGGGGGACAATCAGTTGAGCCATGTGTGTGTGGGAGCAGTGGCAATCTTATTGTGACTGCACGTGCGAAATGCTACTGTTTTCATAAGGCAGGGCGGGTTGTTTTAATGACCGAGACCCAGTTCCTAATGTGTCGAGGACCTGACAATTAGGTAGTCAAGGATAATTGGAAAATGACTGGGTAATCCCAGGGTGCTGTGCAGGTGTAAAATGGATATCGCATCTAAGCGCCCCACAGTTGTTATCCTGGCTGGCCGTGCAGTTTTATCAGTTTTATGGCTGTATTTAATGACATCAACTGGGGTGTTTTTCCACATAATTCCTTGCGTTTGAAGTAGATATTTTTTTTCCATGAGTGTGTTGTCTTTTTTTATTGCTATATGCAAATAGTCACTTCTTGTAATACAGTGTTTTTTTTTTATGATTACAGGCTACAATTGGAATTGACTTCTTATCAAAAACCATGTACTTAGAAGACCGAACGGTAAGTTCTTTTTTGCTCATCAACAACTTACTCTTACTATAAATTTTCTGCAGTTCATATGTAATTTACTCAAAATCTGATGCCTTAGGTTCTGGTACAGTCATTGTGTGCAATGCTTCCCCTGTAATTTAGCCTTTAGTATGAACTAACGCCAGTGATTTTCTAAACCACATAATTATACACAAAAACTTGATTGATGCTATTTAGCCGCATGATGTCTCAAACAATGTAGCCGTTACATAACTGTTCAAACAGATTGTCTTTGCAAAGACCCATCTGTTTGAACTGCATCCTGTTGGAAATGTAATTAGTCCTAAGTAATGGCATTTTTATCTGCGTAGCGCCATGTCCGCTCGTACTAGCCGTACTGAGATCTGACGTAGCGTGAGCTTGAGTTGGGGGAGAGAGGTCCGTGCCCCCCGGGTGTGGATTAACTGTGAATAATCTCACCCGGCTCAGCCCTGTTCCTCTGAACTCCAGGTGAGGCTGCAGCTGTGGGACACGGCGGGGCAGGAGCGTTTCCGGAGCCTCATCCCCAGCTACATCCGCGACTCCACCGTGGCCGTGGTGGTGTACGACATCACAAGTGAGTCACAGAGGCGTGGCGCACTGCGCGCACATACACATGCACATGCACATGCACACACGTACACGCACGCACGCACATACACGCATATGCACACGCACATGCACACACCCATACACATATGTACACCCCTACGCCCATGCCCACACGCGCACACACACACAGACACACGCGCGCGCGCACACACACACGCGCACACACACACACGCAAACACACACACGCAAACACACACACACACACACACACACACATACACACACACATGAATGCACGCCCTCACGCATGTGGGCACACACACGCGCACACACACACACACGCGCAAACACACACACACACACAAGCATACACACACACACATACATGAATGCACACCCTCACGCATGTGGGCACACGCAGACACATGCACACACACACAAGAGGAGTTATTTTACAATTATGATCAATGTCATGATTTCAGCCCACTCTGCATAGCCATTGTAGCTCCGTGGTTGTCCTTAGCATGTCTTCATTTGGGCATCAACAGTATGACCATGTAAAGCAGTCCCGCTGGGGCTCGCGCTGGTATCTTTCTCTATAAAAGAGGACAGTTTTATTGTCCTGAAATCCCATCGTAGCGATCAGGGCCGGGGTTTAATATGCTCGCAAGCGAGAGAAATGGAGCCACGTTAGAATCCCAGCCCTGGGGAGATGAACTGTAAACCCAATTTTATAGGCAAACATAGCAGCCATGCTAAACAGCGCATTCGTTTTCACCTTTAAATAAAGGCACAGTTTCCCTGTTAGTCAGGAGCAGTGAGGTAAACCTTAGAGATCATGCATTTATCATGAACATTCATAAGATCCTCATTAGAGAGACTGACTGCTCCATATTTTTTTCTCAAAGATCAAATTCTCATTGTAAACAAGGTGGCTATTTCCTATACTGATGAATATGTATATATGTGTGTGTATGTAACAATTTGATATGTGTACAGTGAACTTCGATTGGGTTTTATTTAAGGGTGTTTTTATACACTTTGGTTTTACTGTGTAGAAGTCACAGCACTTTTTATACATAACCCCCCATATTTGGGCACCCTAATATTTGAGACATAATAATGTTTTGTAATAATAATATATATATAAATTGAATATTCTGCATAATTTAATGATTAAAAGACAACCAAATGTATAAGAGAGAAGTGAGATGGTCAGGGACATTTCTAATGAATTGCCTATATATTGTAGGTAAATGCTGCAATGCCCATCATCTGAACACACTGAAATATTAATTTTAGTTTACAACCACAGGTATGTTTCCAAGATTAAGAAGAATGCAGAGGTTGTAAAACCAGGCATCAAATTTCCTAAATGCATCTTCGACACTGTAATGTGTCTCCTATTTCTCCACAGATATGAATTCCTTTCAGCAGACTTCCAAATGGATCGATGATGTCAGAACAGAAAGAGGAAGTGACGTCATCATTATGTTAGTGGGCAACAAAACAGACTTGGCAGATAAGAGGTGAGAACTTTGGCTTTTGTAATCGAGCTTGCAAGCACATCCCTCACAAATTCTGACATGCAATCTAGCTCACCAAGTTCTGTTTATGGTCACAAAGTTGGCACCTACCCCACCTTAGATTACTTTATTTAATGAAGGACATGGATGTGTCTTATCCAGAAATCCGAGGAGATTCTTTTTTTAAGGTCACGGCAGGACGAGGCTTTTCTTCTGAGTAGGGTGCGACGCAGGGAGGGAGCGAGAAGCGGTGGACCGTAACTGAAACATTTCCCGTGCACGTCCAAAGAGCCCTCCTCTCGTTAGCGTGTTAGCAGATCAATGGCCGCCTAATTGGCTGGGGATATTTGTGAAGTCCTATGACTCCTGGAAGCTCTGCCATGGCACACTGCCCAGAGGTCGTCCCCCAGGGGAGGGAGGAGACAGCGCAGAGCCTCCGGACACGTCTTAGCCGTAAAAGGGCTCTCTGCACACTGTCTCCTTATAGCCCGCAGTTAAGTAAGAAGCACCTGGTTTGGGACATACCCCAGAGCCCATGCTCTCTGTGCTGCACATTAACATCTTCTCCATCCCAAGGGCAGAGAGAGTTCAGAAGGAGGGGGCACGTGATTTACTTTCAGAGTTCAGTTTGACTTGTGTGCCCCACGGCCATTTTTCATCTCTAATTAGAACTATCGGTACTGTACAAGCTTCTGTTGTGTTTCGTTATCCCTGAGTGACCATTTAACGGTGTGCCGTGTTATTTCGGAATCAAATGAGGCCGGCAGTAAATAAGAATTACCCGAGGGATCCAATGTTTTCCTTCATGTTAATCAATGACCTTCTTTCCTCTCTCGTCCTCACCCTGCATAATATCGCCCAGACAGACCTGTCAGCCTCCTCTAGACATTAATGTTTCTTCTCCCGTCTGGAGTAATTATTGCACGAGAAAATTACTCAGAGGCAGCTACCTTGCTGGAAAGATACATTTCTGTGCTTTAAGTCCATGTCATATAGATGAATGTTGTTTGTTGTGAAAACTCAAGTGGAGCACCGTTTGCAAGGCATTTTAGCAGAATATGTGATTAATTGGCATGGTTGTTTGAGTTTTTTCAGACTTATAAATAATACCGTATCCATTGTTTTAGTTACTTCTTGTTAAAAACAGAGTGACAGGCCCTGCTGGTAATTCAGAATAGCAGTAGGTTTCAGAAGTAAATGAGAATCTCTACACTGCTACTGTACGTCTCCACTGATATCTGTGGTCATTTGTCTGCGTCTGAAAAGTGGCATATAGCCATCTGTTTGATATGCTTTAAATTACATTTACATTTAGGCATTTAGCAGAGTCTCTTTTACAGAGTGACTTACATAAGTGCATCATACAGGTTTAGACAAGGGCAGCTGATAAGTCATTAGAGTCATAACCCATAATAGTAATTATTACCTGATCCTACTACATAAACTTAGATGCCAGTTAGTTGGTGCAGGACAGAAATAGACAGTGAGCGTGAAGGGTGATGCCCTGGCAGCAGTGTAAGGTGTGGCGATGACAGACTGGTGGTAAGAGGGAGCTCTTCCTAATGCTGCACCCACAAGACGACACACTTGTGCTTTATCTGGCCCGCCACCATGAGCCAGTGGGATGGAGATGAGGAGAGGCGTGATCTGTGTAATCTGGCTGATTGTAGATGAATCCTGGGAAAGGGAGCGTCTTGACGGCACCCACAGGGAAATCAGCAGGGAGGGAGCTGCAGTGGTTCAGTTGGGACGGCACAAGGGCTTGAATAATGAGCTGGATAGCATATGTAGTACAGAAAGGGTGGATGTAGCAGAATGACCAAATTTGTCTGTACTGATGCCCTGTGATAACAGATGTCAGGGAGTATTCAACCAGCCTTAACCCTTTCAAGAGTAGGGCTTGGAACGTTTTCTCAAAATTCTGTGTCAGTGTTCTAGAACTTTACTGCTTGCAGTACTGCAGCAATGATTGTTGCATCAGCATTAGAATGTTCAGTTAAGAACATTCTAATCACATATTTGTGATCTTATACCTTAAATGGTTAAAGGTTGTGATTTCATGTATTTGTTAACTGCAAAATATATGCTTTTTTCTCTTGCCGTGAATTTGTTCAGATAAGCTTCAGCCCTGACAAAGTCTTCACTGTGTCAAAGCAAGAGATGCAGACCTCTTCAGTGATCAAAGCAGTTAAATTCTAGATGGTAGTTCTGATCCATAAGTGCAGAACTTATGGACCATGGAATAGTTTGTATTGAAGAAGTCAGTGTGGATACCAATAATCAGTTTTCAGTAAGCAGAGAGAATTTCATGGGGAAATGTGGGAATCCTGACTCGCATAATGACACTGCAGTGTATATTCATTCACAATGTGAGAAAGGAGACCTAACTACCATTTCATAGGATCAAAATCATGCAGAATTTTTCAGATAAACAGTATAACATTTTTTTGTTACCTGCTATAATTATTTTTGCAATATTTATTGCATTAAAAACAGCGTGTCAACAGAAAAGATTGCTTTGTAACAGAAATACAATTTTGCGCTGGTTTACTGACAGCTATATGCAAATTTTCATCTGTGCAATTTGATTACCCACTCGAACAACTGCCATTTTTTTGCTTGACTGCTTTGAAACTGTACAATCCATTACATATTTGATCATTCTTGGCAGTCTAAGAGCCTCAGTGAACATCCTTTATGAAAATCCCTTGGGTGAGAGAAAGCTTGGTTTTCTGATCTTTGGTTTTCTCTTCGTGAGAAGCCTTTTTAGGGTGGCCTGCTGAGTGATGCCCCTGGGTGTTACCTCCATATGCGATTCGTTCCCCTTCCATTCCTGAAAGACTACACAGGTCACGCTATGTAATTATGTCATTTGAAATGTTAGTTAGAAGTATAGAATTGCTCATTGGCAAAATATATTTAAATCATTATACTGTCAGTGTTAATACGCTACACTGGCTTGTCAACATAATACATAATACTGACTTGTCGACATAATTTGTCCAGCTAAAATTACAGGCGGTCGCAAAAATGGATATTGGCGTATTCTAGGCCTGACGAGCAGAATATTGCCTATTGACTGTGACTGATTACGGCTGACATTGTGTCTAACTCCAGACATTTAATTTAACAGGCAATTACAATTACGCTGGTGACAGAAATATCATTTCTAGCTGTTCTAATTCCGTTTCAAAGTATCAATGGCAAACAGATGTTTTTATGATTCATCTTTTTGACATTTTGCCAAGAGATGTATTTTGGCTCGTTGAAATGTTCATTGGTATTTTATCACAGGTGCAGTTTAAAAAGTAAAAGGTTGATTGCGTGCTTAAATCATTTGACGCTAAGTATTGCCATTTTTTAAAGATGAAGCGCATGCAATGGTAATGTTTTGCTTGTCTTTTCTTCATATATTGCATGTAGTTTGTGAAAGAGTCATAAAATCCCAATATGAATTAATCATAGCATGTGAAATTAGGTTAATTTAGAAAATGTTATGCAAATCAATACAATAAGACTGAAATTAACATTGATAACATAAGTGGTATGTCATATACAGACCTGTGTCTGCTTTTGTTTAATCGATTTGATCAACCGTGCACAACGTGTTGAGAAGTTTTCTTTGAAATAGTACGGTGCATCAGAGTTTTTATTATCAATGAAACCATGTTTTTTTATGTCTGTGTTCTGCTTTGGGCTCCATCGGAGTGTTTTATAATTAATCATCCTCACAATCAATATGAAATTTAGTTGCAGCAGCAATTTTTCTGAGTGCTGATTGAAATCCATTTAAGTAATAATAACGGTTCTTTGGCTACGCTAATGGAATGTGACATTTTAGCGTGATTTCTGTTGGAAGTGAGTGAGCAGTAATGAACCCGGATTTCTATTCATAAGCACCGTAAATCAAATCAAAGGCAAGGAGAGATTGTTTTTATTGATTGTACTTAAAAAGTGAATTTCTTCCTCCCGCGTCCATCTTGCTACGTACTCTTAGAGGTAGCGTGCAGCTTTTAGAATATGTTTGTGGTTTTGGATTGCGTCTGTTATTTGTACAAAGTGAACTAAAGGCGTTAATGGTGCTTTAACATACGTTATTTGAAAATCTTGATTTGGGACATTTATTAAAGCAACCTTCCCTCGTTTTTATTTAACAATTTGGAATCCACACTCCTTCCTCTCGAGTTGTGGCAACTGCACCCTGTGTGGAGGGCACTGTGGCAGAATTGCAATATTTCCACCCTGCAGACCGCAGCGTGTAACAGGAGAGCAAATACTGACCAGAGGAGAGGTGCATCACTCACTGCCACCGACCAGACACGTTTTTGAGATAAACTAACGCATGTCCTACGAGCGGAAAGCAGATATTTGGTGTCCAGGCAATGTGGTTGTATCAAGCCAAATATAGAACCTGGAATAATCAATGGGATATGCCCATGTATCCAATTATCTATGGATCCATCTATTTATCTATTTGATGCTGTTGGTAATTATACCGGGAGCTGTTGCCGGCTGTGTCTCCCTTTCATAGTGTTAAGGAAGGACAGATGCAGAACACTCTGCTGATGAATGTTATTGTTGAGAGTGGGCCATTATTTATTTGGCTCATACTCAGAATTTCCCTTTCTGATTCAGTCTACTCTTCCACCCCGACAAGACACGTAATGCATATTTTGACATGGCTTCATGCCGCATGTCAGATTGCTTTTCAAGTAATATTACCTTCCTCTTCCCCTTTTTATATATCATAAGGACAAACCAGTCTGTACTTTCACTTTGCTAAACACATTGCTGCCATTTTCTATTCGCTAGGCTAGGGCGAAATGTCCTTGCAATGCTACTGTGACGTTGCAGCAGTGTAATCCTGCCATTTCAGGGTTATAGAACTGTTTATATAATGTTCGAATGAGTGTGGACTGGGCAAAATTATCTATCACATTGTTACAGTGCAAATGGCTTCCATTAACAGGTTTTTTTTATTATGGGTGTGCAGGTCCATTTGTGGTGACCACACAAAGCCGTCTTAGTGCCGCTTACTGTAACTGTGACTCACTCCTTCGTGCGGCCCTCGGGAGAGGGGACACGCCCAGAACGTGTCGCACGCCCATACACGGGCGTCCCAAAATAATGAAAGCAGATGGCGGAACCCTCAGAAGCGTGGACAGAGCCCATACATAATTGATAGCGCTGCTACAACCTGATTACAGGTTGTAGATTACACCATAACCCCACCCCCCCCCCCCTTTACCAGAATGTCTTATGTACCGAGCTTCGGTCAGCTCATGCGGGTTATGGAGATGTTCTGTGGGGAATTGCACGTAGTGGGGTCAGCAGTGTGATGCCCCTTCGTGACCCCCCCCCTCCTCCTCCTCCCTCCCTCCTCAAAATGCTGACTCTTGAAGTGAGGGTTATTCGCAAGCAAGAATAACAGGAGGTTAAAGGTCAGGAGGTGTCTTAAGGAACAGGCACATTCATTGATTTATTCTTCCAAGTGAGTGTTGGGTCAGGCTCCCTCGTCTCAAAAATGTGGGTCTCTACCCTCTGCTGGAAGCGCAGTTCAAGAATCGGTAAGCCGCATTCATCTTCTGCTCAGTGGTACAATAACCGCGATTCAATACGGGTAGTTTGCATCAGGAAACAATTAAAGTCGCAGACGCGCTTTTCTCTGATTCCGGAGTACCTGACCGTGCATTAATGCTGCTTTAATTGCATGCGTTTTTGAGGTCAGGGGTCACACAGTGGTAATATTTGTGAGGCTATTAAACTCTGGAGCGCGTGTGCGATACCAGCCCCCGCTTAAACTCCCACTGGCGTCCTCGCCTTCTCCAGCCAAAGACTAATTGACAGATTGCCGGGTAGGAAAGTGCTGGGGAGGCAGTTTGTGGATTGGACTAATGATTAGTCAATTAACATTCAGCTCTGATATAACAGCGAGTACAGAGGCGAGCGAAGATTTCCAGGCTGCAGCAAACCAGGCTGCTCGCTGAGCAGGCATTCAGAACGTCCTGGTTTTTACATGCGTACAAGCTGTCATGTACTTTCCCCATTTTAAACATAATCACATTGGCTTCGGGTGACATTGTTGCATTACTGAGGCTGGCAGCATCCGAGGCATTATGTTTGCAGGTTATGGTTAAGGCCATATAATTTAATTCTACGTACAGTAATAAAGATTGTCAGCTGCGTACTTCGTGTTTTTTCAGGCAATGTCAGGTGTATTACACAATGCACCATCAGAGGTGGTGTGAGGGAGTAAAATGACCTTCTCTCTCCGTCGCTCCTGTGCCCCTTCTCTTTATCTAATGCAGAGGCTGTGTTTTGTATTCAGTGTTCTCATATCCGCAGATCATGGGCAGAATCATACACTGACTATTCTGACATCTTTTGGTTTCATGTTCCTCTACGCGGAGTCACTTGGCCTGTGTTGACTAACGCCGCGAACGTGTTTACACAGCGCCGGCGATATACAGCGAGCCGCTCAAGAGAAAGTCGCCCCGTGGAAAAGTGGACCAGATGGCGCTCGTCTGTTCCAAATAACCCGCCAATGTCAGCTTGAATTACCTTCCCTCAAGGGGGACTAGGCGATGCCAAGGAAAGATGGCGCCACATTGAGCGCATCAACAGTCAGCTTTGAGATCCACGGCGTCGTTGTTCAGTTACTTTAACCAGTGTCTCGTCTTTCTGTAATAGACACAGTCGTCCTATTCTCTCTGTGACGGCCCTTTTTTTATCTTTAGGAAAGCTGTGTTCATGGCTCCTCGTACATTAATCGTGTGATAAACGCAGTATCAGTACTTTAGAGGAAACGTTCCCTTGGTTAGTGGACACTCAAGGCCCTTGTGAACTACATTAATGAATTGCTAATGCATTGCTTGTCGCTACATTCACAAACATTCTCTTTTGTAAAGAGAATTGTGGTTAACCACCCCCTCAAAATCAGTAATCATGCTGTATTTAAAGATTATTTAAATGCCTTTGTTCCAGGCAGCATACTGTTTGCTGAAAAGGACAAAATACCACAAAATACTGCACTTAGTAATCACTGCATTCAGAATCGCAATCACTGAAGAATTTTGTTATAGTCTCTGCATTTCGTATCATGGGATACTTTCATGTTACATGTACCTTCATCCAGTACTTATTGTACTTTGTATCAGTATCTTGATGTTGTAGCTTGTCATGCCTCCTAGTTTGACTTAGCATAGGTCAGGTCAGCGTAATGTTTTACCGTGTGAAGTCTGCCAAATAAATGCAACGATAATGTAATGTAACGATAGATACAGCCATTATCCGCACATACAATAATGACACCTTGTCACAGTCCTGTCACTTTGTCGTAGACACAGCACCAACAGTCATAGAATATATAATCAAAATCATAATTCTGATCATAATGTAGAGCTGCATCTCGGTGATACCAGCTGTGGGCGCATGATCACATTCATATGCACCATGAGAGGTAACAACCGTAGGGCTTATGGTTATGGTGCCGGCTTTGTGCTACCTGTTTACTTGGTTCCAGTCCTTAACGTCAGAGCCTGGATATGTTATCTGACGTTGCACGGGTGGAACAGACTAGGGGTATAAATGCCAGTGAATCTGCTGCTTTTCGCTAACCCTCTCCTGGCACCCGCGGATAAGGAGGGGAACAAGCTCTGCTCTGGCGGCTGCTCCCGGGCTCTTGGAAGCGGGCTGCGGGAGCTGGCCGTCCCTTCTGTTGTCGGTTTGTGTTGGCCAGCGGTGAGGCTCTTTCAGTCCTGCCTTTTCTCAGATCTTTGGGGTCTGGAGCTTTCGGCAGAAGAATTCAAATGAAATCAGACCGCGCTGCGCATTTGCTATTCAATTTGGGAAAGAAAAGACAGAGAAAATGGAGACGGAAAAAGGGACGTGTTCTATTCAGGATGGCTCCTTTTCAGTCTTACCTCTTCCTTATCTTTTCCTTTCTAATCCATTGCTCTCTGTTCTCTTTTATATTCCGTTTCTCCTCCCGCGAAGATGATTGCTTGGGAATAAAGATTTTCTGCTTGAATGCCATAGAGTCACGATAGTCGGCTGCAGTTCACCCAGTATCTGGGACCATTATGGGGTCTTCTGTAATAAGGCTGTGGTGATGTTTTGAAGCAAAACCTGAAGGCAATTAAGTAAAGGGCAAGGACACAGCAAGAGCATTATATTTATTTAAATTACAGAGGATTGTATCAAGACAGCAGCGCTTTTCATTGCCATCCTAAATTGACATTCTTGTCATGCTTCAGGTTTAGTCAGTTCCATAAGAAATGTCGTTCGTGATAATATTGCATGTGGACATGAACAAAATATCGCTTCTGGTTTTAGTCTGGGCGCTGTCCATAAATATGTTTTTTGGAACATTTTGTCGCGGAGGAAAAGCGGAATGGGGCGCAGGTGTCACCTCTGGCGTGACTGCGGGGGCTCGGGCGGGTAAAGGGAAGGTTCGCCGACTGATGAACAGCAGCGATGTGTCTATCTCTCGGCCTTGTGAGACAAGCGGTGCCTCGCGCTGCGCCTGCAAGATTACAGCCCGTTTTCCTGTGATGGAGGGCCGATGGGATATGAAGGTCTTATCACGGGACGGAGGGAGAGCTATTAGGGCCAAAATATACTGCCCGCGAGCGTCGGCAAACACCTCCATCGTCGTGGATAGAGTGACCGCGCATCTGCTGCGCGCAGGAAGTGATGCGTGAGCTCTTGACGCGCAGTACCAAAGTCACAGTTTATATGTATACATATGGTATATGCTTTCATTTTTTTTCTTTTTTATTTCATCCGGCCAACAATGCTCCAGGCTTATTAAAATGAATATGTGCTGGGATGTAGGATAGATGGCTAACTGTAAGGTATTAACCACCCTTGCCCTGCTCTTGGACTGCATCTATCCTCTCTAACGAGCCTTCCCACGGACAGAAACGCATCTGGACCCAAGTCACCGTGGCCCAACCTGCTCCGCAAATAAATAATTTCCTGTTGCTGTTCCGCTTCTGCCTTGCGCACAGAGGAACAAAGAAGCCAGACTGGTTACATCATGCCCGTCCCCGAAGGCCACGGGGCTCCGTGATTTAAGCTCCGTCCTATTAAATGCCCCGCTCGGCCGTCTGCAGTCAGAGGACAGTTCCCCGTCCGCTTTTATCACCCCGCCCGATTGCCCCCCGTACCGCACCTACCGCACGCGGATTAATTCATTAGCATGTCGAACAAATGCGCTTTAATTAATGTCAGCCCACAGAGCAATGAATCACTTTCACCGTCTATTAATTAATGGCGTAAGGCCGCGCTGAAAAAGCGGACTGAAGCGGTGACTTACGAGGCCCGCCGGAGCGGATCGGCTGTCCGCCATTCTCCATTTCATGCCGCGGCACCTCGTTTTTAATTATACATTAGCCGGAAAGTAAACTATCTGACATTTTTCCCCTCTCAATCCCGTACATCCCCCCGCCACCCCACCCCCCCACCCGCGTCCCGCGTCCCGCGTTTGATTTCCCGGTAGATGGACCCGACACCTGCCATTTGTCTTCTCCCCCGCAGGCAAATTACGATCGAGGCGGGCGAGCAGAGAGCCAAAGAGCTGAACGTGATGTTCATCGAGACCAGCGCGAAGACGGGCTACAACGTCAAGCAGGTGAGCCCCGCCACCAACATCCTGTCCCGACCGAGCGCGGAAAATCAAAGGTCTTCCACGTTCCCCTCTCCCCCTTCCCTCAGAAGTGTAGCCTACTGGTTGAATAATGGCCATTTATAGTTCTTCCCTCCTTCTCTCTTGCGTGAAAAGGTTCAATTTGGTTAACTTGCCAAGTCATGAAGCGCCAAGCCTTTAAACGTGTGCTCGAGAACTGACGAAAGTGAGAGCTAAAGGCGTCTGAGTCTAAATAAGTCGGCGTGAGAAGGCTAGTGTTGTGTGGAGTGGGCGGCTTCTTCTTTCCAACATCCATGCTGGGGAATTAAGAAGACCTGATCTGAGGGACTGCTTGCACTATCTCGGTGCCGGGGTAACCAGCTTTCAGGCTCCCTTGAGGAAACAAGGTCACGCACAAGTGTTTATTTAGGTCGTGATTGTAGGAAATGGCAGGCGATCCGTTGCCGCGCAACCCGCCGTTTCTTTTCTTCCTCGTCTCCATCGGTGATACTGATATCCGTTTCACGCAAAGGGCGATGGGTAATGGCTGCCCGCTCCTGAGCAAGGTTTCACTGGAGCATGACTATCCAGCGCGTGGGCCTCACCTTGAAGTGCCGTGCCGACCTCTGACCCATTTCCTGTTTGTGGGCCGAAGGTGAGCGCGAGGAAATATCATTTCATTTCAAGAGCTGCAGAGTGACATTTTCGAGGTGCGGATCCTCATCATCAGGGAACGATTCATCTCTGCGCTTTGGTTTTTCTCAGTTGCATTGTAAAGGGCAAAGGTGCTGGGCTCTTGATTTTGCCTACGGTTGCAAGACCATGGCTGACCTCACGGTCTTGCAACCTTAAATTGCCAGCCAATGTATGCCTTCCAGCAAAGCCACATAGCTATATTTACATGTCTGTTTTACGACCATCTTCTTATTCCTACGTATCTTCTTAACATTCATCAACACCGTTTTTATTGATAAAACTGTGCATGTGTGTCAGGAACCATAATAAGAGATCCATAAATATGCTAACAATTTGCTACACTTATAAATACTAAGCTGGACTGAGGACGGTGTAATTAGTGCCATTTTAACCACAGACTATCATTTGTCCTTTGAAATTACATTATGGATCCCCTGGCAAAAAGACAAAACAAAACGCTATTATTTGTATATCAGTCCCATTATTAGCTTTATTATCTAAATAATTGGATATTTTATTGGTGTGGTTCTCAATTTATAAGTGCCCCCTCCCCCCTCCCCCCCATTAGAAAAAACCCCAGTGATGCTAAATGAGAAAGGAGGGCCAGCCATCTGTATGAAAGGGTAATAAAATACCAGGGACAAGAAAGGATGCAACCAAGTGAATAAGAGCAAAGTACATAATAGTGTCCCTGTGTATGTGTAAAAAAAAAAAAGCACCCCAGACAACAACTATTAGGGGACCAGCTTTTGTCAGTCAGGGCTGATAAAACACAAGGCCCATTATTCTCCAGTATTCCTTGGCTCAAGGAGAATAATGTAAGGACGGAAGACCACGGCGGAACTGTATAACACAAAGACCATTACCTTGGAACCACACACTGCTCTTGGTACTGCTTGGCCACGTGCTCTCAGTCTATTGTTGCAGTGTACAATTAATGCCAGGCAACGGATGCAGCATTCAGACTCTTTAATACTTCAATTCATGAGGAATGGTGTGTGCTTGTGTGGAAATGGGGGAATGGGAATTTAGTTTCCCACCATTTGAGTTGAAGAATGGAAATATTTGATATTTCAAACCTTTTTGTTCTTATACTTACACAGTGCCATGGAAAAAGTATTTGCTAATTTAGCCAGTTTCCCGTAGTCTAATATTACGTTTTGTCTAAAGATCTGAAACCATTCAGTGTGACAAATATGCAGTAATGGAAGAAATCAGGAAGAGGAAAAATACTTTTTCACTGCACTGTGTGTATGTGCTAGCAGCATATCTCTTATTATAGTGGTGGACTGTATTCCAGAGGTGCCTGTGTACAAACAGCACCGAGAATGCTGTTAGTTTGGCAGAAACACTTTTTACATTGCATATATTAACAATGTAAAAGTGTTTCAAATTTATTTAATCCTACGAAATACACAACTGCATTCATCGATACATGAATAAAATCATTCAATAAATTTAATGGGTCTTTAATGGCAATAAACATTTTCAGTGACATTTAAAAAATTGGACTATGCAATTTTATCCGCTGTATAACCACTCTCCTTGCCTGGGCTCAACGTTCATTTTTGCTGTTGCATTCACTCATGTTTCCCAAACAGCAAATTAAGCTAAATAATTTATTGACGCAAAATCAGTATTCATCCAATAACCAGTGACCCTGAAAAGTGCCGACTACCTTCGAGTCAGTTA
Source organism: Anguilla rostrata (assembly GCF_018555375.3). Lineage (NCBI taxonomy): Eukaryota > Metazoa > Chordata > Actinopteri > Anguilliformes > Anguillidae > Anguilla > Anguilla rostrata. The sequence continues at coordinate 12,820,642 of NC_057936.1, forward strand.
TTTTCTCAGAGAAAATGGGGGGGCAACCTGCCTGGATTCATTTGAATTTTGAATATGAATTAAATCGGATCTCTTGGATCACGTGCCGTCAAGATTCCTTTCACTTTTGCCTTTGCTCACAGATGCCTTTGACAGCGTTTGATGGGTTTTGAAGTCGTTTCATTCCACCGGCAAAGCCTAACTGATGGTAATCAGGAGTAATCTATCCAGCTTTGCAGGCTTTTGAATGCTTTCAGGTAATAATTACAAAGCCTGGAAGCACCGAGTACAAAGTTGCCTCCTGTTTCACAGATGTATCCAACATCACAGTTGCGTTGAACAGTATTAACATGATTGAATATTTTTGGTGACGGTTAATGTTGAATTTTCCCAGGCGTGATCATCAGTAAATGCTCGTCGTCATTATGCAAAAAACCCTTTCAAATAAACATCTACAATACTTCAATAAACGTTGCTAGTATAATGCGTCATATAGCCAACTAATTGATTAAGTATCTAGAAACAATTGTGTTTTACCCATGTATGGAAGAATTTTTTATCTTAAGTGATAATCAGCTATTTTTGCGAATAAATTCGTTTCACTTGTTTCGTGAAATTGTCTGTGTGAACAGAAGGGCCACTTTGTCCATTAGAAGAGTTACGGGTTCTTCGTCATTTCTCAGAGTAGAATTTTAGAAATGAGGTCAGTCTTCACCGATCTCCGTACATTTCAGTGAAAATCAAATCTCTTGCTTTGCGGTGTGAGCTAGCCAGTGTGTGCAGTTTACCAATTATCAACCCGTCCCTTGGTTTGTATGTGCCACATCCGACCACGTAGGAACATGTTTTATAGATCTTTTTTCTCTGGGCCTGTCGGAAACAGGGACTAGGAGACAGCACACAAAATTGCTTTTTTCCCTGTCACTCCTTGTCTAATGGGTTGGTGTGCAATATATTCATGCTGGTAGCAGCATGATTGATTACCTGAAATGAAAGAATCCGGGCTTGATACATATTTGTGCTGTTTAATATAGTTTGGAAGCAGGGGGCTCATTATAGAGACCAGTGTTTCACTGATGGCCTTTGCTTCGTACCTCCTTAGGGAATATGGCACTACGGAGAAACTTAATAAAGGAGGTCTCAAATAAATGGAACAATATGAGACTCTTCATTGTGCTGCCAGGGGGGTTAGCCTTGCTTTAGCCATGAGGTTTGACTATTTGTGCCGTTGAACCCTCCATAAAACTGAGTTCAAATGAAATAAAAGTGTGATTCCAAAATGCTTTTCGCCGTCTTTTTGTGGGTAACCTCTTTGAAGGCCACTGATAAATGGCCTTTTTGGATATGCGTCTGGATTCACTCTCAGCTGAAAATAAATGACCTCTTTACAATTGTGCCTCTCATTCCTCTTAACCTTTTTTCAGTGCCACTGGGAAATGCTGGAGGTCACATGATCAGTCACTTGACGTCAACTCTTAAACCTTCTCAGACTAGACTTTTCTAATGGCCTTTGCCTAGGACAGCTGCGTTGGTGTTCGCCAGCAAAGAGGTCGGCCTTTATAACTCGTTAGCTCCGCTGCTGATTGGATAAGGAAGGAAGCCGTGAGGAACCGAGGCGAATGGAGTGTCTGAGATGCCCTTGTGGTGTCCAAAGTTCTGCCCGACTGGAACCGAACAGGCAGCAGGCAGGGGCCACCCTAGCTGGACTCGTGGCATGGCAAGTCAACCAGCTGAGCCAGTTAGGCGCGAGAAGCATTCTACAGTCCCGAAGGGGAGGACAGAAAGGTGTGGCCTTGGGCGCCCGGTCGGAGCTTCCCCCGGCTGAGGGAGCGGATTCGGGCCCTTTGAGATCGCGCACTCTGGCGGTGAGGAAGCCTCTTAGTGTCTGTCCTTTGTTCTACCTAGCGTGGCCATGTCCTGATCTTCCTTTCTCTCTCTCTCTGGCAGCTGTTTCGACGTGTGGCAGCTGCACTGCCCGGAATGGAAAGCATGCAGGAGACGAGCAAAGAAGGCAGTATCCTTTTTCCAGAGGCCCAGACAGGTGTAAGATCCTTCTGTGTCAAGATGATACCAGAAAATGCACCCTCACTGGTGCTGACTACTACTGCATTTTTTGGGTTTTATGCACAAAATCTATCCACAGCAGGTATGAAATCTCTTCATTTTTGTATTCCATCTCTTTATATTTAGCATGGGAAGTCTAGTTTCAGCTCTATAATACAGGTAATCATCAACTTGCACGTGCAACCATTACCTACTACTTTTGAAGCACCTCCTTGTGGACCATATGCAAAAATAAAACATTTCACCTTCCAAGCCAGCAGATATATGCCCTCCCTTGTATACTAGGAATATACCCATATTACACAGTGCACACCGTACCTCCTCCTGTAAAATTGCTTCAGCTCAACAGCAGTTCACTAAACACTCTGGTGCCTTGTTGATAATACTACTATTACAGCGTGATGGGGGGAAAAAATTATGTCAGAAATGCCTGGTATTGACCAACTTAAGAAATTGTGATTAAAATGGTGAATTCACCTTGAATGGGTTTTTTTTTCTGCGGTGCTGACACAGCTGCCGTATCTCCCGCAATAAGGCCTCTCGCAGGCTGGGTGAGTAAAAAAAAAAAAAACCCAAAAAAAAACCGCGCTTCTCAACACCTCGGGGACCCTCGCAGCAGAATTTAGCGCTCTTCCAATTAACCGGGAGAGGCGCAGAACTCCGCGGTTAGTCAGAACCGCGATTGTCAGCTGGCAGGCGGGCGCACCCCTACCCCCCCCGCCCCCCTCACCCCCACCCCTCCGCCAGCGGTCGGGCTGGAGCTCGAGCAAACTGGCGCCTGACACGAGGCAGGCGAGGGGGAACGGGAGCCGGCGGGCCTCGGCGGCTCCGCTGGCAGCCGTGTGATTTAACGCGGTGACAGGACTCATCAGTCAGGACCGCGCGGCGCGGCGCGGCGCGGCTACCAGATCCCCCCCCCGCTGATATCAGGTGTGGGTGTCGTGCTTTATGAGGCTTGCGGATCCTGCTGGGACCGTCTCTCCGAGCTGTTATTTTCCCCACAGATGAACCCCCCTCCCGTTCCCCCTCTCCAGTGCCCCCCAAACGTACATCTATGGCATGTCATTCTGTGAGCAGGAGAAGAAGACAGAAGATCTGTCATTTTCCCTGATGGAGAGAGGAGAAGAAATATACTGTAAGCTTTTGGACAGCACGTATATGGACTTTACTACAGTCAGTGTGGGGAATAACAGTTAATGGGAATGTCTGTAAGATCAATGCACTGTCCTCCACAGGCTGAGTTACCACGGCAGTGTGCATATTTTTTGTTTTATTTTGGATTTGTTTAGCTGTTTTATCACCATATATCCTCCTGAGACCCAGTAAAAAATGTTTTAAAAGGATTTTCATTTATAATAGAAATGTCTTGGATGACAAAAAAAACATGTCGCAATGAAAATATTTTCAAAAATATAATTCATTTTCTTTTTATTTAATTGTCCCTAGTAGTGTAGGTTTTGGAACAGTCCTCTTGAAGAGCTCAGCTAAATTTGAAGGCCCATCCCTGTCACTGCAGTGCCCTCCATCAGTTTGGGAGGGTGCACAATTGTCCCAGCAGTCCACGGGTCAAGCCTTGCCCTTGTCCTGAAGCAATAATCATAACGTAATGCCGCAGAGGACTACAGACAGACTGCTGACCCCTCAGTAAACAAGTTATTCTGTCACAATAAGACAGGGACTTCCTCTCGCTCTTAAAGTCTTCCTCTCTGGGCGATACTATGCCTGACTGTTCGGTGGCCCGCAGGGGTTCCAGCACTGATGTCATCTAATACCAGACCTTGGGGCCTGTGTCTTTACTCAAAGAACACGTTACTGGGACTGGCCACACAACAGGCCCCCCTTATATTGTAATGACCTTATTTACTGTACTCATATCTCAGAATTAATGCAAGACAACACGGATATTGGCCTCTGCAGAATAATAATCATAATCAGTCGTAACGCAGGAATAGCGCAGGCTGCTATTACAAGCGGCTAGCTGAGAGGAGGCTGCACAGCATCAATGTGGACTCGGGCCTTCAGGAGGCATGTCTGCGTATACCGGCATTTCCCTCTCAAATTAGCCTCCCTTTTTTCCTGGCTCACCTTGGGACCTAAAAAAAAAAAAGCCGGTCGTCTAGCTAACAAAGTGAATTATTGATTCGTGTTAATGCTCCTCTTGCTGTTGCCCTGGCAGTCGGGGGAGGGCGTGCCGGGATGCGCGGAACTATCGCTAAACGGTAGAGAGCCGCGGAGCCCCTCCATTTTGTCTGCCTCCCGCATCTCTCCATTTTCTTATCGGTCTTTTTTGAACTTAGTCAGAACTGCGTATCTCCCGGGGAGCATAGCGGCTCTGCCGATGGCTCTGTGTTTGGGAGCTGTTAGGGGTATCACGCCGGCGTCGAACAGCGCTGTGCTTGTGGAAAGATGAGAGAGACTCTTCCCAGGCTAGGCTCTGTGTAGAAATGCAGCTTTTTAAATTGGCCTCTCGCTTCCCCGAAAAGAGCGGCAACAGCCTTATATTCACTAGCCGCCCCAGTCAGGGGTCGTGTCTACAGTCGGTGCTGGTAGAGTAGTGGTAACGCGCGTGAAAATGGGTTTTGGCGGACTCCGGTTCCTGTAACAGTTTGTGTTAGATAGCAGGGATATTTTTTTTTCCCTCCCTCCTTGCAGAACGCCTCCCTGGGGGACCGCGCGGTCTCTCTCTGAGCTGCTGCGTGCGGTTAACGCACCGGAGTCCGTCTGCAGGTCTCCTTGTCGCCAGTCAACCGAACGGAGCGCAAATGAGCAGCTCGCGCCAAGCAGACTGTGCCCGTCTTCATCATCGCCGGGGCACTGGGAAGCAGCGCTCTCATTTGCGCTGCCTCTAAAGAGCTGAGAGCAGCTCCGCCACTCAGCCAGCCCAGCTGCCAGGTTGGCTGGTGCATGGAAATGCAATTACTTGATTGGTCTGAAGCCCTACTTGATTTGAATTCATTTGCATATTTCAGAAAAAGTCTTCTTAAAGGTGGCTCCCTGCTATTTCACGGCGCAGTCGTGGCAATTTGCAGGATGCATTGTTTACGGAGAATGGCTTCGCCTCGCTAGGCAGGTCACTTTCTCTTGTTAATTAGCTCCACTGCCCTTTTAATGAGGGCACCTTCAGGAAACAAGACTCACGGGCAAATTAAGTGTTTTTGCGGTGATGCTCCTCACTGTGGCTGTGGTGTCTTGAACATGCCCGTCCAGAACGGGACAGATCGTTGGCGATACCCCAAGCCCAACTCATGACACAGACCAGCTCTTTGCTACTTGCTGGGCATGTTACAAGTACAGACAACATCTACCATTCTAGTCATTGTATCTTTACGGTGGAGAGGGACAAGCTTCCCTGCTTTAGAATCTGTCGCTGTCAAACACTGTAGACACAAGGCCGCTCTGTGCTTGTGAAGCCTACAAGGCACATTTTAAGCACTGGCACAAGATCTCTAGCTTTGAGGGAGTTTGGCAATTTGCCGAACGTTTCACCGTTAAGACGAGCGCCCCTGTTTTCTGCGAGCCCTCGATCGAATTAAACAAGCCAAGGCTGCAGGGCTGTTCAATTTTCCCGACTCCGTCCAATTGGCCGACGTAGCAGATATCACGTTGAGGCAGTCGACGGAGGAAGCTTTCCCTCAAAAAAAAGCTCCGCTCTCACGTGGCCCAGATGCAGACGTTATTTTCGACTCTGACGCGAGCGAGCCGCTCTCTGTCTTCTGCGTGTGCGGAATATTCGGCGGATAAACAACGCGGCGTTTAACCTTCATGTTCTTTCCCGTGGTAATTGGCAGTACTTCCCCCGCCTGACACATTTCCTTCTCTGCCACTCGCTGCACCTCTGACAGCTCGCGGCTCGTCTTTTCCCTTTCTGCGGAGCTGCCATCTCCATGGCAACTGCCTGTGGTTTATGGAGACGTCTCCCGTTGCGTGTCCTCTGTCGTTTGTTTATTCCTGTGTTCGTGCGACGCCAGAAAAAAATCGCAACCGCGCAATTACGGGGTGAGCGGCAGAGTCGGGTGCAGAATGAGGTTTGTTCCTGGAACCTAAAAGTTCTGAAAACATTTTTCGTTTATCATCCACTAACGCCACAAAAGAGGGATTAACGTTTTGAAAATGTCATAGGTTGTAGTCACGTGCTGTCAACAGGACCCTGCTAATCGGCGTTGCCATTGCCTGCTCGTCTCGGCTAATGGTGCTGATTTCACTATGAAAATAAATTGAGAAGTCAAAAACGAATAGCGCTTATGCTCATAGACAACGACCCTCCAGTTTTTATGCATTTACCGAAGCCTGCTTCGCAGTTGGCCGCGGCCCTGGTGTAGTAAATTACCCTTATATCTCGTCTTGTGTTTTATCGGCGCTTCAATTAGAATTTATAAATAGAGGCTGATGGCTGAGACGGCCCAGCTGCGGGACATCGGGGGTGCTTTATGACGGCGCGTCGGGGTGATATACCGCGCCCGGCGACAGCTCGCCAGATCCTCCGCGTCTCCCGCTCGGCTCCCTCTTAATGAAGTGGGCTCCGCGCCCCAGCCGCGCCCCGGCCGGGGCGGCACTCGCACCGGCCGCCATTGATCTCCCCGGGAGCGGGGCGGCGCGATCGATCTGCCCAAACGCGAATCCCAAGAAACCAGTAAAAAAAGAGAAAAACACCTGGGATCCTATTGTTGCAGTCTTCACCCCCCCCCCCCCCCCCCCCACGCAACCCCCCGACCAACCCCCGGTCTTCCTTTTCTTGTCCCAGTGTGCTCCAGGAGACATAAGACAGCCGACCTCTGCAGTTTCCTCCTTTGCAGTCCGTGTGAGGGCCGCGGTTAAGGAGCCCCCCCCCCCCACACGGCACAGCCACAAGTTTGAAATGAAGAAATAAAGTGGTTAAGGCGGCTGACGGTTCGCCGTGGATTTATCGCGCAGGTATCGTACGTTTTGCGGACGGCATTGATCCCACCCCCCACCCCCCACCCCCCCTCACTCTCCCGTCTCTTGTGCCAGCGGCGAAACCCGATGCCCCCGTGACGCGTTTCGGGGAAAAAACAGGAGGGGATATTAAGACACAATTTACGAGAGCTATTTCTTGTAATTGCCTGTTTCCATGGGTGGGGGTGGGGGGTGGGAAGGTCATCCCCAGTTTCCAAGAGTCTTGTTGATTTATAGAGAGTGTCAAGGACCCCGCGGCGCAAAAAACCTCTTCTCCTTTTCGCCGAGCAATCTCTCGCTTTAGCCCCCGTATATTATCTCCCATGCAAAGAGGGCGGGGCAGGTCAGATGAAGACGTCGTCCAGGCCCGGGCCCCCCGCGCTGACTGCGCCTCCGCGCTCGGTCACGCGAAACCCCCCTGCAGGCCCACAAACGAACAGGTGTCCGTTGATTCGCTCCGCCTCCGTTTTTCCACCGCCCGAAGCTCTGGGAACCTATCTGCTGCCAGAAAGGCATCGGTCCTTCGGTTGTTTTTGCCAAAAATTAGTAAAGCCAGAGATCCGGGATCGTGACGATACTGATAAAATTATCCTTTCGTGGTTAGCTTGCTGGGATTGGCTAACGGCAAGGACTGTGCAATGCGAATGAAATGTGGTGCATTGACTCAGGCCGTGTCCATTGAGAGCCAGTTCCTGAAACGAGCCTGTAAGGCACTCCTAACCTCACTGAGGTCAGCCCCCTGGTAGCTCCCTCTGGCACTCAGGTGAAATACAGGATAGAACACATGGGACACATGGTCTGAACTTGGCCCATCTTCCCAAAACTAATGGTGCAGGGAAGGGAGAGCCCCAGGTGGCAGAGGGCTGGGGTCACACCCCTACTGTGCCGGACTCCCGCCCCCCCCACATCTTTACTCCACCCCCACCTCGTGCAGATGCGAGGGAATCATATCCGTCAAAGCCCTGATTTGGTTTGGTAATGTTCTTTGGGAGGGAAGGTCTTGTCCCATCCTAGGATATTTAATCTACTCCGGGGACTGCCGGAGCACCTGCCTGACCAGACGTTCGCGTTCGCGAAATGACACCCGCCGTCAGTCGGTCCGACTCGCGTACCCTCCCCCCCCCCACTCGTACCCGTCTAACGCCGCGAGGAGCCAGCCGGCCCCCGGCAGGTGTACCGCGCCGCTTTTTGACGTTGCCAAGTTTCCGCGCTCCCGGTGTCATCTCTCGAAACCGCCGATCGCCGTTGCGCGCGAGCCAGCGGACGCCAACTCGTCCTTGGACTTTCGGCAGAGCCGGGGGAGGGAGCCGGGGGGTCGGCGCGTCGTCCCCGCGGGCGCCGTTGACGGGCGGTGCTGGGAGCGAGCCGAGCGCGGGCGGCTCCTTCTGCGCCACCGGAAAAAGCGAGCGCCTCGGAGAAAGGCCGCTGCCGCTCGCCAGATCCCTCGTCCGGCCGCCCTGTTCCGTCTGGCCATCTGAGGCCTGTCGCCGCCGCCCGTCACCGCCCAGCCTGCTCGGAGTGTAGCAGGTGTTTTAAGTAGTTTCGCACGCTTCGCGCTGTTCATCCCATTTTCGTCCATCTGGGGCCCTGTTAATGTTAATGCACATCTGATCAAATTTGTGCAGCCTCAGTCCTGTCGTGCCTGCGCCTCTCTTCAGCTGTTTAGGAGTGCTTACTCTTAATACTTCCCCCCCAGTACTTTAAGCAAGGTGGTCAATATCAATATTAATATTCTTTGGACATTTTGTCCTGGATAGTGTAGGTCAGTGAGATGTCTGCTTTTGAGGTGAGAAATGGTGGTACTGCCTTTGCTCTCGCATCCACGGTCAGCCGAAGTGGAGAGAGGAAAGGCAGGCCACGAGTCTAGGAACAAGAGCTCCCCCTAGTGCCTGAGAGGCAGTAAGGACGCAGTAGTGTCAGGAAGACGCCTCGGCAGTGCCAAGACTGCAGGCAGCAGTGATGTAGCACTTTTTTTTTTTTTTTACTTCCCATCAGGCCCTTTGAATAGAACCACCCTCCAGTTGGCTTGCTGCAGTCTGCACACTATTTCAGGGCTGAGAAAAAAAATGGGCATTTAAGAACAATTTCAGAAGGAAAATTGAAATTGTTCTTAAACTGATTTTTTCTCCTGTCTGTCTTTGTGGGAACTTTGCCAGTGTAAACCACATTAAGTCATTTCATATTTTTTCCCCTCTTACTTTTGACAATGGGCCACAAGGGTTGGTGTAGGAGGCAGTAAAGACACAACATATTTATTTGTGTTCATCTTATCATAGGTCATATCATACTGTTATTTATTTTTATTTTTTTTATTTCTCCATTGGTTCATGAGATAAGGTAGTCATTTTTACATTGTAAAACCAAAGAAAATGACAGTTTTTGTATTTTCTTTTTATGTTTGATGCTTAAGAAATATTGTAAGTTTCCTTTACAGTTCACCTTCCAGTGATTGACATCAAGCTGGACAAACCACAGGAGCCCCCCACCAGCGAAGGCGGTTGTTCCTGTTAATACACAGTACCAGATTGGGCAGCTTCATTTACACCACATGCTTGTTGTGTTGCTTCCTATTGGTTAGCTTCCAGTTAAGTTCAGGTTGAATATTTGGCCTTTCCCATTTGACTATTGGTCATTGGTTGGAACTAGTGTTACATCAATTTTCTGTTGTAAAATATTGTACTTTATTAACTAAATTGCCAAAAAAAAAGAGAAAAAAATTCAATAAGGAAAAGAAGCAACAAAACAGTAGAATTCCAAACATGTGTATACTTTTTTGAGAAACTAGAATGGTAGTTTTTTTTTGTTTTGTATTTTTGTATACTAAAGAAAAAGCACTGACAAAGATGCAGACAACCTCAGTTTTCAGCTTGTACCAGAATGGGAAGGATTGGAAAAGGCCGTCCAATGGCTGCAAAGTAGAATGAACGGAATTGCATGCAAGCGGTTGCTTTGACTCCCGTCTGCTGGGGTCCGCCAGTTAAACATGTTAACGCTTACTAACACCTGTGAACTCACGCACCGTGTGGAAACAACTATTGTCTGTAAAACTGGATTTGGATATTTGAGTTAGGAACATGTCAGTAGTGTTTGTGTAAATGTTCGCTATTCATACAGGCAACGTTAGAATGCAAATTCTGGCCTGACCGGGGCCCTTAGGAAAGCCATGTGCGTGCCCCATTGCTTACGGTTTGTTTTCGCTGACGGTATTTCACAAGCTTTTGCGAACACTAATATTCACCGCAATGTGCTGTACAGTATTTATATCGTGATCGCCCTTCATTACATTCAGCCTGTATTCACCCACGTGAACAATGGACAGCAGGTTCAGATCAAATCAAAGGGCTTGGCCTCCCTGGTTACGGACATTCATTGGCTCGGTTTCAAATATATTTCATGATTTATTTTTCGTCTGAAAATGAATCCTTATTCAGTTATCGTCCATCTGCGATATCTGTGATTCGTTCCAGGGGTCCCTATCTGTGTGTTCCCCAAGGCCAATTAAGACATGAGGAAAGGCACACTGCACGTTTAGGCCTTGCTCAATGCAAAGGACTCCGTGGTGAGTTTGGAGCCGGACCAATGGGAGATGGCCGCTTTGGTGTCAGTTAAAGGCAGTGGTCAATGCAGCCCAGCAAGGACACTGCAAACTTTGCAAAGCTGTCTGAGGAATTGTAGGAGTAACAAAGTAGTTAACACGATGCTTTAGTTTCATTGTACGTCATTATACATTAGTCTGCGTAATATGTGTGATATTTATTTATCCGTGAAGACGATTCAAAAGTAATACCGCCGTTTTTAAGAGCCAAGAACCGAAAAAGCACTGGAAGTATCATGGACCACTGACTGGTAAAGTACTTTTACTTTGATGTCTTTCATGAGGGATCTTAATGCACTTTTTGATATGTATGTGTTTTGACAGCTAATGTAATATATATATTCCACTAGTCCAATACTAATTACTGAAGGAATAAGCCCATAATCTTTATAGCGGTTGGAATGTCTTGAAGAGCAGAATCAGAAAAGTGACTGGTGTTCCAGCAGTATTGACGGTCACCAGGGGAACTTTCATTTTGAATAAGAATGAAAGCTCGACCCACCTTAAACGAGCCGAAAATGGTCTCCGACTGCAGGCGGAGCGCGTTGCTGGGTTTTTCTGCTTGTCGTTTGCTTTAACGCAATGACACGGTGTGCTCCTGCTGCATGCTCACATCAAAGCTGAGGGGATGATTGCCTGCAATGCTTTCGGTGTCAAGAGAGCAGACTGCTGCCTCGTCCGGGCCGTGTTTCCTTCAATGACAACAAAAGATACATGTTTCCCCACAGTGAATTTAAAGCCTCAGAATTTTTTTAAACGATGATTTATCGCTGTTTATTCTTTTTCACACCTGTCTGTGCCCTTACTTACACTGTATAGAGAGAGCTGTGCTTGGTACTAGCAGACTAGCGAGACTCCTCAGTAATGGGATGTTGATGATGAATTCCAGAAATGCTTTTCATTGTCATTACAGATTCATAACAACCACTTTGTTTTTAGTATGTACTTGCTGCCTGACAGGACTATTGAATAGGACACAGAACCTTGTTTTTAAAAAGAAAATCACACTTAGGGGTAGGATGGACAGGCGCTCCCTGTATACCTAATCTGGGACGCCCCCCACACTGTAAAGTATGCCACTTACCACATTAAAGATGAGGGAATCTTAGTAGGCTTCCATGTTGAACGTTGTTGGTGTCAACTCTTTGGTTTGCTCTCTGTTCTCTCTCTCGGTATTTATTACACTGGTGCCTTCTCGGAACACACAAAGGCATGCAAAGCTCTTCTTGTAGGGCTCATCCCTACCGTTGAACTCTGTGTATAGAGGAGAGCCTCGGGGATATATTTGGGGCAGGGGTTATTTATTGATTGACTGATCAATTAATTGACATGTGTACTTGATAATGTTTATTGTTTTTTTTTTTCTGGAGTGTGTTGGACTCTTCTGAGCTGGTGTAGTAACAGGGCATTAGAGTAGCAGACCCACCCGTACCGCGACAGTGAACGTGATTTGGCGCCCCCTTGTGGGAAACGTTGAAATCACTGCAGATTTAGGTTTCACCTGATTGGTGTGGGTGGGGGGGGGGGGAGGGGGCGCACAGTCGTTGGGCACTGCCCAGCTCACACATAATGTTCAGATAACATCTCTGTGACGTGGGAATTGCGCCACAACACTGGCGGAAGGTCGCAGTGACGCTTAGAGAACGTTGCGTGTAAGCTGGGCTCTGTTGCGAAGGGTGTCAATGTCACAGCTCTGTGGAGCAGACCTGGTTGACTCCGAGCTGGTTCTCCATTCACACTGTATAGAGACTTAGCATGTCTGTCTAAAAGATCAATAAAATGTCTTATTACCAAATTAACCTTTTTGTCTTCATTTTATCGTTTAAATGATATCTGTACTGCTCTAAAATAAGATTCAGTGAGTTAGTGTTTGTGTGTGTGCGTGTGTGTGTATAAGACAGTGTATTTGTATATGAGCATTTGTGTGCACATGTATGTGTAAGTGTGGATCTATTTGTACGTGTGCGTTTGTGTGTGGGGGGGTATGTGGAGAACCAACCAAACAAAACACCTCCTAACCTACACCACTTCTGCAAATTTCATGCATTTTAAGCAAATTGAACTGCGTTTCTGAGGAACATTATCTGCTTGCTCACTCTTCCTGTCTGACACCACTCAATATCCTGATTTTTTTTTTTGGTTCGGTGAGAACTCTAATACGAAATAAAGAAATTTCACTGGAGCAAAAGGCAAATTGGGTTTCTCATTTTCAGTGAAGGCTTGATGACTTGTAGCATTGCAGATCCAACAGCTACCTCACACCTGCTGCTCTGTAAACTGAAATAGCATTAATCAACACTTGCTACAGTGAACAACAGACTGATCTAAAGCTCTAGGTGTCTTACTTCAGTTATTCTAAATCAATCAGTCACGCCATACCTGACTGACGGGAGTTCTAATGATTTCATGGAAGGATTATGCACTGTTAGTTTAATGTCCTTCATAAGTTCTTATTGGTCTGCTTTGATATGTTTTTGTACAGCACTTTGAGCTGCTTTTTGCATGAAATGTGCTATATAAATATAAATAAACTTGAAACTTAAATGGGTCAAATCAGTAGAACTGTGTATCATTAACATCTCTAGAATATTCAAATATCACAATGGAAGCTCTTGTCCAAGTGTTATTATACCCCCACTTTCACCTGTATAAATCCATAGAGCTTTCTTCGTTGCTGGCCTTAAACTACATTCTCTATTTTCTTTTGTTTTGAACCAATTTTTATTTTTTATTTTTTTACACTGAGATTGAATAAAATGGTTAATTTAAACCATGAGTTCTCTCTCGATTATTGAACAATTGAACCAAGGGGGAGGGAGGAATCCAGACTGCAAAAGCAATACATACCACAAGGGGGCAGCAATGCTCTGAAACTTTGAAGTGAGCACAGAGAAAGTCAAGCCAGTGAATGGCACATGTCCTTTATGAGCAGTTACGAGATTCTACTCAGTCACCAACTGAAGTATATAATCAGCAGTGACCTGTTTTTTTGTTTGGTCTTGGAGAAACCTGAAGGAGGTCACACGTGTTACATTTTGTGTTTATGCTGTGCACTTGTTCCCTTGGGTTTGGAGGGTCATATAAGGATGAGCATTTTCTTTGTTCTATTTTGGGCCCTTGTTACTTGCATCCCATTGGCTTAAGGGCTTAAGTGTAGCGGTATGTATGAGGTTGTAGTTGTGCAATTAATAACACTTGACATTCTTTGTGCTCCTGGTTGTCAAGCTTGTGTAATTGTGTAGTTGGGTCACAAGCCAATAGTAAACAGGAGAGCACAGAGTTTATTAACGCAGTGCTTGGCGAAATAGAAAATGGACGCATTCAAAGGCTCCCTGTGCCATACAGAGAGGAAGGCACAGGGTGTATTGGTTTATCAGAGAATTTATTGTTGTGGGAATTAACACGCTTCTCGGTGGGATTAGCAGCTGTGTGAGTTTTGAGCGTCTCCTATTGTGGCAGCAAGTACTTACATGTAGGGCGGGAGCCAGCTCATCTGCAATGGCGGCTTTCCCAGGGAGTTTCGTCACAGCGACCTAAGGCCACCGCCGCCACTGCCTAATGGAAGTGCCCTGACACTGAAGGATTGTGGGACATGTAAGAATAGTTCTTACCCGGGAACTGCAAAAGTAAAAAAAAAAGGCTAACCTGAAGAATGAGGACAGCTGGAGCGCAGAGAGCCTGTGAGCCATTTATCAACAGAACAAGACGAGGCTGACTTGTAAATGTCTGTTATCCTTCCTCCTAGTCAGACAGGAAATGCATCCAGAAAAATATATACAGTATCTTTCCATCAGAAAGGTTGTATTAAACACTGCATAAGCACAGCTTTTACATATTTAGCATTTCAGGTTCTTCTCGGTTGGGATCCGAACCACATTCAGCGGGACTTTTTGTAAGGTATGCGTGCAAAGGTGAAACTGAGAGGTCCAGGCACTCTCGCTCTGGGGAAGTGAGTGGAGAGCTCTGTCCTGAGAGGTCACAGGTGTGACCTCTGTGGACATACGGCCCTCTGTGCCCGCTGTCCAGACTGCTGAGCAGACGGAGGCTCCCCCCCCCCCCCCCCAGCTGGACCACAAGCTCCCAGGTGACTGGACTGGGTCACGGGGTCGGGGGTCAGGGGTGAAAACCGAAAGCTGGAAAGGACAGGAAAGCTGGATGGAAGCCAGAGAGTCTGAACGACTGGGTAGTAAACGTCAAAAGAAGGAAAGGCATCCTCATCACATTTGCTAGAACTGGAATCAGGTGAAACGCTATGGCCATTCAGTGCATTCATGCATTTAGAGGTCATGCTTGGCATGTCTGATAGGTACTAATAGCAACAGGTCTGACTTGTAAGCCTTTACAAGTATTTTTTTTTAATCCATCCACATTATCCACATTAAATGAAATTGAATTGAATACAATCCCCAGGAGTTTGTGAGCTTTGTGCTAATTTAGTTCGGAAAATGGCAAGCGTTGTTGGGCTGAATGCCCTGTTCTCGTCATTACATTATGTTATGTTATGTTATGTTATGTTATGTTATGTTTTATGTTTTATGTTTTATGTTTTATGTTTTATGTTTTATGTTTTATGTTTTATGTTATGTAAAATGTTCACACCATCAGGAAATCTTGTCCCAGTGTTCCTGTTCAGAGGCTTGTGTTGTTGGAGCTGGGAGCCGAGCTGCTTCCCTTGACCGAGATG
This sequence comes from Anguilla rostrata, assembly GCF_018555375.3. NCBI lineage: Eukaryota > Metazoa > Chordata > Actinopteri > Anguilliformes > Anguillidae > Anguilla > Anguilla rostrata. The sequence goes on from NC_057936.1 coordinate 12,835,878, forward strand.
CTGCTTTGACTGCCACCTCTCCCCAGGTGTGACCAGGCCTGCCAGAACCTGCAAGCCTACAAAGCAGTTGGATAGGCAACTCCCACCTGCTTCAGTCACCATGACAACATGACACATGCAGCGCAGTGGCGAAACCAAAAAAGAAACACTTCTGTTCAGTCACTGTGACCAGCCATGTTTGATGTTTGTGGTTTAATATTTACTGCCCCTTTTAATTGTTAACAGTTTCGTAAAATGTGTAAACCCCCGTGCCTCCTGCAGTGTGAGGGCTTCTAAAAATAATTTGTGTTTGGATATTTTTAGTAAATAGTTTTACAAAATAAGTAATTGTACCTTACTGAACCCGTGTTCAGCAGTTGTCTACGATCATGAAAATGCACTTTTGTACGTCGCTTTGGATAAAAGCGTCTGCTAAATGAATGTAATGTAATGTAATGTAATGTAATGGATATGGAGAGTGATCCTGCTGATTAGCTTCAGGGAAGGATCAGTCTCTCTTTATCTTTCTGTTGAAAGTTTATTCATTCTTATTTGCTCATTACAGCTACTGGTAACACACAGTACTCTGTATGGCTATATCATCATAAATTAGTGGTCACATGATTACTTTATTTTACTTTATTTTAACTATGATTTCAGTTGTTATTTAGAACTTGTACAACTGGTACCTTGTCTTCCTGGTAGTTACTGCTGTCTGACTACTTCCTCTGAAAAGGCTGATTGGCTCAATTTGGTTGATCTGGGATGGTCTACACAATCACCTCTGGTAGAACTCCTTGTTTTCACAAACCAAAGAGGTAGCCGTGGGCACCTGTGTTCAGATACTGACCAGCACTGACCTGTGTCACTCACTCTGTCTGTTTACAAACACACCAAGACAGAGAAGTGTTCTCTTTGACCTTATCTTGAACAAAGAGGGACAGGCTTCTGTGATGGGAGATGGGAGCACATTAATACATAACAGATGCTTAATTAAGACTGCCATCTAATCCCTTTGCATGGATGGATGAATCTTTTGTTGATAGACAGCTCTGTTTTCCCTTTTTCTGCCCTGCATCTCCTACCTTCAAAAGTGCTCATACAGTATATATCCTCTCTGTTTTTTAAAATGGATACCAAAGGCTAATTTGCAATGTTATACAATGTTATATTCATGTGGGCCTATTATATCTATTTGTAGTGGGTGTTTAAGAGGGAAGAGGTCCTTCATTCTTTCAACCTTCTGTGGTGGGATTGTATCATAGGCTTCACTATACCGCCATCGTGTCCTGATGATTGGTTCTTTCTGTGAGTGATGCCATTTTGTGTATGTGTGATATGCGACAACAAAGACACTATTCTGTATCAGTTCAGCCAAGTAACAATGCGTAAAAAACATTTGCGAATTTAAGGCCAGTGCCAGTGTTCAATGAATGGCAGAATGTCAGTTTGCTTAAATCATTCTTTCTGTGAGGGACACCACTTTGTCTGTGTATGCCTGATATACAACAACAAAGAAACTATTCTATATCAGATAAGCCAAGTAACCGAACGTGTAAAAAATATTTGTGAACCTTAGACCAATGCCAATGCTCGGCAGAATTCCAATGGGAATACATTTAAACTAGGCAGACTCTGAGAAAACTTCACATGACTGGCCTCCTGAGTTATGCTTGGAGAGTTGTGCTGCTTCCTGTTAATTAGGAAGGCATTTAATGCTTTAGCGATCAAAAGGGGACCATCTGGAAGACCTTTCGAAAGGAGCATAGAGAGGAAGTAGTACAGATGGTCATGTTCAAGATATCCAACTTGACCACCACTGTAGGCCAATATGCAGTATGAGTCAGGATAGGCACACAGAAAGTAAAGGTCAGAATCTCTATCAAGAAATGAACCCGCTACAGCAGAACGTTAATCGGTTAGCAAGCTGAACAATTAGCAAGCACACATTTTTCTTTTAAAAAAGTTTATTAGAAATATTTCAAGTTGTATAAATACAATAGCATAGAATAAGTTAGTGGCTCTATCCAGTGACAGTAATGTATAATTAGTTTAGAGGTGGGCGGGGTCTCTTGGGGCTAGCCTATAGGAGACCATCTGTCGGAAGGACCCTGGGTCAGGGATAGACACCTGCTCTGTTGGGAGGCCTACAGCTGAACCAAATCCCACAACACCAGCTGTGGGGGATTACAGACGAGCAGCCAATTGACAGACCCCCTTTGACAGAGCCTTCTCATAATAACATTAGTTCCGCCACTTCAGCAGACAAGGCCTATCTCTGTGTAAATGTACAAATATAAATGGAATCGTTTTTGTTCACCTTGAACCTCTCTTTCAGCACCTTGTAGTTTTAAACAATTTCCCATGGATGACATTGTGAACACATAATTTAAACATAACATGCCCTTTTTTTGGCCATTAAAAACAATACAAATATAAAAAATGGCTTGTGAACATTGGCTGTTGTTTGGGTCTCCTTTCCCTTTGAAAATCCTTCTAAAGTGTTTCCTCAGCAGTAAGCCTACGCCAAGATTTCATCTCTCTGTAAAGAAAGACAGTGTAGAAAGTTGTCAAGATGCTGCGAAGATATTATTTAAAGACATAACTGTCTATTACATACTTCCATAATGTACATTCCTATCAAAATGACCAACATTTTAGAAACATGATGGTAATATGATGGCACCAGCGCAGTGCTCGTGCGACGTTGTGAAACTCAAGTCACAGCAGAGGATCAAGCACCGCTTGCTAAATCTGGAAGGTGATGATTGCTCCACACGGGTTTTCCTCAGACTGTTGTGTAACTCACGCATACTCGCAAAAGGATGGTGACAACGTGCCACAGGAATGCAACACCAACAACGCGCACTTTGGTTACGCCGCGGAACGCAAAACAACAGGAAAAAGACTCACATGTTGCAGACGGGCAAAATTCTTTCTCGCTGGGGCTTCTTGAATTTCCTCAGGAAGGCAGGAAGTTTGAGCTTGCATCTGGAGTGCTTGGGGGCGGGTCTAACAGGCGGATGGGAAAAGACGCAGGTGTTAACGAATGAGGAGAGGCACTGCAGTGCATCCTGCCAACGGCATTTGATTGAAACGTTTAAATCTGTTGTCGTTGTTTATAATATTTAAAACATACATTTGCAAAACCGTTTATTATTTTTGCGATTACATGCGATAATATTGAATGTTGACATCGTGTTATGCATGATAATGAAATTTGTACAATTGCAAGGCAGTTGACCTGAAGGAAGAGGTATCCACCCATCCAAAAATAGCCTCTCCCTGCCCCTGACAGAGCCACATCTGAAGTAAATCCATAGCATATATACAGACCTTGTGTTTATAAACTAGTAGCTACTTGTCCTCATATTTTATCTTTCTGTTGATGGGGAAGAGAGTGGGTTTGCATTAATTTCATAGATAATGGCCAAATAACTCTATACTACCTGGAGAACAGCAGGAAGGTGTGTGTGCGTGTGTGTGTGTGTGTGCGTGCGTGTGTGCATGCGCGTGCGTGTGTGTGTGCGCGCATGCATGAGCGCATGCCATGGGACACTCACCGTTCAGCCTGCACTGCAGCCTGCGTCTGTTTGCCAGCGTCCCCCTCCTCCTCCTCCTCCTCCTCCTCTTCCTCTTCGCTCTCGGCGATCTGGTCCCAGACCTTGGTGTCGACCCACAGCGCCTCCTGCAGGCCCAGGCCGCGCCCCACGCAGGTCACCTGGCGGCAGAGCGGGCAGCGCACGGTCAGCATGCCGCTCTTGGGCTGCGCCATCAGCTCCAGGCAGGGCGCGCAGAACGTGTGCCGGCAGTGGAGCACGCGGGGCACCCTCTCCCTCCGGGAGTAGGCCGCGTAGCAGACCCCGCACTCCCTGTCCTCGCACAGCACCATGGCTCCGCCGCAGCGCTGCAGTCAGAGAGAGAGAGAGAGACGGCACGTTATTCTCTAAAAACACGCGAATCAGAGAAGCCGATCAAACAGCGCCCTCCCTCCTCTCCCAGAAAACGCGTGAGATATTCATATGGCACAGGCACGTGGTAAGGCGAATATCTAAGATCCAGGAAGTTTTTTTCCTAATACATTGTGTTCATAGAATCTGTATATTAGGAGCACATCCGTTATTGCCACAAACCAGCTATACAATGTTTAATGTATCGTAGAATGGCATACTTTAGTGTCCCATATGCATTGACACTGCACATAATGCAAAGGACAATAACAGACAGATTTTATGTAATATGTATACATTTGAAATGGTATAATTGCCAATACTTCAGTTCATTTGAGATTTAAAGAGTATAGTTTCACTCTAAAATATCAGCTGTAGTGGTGGTTAGGGTTAAAGCAAATATTTAATATTTATTTAAACAAAAATGAAGAAAAGTCAACTTTGGAAAGTACTTCCTACCTGTGCTTAAATTAAGTCTCATCTCTACTACTGCTTTTTATTGGCCTAGTTTTTGGAAACCCATGTGTGCTTTTAGTGTACATAACTTTGAGATACATTTCATTAAATCTATTTTAGAATTCTTCTTCTAATTATTATTATTATTATTATCATTATTATTTTATTATTATTAGTCGTCACTGATATTTTTAAATATATAATATCATGGGCCTAAACCCAATGGCATAAGATCTTGAATGTCAAAACACGTCAAGTTAACTCTTTATAGGTACATTCAGTTAAATACATTCATGAAGCCATTTCATAATTTATTACACAAATTTATGTATTAGTGAATATTTTAGATTTTCCTAGATTAATTAAGGTTTGACAAATAACGGAGGTTAATTGGTAGTTACACTTAATTATACTAAATGTGAAATACAGGTTTGCGTGATGGCTCCGATCCGTGCTCTGAAACCATATTTAAATAATTTTAAAAGAACTGGAGAGAGAATAAAGCAAACGGTAAATAAAATACATATTTTGCCGTAATGTCCTTGATTGATCATAGTTATTTTACAACACAATGTCCTTGTAATTCTACAATTCTAGGAGATTAAAACATAAATTTCTTTTTTTTTAATGAAAAACTGCACTCACCGTATACTTACAGTAATCTCTGCTGGTTTAGCGGTATGTCCAGTTCCAAGTCAGTATGAATGAATCTGCGAATACAGACGCCGAACTCTGTTTATCTTATTTCCAAAAATGTATCTCTGTTAAAGAGCGCTGATGCTTCTCTTCTCCCTCCCACGCAGCCAAACCAGCGCAACAGCTGTGAAACCGGAGGAATCACTAACGGTGTTTTAAACAGCAAAAGGGGGTGGACTCTTTCTCGCAGTACGTAGATGTCTTTTATTTTCCTGTCTGACCGTGGCAGCTGGAGAAGCGTAGTACTCGCATGCAAATCCAGTCCACGCTTGGCGATAATGGTCACGTGCACATGCGCAAGTTGCGCATAGGCTTATGGTTTCCGTACTTGGGTGGGGGTGGGGGCGAATGTCTTTTATTTGTCTTCAAGCTCAGAGACAATGAAAGGGCGACATGCCATAGAATCATTTTTAGGTTTAACTTCATCGAATATTTTATTATGCACCTCTGAGGAAAAACATGACAAAAAATTTGTTTATGTAGTTTTGTTGTTACACTGTGTTTCCTTCTCCAGATTTCACAAAACATTCTGCAGTTTGGACGACTGTTAGGGCCCCCATTAACTGTTGCAATTGCCCTGCTCTGAGATTAATCTATTTTCAAACCAGAAATTGAGATCAATCATCAAATCTTATTGGTCTGCATCTGAAATGACTGTGCGGTGGAAGGCTTACAGAAATATAGATGGCATATTTACATTAAAATGTGTGTAGCCTAAATGGCAAAACAAAAAGTATAGTGACTACTCTAGAGAAAGGTATGCTTGCTCCATTCTTTGAATGATATCTCAAAACCATATAGCAACCTAGAGAGGAAGTAAGGATTTACTGTGTTTTATCTTACATTTTATTTTCATTGTTGTGTCAATGCAGCACATTATCTATTTGTCATGGCAGATGGTGGTGGGAACAATGTTATCTTGACTGGTGGGTCATGTGTCGTGCCTTAGGCCTTATGGAATTACCATGAATTCCTTTTGAAGTCAGCATTTGCCTTAAATGTTGTTCTTTCCTCACATTTGTAATTTCAAACAGATAAATGACAAATCTTCAAGTAAATACATTAGTATCCGTTCAGGGGACATGCACTGTAGATTTCATTAAAAAATAAATACACATCACTGCCATTTAAATAAACATTCCTATATTTATAATTTACTGCATGTGTTTACTTGCAGGACACAGGCCCAGCTGTGATGTCACCATTCCTCCAATTAAGATGAGTAACTTATAAATCAAGACTTTAGCTTTTTTGACTTTCCAGAGGGAATTTTTTCCTCACAGGTGACACCTCAGGGAAACAATGTCTTTATCAATAGGAGATCTTGTTTTGTTGGGGAAAGAGTTAGACGGGCTACATGATAGGTAATATTTTAACAAGGAAGCTGCTTCAAATAGAATGATTGTATCAGTGTGCTGGGTGCTGGCTAGTAGAGCTCTGTTGACTAACAATATTGGGACAATAGACTCAGGATGACATAACACACCCCCATGACCCCAGGAAACAATTCTCACCTGCCATCATGGGGGAAGAAGGTTGTGGCATTGGGGTGGCAATTGTAATTGCCATGATGATTCTCACAGAGGGCAGCCAAATGGAACCCGTGTACAAGAAGACATTCATGAAAGGACTGGAGAATTACAGTACTTCCAAATATGATCATCACAGTTTAACCAGTTCTCTCTACCTTCAACCTATAGTTTTACAGGTTGCTAATCAAAGACTAATTTGGTACTGTGTTGGTTGGCTCCCTGTGTTTATTTTTACAAATCACCTGTTAATAATCAGCATGATATTTATGACAGTAAACTCATATTAACAGACATGATGCCACATCATTTCGCATCCTCCACACTGCAACCCTGAGACATGTTCAACACCATGGGGAATTCTACTGACGTGGTTTATTTATTTATTACATATTTTTGCACAAGGAAAAGAATAACAGCAACAACTATAAACTTAAACTTAGGGAGAAAATAAATGTGACGGGAAAGTTTTAAAAAATCTGGAAGGGGCTTATACAAAGCACTTTTCCTTAAAAAATGAACTTATGGAACAATAAAAACACAGATATCAACAAAAGAAAACTATCTAGAAAAAAACAAAAGTAAAAAAAGGAGTGACATTAAAAAGTGGATTAATGGAGGGAGGAAATTGATTGAAGTGGTTACTTACACAAAACAGGCCCAGCTGTGATGATGATTCCTCTCATTAGAATGACTAGCTTATAAGGACTTGAACTTTTTTGTTGTTGTTTCTTTTCTTTTCAGTAAGCCGCATTTGGAAACAAAGTTTGTGGGCACTTTTGTCAGTTATTTCAGGTAAGCACACAACTGCTGAAATACACCCATCCTTTTAACAATATCCAACTGATTAGCACTTTCTGTTCACTGATGAAAATTCTGTACATAAGTAATGTGAGGTGAAGAACGTGAAATCCACTTCTGTTCACTCAAATTGCTGCTATGTGTGAAAATACACATTCTGATTAGTCTATTCTGAATGACATGAAAAATGGCTTGCGCTGCCATCTGCTGACCATGTTTTTCACGTAAATGAGTCGCATCATTTCGCTATGCTCAAGTCTTTTTACATAGAACACACATTGCTTGCCGATCTACCTAGAGCGCATAGCCCTAGGTAAACGCACAGCAACAACTCCCCCCTGATATCATTTGAATTACTTGACCGTTGAGTACCATTCCGACGGGATCCGACTGGGTTGGTTTACGCAGTATTCATTTTTAGGTTCATTTTTAACTTCCATCAAAAAGTCGGGCTCGTCCGGGATTTGAACCCGGGACCTCTCGCACCCAAAGCGAGAATCATACCCCTAGACCAACGAGCCACATGGAATGCTTTTCAACATCAACATACAAAAACAGTCTGCACATAAATTCATTATTTAGGTTTATTGTATATTATCAGTATGTCATTGATAGTATGACATCGGACAGTCGCCACGTTCTCCCCCAATAAATAAAAATAGTTTGAGTTTTATGTAGTATGCCTATTGTGTTGTTCAGTGCTTTTGAGCACAGCATTCGGAAATATAGGTTATTCTATCATATGTTGCGAAGTTTTCCCACACCCCTGGAACACGTAGTTGTTCATCTTTAAAACCTAACCCGGGCTCGTCCGGGATTTGAACCCGGGACCTCTCGCACCCGAAGCGAGAATCATACCCCTAGACCAGGGGTGCTCAATACGTCGATCGCGATCTACCAGTCGATCGCAAAGGTAGTATTGGTAGATCGCATGAGTACCATGGTGGTTGAACGTGACACTTCCCAGTTGTCTTTAGGCAACAACAAAACAAATGTGCATAATTTTTTTATTCTTCAGTCATTTCAATGTACTTTAAAACGTATTTTTCTAAGCCTAAATTTCCCACTATAAAAATTCACCCGAACCGTCTGGACGTGGTAATGAGAACTGTCAGTTAGCTATGATTGACAGACCGTGCCCCGTTACCATAGCTACCCCCATGCTACGCGCTCTCTTTGGGAGACTGAATTTTCACAAGCTAGCTAGCTTAATAGTATATCAAGTATCGATAGATAGCTAAGGTAAGGACGTTGACTTATATCCAATTATAATTTTTGCTATCTAGCTAGCCAAGTTAAGATAAAAGCACAACTATAACGTCCTCATAAAAGCAAACTAGCAAGCTAACGTTATCGATAACATTGCCTTATGAAAGCAAACCTCCTAGCTAGCTAACGTTAGCTAGCTAGCTAAATGAATATCTGATATTCTGATAACCAGAAATAATCTAAACTTTAGATTATTTCTGGTTATCAATTATTTCTGGTTATCAGAATATCAGATATTCATTTAGCTAGCTAGCTAACGTTAGATAGCGTTAGATTCTAAAGGCACTCTAATTTAAGTGAACCTAACGTTAGTCAAATATTTGCATTGTCTGAACAGCAGGACGGTGTGTCTTGTCAGATTTCTTTACGGAGCGTGGAAATGGGAGTGGTTACTGTATTCGTGACGCAGAAAAATGACAACTTTCTCAACCGGTTGAAAATAAGACGATGAATTTAAAACGCATATTTCTCCAAAAATACAGAACGGACATATTTAATACTTTGCTCATTGTGTTTCTTCAATGTCTGTTGTGCAAATAGCACATAAAACCGAGAAAGTGTGAAAATCACCATATTTTTTTCTTTAAAAAAAATAGACGTCAGCCTATCATCCATCCCGTCACTTGATTGATATAGGGCAGCCAGTTAGATGACATCTGAATTTTTCTGACACAACGGCGCCAAGTGCAACAAAACTAACAAGCTAGTCAGTCCAAGTACCGTTCCACCATGACTGATGAACATTTGGAAGTGTGCTTGAGGCTGGCTGTTAGCAGCTACTGTCCGGACTATGTATCCCTGGCTGATTCAATTCAGTGCAAGTCATCAGAGTAAACTCAGGTAATGACAAAAAAATGTACATAGTTAATTATGTTGTGTTGTGCAATATTGGCTCATGCGGTTATGCAAGGAACATCAACATACATTGTACATATAAAGAATCCTCAATATATTTGTAAATAAATATATGTTTTGCATTTTTGTAGTGGGTAGATCATTTTGACTTGGTCATTTTATAAGTAGCTCGCATGCTGAAAAAGTGTGAGCACCCCTGCCCTAGACCAACGAGCCATGGTATCCTCGTCTCACTTGCTTTGTTTTCGGGGGAAATGAGCGCAATCTTACACGCAACAATGATTTCCACGTTAACAAACTCGTTAATTGTTAACCGTACTTTGACGGAGTGTATAAGGAGGGCTCGTCCGGGATTTGAACCCGGGACCTCTCGCACCCTAAGCGAGAATCATACCCCTAGACCAACGAGCCACGATGGTATACAGCTTTGTCGTATTCTGTCAGGTTTCATGACATTGTAATACGTCGAAAATGAACGGTGTCAATTATTGGCGTGTTAAAATTTGACGTGTTGACACAAACGTCCGCAAAAGTATTTGCTGCTGTAACGGCCTCCATTATTCTGGAAAGACTTTCCAGTAGATTTTGGAACATGGCTGTGGGGATTTTCTTCCATTCAACCACAGGAGCATTCGTCAACTTGGATACTGATGTTGGGCGTAAGGCCTGGCTCACAGTCGGTATTACAATTCATCCCAAAGGTGTTTGATGGGCTAGAGGTCAAGGCTCTGTGCAGGTCAGTCAAGTTCCAAACTCAGCAAAACAACCCTTACATTTGGCACTATTTGGGCCGGTACAGTTGCCACTGTGCATAATGCCAAACCCAGATTGGTCCGTCAGACTGCCAGATAGTGAAGCGGGATTCCTCACTCCAGAGAATGCATTTCCACTGGTCTAGAGTCGAACGGTGGTGTACTTTCGTTTCCACCTCAAACGACCTTGTTGGTTTCCGTAGCATGAGGCAAAAACCACATTTCCCAAAATGCACTTCACAGAATATGATTCTGCGCGTTAACTGTAAACATTCAAAAGCGCTGGTTTGTAACCAAGCTGATTACGCTTGTGCGTGGCTTCCGTAACTGAAAATGGTTGAAAGTGAGTGAAACTTCCAATTCGTTGGAATAGCAGAACATAGTTTGCAAAATTGTGATATGGTGAAGTTGTATGCACCGTTCAGTTCACCTGAATCACATTTTTCGAGGTAAAACCAGGTTCGCAGGATGCAGTTTCGGTTAAACACTGGCAATGTTGCACCCTAAACTTGATGCAGCTGTTTGTCTAGATCTAATTCTGTAGTCGGTGAGTATTGGGATTAATTTTCAATATCGTTTATCATTTCGTTTTGTTAGGTGACTATTTTGAAATGAGCTAGTCTAGATTATAAAATAGTATCGTAGCCTGTGACGAATATGTAATGTTAATTTGCCAAGTCAGAAGATCACGTTTAGCTATCTAACTGGTTATCAATAATATTTTAAAGTTACCGCCGTTAGGTAGCCTACCTTAGCATACATTCGTGAAAGGTTAACAAGCACGTATTATAAGTTACTTCCTAAAATGTTTAACAGTGTTGTCTGTTTGCATGTTTTGGGAGAAGACTAGTTTCCTAATTAGTTGACTTGCTGGTAAGTCTTTTGCCACCATAACTAAACGTAAATAAACCTGAATATGACAGATACGTGGTGCCTGTATTTGGAAATGGATGCCTTTTTGGGGACCCTGCAAGACCATGACGTGAGGTGGGTGCAAACTTTTTTTGTTAAACTGCTATTCCCGGAGTGTTCGCTGTTGTAAATCTGAGGCCCATACTTTTCCTCCAATACCAGCTCTGTCCTTTCGTCGTGCGAGCCGGAACTTTTGGAGCTGATGCGTCAGATTGACATCATGGTGGCCCACAAACGGAGCGAGTGGGAGACGGAGATGCTAGCCTTAGAGGGGAGGCTACAGATTCGTGAAGAGGAGGTCAAGTCTGCTCGGGATCTTGTAGAAAGCAAGAATGTCGAGGTACCTAACACACTACACAAGTCATTTTTCCTGCGCGCTAATTTAGTCTTTGACCAAACAGATTTTTTTCTTGTTTTTTATTTTAATTTTACGACGAGTTTTTATGCTGAAAGTTGTTTGGATAGGCCATGTTTACCCTGGTATCTGGCCGCTGGTTGTCCAGAATTTTATGTGAGCATTTTCCAAAGTTGCGACAAAACATGGGTTGAAAATTGTACATATGCAAACAATATAATTAGCATCTCGTTAGCACCAGTGCACAGCAGTGCACATATTGATAACATAGCAATATTGTTTTAAGCGTTTTAACAAAAGTATGGAATGCATTGTCAGCTGATTTTCGTTGAATTACAGCAACAGTGGTTGGCAAGCTACTTTGCAACTTCTTGTTGTTTTGCATGTTTTTTGAGTGATGATAAATCACAACTTGTTTTAGTAGTCACGCATATGAATCATCTTGTGGAACATATTTCCAATAGTCAGCCCTTAATCAAAACAGTATTTCCAGGATAGTGTATCAGCATAGTCACGTACAGTAAGTACATCTAGGGAGATTATTCTGCAGATAAATCCACCACACTATTGTTAAATCCATCATTGTGGTAGCCCACACATCTGTTGTTATGTTGTTTGTTTATTTGGATAATCACCAACTTTGTGATGCATTTGTGAAGGTAATTATTCGTTTATTTATCTGTTTTTTTAGTATATTTTTACATCTGTACATGTAGAGTGGTTACTCTTGCAGGCTGTGAGCATCTTGCATCCAATATCATGTAATCAAATTTACAGTTGATTATCATTGTTCATGCACAAAGATGGTGAGGGCATCGAGGAAATCAGCAAACGCTTAGATGAGTACCCATCATGTTGCGATGAGGTCTGCCTGCAGTCCCAGCAAAAGCACACTACTGCAGCGAGATGCTATAGAACTAAAGGACACAAAAACAATGGGAATAATAACTGAATTAAATAAACAGGTGGCCATTGACTTGGTGAAATGTGATTAGCGTTCCGTGGTTAGTGTATATTCGTGAAGGTGTTTCACTGATCCAGCACTTCATGCTCTCCATGGTCCTTTCCCAGGTCAGTATTCTTCGGCAGCAGCTAGAAGAGACGCAGTCCGGAAGGAAGGAGGCCACTGCCAAGTACGAAGAGCAGCTGCAGCACGTGCGTGACGAGGTGGGAGCGCCCGCGTGGAACATGTAGCCCGTCGCCGCGGCGACACGCCGCCTGTCCAAATGTTGCGCCTCGCGTTCCCATGCAGCTGCTTTCGGGGGGTTTTTTTTCACGCGGCTGTCGATCTGACCCGCACGCGTGCGATGCTCTCCGCAGCTGACCCGGCTGAAGCGCAGCTACGAGAAGCTCCAGCGCAAGCAGCTGAGGGAGGCGCGGGAGGGAGCCAAGAGCCGCGAGGAGGACCGGACCGAGCTGACCCGGCTCACCAGCAAGATCGAGGTACTGCGCCTCACCCCGCTCGACTCTGTGCCCCAACACTGACCCTGGATCAGTCTGCTTGCTCCTCCCACAAAATTCTTGCAGTGAAAATGAGGCTGATCGAAGCCTGGCACACGCTATGTGACTATTGTAAATCGCCAAACCGATAACCGGAAATAATACTGGCAAAGGCAGAATAGGGGTGACGCTTATTGCCTTGTGTGTCATAAGCTGCTTCCCTCTGGTCACTCATGCTGCCCTATGAGGTTGTGAGCAGGCCCAGGAGATACAAAACTGGACTTGAAAAGGTGTCTGAACTTCTCCCAGCATGGCAGTGATTGAGGTGTTGAGAGATCCCTCTCCAGCGCTGGCAGGAACGCCATCTGGAATCATCCACTGCTTTTATTTAATGACACAAACGCAAACTGGTCCATTTTAGAATTTTTGCTGTCTTCAAGGTTACGTCGTCTTCTGTGGTGCTCTTTGCTTGCTTTCAAAGGCTGAATTAAGAGAGAGGAGGGGCCAGTGAAACAAAGTAAAATATAGCAATATCCTGATTATGTTTTTTTTTTGTATAACAGTATATTTTGTTGAGTATGAACCAAATGCATCTGGTTGTACAATGTTATGGTGGTAAGCCTTAGATACACACTGGAGTATGAAATGAAAGATTAAGAAATTAAAAATTGTATAAAAATAAACTCCAGCCAAGCCTTGTCAAAGCACTAACCGTAGTACTTAAAACCACAGAACGATTTTTATGAGTTGTTTTGGTAATACTGTTCAGTGTTTATTGTGTCCATATTGTTCAATGGACGTGAGCAGTTTGGTAGATGCTTGCCCTTGCAATTATCTGAGTTCATAAGGAAAGGCACACAACATGAGTGAACATTTTTAACCGTGGAACAATTTCAGTATGCACAGCAAAGCTTTTCAGAGTCTCAGTAAATTTGGGGGCAAATGAAGCGGAATGTGGGCTAAAATTGTATAGTGTGTACCACGTGTTCCTCAGAGGATGAAGTAGCTCCCTCTGGTGGCCGCTCTGCAGTCATGCAGCTTTCCAGTTTTTTTTTTTTTTTTTGTTTTTTTCTCAGGAGTTTCGACTGCGCTCTCTGGAGTGGGAGCAACAGCGGATTCAGTACCAGAAGCAGGTGTCCTCCCTAGAGACTCAGAGGAAGAACCTGGCTGAACAGTTTCAGCAGTTCCAACTGCAGGTAACGGAGGTTTTTAATATTAAATGATTTCTACTATTTTCTACAGTAAGACTTGTTTACTAAGTGTTAATTTTCTTTTTAATATTATTTAATATTATTAAAACATGAATTGAAATGCAGTAGAGAAAGCTAATTCTTGGTGTGCACAATATAAATTGAAAAATATTTATTGAAAATAAAATTCAATTATTTACTGTAAATTGTAAATAAATTGATACAATGTTTATTGGTAAATTAATTTGCTTTTAAATTTCTTCTTTTAAGTTTGTTTAAAAGCAGTGTAGACCTACTTCTCTTTCATGTTGCATTCTTGTGTTTTGTCTATGTGCCCGCAACACAAAGCGCAATGCCCAGAGTTAAACCTTTTGCTACATAATAACACAAAAGGTGGGAACGGTAATGCACAAAAATCATCCTCTGCTAATAGCAGCATCCGCCTTAGTTATTTCAACCAGTTTAACAACAGTGAGCCCGGGCAGAGTGCTGGTGTGATGGGTAACGGAGGTCAAAGGTGGGGAGAGATGACGGTGTCTTTGTGGGCATGGCAGCGCTCGCCGGGCCGCGCCAGGGAGGCGGAGCGGGGCGAGCAGGCCAGCCAGGCGGAGGCGCAGCGGCTGCGCGTGCAGCTGGAGCGGGCGCAGGACGCGCTGCGGGCGCAGGAGCTGCAGCTGGAGCGGCTCAGCCTGCTGCAGTCGGAGCTCGGGGACTCCCGGAGGGAACGGCAGGTCAGCGGCACGGTAGGGGAGGCGTTTGGGGGGTGGGCGGGTGGACCGGGAGGGGGGGGGTTTCCGAGGGCCGTTTGATCGGACGGGACCCTCCGTGCGCTCCGCAGGTGCTGAGCGAGGAGAAGGCCGAGCTGCTGGCCACGCTGGACACGCAGGACGAGTTCGTGCGCGGCTCGGGCCTGCAGCTGCAGCAGCTGCGCGGTGAGCTGGCCCGGCTGAGCCAGGCCCTGCAGGCCAAAGACCATGTGATCAGGTAGGTGCTTATGTCACAGTGCCTCAGTCGGCTGCAATATGACTTAACTTGCATTCCATTACACCAGGTACAAAAGCACGGATCATAATGTACATGACCTGTGCTGAGCATTTGACAGGGCTCTACAGTGCTCCCATTTAAGAGCATTTGCTCCTTAAAATTAATATCTGATATCTGTAAAAATAGTTTAGGAGCACTAATCTACTAATTGGATTGCATTAGTATGCTCCTAAATTTTTCAGTTTAGGAGCACTTTCACACCGATCCACAGGATTATCATCATGAGGCAGTTTCTCTGGACTTCATAGCCTGATATCTTATGTGATGTATTTATGATGAGTAAGTCCTGCATGAAATTAATAAATATTATCCAGTCTCTCCTTGGAAAAAATGCTAACATGGTTTGATTCAGGTTAAGTGCTTAGAATGACACGGACACTGTAGCAGCAAACTCTCTTCCTTCTCTTCCCATAATGCCCTTTGCTGGATGAACGTGCCCTGCGTCCAGGTCCCTGGAGGACTGTTTGGGGGACGAGGGTGTGGCTTCGGGCCTGGCCCCCCTCAGGCGGGAGCTGGAGAAGGCCCTGGTCCAGCTGCATGCCTCCCGCGCCTGCGAGGCTCACCTGAAAGCCGAGGCGGCCCGACTGCGCGAAAGGTAAGGAGGGCTGAAGGCTTTCAACATTTCTGTTGTCCACAGTCAGGGGCTCGCATCGCCCCATCAGAGTAAGATACGGACCTCACATGATGTATGACGACATTTCTGGTTTTAGCCTCGACGTCCTGCGAGGATCCAGGGGAGATCCACTTAAGGAGCCAGAGCTGAAGCTGCTGGAGGAAGACCTCAGTCACTCGGTGGGAGAAGTGAAGAGGGTAAGGTGCTCAATCCGTGTGGGCCAGTTTCGCTGCTGCTGGGAGCGGCTGGGCCTGTCCGTGAAAGAATAACGTGAAATGGAAAATGTGGTGCTGCGTTTCGCTTTTTGAACTTTGCAGTTGTGCTGACCCTTGCTGTGGTTGTGCTGAATTATTTTGCGGTCGGGATGATAAATGCTGCGGTTGTGCTGACGTAGGTTTGTGGTCGTGCTCGCCGGTTTTGTAGTCGGGTTTAGTGATGTTGTGGTCGTGCTGACCGGTGCCTGCCGACCGCTGTTTTGCGGTTGCACTGGGAGGTGTTGATTGTGCTACCTGGTGCTGTGTCTCGGGTGCAGCTGAGGGACGAGCTGCATAAGGTGGAGCAGACCCGACGCGGGGAGGTGGAGGGCATGAGGAAGGAGGTGTCCCAGCTGACCAATGAGCTGCACCAACGTGACATCACCATCGCCACGCTCAGCGGCTCCGCCTCCGGCATCGAGCGGCAGCTCCGGGCAGAGGTGGAGAGGGCAGAGCGCCGGGCCACCGAGCTCAAGGTGGGCACTGCTACACGCCACGACCACTTAGCATTATAGCTGTTTAGCATGTGGGCTCTGCTAAACACACGACACGATCTCAACTCTACAGACACTTGATATGCTGTTTAGATGTGAGCACTGCTACACGCCACGACCACTTAGCATTATTAGCTGATTAGCATGTGTAGCATGCCTGCTACACGCCACACACTCATCACTTAGCATTATATCTGTTTAGCATGTGAGCACTGCTACACGCCACAACCACTTAGCATTATATCTGTTTAGCATGTGGGCTCTGCTACACGCCACGACCACTTAGCATTATATCTGTTTAGCATGTGAGCACTGCTACACGCCACAACCACTTAGCATTATAGCTGTTTAGCATGTGAGCACTGCTACACGCCCCTACAACCCTTAGCCCCTTATTTTAGCTGTTACTTGTGAGCATGTGCGTTAGCATATAGCGTGGTTACAAATTGTGTTTGATGTGATGATGAACATTTTAGTGTTCAGTTAGGTATATATGTTTGATACTCATATTGACTTACAAGAACATGCTAGCAAGGTTCATCAAACAGCAGCATTAACTAAGTCATAGATATTGCGAGAACAACAACGATTAAGCATCTATCTGCAAACGTAGATGCATGAAAATATAACTAATGTTTGTGTGCTTAAAGGTGGTTGTGAAAGCAAGATCACCCCATAGCAGTGGTAACCAACCCTGTTCCTGGAGATCTACCGTCCTGTAGCTTTTTACTCTAACCCTAACCAAGCACACCTCATTCAATAGCTAGAGATCTTTGTGGAGTTGCTATTTAGTAGAATCAGGTGTGCCGAATTATGGTTCAAAATGAAAACTTACAGGATGGTAGATCTCCAGGAACAAGGTTTGTTACCACTGCCTTGTAGTATTGAGATGGCTCTGAACAGTCATTTTGTATAGCAGTGTGGCTTTGCATGAGACTGTCGTACCTGCAGTGATCTGTAAGGTCTCACTCAAGCCTGGCTTGGCCTTGGTTTGCTGCTACCATTCACCGTTTTCCTCCCTGCAGGTGACCCAGGTCCAGCTGGAAACCTTTAAAATGGAGAACCAGCACCTGACTGAGATGCTGGAGCGGCTGGAGTCGAGGCTGTCCAAGGTGAGTCTCTGGAAACGCGCGACCTCGGTTTACCAAGCTCCCCTGCCGGGCTCTTCGCCTCCCGTCCCACGCTCTGCTGATCCGGCCTGCTTCCGTCCTGCTCTTCATGTCCCTGCAGAAGACCGAGGGCTCGCTAGCGCCCCCCAGGGACGGCCTGGAGCGGGAGAACCAGCAGCTGCGGCAGGAGCTGGCGGAGGCGCGGGACCGACTGGAGGCCCAGGCGCAGACCTGGCAGGACAAGCTGGAGCAGGCCCTGCTGCAGAGCCGGGATGAGCTGAACCAGCTCCGCTTGGCCGAAGAAAGGTGTGCACACACACAAACGTGCGCGCACACACACGCACACACACTCGCTCACAAAGTGCTCTTATATGTAAACCACACAGAAACCAAAATATGAATCGCCTCCTTCTGCTCAAAGTCGAAGAATATATAATATGCAATAATAATAATTATGAGCAGGAGCCTGTTAGTATGACAAGTCAGTCCCCATCAGCCACATTTCTATATTTGGAAAAGAAAGAAAGTCATCCTAGGGGTACTGCTGTATTTGATTTTTTATTTAAATCGATATCTCTTTAGTTAGAGTGTATTATATTAATAATTATTTTATATTATTAATATTTGAAACTGGAGTCCTGTGGCTCGAGTACTGTAGTCAAGACATTCAATAGTAATGATCAGTGTAGCAGTTCCAAATTCAGTGTTTATTTTGAAATTTCACCTCGTTCCTTAACGCCCATTCCCTCAGGCCCTGAAACGATTACTCGGTGAAATCGAGGTACATGTCAGTTTCCCCCAAGTAAGAACCATTTGAACCTTGATGAGATTCAGGAGTAGTCCTCATCTCCATGATCCTGCCGCCCTTCCTGACTCCCTCCCATTTCAGGAAAGCCAAGGACGTCCAGCGGAAGCACAGGGAGGAGTTGCTCGCCCTGGAGGCGAAGATGCAGGAGAACACCGCGCGCTACGAGGAGGAGATCCAGAGCCTCCGGAGGCAGCCGGAGGCACCTCCTAAGTCCTCCTCAGTCCCCCGGGCCAGCAGGTCCAGCTCGGCCAGATCCCGCTCTCCCTCTTCCTTGTCCTCGTCCTCCTCCTCTTCCCTTCGCCTTGAAGGTCGGACGTCGGCGCAGGGCAGGCCCCCTTTGCTCTCTGCTGCCCCCGATGGCAGCGAAGGACACCGTTCCAACAGCAGCTCGCAGGAGTCCCTGCACCTGCTGGGACAAGAGCAGATCTCTCAACTGGTGAGCAATCCTTCAACACCCTGCAGTCGTGTAATAACAGCATGTTTCAAATAGAAAGAATGAGGACTAATGTTCATTTACTGGAGAATGTCAGAGGACAACATCTTTCTGTTAACCTATCCTCATTTTAAATGTTGGTTAAGTGAGGAATGGAATTAGGTGTCCTGTTTTTGGATCTTACTCGCTGTAGAGAACATTAGTATAAGAGTTTTACCTGAATCAGCAGAAATATCGGGAACCATTTTATAAGGTAAAACAAGACAGACAGCCATGAAACATTTCTCTTGGCGCAGAGTGTCCATTGCACACTCATTGGTCAATATGTGCCTTGGGACACATGTGGGCCAATTGGGGCCAGGCGTGCAAAGAGGAGAGGCGCGGCCAGCTTTGTCCGCGTGTGACCCCGCCCCTTTTACCCCCGTGTCCGCAGGCGTTGGAAGGCTCCTCCCCCCCGGGCGCGGTGGCCTCTCGGTTCCTGGAGGAGGAGACCCTGCGCTCCCAGGAGCTGCTGCAGAGGCTGGACGCCCACATCGAGGACATGAGGGAGGACACCTCCCAAACGGTCAGGAAGTACCTGGAGGAGGGCCCGGGGCCCGCTTCCCACCAGGAACCCGAGCCCCACGGGGCGCCGCGAGAGTGAATGCTGATCCTCGACCGCGGAGTACAAAGTGCCATTCGCTATCAAATCGCCAAACTGGTCCCAGCACCCGCCTAGCGGTCGTAATGCAGCGGTAGGCTAAATGCTACTTGGAGGCGGGGCTTATTTGCCAGTTATCAGTGGAGGGCAAGTAGCGCTCAGATCTCATTGGGTGAATGAACACTAGATTAGTGGGTGAAAGCTATTCTTGGTTAATGCTAGTTAGTTAGCTAGAGCTGAGGTCCATTTTAATCATTCGATTCATACATTTAAATCTGAGGACATCCCAGAATACTGTGTCATAAAATGTGTATTAAATATTTGGCGGTTATTTATTGTTTACAAGTAAAGGAAAGATAAATAAACTGGATGAGATTTTTTGGGCTGAGTTTGCCACCCTTGGCCTGTATGGAGCAGACGCTTCAGGGAGACGCTGTTCCCACTCTTCCCTCCCTTCGCCCATCGCGGTTCTGTGCACTTCGCTAGCGCCGGAGCCTGAACAGTCGAGCGCCGAGCGACGGATCGTTTGGAGCGCGTCGTTCCGCTGTCTCCTGGCTCTTCCCTCCAGGCTCGCGGTACTGAACGCGTTCCGCATCCTGGTGCATTCCTGTCAGTCACCACTTCGAAAAGTCGTCAGAGTGTTTCTTCCCCACAGGCTTCAGCGCCTTTCTTTCTTTGTCTGCTTTCTGTTTTTTGTACCTGATACGTGTGTGTATATATATATAGATTTTATATGTTTTATAGAACACGAATGTCGCAGTAAAAATCTGAATTGTATGCCATAAAGTTCAGCGTGTGCGTTTGAAAGGTGTGATCCTCGTACACGAGCGTGCAGCGATGACCTCGTTGTGGCCTCCCCGCACTCTGTCAGGATTGTCCAGCACGCGTTTTTTTTTTTTCCAAACGGCCTCCTTAACGAGCGCATCCTGTCCTCGCGGCCCAGGCATCGGTAACTACGGCAACTCCAGTCCAGGCTTCACGCGGGAGACCTTCGGCAAAGTGCAAAGCAGCACGTCGCAGGGAATTGTTTGGGGAAGAGCGGAGCTCCCCCCTTAGGACTGTGGGCCAAGAAGGGGGTACACCGCAGCTCTGACCCCCCAGCGCTGGACCCGAGGGGGGCCGCATTCTTCCACCGAAACCCCCCCCCACCGGCCCTGACGGGGCCCACCGGGTTGTTTGACGAAGTCTTCGGCAGGAATGCGCGTGCAGTGCCAGCGCTCTCATTGCTCCCCCCCCCCCCCCCCTTCCTTTTATGAGAAAGAGCATGTGGAATTTTAATGTCAACCATGTGGGACAGAAATTCTGAGAGCCAAAATCAGAAGGCAATTATTGATGTGAGCCGTGGGGAAGGATCCTCATATTTTACAGATGGCCTGATAGCATAAACAAGACCGACGAGGAGGGCGGGGAGGGGGAGAGATGTGAAACAATTCTCCAATTTATTGAAAAATAATAAAATGAATATTTCAATTCTAGTTTGTTTTGGAATGTTTGCCCCCCCCACCCCCTTTCCGAAGATTAGCGGCTGTTAAAAATGCTTTCTTAGGCCATAGGCCAGTGTTCAGAGGGGTATTTGGTTGCTATGGTACCGGCTCCTCCAGGCCCAACAAACAGTAATAAGGAATTTGGCATTGTGGACATGGCTGTCTTAGGAGCATGGAAAAAATGTTTTTTAATATGCGGACATTTTTAAGAGGGCCTGGTCTTAACTCTTGCATTCCGGAAGGGCAGGGGTTAGAGATTAACTTTTTGAATTTTGCAAACATCTGGATGAAGAAGCGATTCTATCATTCATGCTTGAAATTCAGACATGGAAGAAAAAGCAGCAGATTGTTTTGTGAAACCAATGGCCAAAAAGATGAAATATGAATTATGTTGAAGTGCCGCTGATTCATTCCTGCCGTCCTTTCTCTTCCAAAAATACCTCTGACAGAGTTGTCAGTGTCTGCATTTCCAGCGAGGGTCAGTTCGAAGTCTTAACAGCAGGGGGCACCGCAGTGTTTCGTGTCTGCCAGCTTAGGCCATTCTCCAGTAAGGATATGTTCATGAAGTCAAATACATTGAATGCAGCTTGCTACTTTCTGTAGCACTGCAGTAACAGTAGATTGATTTTCTTCTGTGATTCAGCGTTTAGTCACGCACACCTGGATTCATTAATTCGTCGGCCTACTTGCAATAAAACCTCAGTGTCTCCTAGCGGGGTGTCAAGGAGACATTTTATCTCCTATCAAATGGCTTCCTGGGGCCTCTTCCTAACCCCTAGCCCTCAAATTTTTATTGGCTTTTTCAAATCTCCTGTATTGGAGGGTGTCCCACTTTTCAACTCCATTTCGATGAGGAAAAGGGATTGGAATATTGACTGTCCTCTTCTCGTTACAGGTGACTGCTGTGGCTTTCAATAATGCGACTTTGGCACTACTTCCCTAACACTTTGAGGTGTTAATGCGGATGAATAAAAGTATAGAAAAGAGCGTTTCTTTCATGCTTGGGTGACGAAAGTATCTTTCTGAAATGCGTTGGTTTTATCAGTCAATTTTTTCATTCAGTCATTTTTATTCATTACCCGCGTGTGCTAGAAACCCTCTTTTTCATGGCATGGCTTTAAAGAAAGGTACTAGCCCGCATTGCATTCTGTTGTGGGTGTATTTTACATAAGTGTACATAGGCGTAAACGTGTCCTAAGAACTGGTTTCAATCAGCGGTGAGCGGGGTTGTCCTTGAGCCAAGCCCTTTGTTAATTGATGGCTGGCATTGATTCTTTTTAGAAATTATCTATTTTGAGCGGACTGCAGATCAACTAGAGTCTACTAACTACTCTGAGGCCCAGCTTGTCCTATCCAACCTTGTAGTGAACTTGCCCTAGAGGAAAACATTGAGGAAGTAAGGCTAATATCATGTTATTGGTAAATTCTGCCCCGCCTTTCAGGATGACTTCTGAGATATCAAGCCTGTCAGTAAAAGGTGTCTCCTGTCTAAGTTAAATTTTATTTGGACCTCATCCATAAGAATGTGCAGAGCACACCAACACATCCGCGCAGTGTAATGCATTTTTTTAAGCCAGGCATAACGGTTATTCCGATTCTGTATGGTTCTGCCTGGATTTGGAAAGCAGACCCCGTAGAGTGCAGGTGAGTGGTTCCTAGCCTCGGGTATTATGAACTTCTCACTGGTAAGTCTGATCTTTGAACTGTCCTACCATTGCATTGCACCACCCCTTGTCCAGAGCTAGGGTATGGTATTCTAGCTATTAAAAAAAATGTTTTCAACATACAATGCCATCTAGAGAATGCCACACATTGGGGCTTTATTGTGTAGACGTGAACCCAGAATAGTGCCACACTGTTGGTGCTGTGTAGATATGGGGCATGCCCTGCCAAGCTGTAACTTGCCGGATGGCATACCTGTCGTTCCAGTTCCACAGAATTGGGTGCAGACATGCGTGCATCACAAATGTGTATTTCAGAGTGCAAATTTGGGATTCACGGGTATCTCCAGGTGTCCTGACTTTGGGCATCTGCCAGTCCTGTTGACTAGAAATAGTTGATTCCCTGTGCGTGGGCTGCACAAATGCCCACATTGGCATAGTGCCATCTGCTCCAAGCAAACATTGTGTGATGCCCACTCCAGCTAATGCACACAAGCACATACACATGCATGTTTGTGTTAGCACCGGACAGGACTGGCTGCTTTAATGCATGTTAGGGCAATGGTTTCAGTTTAGGTCTGCGCTCAGCTTGTTTGTTTTTTGCTGTGTAAAAATATATAAAGATGTCTATTACAATGTGAGGCTGCATACACTTAATTTTTTCTGATCTGATCTGACTCTTAATTTCCTATGTCATATTTCTGCCATTTGTTGTCATAACCAGGGTATTGCTTCATTGAAAACCACCACTGGCCTCAACTGCACATGACTTGAGAAATTCCATTACCATCCACACTGAAAAGACATTCCAGGTTGGTAAACCATACATCTTGTGAATTTGTAGTTTCTGCTCAAGCCATGAAAGTGGAAGGAAGATTTATTGCTGTCATGTACAAGGCACTGCCTTCTGGTGAAAAGATGTTCCACTGCAATTTGAAAGAGAGGCTTATGTGTGCAAGATGCTGCTCTCTATCAGAAGTTATGCAGAAATAACTTGTATTAAATGAGAAGAGCAACACTAATGCCTGGCTTCAGCCAGCATTTGTCCTCAACTTTGACTTCGTAATAATTCAAGTGTTTTTTTCTTTTTTTTTTTTTCTTTTACAAAGGGTTTTGATTTTGATGATTGCTGAAGAATCTTGGAGCTGTCTGACTTGATCTGTCCAAAAATATTTGGTGTTCTCTCTGGCTGGTAGTTGTATATGAAGTGGGAGAAGCCACTGCTTCTGACAGTTCATTGGGACATCTGGACAGACGCCCCCCCCTGAAACACACTGCTTTAGTCACAGACGCCGAATGACTAATTTTGCCTCAGTTTCCTTTGGCATATTTTTAGTCAGGCGGCTGGAATTCCTTGAAAAGATAAGAAGTGTGACTTTCCCACGATTGTTGCCCCCATGCGCATTCTTCGTCGCATATTTTGGCCGCGCTTCAGTGACATGCCGGTCGTGCTCGTGTCGATCCGCGTCCTACTTCCAGCTATGAGCCGTTCCCTTGTCTGCCAGGAATCTCATTGTTCGCCGCTCTGAGGGGGAAGCAGGTTCCCCTGGCCTTGCGCTCGGAGCGCCCAAACTCCAGAAAGGCGAGAGATCTCGGAATGTTGGCAACACAAAGGACGCTTTGTTGTCAGGCCCCCGCGTACGATGGAGACCCGGGACGCCAAAGCGTCCGTCCGTCCACGCCTGCACGGTTTTGGTCAGCCGCGGCACGTCGAACTGCCGTTATCGAGCTACGGGCGGTCCTGAGCGCATCGGAGATGCCTGCACCTCTCCGGGTCGTCCTCTTGCTAGAACAGGCTTGCCGTCTTATCTGCCATCACGGCCTCCATGGAACTTGTTTCGGTTGGCACGGGGTTTGAAGTTCTTGGAATTTCGAGTGTTCCTGGTGCATTCTGCCAACGCGGTACTCTGAGTAAATATGCTTAGGCAAGCAAATACCTCCGAGATGATAGATAATCCGCGTGAAGGAAAACTGGGTGAGACGAGAGCCTTAATGCTGGAACACGCCAAACGGGGTATCCTGATCACGCTGCCATAGACACCCCCAAGATTGCTACTGGTTTTGTCGAATGGAAATGTCACAATGGGATTGTGCATGCTCCCTTGTTCACCTCCCCGGAAGTGTTCTCACACACATAGTCTGAAATGTGCATGAAGGTAAAACCAGCTGTACCAGCAGAATTGCAACTCTGATGCCCCCTTACTGTAAACTGCAATTCTGCTGCAGAGGTAGTCGCACTACAACCCCTGAAATAGGAGCAATGCTATTCAAATGGTCACGTTAAAGAAAGCAGGGAGAACATAAATTCAATTTATTTATTAAAATAATAATTAAAATAGCTACTTTTTCATGATCCATTTTGTGAAAAACGTGCACCTGCCCTCCATCCCCCAATGGAGGGGGTCACAACAGTGATTGCATGAATTCACATGCTCAAGCCATCCCAAAATCGGGGAATCCACCGCAAAACGTGCAGCCGCCATGATATGATCCTGAGATCACGGTGCATCGTTCCAGAACAAGACTTTGGGCATGACAAGGATGACGTTTAAGAGGATAATAGAATGACAAATCTTTGGATATTACCCTACCAGTTGTGCCCGAGGTAGATGGTAACTGAATATTTTCACAACCGTGCCCCAAGGGACTCATAGACCTGCCTGCAACACTGAGTGGAGCTGCAGGTAGGAGAAAGAAAGAAGTTCCTGGTACCATAAACCGCAACTGTAGATCCAGGAATGCCATAGTCCATTGTCTTCATAAATGTCACATGTAGAATGGAAATAATTCCTGAGGTTTTTTAATCCACTTTTTAAATGGGCCATGTTACCATTACTTGCATGCCCAGGTACCTTTTTTTAGATACCCTTTGATCTCAGCTAGGTAACTGTTTTGTGTGGCAGTGATGGACCTTTAATGAGAGTAAGTGCTTGGAAACTCCATTAATTAGTATCGAGTTGCTCTGTTAGAACTGACGGCATTCCTAGATAACCTCCGGCTTGTCCAACCCCTGGCATTACTGCTGCTTGTGTCATTGCAGTTAGAAGCCAATAGCCCTCCCCACATCCATTAAGGGTCATATTACATGTTTCATATTACATTGAAGGATGATAGGACGTGCCCAGCTTGAAGAGAGAGGTTACCTTTCAACCTCCCAAACCCCTGCCTAATCATAATACTTGATGTCAAGATGTCAGTGCCTGCAGCATAAAATTGCAAACACGGTACAATACAATTTTACATACATTTCACAAACAATGCTGGGGGAAATGTCAGTGGGCAGGAAATATTGTCTCCTTTATTGTTGTTTTATGCAAATGTGTGGTCCTTTTGTCCTCCCAAAAATGTTGTCTTCCCAGAATGAAAGCATTCCCATTTTCAATGAATGTTTACAGAATAAGGAAAAACTCACACTGTTTTTTCTTCTTCCTTGAATGTGATTATATGGGCTGAAAACCATAGTTATGACTTCACTTTTCTAGGAAAGGCCAAAATGGGAATTAAGATACTAGGAAATGAGAGGATGAGGATTATTACAGAACTAAGCAGTGGAGATTTGTGAATATTTGAACGATCTATTTTCAGTTCTTTGTACTGTTGCCATCCTGGAGTTCCTAGAAGAGATTAGCGGTTTACATAAAAATCAGTGATGACAACTTTCTTCCTACGACTCATTTGTATCAATGCAAAAGATTTAAAAGATTTAGGTGTGGTGATATTTGTTTTGCTGCATTTCAGCTGAAGGGCAAGGGCTTAGAAGGGTGTTGAACATTCAGTTTGTTGTTCACTTGTTCAACTGATTTACGAGCAACGAGGACACAGAAATACTTGGTTTACAAGTGCATTTTCCAAATGAGCTCGTCTTATAAAAATTATTCAGAACTAATTTTAGCAATTTGAGTGTCATGACAAGTTTAACAAGTGGTCTGTTGTCTTAATACCAAAAGAGCTTTCAGTTCCTGTCGTGTGGATCTGACTTTCAATTCCATGTCTCTGTGGGGGGGGGGGGGGGTTTGGATAGGGGGGGTTTCATCACGCTCATCATTGTACAGAAGCATTCTACAGCCGTTTTTCATTTGAATTCTGGACACACTTGTTCATATATAACTTTACCCAAACAGAGTTTATGTATAACTTTTTGAGCCTATTCCCAGCCTATTCGTCTGTGTAGTTAAAAATAGCACCCCTTTTAAAATTCTGATCCAAACAATGACCCTCATTGTGTGTACTGCTCAAGGCCTAGTCTTCTTAAATCACTCTTTATGGATAAATTATAGATGTTTCTGCTTAAACTCTTTTATTTGATTTGCTGAATTAAATGTTCATTATATATTTAAGTTTTTTATGTGGTAGATGTCTGTCATAAGAATGAACATATGGTAAATGAAGGCATGTTTTTGCAGTTAGCCTTGAGCTAAATAGGTTACCAGTTTTGAATACCTCTTTCAAAGCTCCTCCGCTTTCTGTATACACTTTAAGATGGTTTGATTAGTTTCATTGCTAAATTTTCCCACGGTGGCTCTTTGCTATTTGACTAATGACTAAATTATGAAGCAACTCTCAGCATAAGGTAACAGTGACATCAAAAATTAGCAAGGGACAGATATTTGAGCATTTGTTTTTGTTATCCTTGTCAAAGCTGACAGACATTCTTAGCTCACATGACACATGAAGTCATTGAATTCTTGTCACCGTTTTAGAGTTTGCTAACTTGTTATCCAAAATGTGGATCTGATCTCACCACATTTTTCCATTGGAATTCCAGTACCGTCCTTTCATTAAAGATATATATGTAGAGTTAAAGATATATGCAGGGAGTGATAGTAATTTGACGTATATATATATAGAGTGGTGACAATTGTTTACAAACAAAAACAAAAACCCTTAACACAAGAGGATTTGAATTTGTTCACCTGATAATGTTCACCTAATAATGTCTGATGTTTTTAAAGAATAGCATCACCCAAGCCCCAGACAATACAGTATTAAGTTAATCTGTATCCTCCGTCTCAAAATCCACTTTGAGGCTTCGTATTGGTTTCTGGAAACTCAAGTTCTGTAGTACAGTCTGAGGTTGACGCCAAGGCTCGAGTTCTTACCTCATACTCCAAATTAAACTGGAATTCAAAACAAAGCTAAATTCAATTAAAATGGGTGGCGCAATGGATGGAGTGGACGTCAATGCTGTAGTCGTGATCTTATTAGAGTAACTACAAGGACTTGATTGTGCAATAGATCACTAGTCCTACAGAAATCCATTTTGTATTTTGACACTGATAATTATATAAAAGTAACTAAATAACTACTGGAATGGATCTATGCTCTGCTTGCTCTATATGACCAAACATGTCCTTGACTTCAGCTCAAGGATTATGCTTATGGGGTGAATACTAGTGTACAGTGAAAGGGAGCTGTTCTCATCCACTACACAGAGCCCAGAATCCAAGAAAGATTTATAAGACGGGAGAGTAATTGTCATTACAATTTAACTCTGAGTGCAAATCACCGTCGAACACTCACCCATCTGTCTGTGAATCCCAGCCATTGGTAGCATTGTACAAATGCTAGTCATTCCTCACCGCACTATAAGTGCAGTGAGTAAGGGAATGTACTTTGGTGAGTTGGCGGTGGTGAACTGCTTGGGGGTGTGAACTATACGTTAGAATAGGGATGTTTAGGGTCAATGACATTCTTGTTCTTTGGTTGCAAAAAAAAAATAATTCTGTCAAAGAAAGCACTGTTGTTCTGTTGTGTTGCTACGCGCAGAATGCAGGCGATTGTCAATCAGTCCAAAGTGTAGGTTCTGGTTCTCCACAACAATACTGAGCCTTTACGGCTCCACACTTACTTACTCATTCACACCTCAGCCACATCGTCTGGGTTTTTACATTGTGGTTTCCTTGTGTCTGCTGGAAACCAGGATCCTTAGCTGATGTTGGGGGTTTGACGAGACAGGCGCTTGTATAATTCAGGAGCAGGTAAAGGCGGGAAAGTCTCCATGAGTTTATCAGCGGCCTGTGGCACTGAACTATCCGCTGTGTGCTCAGTTTGTGCGTCGTTTCTGAGAGAGGAAGCCGGCTGTTTCGCAGCGGTGGAATGCAGTAGATGTGGTTAATTATCACTAATGAGACAGGCGACTCATGACTAAAACCCAGGCTCCGTGCTTTATCTTTGTGAGAGGGACAAGGGTCAAAGTGATCTAATTGGGGACTTGGGTATCATGACCTTTCAATCTGGAAGGGCCAAAGAATGTTGAGAATCCAATTTGGCAGTGAGAGTCACGTAGAATGTGTACTCGGTACTGACTGGCCAATGGGGCTGAAAAGAGTTTTGGTCTTGCACGTCAACTTTGTAAAAAAGCAAATCTTAATAATTTATTTGTAAAATGCTTGGGGTGAGTGTGGAGCAAGCTATTCGAGAAGAAAGTGGTACTGTCTCGAGCAACGCATTACAAAGAAGTGTTTGTATACAAAAATGTATTTTGCGTACCTTCCATTTTATGCATTATTAGTAGATTGTTATTTGAAGCTATTAATATTTACCTTGCATGCCATTGTGGCATGTGATTTTCTTATGTTTCCATTGAAAAGTGGCAGATTGCTTTTAAATAGATATATTTTTTTCATACTCTAGTTCTCACACAGAAGCCCACAAATGGCTCCCACATCAATTTTGTTCTTGTCCATTTCTTTTTCACACAAATTTGTGAAGCGAAACCACTTCCCCTCCCTGACTGACAGGTGTGACCGTGATTGACATCTTTAAGGGCCTATCTTATGCCTTATCTTTTATCAACACCGTCCAGAGACCCCTCGGCTGTGAATGTCGTCAATCGCTCCATTGACCGCCGCGAGATGGCCTATCAGTTCGTCCCAGGCCCCGCTCCCTTCCTCCCTCGCGTTCCTGCTGCACAGGATGTGACTCGCTCGCGCTTCCTGGGGAGCGGCCCCGCTCGTTTCGAAACGCCTGCATTTCCTGCGCCGTGTCTTGTAGGGGCCAGGGCGTGATTTCCTCATTCCTTCGCTTGGTTCCCCTCCCAATTTACGCTCTGGAGGCGTTCTCCAGTCCGGCCGCAGTGTTTGTTCAGCGAGCCCGGTGTTTGGTTAAACCCCACGATCACAGGACCACAACCCCTCTGAAGGGAGACGCCAGCGCCCCTGCCTTTGTAAGAAAAGAGACCCTTCTGAAAAGGGTCTGTGGCCGGAGGCACGCCAACACTCGCCATGCCCCTGAACCCATTAAGCATTTGCTCGCTTAAACGTCCCCTGGTTTAAAATGAGGTCGGACATAATGTTCCTTACTATCTTGGTTGTCTGCTTCAAAATGATATTCTTTTTAAATGACATTCATCCTTTTTCACTTTGCTAGGAGCAGCTCCGTCCCCTCGTATAGCCTTGTATTTACTCCCTTATATAACCGTGTGCTTGCATCCCAAAAAAAAGTGCCACTGGAGACAGCGGTCCACTGGTTTGACCCTTCTCCGTCATGCCCGTGGCTCCTGATGTTGGTGAGTGCTTTTCATGTAAAGAATTTATTTCTGACAAATTTACTGCCAGTCCTGGAGCTGGTCCCAGTTTGGGTCAGTAAACAGCTTAGCCCATTGTCCACCATCAGAGCGAGGTCTGTCTCACTCCCCTCTTTAATCTGGAATCTGCCATTGAAATATGCTGGGAAATATGCAGCAAATAGAGCCTGACTTGTGGAGAATCACAAGAGAAAATAGTCATTCCCTTTGAAAAACAGAATGTTTCTGTCATGGGATCGATTTTTTAATAGACCCATAAAAGCATTGCCTCTATAGCTTTTGGGCATACCGCTGTTGTCTTGCCCTCGTTTGTGTCTCTGTTCCAAAGCATTTGAGCGTCCTTTGCCAATGAGGTGTCAGATCCTGGTCTTGTGACTGTCTGACAAAAGACCCTCTTCCAATTTGTTGTGTTGAAGGACAGTGTCTTGGTTGTAAGCAAGTAAGAATGCTGATATACCAGTTTGGCTAAGGGGAAGGCCCAGACTGTGGGAGTTAATTATGTCTGTCTGAATGCTTACAAGCCTTGTAAATGTGGAAGACAAAAAGGGGTGTGTTTCTGTTTTTATCGACCCAAACTGAGCCGTTTAGAACAAAAAAGATCTTTTTGGATCTTGGAGAGCGTTTAGCCATTGCCAGCTACCTAATATGACAAGATATTGGTTTTAATTGACCACACTATCAGTGTGAGTCTTATGTGTGAAATTTATTCACTGAGTCATTGTCTGTCTACTCATGTGGTGTTGGAAATTCCCTAGAAGCATGTGGGAAGTGTGTTGACAAAAACACAATTGTGCAACAGCCCAAACCGAATACCAGGCATAGAAAAAAAATAGGATATTTATAAAATTAGTGGGCTCTTTAATCACAATTCAGAGTGATGACAGTTTAATTAACATTGTGTCACTTAACTGTGATAGGGTATTGTGCTACATTTTTTTTCAAGGTGAAGAAATGAAACTGAGGGGACATGTATTTGGACTTCCAACGGTACTTATTGAGAAGATTGTAAGGAATGGAAATAAGCATACCAAGATTTCCTCAATCCTATTCTGTGCTTTCTGGATTATCCAGAGGAGAGAACCCTGGTTATATCAAGAGGAGGGAGCAGTGCAACTCAGAGGATCAGTGCGCTTGCACACAGCCTCATCTTCTATTTGATCAGCACAAGAAGGTCATCTGATTGGCTCTTGCCTTCAGGATGATTTTCTAGCAGTGGTAACCTGTTCCTGGAGATCTACCCTCCTGTCGGTTTTCATTTCAACTCTAAACACCTGACTCTGCTAATAAGCAGCACCACAAGGTCTCTAGCTGTTGAATGAGGTGTATTTTGTGAAGGTTGTAATGAAAACTTACAGGACTGTAGATCTCCAGGAACAGCGTTGGTTACCACTGTTCTAGAGGTTGCCTCTTTTTGTCAATGAGAGAAATTGCTGTCGCATGATTCAGGAACTTTTACCTTCTGAGAAATCCACCTCTGAATGGTTCTTTATGAAAGGGTATAAAGAAAAACAAGAAGCATTCAGATGTTTTTTCGTGTCACGTATAGAGCTCCAGGTTAATTATATTCCAGTCCAGTTACTCTGCAATAAAACCAATTGATATTTTGTTTGCTTGACCTTTCCTTAGTGTGAGGGATTGCAATGCTGATTATGATCTGAAATAACAACCTCTTTATGAGGCACTTACCAGTTTTACTTTCATTCAAAAAGGGTGTGTTCTGTTTGCCAGTCCATTTTACTTATGTGTAGTTTGCATTCCCCGGAATGTGAACACATGCCAAAGGGGCTGCAGTTTGCTGAATCACCCTGTGATTCAGACCACGTCAATGCGATGCTTGGCTGGTTGCGGTTCCGAGGGGATTCCAGATGTTACAAAAGGAGTGACCAGATCAGGAGGAGGAGTACACAATATATCGGTTTGACAACATTTCATCTTCCTTCGCGGTCGTACCAAAAGTAGCGAAGAGCTTGTTGGGCAGACTGAGTCTTGTGTCATGTCTGGCCTTGCCGTTTGTTTGCGGTTTCCATTTAAGTTTGACCCTGTCGCCAAGCGTGCTTGGCCAAGGTTAATTAAGAGAGCGGGCGGGGCTTTTTCTAATGGCCGGAAAGTCGCTTCGTCCGTCTGTCTGAAAGCGGCAGGAACGAGCCGCAGAAATCCAGGGAACATCCGTCATTTTAGAAAGACCCTCGACATTCCTTTGCAGTTCACTGAGCCCAGCCTTCCAAAGCTCCTCCTATCAGGAAGTTTGGCACAATGGAAGCACACTGCCAGAAGCATGTAGTCAGACAGTCTGGACAGAGGACGGGGTGGGGGGGGGGGGGGGGACACTGTGTCAACCCCTCTTTTCAGGAATCTGTGACCAATGGCAGATGAATTCACAGGGGGGAGCCCAGAGCAGACGTGGGAAACAAAGGGGAGGGTGTAGCACAGACATCACCAGGAACAACAGGCCGGGCGAATGGTCGGTCTAACCCAGATGAGATGGATGTGTTCCGAAACTGACTTAAAGCTCAGATGTCTATCATACCAACTCACCCTTTATGATGTTTATTTCACTAGAATATAAAAAATGGCTTGCTACAAATCTGGACTTTAAATTGCATTTCTGATATTTCCATTTTGCAATCACTTTCAGAGGCTGTTCTGTAAATGAAATGCCTTTAGCACTTGAGTGAATAGCCTTTTTATCTTGAGCACAGTCATTTGGAAAAACTTTCAAACTCTATGAATATTTTCCTCTCCCCCAGAAGTTAGCTTCTGGATGAAGTGTTGCATTAATTCAACAGAGAAAACAGTTACGAGTATCCTTCTTTAGTTTTTTTTTTTTTTTTTTGTATGCAGTCCAGGTAGGAAGATCATTTCTTATCTCACAGGATTTGGGCAATAAATATTTCATGATATGAAATGCCTCAATGTTTCCCCCCCTCCCCCTGGAATACAACCACATCCTGAAATTCCTTGTCAGCACAAGCTTGGATTACTGAGCTTTACCGGTTCACATATTTGCACCTATGCCAGGGACCCTCCTCCCCCCATTCAGAAAAGGGCACGTATTTTCAAGGATGTCCTGTTGGAGCACAGACTAAACTCAACACCTCTATTTTAGTATACAAACATCCCTGGTGTTCCTACTCAATGGAATTCACTCATATTGCTTTTTTAGCTTTTGACCATATTGGCGCTTTCCAATAAGCTGTCAAAGTGATTTTTTTGATTTCATGTTTGAAATTATGTGATCCTTAGGGTTCTATTTTAAGAACTGAGTGCTCTGTACTGAAAATGTTTTTCAGACTAATGGTTTAGATATGGATACCATTACGTGTTATGGATATGGGGCATATTGGGTGACCCATTGATTCTGTGATAGGTTTGGCCCAGTGAGAACAAACTTTGTTGTACTCCTGGAACCTGATTTGGAACATAAACTAACCAAAAGAGACTGTCCCAATATAATATGCACACTTGATCACACTTGCACGCTTGGGCTCTTGGCACGCACTTTCATGTATTTAGGATAAGTGCGCATGTGTGTCCCATTTCTCTAATTATCAAAAGTGCAGTGTACTTGATGTAAACTTTATCCAGACTTACTCTAAGACCACTCCAGAGCAGCATTTGGTCTAGTACACAGACCCACAATGCAGCAAGTTGGTGACGTTTATCATTGACACCAGTCAGAAGATTGCCGGTTTGTTTGCTAGAGGAAAATGCCACCGAAGAAACAGCAATAACAGAAGAAATCAGAAAGGGGCAAATACTTTTTCACAACACAGTATTACTAGTTATTAATAGCAAGGACTTAATACATACTTGCGCACTATATGCAAATTTATGTTGCACATCACAATACATTACCTAAGTGTTTAAGTGCCCAAGAGCACTTAGTGTGGAGAAATGGCACGGCCCCAAAGAGAACATTGCCCTTCATTTTTACAGATGCAACATTTGAAATTTTGGGAAGTCCCGAAGGTTTATACAGATGGTCAATGCTTAAAAAATTCCAACATTCCGAGTGAATAGACGCTCCTTTGTCTAATAGAAAGTCGGTGAGTAGGATTCTCTCTTTTCAAAGTTGAATATATTTAGTAGCAGATGCAATATTCAATTTCCTTCATGTTCAGATCACATTTTTCATATACCATATAAAGACTTGTAGCCGCGACACTTTTTCGCGACACATTTCAATCATTTCCTCTAACAAATTAATGCGCCAGACGTTCTGACATCTGTAACGCAGAGTACTAAAAATGGCGACAACGATAGCTGAACAATGCGAACGCATTCCAAGCCCGCGAGGAGCGCGGCATTGTGCGGCCTTGCTCGCTTCGCAGTGGTTCCGCCACCTGCTCTTTTTCGGGGGGCGTCCTGTCACTAAGCTACGGGGGGACGGAAGCATCCATCTCATTTCGGTGGCCGATGGGCGGCGGCGCTGCTCTGTCAGAGCTGCCCGAGGACACGTCTTCATCTGCGCTGGAGGCGTTGGCTTCGCGAACCGTCTGCCCAAAGTGCACTGCCTGCCGCCGCGGGCCTGCAACCCGAGTCCCGTTGTTCATCCGTGTGTGTGTGCGTGTGTGTGTGTGTGTGTGAAATCTGTCGCCCGACAGTCTGTCTCATGTCCATTTTTATGATCATGGAATTCAGACAGGGCTTCACGATGATATTTCTTAAACCACATAACTAGAACTAGATTTGTCCTGTTTACAATATGTCATCGGTAGCATTGTTTCTTGGCTAGCAGCATAAGATGGTCATGTTTCTGTGACTGTGTTTAGTGCTAACTGAAGTTGGATGTTAAATTTTTACTTAAATTCTAAATTAAGTACATTGGTGACTTGAACTTGTATTTATTTGTATAGATTTGAGCCTTTCTGACATCCATTACACTATGAACAATTGCTGCTGCTGTCTGTCCTCGATATGTCACAGTATATTTAGAATTATAGTTTGGTATGAAGAAGCTTGGCACCAAAGCATAATTTGAGTATTTCAAGATGGTTTTAAAACATTCAGATAATGTTTTCATAATTTCTTATTCGCAAAGGAGATGTGTGAGCCAGACATTATGTAAGGTTTGACATTTTGAAAAGGAATGATTTCTATTCCTTGTCATTCCTTTCTGATTCAACTGAATAACTAAATGCAGATGGGAATTGAGCGCAGCGTTATTTTCATACCTTTCGGTAAATTAAATTCAGTCCTGCGGGATTCACCGGTCTATAAATTGCCAGGTTGACAAGGCTTTCCAAAGCCTCTGGTCCACAATGGGTTGCATTCCACATAACAAAAATGTATGACTAGCTCTCTGTTGTGAATTGAAAGAACTTTTATTATACCATATTAACATAGTGAGTTGTTACAGAATACACTGCCTCCTGTTTGGAGCATAATTGCGCATAGATTGCAAATGGGGGAAAGCAAGAATGCGATTATATAGGGAAGAGGAAGTCACAGAACAGGTGCTATGCACCGAGTGTAACTGGGGAGAAGGGCATAAGTAAATAAGCCTATCTCAGAAATGTGTGTGAGAGCGAGTGTCCGCGGGGGTCACCTCTGATATAGTAACTATGTAGCCACGGAGCCCATTAGCCGCTAGACAAACAGTCTGATCCCTGTTTGCGCATGATAGACACAGGCTGAGGGTTCACACCAGGTCCTTTCCCAGCAGCCCCCAAATTCAGGGGTTGCTGAGATGCCCTGGTGTCCAGCCTGCCAGATGGTGGGAGTCTGACAGGTGCATCTGCCCCTCCAGCCCACAGGCGAAAGATATGCCTTTCTCTCCATTCAGCTGCAGGCGTCGGCCCTAATCTGATACTGCACAGGGAGGAATGTAGCGTTTCGCTTTAATGCTAAATCCCCTCCAAATACTTGAATCTATATCCACTGCGTCCAAAAATAAATGGTTATCCTCTGCCAAATGATGATGATGATAAGCGTGCATATGTTTTGGACACACAGTTCCTTCTTGCTTCCGTGTTAAATTTCTATGCCTTTGCGAGATGTGATTAAAAAATAAAAAGAAATTAAATCCAAGTTTCACTTGCATAAATGCAGAAGAAATAAACTATGAAATAAAAGACTGATTTAATTTTTGAGCCAAGGGGGGTTTTCAGTAAATGTTCACTCAATTGACATAGAATAGTACACCTTGTCCAGAACATGTTTGTTTTCATAATATGTATTTTTATCATGAATATAGAGTGATTGCGTTACATTTGTGAACTCATGACTTTGTTTTCCCCACAGAAAAGTGGGTCTAAAAATACTGCCTGAAAACATTCCTCAGAGATAAAAGGTTGAAATTGGTTCCCAAAAAAATATGTTTTGGTGCGAATGAACAATGATTTCATTTTATTTATTTTTTTGTGAAAGATATGAGCTGCAGAAATACTTTTCTGCCACATTGAGATCATGGAATCCTTGAACTTCTTTGCTTGGAAAAGGGCATGGCCTGTTCTGACAAACTATTTACTGTTCCAGAGTAGGTCAGATGATAAGACTACTGAAAAGGCTGATTACCTGTTCAAAATTTGAATGGAAACCGACTGTTGTACATGAAAACCGTTTTTTAAGTGTGTTGTTACCAATTCTACTTTAATTTGTCAGGTCGGTGCAATAAACCAAAAACAAAGTGTAAATTAACTGTGATTACAGTAGTGTCTAGTAGTAGGCCTATATTATATCATCTTGAAATCAGGGACTCAAGGCCAGCCATTGTGCTTTGTGCAGATTCTAAACTCCTGGCTTATCCCAGAGCGGTACTTAGTGTATTGAAGAATAAAATTAATTTGTAACCTGTTTTTAAAGCCCACTGTTATGGTTGTAGTTTCAGTTCAGTCACAGATACTTGTAATTAAAGAGAAGGTGTCAACAGTGCATGGACACCAAGGACAATGCATCTGCGCAGTAAGTCTGTCTTTAGCCTCTAAGGGTTTTTCTAAGTGGCATTTCAGCTTAATGAAGAAACCTATTTCTATATGAACTGCTCTTAGTCAAGCTATGGAAATAAATTAAATACACATTTTCTCTCCGCTTAACCAAGAGCAGTTTCTTACATTGTAGTAAAACAGTGTATCACACTTTAATAATGTGTATATGAAAGAAGCAGAGAAAAGTAATTAGAAAGAGGGTATTTGTTACGGTACAATATTAATTCTTGGTGTACAAACATTGGAAGTATTCTTGGAGACAGAGTTGTTGAAGGACAATGAGATAAGACAATGGTATATGGTTCTGGGAGTTTACAGTGAAAATGGCCTGTTGTATGTACTGAGCGATAATTGTGTGGCCTTGCAGTTGCTGTTTGGGGTGAGGGAGAAGGGCAGTAATTTCTGTCATTAGCAGAGTGCTCCGGCCTTCTGTCCAAAATGGATTTGGTTTGTCGGATGAGTGGGGGAGACTAAGAGGCCAGTAATAAATGACTTTGGAGATAACAATCACACAGCTGCTGCACTATGACCTTGCTGTAAACCCTGCCTACTGGTAGCCCCAGGTTACACAATTACTGACAGCATTAGGGAAGCTGAATGGATGCCCCCTCTTAAGGTAAAAAAATACCTAAGGTTGCAAATGGGCCATATGGACACTTGTTTTAAAAATTCTATAGAGCTCCCTCTGTTTTTATAGTTTTACCCATGTGGATCAAGGGAACAAAGACAAAAATAAGCTTCTGTTCAATGACAAGTATTGGGCAATATATTATGAGTAGAAAGGCTTGTTTAAAGTATTTTATTAAGGTTTTGTGTTCAAACAAATCACAATGCCCTGTGAAAAAAATATGAATGTTGAAAAATATACTTTACCGGACACAAAAATAATACTTTCACACTTACTGACACAAACATACAAAATTTACTTTCAAAATGACTGTTCTGTTATTCAGGAACAAGAATATATTTCAAATTACATGTGTACTGCTGGATCAGTTACTAATGCAGCACTGGGCCATTGTTTAAATGGCACAAAACCTACCCCCCTACACACACACACACACACAGGCACCCGCGCACACTGTGTAGTTGCTCCTCATTCTGAGTAGCTTGTTTGTGTTGCGTTGTTTGGTGTGGAATTCTCTCTGTTGGTAGATGTTGTAAAGTTCCAAGAGTTTGGACATGGTGCACTGACACACACACTTGTAACTACAATTCAGACGTGTTGTTTGACAAACAAACTCTTCAGGATACCCTATGTTTTGTTTTGCCTGTTGTTGAGAAGTGCATAATTACAGTCGTATGTCCAACCTACACAATGAACTGAGCTTCTTTTTTAACTGTCAAGGGCTACTTCTCTTAATACCCATCACAGCACCTGAAGACCTTAGGAAGTGAGTTAGAGGGATTTCAAGTCTTGATCTTTGTCCAGTTCCACTCAATAAAGAAAGACAAGGCATTATTTGATTGAGCAGAATGGAAATTCCCAGAGCTCAAGGAATCCAAAAGATTTTCTTAACTCACTTCACCTAAAGCTTCAGTAGAAAGAGTAAGGGTTTTTTAAATAAACCGCCTACAGAATAATGATGTTTAGACACTGGGAGGAGAGAGTTTGATGATGCTTTCTGTAATGCTGCCAGTTGTGTACTGTATGCATGCATGCATGTCTCCACCATTGTCTCCACATGGATGAGTTGGATGCTGCCTGCTGCCCCTTTGTTCACAGGGAAAACCGTAATTGGCTAGAAAATGTCAGCGGCTGCCTCCTGATTATTGGAGATTCAGTCGCCGCCCATTGACATGGTAATGTGAGGAATGTGGCAATTTCCTCCCTAGCAGGAAGACAAAGGGAAATGGTCCGTAGCTCCCTGCTTCTCACCTCTGATCAGAGGATGGTCCTCCCCACGCTCCCTGCCGTAGGCACCCTGTGCGGCCACTGTGAAGCTTGGCCCATTCACAGTTTCTGATGGTTCGGCCTTCCCCAGGAGGGGGCCTGGAAATACTGTAGTTTGTGGGTGTTCAAAGCTCATACCGATGATTGATCTGACAATGCACTTTCATCCTTTTGTTTTGATGGACCTCTTTGAAAAGTTTTTTGAACATTCCTGGTAACAGTAGAGGTGTTCTAGTAAGATTCAGGCCAATAAAACAGCTATGTAATCGAAGTCAGCAGTTATGGCATATATCCTGGTCTTGTCATCAGCGGTTTGTGGAATTGACCTCTAGAGTAGAGCGATGCTGTTGTAACACTGAGACAGACAAATTATTTAAGCAATTCATCCAGCAAACATCAGAGCTGCCAGGCTATATAACAAGAAGGGTCCTATTTGTATCTCATTCCATGTCATGCAAATATTGCACAAATGTGTAGTGACATCTCATTCTCTGTGCTTATTTTGAAATGGACATCTCACAGAATACACTGTCAGAATGATTACTGTAGCCTTCAACCTGTGAATGTGGTCAATTGCCAGTTATTGTCATGTAAACTACAAGGACGCTATTTGAATGTGAAAGTCAAGCTTGTTTAAATGGTAGCCATGGGTCCACATTCGGGGCGGCATTGTAGTATAATGGCTAAGGAATTGGTCTTGTAACCTAAAGGTCACTGGTTCTGATTCCCTGGTAGGGCACTGTCGTTGTACCCTTGAGTAAGGTACTTAACCTGCATTGCTTCAGTATATATCCAGCTGTATAAATGGATATAATGTATATGCTATGTAAAAAGTTGTTTAAGTCGCTGTGGATAAGAGCGTCTGCTAAATGCCTGTAATGTAATGTAAAAAGTGTCAAGTACTCAGAAAAATATTTGATGAAGTGAACCTGACAAGACAAGTATCATTGTTTTGTGAACACTTAACACAAACATTAAGTGTAATTAATATTATTTCAAGGATCAGGCTGTCAATCTAAGGAAGCACACATGCCTTACATGTGTCTTTCTGTAAGATGTGGGTGCTGGCAGGGACTGCAGTCTGAATTTTCTTTTTTTTTGGGGGGGGGGGGGGTTGGGGGGGTGGGGAGGGTAGGGTGGCAGTAGCAGATGGTAAGGCTCGCTCTATAATGTCTGGTGCTGTGAGAACAATGCATCTCTCAGAGCAGTGATTAAGGGGGGTATTTTACTCGAGGGACAGCTGGCCGGCAGCCTGCCTTGCACTCACCACGCTCCTGCATGTACACACAAACATGCACTCTGCAGCCGCTGGCACGGGGTGCAGCTTAAATATTGACCAGACACATGGGAACAAATGACCATTAAAAAAAGTCCCTTAAGTGTGTGAATCTTCAGGATATCCCATATAGCTGTTCTTCTGTACTATTGTGGATTTTTGAATATCATGTTGTATATGTTGCATTTTAATATGTTGTGATGTTATACAGCTGCTACCTTGGCCAGGTCTCTCTTGTAAAAGAGATTTCGATCTCAATGGGACTTCCTGGTAAAATAAAGGTTTTAATTTTTTTTTTTTTAAATCCCCAATGGCCATGTTTCTTGTCACAATGGCATTGGGACCGTGTTGTCCTTGTGGGCATGTAGACATAATGTCTGGCGTGTTTTAGAGGCAGTCAAGGTGGTTTACATCATACAATCTCATGATGCACACAGTGCAGTGGTGCTCCAAGCAAACTGTAAGTCTTTCTGCTTGTTGTGTTTTGCAACAGAATGGGTGTTGTCCTTAACATTCCCAATGCTTCCTGTTTTGCTAGGTATTTTCTAATGGTAAATCATTCATATTTTACAATTCACGAGTACCACACGTAAAACATTAACCAAGGTGTTATGAAATGAGTGCAAGCGTAGCAGTTACCTCAAAAGTGTACTTGATTTGAGCCTATGGCAATATCCAGTGCCACCTGACCACTGACTCCAAATTGTACAGTTCTGACATTGCCGGGATAGATTGGAAAAACATGACACCAGAGAAAATATATTTTATCCACCTAGCAGTCATACCCTAGTCTGCCATTTACAAAGTTTTCTTAGATATTAATTTGCAGGAGGGAAACAAATCAAGCAATTACTGTGAAAAAGAATTCTACACCATGACCGAAAAACACACACTCTACCCACACCTGTAACTATCCAGTAATTATGTCATTATGCAATCCCATTGATAGTGTGTTAATTATGTCTTATGAAAAGTGAAAATACAGCTTTTCAAACAGTCATTTTAGCTCGTTTCCAGTGGGGATTTCACACGCCGACTAGATGGTTGGAGCCAGTACTACACTCACTTGGTCTACCAACCCCCCCCCCCGCCGCCTCCCAGGCTCCTCCCCTTTCGCTTTTGATCCCAGAGGAACCTGGAGCTCTCGCATTCCAAACATTCCGGCCGCAGCGAACAATCAGCTCTCAGTTATTTATTAGCGCAGCGCGCTCCTCTACGAGCTCAGTCTACGGCTAGCACACTCTATCACCACGTACACACAAGTTGGTGGGGCTCTTACGGATGTGAATCGATTTTGAGTGAATAAATTGAGGATTACTTTCACTGATCCGGAATATAAAGCACACCAAAGCCGCTCATATGCTTCTACAGAAATGAATCTGTGAATTGGTGAGTTTTTTATGTTCTACAGATATTTTTCAACTCGCATTCGCCGAACTATTAATATTAGCATACAGTTATGGATTTGGGATTACTAGTAAAATAATTTCTCCTGACGTTTCATGAAAGCTATTTTTTCTAAATGCAGCATTTCTTACATAACACAAGTTAGTGAACTGAAGTTGTGTTTGTTTATTTTTGGTTTCGTGGAATATGCCTTCATATATTTTTGGTTTGTGTTAAAAGTTTCCAGCACTTGGATCGCTGGTACGCTTGAATTGTATGGAATGTAACGTTATTGCTAGTGGAATGTTTTTTAAAACTCGATAGTTATGCCGCAGGTCGGAGAGCTAGTCTGATTGCGCTATAAATTCTTTTGCTATCACAGAATGTACAACCGTCACAGTTCTTATCAGATAACTTCACATAGCATTTCGCAGAGCACGTACCGCGCTGTCTAGCCTATGTTCTTGCTACTTGTAAAAGGCATACGTACTTCTGGTATTTGCGACTTGTAAAAACTAGCATGGTCGTTGTGAGGCAATGACATGGAATTGCCAAACGTCTGCAGCAGGAAATGATTGACACAGTTTTACAGGCTGCAAAAAACCCACAATTGGCGGCCGATATTTTATATTCAGAGGAAGGGGCGTGAGATATATGCGCATAGTCCTATAGGCTACTTTGTACTAGATTAAAATTTTGTGGTAAAAAAAAAGTTGCATTATAAAGAATAAAATTAACTTGGTAAAATTGGTTTGATATTATGCGTTGAAAATGATGCAGTTATTACTCTTAGCTGATAATTGCGCGCTGTAAATGCCTATTTCTCATGCATTTTTAAGTCTAGGCTACTCTGGCTTTATACTATTCAGTTACTATCGGATATATTTGGCTGACTAAACGTATTCAACTGCCTCGTGTTTGCTTTCGCAGTGCCTTTGTTTCTAAATATTATGGGCCCGTCTGGTATTATGCACAAAACAGCATAAGGGTCCTTGAGGGCCATTTCAATTATATTTGGGAGTAAACGTGATGTTGCCATGGCAATAGTCTATGAAAGTCGGGGCACGTTGAGTCAGAGAGACACGACTGGTATGTGCCCTGTTTTTGTATCAAGGGCGCATGTGGCCATGGAAAAACATGCCGTAGATTCACTGAGCGTTTATCCCAGCGATGCAGCTTGGTTTTACAGTTTGCTCGTCTCATTTGCTTTGGCCTCATTTGCTTCAGGTAAAGAAGCATGCAGTGTTTTCTTCTGCTTCTACCTCTTTCTTGTTCCTCTTCTTGCAAGCATATTCGGTTCAACGGTGTTCTATGAATTAATGTCATGCATTTATGTTTTTTGTAGTTTACTGCATACTTTCTCTTGCTTTGGCCAAATGTGCCATTTTTATGTTATTAGCAATTTTGCAGAAATTGGACATTGGAATGTGGAAATTGGAATGTGTCCAATTGTGAGGCTGTGATTGGTACGTGTAGGCTACTTGATGTGGTTTTATAGCAGTGATGTAAAAAATAGTTCCAAGTTTCATCAGTTACATTGAACTTGTACATTGTATGCAATAGGATGCTGATGGATTTTCTTGTTCTTTCTAGATCTGTGTCCCCTTTGAAGTGAAACCCCTTAGTTTGTGTAGTGCCTTTAGCATCGACAACGGCTGCAATGAGAACAGCAGAAGAATCATACGGCACGGTCCTGCACCGGCTCATCCAGGAGCAGCTCCGCTACGGGAACCCCACGGACACTCGCACCCTGCTCGCCATCCAGCAGCAGGCCCTCCGGGGAGGGGGCAGCGGCGGGGGCGCAGGCAGCCCCCGCTCCTCCCAGGAGAGCCTGGCCCAGGACGAGTCTCAGTTCCTCAAAATGTCGGCGCGCCAGGAGCCCCAGGGCCAGGAGCACCAGACGGACTACCAGCATTCCGAGAGCTCCATGCGCCAGCTCTACCAGCTCCACGGAGAGGAGCTGCCCACCTACGAGGAGGCTAAGGTGCACTCCCAGTACCTGGCTTCTCAGAGGGGCCAGATGGGGCCGCAGCAGGCTGCGTACGAGGCTGCTCACGGGAGCGCCGGCAACCAGGACGAGGGCTTGTTGGACCCGAAACACGGGCACGTGCGTTCCCTCAGCGAGCGCCTCATGCAGCTCTCCCTGGAGAGGAGCGGATCCAGGGCCAACATGTTGTTGAGCTCCTCCCACAGCTACCCCCAGCTGTCGAAGCACCACGTCCATCACAGTGCGCACGACAGCCAAGGCCCCCACCACGTGCCAGAAAGCCAGGGCCCGCCACCAGAGTACCCCTTCTCCGTCAGGCCTCCGGGATACATGCTCAGCCACTCGCAGGAGCACGGGCACTACTACAGAGAACCGCCGCCAGCCTTCCAGTCTCAGCACCACAGGTAGGAGAAGTTCTCTCAAGACCACGTGATGATGCCACATAGATAGCACCGCTAGCACGAACACGTTTTAAATGGAATTCGCGGTCGGAATTTACACTTGGTGACCTTGAGTTTCACAAACATTCTTTTTGCCTTGCATTAGTTTCTCAGATAAGACTGATGTAAAATGATCCTGGTCTTTCTGTCATTGTAGTCCTTCGGTGAAGGAAGTAAAAAAAAAAATCACAGCCCGTTTCTCTCCCAGATGGCAAAAGTCTGAAATACACACAATTTTGTGGGCTGAATCGGGTAAAACTATGTCTTGAGTAGCCTACTGGATAGAAGCAAAATAACCAATGCCCTTTCCCTCACAGGTACATGCAGGCTCAACCACAGGCAG
The DNA here is from genome assembly GCF_018555375.3 of Anguilla rostrata. Taxonomy (NCBI): domain Eukaryota; kingdom Metazoa; phylum Chordata; class Actinopteri; order Anguilliformes; family Anguillidae; genus Anguilla; species Anguilla rostrata. The sequence goes on from NC_057936.1 coordinate 12,880,379, forward strand.
TCCGTCCCTGTGTCCGAACCACACTGACCCCTGCCGGCATGAGTGACCTCATGACCTCTCACAACGGATTCAGCGGTAACCAGATGGAGGCGCTGCTGAGGGAGAACGAGCGGCTCAGGAAGGAGCTGGAGGGCTATAACGAGAAGACAGCCCGGCTGCAGAAGGTGAGGACTGCCGTCTGCCAGCGTTCTCGTGGTCTGATGTGCTTTCTTCCATCCTTAATCCATGATACCTTTCGCGGAATGCTGATAGAAATTAAATTTGTAAAACGGTTTGCCAAGTAAGGAATCCACATCTGAAACAAAATGAACACGGTTGTTATGATGTGACCGACTGCCCTGTCCCCTCAGGTCTAGTGCAGCTTCCAACATGGAAAAGTTCTGTATGAGAGAATTTGATTTAAGGCTTTCAGATGGCTCATGAGGGGAGTGGATTTAGGAAATTATGAAGAAGTAGACTCTGCCAGTTCTGCATACCAGTAAGATTAGGTCTTTAGCCAGTTTTGAATATGTGGAATGGAGACATCGCAAGAGGTTTTATTTCCTTTTGGAACCACATCTCTGTTTAACATCTGAATCTTTATCAAGTTTGTCCACGGTTGGCTTGTTATGAAGTTTAACATTCCCTTTGCTTTTATTTTAACTCATTGCAGGTCGTTTGTTAAAGAGACACGCTGTGGGTAGCCAGTCTTTTTGCTTCATCTAAAATCCCAATTGTGAAAAGTAATTTGATTGTTACAAGCCATTGAGTCTCCTAAGAAGTCTATTAGCTATTGTCTCGAAGGATGCACCCGTCATTGTTTATTGAAAGCCTTGCTCTTTGTGCTCGAGATGCGGCCAACAGTTGTAACCTGAGACGGGGAGAAAATTGAAAGTCTGCCAGAGCATTATAAAAATTTTTAAAAAAACTTATATTTTGCCCCTGGTGTGTGTGTGCCTGTGCCCCAAGTGGCTGCAGATGTCTGGTCTAATCGAGGGGATGTCAGGGAGAAATGAGGGGCCCCTGACCTTGTCACAGCTGACAGGCAGGCAGTGCACCCAGCAGCAGACCAACCCCTAACAGTTGCTATTTAAGACTGAAAGGCCTCTTTCACTTTCACCCCCAACCAGCCGCGTACATGTTGCCTCATGTCTCGCATGCTTTTTTTCACCCCCTTCTTGATTCGGCCACAGAGATCCTATTGTGAAAATGAAGAATTCAGGGTCCTTTAAAACAAAAACATAAGCCATGGAATACACAAGATAAAAAAAAAAATCTCCCGCATGCATTCTCTCCTGCAATTTAGGCTTTTTAAAGACCCACATGAATGTATTTGTGGAAGGAATGGGTCGGAAAATAACATTTTTGGAAATTGGCTGAGGTTTCTTTTTTTAGTCGTTTTTTTTTTTTGGGTGTATTCTAGGAAGTCTCTTGTCTCAGAAAGTTTGCATCATCTTGGTCTCCGTCCTCATTTAAAGAATGGTAATTAGAGGTGCGGAGACAGCCCAGTGCCCTGGAGTAAGTTTGTCAGAACACATGTGTCTGAGTCATGCTCTCTTTTTGCGGTGGCTGGTAGGTATTTGGCAAGGCCTGTTTCCCCCTCCTTGGCTGACTGAGCTGGCACTCTGCCTGTGGGTATAAATGAATAACTCAAGACTGCTCCTGAGACCGGAGACCTTTAGGAATGCTGATTCCAGTCGTAGTTCTATGTGAGCCACGGCTGAAGTGATTCGCTTGTGGGCTTGTGTGTGATGAACGGGTGTGATGAATCGGGCACGCTCCCCATTGGTCTTATTCATTAACGTGTGATGTTTAAGCCCGAGGCTGAGGCATGAGCTCATTTGTCTTCTGGAGAAATTGAGACATTGCTATGACTCTATAGGATCTGAAACATCTCAATAGTCTGTAACAAAAAAAAAAAACTCCTGTCTTTTCCTTTTCCCTTCTTTCAGCTGGAGCAGGAAATTCAGAGGATATCTGAGGCCTATGAGGTGTTGATGAAGGGGTCAGCAAAGCGGGAGACTCTGGAGAAGACGATGAGGAACAAGCTGGAGGCTGAGATTAAGAGGCTGCATGACTTCAACAGAGACCTGCGAGGTAAGGCTAAGTTCAGTTTCTCTGCACTGGCCTTAGTGTGTCGCTATGCCAAGCCAAACCATCGCAGGGTTAGCTCCAGGACATTCTTTCTCGGCTCTCCAAACTCGGTCAACGGAATTGGCCATAGTTTTCTATGCTGGGGAGTGGGGACTGCGCTATGATGTACACATCTAATGAAAATGGTGATCATGGCAAATGTTAATTTATTTTAAGTGGTAGCTAGTACATAATAAATATGCCAGCAATACTAATGCAACCCAGTATTATCTTTGATTATTTTGAGAATGCTAAATGGCTAGCTAGCTAAATAGCCCCTGCAACTATCTAGTGACCCCAGCTCAACTCAGCTTGGCACAAACAGTGTCAGAAGGCTAAAATATGCTCCACTTACATTGCGTGTTAATCTGAGTCTGCATGAAGCCTCATACACTATGCTTGTGCAATGCAGGCGTAATCGCAGCATTACCCATCAATAACTTCTCTGAATGCTTCAATGTTTGTGTGAGAAGAGTTGTTGAGCGTTTGCAGTCATTTGGCCAAGGATAATTCTCAGTTGACCTCATTTTCTCCTGTAGACCGCCTGGAAACAGCTAGCAAACAACTAGCTGCTAAGGACGTTGAAGCTGCAGACCAAAACCAGCTTGTCTTTGCCAGACTCCTTGAACAAAGTAAGTGTAGAAGCTTTAATTTGAGACAGCCACGCACATTTTATGCATAAAGGAATTATATGTGCGGTATTACAATCAGAGTGGCGTGAGACTGTCGCAACACTTAATTTTTTTTCAGATATTAGACTGAGATGGACCTATTCTATTTGGCATTTTTTTGAGGTTTGAGTCCTCTGACTCACTTGAAATGTGTTTTCAATTTCTGTGGGAAAGTTTGTTAAACATGTATTGTCCCCAGAGAAGACTGATGCAGGGCCTGACCTTTGGATAATTTGTGGTTTCTTTGCCTTAGCTAGCAGTGGTGCAAGTACATGCAGACGCTCCCTAGTGAACACAAAGTCTTGAAGGAATTTTGGGTGGAAAAATGATGATTGTCTTTGTTTAACATGTGGCCTGTATTTTGGTTGGGACAGTCCGTTGTTTAACTGCATATATACACGAGGAATACTTTATTCTGACTAAATAAAAAGAAGAAAGTATTAACTGTTACCTCATAAAACAGGATCAAAACTTTAGGTTGTGGCCAATTTAGCCCATTTTCTGTGGGGGGTTATGGGAATGGTAGTTCTCCGCATCGCAGTTCCTTGTGGAATGGCAGGGGCCTCGTGGGGAGGTTGCTCAGCCCTGCCCCCTCTCTGTACCCCGCTGAGCGCTGTTCTTGGCACTCAAACAGCGGTTATTATTCACAGCAGCGGCAAACGCGGGCTGCATTCTTCAGATTCCGCAGGTAATTCAGGCTGGTCCTGTGAACTGGGCAAGAGCTTCCTCCCACTGCTCAGATGTATGACTTTTCTTATTCCATCCCAAAGACTAGCCAATGGCACTCGGCCCTGTTGGCTTGGGTGTCTCTGGGTTTTTATAGTCGGAGATGTGAGTTTTCTCGCCTTGTTGATTTTAAAAGAGATTTCCCAAGGTAAAATATTTTGGAAACAACCAACTCAGCACAATGTTCATAATAATATACAGTGGCACTTCACAAGGGGATTGTTTTCAGTATTTCCAAGTGACTGCACATTACAAAGGAACACCAGTGAAAAAAACTGGGCCAACAGGCTGCCGTTGGAAAGGAGTCTTATCTCCCTCAAATAATCCCCAGTTACATAATGGAATTAGCCTTTGCATCAGCACTTTGCTGAACCTCAGAAGGCTGCAGTTGAACTGTAATATTCCAATATTTATTTGGAGTAGAACTGTCTCAGTCTTCAGAATTGATATCCATCTCTAGACAAAATGTAATGCAACTATGTTGGGGGTTTGTCAAAAAGCCAGCTCCTTTTGGGTAGACTAATTGTTTAATGCCAGATACCTGCACTGTACTCTTAGGAACTGCAGAATGAACCAACAAGTCGAACTCAATTGGAGTGTTTAATGTTTGCGGCTGCTAGGGCTATTTGCTGAGTATGCGCAGTATGATTTGGTTAAGATATACGGCTTTTTATTTGTTTTCTGTTTGGCCCGGAGGCACTCCAAAGCTCTGCTGAGCACAAAGAGGTGCTTGTTGGGTACGTAAGTGGATCGTAGGAAGTCTGCATTCTGCCCGAACTGCAGGAATTTGGGTTGCGCAATGGGTGCTGGCTTTGAGAGGGCACTGGAAGGGCAACTGCTTTATAGCTCTTCTGAGGATTAGAACATTTCAAGCAACAAAAAGCAAAAGCATTAGGGAAGGTTCATTGAGCCAAGCAAGAAGAAAGCAGGGTGAAACAGGGGTGACACAGTTGCATTCTTGTAGGAAATTGAGCTTTCCGTGGCATTGTATTCTGGGGCTGTAGAGTTGTTTTCTGGTGAAGTGGTTGGAATTTGATTAATCCAGAGGTGGAGTGGGCCTGAACCTGGGTCACAGGGCCATGGCTGGGCCAGGCTGGCCATCACTTGTCTTGTATGCTACATAGGCTTGCATAGTTCAAGCACCCTGCCTTTGTTCAGATTTCAGGGGCCAATGTCCTGAGAGCAGCAGGGAAAAAAAAGAATGCATCTCTGTGACACCTCCCACTTCCCCCCCACACCGCCCAGTTCTTTTCACGGTCATTTGTTTGACTTTTAAGGGAATTCCATGGAAGGGCATTTTTGTTTAATGGTATAATCCTCACGATATTGAAGGAATGTTAGAAGAGAAAGCCAAGTATCCAGAAAAGGGAGCAACAAATCAGACGTTGCCGCTGCCGGCATTTAAAAGGAATAAACGGTGTAACGTGACCGGCTGCCTCGCTAAGCTCCTCTCCCTCTCTCTTGGTCTCTCGCAGATGAGGAGCAGCAGCGGGATCGCGAAAGGCTGGAGCGCGAGGTGCTCCGGCTCAGGGCCTCCGGGGAGGAGCAGCGGCGGAGGCTGGAGACGCTGGAGCAGGCGCTGAGCTCGGCGCAGGCACGCGGCGGCCAGCTGGAGGAGGAGCTGCAGCGGAAGCGCGCCTACGTGGAGAAGGTGGAGCGGCTGCAGCGGGCCCTGGCCCAGCTGCAGGCCGCCTGCGAGAAGCGGGAGCAGCTGGAGCAGAAGCTCCGCACGCGGCTGGAGCAGGAGCTGAAGACCCTACGCGCTCAGCAGGTGAGGAGACGGTGGACCGCCACGCCTCTTACGCAGAAACATCACTCTTTCAATGCCCCCATTTTACACGAATACTATGTGTGCAGTATTTTGAATATTAATAACTGTTTCTTAACAAATGAGATCTCTAGAGCCTTTGCTTAGTCAGTGTTGTTGTGGTAACTGCTGTCTTTTCTCCCGTCTTTCAGAGACAGACTCTTAGCCAGGGGTCCCTCCCGTCCTCGGGGCTGAGCCCCTCCCCCTTGCAGCTGCAGCTGCGTGAGAGGGAGGAGTGCATCTTGGGCCTGGAGGCTGACATCACCAAGTGGGAACAGAAGTACCTGGAGGAGAGCACCATGCGCCAGTTCGCCATGGACGCAGCTGCCACGGCGGCGGCTCAGAGGTGAGCGCTCATGCCTGCCGAAGCGGTCGCGACGCCAATTGACCAGCCTCTTAGCAGGGCGTTGCATCAACAGCAGTTAACTGTGCCGTGCAGGGATTTCATCCAAGCACGAACCGGCTTCTTGCAACTCTACTCCAGGCCTGATGCTGACCTTCTTTGGACATTCCTAAAGGGTTCAATATTTCTTCTAGGGATACGACCATCATCAACCACTCCCCATGCCACTCTCCCAAAAACAGCTTCAACGAGGACCTACCGACAGCCAACCACAGGCACCAGGAGATGGAGAATAGGTATGGCTATTCAGACCGTCCATTCATCGTTACTCCTCTCCCTAGCTCAAGCACTGAATGAAATCTTGATTATTAAACCAAGAAATGGATAGTCTCAGTTTAAAAACCTTTTTGGTATGATTGTATTGCCCTTCATGGGTTCATGTCGTAGGTTCAACCAGCAGCATAAGAGACGGCACTGAATTTAAATCAGATTCAACTTGATCAGTCTGTTGCCTGAAGATGAATGTCATGCTCATGACTGAAAGATCATGGGGGGTTGGTATTTGATAGCTGTGCTCTCTGTCTGTGTCTTGCAGGATTCGGGCTCTCCACGCACAGCTCCTGGAGAAGGACGCGGTGATCAAGGTACTGCAGCAGCGCTCGCGGAGGGACCAGGGCAAGGCTGAGCAGCAGGGCCTTCGCCCCGCCAAGTCCGTGCCCTCAATCAGCACCAGCGCCCCCAGCTGGCAGACCTGCCCACTCCCAGCACTCCAGCGAGGGAAAGGTGAGTGGCCAGATGCCGCTCGGAAGTCCCAAAAGAATGTTGAACCCTCATGACGCATGATTTGCTTAACAGCTGGTGACTGCATGGTGTCACCAGCCAGAACCTGCTACTGAGAGGATGACCTCTGCTGTCCTCAAATAGACTACGTCTTTTGAGATGGAATGAATTTTTGCCCCCCGCTTGCCTTCCGAAAGGCCAAAATAGAAAAAGGGGCCTACCCCGGAACAAAAGTGTGTACATAAGGAATGTGTGGGCCAGTAATTAACCAGCTTCCTCTTTTTCTCTCTGTGGCAGGGAAGAGCTTCTCGGATGACCAGACAGCTGCCGTGTCGTCCTCGCCCTCTGCCGTCCCCAAGCCCCTCAGCCGGGACTGCAGCACCCAGTCTGACGGGCCCCCCCAGGAGGATCGCATTACAGAGGAGCCCAACGCTGCACCCTCACCTGCCCCTGGTGTGTAATCCCACTTCACCTTGAAATGCAACTTTCAGTCTTCTGCTAGTGGATACACTGGGTTGTTCCACAATTAAGGCCACGTATCAACCTTTGTAATGGGGGGAAAACACAACACACAACAACACACGCTGATTTAACTCAGACTCAGACACTGGGAATCCCTGGTTTGAAGGGCCGTGGAGATTCCAGTCGGAGAATCTTCACAGGAAAGCATGTTGGTCATACTCCATCCTGCACCCTGCTACCTATTCCCAACACAAATATAACACCAATCTTGTAACAGAGATCACTTGTCCTGGCATTTGGTGGTTTCATATGATGTTTCTGCTATATTTTTCACCATGTGGGTTCTGATGATAAGGACCTCATCTACTGACATACACCTGTTTGGAGGCTGGGTTTAGCAGGCCAAATGTCAAGAGATGTGCTAGAGGGATCACGTGGATAAAACCTATGAATGTAAATTCGGAACAATGGAGCAGGCATGTACTCCGGTGGTTAAAATATAACCCGAAGCCTGCGTCATGCGCAGGAGGCGGCATGCTAATCCGTTCGAGCCAGAGCCCTTGCATACGAAACCTTGACCGTGCGTGTCACTACCAAGGTCCTTCTGTATGTGTGTTCCAAGCAAACACCACAGCCTGTTTGCTGATCTGCTCAAACCTATTTGCTCAAGTGCAGCAGCGGCACTTAGTAAGTGTGCCTCCGTGGATCGTCCCCTCCCCCTGGTCTCTTACATTTTCTGCTACGTGGCATCCTGGCCATGCATTTGGGCACGCGAGCAGTCACTTATTTTCCAGCAGTCTACATACGTGTTCCATTTGCCAAGATGGTATGAAGTTATCAGAGTGGTTGATCTAATGATCTAGTGGTTCTCCTGCATAGTTTTGACTGCCATTATTTCTCATAGGACCCTGAAATCACCTTTTCAGCATCGCCAAATGGGCCTGTCAGTGTTCCTAAAGAATGTGAATGTGTGCTGTGAACACCAAGCCTCAACCTAACATTTCTTACCTTTTCTCCCAATTCAGATCACTTGGAACAAACCCCTGTGCCTATGAAGAGCACAGAAAGCCTGGAGACGGAAATGGTGGAAATCCTTATTTAGAGCATACAGCGGGATTTTTCAGAATGCCGGCACACCTGAGAAGGGACTCCTGCTTCATGGACGGGGCTTCTTCCCCAGTGCTTTTATGGGATGGAAGATTCTGATGGCCATATTAATGTTGCTTGAAAGTTCAAAGTTTTGGAAGAAAGATGGACTCTCAAAGGATAGATCTGCAGTTTCACAAAAGTGGACTGTAGTGGAGGGTGTAGAGGAGAGCTGAGCTCTCTTTGAATGCTTCACTGCATTAAAATGGACCTTTGCTGATGTCATTATTTTACAAATCTGCCTGGTGCAAGCGAGGCTTTGAATCTTGAGGTACTTCGACAGTATTTCGCGTGGTTGCACAGGGCAAGTGAGAGACTGTATAACTGTACAGTGTATTCCTTTTCTTAATGATATATGTTATTTATAATTGCTGCTTCTTGTGTGAGTGTGCATGTGAAGAGTGTTGACTTTCCAGGACATGGTTGTGGCCTTCAATAGAAGATTCTCCAATGTCTCATGTCTGCAGTTGCCCAAATGTCTGATGCGCTTGTTTTTCCCTTATAAAATCAAACAAGCTACAGTGGCCTGTTCAGGAATATTGTGTTTGTATACACAATAAGGTTGATTGTACATTGTTGATTGTAAGGCTGGTTGTACATTCTCACATGGCACGAGAACCAACCCTTGTTGTGACGAGCTGCATGGTCTTCTGGTTTTTGCTGTTATTCACCATGAACTTATCAGTTAAAGTAGTTTATTACACGGTTAATTCACCTCGCCTGTTTTTTCTGTTGCTGATTTTCCTGGTCAGAACAAAAAAACTGGTAGACCCTGTGGCTTTTCACCACCTTGGTTATTCCTTGAATTAAAGGATTCTGTCAGAATTATCATTGTTCTCTTTAAATAGAAAAATGCAATTTTTGCTCAAAGGAAGACTTTCTTTTGTGGGGGTTCCCCTGGGTTCTGTACCATGGCCCGCAGCCTATGGCCATGGCCCCTTGAATGTTCCACTCTGCAATGACAGTTTCACACAGTACTGTGTGAATGGTGATGAACGCACTCTAAGTGTTGGCCAACCTAAATTTATACAGCAGATGGTGGTCCAGTATTAGTGCCAGTGGGGGCCCGCTGGAAGCTATACGTGGGAACGGGAGGCCTGCTTGTTAGGGTTAAGCTAAGAGTGCTGCCTCCTCTGTTTGTTTTAAGAGACACTTAGGAATTTGCTCTCAGAAGCCTGGTTGGTCTTCATGGGATGTGATTTTTCTAATGCCTTGGGAGAAGCCAGCTATCGTGTTGGGCCTCAGGAGGCAACCACCCGGGGTGCCCTCTCCTCCCTCACTAGCTGGAGCTAATCTTCCTACATTCCTCCTCCTGTGGAATGTCTCTGGATGTTGAAAATGGCTATCTGTAGTATGACCCTCCCCTTTAAAATGGCAAGCATTCTGAGTACTGTTCAATTTGTGTCTATTTATTTCTTCTAAGCCCTGGTAGCAGGTTCTGTCCATGGGCTTCTAAATTAAAGAGGAGTTATATACAGTAACATGGAAACACCATTCCTTTTTTGGATTCAGAACAACATTCTGTTTGCAGACCCTGACCCATCTTTATTAAAATTAACCTATTTTTACACCACATAAAACAACCTGTTTTGTGTGGTCAGAAAGTCAGTGCAATGTTTCCTTTACCCCAAAGCAGAATTTTTCTTTAAAAAATTATTGGAAACCTTTTCAATGAATGACTTTGGTCTCTGCCTTCGTGAATCTATAACTGGTGTGTTGTTTGTGGGAATTTGGTATACATTGAGTGTCTGCTCTGAACTGGAAGTGTGGGATGATTGTACAATTTTATCAGGCCCTCACTTTTCAAATGCTACTTATTTTTCTATGTTCTCACACTGTGCACTTGCTGGTCAATGCATTGTGATGAAAATCCATTTACTTCCTTTTTTGTAATTAGGACCTTGTTTACAGGAAGAGCTGTTTTGATCTGAGATGACTTAATATATTTTGAATGTTTCTCTTAGTATATTTAGTGTCATGAACATAATGCCAAAGATTTGCATTACAATTAAGTTATAACTTGAGTGTTAAAAAACCAGCCAGGCTATGTGTAAATGCCCTGTTCAAGCTGGTTGACCCATACTTGGACGTTTGCTGTGAACTTCTGAAATGGGGGAATTTTGTATTGAAATGCCAGTTACATTTCATTAATAGAATAAAACAATAATATATCTATACAATGAGTCTTGCTTCTTTCCAAGATCAAATTTGTTCAGTGTAATTTGACTGCCTTTGTCTGCCAACATTGCGCAGAATACTGGTTTGTGTAATTCCATTTTCGATGTAAAATCCATTAATGGCATCAAGACATGGAGCAAGGATGGCAGCTTTGTTGTACAAAGAAGATATTTAAAGACCCTGTGCAGTCAAAATCATGATTTTAAAATGCTTATATTATGACCAAAGACTATAAGGTAACTTACACATTGATGTTAAAAGTATTTCATACATGTATGTAATGAATTAGATATTTTTTCCGAAAAACTATACAATGCTCGCCATTGCCACCTGGAGGAGTATTTGGTATTGGTGGTTTTGAGACCAAATTCGTGACGTCACGAATGTTTCTAATTTGCATTGACCAATGCGCGGTTGACAAAACAGTATGAATATTTATGTAGTGTGCGCTGCCAAGTTCAAAGCCATGATCAAATTCTCAAATACAAATTACGCGGGTCATTAACATTAACTAACTAACATTAACTATCCAGTTCAACAATGCCTTATTGTGTGATTAAAGATTGCAGAGATAGGAATGCATCTTTTCACGCCTTGCCAAAAGATCCAAGTCTCCGATATGTCTGGAGCGATATAGAAAAACAAAACGGTGCGCAGTTAGAAGTATCAAAGGTGACAAGATTGTGCAGTACACATTTTACCCGATTCATTCTACAATTATGAACAGAAGAGGATGGGTTTTGCCAAGACAACGTTTCTAAAGCCAGATGCTGTGCCAACTATCAATCAAGGTCAAGATAAGGTCTGTTTGTCTTTTTACGTTAGGTGTTTTACGCCTGCTACCTAGCTCAATGTGCATGACACGCAACGTAGCTAACTAACCCAATCAGGGGATCCTAGATAGCTTTGATGCTATCGATAATCTAATTAAGCATTTGCTTAATACGATATTACAAGTCATAATGTTAGCCATCCTAACCTCACTTTACTTCGCTGTCGATAATGTTTATCCCGAACGGACGCTTACCGGTTGAACGAACCGGTTCCGGGAAGCATCCGTTCGGGCTAGATGAACTTCTGCTCAGATCAAGCCTACAAACTATAACGTTAGCGTTAACCTCATCTCCCCAATTTACTTGCTATCTGACTATTTACTTGCGGTCTGGCTATCGATAATTTTGCTAATGTATAAATGAGCTGTACTTATCTTGTGTAAATATAGCTAACATTAGCTGGCGAGCGTAACGTTACTTTATTCTCCTGTTATAACGTTACTGCCGCAAAAAAACCAATCGATAATGTTATGTGCTAACGTAGGTTATCCTATAACGTTAGGGTCCTATATTGTAGGCTGTAAGCGATGGGCTCATACATATACGGCTCAATATTTCTAATTCTGTTATTGCTGTACTCGTTATCCGTTATTACGGTCGTATGGTAACTAGCTGACCTTACGTGGAGTGAGCGCTGATCCAGGTCAGTGGGAGTGAGCGGCTGAGGCTGTCAATCAAAATTGAATGCATAAATAATTAGGACAGAATTGACACGCCCAGCCAGTGTTGAGTCTGCTATATTAAGAAATTCAGGTTTTACATCAAAGCAGGTTTATTATCTTTTCAAAGTCTAATAAGTAGAAAAAATACATATATATATTGTAATTTAGTAACTAAAGGAACCATTAAAATGTAAGAAAAGGGAGGCTGCACAAGGACTTTAAGCTATATCCCTGTCTCCACTGATATAGAAACAAGCGCAAATCTGCAATAGCTGCGACTGCACACGCACATGCATCCATGTGTGCACACCCTCACACAAACACGTGCCCTCTTCTTTGGCTCATGATCAACATTTCCACAAAATCTTGTGCAAATCTGTGAATCCATTCAGGAGTTATGCGCCTTTTTGGCCACCCCCCCTCTTGGTCAATCGGCCTGAAAGTTACTCTGTGGTCATGACCAACCTCCATGCCCAATTTCAGCCTCCTGGGGCGAAAACTGTAGCTGCTACGGGGTGGGACACTTTTGTGGATCAACCGACCAACCATCCGACCGACAGACAGAGCTATAGAGCTGCGGTCGCAGCTAAAAAAAAAAAGGTGCCATCTTACAGGCCTGCACAAGCTCTACTTATCAGTCTGTCCACATGTATGGATGGTATGTCATTGTTAAATGCAGAAGAGTACTGCTTGTACAAAAACAACTCCACCTCCTGGTTTAAAGCAACCATGTACACACAACCTACAGGGGACCTTGGGTATCTGTTCCAGAGTGAGCTAAACATCCAAATCAATTACAACATTTCTTTGGACCTGACAAAACTAAAATATATATTTGCCATAGGCTTAGGAAATGGGCACAGACTATCTTTAGGCTTTGTTAATGTTCTTTATATCCCACCAAACTCTATTCCTGGATTTAGGTTTCCATATTGCTTCAGGTCTTCTTATTGTGTTGTTTTTTTTTTCCTAAATGGAGACTTTTTCTAACCAGCCATTGAAGGTCAAAACAGAGGATACATGCATATCATGGTATACTATGGCTTTTCAGTAATACCCCTGGGTGTACTTTAGTATGCTTTAACAAAGCTTCAGGTCTTTGCAGCTCAAATTCTTTGCAGAAACTTAATCGGTCCAGCACTGTGTTGTTGGACGGAGGTGTCTACGTTGTTTGTCCCATCTGTATGTGAATGGGTATATTCACACAGAGGAAATGGTTTCTCAACTTAGCCTCAAGGCAGCAGGTGGCATAACAAAGTAGAAACATAAGCATGTTTCATCCATTCACTGAAGAATCTATACTGTCATCTCTTTCTTAAACCATGGAATGTGATCTTTTCACATCTGAAGGGAATGGATTGCAAAATTTTAACTTCATTATGGCATTTAGAAAGCAATCAACATTTCTGGTCTGGCAGTATACACATACACATAGACACGCTGACAAGCAAACAGTTGCTTGGCTATACTGCTATGAGGAATTTGGTTCAGGTTACTTCCTGTTTTAATTCTCCGTACTTTTGAGAGCCGAATTGTCATGCTTATCATTTTCAAGAGGGCAGTGTACAAATATAAATTACAAAAATGTCTGGGCCCAAGAATAAAAATGTAAATATACCCAAATGTGACACATGTCAACATGTCAACTTTCATAGCGGTATTCCAAGAAGTTATTTATGCCGTATGTCTGTTTATATTTTTGTCTGAAGAAAGTGGAGCCAGAGCCTATGGACCCCTCTAAGGATTCAGACACCTTGACAGAGTGCCTCCCTGTGTGATACAATCTCTGACGGTATGTGTCGTTCTTTCCTGGCAGGAGGGGAAGAGAACTCTGGTGTGGCCAGGCCTTTATTGACTTTACCTTTCCGCCGGAATTCCAAACACGTAGCGACTGTGTGGCCTTCTGCGCACAGATGGGATTCTGAACGCAGTTGACGTGAAGCCGCCAGGGTGCCAGGGTCAGGCTGCGCTCCTTGCCCAGGCGTGAACCCAAGTGGGCTGCGCTGGGGGGGCGGGGGGGAGGGGGGGAGGGGTGGCGGGTATGACAGCAATGCATCCCCGTCACGCCCAAACTAGCCTCTCGCGGTCAGCTCCATACCAGTGCAGAGCCTGCATTGTCTGTGCTGACAATGATGGCCTTGGTTCGCAATAACAGGAGCCTACAACATCACAATTAACTGCAGAACATAGCGAGCTTTAATTTGACGGAGACTCATGCTTAAGCCTCTGCTACTAGGGGTTAATGCATTGCTGCTGAAGAATGGAGAATGGCAGCTCAACCGTGCCATGCTATAATATTAATGAGAAGTTCTTTGCTGGATTTTTAAAAAATGCATGCCGGGGTTGAGTGGGGTTGGGGCATATCTTGCCTGAGTTGATAGCATTGGGGGAAAAAAGGGGTCCCTCCCAAAAGCTTTGTCCTTGCAAATATTTATATTAAATATATGTTGAACCTGACCATGCAACAGCTCTCTTCTTGATCATTTAATATATGGATTGGATTTTTAGTGGAGCCTGGACATCTGAATTGGAGGTCTAGTGTGGAAAATGTTTACACCCTTCAACAAAAAACAAATCCAGGATGTACCTTAAAGAGCCTGCGGGCACAAATATATTTTACCCCAGAATTGAGTATGGTACATATGACATTTCACCATTAACTCCCCTATGAGTTGCGAGAACTCCTGTGCTCAATCCACTGCTTCATCAAAGATAGATGTCAGATGCAAGCATTCCCCCTAGTACTTAAGTCACTTTGAGATGGTTATCAGGCTAAAAACCTTAGAGAGGATTCACTTGCACAATGATTCATGATGCTATTGGAACAATTTATCACAGAATATTTGTGCAGTATTTTCTAACCCTTATAACAAGTACAACCACCGAGGAATATATATCTTTATCCTTATAAGGCAACAAATTCCACTAGAAATGAGACCCTATATATATGTATGTCTGTATGTGTGCACAAATATAAATTGGTATGCATACATATCTCCCATAAGGTCAGCTTAAGCCGAACTTTAGAATGTGATACAGTTTCTGCTTTGCACTTGTCGAGAATATTAAAAATAAAAATGGTTTGAATTCTTGCTGGGTTTCCTCACAAATGGGTCCGTCTTTATTCCCATGAGTTGGCTGTTACATTCAGATGCATTCTTAATCTTAAAATAAACATTTCACAAATATTTTTAGTGAGGCACCATACCAAATGCAAGCTACGCGATGACAGTGTTCATTTTTTAATGTAAAATGAGTATTAAATCTGCTCATTTTAATGTACTGAAAACCAATCTGTGTGGTGCCACAGTTTTTTTTTTCACATTTCATCCTGCCTTCTTTGACAGTTCCCAGTACGTGTTAATGGTACATACGCTTCTGTGCTAGGCTCACAGGCAAAAGTCTAATCACCTTGGTTATAGCAACCAACACGTTAAAAAGGAATGGCATGTTGTTTGCCTGAAATCAGAGCTTGCGGTCTAAATTAAATTTGACCCAAGCGAAGAGAAGTATTCCGACCTGGCAGGATAATGCAGCATCGCACAGCTGCGAAAGACAGAGAGCTGAGGCCCATGCGACAATGGAGTCATTTTAGGAATTTACCCTCTTCGTGTGCCATTCCAATCGGAAAGACGAAAGAACAGAAAACAGAACGCTTTAGTGGTCCAGCGACGCTAAAGGGGTGCTAGCCCACTGCATTCCTAATAATGCTCTTGGAGCCTCGTCTTTGTAAATATCTGACTTCATGCTTAAATAATATTTCCCTCTGAATTTCTTTGTGGGGTTCATAACTTAAGAGTTAATTTATTGCATTATCTTCCTTAAGACCTGACAGAAAAAGGATTTTATTTTAAAAGTGTAGTGAATTTGTTGCCATGAAAATATTTTCAAATATTTATTTTATTTTTATTGAATGTACCTTGTAGTGTAGGTTTCAGAGTTGTAGAATATATGGTTCTTCAGCTTAAGGCCAGAGACTCATGTCCCCTACAGGGGACTGAAATGAATTGCCAGGTCTTAGGAGGATATGATGTTTGGATGCTACTGTAGGTATGCCTATGCTTCACTGATAGACTTCAAAGTATGAATGTGGGTTTTGGTCTCAATGTAAATATGTTTCCGCTAGCTCTTCTCTTGGGACGACACAGTAGAGCCGCGTTTCCACCGCAGGAACTATACCCCGGAACTAGGAACCTTTTGAGGAACTCAGTGCGTTTCCACCGCAGGAACTAGGGTCTAAATTTAGTTCTGGGGGCTTTGTTTTACCCCCAAAACGTTCCTGCTCGGGGGGTAGTACTTTCCGAAAGTACAGGAACCTTTTGGGTGGAGCTTGCAGCGCTGAACATTTCTGATTGGTCGAGTACTCGTAGCATTTGTGTTGTATTTATTTTCCGCCATTACCCGCCATGTTTGAAAATATGCAGCGGCAAACTAATTTATTTTCATAACTTCAAATCAAACTTGTATGTTATGCGGCGCAGTAGCCTACTTTTGGTTATAGCCTGCCAACGTCTTGGAATTATAACGTGTGCTCTTCTGTTCTTTTCTTGCTTTAGTATTCGTTTTATAAAATGCTAAGCATTCGTGCTGGGACAGCATATTACGTAGGCTACCAAAACATTCAAACGGATTAATTCGGTTGCTGAATATTTTCTTCCGGATTTTCTTTGTTAGCCCGTTGTAATTGACTCAAAACGTTTGATACAGTTATGTGAGGTATGCGGTAGTTCTGCATAATTAACATTGGTGATACAGTACAAGCAAACTGGAAATCACCTTCCGCACTTTTTATCCGGGTAAAATAACAGGTTAATTCTAGTAATCTTCCCTTTAGCTTTTTCAGACTGCCGTAATTTTACTCAATTTTACTGCCATTTTTCAATTCCACGAAAAGACCAGGAAGACTATGGACTCATTTATGGTGCATGGTTCGCATCTGGAGGGCACACTTCGCTGCTCGGCTAGCAGTAACTTCGAAGGAAAGCAAACGGTGGCTGTACCACTACTAATTTACATTTTCACGCAAGTCCGAGTTTTCGTTCTATTCTTGTCATTTTGCGATTAGCCTATATGGAATTGACGACGAGAAAATAATAAAACAGCAAATTGTTTACAACGTGTGCATGTTTTCTGCTGTTAATGAATGTGTTTGAGAGGATATATGAAAATCAATAAATACAAAAGTAACCATATATAGTCATTGTTGGTAACCCGTTGTATATAAGTGGAATAAACCCCTCCGGGCTGTCCCGGTTATTAGAAAATAATGTAGGCTACTTCGGTGGTAGTATGGGGTTACAGAAGAAATCATATGACAGATGGACCGACGACAACGTCAGTGGGCTTATTTGCCTAATCTTCGCGGTACTTTAGACCCCGGTGGAAACGCAGACAACCATTGGCTGAAGGAACCTTTTAGTTCCTGGTAAAGTAGTTCCTGGGACTGAAAGTTCCGGGTAATTTTGGTGGAAACGCGGCTTAGGTGTGAGATAGCATGCTATAAATACCATGCTGTTCCCTGCAAGCTTGTTTACTTGTGGTGGATTGATGTGACTTTTCTCAAACTGGGCACGAAAGCCAAGAGAGATGCCAGAACAGGAATTCCTCACCTTGTTACCATTGGTGTGGGACAAGGTCAAGCAAGCGTACACCCAGACTGTGCAGCCCATTTAGAGACTTATCCACATCAGGGTACCCCAATGAAATACTGACAAGCACACAAGTGCATTTAAGGTGTTGACAAGCCATGTTAGCCAGCAGATTTCACTGGCTAAGATGCAAGATGCTGCTGAGAGATGAGAAGCATTTTGAGAAAAATTCCTAGAACATTAAAAAACTGGTAGTTTTCTGATGAAACATTAACATCTCTTCTTGTTTCATTACCTCTTTGATCTCCACTGAACTACACTTACCAGATGTCATAGCAGTGACAAAAACCTATGAGAAATATGAAAAAAAAAAAAACACACACTTTATAATTATGCTTGTTTTAAGCACAAAAAAATCAGTGGTGATAAGTAACGAAGTACATGTAGGCCTACTTCGTTACTGTACTTAAGTAGGATACTGCACTTTTGCTGGCAGGCAAAGACATCTGGGTGAAAAGTCAGTGGAAAGAGATGGGAGACAAAGTGCTCACATCTGCATGTGTTGCACCCCCCTCCATTTCCACCCCCTCCACCCCCACCCCCCCCCTCCCCCCACACCACACACACACAGCAGGAGATCTATGCCATGGTACACACACATAAGGCCGTGCTTGCTCAATACTGAGTGGTTTGTGCTATGTGGACATTCAAACATGCATTTGAAGGACCCCTGGAGAATCTAATTTGACCACTACCACAGTGCTACGTATGGGAAGCTGTCTGCTTGGTTCTGGGTGAAGTAATTCTGCACACCATACAACCATAGCCAGGTGTAATTAGCAGTTACATAATATGAGCAGAATTGAATGCATATCAATTGTGAAATCAAAAGTGGAATTATATTCAAACAAGTGAAACTTTGTTTTAGGAAAGGCAATGGCCTCAGGGGGGTTTGAGAACACTTACTGGTTTGCACCACTGAATGTTATGTAACAATCCAAGAAAAACATACAAAGGAAAACCAAAGCATAGTGAACATTTTTATGCAGCTTTTTTTTATAGACATTTGTATATTTTCTCTGAAGTCACTTCAGTGAGTGTGTACATTTGAACAGTGGGCACAATGGCCTTGTATGTTCAATCGACTGTAGCTGGCAGCCACAGAGCAGCCATACCGCTGGTGATAGATGGGTCTCTCAGTGTTGGCCTTTGGCCTCATTTTTGTTTCAAACTCTCCGCAAGAAATGTTTAGGAAAATAATCCAGCAGAGTGTTTTCTCTGGTTTCCATGGAGATTCTAAAACTTCCTGCCTGGAGCAGTCGTGGAATGCAGTTTTCCCCTCTGTTTCCATATAAATCAGGCCACTGGCTTCTAATTTTAGGTCCTGCCTTGCAGAGGATTGCGTTGATCTCAGATGGGCTTTCCTCCCACTTCTCACCTTTGGCCAGATTCCTTTCACCTTCAGAGTCTGCTAACAGGAATTACAGACACACAGCTATCATAACCCCGGCACCTTTGATTCTATTGCTATTTTCACATGACTGAAAAATGTATTGAGCCAGAAAACAAACTCAGCAAGTCAGAACCATTCTCCATTGTGGTGGCCACAACAGGGCTACATAAATAGGAATTTCCATAGAGTCAACACAATCCCCTTGCGCATCCAGACAGAGACACCCACACTGAGGTGACTCTGGGGAAGCTGAGGGAGTCGGCACAGGAAGTGGGCTACATGTCTGGAGAAATGTATTGTTGTGGTGTATGAGCCGGCTATGGGAGCTCTGCATGTGCCGTGTGTAGCGTAGCAGGGGTGTGCTGCTCACGATAGCTTACGACAGATCATGAGTCACTGTGTTTTGCGCTGGTGGGGCACAGCCCACGGAGCAGCAGGTTTAACATCAGGTGTAGATAAAGGCGCTGAACCTTCCCCCACTGACCTCCTGTCATGTGATGTCACAGTGCCACATGAGAAAAGAGCCACAAACATGAAACCATTATCAAGGATTTTGACCATCATTTTATTTAACTCAAGACTAAAACTAATGGCTACACTGCATTGACATTTTTATGGATAGGATGTCCAGGATCGGATGTACCCTCAGAGGGTACGTTGATTGCCATGAGAATGCATTGGGAATGACAGACTATGTGCTGGGCAGTGAACACTTTCGAGCTGAGGCTGTTGATTGCTGGGATTCGTGTTTTTTAATGTGGTCATTTGCTCCTTGTCATGATGTAGGTCATGGAAAGCAGGTCCCAGTTCCTTATCCTACCAGCAGCCATCCTTACAGCTACCGGACTAAAGTGCTCTTTTGTTTCTGTTCTGCTCTGTGTTTTCTGTACAGCACTTTTCCAGAAGTGTCTCTTGACAGCATTTTGTAGTCTTGGTTACAGTTGTTCCCCATTGGCTTAGGATTTTTTGGTTTTCCTGTTCTGCTTGTCAGCTCTTTGTGGCGATGTGATTCATTTGTAAAAAAAAAAAAAAAAAAAAGTACGTATGGTAATAAATTCATTGGTACATTCAGTTAATTTTCCAATTTGATCTCAGCAGAGTAGAAACAAGAGAAGGATAGTGTGACTAGTGATGGAATGTTCACGGAGACTTCAGGAACCCAATAAAGGCCTGCGCTATTTACATGTGTTGTAAATAACTGACCAGCATGAACCAATCAAATGTCTTTGTTGTCTGAAGTGCAGGTTATCATGGGTCTACTAGAACCCAAATACCAGAAACCCATGCGATATTTGAACTTGCTGATCGGGTTCTGGGTGGGTCCAGGTCCCTTTCCTTGAGTCTCCACTGTGCTTTCAATATTTAAGGGACTCAACTATTTTGGATGTGCGTTTACACCAGAGACGCCAAAAATTCTGGAACAGCTATTGTAGCTGTGGCTGCCTGTGCTCCCTCACTCACAATATTGTGCATATGACAGTCAACCAGTAACAACCAAGGAACTATTGTGCACGCTGGGACTGTTTCAGGTGCAGTTTCTGGGTTGTTGGGTCTGCATATTTTATTTATTTACGTCAGGTCTGACTGGAATCCTCGGGTCTAGTTTGGGTCTTGTACTAAGGTTTTATCCCTGAAGGCTGCTATTCCAGGGTAAAACACTATAATGTGTCCAGATAAGTAAGTAACCGACAACACAGTCATTTTACCCAGTTTTTATTCACAAGGTCTCTCTGTAATCCAGGGGGGCAAGTGATATCCAAAAGGAATTATCTAGGTGTAGGTCTCTGTTCCAGCCCAGAATTAAAACACCTGATTCAACATAGTCTTCTATCAAAACCTTGATTTGTTGAATAACAGGTTTTAGTACTGGGACAGGAGAGAAGTCTGAACCAACTAGCCCTTCTTGGATAACCCCTGCTCTAAAGCATGATGAATTCCCAGGTGCAAGCTTGTCACTGCCTATCAAACATTCATGTCTCATCTGTCTTGTTCACTGTTCTTCAGGTATGTGACTCCAGATGAATTGAATGCAAATTCAACTAGCTTCCAGACATGACCCAGGTGTTGCAGTGAATAATCTTGTCTCCCCTTCCTGACGAGAGAATACGAGCATTAAGCTCAGGGAAGATTCACCCCTGAAATAGTTGTGTATTTTGCAACCATACATAATTGTCTGGGTTTGCCCTCTGAGGGCAAATGCTTTTTATATGATTCACTGGTTATTCATTTTTTGTTGTTGATGTGTCACTTGGCAAGAGACCTGAAAATTGTTAACTTACGTTTAAGGAAATAAACACTGAATTGTGAAATGTTTTGATTTCCTTATGCTTGAAACAGGACATATTTTACAATATCAATAGATAACATGACCATTTAAGATTACTTATATTCAAAATCTGAAAAGGAAGGCTGGTTTCTTAAAGTGTATGCGCTGTTCCATAAAAATATATGGAATAGCATGATCTTGAGGATATTGGCAGTAAAATTATTAATACATAATATATACTATTCTATACATAGTTAATTGTCAAATTTTACCAATGATTATCTCTAGGAGCACTAATATTCATAATAGATTTAAAAAAATGTTGTAATTGTTCCAAAAGCTCTGTATGTTCATGTAATTGCATCATCCATCCATCATACATCAATACCTACATTTCTTTGGACTGTGGGAGGAAACCGGAGTACCCAGAGGAAACCCACGTGGACACAGGGAGAACATGCAAACTCCACACAGAAAGGTCCTCAGTCGAGATTTAAACCTTCTTGCTGTGAAGCAACAATGCTACCCACTGCACCACGTGCTGCCCTAATTGTATCAATTTTTTGTTTTCTAGGTTATGATATGGTTTCAGTCCTTCAATTTCTTATATCCACAGGCCAGAATTACATTCTGTCATTATATATATCCACCTACAGAAGAAATAGATCCTTCCGGAAGTATGCAACAGCATGGGCCAGCATTGCTGATGTGCTGTATGACATTTGGAGTCTGTTTAGCACATTCATTTTGCAGGCTCTCAATTCAGACAACATTCCAAGGGAACGGAAGGCCGACTATCCCATCTGTGGAATTTGTGTTTTCACCTCAGTCCACATAAACCTGACAGAGACGCTTTTGTATACCATTGAATTCTCTGATATCCAGATGGAACGATTTCCTAACTGTGATAGACAAGAGCCAGTACGGAAGTGAGGAGGGGCTGGTATGCATCCAAGAGGCCGTTCCCATCCTACAGTTTCAACGAAAAGAGCGGCTTTTTATTTATCATCTCGGAACACTTTGTGAAAAGCTTCTTTTTTTCTTTCTTTCAACAGGGGTTGGCATGCCTTAACCTCAAGTATCTTTGAGAATTGTTAGCATTTGGGAGGATGAAGCACTCAAGAGTTCACGGGTCAAATTCCTGTTATGGCATGCCATCCTGGGAATGTTCATTTCTGTGCTTTTGAAGATGGCGTTTTGAATCCGTACCTCTTCTACGACCCCAGTTATTGTGTTCAGTATATTATGAGCTCATTTCATGAAAACCGAACAATATTCGTTACTTTGGGAAAGTTATCAAATATTTCTTACCCATGTAGTGGTGGCTTTGTTACCTGGCTGTTTATCCTGTCAATGAGTTGTCGGTATTCATAATCTGGCATGAATCTGGAATTCACATGAAATTAAATGAAATAAAAGAAATTAATCCGGTGAAGTTGAAGATTGAATTCTTTCCTGATGTCTAAGGAGAAATATTTAGGCCTCTGCCATACTGACCGTCAAACCCCGGCTTAGACAGGAAAATAGCCGTATGTTTGTCCTGTAGGCATTGTGTGCTCCACGACAAAAGCTTTCATTTTATTTATTGGAACCCTTTTGCAGTGCCATATGTGATTATAGATCTGATAGATCATACATGAAGAATATTTTGAATGCATCCCTGCATACATGTACTGTAAGGTCACATAACTTTCTTTGTCACAGTCTATGTCACTGAAAAGATTTGAATCATTATGATGTAGTGCCATCATCCCAACAAAGAAAAATCAAGACAGAAGACACCATTTTTTAGTTGATTAAAACTCCTTGAACGCATGTACTGATGCAATTATACTGATAGAGGCAAGGAGATGTGTGCGTTGTGACTTTCCCAGGATGCAGACCAACGATTTTGACCTTGGGCTCAGTTTCTTGCTTGATTCATTGACGGATGGAATAACCTCAGCAAAAGGGCATTGCTCAAGAGATTTAAGAATTCCATAGGGTAAATTGATGGATGTAGCTTTTTCATGAGGAATTCATTTTAAGATAACCAAAAAATATGCTCTGACAGTAGAAGTAAACCTGGGAGTTGTTTTGCAAGCGTGTCTTTTTGACATGAATGCAAGAATTACAGCAGTGTTTGTAGTATGGTTTACCAACTCCAGCAATTTAACTGAGCTCCACTGAAACATGTATTTTACGTCCATCATTAATTGTGTAATGGAACATTCCTCTGTTACTCAACACTTATCATTTATCTCATTAAAAATCAATTGAAATGACTACCAAAATGAACCAAACAGTTCAGTGATTTCCTCTTCTGGTGTGCTCTGCAGTAAGCCAATGTTCAATAAATGTCCCTCAGTACTGTAAATCAACAATATTAATATTCTGTGCTCAAATGGATTCATGATGTTCTAACCTTGCCTGCTGGAAGAGCAATAGGTGTGTTGTTTTCTCAGTGTTATGATAAAATGCTCAGGGGATGCTGGGTGGCTTATTCTGTTAAAGCACTGCTCTAGAGCAGGGATCGGCGCCACAATCTCATATGGAATCCAGAAAGTGCCAATGTGGACCTTTTCCCACCCAATTACATCATGTGATCATCTTTAAATATCCACCAGTGAAAATAAAATGTTTATTAAAACCTCAAAGATTCTAAGGTTAATCCTGTCAGTATTTCACCAGCCATTGCTGCAGGTCCAAAAAAGAGATTCTCAACTTTAATATATTACTATTTTTGCATACCTAATTTTTTGCTTAAGAAAACAATAGATCATTACTTTGCATTTTATGTTAAATAAAGTAACTGTCATGTAAGAACAACAGCCTACAACATAGTGATCATGTTTTCATAATGTCTCTGTAACAATATAAGGTGGCAATTTTGTTGCAATGTTCAGAAACAGTGGCCATGTTCTGTGTGCGTTGGGAAGTCTCTATTGTTGTTCTATCCAGTAGGTTTGCCTGGGCATTCTGCCAGAACATTGTTCTTGGAGAAATCACCATGTCAGTTTTACTCCTGACGGTGAGGGATGTTGGCTATGCCTCAGTATTTGGCCCAAGTTATATTCTCATGGTTCCTCGAACAAAACTCTTAAACATCTAATTTACTACTTTCCATTACTATTTTGAAAGTATGAAATATATTACTGTGGTCAGGTGCCAGAGTGAATGAAACCCTAAAGGAGTTCCAGGTACATTTGCCAACATGCTGCAGAACGATGCATTATCGAAAGGACTTAATGATGTAAAGTTATGATTTGAACCAATTCCAACTTTCATGCTATTTCCATGGAAACACTAATATTTTCATCCTGGAGCCCTCTCTGCAACCACAGGGATGCCAGGCATCCATTGTTTTTGGCAAGAAGCCTGCTTTAGAGCAAAAGACTGTGCCATGGTCGAGTATTCTGGGAAAACCTGAGAGCAGTGTGAACACAGGCAGAGATTTAATAGTTTCAATGATGCGTTCTTATTTTAATTTAGCAAGGTTTGTAAAAAAAAACTTCAAGCAGGGAACAGAGAGACTTTTATGAGTGTAACCTACAGAAATAACACAGTCCCCTGGAAAATAGCTCAGGTCTATGAGATCACACTGAGCCAAGACAGGCATCCAGAGTAGCTGGATGACATAATGGTCCATGTTCCAGGCCCTTTGCAAATGTGGCAGTAATACGATGCTCATCTGGACCTCAGCAATGCTGAAGTGCTTGGGACTGTAAGTCCCCTTCAAGCTTTTCCATTCTAAACCTGTCACTCCTTCCTGGGGCCTCTCTCCAGTAGTGACATCATTTCTCTTTCCTTAACCATGTCCACAACACATTGCTTTTTAACCCCTTTTACATAATCACTCTATATTATAACTCTGAGGGAGGCCACAGGGGCACCTGTTAACATTTTGATTAATGGTCCACCTTTCAGCCACATGTCAAATTTGACTTGTTAAAAGTAGCAATTGCCACAACTAGGGGGGAAACTATGGCAATTGCTACTCTGCAACAGCTACCATTCTGAAAAGTGCAATTTCCTTCTAACTTTGGGAGAAACAAGTGAGGGTTTTTCTCCCGACATGAACCAGTTCACTCATTATTGTCCAGTGAAAATTTTTGTAAAAATTGAGTTGTTGCACTAACAATGCACTGTATGGGGTTCTGTAAGCAGGTTTTCAGAAGATAAATCTGTTATTTCAGTACTTTTTATTGCTTATAAAACACAGGAAACCTTACAAATGATAGTCTCGGACCTTTGCTAGTATTTTTCCTTTGGTCGAAAGTCATCAGTCTTAGTCAAACCTCAGCTAAAGCAAAAGATGGAATGCAGGCTCTAAAAAACGGACCAATTCAGGGCTCTCAATCTCTGTTTTTGAGGAATTTCTTGTCCAAATATTAGGCTAGTCCTGTGGAATGACATTTGAACTGCAGCCAGTAGCGAAACCTGAGGCATTTATTTTGCTGATCCGCTGCTAATTTTCAGTGGCAGTCACAGCGAGTTCTCTGGCTGCTGAGGGGGGACCCTCAGCTTCCTGCATTGCTTTCCCACCCTATCACCAAATTTTCTTTCCCTTGGCCCCCCTGGACAGAAATGACAACATTTCTGGAATGTACCAGAATGTTCTGCATGCTGCAGTAATTAGACACTCAATTGAAAATGTTGACTCACTTGCGAAGACATTGGGCTCAATGGACGATTTAAGAACACCAAAATCTCCAAAAAGTGATCTGAAGCAATGTAAGGGTATTTTGTTAAAATGTGCTTGTAGTAGCAAGAGAATATTGTAACCTTGTTTTAGCTTTTTACAAAATGATTTTTAGATTTTGAGAATTAGAAAACACAGCTGAAAGCAATTAATATGCCTTTATGCCAACAACTACAACCATTAAAGAAGGAGAACGCCTATTAATCAAATGTCATGAACCTAGACCCACAAGATGTATCATAGTTCATGACTAAAATCAATTCTAATTTGTGACAGTGACTTGCATTTTAAAAACAATATTTGTGTTTCATTTTTATGGATGTCACTTCCTACATTAAAGCATTATTATCTTATGAATTGTTAAAATGACCAGAAAACGGTCGGCAAACTAATTTTGGTCAGACCATTTCTTATGGTGTATGCCAGTGGTGTATTGGCTCCTCGTTTTACAGAACGGTTCTTCCCTGTCTTCATCACACCCACCTGAATTACCAGTTTTTTGTTGCTGCTTCTGTTGCTGATTTTCGATTAAATTGTTCCACAACATATCGCATTTGAATCTCTATCCTTATATGCAAACACAGTTAAACACAGGCAGAACTGAACATACTTTAATGTAGTAGTTCGCGCTGGTTAACCATGTGACTTTGTGGAAGTGAATTATCGCCACCTAGTGCCTTTCACCACTCCATCGTAAGCGAACTTATTTTCTGTAGTGAACAATAAAGGGGGGTTAACTTTTCTCATTTATTTTGAGCTTTTATTTATTTATTTCTACCATCAAAATATATTAGTGAGAACTATAAGTGAGTTCAGTTATGAATTACAATATCTGAATTTCACACGGGGAAGTAGGCTACATTTAGATGGCCTATTTGATTAGATTTTTCCTAAATATATTGACAATTTAAAATTCATTATATGAAATCAAACAATTTTTGTCAAAGTCGTGTAAACAGATTTTCTGAATTGACACATCTGTCTGTGGACGTTGGGGTCGAATTGCTTACAGACTTCTCTACAGCCTTCTACTGAAATATGCTACTTGCTATTAATAACCATGCTCACCCAATCAACCTAGCCATCGTGCTCGCATCTTTGCTTTAAAAAAATCCAGTTGTGTGAAGAAACTAACACGCAATAGGCCTACTGCATTTCCTACCTGAGTGCTGCCTCAGGGAACAATGAATTATGTTAATTGGAAAGTGTATTCTAGACGATTCATTTTCATGTCAGTTTCAGAGGGGGCAGATTTCAGACTCCCAGACCCATCCTATGCACGCATCCGTTTGCTGTCCTCTAGTGACGGTTGTCATTTATTGCAAGTTAAACGAAGTTGAATTAGATAAAAGTGCATGGGTCCTCAACACAGCGTTTTTCAAAGTGGGTGCCAGGGCACCAATCCCTCCAGGGGTGCCTCGAAAGTTAGCCTATGTTTAAAATGTAAGACTTACATTTAAATTCACGATTGAGTATTTATCAACTCATCCTGAAAATATTATAACTTGTCTGAACTTGGTCCTCCACTCAGTCAACCGATAGTAGGCTACATTTGGTCACAGATTTACAACCAATTCATAGTATGCACAGTGTTTATCACTTCAAAACATGCGAATAAGCTGTTGCAAACTGCATTTGTAGAATAGATCTAGTAAATCTAGCTACAGAATATGAATCTGTGTATGCCATTATCCGTGTAAACCGCATAAGGAACGTCGATGTGCTTTCAAGTTGCGTTATTTAACAATACAGTTAGCCACAAATCACAGAATTTGTGTTTGTTGTTTCTGCAGGGCAAGTAGTTTTTATTTTGAATGCTCTCCTTTTGCCGAATACCGCGGCGGATCGATTGGACGCCGGACGTTTCGCGTCGGAGTCTTCTACCCGCCCCAAATGCTTAAGGCTCTTTCATAACTGGTCACTACGTTCACAATTCTGATTTGTGATTGGATAGAAATATGTCTAGCTTCTCCACAGGTCAGTCCTCTTCCGGTTTGATTAATTAGCATTTTAGAGAAGACGGATAGAGTTTAGTGTACAGTAATGTAAACTGCATTCTGAAATTGGGTTAGGATATTTTTTTTCTAAATGAACCGCTGGAAAAGGATATGATAAACGAAAGCCGAAAGATTTATGAAAACAGGGACAGTACCACCTTGAGAACCTTACCAACTTTGGCTGTAACACTGGATTTACCTATTCTAAGTTTGCAGTATTGAGAAGACGGTGAGGCGCCTTTTTTATTTTCTTTGGTTCCCTGGCTAAATTAGGCTACGTTTTTGTGGGCAACATTCAACGTACTACTGTTGGATTAATAGCTAACATTAGTTGCCTATTATAGCTGCACAGTGCCACAGCACTGGTAGCCATATAGCTAGCAAACATGAGCTATTTAGCTACACATATCCACGAACTCCCGCACATTAACACAGATAGCTGACTAGTTGGCAATTCCTATTAAACTAAACGTTTGCGTGTCTCAGAATCATTGGTAGTAGCTCGACTAACGTCTACGATTATTATTCTATAATATAGACTAGCTAGGTAATCGCCGGTGTCAATTGTAGTTAACGATGCGCTGCAGGCTTAGCCAACCTAGCGTATCTACGAGTTAATGTACAAACGAATGTTGTGCAGACAGGAGGCAAGGTTGGCTAACATTAGCTGCTGCAGTGAAACGTTATTTTCTATGTCGATGGCCATGTCGCCACCTCCGTCTTACAACTGCGAATGGAAGTGTTTATAACGGTTTGTCCATGCACGATAGCTAACAAGCTGCTCTCTAACAGTGTGCTTACAACTTACTAGCTAGGCTAGCTAACAATTTGGCTAACAACCCAATTCAAGAACAACTGTCAGTTTCGTAAACTAAAGCTATCAGAAAAATCCTTCTCGGTGCAGTGTGGCTAGTTCAGGTTCATTTTTTATATCTAGCACCATTAGCAAACTGACTTACTTGGCCAGATTACACCTCAATTAAGTCATGCTACTTAGATTATCGATAGTTAGTGTAAACTATGCCAGCATCAACGCATTCATATCTGACTTGGACAATATTTATCGTGTCTAGCAATATAGCTACTTATTCGATATTTTATTAACGTTAGCTAAGCACATTTGTGTTGCTAAGTAACAGTTTCTCGCTAACTACTGAAGAGTGTATTATAGCTAAATCGTAGGCACCTAGTTGCCCACGTTGTAAGAAAGCCAACTTGTCTTTTATGCAAGCTAGTTATCTAAATGGATAACTAACGTTTTCTAACCAGCTAAGTGAATGGCTGTAAGTGAAAGTTTCGTTTGTTACATTGTCGATGTTGGATTTTTTAAATAAAGGAAATAAGGTATACTTTCTCATAAACCTACAGGAAGTTGGTCTGCCGTAAGATGAGCGCACAACAGTTTCCAAGGCCCGGGGTGCCTCCTGGCTTGGGACAAGCCCTGATATCTGGGGGCAACACTACCGTTATTCCAGGAAATCATCCAAGCACAGGTATCCAAGATGTACAGACATAATTCTGCATTTTGGGATTTAATGTTCATAAGAACGAGGCTGGACATGCTTAAAATACATTGTGCTGCATGTTCCATCCTTTTGGTGTTCTAAATAAACAAGAATGTTTGCATTTAACACGTTTGTTTTTGCAGCAGGGACGGAAGAGAGTAGCAGTGATGCTGACCACGGTCCTCGGGATCACCCGTCCAGCACTGGTGGTCCGGCACCCTTCCGCGATGACAAGCAGGAGACCGTGGTGGTTCGGCCCTACCCACAGGTCCAGGTCCACGGGCAGCCACTAACCCTCCCCCAGCACCTGTCAATTCAGCCTGGAGCCCCTGTCACAGTGTCGGCCCCGCCCACCCACCTCCCCCAGGGCCTGCCCCTCGCTTTCACTGAGGGAACCATGAAGGTGTGACTCAGAGTTGGGCTGGGCGATATACCATGACGACAGTTACTGAATGCAGTAGCAGTCATCGCCACAGTGTTGTGTTTTGCCTTTCTTCTCGTCTTTTTCTCTTTAATTAAACCTGATGCGGTGGCAAATAACTGTACTTCAGAGGTCGTGTGAAGTGCTTCTGGAAAAAGCGTCACCGCTGTTATCTGTTGGGTGACCACCACGTTATCAGATTGAGCTGCCATCTCTTGTTTTCTCTCAGGGTGCCCTGAAGACGGCGATGCCCAGCCGCTTGATCGCTCCGGCGCCAGCCTCCGACCCGGGGCACCTGGCTGCGCAGCCCAAGGTGCCGGGCCAGGTCGCCGTCACCATGGACGCCGGCATGCCGCCCACTTCGGCTATACCGGTGGCGACTATCAGCAGCCAACAGGTGAGGCTACTCCACATTCCCTACGCTGGCGTAGAGGGCGTACGCGCGCTCAACCGCGGGGCCAGGATGAGGGGAACCGTGCCTCTGCGCTGGCTTTGCTGCGCTGAGGTTCTGTGTTGTTGTTTTTTTTAGGGCCACGCCGGTAACCTCCACCACCTGATGGCGGCCAACGTGCAGATCATTCGGAGCAGCGCGCCCGCTCTTCAGATAACGTCCTCCGCTGCTCCTCCGCACACCTTCACGTCCCATCTGCCCAGAGGTTCGCTCATTTGTGTCGCTTGTCCGGATGCGACCTGCACGTTTTGTAGATTTACTGATTGGTTCGCATTTGGGAAGAATGTTGGTGTTCGTTGTTGTGCATGAGTAATTTGGTTTAAAATGGTGCTTGGGCATTTGGCAGCTCTCTAAAGAAGCCTTATAGTATAACACGGGAATGCATCTTGTGTGGGAGTAAACCTGTGTTTTCCCCAGAGTAATGTTAATCGCTTTGCATCGTATGACTTTGCTGGTGTTTTTTGTCTGACAGTGGAATGTTCCATTCCCATTCGTAGGGGCGGCTGCGGCAGCAGTGATGTCCAGCACCAAAGGGCCTACGGTTCTCCGTCCCGCCTCAGGCCCAGGTGCTGGTGGCCAGCCTGTTGTGCAGCACATTCTCCAGCAGCCAATTCAGGTACCTCCAGCCCCGAAACATGGAAAAACCCCCGGGAAAAACAAACTGGAACTAGAAATGTAGTGAATGGTGAATTAACAATGTCTTTCATTTGGTTCCTGTTTCTAAATTCCTTGCATTTTTGCTATTTGCATATAAAAACGGCTGAGCTCCTCGGAGCAATGCATTATGGGATCGCTGATTCTGGCTCCCAGGCCTCCTTTTTTGAAAGGGTAGTTAACTTTTCTTAGTATCCAGGTATGCGATTTTGACAGTCACTGATTTGATTTAAAGCCAAAGAACGTGATTGAGTTGGGTTATATTAACACAAATCAGTCACCGTTAAAACCAGCCTTTTTTTTGAAAGCGAAAAAAGTGAGCAGTTTTGGAAGCCAGAACCAAAAGAGGTTTAAAATGTCCCCATTTTCTGCATGTTTTTTCCACTGGGGTCTGCCTTTTAAAATACATTTTCATCGATTTTGGCCAAATGGTGGAAGACCACCAATGGGGACAGAGCCTTTGCTACTTCCACATTTTTGAAAGGGTAACTGAATGCTTTCTCTGCCCCACAGTCCCGTCCTGCTGTCACCACCTCCACGGCAGTGCCCACCGTGGTGGCCCCAATCTCCGCCACCAGGCCCCAGTCCCCAGTCATCACCACAGGTGTCACGCACTCTGCAGAGGTGGCTCATGGGTAAGGAAGAAGCTGACCACTGTGAGGGGCGCTGCTGGAGCCTTAACAGGAGAAACGCCAAGATTTCATGCTACCTTAAATAGCCGGGAACAGTGAATTTGGAGAAAAAAAACCACCTTGACAAAAAAGGAAGTGACCACGTGACTTTTTACTCTTTCAGACGCCCAGGACCGACCATTCACCCCCAGCCAGGCGCCATAAGCATCCAGCGGCCTCCCCCATCCAGGGACACAGCCACGCGCATCACCCTGCCCTCTCATCCCGCCATCGGCGTGCAGAAGACCCAGCCTCCCCACACCATGGCACAGGTGGGCGGCCCAATCCGCTTCCCCCCCCTTCAGAAAGTTTCCACCAATGGCCTGCCTTCTGAAGCCCTCTATTCATGTGACTCTGCGTCCTGTGCTCTCGTCCCACAGAAGCCCATCTTCAGCACTGTGACTCCTGTGGCCGCAGCTACGGTGGCTCCCATCCAGGCCACCAACATGGCTACATCGACCGCTGCCACGGGTAGGCCCCCGCAGGGGAGTGGAAACCGTCAATCAAAGGGATGGACGTATGAGAGTTCAGTCGGAATCATTTTGCCCCGCCTCCTCTTCTGTCCCAGGCTCTTCGCCTCACACCCAGATGACCACCAGCAATATCGTCACCATGACGATGCCCCCTCATTCCTCCCATGCCTCAGGGGTCAACACCTCCACCATACCCGTGGGTAAGCATAAACTGTCTAAGGCCCCTTATAACGCGTGTACCACAAACGGCAGCTCCAGTTTTCTTTCCATATCTCTATGTACCTTTGTTCTTCACTGTACTACCGTCCAGGATTTAAAAAGTACTTTCTCTTTGAGATGAGGCTAAGCACTTTGTGCGTGAGATGAGAATTTAATGAAAAATCCCTGAGATTAATTGATGAAATGCACCAACAGTTGCCACGTTTGCAGAAAAGATGGATTTCTCTGAACAAACTTAAATTGTCCCTTAAAATGCTTGGAACATCCACTTGATACTTTTCTCAGTGAAGGCTCATATGTTTCCTGTTGCTTTGCCCTGTTCTCTTCTCCACAGCTAAAGTGGTCCCGCAGCCCATCACGCACGCCTCCCAGCGCATCCACGCGGACTACCCCGGAGAGAGGGGCAACCTCATCCCCATCTCCGCCCACCGCTCCTCCCCCAACCCCGTCACCATGGAGGCCAGGAGCGACAGCAGGTGAGCGTCGTCGCCTCCCAGCAGGGGCAGCGCGGTTCGGGAAACCCCGGAGCAGCGGCCTTTTTTGTCGGCTGAGCGCTCTCTTCTCTCCCCTCCGGCAGGCAATCGGTGCCGATGCAGTTCCAGTACATCCTGCCCACCTACCCTTCCTCTCCTTACCCGCTGACGCACACCTACACGCCCATCACCAGCTCCGTCTCCGGCATACGCCAGTACCCAGGTAAAGCACAAAGTTCATAACACGTCTCATAACGAGTAGTGCTGATCTGGGAATCGGGTTCCCCTGTTTGTGTTCGGCCCTTTTTCATTATGAGCTTAAAGCAGAGCTGATCCTAGATCAGCACTCCTCTGGGACAGTCTGGGTCTACATTACATTACATTTATTCGGCAGACGCGTTTATCCAAAGCGACGTACAAAAGTGCATTTCATGGTCATGGGCAACTACAAAACACAGGTTCAGTAAGATACGATACTCATTTCGTACAGCTATTTCTAGCCAAGAACACAGTTTACACACTATTCTGACCTAACGCTACTCTGACCTAACCTCTGCCAAGTCAACTAGGCAGTGAAGCTCCTATCAGAAGTGCCGTTTCCCTGCGTTTAAGCCGTCGGCGCTTAAATGGTTGCGTTTCGTTAACCCCCCTTAGTGACCCCCCAGGCTCCCAGCCCGGCCATCCCCGCCCAGGCTGGAGTGGGAGTCGCTAGCGCCGTCCACCTCAACCCCATGCAGCTGATGACCGTGGACCGGATCGGCCTGCAGTCTGCGCAGCTGGGCGCGCAGGCCATGCAGCCGGCCGCCATGGGCGCCCCGGGCATCCAGCAGCCGGCGCCCGTCGGAGCCCCGGGGCTCCACGCCGGCGCACCGATCGCCGTGCAGCAAGCGCCCGTCGGCTCTCAGCAGCCTCCTCAGCCCGAGCCCAAGGCTTCAGGTAGTCAGAACTAAGACCTGACACTGCTAACACTTTCTAGGTTATGTTTAATAATAGTCTGGCTGTGCTTAGTCTGTTTTTAGTTTTGTTTTTAGAAATATTTATGTATCAGTTTTTTAACGAGAATGCTTTATCGTGAATGTTGTAATACATCGTGGCAATGTTTTAATTTCCAATTCATTTAGCAGTTTGCTTACTAGCTGCCATTTACTCTGGCATTTAGCTCGGAAACAAATTCAGCAGTATAATGCGATGGCTGCAGTTATCGGTAATGCTGTACTGTATCGATATGAGTTGGTGCTGTGGATGTGGCTGCGAGGCCTATTCCGGAAAGGTGACCGTGCTTCAATTTGGCAGTGGTTCTGGCGGACGGCGCCGCCCTTGTGGCCAACCCCCTCGGCGGCGGCGCCTTCGCGGGCACGCAGGCCATCGCCTCGGCTGCGCAGTCGCTGGCGCAGAGCAGCGGCACCGCCGCGCCGGCGCCCGTGTCCTCGCCCAGGCCCAGCATTCTCCGCAAGAAGCCCGCCAACGAGGGGTGAGTCACCGAGCCGCACGCCCCGCGCCCCGCGCCCCACGCCCCACGCCCTGCTCACAGGAAACGCCTCCTCTCCTTCCGGCTGTCAGAAAATCAGCACACTGTGGAAATTGTGTCTGCGAAAAACTGAATGGTTTTTGTGGGTGCTATTTTTGCATTCTCTTCCTGTTGACTGATTCGTTGTAACGGTTAACTTGCGTACTTGCGTCTGACGGTGTCTGTGTTAAAGCCAATTATGCACCAGTTATGATTTTTACAGGGCTCGTTGGTCAAATGGGTTGAAAGTGCATAGGCCGTCGGTTTTACTGAAGCACCTGACCTCAAAGATTTAAACTTGTATGCATTCAATATCTGAGCCAAGCAAATCTTTACAAACAAACAAGAAGAACGCAAAATGATTATTTGGTCGGTTCCTGCCAACTCTTCTTGGAGAGTGCCATATTTTAATGTGGAGAAGTTTACGCTAAGCACCGTCAGCAATGATTACAGAATATCTATTTTGTTGGACGTTTAATATTGTTAGTGCCACTAAACTGTCAGAATCTGCTCCTGAAAATGGAATCATTTTATCGTGGCGGCTTTTTTAGATCTGCCGTTCGGAAGTCCTTGATCCCGCCTCAGCCAAGCGAGGTCGCTGGCTGCAGAACGGACAGCGCCTCTAGAAGCACGTCAGGGTCCCCACGGCCTGCTGGGTAAGGGACAGTCTCATATCCAGCCAATAAAATTGCACCCATCTCTGCAGTACCCTGAGGGTACACTGTCCTTACAAATTGCTGCACGGTATCATTTACTTTTAATCTAGGTAGAATTTGCATGTAGTACTGGAATCGAATGAATCTGAATCAGCTGCAGAATTACAAAATAAGTGAGCCAAAGGTGTTGGTTGCAGCCTGCTGTCTATGTAACATCAAATTTTAAATAGCCCTGAAGTATCCTGGATACTCTACGAAGAATATTTCAGCTCATTCTTAGTCTTGAGGTAAACAAGCACCAATCCCATAAGCAATATAATCTAACTAGAATGTACAGAAAAAAAGTTTAACTTTAAATGGGACCTCTTAATGGGTGAGAACTCTTTGTGCTTTCAGTGTGAAATCCACGGCTGACATCCACATGGCCGTCGCTCCCCCGGTGACGTGTCCTGTGGAGGCCCCGCCCAGTCAGGCCAGCGAGGTGCAGGGCACGCCCCCTCCTGCCCAGCACCTGACTCAGGCCAGCCCCGCCCTCTTGCCGATGGCCGCACCCCCCTCCCAGCCCGCTGCTTCGCTGTCCTCCGTCCCGGCCATGGCGGCCACGCCTCCCGTCCCCGCCTCTTTGGCCAATGTCCTGGCCCAGCCCGCCCCGCCTGTAGCCATCGGTGCAGCAGCTTCTATCGTCAGCTCCATCCAACCAGAGCCCAAGGTCAAACAGGAGGCGGAGCCTATGGACACCTCACAACCAGGTCTCTGTTCAGTCTAATTTAGCAACGTCTTCTGTGAATATCTCTGAGTTTATCATAGATATGAGTCTGTGATTCTGCTATAAAGTGGAAGTTATTAGGGGTGTAACGGTACACGCCTTCACACATACACACACGGTAGACCGAACAATTAGTCTCAATCTAACACGTGTGCAGAACTTTTTCTTTTTTGTGGAACTTAAATTCGGAACTCCTGAGTTCCCCCCAATGGCTTGGTGTTAATGAGCCTTATTTTGTTCTGCTAGAAATTATGGCCAGTTAGCCACTCTTTCGCATTAAATTTTTTCTACTATACCAAAAGTGTACCCGACTGTAAAGTCAAACTCGAGGTACGTACTGAATAAACATTTTTGTGTATTGTTACACCCCTTAATTGGTTATTTTGGTTACCATGTGCCTCTTTTCGGGCCCGGCAGCACCCTCCGTTACCCGCTGCGCGACCCCCGCCCTCGCCCCCCTGGGCGGCCCTCTGGGCGGCGGCGGGGACGCCATCCTCGGCGCCTCCCCCAGGAAGAAGCCCCGCAAGCAGCAGCACGTGATCTCCACCGAGGAGAGCGAGATGGTGGAGGCCCACAGCACCGACGAGGAGCGGTCCTGCGCCCGCCCCCTGGGCGGCGGCTACGACAAGCGCAAGACCCCGCCCAAGGAGTACATCGGTGAGTGCGGTGCTCTCTCTCTGCGCTGTAGAACAGGGGCGTCAGACTGAAGACCCAGCGGGACGCAGTGGAGTTTCCTTTCAGTCAGCTGCCAGTTAAGGCCTTGAGGACAAGGTGTGTGGATTCATTAGCCAGTAAATGTCTTAAATGAACCACTGGTCCCGAGAACACCACAAAAACCAGCAGAAACTGTGGCCTTCCAGGACTGGAAATTTGGCACACCTGTGCTTTAGAACATAGGTACATGGATTCTCCCGCCAAGCACTGACCCTAGATCAGTCCGTACCCCACATAATAACAGACCGATGTTAGGCGGTAGTATAGTATAATAAGGAACTGGACTTGTAACCTAAAAGTTGCAGGTTTGATTCCCAGGGTAGAACACTTCTGTTTTGCCCTTGAGCAAGGTACTTTATCTAAATTGCTTCATTATATATCCAGCTGTATATGTGGATATTATATGACAAACACATAATACAAGAACGCGAAAGACGCTCTGGATAAGAGCATCTGCTAAACGGCAGTAGTGTTACGCTGTGTGACCATGTGACCCGTTTCCGGCTGTTGCAGACGAGGAGGGCGTGCGCTACGTGCCGGTGCGCCCGCGTCCCCCCATCACCCTCCTCCGGCACTACCGCAACCCCTGGAAGGCCGCCTACCACCACTTCCAGAGATACAGCGACATCAGGGTCAAAGGTCAGTCTGAGGCAGACAGATTGGGGGGTGGGGGGGCGGGGTCTTACCTCGCTGGTCTTTTTTTTCTATGTTTAACACGATTGGCCGGCCCTGCTTGTGCCTGCAGAGGGGAAGAAGGGCACGCTGCAGGACGTGGCCAGTCAGAAGGCGGTGGCCTGTCGAGCGCAGGGCTACAAGATCCGCCTATGCGCCGCGCAGATGCTGCAGCTGGTGGGTACACGTCGCGTCACTGGGGGTTACATCACCGCCCTGCCGGTTCCATATCTGAGCCCGTACACACTGGATCAGGCGGTCTGAACCTTGGTCCTGTGGACCTCTGTGTATGCTTTTGAGTTTTGTTACAGCCAGTTTTTTCCCCCAATGAAGGCCGTTAAGCACGTGTTCTTTCGTATGTTCTTTAAATGTATTAATACAATGCACGCTTGACTCACCATTTGCTAGTGTGATGATGTGTGTGCAGAAGGAGTGTTGTTTTCACTGATCCCCCCCTCATTCCTAGATGAGCCTGGAGCACGACGTGTACAGCCGGCTCACCAGCCTCCAGGAGGGCCTCATCCCAAAGAAAAGGGCGGGGGCGGACGACGACCTGCACCGCATCAACGAGCTCATCCAGGTACGGTCCTGGCGTCTCCGCTACTGGCCAGAGCAGCATGGTGTCGCATCCAAATGTTTTTATTTGAAGTACTACTTGGAGAAACTCCTTTACATTGCCACCCTATAAATTGGCACTCATTGCTGGAACCCCTGCTGTCGATTCGGGGGAGCGCAGATAAGCATGCCCTCTCCTCCTGAGCTTGTGATGCCAAGCGTCAGTTCTTATCGCACCTCAGTTGGCAAGTCAGGTTTGTTCGAAGATTAGTCCTGTGCAGCTTAACAGGTGGATTGCAGGCCCCCAAACAACCAGTGGAGGGTGCTAAAGAGCAATGAGACACGGATTACTGTCAGTAGAGCCGTCCCTAACTCTGGGAAATGCTACCGCCCTCTGGAGCTACCAGCCAAAATCGACACTGGCATGGTCAAAATTCGACCCCAGACCAGAAGGCCTGTTCATACACTAGGTGCCTGAACCGGATGAGCCACCCAGCATCCCCCAATAATTATGTTTTTATGTAGTCCAGTGCTGCCAAACCCTGTTCCTGGATCTCTACTGTCCTATAGGTTTTCACACAAACCCTAACAATGCACACCTCATTCAACAGCTAGAGATCTTGAGCTGCTGATTTGTTGAATCAGGTATTCCAGATTGAAAGGAAAACCTCCAGAACCAAAGATCTCCAGGAACAGGGTTGGGAAGCCCGGTCCATATGTAACTGTGCCTTACTTGTATTTCACAAATAGTTTCCAACTGTCAAACCAAGACTGGGGAAACTGTGTGAAGATCACTATATTGAAAAAAAAAAAATTGGTTCAATTGACTTCTGAGAACATATCCACAGCATTGGACTTTTGATCCTGTGCCCTTCCCCCAGGGAAACATGCAGCGCTGTAAGCTGGTGATGGACCAGGTCACGGAGGCCCGTGAAGCAATGATGAAGGTGCTGGACCACAAGGACCGGGTCATGAGGCTGCTGGGCGAGAACGGAACCAAGAAGAGCTCCAAGCTGAAACACAAGGAGAGGGCGTAGGGTTTCGACTCTGCTGGGCCA
This sequence comes from Anguilla rostrata, assembly GCF_018555375.3. Lineage (NCBI taxonomy): Eukaryota > Metazoa > Chordata > Actinopteri > Anguilliformes > Anguillidae > Anguilla > Anguilla rostrata. Next base: position 12,918,879 of record NC_057936.1, read on the forward strand.
CTGACTCTGCTGTACACAATCGCTGTATCTGCCTGAACCTATATTAACCAACAGAGGCTCCGGTCCTAGTGATGCTCTGATTGGACTGGACCTGTTCTCATATTTAAAACGAGTCCTTTTTTGTTTTGTTTTGTTTTGTTTTTGTTTTGTTTTGTTTTTGTTTTGGTTGTACTTAAGAGGCTAGCAACTCTTAAGTGAACAAATCTTAGACCAGCAGGTAGCTGAACTGTTGTCACCAGCTCTATTTGAACGTAGCCTTTCAAATGTGATGGGGGGAAAAAAGGATTTTCTTGACCCATTCCAGTGCCTTGAATTATGGTTTGTTTGATTGGCAGTAATGGGAAAAGCGATCTTAGAAACTACTGGGGGAATGCGGTTTCCCTAAATATGTAAGAATGCCGTGAGTTTTTCGAACATCATACTTTGCCCTGGTGTTATTGATCTTAAGTTGTGACCTCAGTACCAGAACGGTGATATGTGTTTTTATTGGGTAAATAGAAATAAGAAGGGGGAGCTAGAGAGCTAGTGTCTCCATTTATTGGCCGCTGGATGAAGAGTACCTCTTTAAAGGGTCCCCCAATGCTGAAGTATCATGCACGGAGTGAATCAGGTATGAAGCACCGGGGCTAATCTTCATAGTCATGCTCTCTGTGTCCTTATCGTTCCACTCCCGTTTCAGCTGAACTTAAGTCGGCAGGAGAGTTCCATCTCTGTCCTCAAAGCCACAGTGTCATTTACTGAGACATCTTGTTTACAGAACCACATTAGTCTGAAGCTGAATTATTACAATTCAAGATATACTGGTGCATTAATTGAACTTTGTAAGTTTACTTTTATTTAATGTGTGGGAAAAGCAGTAGTTAACAGTAGCTAGTCTGCCTGAAAGTTTTATTGGGTAAGAGTATTGGAGTACTGGAACATTGTATTCATTTGTGATGCTTTATTTTCCCCCTAAAGGTAACATAATTTTAATTGTTACTGTGCCCTTAGGTTGCCAAAATAATGGATTTTTCAGCGGTGCGTGGTTAGCCATACAAGACGCCCCAGGCTTCTTTACTGGCTATTTCATAGGTTCTGGTTAGCCCTGATCAAAAAATGAAAGCACCCCCTTCATTAACCATTTTATATCCCTGTGGGTTTTTGGTTTTTTTAAAATGGATACTTGTATCCGGAGGCCTTTCTCGTTGCAGCTGAGCAACTGTTGCAGGCAGATTTGTGTGACGACGTGAGGTGTTAAACTTTCCTTCCCAGCCGACTGTACGTCCGGCAATCCGCCCCCTTGCGAGGTTGTCGACCGCATTGGATTGGATACGAGACCACGGGGCACACTACGCACTGAAACCTGGTGTTTAAACAGTATAAGCCTCAAATGACCCTTCTTCCTGCTTCCATTTCAGATTTTGGAGTTTGAGTTATTCTTATTCATTTTCTTTGGTCAAGCGTAGCAGGTCCCAACTGAGCAAAAACAATGTGTATTCTGTAAACTATTTGCTGGAAAAAGCTGATTTTTTTTTGTGAGCTGTAGAGGCTGTTTTTGTTAATAGCCTTGCCTTTGAGCTGGTGTGATCTCCTGACACTGTTACTTTGTGAAAGCTACACTTTGACGTGTACATACAATTGTGTTGGAATGATTCCTGAATCATACCATCCTTATTGCAGGCAAATATCTCAGAAAGGGAGTCATGTTACATGATTGAGTTTTGAGTCTTTATTTTTTCCCCCAGAAATCTTTTTATAAAATTGAATAAAAATTTTAACGTTTGGACGGATCTCCTTGGAAATTTAAAATACGCATAATGTTAAAAAATATGAACAGTTACACAAATACCCTAATTGTTTCAGGTGTAAAAATGGTTTGTATAAATGAAAAGTTTCTGTTCCCTTTTACTTCATGAAGCGTTTGCCTATTTTTCGTCTTTGAAGTTTTTTGATTCTGTGCAACAGTTATACATTTTGTCACATTCTTTTAAGTCACATTGAACAAGCATTTTGTATATAGTTTTTCCTTGATTGTAAGATTGTAATCCATTGTTGTAGTAAAAAAAAGCTTTGTACAATTCTCCCTCTATATGGATTTCTTAAAAATGGATTTTCTATGTGGTGGTGTCAATTTTGTGGAGAATGTTTTTGCTGTTCTGTGTCAAAATATTTACAGTGGTCACGCTAGCCCATGGTGCGGAATGTATTTTTCTGTTTATGATTGCGCATGGGTCTTTAGAAGGGCATCTAAAGTCTAAGGGTGGACTTTCCTGCTCATTCTCAGTAGTGGGACGCCCCTGTGTGTTTAAGTCTGTGTTTGACTGGCATGGGCAGCAGTGGCATGTGAGCCCTCTGGAGTGCATGCATGGATGTGGGTAACACTGGCTGGTGTGGGCAGCCAAGGATACCCACATTGCATTGGCTTTAATAAATCTCAACGGCAGGAAGCTGTGACTGTATTAGGAGAAACAGCGGAGAGGTCGGGAGTTGCTGTGGATGGTGGGGGATATGGAAGGCCTGGAAACCGGCCTTGGTTGCAGTCCACGGGGAACCCGGAACAGGATGGGGTGAGAGTGCTGGGCAGCAAGTGGGAAGGTAGGGTCAATGCGAGCACAATATTGGCTTCTAAAAAGCTGGAACTTTAACTTTGTCACACTTGTAGAATTGGCAGAGTACTTCACAGGAGGCAAGCTTCATTTAACATTGTAAACACCGATGGTGATCCAAATGTACATTGATTTCTTTCTTTTTTTTACAGGTAGAGTAACCAGAATAACTTTGTATGACCCTTTTCTTAAGGGGGTTGAAAGTAATGACCAAAAACATTTTTGTCTTGTGTGCATAAAGGGTTGTCCTTGGTGATAAATTTGATTCATGCACATTAGTCTGTTGTCACTGGGTTTTCATGTAAAAACCCTGCATCAAATCGTAATTGGTCACATCAGAACAGTTTAAAAGCTCCCAAAAGCCAGTTGCTAACATTGCTTTGAAAGCAAGGTGAACTGTATAAAACATTACAGCATGACCAATCCATTTTATGACATGCATTAAAGTGAATTGAGTTTCACATTAAATTACTGTGGTTACTTATTTACATAGTTTATGCAATGTTGCTTTACAGGTGTGCACGTCCCAACATTCTTGTCGACGAAATGTTGCTCTATCATTTTTTTTGCAGTGGAATGGATTAGGACCTTTTAATTGAGCTATGACAGAAAAAACGAGGTTTTCTCAAGTTTCTCTTTTGACTTCTTGGCCCTGCTTTGCAATTGAATTTTATAGTACCCTCTTAAGTAAACATCAGCAGAAAGCTACTAGCTTACAGTAAATGGTCATAAAATTAAAATAGATTGCAGTCGTAGCCTAGTGACCATGGATAAATAGTGCTGGCGTTATGAAAGTAGACTGACACATGATAATCATATTATAATTTCCTGCAGTGTTTCAGACTTCCTGTATATCAAATACAACTGGGAGGCATTGGAGAAAATGCATAAAAACTCCTATTTAATAATCATAACCAGTAGGTGGTGTGTATTTCTATGAACTTTATCAACTTTTGTTTTATTCCCCCCACTGTTCCTCAATCTGAGCACAAACCTAATAACCCTGACCCATAATCCACTTTCTACTCTGGAGTGTGCAGTCTTTGGAAAAAAGACACGCAGCCATCAGTGCTTAAAGTTCTGCAGTCCACCAGCTGACAAAGGCAGACTGCACAGGACTGAGAGTGCATCCGCGCCCTGGTGGGAATATGCAATAGCAGTCTTGGACATTGGACTAGCTAGTTTAAGCTTGTCCAAACATCATTTCACAGCTTGGAGTGATAAAATCATTCATTACCACACTGTAGACCAAGATCTCGATGATACCATCAGTAGCACCTCTCTAGCTGCTACCTAGCCTCTTGATAGCTGTATCGTCCTACCCAGTATGATCCAGCTGTAATGGGCGTTTGTGTGTCACTCAGTGACGGTTGACAGTGAACTGCTCCCACTTGCTCATGAAATGACTCAGTGAAAGACGCAGTGATTTTTTTGAATTAGTCCAAGGATGAGGTCATTTGTGCTTTTTGTTAAGGGAGTCCGTTGGGTAAGGCTATTTTTGTAATGGCCGTAAATTGCCTTTTTGGTAAAGACGGGTCTTGTGGGGTGCAACATTAGTGCACCCCAGTGTCTCCTGACATTCTGACCTCCACTGACCTTCGCATAGAAGAGATTCTGTTTTCTGAATGAACGAGAGCCCGCCTTGTACCCCTTATTTGGGGTCGTACCACTGTGTTACTACAGCTGTTACTTTGAAAGAGAGGTTTTTAAACCTCGGCTGTGTAGTCATGTAAGAATGAGACCAAAAACTTAAACAATTTGGTGCAACCACAGTGTCTGGACTTATCTGTCAATGTGAATGCTTCCATTCTCAGTTGCTGCTTCTTTTCACAGGGATTGCTTCTTTTCTATGAGTGTTTCCATTTAGGAAAGAATGGAAAGAAATATTCAGTTCAAATTTTAAATATCAAATTCAAATATTGACACTCTTACCAAAAAAGATACTTTGTCCTGTATGTTCAGGAAGGTGAGTGAATTTCTGTACATTCATTTGTATTCAGTAATCTGAAAACAAGCCAGAGGTAGAAAACCCTGGTTCAAGCCCGCTGGTTTTATGGTTGCACCAAAATGATTGTACACCTGATTTCATTAAATGCAAGTGGCATGCTAAATGAGCAATAGACAAGGTATCCAAAGATCAGGATTTGCTATTTAGTACATTTTTTAACCAGAAGGTAGAACTAATTAGTGAAATCAGCTGGCTGAGTTCATGGGTGGAAGCATAACATGGCAGGATTTTTACTTTCTCACTTTTTCTACCTCTGGTGAAAACATTCTTTTTTTCTGAAACATCATTGAATCACATTTAAAAGATATTATGTTCTTCATGTGGCTTCAGCTCGAGGGCCTTTTGCAAATGTTAAACAAGAACTGTAAGCTATCTCAGTTATTTACAGCATGATTGCCTCTGATAATTCAGGGAAGCCTATATGTTTATACTCCCTCTTATGCTGGGGTCCGAAGTTCAGACCTGCTACTCTCCACATTAATGATTCCTGCAGCAACAATCTGTTTCCTGTTGCAGGGGGGAGAAATGTCACTTCTTGGGTGTAATGTGTTGTTGAATATTTAAATGCCTGATTAAATAAACCAGCTGGGATCGATACTACAGGTTATAGCTGGTAAATGGAATAACATAGAAAATGACTGAACCCCTCCGTTCCCTTGTGAAAATGACACTGAAAGCCCGGGGGACGTAGAGAGACGACAATGAGAGAACGGACTCCTGGGTTGTAGATAAAGGAACTCTTTGCGCTCCTCTTTCCTGGATCCCGCTCATCTTGGGCGGGTCCCGGCGGCACGGTTGTTTCAGAGAGAGCAAAGTCAAAGAGCCATAAAGCCGAGCTGCGCCGGGGGGAGTTGGCTGTCTCCAGGTTCACGGCCACTGCGCGGACACCGCGGGCTCACTGAGGCGTACACACGGTCGCCCCCCCATCTCCAGGGCAGAAGCTCCTAAAGACCGTCGGATCCAGACTTCTAGAAGGTAAAAAGCTTAAGCGCAAGCTTCTCTTCTGGATTATTTTGTCTCGTGTTCAAGGAAGGGCCTGGAGGACTACAAGTTTTGAGTGTTTTTTGAGGCCTGATCTCTCTCGGCCAACCTCTACTGCGATTACAACTGAGAGAGAAAAAATTACAATTTGACTTACCGTTTTATATTCATATTTGGCCTAAATTGTATGCGTACCACAGCAAAGAGGACAAATGACGAAAGGATTTTGTACATGATAGCAGATATTCATCACAGCTGTTGCTAAAGATCATGTATCCACAGGCCATAATGGCATTGATGGTGTTTCGGTGTTGTGATGTCATGACTAGGATTTCCTGGAATACTTAAATGAACTTAAAGGGAAATGGTTTCCTGTGGTATGCCTGTAAACTTAGTTTTCAGTGATACTATCTGGTAGTAAATTACAAATGCAAACCTATTCATGATGGTTGAATTGAAGTCTAATACTGGTTTTATTGTTTTAATGTAATTGTGTAGCAATCTGTTTAGTATAGTGTACATGTCTTTCAGTAAACTTCATTGATTACCAAGGAGTATAATTCAAACTGCACTAAATAACTGATAGGAATGAGTAAATCATAGCAGGCTGAATTTACAATAGCTCAGTACAGCAGGTTTAGGGTGGAGACAGGCCACCATTTTCTTTCTGCTGTCACCAGTCATTTAGCACTGAAACCACAATGACTGGAGTCTGAACTTCAGAGTGCATGTATATGATTTCAGTGGGAGGGAAGACAAGCCTTGCTGAATTTCCTTTTATTAAATAAACATTTAATAGATATTTTCTTATCATTTCTACATGTAGGTTTGAGGACAGAACTCAGATATGGTGCTGCTAAGAAAGGTAAGTTATGAAAATGGCAATGTTTATACACCTGTTTATATTACTTGAAACTGTAGTTTGTTATTAATGAACTATTTGTTTGAATTCCAGATGTTCTTTAATTAGATATCTTCAATGAAGTTAAAGACCTAAATGAACCAAGGATCTTCAATCATTGTGTATAATCTTTAATTTTCCATCAAAGCATTAGTGTGACTGCTGTCATATTCAGCATGACTATCTGGATCTATTGGCGTACAGGGGGATTACGTCTGGGTGGAGTCCACTTCCGGGGTGCCAATTGGTGCACAGATCCACCTCACAGACACTGGACAACTCCAGCTTATTGATGATGAAGGAAAGGTACAGGACCACCGAGAGATCATCTCATTGATGCGAATGGCTTTTCTGGCCCTATGAGACAAACCCTCTTAATGTAATTTCAGGAGCAACTGATCACCAAAAAGAATGAGGGTACCATCAAACCTATGCACCCTACCTCCGTGAATGGGGTGGATGACATGATCCGCCTGGGGGACCTCAACGAAGCAGGACTTCTCCGAAACCTCTTGGTTCGACATAAAGAAGGAATAATATACGTAGGTTCCGGTCGTGCTGTGGTAGAGCACTGAAATGTATTCTGTATCAGGAAAAAAAAATGTACATTCTGATCTTGAGGTATTAGTTGTTTAGCATAAGAATAAGCGATGCTTTTAATTACAAATGTTGCGTTCATTTTCGTAGGCACGCTGAAAGAATGGCGACTGTAATCTGGGTGTATTTTTCAGCTGTCAAAAAAGAATTGATTAATAATTGTTACAACAAGCATTCCAAATTCCCTGCCTCAGTAAGTGTATGCAGTAGACTGTGCTACATTGCTTGTTATTTGGACTGTTTCTGGGAATGCATCCCAGAGTTCACTTAACTGTAAATTACGTGTGCTGTGTGCTCCATTCAGACGTACACAGGCTCCATCCTCGTGGCGGTGAACCCCTACCAGCTGCTGCCCATCTACACCAATGAGCAAGTGCAGATGTACACCGACCGCAGGCTGGGCGAGCTGTCCCCGCACGTCTTCGCCCTCGCCGACAGCTGCTTCTTCAACATGCGCCGCCACCGCAAGAACCAGTGCTGCATCATCAGGTCCGACACGCCCCCCACCCGGGTCCCCTCCACTCTCACCTCCTCTCCTCCCCATCCTCACTGCTTTTATTCAAGCAGGGCAAGATATCCACCTCTTGAAAATTTAAAGGTCTTTCTTGAGATGATGTGTTCACTATACTGTCTATGTCTTTGAAATCTGACATAGACGGTATTGTGAAATCTGCTGCTTTTTGGAGCTGTGTGGTGCCAGCCATTTTACCTTATGCATATTTTTTTCTTTTGGACATGATTGTGGAAATGACACCAGTTAAAATGAGATCCAGATTCGGTTCAGGCTAATCAGATGAGAACTACGAGCAAATATCATCTGTCCTTTTTTATCAATTTGTATTTTGTCTTGGTATTTTTAGATATGTTATGCAAGTGTGATCCTGTATGCAACTTTCTTTCCTCATGTTTATGAAGTGCCCACATTACATTACATTACAGGCATTTAGCAGACGCTCTTATCCAGAGCGACTTACACAATTTTTACATAGCATTTTACATTGTATCCATTTATACAGCTGGATATATACTGAAGCAATTTCGGTTAAGTACCTTGCTCAAGGGTACAACGGCAGTGTCCTACCCGGGAATCGAACCTGCGACCTTTCGGTTACAAGCCCAGTTCCTTACCCACTGTGCTACACTCCGTCCTCTGTACACGTATATGGGCCATTTATCTACTGTTCTTGGGAATTTGAGTGCAATTTCTTTGAATAAGAAAAAACAAAAGAGAACTGGACTTGTCACCTTCGGTACATGGGTAGTAGGCAGGTTGCTCGCTCAGAGGTGAGAACGGGTCCTCTCTACAACGCGCTCACGGTTTCAGCCATGTTCCTCTGCGTCAGTGGGGAGTCCGGAGCAGGGAAGACCGAGAGCACCAAGCTGATGCTGCAGTTCCTTGCCTCAGTCAGTGGCCAGCACTCCTGGATAGAGCAGCAGATCCTTGAGGCAAACCCCATTCTGGAGGGTAAGCAGCTTGCTTTTTTCTGGGAAGGTTCCTCCACTTCACCTGCACGCCGTTGTTCATTTTCAGGACGTTTGTATTATGTCGTCAGTGATTAACGCCACCTCGACGTTCCCGTAGCTTTCGGTAACGCGAAGACTGTCCGCAACGACAACTCCAGCCGCTTCGGGAAGTACATTGACATCCACTTCAACAAGGGCGGGGCGATCGAGGGGGCTCAAATTGAGCAGTATCTGCTGGAGAAGTCACGCGTGTGCCGGCAGGTGAGACAAGCAGTGGATCCCCTCTAAACTTCGCGTACATGCAGTCACGTGACCATGGGAAAAATACAATGCACTAATAACTAATGTTTTTTTCTACAGCAGTGGTTCCCAACCCCGTTACTCATTTGTCCATAGGAACAAAATGATTTCAGATTTTTCTTCAAAACATTAAGATTTAACGTGGTTAACAATTGCATATGCGCACACGTGCTTAAAAGCTGTCCGTGCCACGTTATCTATCCTGATTAAATTGCGTCTTATCATCTGCACAAGGGGCAGAAATCGGTTGATAATGTACTGTAATGCACTGTGGGATATTTGTGCAATTTCCTGTAATGAACATGCCATTATGCACTATAACTGATCTAATGCAGGCTGCAGAAGAGCGGAATTACCACATCTTTTACTGCATGCTGATGGGAATGACAGCGGAGCAGAAGAAGATTCTTTCCTTAGGAAACGCTGCTGAATACAACTACCTGACAATGGTAACCTCAGACTCTCTTTAGCATCTCTTTTGTTGGACAAAGTGCTTGAGTGACAGGAGAGAATACATATTATACGTAAGCTCATTTAACACAGTAAAATGTTCAGTTGTTCAATCAACTATTACAGAGTACATATGGTCCCTAATTGGGGAGTTGAAATATCACTGAGCATTTGTCTGTGAAGAATTTCACGACTGTATGAAACAGCTGAAGAACGTGGAATATCTTGAACTCTCTGCTCTGCAGGGAAACTGCACCACCTGTGAAGGGCGGGACGACCTTAAGGAATATGCCCACTTCCGCTCGGCCATGAAGATCCTAATGTTCACAGAAAACGATTCTTGGGAGATTTCTAAACTGCTGGCTGCACTCCTCCACCTAGGCAACGTGGACTTTGAAGGTAGCCATTTGGTTCTCCCATAAGCTGGAACAAAAATATTATCATCTTCAGATCATCATCTTCCTTTAACCCATTTGTTCTGTTTACTTATTAACACCTGTGAAATGTTAGCCTGGGTCAAATGCACCCAAGATATTATTAGGATTTTAAAGCAATATAGAAATAATATTTATGAGAAAAAAATCTTTATCTCAATTCCAAACAATATAAGCAATATATATGGTTAATAGTTTCCATTTAACTCTGCTTGATTACATTAAATTGAAATGAAACAAGGTTTTCGTACTGTACATTGTTGATATTTTTTTCTTTATATAAGATGTTGTTATTCAAAGAAACCATATAGGCCAAAACACAATACAGCAAATACAGGTCATGAACAACAAACAGAAATGCACATTTACACTGGTTTCTGTCACTGATTATAAATAAATGTCTAAAAACTGATGTTAACCTTGAAGCCTTTTCATACTTGCTTCCTGAAATTTACATTTATGTGAATTTGAAAAGGGTTGTACATCTCTCAAAAGTGTCATTCCTTTTATTAAAAGTTTTAAATGGGTCTATTTGACCCTAACTGAATACAAGGCTGTTTGATTGTAATTCTGTTTTTTCTGCTTTTTAGCCACCATCATGAATAACATGGAGAGCTGTGATATTCTGACATCTTCTCATTTCAATATGGTCACCAAGTTGCTCGAGGTAAATTAGCATTTCTACATAGATTCTGTCTGTTTCCTTAAATCACATTGAAGGATCCTACATTTGATTGTAACTCATATTTGGTCTCCCTTAGGTGAAGTCCAAGGCTTTGGAAGCTAGTTTGACACACCGCTCCTTCATGACCAATCGAGAGAGTGTCTCCAAACCACTCAGTTCTGGACAGGCTATGGATGGCAGGGATGCCTTTGTCAAGGTAGAGGAACAAGCAGACATTTTGCCAACAGTGCAAAATACACACCATCATTACCTACCCAAAATGAACTGCACTCACCTGTAAAAGTTTGCCCATCAAACAAGTTTTGATTGTTCAGCAGATCACCTGGCTTGGCCTGCTTTAAAGCAGATGTCATGTTCACTGATTGTATCTCTCAACAGGCCGTCTATGGCAAGCTGTTTCTGTGGATTGTGGAGAAGATCAACAGTGTCATTTTTAAGCCCCCACCAGAGGACACTCCCAGGCAATCCATTGGCTTGCTGGATATCTTTGGCTTCGAGAACTTCACACAGAACAGGTGTGCTCATAAATCTGCAGGCATTTAGTGTACCGACAGAAGTAGTGTGCAGTATATACATTTTTTTTCATGCTACTTACTGCCTTAAATCAGCAGTTTCCACTGGAAAAATATAATAAACAGCAGTCAACGGCACAAAGTAATATTACACCTAAGCAACAGTACAGTTATCATCAACAATTGGATCACAAGAACTATATTTATTGTATTGTAATTTGCTAAGTAGAACGGTTGTTAATTAGTGGAAAAATCGAGAAAAGGTATCTGAAAGAATGTGTTGGGCCATCCAACTCATTACCCAGCATCTGGATTTGTATAACTTTGCATAATGTTGGCTTTTGTGTGCCGCAGCTTTGAGCAGCTGTGCATCAACTTTGCCAACGAGCAGCTGCAGCAGTTCTTTGTGAAGCACGTCTTCAAGCTAGAGCAGGAAGAGTACGCCCGCGAGAACATCGTCTGGAAGCACATCGACTTCAACGACAACCAGCGCACGCTCGACCTGCTGGCCAACAAGTCCCTCAACATCCTAGCTCTGATCGATGAGGAGAGCCTCTTCCCCAAAGTAACTATTACCAGAGCAATTTTAACAGCCTCTTGCTCACATTTGCTGAACATCAATTAAAGTTGTTTTTCATTCCAAGCGGCCCAAGTCTTCAGTCCATGCTTTGTGTGTTCTTTTCAGGGAACAGACACCACCATGTTGAACAAGATGAACCAGGTGCATGGAAAGAGTCAGATCTATATTCCCCCCAAGAACAACCATGACACCCAGTTTGGAATCCAGCATTTTGCAGGAGCGGTCTACTACAACGCCAAGGGTATACTATATGGCTAATTGAGCATTCACCCAAATCTGTCACTTTGGGGATTGAGATTTTAAGTTTAGAGTCAAAGTATTAGGTTCCACACTGGATAGTGAATACCTTTATTTCATAAAATGGAAATATCTTAAAACGAAGTGGAAATAAATTTTCTAAACTAAATGGGTTTTACTGTTAACATGATGACGTTAAATTTCCTCTTATGATTCAGTGATATTTTGTGGATGGCTATGTTTACCCTTAAAGTTGAAGGCCTAGCTCAATGTTTTGTCTTGTTCCTTGTCTCGTGTGCAGGTTTCCTTGAAAAAAACAGAGATGCTCTGAGCTCAGATTTCATCCAGCTGGTTGAGACATCATCTAACAAGCTCCTCAAGCAGATTTTCCAACCTGACTTCAATTCGAATGCAGTAAAGAACAGCCCCAACCCAAAGATGATAATGACCCCGACAAACTCTCTACGGGTGAGTTGAGAGTCAAACGTTGCAGTTAAGAGTTCCCAAAATTAGTGTCCTGTAATGCCTACCCCTTTAGATGGTTTCCTAGCTGAGGAACCTATAGTCACCTATTATTCCCAAACGACTTTAAGAATATTCAGATCTGTGTCTCCCCACAGCAAGCTGCAGATACCAAAAAGCGCATGCTAACGTTGAGCGGTCAGTTCCGTCAGTCTCTGGAGTCCTTGATGAAGACCCTCGCTGTCTGCCAGCCCTACTTCATTCGCTGCATCAAACCCAATGACTTCAAGAAGCCCATGGTAAAGCACAACATGAGAGATTTATGAATCCTGGGCATAGCAACCTACTGACTCTAGTTAACCTTGAAGAATTTTCAAACTTGCTCCCTGAAATGTACATTTATTGTAAATTTGAAAAGGCTTATTTCTAGTCCTCAGGCTCTTTTCAGGTTCCAACTGGTAAGCGTATTTCCAATATGGCCTTTTTATCAAGCTTCTAGTTTCATAGATAAGTTTCATTTTGTAATCTCTATCTTGCACTCAAACATTTACATCATTGCAATACGATTGTTTATATATACAGCTTAAAAACACACTCAGTACATTAGCATTTCAGTATTATATTTTGAATATACCTCAGTACACATTTTTTTTGTACAAATGAATCTTTTTCTCCTGATAGCTTTTTGACAGGGAGTTATGCATACGTCAGCTGCGTTATTCTGGGATGATGGAGACCATTCGAATCCGAAAATCAGGGTATCCCATTCGCCACACGTTTCAGGAGTTCCTCGACCGCTACCGCGTTCTCCTGAAAACCTCTGTCTGTGACCCCAAAAAGGTGAGGGAAAGGCTTTGCTTTTCAATTACACATCATAATGTTTGGCTGTATTTACTCTTGTTGCATGGCAAAATAAAATTCTTTTTTTTTTCCAGGAACCAGCAGAGAAATGCTGTGACTTCATCTGTCAGTCTGTCATCAGTGGAGAGGGCGACTGGAAAATGGGCAAGACAAAGATCTTTCTCAAGGTGCCCTTTTACTTCAGTCCCAAAGCCTGAGTTACCAAACTTAAAACCTGTGAATGATTCTGCAATTACCCATAGTGAAAAGAGCATTGCAAAGACCTTGACTCTGGGTTGCAGGAAACCTTTGACCTGAAATGTGTCTGCAGGCATTCATTCCCGGTCTTTTGTAGGACCACCACGACACCATGTTGGAGCTGGAGAGGGACAGTGCAATCCACGAGAAAGCCCTGCTCATTCAGAAAGTCCTTCGAGGATACAAACACAGGTTAAAAACTATAGTTTACTGGTATACTGCATCTGTGATAATTGTACTCATTCCTATATCCTCAAATTTGCTTGTGAAGTGTACAAGTGACTTCATTCACTTCAAATGTTCCATTGTCACCGGCAGGAGTCGCTTTCTAAAACAGAAGGCAGCTGCATTGGTTCTGCAGAAACATTGGCGTGGACATAAAAGCAGGAAACTCTACAGAGCTGTAAGTTGTAATTCAATCAAAGTGGCAACAGGGGGAGGAGGGTAATTGTTGCATACATATGTACACTTCGTTTTAATCAAATTTGTTCACCAACACAACTGTAAGACTTTTTACTCTAATAATCTTTTGTGAGAATATTAAAGGTATACAATGCAGGATTTTTACCATGAAAATATTATAAAATAACCATGCTAAAGCATATATATGATGCACTGGCAATGCTCTGTCTTTATGCACATTTGCTGAATTGATGCACCTTTACCTGTATTTGTTATTCTAAAATGTGTTTGACACATTTCTGGGCATGGCATTCTTTTCTGGGTGGGGAGGAGTGGGTGTAGCTACAGAGCCTGTGGTTTGGGATAAGATTTCAGCAGAGTAGCCCAGATACAGCAAAGCAAAATACAATCCGATAGGGCTCGTTAGAGAGCTAGAGTTAACCTTGCAATTGCTTTTCCTTGGTGGTCTCAGTTGAAGTTTGCCAAGGGAATGAAAAGTGACGTGGAGTTGGCTTGTTTTCTGTTGGACCTGTAAGTAACGTTAGCTTTAGCTATCCAGTTAGCTACGTTAGGTAGCTAGATGGCCGAAGTCGAGTAACCTACACAGGGTGAGTGGGCAGGGTCGAAGAAGGAGGAGGAGATTTCTTTGATTGTAAACACAAAACCACAGCAAGACTAAATAATCCAGCATAGTATGCCATTAAGTGTTATTTGTTAATGACATCATGTGATATCATTGAGTAAAATATAATCTAAATTGTTGTTGTCTGTGTGTTTCCAGGTCCGGCTTGGCTTTGCCCGACTGCAGGCTAAAGTCCGGGGCCGGCAGCTCCACCACGCCTACGGTCAGAAGCGAGCGGCTGCCGTTGTGCTGCAGGCCCAGACTCGCGGGTACCTGATGAGGAAAGACTGGAAGCGTAAGAAGGAGGCTGTGAGGCTCCTGCAAGCTCACGCCCGTGGAATGCTAGCCAGGAACGCTGTCAAGAGAATGAAGAAAGCTGTGAGTTTCTACCATGGAAACTTTAGCCTGTCCTATGGCGCTTTGTCCCTTTGAGGTGCTCTATTTTGCTGTCATCCTACAGTCACTAAGACCAATATTTATTAAGAAATTGCCTTGTAATATGTGCCGTTTTGCAGGTTTTGTATTAATATCTGCCCTAACTAAACCATAGACATTTGTTCTGACACCCTCTTTAGCCCTTTAAGGAGTATTTTTTTTTTGGAATGTTTTTTAAAATTTTATGTCAGTGTATTTGAACTCTAGAATTACCAGTTGTGATTGTTATATCAGCATTAGAATGTTCAGTTAAGAACATTCTAATCACTTTTTTTGTGATCTTATACCTTAAAGGGGTCAGTCGTCCGTGGTTTTGGTGTCAATGCCTTCTGTTTCCCTGTCAGGCCTTCCTCTCAGCCCAGGAGCGCAGGGCTGAGGAGTTAGCTGCTCTTGAGAGGCAGAGGCGCCTGGAGGAGGTTCTCAGACAGAAGCGGGAGCTCCTGGTCCAATCCGAATCCATCACCGACCAGGAGATGGTGGACAACATCTTTGGCTTTTTGCCTAGCATGGTCGGAGGCCAGGAAGGACAAGCCCCAATGGGCTTTGAGGTTAGGTTCCCAAAATTAAATAAAAAAAAAGGTTTGTCTCCAAATCTGGAGATCAGCCAGTAAATGGTGGTAGAGTTATGGGTTGGATTGTTAGTGACACTCTTTCTGTCTCAAGGACTTGGAAGGCAAACGGGCAGTGCTGGAGGAAGTGGACCTAGACGACGCCCCCATGATGGAGGACCCTCAGGAGGAGGATGACTACGATGACCTCGACAACTTCTCCTTCTTCAAATTTGCTTCCATGTACTTCCAGGGCTCAGCCACACCCTCCCATATTCGCCAGAGGCTGCACCAACCTTTGCTGTACCACGATGATGAGGGAGATGTTCCGGTACCTACACAGCAGTCTGCTTCATTATTCCTAATGTGGTCTTCAGGCCCTCCAGCCTCTTGAGCTCTTGCGTCTACCACTAAACCATTTGACATGATGCCATTATGATTTTTTTCTACTTTTGTGATTGTTTAATGTGTATAAAGTCAGGCTTGTCTGAATTTGTTTGTTCCTTTCAGGCCTCACTGACTGTGTGGTGGATCATATTGAGGTTTATGGGAGACATTCCAGAGCCAAAGCAGAAGGTTGTTCCGGGCACATCCTCTGTGGCAAACGACTCTGTTCAGCAAAATCTGGGCCCAAAACAGAGCAGACGCCTCAGTCACATGGTCGGACTTGATCAGGTGTGCAAACGCACTGCGGAGGATCTGCGTCTTTCTGCTCACTAATGCTCGCACTGGACATCTCCAACTTTTTATATGTCATGTCTTTGTATGGATTTCGTGTCAACATTAGGTCAACATTAGTCCACTTGAATGTCAGAGTGACTTTCCAGAACATAAATCCCACTGCTTGAGACTGTGCTATAATCACTTTGTGTCTTTTTCCATTCTCATTATAGAAATTGTTAAGGAATAAAAAACCCAGAAAACCCTCCACTATTTCAGAGGAGGTGGTGCTGAACAGAAAATCCTCCACAATTCCGGAAGAAGGGCCAAAGAACCGAAAGCTTTCCTCAATTTCTGAGCTGGTATGGAAGAGAAAACCTTCCACAATCCCGGAGGAGCCATCAGTAAACAGGAAAGGATCCACAATGACAGAGGACATCCCTCGGAACAGAAAGCTTTCCTCAATCTCTGAGCTGGTGTCAAGGAAAAGAAAACCTTCCGCAATCCCAGAAGAGATTCAAGAGGAGGTGTGATACATGTGTAGCTTTGTACCCTATCTGCAGGAATAGCTTTGTTTTCAAAGAACAGGCCTTGTCGTAAACCCAAAGCTTTACCTTAGCATAATTTGAGGTACTTTTGATAAATGTAGAAGCTTGATACTCATGACCAAAATCCTTACCTATGATAAACACTCTGCTTTCAGCCAGAGGAAGAGGTGGCCACACAGCCTACAGTGCAGACTGTGAATATGGAGGATGAGGTGCTCGCTGGAGAGGGTCCCACCTTGGATCGGCCACTGACTTCTCTGGAAAAGCTTCACATCATTGTGAGATACGCCATAGTCCGGCGTGACCTCCGGTAATAAATGTTTATAATAAACGTGTTATAACTAAAAAAATGAAACGTACAGCTGTAGAATGTAGCTAGTTGAGCGTATTTACATTACTGAGGCTGTCATCTGGAGAAGTTCAGCCTAATATCTGCAATGAGAATTTCAAAAAAGTTTATGTATCATTTAAGAGAACTCACAGTGACCTCTCAAGTTTTTTTTTTTCTGCTGAAGGGATGAGATCTACTGCCAGATCTGCAAGCAGCTAGTGGAGAATAAGAATCGGAGCAGTTATTTCCGTGGCTGGATCCTCCTGTCCATCTGTCTTGGCATCTTCCCTCCGACTGAGCGCTTTCTCAAAGTTGGTGAAGCTTGCAATTCGGTGGAATGGCTTTGTAAAATTACACAGCTTCATTTTTTTCTTGGTTCCTATGAAACCTTCTTTCTTCTCCTTGTAGTACCTCCAAAACTTCATTCGCACCGGCCCTTCTGGCTATGCGCCCTACTGCGCTGAGAGACTGCGACGCACTGTGGCCAATGGGGTGCGTGGAGAACCCCCGAGCTGGTTAGAGCTGCAGGTGAGAGTCCGCTCCCAATCGGAGATAATACATGAGCTTTTAGATGTGTGTATCTGTGGTACCCCCTATCGAATTGTTCAATCCTTCCCTTTTTGGATGGCAGGCCACTAAGTCCAAGAAGCCAATGGTTGTGTCAGTGACCCTGATGGATGGGCGAACTATCAGCGTCCCTGTGGATTCAGCCACAACCTCCAGGGAAATGTCCCAGTTCCTGGCCCAGAAAGTCAAGCTCAAAGACACTTTCGGCTTCTCAGCATACGTTGCTATTTACGATAAGGTAAGGGTGTTTTGTGTCTTTTCTACACATGCATTTATGTGCGCGGTTACACTGAAAATGCATTGGTATTTTGGTCTAATGAAGATTCAGTGTGCTGACTGCAGGTCTTATCTAGGGAGGTTGCTGCAACACAACTGTGACCTTTGATCCTCAGGTGTGGTCTCTTGGGAGTGGCAGGGAGCATATAATGGACGCCATCTCACAGTGTGAGCAGGAAGTGAAGAGGAAGGGTGGACAGGAGCAGCACGCGCCCTGGCGACTCTACTTCCGTAAGGAGATCTTCACGCCCTGGCATGACTGTGGCCAGGACCCAATCAGCACTGAGCTCATCTACAGACAGGTCATCAGGGGATTCAAATTTGGAGAGTACATGTGTGAAAAGGTAAGTGTTCTTTCCACTTCTCAAGTGAATTCTGACTATATCCTGCTGAGACCCGGCCTAAAATAGATTATAAAGTTTTGACATAAATCTTGGATGAAAAAAACATGTTGCAGTGAAGATATTTTCAAAAATATCATTTATTTTATTTTTATTGAATGTCACTTGTCGTGTAGGCTTCAGCACAGTAGAATATAGGGTCCTTGATATTATGACCGGAGAACAAAAAATGAAATTGCAGAGTCTTAGAAGGATCTTACTGTGTGCACATAATTTTAAAATGTTTTACAGGTGTCATCATTAGAAGCTTTCAAATCAAATGGTACCTCAGTGAAAATTGGTTCAAGTAATGAATTTGAATATAATGAATGTGGTTTGGCGTGAAATCATTTTCCATTTGTTTTTTTATGGACCACTGTCCCATTCAGGAGGATGATTTTGTCGACCTGGCAGTTAAGCACTTTTACGTTCAGTATGGATCAGACAGTGGAGGAGAGAATGCAAAGAATGTGGTCCAGGCCTGCATCAATAACTCTTTGCTGGAAGCCAAATCGGAGGAAAAGTGGGTGCAGATGGTTACCACCGCACATTTGGAGGTAAGATGGATTCATTTTCTGAACAGAATTTGGTTGCCTATTGTCACAAATAAAAACTCATCTTTGTTAGTATTTTGAAGAGAAAAAAAATGTATAAAGAGATTGTAATGCAGTTGAATCCCCCATTTCACCATCTGGTTGATTCTACTTCTGTCCTTAATATAGTCTGTTTTGAAGTTTAATGGCCATCGTTTCACTCCGATGTTCTGATGATGTCGCAGAAAGAGGCATTACAGTTTTCCTCCTGTTGTGTGACAAATGTGGTTTATTGTGTCCAGTCTGACCAGTCATGCATGGGTCTTGTTGAAACTAAAACATATGTTGTCCTCACTAAACCTCTGAACCATGACAATTCGCAGTTAGTAGTCGCAAGGTCAAAAGTCCCATTCACTGAAGGTCCTGATAGATTTCCATTTTGCAGTCTCTAAAATTGTCTGGTCATGCATGAATTTAGCTGAAAGCTACACAGAGGTCTTTACTCTACCCCAGAGCCAGTTTTATGGTCAGTTAAATCACAGGGTCAAATGTCAAGCTCACAGAGGTTTTAAATTTTTTTTTTTTTACTTTGTATTTCCAGTCTCTAGCTAATAAACTGCTGTGTTACTTTAGTTATTTCAATTATTTCTGTTGATGTGGTTATTTACTTGCTTGTATTAGCAGATGGCATATACCAACAGTTCTGTTAAACTGTTAGAACTTCCCCCTTTTGAGGACAACGATACCCCTGGCATTTCACTGCGCCATTTAATGTGATTAATTTCTCGTGTCCATGCCTTTGTCTTTTAGGGCCCATACATAAATTCAAGGAAGCGAACTGCTGATGTGAAGGCAGAGGTGGTTAATTATGCTCGCAACACATGGCCTATGTTCTTCTCCAAGTTTTTTGAAGTTGTCAAGCGTTCAGGTGAATTAAGTTTTTATGGTCACTTTGTACTTCAGATCCGCCTTGCTGTATTTTAAACTGTATGACCTTTTCACAAAGTATCAAATTAATTACGAACCCTGGAGTTTTAATGTGCTGCGAGTAAATCATTAGGTGTTACTACCATTTTAGACATGTGAGAATAGTCCTTATCTGTAGTTTCTAACAATGTCCCTGAAAACACTGGAACAATAACAGTGGAGTGCTTTGCAATGCACATGTCATGGATTGCTACAGTACAAGCTTGTAATGCAAATCACTTTCTCTTCAATATGAAACTGTATCTGCAATACAGAAACTGTCACAAGCTCCCGAAGGTGAATTCATGCCACGCTTGCCTTTGTGGTATATCTGTGTATACACCTTTTCCTGAGTGTAGTCCTCACTGCTAGGTTCTTAACTGTTTTTGTATTATTCTGTTCTTAAATCAAAGCATCAGTTTGAGGCAAGGCTTAGTTTTCTGCTTCGCAAAAAAATTACATCATTAAAACTTTTTGTGGTTTTTGAGAAAATAAATCAAATCGTGGGAGACTGCTGTTCTCTTTGGAGTGAATGATGTTAACTTTAAAACTTAACTTTACTTTAACTTTGAGTACCATTTTCAACCTGTTACAGTACATGCCTAATCGCATACTTGTGACAGTAAGGCTTTCAAGAAGTGCCTTTGCTGAACTGTAAAAATACAAATGCAGTGAGAGTAACTACAAGATGGAGATTTCTGTAATTTAGGCATTTGGTGATTTCAGTTTTTATGGGCGATGATGCTATGATACTGCTCAGACTAAACCCCAAATTCAGGTCTGTGTGTGTGCATGCTTGCACATATAATTGCACAAATCGTGCCGTCCACTGGGTGCTTTTTCCACCGTAGCACAAAATGCCAGGCTGGCATTTAGTAGCTTTGTTGTTTATGAGGGAGCATTTGCCTTTCAGGGGCCTTCTCTGTTTGTGCTCACTGAAGGGATTTAAATTATAAGATCACTTATCTGATGTTAATTAGTCTATTGTGGCCTTGTGAATTATTTGTTTCACTTGCAGGTCCTGCATTGTCTAAAAACAAGTTCATTGTTGCGATTAACTGGACTGGAGTCACGTTCCTGGATGAAAAGGAGAAAAAACTTCTGGTTCTTTCTTACCCGGAAATCACCGTTGTCAACACAGTGAGGTACAGCAGGCCACACCATCATAATGGGGAATAGTAATGCAGTGGTAGTGAGTCAGAGGTTTAATGTTGATTCACACGTGGAAGGCTTTTTAGAGACCAATGAGAAAGCTGAAAGATGAAATTGCGTCTCTTCTCCTCAGGGATGGCAAGGCCTTTGGGCAGTCTGTCTTTCTTTCCACACTGAAAGGAGACTTCACCCTCAGTTCCGTCATGGCGGGGGACATAGCGGAGCTCTTACACATGTTTCTAGGGGGACTGAGAGACCGTTCCCAGTACGCCGTGGCCTTGCAGGAGGCCAACAAACAAGGTAAGTAGAAAAGGGCCTCCATTGCTTTCTGAACCCTCTCTCACTCTTTGGAATTCCCATCAACTGGCACCCCAGTGACACCTTTTCCTCAGATGAAGTGACAAGTGACAAATGACTCTGTCTGCAACAGTTGGGGGTTTTGATAAGTCTATGAAATGGGGGTAGTTTTTTTGGTTGCTTAGGAGCAGCACCATGGGAGTTCCCTTGAAGTAATTTGCTCCCTGTCTTTCTAGACGACCCCACCTTCCTCAGCTTCAAGAAAGGAGAGCTCATTCTTCTAATCAAAGACGATGATTATTCCCCTGACCGTGGCTGGATAAAGGGCAAAAATGAGCGAACGGGTAAAACCGGAGCAGTCTCCATGGATTCCATCTTGATTCTGCCCACCCTCACCAAGCCCACTAATGAAGTGTTGGTACGAGGCTGCCGAATGCATTTCAATAGCAGTCGCTCCAGTGCACCAGTGGAGCCAGTGCTCACGTTCTCTTCTTCGTTGGTGTTTTCAGAGCCTGTTGAACCTGTCCCCTGATCAGAGGAAGACAATTCTCCAGGCCAACCGAAAAGAAGCAGGCACAGTAGAGAGAGTGGCACCCTTTTCACTCAAAGAATTCTCTTTTGAGTACTTCAGGTAGACATTTTGTTGCTGGAGTTTTCTTTTGCAGCTTTCTTTGTGTGTAGACATTTCACTTTTGCATGGCCCCATTGTATTTTGTTTGGTGCCTCCAGGCAGCCCTCCAAGGATGTGAACCGGCAGGTGATGTCCAAGGGCGCGGCACCTGAGAGACTGTGGGCCCACTCCCGGGAGCCCCTCAAGCAGTCGCTACTGAAATCACTAGTGGGCAACCCAGAGCTCAGCCACCAGGCTTGCCTGTGCTTCACTGATATCCTCTGAGATCTGATACTCTGTATGCACAAAAAGGCGTAATAAATCCCATCACTTGCATTTTTAATATTTCTCACAATTAGATAGTATAGTCTAAACAAACAACACTGTTTCAAAAGCAAGGCCTTTTTTGTCATTCAAATTTAATTGCAGCTGAGATTACAAGGTCACTGTCAGAGCATAATGTTTCATGTACTCTAAGAAAGCATGCTTTGTAGGAGTTTGAGCCTCAAGCTCTCCTGCAGTTGTTAGGGAGATCAGTATATCCTGTCTTGGTGATCTAAGTGAAACATTGTGGAAGGCACATTCATGCTCTTCTTCCTTGACCTTGCCTGAACCCATCCTGAAGTATATGGGGGACTATCCCACCAAGCAGGTGCAGAGCTCCCTGGAGCTCACTGACCAGATCTTTGGCCCCGCCACACAGAAGGAGGCCCTCAGAGATGAGGTCTACTGCCAGATCATGAAGCAGATGACCAGTAACAACAACAGGTAGCTACATGTCTCTATTTACTAAAAATCCTTTGGCAGCTGTTTAGCAACTATGACATTTGACATGGGCACTAGTGTAGTCTAGTACACTACACTAAATAACTGATTTTGCAACTGGGGTTGGAAGTTCAAATCTCAGCTCGAACGCTCCAGTCAAGTCCTTGAGTAAAGTGCTGCATCTGAATTATTTAAACAGGAAAAGGACAAGTAATAATAATATACAATCCAATAAAGTGACATATTAAATCATTGTAAAAATGTCCTCGTCTTAGTGTTTTGTATTTTATGTTTCTGCAATTGGCTTAAAGCCACAATAGTCTTTTTGATTTTGGAAAGATACTCATAGCTTATGTACTGCAGAAGTAGTTGGCAGCTGTGCTGCATCAAAGATTTGTTAAAGTCTTGTTAATTTATACTCATTTTTCAGCCAATAAGTCCAATAAACAGAGGGAAGTTTGCACAGAAATTCTGTAATGGCCATCCCAAAGAGAGGTTATGTACTTCACGACGCGGTTTTAGTTGTGCAAGATCCAAGCAATATATTGGTGTGCTGGTGCTGGGGGAGGATTCCTGCGAACCAAACAACCTCAGCTCCTGCCATGAACCTTGTTCTAGCAGAGCAGTGCTCTCCCTCGGCTGGGCCGCACTCGGCTTCATAAGTCCCTTTGCACAAGAGCGTCTGCTGAACGAACGTGACGAGTGAATGGCTAATGGTCGTGCCCGGTGGCTCTTTGTTTCAGGTTCAGCTTGGAGCAAGGCTGGCAGTTGCTCTGGCTGTGCTGCGGCCTCTTCCCCCCGAGCCAGGCGCTCCTGAAACACGCCAAGCGCTTCCTGGAGACCCGGCGCAGGGAGCCCCTGGCATCCGACTGCCTGCAGCGGCTGCAGGCGGCGGTCAGGTAGGCCCGAGCCGCAGAAACGTGCCGCCAGCACGCGCTAATTCAGAGCTAAGCTACTGAAGCCAGTTCAGTTCCCCAGATCTTCGTTATCTACAGAGTTTTCCCCAGTACTCTCAATTTCCACCAATTTAACTCCTTTACCCTTTGTCCGGGGTTATCCGTCCCCCTATGGCTTTGAGTCCACCAGTGTGCAGGCAGCAGGACAGCACGCGAAGACCCATCTGGGCGGCACCCCCCTCTCCACACTCCCCAGTATCACTTCATCAGCAGTGTAGCCCAGCCAAGCGCGTGCCCTGCCAGCCGGGGGGGGGGATGATTGATGGCAGAGCAGTTGCTGCCACTGCTGTTTGGGCGCATCTGCCAACACAACAGCGCAGGCCTTCTCTTGGCTGGAAGGCAGCAGGGATTCCTCGGGGTGTGAGGGAAAAATCCTCATGGCTTTCAGGCCTTG
Source organism: Anguilla rostrata (assembly GCF_018555375.3). NCBI lineage: Eukaryota > Metazoa > Chordata > Actinopteri > Anguilliformes > Anguillidae > Anguilla > Anguilla rostrata. The sequence continues at coordinate 12,942,615 of NC_057936.1, forward strand.
TCTTTCAAAGGTCCTTGTGTGCACGCTCTCGTTTCGATAGCCAATGTGTTGTGGCCAGCGCCATATTAGGGGGTCGAAGTTTGCATCACTACTTGGACAGAGAATTGCTGAGTTTTGCTGAACCTTCAGCAGAGTTTCCAGTAACCTCAATGAATTTATTACGAGCTGAAAGCTGTCACCAGGTTTCTAACATCCCAGCAGAGGGGGCAGCCCTATCTCGTTAGCCTCTGTTGTAAATCATGAAAGGTAAGCCAACTGGGCATGGACAGTGCAAAGGGTGGAGACGTGGAAGGAAAGTGCAGTACCGGCTGGAAGTAGCGTGAGTGGATCAGGTCTCCATTCCTAGGCAAAACACACCGCCCCAGTGCTGTGATGGGAGAATTATTGTTCTTCGTTACAGTTGGAAAAACTGACCCCTTAGTGTTATCACTAAGGTCAGGTGTGTTCCGACTGACATCCTGGCTATATTTACGATTGGGTTCTGTGAAACAGGAAATGTAAAGTTCACCAGAAGCATTGAATGAAGAGACTTCATCCCCAAGAAACTTAAGAGTTAAAGTTTAAAATTGAGCAACTAACAGTGGAAAAAAACACTGAAAGGTTCCTTTCATTGTGAAATAATTAGAGCAAATGTAAAGCAAATATATAAAATTCTATAAATAAACTTATCTACATTCATGTGTTTGATTACTTGACTCCATATGTGCAACATACAGTATGATGTATATACTCAGTGGCCACTTTATTAGGTAGACCTATCTAGTACTGGGTGGGACACCCTTTTGTCTCCAGAACTGCCTGAATTATTTGTAGCGTGGATTCAACAAAGGGCTGGATAAATGCCTTTGGGACCTTGCCTCAGCCAGGGTGTCCTAGACAATGGTGGAAGTGAGTTAACAACTGTATATACATGGGTTTGCTTTTGAAGTCTAGGTGCTACATAAAAGGAAGTCATCTTTTAATATCATGTTACCATAATTTGAATATTTTCAAATTATAGTTTGGACTTTCACATGCAGGATGGATCCCAGGAAACTTCCTCCTCACCAGGTGGAGGTTGATGCCATCCAACAGAGCAGCACCCAGATATTCCACAAAGTGCACTTCCCCAATGACACCGACGAGGTAAGGGATTCTCAAAAACACGACAAGTACTTGTGTATTGTGTTTTCAATTTCCCTTTTGCTCATGTGTGTCCAACTCTGCTACCGTCAGATCTTCGAGGTGGGGACAAGCACCAGAAATCGGGACCTCATTCAGACCATTGCAGAAAAACTGAGTCTGGCGTCAGCTGACGGCTTCAGCATCTTTGTGAAAACCCCAGACAAGGTATGTCACAAGGCGCTTTTGTCCTTGAGACAGATCATACTGTCAACATAGGTATCATTATTATTTAAGATTCTTAAAAAAATATTCCACAACTTTATCAAGGCTCACTCAGAGAATGTTGTATAGTATAGTAAAATAATTAGTTATATTCAAGAAACCTGTTGTAAAGTGTAGTAAAAAAAAATCATGACAATTACAATGCAAATTACATTCTGCATTTGTATTTTAATTTCTAATTTATTATTCATTTATTATTCATTTAATATGCCAGAGCCTACACGTGATGATACGTGACAACAGAAAAGAGCATTCTACTACTGTGTCATGGGGTGTTTCTTCTTCAAAAGTTATTTTTGTTATTTTGCTTCCTTTTAACTTTCAGTTTCTGGGTCTGAACGAAACAGACTACTTCTATGACAGTCTCAGACAGATCACTGACTGGTCGATGAAATCAAAGAGAGCCAAAGATGGTGAGACTATTTATCGCCGAGCGATGAAGGCAGTGTCGCCTGTGCTTCCGCCTCAGCAATCGTGTTCAGAAGTGCCAGCGTATCTGTGATTGAGTGTTCTGTCCTCATATTGCAGGAGGGCCGGTGAATGTGTCCTATTTGGTGTACTTTATGAGGAAGCTCTGGTTCAACGTGTACCCTGGGAGAGATTTGGAGGCTGACCTGCTCTTCCATTTCCCACAGGTACATTAAAATGTGCCAGTTCTTTTTCTGTCATCTTCTGAATATTCTTAATTCTGAAGATGATGAGGAGCAGCATTGTAGATCAATTTGTGCGTTCAAGTTTTGAAATTCTTGAAAATGCCTGTTGAATACTTATTCCAGATGTTGAGACCAGTCTTTAGACATTACTCTCTGTTTTCCTAGGAGTTGCCCAAGTACTTGCGCGGATACCATAAGTGTACCAAGGAGGACATGGTCAACATAGCAGCCCTATTGTTCAGAGCGAAGGTCGACAGTGACAAGACACAGTTCGTCATGATCCCCAAGATGCTGAAGGAGCTGGTTCCCAATGACCAGCTGAAGGCCATGTCCTCTGAGGAGTGGAAGAAGGTGTGGAGACTATGGCGTGGTCAGGTTTCTCTCTTGACAGGCTGAGCCGCCATCTTGGTCATGCTGTGGGCGATAAATGCCAAGAAGTATATAGTACAGTAAAGTACGGCATCTAAAGTTATTCTTCCCTCGTTTTCAGCACATTATCGCCACCTACAACAAGCAGGCTGGAAAGACTGTGGAGGAGGCAGTAGTGGCTTTCCTGAAGATAATCTTCCGGTGGCCCACGTTCGGTTGTGCTTTCTTTGAAGTCAAGGTACAAAATGGACTGAGGCGCACAAATGACCTAAACAATCGTTGCATTTCATAAGTTTATTACCGTGGATTACATCCTCTTGTTTTACAGCAAACATCCGAGCGTAATTTCCCAGACATTGTGCAGATTGCCATCAGCAAAGTGGGAGTCACAATCATCCACCCTAAAACCAAAGTAAGAGCCAGTTTTACATTTTTGCCACTTTCATTCAGCTTCTTTATGTATATTGTATCATTTCTTTTGCTGTTAATTCAAATCAAATTGTGATATTCTTTTTTTCATATTCATCAGTTTTATTGCTGTGCATTCATTTTTAAGTTGACAGTGAGAGCTTTTCTTTGCAGAATATTTACAGCTTACTTTTCTTCCTATCTCAATCTCAAGGATGTTCTGGCCACACATCCGTATAACCAGATAGCTAACTGGTGCAGTGGAAGCACTTACTTTCATATGACCATCGGCGATCTTGTCAAGGGAAACAAGATTCTTTGTGAGACTTCACTGGTAAGATACCTGCAGTCAAATATTCCACTAAGCCGTTTCCTATGAGCTTCAACAAACAACGACAACCAGAACATCAAAACAAAAATTGTATTTTTGCAGAAAAAACATCTTTTATATGTTTTGTTATAAACACCCATTTATCTTTCATTACCAGGGCTACAAAATGGATGACCTTTTGACCTCCTATGTCAACATGTATCTCAAAGAAAGAAAAGCCCCTCGACCCAGAAATCCACGCTCAACTAGCCGACAGTGAGAAAGAAAAGTAAAAATAAGTCTACCTTTATGTAATATCATCCTGAGACCCAGCAAAAAAATGAATTTAAATTTCTTGCATAATATTAATACAAGTGTCTTGGATGGCAAAACCATGTTGCAGTGAAAATATTTTCAAAAATATTATTTATTTTATTTTTATTGAACGTCCCTTGTGGTATAGGTTTCAGAATAGTAGAATATAAAATCAGATTAAGATCAGAGACTCATGTCCCCTACGAGGGACAAAAATAAATTCTGGGTCTTAGGAAGATATAGAATAGAATAACTTAGTTGGCCTTCAGTTTTAAATATTTGGTCTGTGTGAGTTGCAGTATGTGAATGTGAACTGTGTGTGGTACAGAATGGCGAGAATTTGTTTGGATGCATATCAGTTGTCGATTATTGAATTTTTTCCATCATGAGAATTATATGTTGAACTTTATTGTTGGAATTGTAATGAATGTATAGTACAATAGAAGTTTGTTTCAAATATTCAGGTAAACAATAACAATTTCAAAGAGTGTTGATTAATCTAACGACGTGTATGTTGTACGATGAAATGTCAATTCTGGAACAGGAGTTGCATAGTCCCAAATCTCTTAAGTTTTCTTTTTAATGATTGAAATCGCTCTAAACTATTTTGAACAGTTGCGTAAATTCTACAATCATACAATGTATTTTTTTTGGGAAGCACTGAAATGAGAGGAGTGTGAATGTAAGACATGGAGTAATGTAAGTGGAACAAACTTCTGAACAAACTTTCATTTGCTCTTGTTGCCAAATCCCTTTGTCTGCGGTGACCTTACTCACGCTATTACACATCAGTAAAGGGTTGTGATGATTGAGCCATAATAAAGTCAGGGAACTGAGAATCATTTTCTGCTATACACATATATTTTTAAAAAAATTATTATCTGTTCTTTCTGACTAAAACAGCCTTCACAGAATTAGCCAAGCATAGCATGCATGTTTGAATTTAGCCTAATAAGAAAAATTGGCAGCACTCTGAGATGTGCTTCATAGCCATACCCTGAAACATTAAACGCACCTGCTTTATTCCTGAAGGACAGATTGGCTGAAATCTGGTGTGGTAAAATTCAAACATTACATTATTACTTTAATTGCATTTAGCAGATGTTCTTAGCCAGACCAACTTGCATTTTTACATATCCATTTCCATTTATGCATCTGGATATATATGAAGCAATTTAGGTAAGGTACCTTGTTCAATGGCATTGGCCTACTTGGGAATTGAACCTGCAACCTTTAGATTACAATCCCTGTTCCTTACTACCCAAGTATATAATTAGTTTGTAGCCTGTCCCAATCGCATACAACCTGTTCTTAATGTAACATACCAATCACTACACATATTAATTGTGTGAAAGAAGAGCTGATAGTGGGCTAACTGTTGTGAATGCTAATTGTTGTGAATAATACATTTATTTCAGTACCCAATTAAAGACGTTGTCCATATTTCAAATTTGAGAAATTTGCATGGGAAAGATATATTGTTAAAATAATTAAATATATTTTGGCAAATGATTCTTGAAAAAGACTATGAAATATTTATTTCTAAAGGTATGGCCAGGTATACTGAAATGTACATGCAAAATAAATGATCAATGTGAAAAAATGACTGTCATATGCAATGATGTTCAGTGGTTGGTACTGTGAATAACATGATGGAGTGATTATTAGGGGGTTCAAAATAAGGCCTTATGCTATGTACTCAGCTAGCAATAGCTGAAACAAAAGTCTATTTTAGTGTCCTCTCTTCGATGGAGAGGACACTATCAATAGACAAAGAGTAGATGTAATAGTAAACACATGCACAAAGAAGCACTGTAATCTACTGGCTTTTTTATGTGGCAAAGATTTATTTTTTATAAATCTAAGGTGGACGAAAAGAAACCTGTGTCCTCTACCCTTTCATATCCGTATCTGACATCACAGTGGAAGAATATTCACATTATCCCTGTAAATCATGACTGACCCCAATATTTTGCCGTGGGGAGACCACGAAAACAACCACGGTGAAAGAGAAAGGACAAAGAAAAGCAGGGAGACATCCCAATTAAGCGTTGGCACTGAAAAGTCTGGTCGTGACGCTTCTCAACAAAAACAGTGCTTTCATTCAAGTCATTGAATCGCATTACCATATCGATGGAGCGGGGTGCAGAGAGGAGAATGGGCTGCGTGTCAGACGTACAGCTGTGATCTCCTTGTATGAAAGAAATATTATCTCTGCTGGGTCATTTTCTCTCCGCATCTGTCTGGTCAGAATGCGGCTGATTATTTTGGGCCTTTATGAAAGGCAGCCCCAGCGGGGTGAAACCAACAAGAGCCCCTGTTCCTCCCCCACTTCTTTAAGGACTACAGGGAGCTTCTTCACTTCAGTCTACAAAAGATGGTCTCTGAGGCTTTTTTCATAAGCCACCCCAATTAACTTCACAGTCTGCCTTCTATCTATTGATATGGAGGGGAAAAAGCTTTGTCACAGAGGCTTTTGGACTGATACTAGGCCCTGTTGCCATGACGCTGTGGTTGGCGACTCACTGCAGCCGAGGCACGCCATTCTTCTCTTCAAATTGAAACGAGCCCCTTCTCTTGACTCAGGCCATTGTCAAGGGCACAAGTGGTCCTCAGAGGAGAGGGGTTGGTGGAGAATGGGTGGGGGTCAGAGTTCAAACGAAAGCCCCCTGTTGGCACTTTGTAATCAAATTTGTGGAGACGCAAAACATGCACAGAGCCACGGTTTCTCCCAAATAAAACTCGCCAAGGGGGACTGAAACAAGGATATGCCTCCTGTCACTGACCTGCTATAACATGCCACTGCTGTCTCACTAGCCCTCACTTTGCTCCACACGCTAACTTGGAGCTGTAGTGTAATCTTCTGCTCCTGCACCAGCTGTTGTAAGCTCCACGCCAGCAACTGGAGAACTCCCTCGTTGTACGCTTTCCTTCAGTGCTGCACACTGAGAAGAACTCCTGATTGGTAAGTCTCTCTCTCTCTTTGGTCGTGGTAAAGATTGAGATGTTTGAACCTTAACAGGCTACATCTAAAAAGACTGATTCCAAAGTAAATTTTTGTTAGCAGTTTGATTCACTTTTTTTCCGCATCACTTTATTTTCTTAGATTCTTTATTCATGTGCTTGCTGCGGGAGAAGAGAACTTCTTAAGTTGAGAATCGTTTCTGAGCTGATTTATGATTTGATTGTAAAACTTAAGTTCAACTCATTGATGAGTTTTTCTGTTGAAATTTATGTTATTCTTTGCACACCAGACATTAACTGAGCTGTCTGCTGGTCCCTATCCTGCAATTGAAATGAGCATTTATTTAAAAAATCAATTGACAAAGCAAATATTTACTTGAGGAAACTGCAGCCAGTTGACTTACCCATTAAAGGAGAGAACTTTTATCAGGTTTGTGCAGCTGCGATACCCCGTGCTATTTCAGATGTGTGGGGCGTCTCGTAATGCACAAATATCACGTTCGTTCCTCTAACTCAACCGCAGAGTGGAGTATGCTGCTCTAGTAGGGTTTTTGCATAGCCATGCAGCAGAGTCACTGTTACAGAGCGGCTTTGGCTAATCTTTTGAAAGGTTAATCTTAGGAATCACAATCAACCCCTTTGTCATTGCCACGGGCTTTCTCTTCGCGAGCTTGCACAGATCTGTTAGACACAATGGCCAATAAATTCCTGGTTTTCTTGACGAATGTCTTGTTTGGACTTGGACTAACTTTTGCCTGTGCCCCTATTGCATTCTCCCTTAATGGACAGGTACTTTTCCTGCTAAGGAACTTATGTCCGCACACTATAAGTCAGAGTCTTGTATTAGGAAGTGGCACTCTATTTAGTCCACCCATTAAATAGCACATTAATGCTATTTCACACTGCTAATATATGAAACAGCCACCCTACTGCATCTGGCTCTCTTCTTACTTTGTTAATTGATTGTGACAGCCAAATTGGTAGGTACAATTGTACTGTCTTCAGCAGAGAAAGGATTTGCACTCTTTGAGTAGAATACTTAAGATGCTTTTGGCATGTTGCTGTTCTTTTGCGTTGTTTCATAAATGCTGTTTAGTGTCAGTGAATCATATAAGTACAATGTGTGCTTTGAGTTCCTATCCTCTTAGAATGTAATAGTAGGATCTGTCCATGGAATTCTTACTGGGAGTGCCACGATGGGATATTGTGTTTTTACTCCCACTAAGAACATGAACTCTGACCCCCCACCCCCAAAACTCCTTTCTACTATATAGGAGCATGCACCCTGAGAGAGACACTCCTTTATATTTTTCTTGGATGGTCATAATATTTTGGTGTCTTGTTTTTTTTTCTCAAGGCACACCCTGAAACAAGCCTCAAATTGTTCTCCACATAACTCAATTCCCATAGAAAGTGCGAAGCAATGGAACTTAAAAATAATTCAAGATAAAACATTCAATATTATTCTCAACAGACACAATAAAGATAACATTTCAGACAATTTACAAGGACACAGCTAACTGCCTTGTATTGAATTTTGTGTAAAGGTCTCCATGTCAAACACACTGATAGATACATCTGTTGGGACAGATTATTTATAGAAGTTATTGGACATGCCACATGCCACATCCATGCCTACCTACCCTACCATAGAGCATGTTGAAGATTAAAACAAATCAGACCCAAGGAGACAGCTGGAGCATCGTGGAAAAAGATAGCAGAGAGGAGTATCTCATAACAAGGTGTGGCTGTCTGACACTGTACCTCATCTGACCAATCGGAGACATTTATCTCCTCTAGGGACATCTGCACATTCCCCAGGGATATTGACATCTCCCGTTACCCCGCTCTTCTGACCCTGGGCCAAAAACACACCCCCAAGAGTAGAGCTGGGCACCATAATATTTACTACGACTACAGTTTTATCACGCTTGTATTCTGATGCACGTTGGCCAACACTTCACAATGAGTCCCGATACTCTCCTTCGTTCTGAGGGAGATGGTGTATCCGCATTTGACATTTGAATTACAGCAGAAGGAAGCTCGGTTGGACTGTCTTGTTGAGAACAAGGAAGTGCATTATCAAAGCATTTTTTCTGTTGCAATCAGCAACCGTGAAAAGCACAGCTGGGATCCCTGTGAGTAGATAAATATCCTCTCTTTCAGGGTAAAATTTTAATCAGGCATTGGGGAAAGAGCTGTAACATTCCTTTTGAAGTGGGAGTGATTTTTTTTTTTTTTAAAGTGGTCAAGAAGTGTAGTATTCATCTTCTTTCATCACTAATCTTTCTCTTTTTGTCTTAATCTTTCTCGACTGGTCAAGAGTAAGATTTCAGCCTTGAATTACAAATGAAAACCACATCTTGTAATGGGAAATGCAGAATAAGTAAATTTATGACAATTGTGGACATAATTCGTTTTGGATGTTTCACCAAGGCTCCTCTTGGCTTTCGTCATGTTTCAATGATTTTATGTGTCTGGAAATCAGCTACATATAATCTGCATCACGTTGAAGTTAAGAGTCACATCTGCACAGCAATGCATTAATTTCAACATTACTGATACTCAGAATGCGTAAACTCATAATGATAAGGAAATAACCTGCTGGTTACATGCTGGGAAATTGTAATGCATTTTATCTACTTGCAAATATTAAAATTGATTTATAACAATAAAAAAAATGAATTGTAGAATACATAACAGTGTGTGCTGCCTATATACAGCAATATGAATATTTTATCTTTATGTCTTTCCTTTCTAGCTGTAAAAATGAACTCCTCTACAATGGAAGTCACTCCTCTGTTTTCCAACCAGTCCTCAGAGAGCTGTGGAGGGGAGACGACCACAGAGAACCTGCTCTTTGGGGGATACTACATCCTGGTCTTCCTCCTGGCCTTGAATGGAAATGGTGTGGCCCTCTGGATCTTCTCCCGCCAGCGTGGCACTTCTTCCCCAGCCAACGTCTTTCTCTTGCACCTAGCCATAGCTGACATCTCTTATGTGATCATCTTACCCCTACGGGCCACGTATCACCTGACTGGGGGGCACTGGCCGTTTGGAGAAGTGCCTTGCAGAGTGGCCGGGTTCCTGTTTTACGTCAACATGTACGCCAGCCTCTACTTCTTGGCCTGCGTGGCCGGCGACCGCTACCTGGCCGTGGTCCACGCGGTGCGGTCGCTGAAGGTCCGCCGCGCCCGCTACGCCCACGCCATCAGCTTCTCCCTCTGGGCCCTGGTGACCGTCTCCATGGCGCCCCTCCTGGTCAGCCAGCAGACCTCCGAGGTGGACGGGGTGACCGTGTGCTCGCAGCTGTACCGGGAGAAGGCCTCCCGCCGGGCGCTCGTCTCCCTGGCGGTGGCCTTCACCCCGCCCTTCCTGGCCACCCTCACCTTCTACCTGCTCATCATCCAGAGCCTCCACCGGGGCTCCAGGCTGGAGCCGGCCCTCAAGCTGAAGGCCCTGCGCACCATCGGCCTCGTCCTGCTCATCTACGTGGTCTGCTTCCTGCCCTACCACGCCAGCCGCGCCATTTTCATCCTGGGCTACGGCCACCCCGGCATCTCCTGCCGGGCCAGGCGCGGCCTGATGCTGGCCAACCGCCTGACCTCATCCCTCACCTGTCTGAATGGAGCCCTGGATCCCCTCGTCTACCTGTTTGGGGCAGAGAAGTTCAGGGACAGCCTGCAGAGGCTCTTATGCCGGGATAAGGCAGGGGGGTCTGGCGCCACCAGTGGGGAGCTGAAGGGAACCCACGAGAGCTCTGTGAGCGCCAGGTCCGAGTTCTGAAGAGGACAAGCTAGCCAGGCCTTTGCCACGGCCATTTTTAGGAGACCTGCCATATTCGTGCAATTCATCCTTCCAAATGAAAACGCTCTGTGGCCTCTGCTTACAACCACAGAAACGAGTACAATTAGTTACTTTGATTTCCCCTAGGGAGTTAAAAGCTATTAATTCATTATCCCGGTCAAAATGTATTGCATGCTGTTTTTTCCAGGTGTGGCAGGTTGGTGTTGCTGCCTGTCCTTTCAACCAAAAAAGTTAAGTGCCTATGATAGTGAACGGAGAAGTCAGAACATTGTTAGCACGTCACTGAGGATTTGCATGTTCCCTGACAAAATGAATTTAGATTCTATATATATCTATAATTCAGCATTTATTATAATCATCTTTTATTACCTGCTTGAGTATTCTTGTTTTGAACTTCAGGTGCAGCTTCGGTGCTTAGTGGTGTAAATATTTACATCACCCAGGGACAGCCCCGGCTAACAATTTTTGGTTCTTGGAACATTCCCGGAACGTTATGAAAATAAGGGCAAACGTTCCCAGCATGTACATTTGTTTGCCGGATGGCCCTTGAAAGTTACCTTGATGTAACGAGAAACATTTCAGAAACATCCTTAGAACATTATATTCAGTTTCCATCCATCCGGCCATGACCTGTACCCGCTTATCCTGGGCAGGGTCATCATGGGTGGGTGGGTGGGCCCATTCACAGCGCATTGGGCGAGAGGCACGAAGACATCTCGGACAGGCCGCCAATCTATCTTAGGGCTATGTTCGTTTTATAAATGAATATAGCCCTGGGATAGATTCTATGTTCATTTTATGAGTAATGTAGCAATGCTCACCAGATCTGCAATTTCAAAACTTTCTTTTCTCAAACATATGACATGGCAAATCTCCCAGAATATTTTTTCAAATTTCCCAGACTTGTTACTAGTAAGTCTCTGATATATTTGGAACATTTAATTTTTTATTTTTTTAAGAACTTGTTTGGAACAATAAAATGAACATTCTCATCATAACACATCTGACAACCAAATGGAAATCGAACTGGACTCTTTCCGAACGTGCTGGAAACGTTTTGGGTTAGCTGGGGCAAAACATTATAACATTACAATAAAAGCATTCAGTCCTTAAAAAATAATAGAAGTTTTCACTGTCTGACTATTCCTTACAGTCAGTACATTGATGTATATATTTTGTGAATTAACTTGTATTTCTTTTACATAACATTCCCTTACACTGTCTTGACCTATTAAGATATTTTATCACGTAGCATTAACATCTACCAAAATATGGAACTATACATCGTAATACAGGGAAATGTGACTTTACTGGCTATAATGCATATTTTACATATCCTAAGATCTTAGCTGCAATACCATTGTATATCAGTCCTTCACAGTCCAAATCCAGTTATACATATGAGAAGTCTAACTGTCCTTTTTTTTCCTTCAGAGGCTTAAACATGTTATGATACTGCAAGGTACGATTTGGCCACGTGCAAAAGTTATTTTGCCTTGACTAATACCTTGAACTTTTGCTATTACTTGTTTGAATATTTGTCCTATTATTTATTCAACTCCCAGTGCCTTCCATAATGTATTGTAAATCATTAAACGGCATTGAAAAAATAACCTAGATGGCTGTGTTTGTAATTCCATGGCACATGATGGGTTTATGTGACAACTGAAATGCTTGTGGTGGAAGTGAAAATGTTGAAAATGTCTGGTGCACATTATTGTGCTTAGTGATGGTGTCAGATAGGCTCATGTTTAATGTCTATACTGTTCTGAGTTTACAGTGTGTAACATTAAACACTGGCATACAAAACTGCTAGAGCTAAACTTGGATTGCAAAATTGGATTATTTGCTAGGACACGAGAAGAAACATACAGATGAAATGTTTATAATAATTACAAACAAAAAGCCATTTCCGTACTCCTATTAGAGACAAAAAAGGAGTCCATTACAGTAGCTCTTGAGTGCAATTTTTTTTGTTATGGGTAGCGCAATGTCATTTTGTAGGCATTAGCACAGGTATGGCAACGGGGGGGAAGAGCTTGCTATTGCTGCTTGACTCTCTGTTAGTCTTTTCATCCTGTCTTGGGCCGCTGGTTTTGGGGTTTTAACTGATCTGGGATCTGTGGCAGCAGATGGGCTGGGACGGAAATCCCCCGGCCTGCAGCGAGTGTCACAGAGGCTGGGTTCTCTTTTTGGATCACGTGACTCGCGCTGTGGTTTGTCAGCAGAACAGCTTTGTGTGTGTGCGGTGTGTGTGCGAGAAAGACTTCCTGTCCACCGCCTACTCTGACAGTGTGGGGCATCCTCTGTTGCTCTCTGCTGAAGAGGACAGATAAGGGTTCACAGGGGATCTTTCAAGAGTGCATGAAAAAAGAGGAGGGAACCAGACGTGGGCTTGACAGTGGTTTGTCTTTAATGTTGATAGTCTTTGCACTACAAAGTGAGTGCATCTCTTGATTTTTAAGTGACCTTTAACAGCTTCTCCCTCTGAGAACAAAGTTCCTGTGCTTGTAGCAGCAATTTACTCTACACCCATGCAGGTTTGCTGAGGTTGGAAACTAACTGGAAACAGCAAAGCCAATATATTGCTTGAAGAGAATATCTGCTACAAAACCATAAAAAAATTCTAATCTTTGTCACTGTCCTTTCTTCCTGTGATTAACAAAACTAACATGTGAATCCTTTCTGGAGTTTCTCACTGAATTATACATACTACTGCAGTCTTGAAGTCTAAGCTGTAAGTAATGTGGCCTGAAATTTATTGAACTGAAGTAAAACAACAGGTTTTCTGTTCAGTAAGCACAGCAGTGCAGTGCAAGACTTGAGATCTTGAGCACTTCACCATGTGAGCCTTTTGACATGTGACTTCCTTTCTATGCCAGCGCTGTCCAAGAGATTAAAAGCTAGACTAGCAACAAAGCTCCTCAGCATGTTAACATGAGCTACTAATTCACCACAACCTTTCTTGGCAAGATCATTTAAAATAAAAGCATCACAAGAATGTACTTTTTTTGTCTTGCTTAGCTTGGTTAATAATTTATATGGAGTAATACAGGCCTCTGTACAACAGTCTAAAGATGACTGTACACATATAGAGAGCTTTTCCACCTCTGCCCCTGTGTGCGCAATAGTGTCAGAATAGTTTGCCGGCAAGTTCTCTGTCACCTCGCTCTACACTGAGAATGAGGAAGTTCAGAGCTGTGTTTGTGGCTGCTTCCTCCTCTCTGCTGCTTTCGCCCCTCTAACAGGAAGAGTGAGAAAGACTGAGCTAGAGAGAGAGAGAACAACCAAAATGAATTCGACCAGCAAGCCGATCTGAGTTTCCACTGACGTGTTTCCGTGTATTTTGAAAGTAAATGCAAAACAGCAAACAGAGTCTCCAGAAACAGGAGTCTCGTACGGGTCAGTGGTCGGAATGGCAAACCAACCTTGGTACCATGGAAATATTACGCGTTCCAAAGCTGAGAACCTGCTTTCCAAGGCAGCAAAGGATGGAAGCTTTCTACTGCGGGACAGTGAATCCATCCAAGGAGCCTATGCCCTCTGCGTGCTGTAAGTAAACTGGACATCTATTCTTTTGTGTGTCAGTGTGTGTGACCTTTTGCACCCAGAGATCAAACGCATGTAGTAATTGGACAATTGGCTGCTCAGATGTTTCTTTGCCAGCTGTGTATGTTGCATAATTATTTCATTACAGAGGTCTAGAGATGATTATGGGTGTGGAATTTGCATTTGGGGCCTGTTGCTGCTGTCTCTCCACATGAGGACCAAAGAAGTATTAATGCCAATAATGCAGGCCATTGTAGTGGACGTATCAAGAATGCATTGGTGAGCTGACCAGTGCATTCTTGATACGTCCACTACAATGGCCTGCATTATTGGCATTAATACTTCTTTGGCATAACTACAGATGACCAGAGAAACATTTCAAGTTGTGAAGTCAAACCAATCAAGAACACACTCCAGGATGCAGTAACTGATGTTTCAAATGTTAAAATAAAGAGAAGACCTGCAATATCGATGCTAAGATATCAGCAGTGGAGCAGTTACTTCTTCTAGGTCCAACTAAAAAAATCTATAAATCGTTTCTATAATGTCTTAAGCCAGACTGAGGTGTTAAATATGCAGGATGTCGCGCAGACATGGCGAAATGAACTTGGGGTAAACACTGACGAGGATAAATGGGATGTGATATGGGACAATTCAAAGAAAATATCAGTGTGTAACCGTGCTAGACTACTGCAGTTTAAAATCCTGCACCGTTTGCAAATCTCCCCCAACAAAAGATCTAAAATGAACCCCCAGTTTTCACCTTTGTGCCTAAAATGTAAAATCTCAGTAGGCACCTACACTCATTGTATCTGGTCCTGCCCTGAAATCCAAGTATATTGGATGGATATTTTGCAGGATATGGAAAAACTTTGGTGTGGTTTTGCATATGAACCCTCTCTCTTTGCTCCTGGGCCATCCGAGTCAAGATGCAATAGTTGGTACTGGTTCTGGCAGACTGTATGATATCTTTGCATATGCCGCAAGGAAGAATAGTTTTCTGCCATGGATAAATGACAAACCTCCTGCTAAAGCAAATTGGCGTAAGATAATTATGGAGTGTTTTACCCTTGAATACTTGACCTGTCTACTTCACTCTTCAAAAAGTGTAGAAACAGTTCGTGAAAATATGGACTCCATATCTCCACTTCTCCAAATCCACAGTGGCTTCAACACTTTCAAGCATTCTCCTGGACTAATTGAGATATCTGTGCCTTGCCTATGATACTGTAACTGTAATGCACCCTTGTCATCTGCACTTTTATTGTATCCCAGCTTTTATTTTATGTATAAAAAAAAAAGAATTTAACTGTCAACATTCATACTGATTGTGTAGACCAATGTTGTGCTGAGCTTTTTGTTGTTGTCTGTGTGTTTGTGAAAAAAAAGAACAAAACTCAATAAATATATTTGGGGGGGGGGGGGGGGAAAGAGAAGACTACACTGGCATAAACTCAGAGGGTACAAGATGCAAACCAGTCGTGAGCCTCAAAAACAAAATGGCTTGGTTAGGATTTGCTACAAAAGTATATCACAGTAACAAAGTAAAAAAAGTAACGAACTCTTATTGACAAATGAGGTGAGTATTAACATGCACCAAAGTAATGGAATGAGGAACGTTTGGAGAACGAAAGGAACTGTTCATAAACCAAAGCATACCACCTCATCTGTGGAATATGGTGGATGTAGTGCTATGGCTTGGGCATGGATGGCTGCCACTGGAACTGCTTCACTTGTCTTTGCTGATGATTTGATTTCTAGTGGCAGCAGAAGGGTGAATTCTGTGCAGAAACATCTTATCTGACCAGTTCCGACCAAATGCCTCAAGACTTATTGGATGGCGCTTCACCTTGCAGCAGGACAATGACACCAAATTCACTGCTAAAGCAACCAAGGAATTTTTCAGGGCTGAAAAGTGGAATGTTACTGACTGGCCAAGTCAACCACACAACCTAAATCCAACTGAACATGCTTTTCATTCGCTGAAGACAAGACTGAAATGTGAAAATCCCCTAAAACCAAGAGGAACTAGAAGATGAAGATGGCTGCAGTACAGGCCTAGAAGAGCACCAGGGAAACTACCCAGCTTCTGGGGATATCAGTGGTTCACAGACTTCAGCATTCACAGACTGCAAGGGATTTGCAACCAAGTACCAACTATGACGACTTTAAGATTATGTTAATTCCTACATGGACCACTAGATATGGATGAAAATACCCTATAATTAAAGCTGACCGTCTGTACTTTAACCTCATATTCATAGTTTCATTTCAAAACCATTGCGTCGGAGTACAGAGCCAAAACAACAACAATTATGTCGCTGTCCAAATACCTATGGACAGGACTTATAAAACAATACTTGTCTGCACACTATAGTTTTTAAAGCCAATATTGTTCCCTTGTTTTTCACCTGAAGCATCTGCTCAATAACAACACTTTATAACGTTCTGTGTGAGTAAACGATTGTCATGCAGTGCTTCTGTAAAATAACTGAATATCCAGTTGACAAATGATGCAGTTTAATATCTAGTAATAATGAATGTATCTGATCATAATCTTAGGCTGAGAATCTAAATGGTGTGACCTAGTTATGCAGCTATACAGCAAAAATCATTATTTTACCGGTCAGTCGCCGATAGTGGCATGGCCTTTTAGGGAAATGAAAATGGCAAAAAAAAAAAAAAAAAACATCTTTGCCTTGCATAATACCGGGTAACTAAGTTGAATGTTAATATGGAAATATTGCTGTGGCTGTGCATCTGTGCGTCCCTAACCAATGGTAATTTTCCTTTTTCTGATCATTTCCTGAAATAGTGGAGCTACATAGTGATGAGAAAATATTTTTATGAAGCAGACAGTGCAATTACAGTGTACCTTGTTGGTTGTCATATGAACGTAAGTCTTTTAGTATTATTGTGGTAGAACAAGATATGCAAGATTTTCTGAACACAGATTTTTTTAATACAACCTGAATCTAAACACGATCCTAACTCTCTACAGTGTGTTTAATTGCCTGCTTATTTTACATACTAATGTGTATTTGCAACTACACATTACACATTACTCAACTCCCTTACTGCATAATAATTGCATAGACATGCTGATAAATGTAGAGAACAAATTACATAATTCACACTCCTTCCTGACTGAGAAAGTGGTGTTGTAATAATAATTTATTTCTGGATAATGTCTCCCTCCTAAATTAGCATCTCTCCTCACATTTTTTTTAGGACGAAAAACTGACTCATGCTGGCAATTATCGTATATTGTTCCTTTACTGCTTAATTTTATACTGTCAAACATTTTCAACCAGACATTGCCAAAACAGTGAGCAGTTATTGGCTGTAGTTATGAATAACTCCCACTTGTAGTTCATTGTTTGTACATTCTGCATAATGGGGGTTAAGTGTCACACTGAATACCACTGAAACTATTAAATTATGCCTAAAAATCTGATACCGACTGCTTCATTCACCTGTCATGAATGTCACAATATCTGACCGCATAATCAATGAAGAATCACTTGCATAATGCCAAAATGAAACAATAGGACATATGCTATTGTATGTTTTCTTTTTTTTTTATCACCTCATTAAAGCAAATACTGTCCGGACAATTGAGAGGATGCAACAGTTTTCTGTGGAAGCCCCGGTTAGCATGTTACATACTCAGTTCACTGTTGCAAGAGGGGCTGCTCTTTATGAATATAGTCCTCTTTGCTATTCGATGAAAGCCACTGGTGCTTCAGACTACGCTACCCTGCACAATCCCACACCCACACAGGAATACAAACTGAAAAGGTTTAGATCCAATAGATCCTTGTAAGAACTTTATTAATACAGTTTCTTACTGGTTTTCACCAGATGGCCAGTACCAGGCATATATTGCAGCCATGCGTTTGTTGCCTTGAAGTACATATTCATCATTTGAAATTCTGAAGATATGGGGCCAGGTTTAATGCCTGTTTTTATTAAGAATGCTACATCCCATACACAAAATTTATGCATCCATCATATTTGATTCCATCATGTTTTTTTCTGTCATGAATACAACTCACATGTCATTCAAATACTACTTTTTATAGCCTACGTTCTTTTTTTTGTAGGTATCAGAACTGTGTGTACACTTACAGAATCTTGCCAAATGAAGAGAAGAAACTCTCTGTACAGGTAGGGTAAGGACAGCCGGCAATTACATCATACATGTGATAAAATATGCATGTTTTTGTCTCTCTCCCAAAAGATTAAGTCTAAATTCTTCTCACAGGTGTTGACTGAAAGAATTTGTGTGTAGCTATTTAGCGACCACATTCTTACTTGCCAAGGTAGTTCTGCTTTTGAGATTAACCGTTGAGAAGCCTCACATTTACAACTGTTGCAGTAAGACAGCATTCAAATATTTCACGAAATGATTTATCTTTAAATACAAACAGGTAATTCCAGTTTTATGAGCGCTGCTGCTGCTTATTATTATTATTATTATTATTGTTATTATACCTCTTAAAGAGCATTTGTGAACACATTGCCTTCAACCTTCGCAGTCATTCGCTCTCCCCCCTTGAGTATTTCATGTTGGTAGATCTGTGCTGCTAACCTGTTTTTCCCAACAATTCTACTCTTAAGCAACACATTGGATTCAGTCTCCTCATTTCAAAACAAGCATTCTGTACCCAACATTTTTTTAAACTAGATTGTGTCAGCATTATTGAGAAAAATCCTATAGTACTCTAAAACTAATTCTCTTTTCTAATGGAATTGATTCAAACTGAATATAATACCATACAATTATATTTTGTTGATAGAGTAATTCTAAAATAATATCTAAAAATGAGCAATTCTAAAATCATACCTGTTGCTTATCTACTATCTGATATTATCCTTCACTCTTTGTTGTGATTATTTTTATAATAACAACTATTTGATTCCAAAATCATAACAAAATTGTATCATGATCAACTGCAGGTCATTCTGGCTAATTGTCTGTTTTTTAGAATAATAACATATCTTTGTCATGATGACATTGGTTAATTTTCGCTAACATTTTCTCGAGTGTGCTGCATAATTGTCTTCAACAAGCTGAATTGGATTACAACCGCAAGCTGCGACAATGTTACCTAACACTATGCAAGTGGCTCCTCTGTCAAGGCAAGGATGTGTGTGAGGCAGTATGTGAAATGAAAGGTGATAAATGTTGAGAGCACAGTTCACAACAAATAAGTCAAAATCCCCTTTGAAAATCATTGACAGTTTCAATATCCATATATGATGTTGAGGATGCATATTGGTCAACTGGATGAACATAATTAACACTGCATAATACTGCAAAGTTGTAACTTATTTACGCAAGAATGAATTCTTAACATGAACACCAATTCTATAACTATAGTGTTATATAATGTGTTTTCTCAGAAACATGAGCAAATCATTATTATACTAGCCATGTACATCCCTGCACAGTATATGTTACTGCAGCTGAAGCGGGATAACAAACAGAGTTTATCCTGCACGTTCTGAGCTGTGTTTCTGAGGGTTTTCTAAGGGTCTCCAGACATATCAAAAGAGAAAAAAAAACAATGCACTATTTTTGACCCATACCTAATTTAGCAACAGTTAGACAGTGTGTGTTGTGTTATCTGTTGAAATTCCATGTTTGGAAATAAGCATTAGATGGCATGGTCTAAAATAATCTTTTATTAGTTTTTATTTATAACATAGTAGAAAAATAACTTTTTCTTTGCATGCAATTAACATTACAAATGTAGTGTTATGAAAATAATTAATACTCATGGACCTAAGTTCAATTCTACCATATTCTTCTTGTTAACAAAGGATTCATTTTCATGTTCATTGTTTTTATTATTACAAATATCATATGTTTTGCTTTGTCTCAAATAGGGGGGTGGGGGGGTTGGAGGGGTGTACTAAAAGCATGGAATTTACAATAATGGAAATTAAGTGTCTTGCAACCACCGTTAAACACGAAAAAATTTTAGCTTTAAATACCTGTTAAAAGATATAAAATCCAGTACAGTTATTAAAAATTATGCATTACATTGTCTTTCAATCCCTTCGTGCAATACTTGAGGGATACATGCAAATGTGTAGAACCAGACATCTTTTTCAGTATTCCAAAACAAACAAACAATTAAATAAATAAATAACCTTTTAGATACTGTGTCTGATTTAACATTGACTCTTTTTTTTTTTTGCTGTGCTATGGAAAAATGTTTGGTTGGGCTGTGAAACAAGCATGCTCTGCTACTCTCCACCCAAGGGCAGCCGACAGTGTGTAGGCGTCTTGCCATGAAACAATAATAGAAATATCTCTTCAGCAAGCAGTCTAAAGGTCTTTCAGCTTACAGTTTGGTTTGAAACCAGGG
The DNA here is from genome assembly GCF_018555375.3 of Anguilla rostrata. Classification (NCBI taxonomy): domain Eukaryota; kingdom Metazoa; phylum Chordata; class Actinopteri; order Anguilliformes; family Anguillidae; genus Anguilla; species Anguilla rostrata. The sequence continues at coordinate 12,962,756 of NC_057936.1, forward strand.
CTCAGATCTTACAGGAAGGCTGACTTTACCCCAGACCTTGCTGATAAGTGTAGCCTATAGTCATATGCATCTTCACTTTAACCATCACTTTAGTGTGCAAGGCTTTGTCATGTATATTCATCTCTTTTTGTCTGTTTTAAATGCTGGCCTTAAATGACCACAACGGGAAGTAAGGCCCATATCTCCCAAGTGGTGCAGTTACAAAAGGCCCAGAGTGCAGACCAACTGATGCAATATCACTGCGCACTGCTTGTGCCAAAGACTAAGGCAGAGGTTACTTTATCTTGCACCAGCCCCAGTTAAGGAGTTCCTTGGGGGAGGTGATGCTGCTGATTTGGTGAACCCTTTCATTTCTCTTGGTATCAGGGTTTCTTCCTCTTTCGGTTGAGGCAGTTCTGCAGTTTTAATTTACTTTGAGTGGGCGTCAAGAAAGCCACAAGGTTCTTTCTGTACCCAATGTTAGATGGAGAGTTAGCCAATAAGAATACGTTTCCCTCACTTTCTTGCCCTAAATAGGGTTTGAAACAAATATGTATTGTGGTTTTTTATTTAATGAAAGGAATACATTAAATGGCATGACCCTGAACAAGGACACGTGTGTTTAGCACAGTGAAAATCCAAATGTAATATATTAACATATTTCACATCTTACAGAACTTCTGGAGTGTTTATTTAATATGAAAATGGTAAAATTACATTAAATTGCTGTTTTAGTAATTAGTATTTAGTATTGATCAAAACCAGTTTTTAAATGGGTTCAGCAGGTGAATCTCCCGCCGAATTATACACAATTCTGTGGATTTTTGTTCTCACGGAGCATCACCCTGAGTTTGTTCTGTTTCCGTCCCGAGGCATCTGTGGGTGTGCCCATCCGCTTCTTCTCAGTGATCGGTGACCTCGTGGAGGAGTACCACAAGGAGAACTTGGGCCTGGTGACGCACCTGCAGTTCGCTGTGCAGAATGAGGGCGAGATAGAGGACGGGTCAGGTAAATAACTGCAGTTCAGTGATCCATCCCCAATGGAGTCAACCTGCTGGAACCAGTGTGGCACCGCCGGTGTCTTCCCTGGCCCAAACGTGGTGACAGGAAGCAATACTTCTCTGTTAATGCTAAAGCACAGCGTTAAAAATCAGCCCTTCAGATTTCTCTGTGTACGATAGCCTTTGCTATTGGAGCCACTGTGATTATTCCCAGGTTGTTACTGTATGCTAATATTTGTAAACATTTGTCCTCAGAGCCAATGAGAATGCCTCCTCAGCTACCACCAAGAAATTTCAGTGGTGGATCTTCAGTGAATGATGCCAAAGACTATCATAGCGACTCTCCAAAGGGCTCTGAGCTTGCGCTGGCCTCCATTTCTGAAACATACATGCAGAGACTGCAGCACGTAGACACATCTACGTAAGTACCCCTCCCTCACTATCGTATTCTCTGCCTCCATGTTGCAGCAACATCAAGACGGCGATAGAGTATGTGTTAGCTTCCATCTTGTGATACTTCCTTTCATAAAATCTGACCTCTACGTCAGCTCACCATAGCTCGTATTTGTCTGATAATACTTGTGACTGCCAGATCCTCACAGCTTATTTCCAATTGCAACCATCTACAATGACATCATTTAGTGAAAGAATCTAAATTCCATTCCTGCTCTTATCCAAGCATCCATGAAGATCACCTGAAATCCATCCAGGACTACTTCTGCAACTCGGTCAGTCTCGATGCAGAACAAGTACAGAATGGTAATCCCACACTTCCATATCTGAAAAAGTTAACGCATGGTATCTGCAAGAATTTAAACAGGTAAATTTCTTTGCTCTATTGTAATCTTTGAAAATAACATTATTAATAACACAGTATATTCTGAAAAGTTTCATATTATTGTGTCAAGCATTTAGTTAAGCGTATGCCATGTGTGTATTGAATGGTCTTTATGGCTCAATAATAACTTTTGCATTGAATGCAATATTTTAAAATTTTCCAAAATAAATTTCTGAATCCTAATCGTTTCTGTAAGTGACAGATGCCACCACTGTTTGGGCATGTAGCCAAGCAACAATTAATACTTGTGTTATTGTTTAGCACTTGAGCCAGGAAACCATCAAAAACTAAAATCCTCCAAGTCAACATGACAAAATACTTTTTTTTTTCTTACCTTCCATATGCAATTTCTATTATAAGTGAGGAAAATCAATAATTTAAAAAACAAAGGCTGCAATTTTTTGAATTATGCTATGTCAATCGTTGTTGAGTATTGTCATAGGAGACTAGTGTGATTTCACAATGTATGTTAAAATCACAGTTTGAACTGAATATTACCATTTTTACCACTTTTACCTCACAGCTTTCAGAATATAAAGAGGTTAAAAACTTTAGCAAAGGGAAAAAGGTGTGTAATGAACTACACTTGCAAGTTTGTGAAATTCAGTTGAAGTATATTCCTGTAGTTGCTGATCCTTTCTCAAGAACCGACTGATCAGTAACACGCACTGGTCTTAATCTATCCCCAATTTTTCACAGTCAGAAGGTGGCTAATGCTGCGACCACATTTTTATTTCAACCAGATTTAATTTTTCATAAAAGGCTATCTGGATGTATCAAAATTTATTTAGGTTCATTCAGCCATGATATCAGATATAAGTTCATCTTCAAAAGAGTGACCATTTTTCTTGCAGTGAAATTTCCCGCACTTTACCTACTCTGGAAGCCTTTCAGAGAGTGCTGGACCAGCAGCTTTCCCCTGTAGCTGGACGCCTAAAGAGTCAGGTAGAATATTTTTCAAAAGGCTAATGCAGATTTGGCTTGGAAAATGGCATGATACAGATATAATTCGAAATTTAGCTTTTATTATGCCAAAAAAACAAATAAGAATTGTGAATTGTGTAAATTGTGAATTGTGTAAATTTCTTAGATTTGTTTTTGACTTTCTGAATCCAAAACAACATTCATCTTCTTAAATTATGTCTTCGTGATGTTTAATCATGAGAATGGCCCCAGTTTGGTTGGAAACAAATGGTTTCAAGGACACTTTGCTAACATTTTTTGCTAAATGAAATCTTCGTGTTGGCAATTGTTTTGAAATACTGCTTCTGCTTTCATTTTTAGGTTTCTGCTGATCCAAATCTATCTGTGACCTTCAGGCTAGAGCAGTTGACTAAGCTTCTCTATTCAATAGAAGAAAAGGTAAAGACGTCAGAAAATGTATTGATTATCATTATTGAATATTTTTCACAGAACCCAAATCCTAAAATCATAAGAGCAGTATAGACAGTATATTAAATACCAGAGCACTATTAATGCTGCAATAACAACGACATTCAAGTTACCATATTGTGAGTATTGGAACCATTTGTGTCATTAAATAAACCTGCAACATAACATCAAGTGCAATGGTAGGTGCAAGAGCATGATTGAGGATTTTGTGCTTATAGTAATAAATGAGAGATAGTGTGGTGAATTTAGCATAAATAGGGGTATTCAACCCAGAATTAATTTTCATAGGCCAAGGTTTGTTGACCCATCAGTCAGTGTAAAGAGGTGAGGAGACATATTAGAGAAGAACTTTGTGGAGAAGAGTGGTCTGGCTTGAGAGAATGGTTTGATTACAGGTTATAGGACACCGTACCTCCATTCTGCCTTGTAGGCTTGGGCAACATAATTATATTTTTAAGGCCACAACTGGATACCAGTCGAAGGAGGTAAAGAGAGGTGTGTCATGTGACTGTTTTTCTGGTGTTTGTTGAAAAGTCAAGCTACAAGACTATGTATTAGCTGGAAGGGGGCTGAAAATAAATACAAGGAAACTAGCAGGGTGAATATTTTTGAAGATGGCTAATAAATTGTGTGGGTTGTGTGTAGTGGCTCTGTTTTTTGTCTGAAAATGAGACTTTGGCAGAGTAGACAGCTGAAACTTACCTAAAAGAAGGCACTGGTGAACACCCAGGCCGTTGAGCAGGCTAACTCTTTCACTTCCCATGGACCACAGCCCTGTGTGTGGAGAGTATCAGAGAGCCATGGACTGGAAGAGGTTAGTTCTCCTGATGAGGAGGTGAAAAGGCAAAGGAAGCGGAAGTGAGAAGAGAAATGTTTCTAGATAACGTTGTGAGAAGGACTTGACACATGCAACACGAAATGAATTATCGAAATATGCAAGGACTATAGAGCTGCACACAATTTCAAAGAGTTATTGAAATGTGTGTGGCTAAAGGGCTGCACACAATTTCTATGTTAAGGTGGGTTTTGAGGAGTATTATTTCTCCACAGCCATTGATCAAATAGGCTGAAACTTTATTTGCATTTTCTATTTCTATGCTGCCAAGATATTTCTCAGCAAGTCTGAGGGGATGTATCATCTAGTTTTTAATCCTAACTTGATGGGAAAAATAGTTTTCCCTAAACAATAAATTTCCCTAAAGAATACAAGGGACAATAAAATTCAAGGGACATTGTTAGTACTGTTGTCTTCTGAAGATAATATTTTAGGTTGTTCGCAAGAAATTTAAATACTCGGCAGATCATGGAGTGGGTATTTAAGCACCCTAGTGGTGAGCACTAGAGGTGTGCTGGCCACATTGACTTCATAGTCAGTTGTGTCATCATATATATTATGTGTCGGATATACAGTTGTAGTTGGGTCAGAAGAATCTAAAGTAAACAACATGGAAATAGATTTCCAGCTCTAGCCTAACTGTCATAGTGTTGGTTTTAGTTTGTTTCTTGCTGATGAAAAAGCCCATTGGCCTAGCCAGTGAGTTGATCTGTTGTACCATTGTGGATAAGATGTGGCTCAGTTGATATATACTGCCATGAGAGAACAAAGACTGGTTGAGAAATTGTTCAGATGTAATTTATTTGCCTGAAAATAATGAACTCAAAAAAGATATTTGGAGGTGACAACTTTGCATAAGCAAGAATGTGCCTAATACTAGGCTACACTTTAGGGTCTATGTTTTGCCTGTGATTATTGTATTTTCCACATGCATATGACATTCTAGAAGAGGCATTATAAGATAAACCATGCCTAGGATCTACCATTACCGTAAGATGGTATCTATTCATTATTTCAGGAGTATTACCCTATAGATTCTTGGAAGACTAACATATTCGTTTTTGTATTGAAGTGCAGTGTTTCAACATACAGTGTATTCTGTTGTTTCAACATATTTGCTTTTATCCATTATTGTCAATTTTTTTATTTTCTTTCCCCCCCGCATTCTGCTTTTCTTTCAGGTGAAAAATGTTGTGTTCGATTCAGTTGGATATGATGGCGGCCACAGAAACTCACTCATACCACCTGTGACCTTTGAAGTAAGGAAGCAAGGCCATGCAAGCAAATGAAATGGTCACACATGCAAAACAGAACATGAGTGCAGTGCAAGTATTGTTATACTGAGACCACTGGGCCAAACAAAAATGTGAAGTAATGTGTCATTAGATTCTCATTGTAATTGTAACTGTAAATGTCATTGTAACTTTTGCAGGAAAGTATTTTGAGGAAAGTATTTTGCGTGTTGCTAGATTTGTCGATCTCTTTTAATTATTGTATCAATATTACCACAGAAAGTCTTTGTAACTTTGTTACAAAACTGTAGGCAAATGTATGTGGCTTGTTATCCACATACATTGTTCTTGAGAACAGGACATGGCTTTTGTGAGTAATGAGTTCTATGACATTAGTTTTTTTTGCCATGAAAAAAGCATATGGTTGATTCTAATTACTTTTAACTAGACCTTGATATGGCAAAGTGGAAATATGTTCATTAATGCAAATGAAATGGTGTCTATGTATATTTTATATCATTGAACTACCACAGACAAAAGTTATCATGTCGACTGAAGTACCAGCATTTTGTGTATATGGAAATAGAACTGAGGAGACAGAAATTCAAATTAATTTCCAATATCTTTGACATAATAATGGGACCCCTTGGACAGAGGTGGGCAATACTGGTCCTGGAGTAATTGTTTCCACCAATTACCTTGGCTAAATTAGCTAACATTAATTTGTATACACCAACAATGGTTCACTCATAGATTATATCACAGTAAAAAGTTTCATACAGAGACACACAAACTGAGCTATCATTCTTGGACTTGTAAACAAATCTAGGCCTAGATAAGCTGCTAGATGGCATAACTGTTAGGGCTAAGTAATTAAGGCCAAGTTTGCATGATAACCAGAAACAGATACAGCCCTCGTTGCACACCTCTGCCCTGGAGCAATGTTTCTGAGGGCTAAATATCTCTATATATGTTTGCAGGTCAAATCTGATATCCTGAGCATTCCAACCAAATCATATCTCAAGGTAGATGTGGAAGGTGGAAAAGTCTATATCAAGAAATCCAAAGATGGCTCAGATGACAAATACTTTGTGCACAACAAAAGTAAGGCCCGGCAGTATCATTGTCAAAAATGGGTTTTTACCTTTTCGTTTTTTAAATTTTTATCTCTGTAGTGTGCATCACAGTGAATGTTATGTGCAGTATTGCAGCTGGTGAAGTCACAGAAGGTACACAACAAGCTGGTGATAGTGGCAGAGACGGAGAAAGAGAAGACACAGAGGAAGGAGTATGTCTTTGAAGACTCCAAGGTAAAGCCCAGGTCTTTAATGCAAAGCTGTTTGGGACTAGTCTATAATACTTCAGTCTTGCCTTGTCTCTTAAGGTCACCATTTGAAAACTGTAATTTATATGCGTGGTTTACTTGGTCATACTATTGATGCCTGCATGAAGAAATGCTTACAAAAGTGGTTATGCAGAGCGAGCTGAAATGTTGATTTTGATTGTAAAATACCCCATACTTTGTGTGTGTGTGTGTGTGTGTGTTTTCAGAAAAGAGAGGGATTTTGCCAGCTCCTCCAGCAGATGAAGACTAAGCATTCAGACAAGCCTGAACCTGATATGTTAACCATCTTCATAGGCACATGGAACATGGGTAAAAATATCCCTTTTAAAGGAATCACTGCCATGAGTTATGATCCACTTAAATGAAATCATATCATACAGCATGTTGCTGTATCAAAAACTAGTACTTTTACCTGGATGTGCCTCCCGGATTTAAAGACTGACTGAAGAAAAATCCCAGAATAGAAGCTGTGATGTATACATGTCTTTCAACTGGGATCCTATTGTCTTTAAGGAAACGCCAACCCCCCACACAACATTACTTCCTGGTTCCAGTCAAAAGGCCAGGGGAAGACTCGGGATGACACTGCTGACCACATACCTCATGATATCTATGTCATCGGGACTCAGGAGGACCCCCAAGGAGACCGGGAATGGACTGAGGTTGTAAAAAGCACCCTGAGGGACATCACTAATATCAGCTTCAAACAAGTAAGATCCTCAAACTGGCCTTACAGAATTGCCTACTGTCACAGTTAACATGGTCAATGCAGTAAATCAGGGGCTGGATTCATTTTACAGGTTGGGCACGGCAGGTGGTACTTAAACTGAATGAAATATTCAGTTTTGTAGTGGATGCTATGTAAAATCATGTAATTCATGCATTTATATATGAATACATGTAATATATTTTAGGTTTTTTTCAGGATAATGTAATTCAGGTGCTGTTGTTTCCGCTTAACCTGAATTGCATCTGTAAACATTCAGTAATGTAAACAGGTGCTATCTGAAAATGTAAGTTTTTCTATGTCTCTTTGGACAAGCGCATCTGGCAGGAATACAAATAATGTACTTATATTGATGTAATTTTAATTTTGTGGCATTCACCCTAATACACCCATTACAATCATCTGTTTCATTGTGCCTAGCACCTTATTTGTGCAGAAATATTTGGCAGGAGTACCTGCATACCTGCCATGTTTATATTCCCTGCAATGCAGATTATTGTGGGAGCAGATTTTTTTCAAGGCAGTTAAGCAAATTCCCCCGTATCACGATCTTCCACCGAAGCACTTTTTTTTTTTGGTGATGATGTTTCTCAGGTGGCTGTCCACACACTGTGGAGCATTCGCATCATGGTGCTGGCCAAGCCGGAGCACGAGAACCGCATCTCGCACATCTTCTCCAACAGCGTCAAGACAGGAATCGCCAACGCTCTGGGTCAGTCGCGCTGAGGAGACGTTCGAACAGAACCTCTTATTGAGTGCATAAGAGAATTTTGATGAAGAGACCATATTTGTACAGACCTTGTTCATGTGCACTTTGTTATTTCAGCTCTCTCTCTTTTTTCTTTTTTTTTTTTTAGGAAATAAAGGAGCAGTTGGTGTGTCCTTCATGTTCAATGGTACATCCTTTGGATTTGTGAACAGTCACCTGACCTCCGGGAGTGAAAAGAAACTTAGGTTGGCTACTGCACTGCTGTTATGTACAGCACTTTATATAATGATCGTTGCCTTCAACAGAACTAAAAGTGCTTGCGTGTAAAAGAAGACAGCCAGTGTACATGCTGCCAAGAATTCAGATGGTGGTTAAAAATGTTATGAACAAGATACATAAGTATGCCTCCTTGATTAGCTTAGCATTGATACTCATCAGTCTGTAAGTTTGTTTGGAGACCATACCCAGTACATACTGCGTCTGTAATACAGCCTCTACAGTAAGTATATTCAAAGCTATATTGTGCTTGATCTGTTAGACAAGTATGTACCCAAATTCTTCATTATTCATATTGTAACTTGAGGTTACAATAAGCATACACAAGGGGGCCCCAGCCCCCTGATGTAATTACTTGCATCTTGTCAAGGCTCAGGCTAGCATGCTAAGAGAAAAACAGCCCTGTTTGTGTCTGACTTATAAAATGGCTTTTGTTTATTTGAGAAAAGCCAGCTGCGTGGAGTTTTTTCGTTGTCGTTGTTACCGCATAGTCTGCTTAATTTCCTGGAACAGGGGGCGTTTCTATTAACAAACTGAAATTCTTGAAAAGAGCATGTCTAAATTTTGTGCCTCCGAGCAGATATGTTTAATGTTTGGAGGAGATGGTGAAAAAGCTTGAATAAGTATGGCAATGGAATAGTTACATTACACTAGATACACACGGTAGACATTCAGTTATTTCTGTTAATTGTGTCAGCTACAGTGAAAGTGTGTGCATATTGATGAGATTGAAGTCTTTAAGATTGAAGTTTGCTTACTTTCCTCTTTTGCTTTCACCAGGCGAAACCAGAACTACACCAGTATTCTACGTTTTTTGAACCTTGGCGATAAGAAACTAAATCCATTTGACATCACACATCGATTCACCCACCTCTTCTGGCTGGGTGATCTGAATTATCGTGTTGAGCTTCCCTCAACAGTAAGTTGAAAAATTCTTATTGCCGTCAGAAGAGTTCAGGCATAGTCCCAAAATGTATGTGCTATATGACGCTTTATTTATCTTTATACACATGTTGTTGTGTGGGACATAATTATTGTATAGCACATCCACAATAGCTAAACTGGTTCTACAGCACACTGGAGCTAAAACCACAGCCCAGGACACCAAAATAGTTTGTCTGGTCATCTGGTACGTCTGTAGCTCAAAGCACCTGCAATAGCCCACTGGCTAGGTACACTTCCTGTTTTAATAAACGTGCAGTTTATTTTCAAGATCAGATGTCTGCAGGACAAAGGATACCAATATCACAAGATTTTAGCCACCATGTCAGATCAAATGCCTAAGCTGCACATACACCAGATAGATAACCAGAGTCCATGTCTGATAAATACCCTTACTGATCTTATCCTCCCAGTTCTTATTTAACATTGTTTGCTAAACACATATAGATTAATAACTGTCCAACCTGGAGGATTTTACAAGATGTGCTTTTATTAAATCTCAATCCCTATCACATTTAAAAACGCTTCAGTTTTGTAGTCAAAGTTGATAAGCACACAGCGGATTGGACACTAATGCAGTGTACAGAGAGGAACGTAAACAAGCATTCTGTTCCTCCATTTTGGGGCTAGTCGTGGGCAGTGGCTTGCTTACATCATCAGACAAGAAAAGCCACTATTTTGCATTGTTCACCCTTGCGCAGGAAGCAGAGAACATTGTAGCAAAAATCAAGAACCAGCAGTATCAGGAACTCCTGAGCCGAGACCAGCTCAACATGGAGAGGAGTGAAGAGAAGGTCTTCTTGCATTATGGTCAGTGCAAGATGCTGTCACCACAAGGTTCCATTGTGACACACAACACTCTGCCATATTGCCGTACATATCGACATTTTCTCAACAACAGTCCAACAGAATCAATATTGGAACCATCAGAACACACATTTGCAAAGAGTTCCTGTATCAAAATGGTCATTAAAGAATTCGATTTTTTTGATGACATACAGTACATCCAGATTTTAATATGACATCAGATGTGCTGTCACTCCCTGACTTCCTAAGAGTTAGATGCTCCAGCTTGCCACAATTGTATACATTGCCAGCACATTATAATAAGTATATTTAATCGGCTCATATATGTGATACAACTGAGTTGCAAAATTCATTGTCTACTGTATGGCTTCAAATTGTTTTGCAGAAGAGGAAGAGATCACATTCCCCCCCACATACCGTTTTGAGAGGGACACACGTGAAAAGTATGCCTACACGAAAGCAAAGGCCACGGGGGTATGTTTTCTCAGATGTGCTTGCTTATCTTTATGGAAAGTACCAACATACAGTGTCACATATACAGAAACACTCCATCACGGTTAAATATATTTGTTTATTGTTGTCTCTGTGTCCACAAGTTTGTTATGTTCCATTTCCTAGCTGGGTGGTCACAGCTACAGAAAGTATATTTGGAGCACTCACTGTTGCCATGCAACAAAATTAACTCACTGAGGACCTCTGCTGGGCATGGGTTCTCTTTAGTAAAATGACATTTACATCGGGACTCGTACTTGGACTGTAACAGGCATTTGCAATTCCGTGAAACCAAACCAAATTTAGCAGAATAATCTGACTGTGAAGCTCAATACATTTTTATTTTCTCCCAGAAGTGGTTGTTGTTCATAATTTTTTTTTTTAATTTCATAATTAAAAAAATAATAATTTGGCACCTCCAATCCCACCCGAATTTGGAAGATCCAATTCATGAACTATATGCAAGTGCACTCATATATATTCATATATGCCCCCTGCTACGGCTTGGGAGAGTGAAGACAACTTGTGTGTCATGCCATCCAGCTGCTTCTTGGCACACTGCAGCCACAAGCCGTACAAACACAGAGTGGGGGCAAAGGAGACCCAATCATACGTCTGCTCAGAGAGAAATCTTGGGTGCCTGTATGGCCAACAGGGCTCTCTCAATCAATAAACACCGCTATCCCCGCAGACTGGATTCCTCCCATATACCCCCCGAGCAACGTAAAGCCAATTGTGTGGCACCCCCGCAGGGCTGCAGCCACAGTCAACACTGGCGTGGGCCGGAATTCACCCCAGACCACAGTGCTTACTGATGCACCACAACTGGCACTATTACTTTGTGAGCTATCCAGCAGCCCCAAAAAATAGTTTGGTTACACTTTACAGTATTGGACACAAATAAGCATTTACTAATACTAATTCAAATTCATGCATTAATCAACAGTCTCTTGTAGACGTACTATTAATTAATAGTAGTAATTAACACCAGGTAGGCACTTCATTAGTTCTTAGTGTGTTAAGCATTAGTTTATGTCTTTATTCATCATGATTTATGCATTAGTTTAAGCATTAGTAAATACATACTTGTGTACCAGTATTGTAAAGTGTTACCAATAGTTTTTTTATCAAATGATTAATTGGTCAGATACAAGAATCGATGCCTTTATATGTTAAGTGTGTTAATTTGGGTTGCAAATTTGTAGCATGCCAACTTAATCTCAGTGTTCTCCATAGTATTGGAAGATATGAAACTGTGTGAAAATAGACTGTTGCTGTCTTACTCAATTTTCCGGCCACACCTTTTCCTGTTTCTTACAGTTTTAGTCTTAATCGCCATCAAAGTTTGTTTGACTGAATCTGGAAAAAGCTTGTTTGATATGATTGAATTGCATATGCCCTTAAATGGGCTAGATGCATTTGATTGAATAGAGAGGTCAGTCAGCCATTTATTTCGTGACAGGACATCCTCCATTGTGAGGCCTGTGTGTTTGATTCTGACCACGGTGCAGGTCTGCTCTATACCACAATGCAGCGTGATTGCACTGCACTCTCTGAAGATTCAGCATGTCATGCAATTGTGATCTAAAAATATATAACCATTGCATTTATTTAAAACCCTTTTTAGGCGTTTGTTTTTGTCTTTGTGCTTTTCATTTCAGGGCTAGAACTTTTTGTTTTCTGGGTGCTGCATCTGCATTTTGCGCTTTTCCTTTTTTTATTTTTATTGTTTTGCACTCCACAGCTGCCTTACTTACCTCGTTAGATCTCAGTGGTTGACATAATAAAGAATTAAATAAATGACTGCTTTCTTCTTCTTCGCCAGATGAAATACAACCTTCCATCTTGGTGTGACCGTGTTCTGCGCAAATCCTACCCCCTCGTGCACGTCGTTTGCCAGTCGTATGGTGAGTTTCCATCTTCACAATCACTTAGACATTACATTACATCACAGACACTGTCTAGTACTCTTACTGTCACAAACTATGACTGCGGCTAAGACATAGCAACATCCAAGAGCAACAAGGCCTCGTCTGTAGGTTTCTCTTCTGAATGGACCGCCTACGTGATATCTTGTTTTGTATGATAGACGTCCGCAATGAACCATTTTAAACTTGGCTTCTGCTCTGCAGGCTGCACCACCGACATCATGACGAGCGACCATTCTCCTGTGTTTGCTACGTTTGAAGTGGGAGTGACATCACAGTTTGTTTCAAAAAATGGTATGACACGAGTCAAATGCTCAACATAAAGCCTATAAACAGAGTTGCGGTATTTCTCAGCGGTTGTGTAGCGCTGCCTTTGCTTTTCAACGTTTTCGCGGGTGTATCTCCTTCTTTAAGCCCATGATGTATGGGGTAAGTCCCGAGAATAACCGCGGTTTTGCTTGACTGAGAAATTGCAAAATCAACTATTCTTTTTTTCCTGTTTCAGATCCGAACAGCGTGTCTCAGGGTGGAATTCAGTTCATGAACTGCGTGGCAACTCTGAAGACCAAGTCGAAGACAAGGTTTTTCATCGAGTACCACTCCAGCTGTCTGGAGAGTAAGAGACCTTCTTTACCAGTGGTTAATGCTTATTACAGGATTTGGATCTCCTCCAGGAAGGCCAGTGAACCCACATGATCACAGAAATATAAATGTCTTTTTTATGGATCTGATTACATCCATGGTAAAAGGCAGTACCGTGGCTGTCACCACAGTCTTCATGTCTTGGAATAGTGAATACGCACATTTTTATTTTCAGGTTGTGTGAAGAGTTCTGAGGGAGAGAACCAAGAGGATATAGATGGATCGATAAAGGTTCGATTTGGAGCACAGGTTGAGGTAACTCAGGAGTCCCACTTCCCTCACACGATTGTCAATGAAGGCGATCTGAGAATGTCCTTTATGTCTGTGTCATCGAGACAATATTGACTTGCATCTGTATTTCTGTTTCCCAGCTCACTCCCATAATTTCAGACCCGGAGTACCTGTTGGATCAACACATCCTCATCATTGTCAAGTCCACTGACTGTGAGGAGTCGTATGGTAAGAGAATGGGAGAGTGAACTGTGGTTGGGTCACTGTGGCAGTATACATAGGAACATCCACCACCCATGGAGTCTATGGCTACTTTTAATTAATTCTGCAGGATCACCAACAGTTTCTTGCTTCAGAAAGGAGCGCGGTTGTCATTACGTGGACTGACAGTGACTTCATTTTTCCTCTTGGCTGTGTGTTTCAGGAGAGGGCTGTGTAGCTCTGCGGGAGGCCGAATGCTCCAATGCGGATTTCTCCATCACGCTGACACATCACGGGGAGAAGACGGGTATGCTGTCCGGCGCCATCCAGCTGCGCACCTCGGGGGGAAAGCAGACCGAGAAGCTGTACGGTGAGGGTCACATGACTTCAGCAGAGAGGGCTGGACCAAGCCTGGGTCCAACTTAGCTGAGAGTAGGAGGACTCAACACAAAAACTGTTTCTGTGAAATAGTAAAACGTATGTGCATGTAAATGTCATGAACTTAAAGCTGATTGTCTGTACTTTTTGTCTAATATTCATCTTCTGATTGCAAATCCAAGCATAAAGCAAAAATTTCATGCGAATGCACTTTTTCACAAGCATACACACATCTCATGTACACACACCAGACACATGCACGAAGATCAGCATCTCACAAGTGCACACAGACACACACATGTAAACATTACATTGAATACAGTTGTATTCTGTAAGTAATGATTTATCATGTTGCAACTATAAATCTATGTTCTGAATTTGCGTGCTTTCAAAGTGCATTCATGACTGACAGCTAAGTGAGCAGTTTCAAGTTGGTTTTAACGGTTAAATCTGAACAAAAAATGGTCGTTTTAACCTCCTTATCACCTTTTTTTTTTCCACAGATTTCATCCAGGTGGAAAAGGATGATTCAGGAGGAAGTCAAAAAGGCAACAAGTGAGACTTCAACACTCCTCTTGGTGTCCCCACATATTCTGTGAAGGGACTTATTGCTGTGTGGAAAATATAGTAGAAAATTTCCTTCCCCATTTGTGTTGTCTGTAACTCTGAGGCATTGTAATCATCCCTGAGATGTGGAGAGGTTTTGCACTTACCTTTCTTTCCTCTCTAGGTCAGCATACCCCCTCCCCACTGATATCAGTAACCCCAGTTACATGAGTTATAAGGCTGCGAACCAGTCTGACAAAGGCTGGACCTCCAGTGTGCATGCCAGACCAAGCCCTCCAGGGCACATTGGCAAGGACTTGACCCCAGGTAATCTCTCTCCAAAGAAGGCTGGCCAGGACCCGGTTGTCTGCTGCCCGTCTGGAAATGCGTGAGTACAATTTGGTCGATACCTGCACTGCAACACACACTGCTGAACAAAACGCTTAAAGCTGGGTCATGAAGTTTATGAATGTCTTATGGGGGATTTTTTTTAATGGTTTCATATGGAAAATTAAGGCAGCTATTTCATAAACGTAAAATCTCTTTGCTTTATACAAAAAGGGAAAACGTAGTGTGGGTGAATAAAAAAAGTAAATGAAGTAAATTTGGATTCCCTGTTTCATTCCAGTTAAAACAACAAACGATACGAAACTCGAGGTGATGTAACTTGTGAGGTGTGACCAGTGCTGTGCTGTGACCCCTACAGGTCCGAGGATGGCATGCCCACTGAAATGTTCGACAACCCTCTGTATGGCTCCATGACTAAACAGAAAGGGTCGTCACGCACGAAGGAGCAGGACTCCTATCGCAAGGATCTGCTGGGTCTGCCCGAGGCTGCCTTCGCTTTCCCCAAGCTGGCCAATTCGGAGGCCGACCGCATGCCCCCGGTCCCGACGCCCCGAAACCGCTCCTTCACCTGCAGCGAGACCAAACCGAAGGTTCCCGCCGCCAAAAAGCCTGTGGTGCCGTCGCGCTCCGAAGCAGGCTCGATGCCAATCGCTAGGCCTCCTCTGCCGGCGAAGAATCGTCCAGGCGATCCTCAGACCGTCATCAAGCCCAGGGACTACAGGGAGAGCTCAGAGCTCCCCAGCAAGGCCAGGGACTACAGGGACAGCTCTGAGCTGCCCAACAAGGCCAGGGTGCCTGCGAGACCCAGCCAAGCCCTCCCTAAAGATGGTAAGCTCCGCCTTGAGAAGTCACTTCCAATGGTTTTGAATCAATTCATGTGTGATGCATAGTGCCATTTGTATGTAGTGCTGAGTGTGTGGAGGGAATATTAATCTTTGCATTTTATCCCTCCCAGCGCATCACGAAGGAGGTGGAAAGATGGGACGCTCAGTGAAATGACACAATCAAAACTGCCTTCTTTCCCTCAGTCTCAAGCTCAGTTCTCTCTCAAAGCTAGTGTATGTGATTCTTGAACATAACAAAGACTTGGCAAGCCAGATCATGTCTATCAATCAAAAAAAAGGAATCCCCCACAATTTGAGAATGAGCTGTCTGATTTTATTTTTTATTTTTATTTTTTTTACAACAAATGACCTTTTCACTCCAGTGCATTGCAAAAGAATTAATTGTTTTCATGAAGGATATTTGTCCACTTTTCAAAAGACAGACCTAGAGGAGCTGCTGGATGGCCGATCATCTTCAGTCTCAGTGCTACTGGACCATGCTAGTGCCGACAGTGGCTGGCAGTTCTTCTTCTTTTTCTTTTTCTTCTTGACAGATTTGACAAAAACTTACGTTGATTTTACATGCACCAATTGCAGAGATTGTAGCAATGATGTACAATTGGGCATTCCAAATTGGGAATGCAAAAAAACCATTTAGAAAACCTGAAAAGGTGGCATTTTTTGTTGTAGCTTCAGAATTTGCTTATCAAGGGAACAAAACGGTGACCAGAAATTTTAAGTTTTATTAATTAACAGTGGTGATTTTTCTGGCTGTTCTGCTGTGCTGTTGCCATGTTTGATCTAGATTTTTTTAAATGTCATTGTACAGTAGGTGAGTGAAATGAAAATAAAGTTAAGAATTTAAATGGCTTGCACATCCTGGGTATTCTTCACAACTTTATTTTTACATATACTGATTGAAATAACCATCGTATTAGTGTGATAATTAGCTAGTTTCCATATGGCAAACTAGAAGAAGAATGTGCTTTACTTTGAATAAAGAAGTCATTATGATCTTTAAAAAATAAATAAGCATGGATTATATGCAATGACAGTATTTTTAAAAAAATTTGAGGTCATTTTGAATGAAAGTGCTGTATATTTAAAAATATTTTTTACAAAGTTTTAAAAAAAGGTTTGCCAATGTGAATAATAGTTCTTTCCCATATAAATTTAAAATGCAGTAAATGATTCGCATTGTCTTAAACAGAGTAGGTTATAATTTTGTTTTAATCAAATCTTTTGAGAGGGTAGATGGGATGAAATAGACAACAGTTCTGGGGAAAAGCCTTTTTGTGTCAGAAAGTTCTGTAACAAACTCAAATAAGTAAGCTCATACAGCACCAATGGGTGGTTCCATATTTTAAAATATAGAGTCTAAAATATATCCCTACCATCACAAGTCCAGTGGTGAAAGCAGGTGTGGTCTGCAGCTTTATGACTCTATACTGTCAGACTTTAATCTCCATAGGACTTCATCTGGTGTTGCGGAGTGTCATAATTCTCTATATGAAAAGCATAGATGATAAGGCTACTGCTCACTTCCTTCAGTCTCCTGACTTTCAGAATACTGGTATCAGCCACAATCTATATTCACATATTTGTAAATATTTGTTGCCATCTACTGGTAGATTAGCAGTACTACTACTATTACTTTTTGCCCAGTAAGAAATACGAATAACCCTTGCTGAATGGCTTGATTTAGGAAAATTGTCAGCTGATTCACACACTCTACAACAAGCATAATACCTACCTTCTTTTTATTGAAATATAGTTATGTTGCATAGGATTTGGTATTAAAATCCATTGCAGTGTGCGCAAACTTGCCTGGGAATCTTGGAGTGCTGTTCATGCTTGATATTTCAGCTTTATCATTCTCTTTCCTTGATATTTCATTGATGAGCCCATTACATCTCCAGAGGGCTCAACGGTGAGATCTGGCACCCCAGTCTCATCCCCTCAATATCTTCCCATCCTTTTTGTTTTTCGCTCCTCCTTTCTGCCACTTCAAAGAGAGCTGAATGCTCAGCATTGTACCTGAACCTGGGCCCCACCTTTTTCATCAGTCTGATCATAGACATGGCCACAAACCCTCTTCAGTTAGTTTCTATTAGGTAGACCTTTGTTCTGCATCTGCATTGTTCTGAGTCATTGTTCTAGCCTTGCATACTACTTATTCAAACATAAATGGGATTGTAGTACAATTTACCAAAGCAACATTACTTTTAATATTCATTTGTGGTATACTGTAGGGATGGTGAAATATTACAAATGTCACAAATTTCCACTGGCCACTGACCAAGGAAACATTTTGTGTGCACAAGCATACACAAGAACACACACACACACACACACACACACACACACACACACAGTTGTGTCATAGTCAGCTGTTAATAATGAGACTGGACATTACCTATGAATTTACCCCAACATTCCATCACATTTCCTTAGCTGCAAAGAGGACACTCCTGTGTCCCGTTATATACAGTATGTCCCTGGGATGTGCTCACAAAAAGTGACAAGTCTGGTTGTGGAACTGGGTTGAACTGTATCTGGCACAGAACACTTTATACTGATTACTGGGTAGTTTGACAGAATTTTGGCACCAAACCCATACAACCATTTTCCAACCTAGAAAATCACTCCAGAAAACAGAGAAATCAAAATTAGTTATCTGTCTGAGAGAGTACTGAAACTTTCCCCAGGACATTGCTGAAGGGAATGTTTTATACAAAGACTGTGCCAAAGCTTTGAATTAAAATAAGTTGGAATACAACCAGACATGCCCTGAAGGGACAAGGAACTGGGGAATTCCTGCGTGCTTGAAGAGAAATTGTACAACTTTGCTGAACAAAAGCGTCTGAGATCTGCAGTGACGAGAAAGACATGTTAAAATTGCACTTAATGTTTTGGGACTGATTCTGAATCTATAGGTGACATTTCTGACGACATTGAGAAACAGGTTTTGCAATTAGAAAGAAGTTTTAGATCAAATCCTTCTGATGAGCAAGTGTAGGAAATTTTTACTTTGGAATGAAAGTTTTGGTAAAACTACATTTGAATTAGAAACAGTGTTAGCTAATCAGTTGTGCTAGTGTTTTTTTTTTTTTTGAAACCTCTTTCAGTAGGAATATACTGTAGGCTCCTTTTTTATTCACACCCTTGATGATATTTATTAAAAACAAAAATGTGTGTTTCTGAACAATTGTTAAATATTATTATTGTAGGTTTTCTCTGCATTTTTAGCATAAAATGGCCTACTTTATTGCAGAATCCATCTTCATCAGGGCTGTGAAAAAAACGCAGTTGATGCATTTGAAAATACTTACGGGACAAATGTGTTGCGGTTAATATGGGGAAGAATGGTTGTGTAATGCAGGTTTTCACCAATGTAATGATCTGGCTTTCTGTTCGGTAGGAATGCATTAGCATTTTCCCAGACTACAAAAACAAAGCAACCTCACTGACCAGGAGTGCAGTAGTACGCTAAACCAGACCAAAAATTCTCAGCGAAATGAGATCAACCGGACCTGGACGACGTATTGGAAAATCTGAATGAATCTACCCGCGAACATGAGGTCGTAACATACGCGGGACAGATGTATTCATATATATAACATTTTATAGGGCAGTGGCATTTTCCTTTCTTATTCACACACCCATTCATTCACTCACACATCCAAGTCGTACGAAACTTTTATTATGAAGTTTGACGCCTGTGTATGACGCATTTTATAACCCACCTATGGGAGTGGAGTATTTATTGTCCCGTTCTCGAAACGAAGGGAAAATATCGCGTTATCATTCGACGCGGTTACAGAGTGAACATGGTGAGTCGTATGACAATGTGTATTTTAATGTATAAAAATATAATATTTGCATTGCTTTATTTAGTTTACATACACGTAAATCAACCCGTAGAGAGTTGTTAAAATTAATAGTCTATTGTAATTACTTAGCTTGAAATGCAGCTAGTACGGCGGTATCTTTGGGTGTCGTAACACTAACGTAGCTAACGTTAGCTCATGTTAGCTAGCTAGTTATGTTAGCGATCGGTCGGTTTTCCGTGTAACTTAACGAATATAAACTCAGGCAACAAACTAAATATATATATTTAGATTGCTGCGTTTGGGTCTAATAAGATACTCTAGTTTGGCAACATGTTCATATGGAAGTGGAACGTTTCAGTATCAACTAGTAATTACGAGGATGGTAAAATATTCAGAGTAATTATCCCTGATAGACTAATGTAAGTAGCTGTATTTTTGTTTATTCTTAACGGACTCAGCTAGCTAGCATGCCAACTAGTTATTACTGTATGTGTGGCTGGGTATAACGTGTTTCACTTTTTACAGCTGTTCTACTCGTTCTTCAAGTCGTTGGTGGGCAAAGACGTGGTAGTGGAGTTAAAAAATGACTTGAGGTACGAGAATACGTGACTGATCTTACTACAAACTACAGAAAGGCCTCAAATTATAGCTTGCAAGGCTTTGAATGTGCATTCACGTATGTGAAAAAGAGTAGCAGTGCGTTCACGAGTTGTAGGCTGGTAGCTATTGATAGAGAATCAAATCTAACTTTGTTCTGTGGTTTTTTGCAGTATCTGTGGCACACTTCACTCAGTAGACCAGGTGCGTTTTATTCATACAATTTCTTCTTTTCATTGTAAGGTGTCATGCTTAAGACTGTGCAGTCATTCAATTTGACTTATGTTGATGTATTTTAAATACTTACATTTTCAACTACAGTACTTGAATATCAAACTGACGGACATCAGCGTAACTGATCCAGAGAAGTATCCGCATATGGTGAGTACCTGTGACAGAGATGTTGGCAACTCAGAAAGCATTAGTTTCTTTTGCACCTCACATTTTCTTTTGTTCCCTCCAGTTGTCAGTGAAGAACTGCTTCATCCGTGGCTCTGTGGTGCGGTATGTGCAGCTACCTGCTGATGAGGTGGACACCCAACTGCTGCAGGATGCTGCCCGCAAGGAGGCCATGCAGCAGAAGCAGTGATTTCACTAGGGGCCGGGCACAGCCGTATTGAGGCGGGTGGTGGGACTGGCCATTTCTGAGTTTGGGCGAAGCATTTGTAGTTTTAAAGGCTGTGCTCTCCTTGGTTGTCCCAGACATGGTCTCTCCATTTTACAGTCTTTGTGAGGCTTCAGTCTCCGAGTCAGCGTGTTCCTTGGTTTGATTTCATTGAGTCAATGTTGTGATTAATTTTATATTCTGTCTTACCCGACCGAATCCTTAAACCTACCTCAGAGCAACAGCAATACGGGTCAGCCTTTTTTTTTACCATTGTTATGGTAAGAATTGTGTCAGAGGCCCCATTTTTCAAGAATTGCTCTGGAACATGACCTCTAGTTTATGATTTTGCAGTAGGTCTTGCCAAGACAAATTGGCATATCTTTTCAAACTAATTATGTAATTCAGGCCTCTAGTTTCTGTATGATTTACTTTGCAAGTGACTTGTCTAATCTGATTTATTTAAAAAATATGGCACTGGCTATCAATGTTATGTCTGTAAAAAGGATCTTCTATCCCAAGCATCTGTAGACCAAAGCTTTCCATAGATTTGTAAAAAAACTTGTAAATATTTAGACACATGAACATGCAACAGATTTATAATTAAAGCCTCCTTGACTTAATGATTTTAATTGATTTCAGAAACCAATGTGGAAACTGGCAAAGCTGTATGTAGAAGTTTATTTGGGATCATCAGCAGAGCTAATTGGCACAGGCTGACACGGATGATTTAACTGAAGGAAACAGAATTCCTATTACACCTCATCCTCTCAAAGTATTTTTCTGTAAAGATGACTCACTTAGTAGATAAAATAGTGGGTTGAGGGAATACTTGACACAAGGTATTTAATCTTTTTTCATATCAAAATGTCAGTTTTTAGACTGATAGACTTTGATGTGAGGAATTGGTCTAGTTCAGTGCAACCATTGTGGTATGCCTGTTCCGCACTGTTATAAATTGCTAACCGTCTTTTTTTTATTGCAGTATAATTCTTTAGAAAGCTTCTCGTTAGTCGTGTCCAGTTCCTGTGTATTTTTTTTGTTGTTAAAAAAGAAATAAAAATAGTTTTTAGTTTTCTGTACTGCATCTTTTCACTTTAATCATTGAGGATCTGTGATTCCATTTTTTTGTATGTTGTTTAGCTGACGAGCAAGAGATTTTAATTTGATCATGGTTTTGATATGATTTAGAAATAAAGTGAATTTTGTTCCAATTAGTAGTGTTAAGTCTCTTTATTGAACAGCACGGTGGTGCAGTGGGTAGCACTGTTGCCTCACCGCAAGAAGTTCCTAGGTCTTGGCCAGAGCCTTTCTGTGTGGAGTTTGCATGTTCTCCCTGTGGCTGCGTGGGTTTCCTCCAGGTAGTCCCACAGTCCAAATACATGCAGGTATTTAATTGGAAGGTCTAAATTGCCCCCAGGTATGAGTGTGAGTGGAATGGTGTATGTGCCCTGCGATAGATTGGCGGCCTGTCCAGGGTGTATTCCAGCCTCTTGCACAATGCATGCTGGGATAGGCTCCAGCACCCCCCTGCCCAGAATGAGCGGGCATAGATAATGGATGGATATTTGTTACCTCTTTTATGTAATTGTTTTCAGTATAGCACAATAAACACAATATGAATTTTGAATTTTTATTCTTCATGGCACGCATAGCTATTTCTGACATAATGTGGTTTAAGAGGTTTAAAAACACTTCATTAAGAACTTGTTAAAATTCTGGGATTGCAGTTGTGGTTGGAATGAAAACTAGCATACACAGGGCTACTCCAGGACCAAGGTTGGGAACCAACTTGTCTGCAATGGGTTGGTGTGGGTGCAGATTTTTGTTTTAGCCCATCACAATGACACTTGTTTTGACTAATTAACTAATTATGATCTTCAATCAAGACCTTGATAAGTAGAAACAGCTGTCTTAGGGCTGGGCTTGAACAAAAACCGACACCCTCACTGGCCCTTTTCACAACATTGGACAACCGTTATGTAGATTTTGGCTGGCAACACCATCTTGGTTGGGAGTCTCAACAGAGTATCTGAGCCTCAGTGCCCTATAATGACTGCTGGGTGCTGGAGCCCCTGCTGTTTACCTGGGCCAAAAATTAACTAGTGAAGCTTACAGATACTGGGAAAAAAAAAGGAAACAGCAGTGTCTTTTCAGTGAAGCATTCTTCTGGTAGTTTAATAATGGTGTGGGGTGCATATTTACCCTTGGAAGGCAGTTTTAATGTGTATTTTCTGTACATCAGTGAATAAATTGATTAGGTGTCAGTATAACATAATGGTTTATAAACTGGCCTTGCTCAAAAGTTGTGGATTAAGTTCCCACCTGAGGTACAACAATTATTTATAAAGGTACTTATGTGAAAATAGTCAAATATAAAAATGGATTGCAAGTAAAAATGCAGGCAAGGCTACTCTAGCCTGTGTAATTTTCTCTGTATAAGTGCATGCTACATGCTAGGGTAACGTCAATGGTAGGCCTACCAATTATCGTCCCCCAAATAATGACATTGCCTTCGTGTAATGAGAGGTGGCCAGTGGTTTGAAGACCATTAATCGATGATTGATACCTGATAAAGCTTTTTTTTTAATTTCAACTGTGTGTTTATTTGATTGACGTTTTTGTGGAAGAGTTGTTCAGATTAGATTCGGTGACCCAATGTCCACAATTTCAACAACAAGGACCGTGAATCTATCAAGAGCAAAATGAAGCAGCTGGAGTCAAGTGATTAGGAGCAGGCGCCCTAAATCGCGCGCTTTTTAATTTTTTTGAGGATGACATTACCGCCATGGGCCAAGACAAGCAGGTATGACTGGCTAGATGTTTCAAACTAGTAGGAAATCAGTAAAACGTTTTTCAAGAACTCATCAGAATGCATTAGGTGACAGGAATAGAGCCAACTACAAACGATTAAAATAAATTGACAGTCAGCAACGTAATAAGGCAATAGCTGTTTGTAATCCAGAACAGACCTAACGTTGTCTGTGTAACAAAGGTTACAGGTTAGCTACTAGCTAACATTACACTTGTTTATTTTAATTTTGTTATTGTCATATCCCAGTGTCTATTTTAGGCCACGAAGTTGTTTTAACGAACTTCCAGTCTGTCTGTAGGCCTACACCATGCTCTGCATATCTGGAACTGCTAGGTAGCCAAGCTAGCTAAAAGTAAAACGCGTTCAATCATACATTTAAGAGGAGTGCACCTCCGAAGCTGCGCATTACTTACGGCCGCATATGGCCGATTAATGTTAAACGAATTGCTAACTGGTGGTTGCCGAGACATGCCTAATGACTAAGTTGCTTAAACTCATGTCAGCACATCTGGGGGAAAAAATAATGCTCTGCAGTGTGCAACAAAGTAGGTTGATGAATGCTTTTCGGGCTGAAGTCGTGGTGTATTTTCAGGCGAACCAGTGGAGTCGGAAATATGGCCTGCACCGTGGAGTGGATTGGTACAGAAGGAAATGTTAATCAGGTGAGCACACAGTTGGCTTTGCATTTAGCCTATATACCCGTCTAGGTACATTGCAATGCCCTCTTCTTGCATTAAATAATAATAATAAAAACATATATATATAAACCTTCCCTGAATTATGAAGTTTTCAGTTTAAAGGGATGCCGTAGGTCTATATTGGGGCATGCAACAAAGAAATCACTAAGGCTAAATGGCCCCCTGGCTAATATAAAAGGCTGACATTATTCAGTTCCACTCTTGAAATTTAAGACGAAGAGGTGCAGAGAATTTTATTCTTTATTGTTGGTAAATAAAATTAAAAAAACGAAAAACATCTGAAGTCAGCTCAGCAAAGCCTTGATTTATTTCTTTGTTCAGTAGATGTATCTTTAGATATGGGGCACGAGGGAGTCGCATTGGAGGCTTGGACCAGATGAGTAATAAAGTTTTATGAGTTCAGAGCTTGAAAAGGCCTGTGTTTTCATAGTATCTCTGCTTAAAAGGAATACCCAACTGAGACTAGCAGTTAAATGTGACTGCACTTTCCAACTATGTATAGGCTAATTAGCATTTAAAAAAAGAAAAGAATGTTTCCTCAAAGAATATATGCATGCTTTCATGGATATTTATGTGATGGGCAAACAATAAGCTTGATTTGTGAACTATGGGACATATCTTTGACTTTGGACCTGCAAGCATTGCTTTTATGAATGTGGTTGATATCCACATTTTCTTAATTTGCTTTTGCAAATAGTTAAAAAGAAATGCACAAGTGATTTATGTTCACAGAGATACTGCAGAATCTCTTCAGTGCTCTACTGCGGGCTCTTGAGGAAAGTTTAGAACTAAAAATTAAGTGAATGACATATTGTTGGAATATATGAAATGTCAGATGTGTTGAATTTAGACACTGGTGTTGATAAATGCCCAATACATTTTATGTGTAAATTGTTTGTACAGGCTATAGCTTTCTGGTGTGAGCAGGGTAACTATAGGATACATTTTGTAGGCTGCATGTAATGATTATTTTTAAACCGTTTATTCAGTATTTTGGAATGAACAGGTTTAGGTGCAGGCTGTCTATCACTGCATCGGTAGTTGCCATTGTGTGGTGGGGGAATACTCTTTATCAACTGACCTTTTGTCCTTGGGCCAGTTTTGTGTTACCCTGTAAGATTGCTGGACACTGTTGGCACTGGTGTGATCAAGATTAGATTCCAAACCATGAGGAGCATGACGGGGCTGGGAGTGTTTGCTGAATGCACTTCAGTGGTTGTAGCCACACCTCTCTGATTTGAATTCTGAGTAAATGTTGGTCATTTCAAGCACCCTACCCTTGTGCCTCTTCTGTTAACTACTTCCGATGAAATAAATTCCTTGAAATTCCGTCACAATATGCAAATGGAGAAACCTTCAAGAGATTAGCTTTGAAGCGTTCAGTATTTCATCTTCAGACAACAAGGAAACCTTTTGTTTCTATTTTGGAACCCGTTTTTAACCATAAACTTCAATCGCAAGCACTACCCTGAAATGCTGTGGTGTTGGATGTTGGGCTAATTGGCTTATTTTACACGCAAGTACACAAAGGAAATTTGATCCAATTCCTTTTATATGGTATTGGTAATCCGAAGTTTGCCGTGATCTGGCACATCTGTTGTGTTGATGTAGCCTAGACTATATCATTTTTAAAATATTGCTGAAATATTGAATTAGTGAGAGATTTATAGGGATAGGCTAAAGTTACTGTTGCAGATACAGTAGTCTTGACTGCTGGTGTTGTAACCAGTATAGTGCATGGGAAAATGACTTTGCACTGTTGTGTATTTTGTGTAAGTCCTTGTTGCACACCAGTCAATTATAGGTGCTGCACAAGCGGGATAATTGCCAAACTTTAAACACAGCATGTAGCGAAATCAGAGAAAAAGGGAGCATCCCCATTCAAGTTATATTTTGAGCAAATTAAGTAGAAGCATTTATTTGCTCAAGCTGCTACTTTATTTGTTCAATAAGGTTTAATTTTTAAACATGGATGCACCCTTTTTCTTTGATTTAGTGAGACCGTTCTTTCCCATTAAGTGATAAAAGGTACATTTTCTTTGTTCTGAGTACCATTTTATGATGTTGCATAATCAAGGCTGTACTATATGGATTCATGTACAGTAACTGCCAGCTGCACAGAAATACATCAAAACTGCTCTCAAATTGATACATAGAAATCCAATACTTTTATTTTACATTCATACATCAATATATTACAAGATGAGCTTAATGCAGTTGTTTAAAAAGCCCAATCCCAAACAAATTCCTGAAGGTTTACAGCTCAAGCAATAATGAATTTGCATGTTTTGAAGGTCAATGAAAAGCAAAACGTCCGCGCGCGCACACACAGTCACACACACACACACACATGCACACCCCACGCACCAACACACAAAAGCCCAGACAAGTGCTGTCCTTGAGTTGTACCTTAATAGAACTGGGCTGAATGGAAAAGAATTCAGTCACCACAGAGAAAGGCACCTTCAGTACACAGTGTATGTACAAACGAAACTGACAATTTTACAACCTTCTACTGTAGCTTCTAATACAATAACAAAATTGTAAACCTTCACTTGCAAAAAAAACAAAACAAAAGACATTTCTATACAAATACATTTGAAGCAAAATATTTTCTCGGTCATACCGCAGCAGTACCTTAAAATACATATTTCAACATGAATTTCAGATTTGCTCTGCCAGCAGAGATCAGATTTTGATGTTATTGTACATTTTTATGTCACACTATGTATGCGTTTCCCCATTTTATTAATGTTCAATATTGGCGACAGTAGTCACCTGCCTCATGCATATTATTTTCGGTACTTCAGTAAGCAGCATTCATTCTAAAAGGGATCTAAGCTGAAACCTATTCTGATATGAAATGTTACTGTCGGAGCCAGGCTGCCCTTTCACATGAAAAAGACAATTACACACGGTGTAACATACATTTATGTATAAATTTATAGATAGAATTCTTTGTACAGCTTTGCCAGAAATGCCAATATCCTAAAATATACCGTCCCTCAATCAAAATTTCCTATTTGCTTTCAGAAAAGTATGTTCTTTGATATAAAATACTATATCCTCAAAAACTGGGATTTTAATGTCTACATTCCTTTTCTTTTTTTTTTCAACAAAATAAAGCTTTATATACCTCAGAAAGCTTATAAACACTCCCAACTGGACTACATAGACAATAAAGTGCCTATAAGAGACCATTTCTGGTTGTATGTTCACTGGAATGAAGAGGAAACCCGTTTAAACTGGCATAGAGTGCCAGTGCTTCCCCCCCCCCCCCCTCACACAGTGTGGCACTACAATTTTGGACGATTGTATAAGTCAGATTGTTTGAATGCCAAGGTCAATGACACCTGGTCTTTCTCCTCAGGCCTTGAACTCAGTTGGCAGGTCTGTAGTGGACATGCGGTATTGGATCTTGGTGTTCGTGATGGCGCCATGCTTCTGTCGTAGGTGCAATCTCAGCTGGCTCTTGTGGCGAAAGTGCAGGTTGCATTTCTCACACTAAAAACGAGGGAGAATGTGATTAGCATTCAGACATTTTTCACCTGGGTGTCACAAAACCACTCCTCCCCTCATTGATTGGAGAACTTGGCAGTTTAATCCCGCCATTCTTACATTGAAATCGCCAGTTTAGTTTTGCCCATCTCTTAAATTGTGAAGGCAACTCCGATTCAAATTTAGAAAGGAATTACTCTGCATTTGTTCCCCAGCAGTGCATTTTAAGAAATGAGGAAAGGAGTGGTGAAGGTGGTTTACTGAATTTTCTTCCTTGGCACCATCTGCTATCCAGTTCTCTTTGTGTCAATGACACAGCTGAAAGTTTCACTTTTAGCCGGCTTTCACAGGTGCCTTTTAAAAATTATTTATTTATTTTTTTAGAAAAATGGCCTTTGTAAATGAACATGCTTTGCTTACATGATAGGGCTTCTCTCCTGTGTGTATGCGCAAATGGCTCTTGAGTGTCTGCAGGTGACGGAAACGCGTCCCGCAGATCTCGCAAGGGTACGGCTTCTCCCCCGTATGAATCAGCACGTGGGCGCGGAGGTGGGCGACCTGCACAGAACGACACATTTTTAGGGGCTTTGAAACCAATAGGGAGGCTGTAATGCTACTTCTGTCCTGTAGGTGTTGTAATTATACAGGTTATTCTTGTTGTAATTACACAGGTTAGTTGTGTTCTGACCTATGGGAACACTGAAGAACAAGGAAGATCGTGTTGAGTCGGCTTTTTGCTCACCTGTACAAAGCGTGCTCCGCAGGTCTCGCACTTGTATGGCTTTTCTCCGGAGTGAATGCGCGTGTGAGTCTTGAGGTTGGCTGGTCTGTTGAACTGAGCACCACAGATGTTGCAGCGATACGGTTTCTCCCCTGGAATGGGAAGGTCATTGAAAACGGCACTTGTACACAGACTGGCAGACAATATAAACCCTGTCATAATACTGCAATACACATCATCACCAGTTTCCAATCATGGGATATTGGCTTTGCATAAAAATTATTTAAAAAAAAGAAAAAACTTCCTGCAAAGAAAACGTTTATTTAAAACGGTTTTTTAAATTTTTTTATTTGATTGTGACTGATTATCAGTACATTTAAACTACACAACTGGGTTTTCCCTGGCTCAAAATAGGGTATGGTGGTGACTGGGTGAGAGCAACCGCTGTTGGCCAACTTGATGCTTTGTATCTCTATATATTTAGCTAAAATTAGAATGTAAAGTTCTGTAAAGTCTTCAAGAGACCACCACAATGCATTAAGATGTAGGATATAAATAATGAAACAATTGGAACAATTTAAATATTTATAGAAGGGTTACACATTGTAAGTGCCAGAATTGGAGGGGAAGTATAGACCATAGTAAACAATTGACCCATTGTAAGGGGTTGTTCTACTGGAATAGTGGTATTTGGTAGTGCAATATGTCCTGAAATGCATTTAATTTTTGCAACTCAAATTACGGTAAACTATTAATCTTTTAACTTAATGAATCTACACAAACCCCACCTTAATGTAGCTATTGAATTTCATTTATATATTCACTCAAAGACTGCTTGCACCATCCTTTTCCCCCCTGGTGTTACTTGTACTTTGTAACAACCTAAAAAGTTCTCCGGAATTTTTGTCTCTCCATTCAATCTACAGTATCATGTAGGTTAATGATACTGTAGAATAAACTTAATTGCATAACAGATTCTCATAATTTGGGTATTTTCATAGAATTTCCAATTTTGGATATTTTCATGGAATTATGTCCAATTCCATGGCTTGATTATCGTACGTTAAAATATCGGCAAATACCTCAAGTGCACAGACAATTGATGCTGTGAATTTTAGTAAAAACATGGCAGCACACAGTTCGAAGCCATTTCTGCATTTTATGTCAATTAAACAATTCAGAGATTGTTCTTACGGCACCTTCCGTATTCCAATTTTAAAGTAAATTCAGCATTTTTAGCTTTCGGTGGTAATCAGATTCCCAAGATCCCCGGTCGTCCGTAGAAGCAGCCATCTGGACTCACCTGTGTGGACGGTTTTATGGCTGGCGAGATTTCCCTTGTAGCGGAAGGCAGCCTGGCAGCGATCACATTTGTATGGCTTGTCGCTGTGGACCTGGAGCGTGTGCCGTTTCAGAGCGTCGTCCTCCGCAAACTTTGAGTCGCATTCGTTACAGAAGAAAGTACCGTTTTCTGTAAAAAATAATTTAAAAAAAGTCAATTCGGGGCATGATGTTTCAAAATTAATGCCTATTTGTTACCATGCCACTTCTTTTTAAATGGAGGGGGGGGGGCACACGCAATGTCATAACGTGCCATATGCCCTTACCGCAGCTGGAGTCTGAATACTCTGAATGCAGTTCTGTCACCTCTTCCCCCAGATGTGACCCTGGAGTGTTGGAACAGACGTCAGAGTGCTGTGGGGACTGGGAGCCGCAGGACGAACACTTCAAGTGGCTCCTGTAGAGAGCGGCATGGCCAGCACTGCCCCTCTGCGATCCCTCCGTGGCCCTGGAAAACAGAGGAAGTCCCTGCCTGTCAGAGATGCCGCAGAGCCTGCCCAAACCAGCGCATTGCCCGCTTCGCAATTCATACTCCGAGGTAAACCCAAGCTACATTCCTTAATGCATGTAATGTAATTCCGTTATAAAATCTACGACTGAACCGGTTTTGGTGTATACAGCCAATTAGCTCATTTAGCCAAGCTAGATGGTGGAAGCAAAGACCTGCATACACACTGGCCCTCCAGGACCTGAATTTCCAAGCCCTGCTCTTGAGCCATTGCTCATATGAGCTGGGACTACGCAGATATCATTGCATACAGTATCAGCAGTCAGTCAGTCAGTCACATGATCAGTCTGCACACAGGTGCAGAAGGCTCACCTGTTCATGATGTTGTTGAGGCGACTGGCCTGGGGCGGCGCGAAGTCCTCGCCGTGCCCGTTGATCTTGGTAGCGCCCTGCAGGTCGGTGTGGTCCGAATCGCCGGGCTGGAGGTAGGCAGGCGAGCCCAGGCGCTGGGGGGAGCGCGCCTCCGCGTCACGGGGGCCGCCCTCGTCCTCCTTGGAGCTCTGGTTGGCCGAGTTGAGCACGATGAACTTGTACTTCTTCCAGTTGCGGGCTTTGGGGTCCTGCGTGCCCTGGGCGGGCGGCGAGCGGGTGGCCTGGGCGAAGGCGGCGTTCTTGCTGCTGCTGGACTCGGTGGGGGAGTTGGGCTGGCAGTCGGACTTGAGCGGGCTCTGCGGGCTGCTCATGAGGCCCTTGCGGCCGCTGAGGGAGTAGTGCCGATGGCTCGCGTCTTCCTCCCCCACAGGGTGGGGGTGCTCTTTGCCCGCCTCCCTCTGCTCCCGCACCAGGCCGGGGAAGCCGTGCTTCCTGGAGCCCAGGCCCGCCGGCTGGTGGCCGCTAACCAGGCCCTCCTTCCGGGCTTCGTCCTCTCTGGTCATCTCTCTGGAAGGGTAGACGGTCACGTGGCAGACGCTGGGGGCACTGCTGGCATTGGCCCTGGTGTACTCTGCCAGCATGTCTTCTGGGTTGTCCGGTGGAGAACCGTTCTTGTGGTGCTCGGATCCCCACCGTACGCTCGCTTTAGCGAAGTCGGGGAAAGAGCTCTTGGCATCACTCAGCTTTCCGATTGGGAAATGGAACCCCTGAACCGGGAATTGGCCATAAAGATAAGAACTGCTGGGAGCGCCGACTCCATTGAACATGCCGGAACCATAGGCTCTCCCATCCCTGAAAGGGGCAGCCCGGCTGGGTAAATTCTCTGCCACTTCATGGGGTCGGTAAGCGTGCACATCCTGAGGCAACATTAACGGGCTGACTAGAAACTCTTCTCTGGGCAGCTTGGTTGATGGGTCACTAAAGAAAGGAAAAAGCAGACCTTTTTAGTATCGGATTAAATCTCAATGAGTAAGCAAGGTGCAGACTCGTTCCTCTTTCCCTCCTAGTTCTGCGTGTCCTCACCTGGATTTAATGAACCTGTGGCAAGTGTCAACAACGTGGTCCATCTGCAGGTAGATGGCAGTGTTCATGATGGCGATGATCAGGCTCTCCTTCAGCGTGAGGCGAGAGGTGTACATGAACTCCAGCAGAATGGCAAAGCCCTCAGGGTCCACCTTCGGGTCCAGGCTGATGGCGTTCAGGTTGCATTTGAGGGAGTCCGTAAAGATGGTGTAAAACAACCCACTTTAAAAAGAAGAGAAAAAAAAGACACTTTTACCATTCATGCCATTTCTGGGTTCTGTAGACAAGTGGCTTTGGAAAAAGAACACCCGAAAGCAATCAGCTTACCTGCAAGCCATGAGGACCGTCTTATGAGCACGAAACTGTTGTCTGTTGACCAGAATCGTGACGTCAGTCAGGATGTCCCTGCTGCGCAGCCGGTTCAAGTTCAGCAGTACATCACTTGCATGGCGTGTGAATTGAATGCAGCTGTCTGCTGCACATGCCATTTTGTCGAAATCTAAAAAATGAAAAGAATATGAGGTTTAACCTGGATAAATAATTGTGGAAGGGCCAAATCACAATTTCAACTATGTTGCATCATTCAACTGATATGGTATGGACATGATATGGACATTGTAATGTAGTGCTTTTCATAGAAAGTGGTCAATTTCAGTGTGCATTTCCTCTCGGAAACAATTTCCAAAACACTGGTAGAACAGGTTATGAAAATGAACAAACCACGGTCACTTAATGACTGAGACACAAATCTTTAACATTGAATGTTTTTAAAAATCAACCCGTCCTTTTGTGGGAAGGGTTGAAATCAGTGCTTTAAAGTTCATGTGAATAATTCTCTATACTACCAATACTATGAATGCTGATAGAGAAATGGATACTATACAGACTGCAACATCTTACCGTACGTACACCAAGAGAAAATACACTAATAGTGAACATTTAGGCCTGTTTTTGAAGTCTGGATTTGATCATTAAAATGTGATGTGAACTGGCTGGAAAGAGTAGAAGACAAATGCATAATGAGGCAATGATGGTTTACCATTTCTGAGAAATGACAGTCTCCCTCCAAGACTTCCTGTGCCCGATAATTTTACCTTTTGATCTCTTAACTTTCACATACCATTTCTTAGAAATCAATTCTTGATGAAATCGGTTTCCAATAAACTAATCAACACTGACACTTCGGACCCCCTTTGACTCTCACAATGTCAAAGCCATATTTTCCATTGTTGGCATCACATGAAAGTATCTGTATGATGTGCCTCAAATCTGACAATCAAACTTTCCATTTGAATTCCCCTCTGAATTTACATTATTTTCGTGACAGGTGGGTTAAACTTTCAATCCACCTACTTTAATAAACCAAACATAACATTTTTCGAATTGCGGTAGGTAGCGGTAGGTAACGTTTTCAGCCAAGAGGCGGTGCCACAAGATTACCAAATCGCTTCACAAACATTGGTATTGAACAGACTGACACGTTACTTTTTGGCAGTCTTCCCTTGTGCTAACGAAAAGGTAAATAATTACTTAACACATTTATGTTGTCATGTGAAATTAGTCGAAATGCTCTTTCCTACGACCCTATTATTCACGTTTAAATTAATTCTCGTCATGTAGTTATTTTGTTACCCGTCTTGTCATGTAAGGAAGGATACTTCTGTTCTATGTTGGGACCGCTTTAAAACGGCACCGCCAAAAATAACTTACTAACATTCCTGGAAATACTAAAGGTGTACTTTAGTAACAACATCGTGGACGGTTTTGGGAAGATTCGCACGCTTCGCTTCACGTGGAGTGTAAAGAAATCAACATTTCCATATCACGTCAAGCAAGAGATCGTATTTATTGAGAGTCTGCAGTACTATAGCCAGTATAAAGAGTTTTCCTGCAATGAGCGGAAGATCACGTTTTAATTTTGTGTAAAGGAAAGTAGGCACCTGTCAAAAGAACGAACGTTTTCAGCGAAACAGGTCTGTGACTGATCTATACCGGTATTCACTCTTTGCTTCAAACGAATTAATATGGCTTTTATAATAAAGCCTTCAAATTTTGTGACAATAGGCTATAGCCTTCAAAACTACAAATACATCGAACGCTGAAGAAAATTGGAATTCAAATGTGGTAATACGTTTCATTCTGTGTGAATGTGTTGCGCGCAAAGCACAATTGGCAAATTAAGAGTTCCAATATAATTTATTTTTGTAAAATTTTGGCTTTAATGCCCGTAGTACTATACAGTTATACTGCGGTGTAACTGCATACTGTGGGAGTGTGAGTGTGCGTTTTATGTATGCTATAAATACATGCAGGCTGGAGAGAAACTCGTGGAGTTTGGTTTTCCCCGAAAATTTAGAATATTGCGGACATGGGCCTACTGGTTTTTGCCAGACGCGTCACTAATATCCGGAGCCCTTATCAAAGTACCTAAAACACCGGATAAACGGAAAGGAAGCTTAAAAATAATTGTCATGCTCTGTTTGTTGCCTTTAGAACATTTCTTGAATATTGTACATTCTGTATTTGCGCTGCACTAGATTCTGTTTCCGCTCAAACCTACATTACCGGCAGATGGTTTCGTATTGCTCCATTATAAAAGACAGAATCACCCCTCGTTTAACCTGTGACTTTTAAGAACACATCTCCCAGAGGGAAATATGATATGGAAAAACTTTTGGGGCAAGAGATGCCGTTTAAGAGCACAACAGGTTTGGGAATCCATACACAATAAGTAGGATAGCATATTGACACTAGATGGCAGTCTATACATAACAGTCGCAGTCACCGTTTAAACAGTACATTTTGCGAAAACAAAATGCATCCCCGCGGTTAAATTAGATTTGTTTTGGCTTTGGGATGCACGAAGCTTTGGAACATACACATTTCAACATTGGGCGATTTAACTTTAGACACAAAAAGACTTGTGTCCTAATAACACTATTGCAACCACAAGATGTCACCAACAGGTGGATACACCATATAGCCTACCCTAAACTAAATAATAAAACTAGTGAGGGCACGAGGGGTAGTAGGCTAAGCTGCAGAAAGACAATGTGCGCCCTGAAACTCGTTATCAACAGCTGAATTTTGATTCACTTTATAGCAAATAGTAGACCCTATATCCACGCTGTACAGACAAAATGTTCATCAATCAAATTAACAGCGTGTAACCTTGCTTAAAATACAGTCGATAAGAAAAAGAAAAAAAACACATCTTTCTTAGTCGTAACGCTGTTGATGCGTGAACCGTTTGTTATGAAGGCTGGCCATGTGCGTTCTATCGAAACGTAAAAGCTTTAAGTCCTAAAAATGATTTCGTTTACCCATTTAGGCTATCCCACATTAAGCGAGTCCATTTCAAGAACTGTTTGTAACCGAACATAGATAGCCAGCTCTCTCCAAGAATAGCGCGTGAAACCGTCCAATAACATGCAAACACTAGACAGAGATTTATGACCCCCTGCCTCAATGCCAAAGTCTAGGCTAGTGTGCGAATCCGCAGCTTGTTTTTTTAAATATTAAAATATCAAGAAAGTAAAGCGAATACTTAAGAGAGCCTGCATTGTTTAGTCATATGGTCAACAAACAGAATCATTTCTCCAATTAGAACAATTAACTTATAAATTTTTTTTTTTTTTTACAACTTATTGTAATGAGGGGAAAACACTGCCATTAAGAACTTCACAATGAAACTAGGTTTACTTAACTATAGACTTGTTGACAACGTCAATTGATACCAGAAGTTCCCTTAGGGAAAACAGTTATTCTGTTCGGTTTTATACGTTGGAATATACATGAAGATAGTCGGTCAATATCATTATTCTGAATTCAACAACTTAAGTATCTGTATAACTCAAGACGCATCTATTTTCTGACGTTGACACCCTACAGTTTGCTGTGTACATATCAGTAATAGACTACACTGTCGGTGTCATCAACCTGCAGTGGTATTAAATTTTTGTTTACGGTGAGGCATATAACCAACACGTACTAGAACGCAAAGTCGCGCAGACATCGATATGGAAAGTTACCAGGGAACTAATAAACAAGGTTATCGTGAATACTGGCAACGGCGGTAGCGCAAATGCAACAGTATCTTGTGCAACCTGATTAAGCACGATCAGTTCCGAGTGTTTCATATGGGTTAAGCTGTAAACCACTGCATTCGAAGCTTGTCGTTTAACATCTGATATCTAATCTGATATCCTTAAAAATAACTATTCAGAAGGTAAACAGTATCAAATGCTCATAGCCGAGACCATCACAATCAAAGGACTGGTGCAGATGTCTTAAATTAACTAGCAAGCCCCATACCCATAACAAATTCCATTGCCTACGTACATCAAGTTAATACGCTGTTACTTCTACACAATGATTTATGATGTGCCCAATTTCAAATGACTTATGTTCACAAATTCAAAACATTGTTGCTGTGATCAGCGAAACCAAAGATATTGCCCCATACACAAAAATGTACCATAACCATACCATAATTCACAATAACATCAACTTTTTGTTGTGGTTCTGTTAAGGACTCTCATATGTGAACTCTATAGAGGAAAAACAGCCGATTCCATTGATTTTAAGTAGCTGTAGCACTCGTGCTGCAAACCCTTCAGCCTCCCAATAAACTGAACGGCCGCACAGCAACCAAGAGCGGCGGAGCACCAGGCAGAGATAGATCTGTCAGGAGCACTGTCACTAGCCAAGACACTCAAGATTAACACTACACGTTGAACTGTCTAAAAAGCCTTCAAAGTCACACAGATCTACATTTTAAACATTCAGACAACAAACTCTTCTGTTTCTAAACCTTCTGCAGAGAAAGATAAACGTTCGCGCCAAATTATTGGCAAAAAGAATTTAAAAATCACCTGGTAGGGCTTTCCTAGAAACTTCTTGCATCACCACTTCTAAGAACCCCAGTTCTAAGAATCAGAAGAGCTCAATTCTCGGAATTTGAGCTTTTGACTGTACCACTGGTATACAGCAGGGGAGAGTCATGTTTTCGTACACATCAAGTTAATGTTATTCTGTGAAATATATTTTTGGAGCTCCAAATTATCCGCGATAATTGAACACGCACTTTTAAAACCTGGTACAGTTTCCTCATTAAAAACTCTATATTTTAGATAAATTTAAGGAGAACTGGGACTGTCAGATGTTAAGTCCCCCCTTGATTGTGGATGCTTCCTGACACAGACGGTCACATGGGCCGTCGAACAGGCTACGTAGCACATGAATATAGTCCAGCCTCTAAATTCTCAGAACTAATTTGCTATTCCGTGACATAAGCACAGTGTCTATTCATTGCCTATCCCTGTACTAAACTCACTGCTGTAACATTCAGAACATAGCAGGAGTACTATTCACACGGACACACGCTTCTTGTTTGTTGTGATACTGGTCATCTTTGCTTTTTCCCTCTATATTTGTAAGTCGTTCTTTTCGTCATTGCTGTGGATCGCTGGCCTGTCATCAACAGGGTTTGTTTTAAAGGAGATTATTTATAAACCGAAAGACATTGTGCTTGCAAGCTGGCTTTTCTGGATAAGCTCCGTCTATCTGCAGCTATCCTACATATTTTCTCGCCTCTGTGAGCTTCCGAATTGCTTAACGACTTTCCGAATTGCTTAAGTCCGGTACCGTTAGGTTTCGGTACCTCTATCCGATAGGCGATAGTGCATGTCATTGGTGGTGTTGCATAGACTAGCCTGTGTATCTTGAGTGCATAACCGCTGATTACACTTCTGTTTAGAATACAATCAAAATATAAAATATTTCCCTGTACTGATAACATGTAGCCTAATCTAAAATGTATATCATCCGTACAAATTTGGACTGTAATTATCTTAACCTGCAAACTGAATGCAACGTCAAGGTCTTCTAGCCGCAATTTAGTCTATCTGCATGCAGCTACAGAAAAGCATCTTCTGTTGGACGATATGAGCTAGTGCTAAAACCAACATTTTCTTAAAGTCTTAACACCTGTTAATGTGTACTGGAAAGAAAAAGATTAGTAGCTAATGGCGAATTATGCAGGTCTGTGGAACAAGGCTTGATTTACTTGGGTGTCCTTATGTTACTTTAGACTGTGCCAATGTAGCATGATAATCATACCGTAAGTTTGCGCCCCCAGCCCTCACTGAGCACTGTTGACCCCGGCAGAGTATGATACTGGTGTACCTGCTTTAAAAAAATAATTCTGTAAGATGTTCCCTATATAGTCTGTTGCCCGTGAAATCCAGTTGTTAAACCGCCAAGCCTTATGGTTCAAGAGGCTTTTAAAAATATAAACACAGTGCAGCGAACTTCTACACATCGGGCTCAAGACTAAAGTCTCGTGGCAACCATTACGTAAAAGTGCTTTTCAGTAAAAAAAAAAAAAAAAAAAAAATATATATATATATATAATGCCAATATTTGACATTTGCACACTTCACGTGTAACGTTTTAAAATAGACACAGCATCATGCGTAAATGCATTGACGCGCTAGGCCATTGAAGCACTAGAGCGAATTTAATATTACAATGAAGTTGAGCTGTCTATTAAAAGGTATATTTATGTTTTATGTCGGCGATAATGCAAATTATTTTGCAATAGCTAATAAAATGACAGTATGAACAATCGCCTTTTGCCTGTACAATACACGACATATGGACATTCGATATAAGACAAACAATATCAGTAGCCTACACGCTGCTAATTAAGTAACCAAAACGGGAAAACACTGGAAGGACTCCTCTGGCCAGTAGCTTATTTCTTGTGATAATTTTCAAGTGCCTGCAAATTCTGTTATGACACACTGTGTCAAAGGCCAGTCTGACAGACCCGTAGCAAGTGCGTAACACTTCAGCTGGCTTCAGAAAACTGACACTTTCTGTCAGCAGGCAATTCTGCCAATTGTGTAGCCTAGATATGGCTTGAAGGCGACGCGTTTGATATACAGTTTTTAATTTATTTTATATTGATTCTTGGAGATCCTGGTCGATATTTGTGGTTGACTATTACGATTTTAATTCACTTGTTTTCTTTAAGTAGAAGGAAAATTCTCAGCTTTTTTCCTCTTTGTTTTACATTTTCAG
Source organism: Anguilla rostrata (assembly GCF_018555375.3). Classification (NCBI taxonomy): domain Eukaryota; kingdom Metazoa; phylum Chordata; class Actinopteri; order Anguilliformes; family Anguillidae; genus Anguilla; species Anguilla rostrata. The sequence continues at coordinate 13,001,525 of NC_057936.1, forward strand.
CTTTTTACTGCTGTAATTATTCTCTCCATATAAATCTGGGATTGAATGAAAAATTTAAGATCATATTTTGGATAATCTTAAAAAATAGCTTGTCAGTTCAAACACGGTAATTTTATTAACCTTTTGTGGTGTAGTATTTCGAAGTCATGCCAACTTCACCGACTGTTCTGAAATTTTGACATTTTCGTTTTGATTCCCGTTTTGTTTGGGCAGTGTTTCTGTGTGAGTCACTTGGGCACCGCGATACTGACTGTGTGGCTACATTTGGTACAGCAAACACGAAACCAGTGGACTTGTGTCAACTTTAAAGCAAATAGCAGGTTTTGCACTGACGTTGTTTAATTTGTCCTAGCCACGTTGATACACTGGCTCGTTAAAGAAACACTATACTTCAAAGTGTATTATTTTGCCTGTACTTTAACTGAGACTGTAGACGGGTACTCCGGATTAAATGATGTTCAGGCGCAACTTCGCAGCTCCACAAAGGTGCATGAAAAAGACAGGCAAAAACAGAATGTGAAAAGTTCGGCCACTCTTGGAGAGCGATGGAAGTTAAAAATGTATTTATGGAAAACGCCGACGCGTTTCGGCTGGGAGCCTTCTTCAAGCCAGTCAGGAAGGCCATTACAAAAAAAAAAAAAAAAAAATCACATGATGCGTCTCTGGGGAAAAATAGTTTTGTATATTTAACGTTCGATCCAAAACTTTACAAAATATGCGAGTTTAGGATATTCAATCTCGCATACAGCCGAAAGCCATAGCTGGCAGTTTGACGTAAGGCTAATTTGGTCTAGTGTGCGGGGTCACAAAAGCAGTTAACATAAATTCGAAAGAGCTGGTGATGACTTCAGTCAAATGTATTCAGTATTCATTTTAGTATTAATAATCAGTATCTGAATGCAGACATCGAAGCATTTATTTCTAGGCCGAAATTAAAACACTCTTATGTACATCAGAACACCGGGTAAATTATCAAAATTATCCCAAAGCGTTAGTAATTTGAAGTACAGCTCATCATCCAAGAACAGTTGTTATTGCTAGTGTACTTGTACCAAGCCGGTGTTTTAAAGTAGACAACCTATGAATCCACAAGAGCAAATTCAGCGGCAATACAAATGTTAAATACCGTACAATTATGTTAAAAAAAAAATTAAAAAAAATAAATAAATAGTATTTGATAGTGATCTTGCATTTACTTTGTTTCTCTGCTAGCTGTGGAATATCCATGATAATATATTGGCCGAATTTAATGATGCAGAAATATTTCTGTGCAGATCTACAACGTCCTGGGTGTAAGGAAAAAAGATGGAGATAGGAAAAGTTTTATTAACTGAACATAAAACAATGGGCTTAATTTGAAATAATCTCATTATAGGGGCAAAGTGCGTCTAAAATAGATTTTCATAACCTCTAGTTTAACCTTTAATCTACGTTTATCAACTCAGATGAGCAGAAATTTAGTAGCATGTGGCGCAAATATTTCCCCAGTGTGGATTTTTGTTTTGCAACTCTATCTCATGTTTAACCTCTATGCTGTCTTATGAAACTTCATTTTAAATTCACTATTTTTATGCAGTATATCCAGGAATGATGGTTCAAAACAATATACAATTAGAAGCACTTTTACAAAAGTGAAGATATGTGTATTTGAGTCTTTTCAGCACTGGCCGTATTTACAACTGTAATTCAGTGGGGGCTCATAATATTACACTGACTTGATATGATCCGTACCTTTTGGTTTTGCCTCTTTAGGCCATGCGTTGTTTATAGATAGGCTACCAAGCAAACTGGACAGTTGTCAAAATTACTAACCTTTCCTAAGGGGTTGCAAAACTTAGCTGTTCAAGAAACATGGAATGTTTGGAAATATTTGTATAGATTTCATTTAATCTGTGACCCCCATTGCCGGCCAGGCCAGAATGTAAATGAAACCAGTACTAACATTAGTGAAAGCAGGGCAAAGGCCCAAACATTTAGAAGCAGAGCTCTGTAAATCTTTTGATCTATCTTTTCCTGCAAATGAGTGTTTAGAGTGGTTTTTTCTTTTAAGTGTTTGTGTCCTTATGCACAGTTGCTTTTTAATTAGAATTATACTTTCTGTAATCTATGGTAAAATGTTTACTGTTGTACCATTGTACATGCATTTTTTGCGAAAATAAAAATCTAATTCTCTAATGTGCTGAGTACTTATTTTTTTATTTGTGTCTTTGCATTACAAGAGCTATACCTGACCATAAAGTCATATCCATTTGCACTAAATACTGTTCATTATATGTATCTGACCACTCTGTTGCATTGTTAAGCAGTGGACTTGAGCTGAACAATATTACATTTGATGAGTTTTGTTCTTAGTTCAAGGGGCGGCAGTGTAGCACAGTGGGTAAGGAACTGGCCTTGTAACTGAAAGGTCATAGGTTCAATTCACTGCTGTTGTACCCTTGAGCAAGGTACTTGAACTGAATTGCTTCAGTATATATCCAGCTATATAAATTGATACAATGTAAAATGCTATGTAAAAAAAAAAAAAAAAAAAATTGTAAGTTGCTCTGGATAAGAGCACCTGCTAAATGCCCGTAATGTAATGTAAAGTTCAAAAGTAACAAAAAATGACCACACATTTTCATGTGTAATAAAAAAAAAAGTATACAGGCTGTCACATGAAATTGTCGAGTTTATAATGGTAGTATCAATTGGTCTCCATGGTTTCCTTCCACAAATCCTGTTTCAGCATGATTACATTTGTTGATTTGTTCACAAGGCCTGTGCTGTCATTTACCACGTGTGGGTGGGACTGGTAGAGTGTGAAACTCTGTACACTTTTCACTGTCCACTGTCCACATTTAGCTGCACGTTCTACTTAGAACTACCACATCAAACCCTTTAAAAGTTTAAGTGTTGAGAAGCTATGCGCAGGAGCTTCTGTAGTTGATGGGACTGCTTACTCATCACTGATAATAAATTGCTATTAACTGAGACAAATGCTCAATAGAGGTTGCTTGGTTTAAGGGTTGTCTTTAACGCTCCTCTCAACACTTACAGCAAGTGGCCCTGGTTTTTCGGCAAGGAAGGAACAAACTGTTCTAAACCGGTGAGGTCAAGGTCAGTTGACATCTCTACACAGATGTACCTGGATAGTCTTGTTTGCAGTGGCTCCGTGTTGTTGTCAATCTTCCATCACTAGACCTCATGTGTGTTCCCTGACACATGAGGAACATAAGCTGGGCTGTGGAAGGAATATAAAAATCTTTGAAGTTGGGTATATTGAATGTTCCAGATATTACTACCAAAACCTGGATGTCAAGTGTATTAAAAAAAAAAAAAAACCCGCCTTCCGGTGCACCTAGGGATATGGAGAGTAATGAACCAGTTTGAGTCGATGTGTTTGTAGGCTGTGGAATGTTGTTCAGAATATGAATTAAAAGATGTCTGTGAAACCCCTTTGGTTTCATAGTTCCTCTGGTAAGCAGCATCAAACTTTGTCCTCAAAGGTACAATGCCTCATATTTCAGGATGGAATGTCATCCGATTACACATGAAAAGCTTCCACATGAACGCATGTAGTTCAGCTGATTTCATTAGTGTGTTAAATGCAATATTGAATGAGGGGGCTGTACTAAGTGGTCATTCTAGCCTTCTAATTTTTACCTGCATTCTCTGCTTAGCACACCGCAGCAAACATTATAAAAGCAAAACCTGTCTTTTCAACCAAGACTAGAATGGGAGTACTACCCGACCATTCCCAGTATTCATTGTGTTAAACAAGGGAACTCAATTCTTTCAGCAAGTGGGTGTGGAATGCAAGCCATTCATTGCCATGCATCACTGTGAATGTGGTCATGCTTTTATGTTGTTGTATTATTATGCCTGCATTATTTGATTGGTAGTATTGCTGGTAAGTACTACCTCATCTGTTGCTGATTTGGCCCAGAAAAAATGAAGATGGAGGATTTTCAATTCCGTTTAGTGAACTTGTTAGATGTGCTTCATTCTTAAAAGGCATTTAGGCCTATTTCTTTGCTGGAAATGCAAACTATTTATGAATACATTTTAAGGCCGTTGATTGTATGTCATTTGTGGTTGTTTGGCATGTCCAGCTAAATTTATTGAAATTCCTTTTCAAAAATTGGATATTTTTCTTCGAAAACATGATATTAATGTCAAGCTCCAATTATATGTAAATTGTGAATAACAGCCTTGATTTACAAAAACACCACTGGCAATGTTTCAGCGAACTGCCTAGATTTTAAAGCGTAGTTTGCTAGTGCATATTATTGCAGGTGAGGTTAAGCCTGTCTCAGTCAAGGTAAGACCTCAAAACAAAGCCATGTGGAGATGGAGATGACTGTTTGAACAGTATAGATGAATGTAATCCAATAAAATTGGTTGATCTTAGCCTCATAGGCCCATGTCTTTGAATCCCCAGTTGATATTAACACCCAAAGAAAGTCCAAAGAATTGAGTGCTAATCTGGGCTCAGGAGAATGTCACTGATAAAGAGCTTCGACCAAAAGCCTTGTGGGACACCAGCCACCCCCCGTCCCCGCCCCGCCGAGAGCAGAGATGGACATACTGGTTTGTGTAACCAGCACAATACCTCAGTATCGCACTAGCATGTTTTCTGCAGTTTTTTGTGCCCTTAGTCACAATTGCAGGACAGCATGACGGCAGCTATTTTCACAGCCGGGTTTCAATCAGTGGTTTGTATCAACAATAGCCTTTGTTACAAGCACACAGGAAGAAGTTTTGAAATAGTTCTTGTAAAGTATACTTCAGTTTCATTGCCTTTCTCACACATGCACACACCGACACATATGTGCATGTGCTGTACAAAGAGAATGGTCCTCTGCGAAAAATAAACATATCCCCAATAAGGAGTACAGTCAGACTAGAAATGAGCAACTTGAGTACTACTTTCATATTTTAAAATTGTAATATGTGCTGCTGCTATCCACGTTGTGCCCTCGCAGAATCGTAGACCAGAACAAAAAAAAAAAGAAGAATTTGTATGGAGACCTTGTATGCTGCAGTATCGTTATCAATAGGCAGACTTCATGGAGGTGTGCAAAGGAATCTGACATGAGACAATGAATAAAAATCATACTTTATAATGAATTTGGTCAAGCTGAGCATTTGAGAAATAGTGCTTGGGTATTATGTCATAGATTTGGGCAATATAGCATTAGGGCTGATTATCGTCCTGATGTTGTAGCTTGTACTGCCCCCTAGTTTGACTTAGCATAGGTTAGGTCAGAATAATGTTCACTGTGTGAACTGGACTTAGTGTTCTTGGCTATGAATAACTGTACAAAATGAGTATTGTACCTTATCAAACCTAGTTGTAGTTGTTCCAATGACCTTGATATGCACTTTTGTACGTCGCTTTGGATAAAAGCGTCCGCTAAATAAATGCAATGTAATGTAATGGCTGATCCCTGCAGTGCTAAATTTAATTTTTTTGTAGGGAACGTCTTTCTTGAAACAAGCTTGAAATGTCCATTAGTGCATTTAATTATAAAATTGGTTCAGGTACATTCTTGTGGATGTTAAGCATCTAATAAAAATGCACACGCAGAATTGATTCACAAATGCATTCATATTGGGTATTGACAGTACCGTGCTGTTCACCTTGCCTCGTAATGAATCAGCAGATTTTAGAACCTCATAGAATTTTAAAGAAGGAACAATTCAACATGTGCTATAAGGGTCTTCCCATTATTGTGACCTACAGAAGCATGGAGCGCAGGTTTCAGATTTGGGAATGAAAGTTTGAGCAGTATATCTTCATGCTCTGAGTTGTATTCTTGCTCAGGCGAAGGCAATACGATATCATTTTGGGCTGAAGGGAGTAGGAGGAAAGAACCTTTTGAATCGTAGATCTGTGGGGCTAATATTTGCCTTCAGAATGTCTTCAGAATGCAGAGCAGAGCTGTTGCCGCGAACAGGGTCACAGAATGTCACAAGTTTGACAACGGTTTGAGAGGAAAAATGGCTCACGCTGTTGACACAGGGCATACCTCCTGGCCTTGCTCTAATGCAATCAATTTACAATTGACCTGCTGGATCTGTCTTGTAGTGGCAGAATTGGTTTGGCTCACTGCCACAAAACCTGCCATACATAATGAAGAAAATTCATCAGCTTATTCCACGAAAGGCTCTGCATCAGTACCAGTTACCTGAACTATAGAAATAGGCCTTTATACCATATCATTGGACACCATGAGCAGTTTTTCTGGTTTCATTTTGATTCAGTCCCGTAGCTTGTTGTTGTTTTTCCATAGTTGCTATATGCTAGTGGATCTTCTAATATGTGCATGCAGATATCATCCTCAGTCAGTGTACCTTGACATCTGAATAATGTGTATTTCCTTTTTCTTCCTTTTATTGTCAGTGGTTTGTTGTTTATGTAGAGGAGTTTGGCACACACGATTGGAGTGAAGTTATCTTTGTCATCATCCAGCCAGATATTTCTCAGGGCATATAAATCAATGAGCCAATAATTTCTCGTATCATTTCTCTGGGATTCTTAATAGGATGCTTTGTGCACTCTGTCCGTACTAACAGAAAAAACAATTCTTGAAAGTCGTCTTCAAAATATTCACAGGAAACAGTCTATGTAGGTTTACTGAAACAAGTGATGTTTCGAAGGCCACACAGTCGGAGTGACAGTGTCTGGGTTGATGCCTCCATCTACTTGAGTGGAGGAGGGTACACCCTGTTGACACAACTTGTATGTGCCACCATGAATGCAGCGAGATTAGCTGTGCGAACGTGCTTACATGGCAGTCAGGGTCGAGAGTTGAGAATGGGACGTTGCAGAGTGGCGCCGCCTCATCACGGAACTCCCAGGTTTCCGTGTTGGCAGCGTGTGGTCTAGCGTGCCTTGCTGTGATGAGCAAGGCAACCAACCCCCAGTCAAAGTAAAAGCAAGACGAAGCCACCACAAAAATGCTCGTACTCTGTAGGTGTACAGAATACGCACCCAGTCCTTACTGAGGGGAAATACTCACCTACTGTACAGACTCACCATCTACAGTTTGACAGTGCAATTTTCATAATTCATGATGGTCTAAAACATAAATTCTTGATGAATAAATAATTTTAAAAGCCAAAAAACCTAGTTTGGTTTTGGAGTTTTTCAAGCGACTGGAAACGCACATGAACATTTTGCAGACAAATATAATCTGTGGAGGAAATGACACAGAAAGCAACTGCATGTTCTCTGTCTTGAGTCCACAAATGACTTTCTAGGAGTATGGCCATTTCTTGGCAAGTATAGTATGAATAAATGTAGGGCATACATGCCTGGTAAATTTCCAGAGGTGCAGGTGGTGTGAAGGTGACTGATGAGGAAACTGATATTTGCACTTATCTGTATTGTATGCACCCAAACAGGTTTTTATGATACAGATGTGTGATCCTGCACAGAGCTTTGTGTTTAAAATGTTTGCACAATTAAAACTTGCGTTGGACCGGTTAGTACAGTGGTATTCCTGTATCTGTTTTTCCACATGATTATACTTCTTGGCAAGGCCATTTGAATATTTTACGGTACAGTGACAAATGGACTCACTACCAGTCACTTCCCTCACCTGCCCCCAAAAGGTAAGTAAAATGTCATTCCCTTGGTTATAATGCTGTCATTTAAAATGGAGGAGAGGATGTTTGGGAAGCTCTAGGCAAATCAAACTTTGAGCATGCACTGGCAGGGAAAATATTTCCTTAACCTTTGTGTGAAATCGCTTTCTTCGTTCCATGCAAAATGAGCTCAGGCGAGATCACATTTATACCCGCCCCCCTGGATTGGATGTCCTATTTTTTTATGTATATATGAAAAAAATACCCCAGGTGTTTAAAAAACAGAGACAACTCAAAAATAATTAAGACTGTGCTTTTAAAACAATCTCTGATTCAGCAATGCCAAATAAGGACTCTGTTGAGCGCCAAAAACGAAAAGCATCGTCAACTTAATTTAACTCACTAGAGGGTTGTTTAAGACGCTCAAACACGGTTATGCATAAAGTAGGGCTGTAAACCATCCACAAATTTCGAGAGAAATGTGCAATTTACCATGGTCTCCTGCTGTTTTCAGCCACACAAGCAGGAGATAATTACTGACTGCAGAGTCTTGGCAAACTTGTTCTGAACCTATTGCACAGTAAAATAAATGGCCCAGTTTGGGAATGTGGGGGCATGTCTAATCAATATCCACATTTATTTTAATTTATTAGCTGCTACTGCCAGGCCTGAGTGGCGTCTTCCACTGCTGGCATTCCACTGAGCATGTTTTTGGGTGAACGGGGAGCGAAAGCACTAAAATTAGCCAAAAGGATTGATTTGATCCTTTGTATTGAAATGTCCTTATTGACACGGAAGCTCAAAGAAGTGCACATTTTCACAATGTCAGCAGAGATTTGGGGATGCTATTTTCTGAAAATAAGTGGCTCTCAAAATCTGAAGAAATGTATTTATCACTGAGCTCTAGGGAACGATGCTAAAATAGGTATTTTGTCCTCGCTAACAGATTTTTTTTTTTTAAGGCAATCATGTTTATGTGAAATGGTAAAAAAAAAAAAAAATAGTGACATTGAAAACTTAAAAGTTGTACGTTGTGTGAAACAGCATTTATGATATTGAATGCCCTTGTCTCTGAATGTTTTTTTTTTTTCTTCTTGATTGGGAAGTAAAAGGAACTTGAATTGGAGTTAGATCTAGCCAGAATACAGCGGAAGCATGTGTAGCAGGCATCAAAAAACACTTAATTTGGATATTCGTATATTTGTTTCCATTGAATCTGATTTGTATCTGTTACCATCAGTTAGCGTACTCTATAGTGCACGTATTTAATACATTTGATTGTACAATACATACGTCTGCAGTTGGTTGATGTAGGAGATTGAGTGTTTTTTTAAATAAAAATAGTTTCTATGTAAAGATATGGTTGCAAGTCTAAAGTGCATGTTTGCTAACAAAATGGATTTTCCAGTATAGTACTAAATGCTAACTCCAATATGCCAGAGTGAAAGATAAATCTAAATGTTTAGAATGCAATGAAAGTAGGAAGGAAGGAAATGCTAATTTTAATTTTCCTTAACCATTTTCAGTTTTATATACTCTGACCAAGGACCAAGCAGTTTCTGTTGTTGTGGGTTATTTCCAGCTTAGGTTCTGCCTGCTGTCATTACTTAGGGGGGCCTTCCAAAAACAATGCACTTTTTATCCCTGGATTCATTTTAAATCTCTTGCCTGTAATGGTTGTTACATAGGTTTGGCAAGTGCCTGTGAAAACTCAAAAATAAACAGGCTTATACAGTTTATTTGTAATAGAAAATGGAGAGTATATTGTCTTGGATTTCTTGAGTTTCTTTTCTACTTTTTCAGAGCTGAGTTTCACAATGGGTAGGACTGTCTGACTGAACTGATGATTGGTACGCACCAGGCAGATCTCATCACTGCTACTGGAGTCATATTCTCTTCTGCTTTTTGGTAAAGTGAACAGCACAGAAACCACAAGTGCAGTGCATGTTGTGAAAGTAAATGTTGCAGGAGAGAAAGTAATACTAGAAAACCTTGTCTAACCATTTCTTGGAAGTGCACCTTTTTGTAGTGTACCAGTGTGAGAAGACTGGACTTTGCATTTGTAAGTCACGTGATGATGGGACTGGGATGGGATAAAAGTTAAGTACTAAAGGCCACCCTCCACAATCTTGCACACCAACAACACAGTCTTCTCTGATTTCACATTAGATTTCCTCCAGATTAAGTGCTCCTTGTCCCTGAATTGATGCTAGGGAGATATTGGAGGGGTGAGCTTGGTGGAGGCATGATGCAACTGCGCTGTAACATGGCACAGATAGATTGTTAGCAACTCTGAAGAGGTCTTTTCGGTTCCCCAGTCAAAAGATTTTTTAAATATATTTTTTACTATTTTAAAGTTTGTGGAGCATTTTTCTTCCTGCCCGAAGCAAGCTGCACAGTCACATGGACGCCGACTGAACCTCTGCTTTCACCCAAAAGCGTTTCAAAATATAGCTCAGTCTTAGACCGCATTTCCTCTGTGCTAGCGGTGCCTGTTTGTGCGTGTATGAGCAAATGAGTGTTCTCACATTTAACCGGTTACTTGCGTATGTCAGTGCATGGGTCAAAACTCACAGTTTTACCTCACGCAGAGGTAAATTTAGAGTAATGGTAAATAGAGTCATTTTTAATATTAATGGAGCAGATTTTTTACTTTGGATTGTTTTTCCAATGCAAATTAAGAATTTTGACTTCACACAAAGCAAGAAACTAGCACATTTAAAGAATTCAGCAAACCTCTAGCAACAAAAGGCAAATGAAATTAGCATTGCCGTTGAATTGAGACGTCACGACTTTGGTCATTTTGGTCCTATCGACTTCAGTGATGATTTCAAGACTGCTCAGTGCAAATTGAGCGTGGGTCGTACTTGCAGAGTTCAACAAACCAGAAATACACTCTGTACACACTCACACGCGCCCTCCTCTCACTGCCCTGGCTTGCAGACGCGCTGAGATTCGAGCGTGGCGAGGGGGCCTGGAATGTGTTCCACACGCTCAGCCCGGGCGGCTAGGTTGGTGCAAAGCGTGACCTTTACTGCCCCTCTTTTCTTTCTCGGGTGGCGATGGCGCTCAGACCAAGCGGATCATCTGTCTCATTTTACTTTTACAACACGAAACTCTCCTTCGGTCATTGAGGAATCCCCATATATGCTTTCCATCCTGACCACGGTTCAGAAACAGAGCAAAGTTAGATACTTTACCTCTGAACTGAATTGGCTGGTTTGGGCAGCAGTTTCACCTACGATGTCTGGATCTAACAGAACCAAATTTGTTTGCAAGTGGAACAGTTCGATTCCATGGTTTCAGTATAAATTATCGATCTCTGGTTTTTAATACAGATTTCTTCATTTGTTTTGTATCTTTCCCCTAATGGTGACCGAAGAACACATCTTAGCCTGTCTGTTTTCGGCTGACATCAGCCCCCTCTTTTCACATGTTGTCATATTCTGAGGGTGTCGATCAGTTTATGGTCTTTGTTTGACTATTCTGCATGCCAGCTCAAAAGAACGACCCCGGTGGAAATTGGTGGGGGAGTCGGAATTTCACACAGTCTCAGCTTGACGGTCTCGACTCTTGCTGTTAACTTGAATTCAGGTACACAGCAGCTCAGACCTCTCACTCCAACAGACTTGAACCCTGTGACCTAACGCTTCTGTCAGCATTCCTTGTTTAACTGGCCCATACCTGCCTGACTAAGGTCATAGGTCACATTTGTGCAAGGAGAAAGAAACTACTGGAAAAAAATCTTTAGCAAAGCTTGTTGACCTTTCTGACTGTATAGCTTGTTTGGGAGTAAGAATGAGCTTTTTGGGAGCTGAGTCATTAGCTGCAACTGGTATTTTCACAATAGCTGACAACAATATGTAACAATAATGAAACCACAACTTCTCCAAGTGAACAAAAAAAAAGTAAAAGTGAGTGAAAATCAGAGTCTGGGCTTTATCAATGGTGTGGCTTTGTGATGGCTTTATCAGGGCTGCTTTCACCATGACTGAAAAGACTTAAGGATGACTGCCTGTTTATCCAGTTTCTTCTCTGACTTGCAGGGATGGTTTGGGCTGTCCTTCAAATGAGAAATTAAACCAAGGCCCTGACTCACTGCCGTACTTAGAGGTCCCTGGGAACTTACCTTTCGCTATCCAAAGGAGTTCCTCAGTGTACTCTGTTATTAGGTGCACCAGTGGTGTGTGGGCTCCTATTTTAATTGTTAGTTTTTCATTTATTTCTACAATGAGAGTCTATGGCAGCCCATAGAAGTGCTTGGTGGATTAAAAAAAAAAATGTGTCACATTGATGGAGGACGGTCCTAGGTATCCCGGCAACAAATATGGGGTCAGTCTACCGATCTACCCGTCTAGCACCGCCAACTGGTTAAATTTTGTGCTTGATTTTTGCTCGTAAATTGTGAACCTTTTGGCCTAGTCTTGATTATTTTTCCTTATCTTTTCTGTCAAGCAGTGTCTGCTGCACCCACCCGTGTCCTTTACATTTTTTGAAAAACCTGTTTTTGTGAACTGCTACTAAGACATTTGACCGTTCGCCACAAAATTTGGCATGTATCATCTTGAAAGTACTGTGACAAAAAGTTGTTGAAAGATAGTTGCTAGGTCAAACAACACGGCCACTGTAAACACGTAAATTTGATGGCAAAGACACCAAACAGGAAGCGAGCCATTTCTGTTCACCACTTTGCTGTATCGATTCCAATCTTGGTACCCTTCTTTGCCAGGAGGCCTAAGGGATACGCCCCAAGTTGCATGAAATTTTACCACATGAGGGCTCTATAACAGGAAGAATCTTAATATGCTGATTACTTTGAAGGAAAGCAGGTATTTTAACCAAACATTTTGTGAACCACTGCAGCAAAGGAACCTAACTGGAAAATCGTGTGCTGCACATTTGTTTTTCGGCCACGCTTAAATGGCAATCGAAATGAAAGCAGATATTTCAACCAAATTTTGGGGGGAACATTAGAGTACCAGGTCCGAAATGGGGAACCAACAGAATTGGTCACATGGAGGCGCTGTAGTGCTTAGCCCCTTCATTGTGGCTTGCAACTATTATTGTTGTTATTTTTATTGTTGTTATTGATGATGATGATGATGATGATGATGATGATGATGGTGGTGGTGGTAGTAGTGGTAGTACAATAGAACTTCTAGTTTGGAAAACATCTGGTATTGAGGTTGTTCAGAACTGAAATATTAACTTTAAGGTGAAAATAAGGAATCGGGAAAGACTGATTTGAGACCATTTCTGATGAGTTACTTACATTATTGTTGCCTTGTTTTTCCAAAATGGGTTACTCTCATTTTGTAGCAACACACATTCATTTAAATGAACCCTTACAGGTCTAAGCCTATATAATTTCAATGTAGGCCTTTAATGCACCATTAGGTGTTATGTCTACCTTTTCGACACAAAGTGATTCTTGTTCTCTGGGGCTCTCTCCAAGGTGCTGACAGGAGCTGTCAGTCACTTCACCGAGAAGCCAAGCAAGCGAAACTTCTGAGTTTACTGCTGCTTCGGCCTCTGGTCATCACAATAGGCCGTGATAGTAATAATAATAATTCCTTGCATTTGTGTAGAGCTTTTCTTGCACTCAAAGCACTTAACAGTGATGAGGGAGAAACTGTCCTCCGTCATGATAATAATTCCTTGCCTTTATATAGTTCATTGGCCACACTGAAAGCGCTTAATAGTGATTGGCGGGGAACTGGCCGCAACCGCCATCAATGTGTAGCACTTAATGCATGGCAGCCATTTTGTGCCATAACGCTCATCACGCATAATCTGAGGTTGAGAGGGAAGTGAACATTTTTTAGCCAATTAAACTGGGAGATGATTAGGTGACAGGTTGTGAAAGCCAGGTTGGATATTTGGCCAGGACACTGAGGAACCCCCGAGTCTTTGTGATAAGGGCCATAGAATCTTTAATGACCACCGTGAATCAGGGCCTCAGTTTAGCGTCTTGTCTGAATTATGGCGTCTCCTACAGCACAGTGTCCCCATTACTGCACTGGGCCTTTAGAGGTTTGTTTGCCATAGGGAAGATTGCCCCTATTAGCCCACCAGTACCTCTTCCTGCAGAAAGTTAGTTTTCTAACCAAGCCCACACTTGCTTAGCTTCAGCCATTCAGCTGGAGCAGGATGCATGGTGCGTGGTGATACAATGTGGATGCAGGCAATACAGTCTATTAATTTAGTTAAAGTGGTGGTTACTAGCTAGGTTGCATTGTAATGTACGCAACTTACCTCCTATTGACTAGACCCCCCACCAAACCCTCTGATTAGACTAGAAATGTTAACCTAGGCACTGTGTGTCACCATGGATGTCAGCTTTAGAATGGAATTAGTGTGAGAAGATGATGCAAAGTTATTGAACAAAACCTTTGAGGAAGTTTGCGACTGGAAAGACTTGCTAGGGTTAAAGAACTTGATATTGACGAGGCATGATTGCATCGCTTACTTGTGGTTTCATAACATTGGTTGACCAGTCAGCCTGTAACTGAGAATTGTATCTCATGAGGGTGTACTGTAACACTAACAGCCATTAAAAAAACAAGTTTCTTGCTGTCCTATCTTGGTGGGAAAATGCCCACCTAATTCACCAGCAGTGGAAATGCCACATTTTTCTATGAAATATCTGCCATGTAAATCACTGCTTGACATTCTTTCTGTCCACAGCGTGTATTATTGAGAATGAATGGCGTGCTTTTGGCTTTATGCCAGTTCTATTCTGCCATATGCGGACTTCCTGTAATTACAACTGAACATCCGTGTCCTCATAAGTTTCATTGTTGGAAAACATTGTACAAACAGTAGAATTTGTCATGTTTCCGAACGTGATTTAGATGGGCACGGTTGTACAGTGTAGATGTGAAAGCTAGGGTTAAGCAGGAAAGGCCATCACTCTCCCTGACTGTAAGAATCTTGTAGTGTGCTTGAGGCGTCTGATTTGAGGCGTGGCGGATTTAAGGCCAATTAGAAATGGGCACCCAGGTTTTGCTGAGGTCATATGTGGGCTTGTGAGAGGCATAAGACGCTTGGAGTTTTTTTTTTTTTTTTTTTTTTTTGGCTGAAACGGGCTGGGGCACAGATGGGAGATTTAACCTTTGAAGTTGCATAATGATGGGTGTATACCCCATGGTTGACAACTGAGTTCACTTCAGAATGTTCTCAGTGATCTCAGCAGAAAAATCTGAGAGAGTCTAAAACATCTGAGGGGCCAGGAAACTCGCGATAACATGAGCTCACACTGCAGTCTGGCTCACCTCATGCATATTACCTCTTTGCATCCACCTGGTTGTTTCCTTTCTATTTTAACCACATTTAGCTCCAATTCCTTTCATAACTTTTTACGATTCAATTGAGAGGAAGTGTCAGCGAGGGCCAAGAATCCTAAAGTAAATTATCCAATTGAAATGAAATAACATTATACTTGAGCCAGTTTTACCATAAGCCACATGTGTATGCACTGAACTGTTACGGTGGAGGAATTTGCACGGTACTACTAGATATTTGCATGGGCACATTTGCAGAGTCTGTGGAACCGGTTCAGCTGTTTTGCTCTGCGGAACGTGGCTTGCGTGCCTTTGCTGCGAGACACTTTCCTGTGGCTCGGCACATGTGCTTTGTTAAATGTTACACATCGCAAGCTCGGTCAAGCCCATTGGGTCAAACCGGGCTATTCACAAGGTAGCGGTTTTGACAGGGGCCGATCAGATCTTGGCTTCCTAATGTGGTCCACGCAGGAAATGGCACTTGACAGCAGAGCAGAGCTGCCAGCAGAGCTCTGAACTGCCGTCTCTTCTCCTCCGCCAGCTTTCGTTGTTTTGTTGATTTCCTGGGTTAGCGTCAGACCAGAGTTTGCGAAACGGGCGGATCTTCACAGGACCCGACTGCGGCAAGTGTGTGTGGCCTCGGAACGAGGGCATCGTTTGTCACCTCCTCTCTCCGCACCGCACAGAATTGAGAGAGGGCATTGGACAGAAAAAATAACTTAATCTGTGGAGTGATGCTGCTGAGAAGTTTCTTACTCTTACTCTTAGTTTTACCTCCGCGTAATGGTCTTTCTCTCTGTCCCCAGAATACACAGCTGTGTACCACATGCATTTGTAGCAGGGTTTAAAGTTATTTTAACTTCAAATGTGGCTCTAGTTTTATTTGGTTAATTGTCACCAGGTCAAACCAGTCCCCATCTCACATTTTTATAGCTTCACACCTGAAATTGATTTTCGTTTGGAATTGGTAGATTGTTGCAAACCTTCAGAGTTTCATTATTCTGTAGTCCTAAATATTACTGTAAATACACCGATTTTAAATGAACAAAATCCATAAGTAGCTGTTGTAGAACCTTGTTGATATAAAGAGGGGCTTCATACCACAAAAAGTGTTCCATGTACTACAAGAAACTGTATTTGGAAAAACAAATTTCCTTGGATTTTCACTGATTTCAGGAATCTCAAACCATATTTTGGCAACATGGTGATTTCTCTTTTCTCTTTCTCATTTTTCTGTGAGCCATATTTCATGCAGATAACTGAACCAACATGGACCGTTGACATGTTGAAAACCCCCAGGCACATCGTGGTGAAATACTCCGTGGTTGCAAAACACTGTCAGTTGGTTTTTTAACAAGAGGAGGTAGAAGTTGGGCAGCTCAATTTAGCAAACAAACAGGGCTGCAAAGAGCATTCAGAAGTGGTGCCATTTCAGTTTTTGCTCTCTCACTTTAAAGCTGTGCTCCTAATTTTGCTTTATGAAACAGGCTGTGTCACGAGCAAGACTTTTATATTTATACACAAACACAGTTTGCAATGTTCGTGGCAGCGGTCTTTTTTTTTTTTTTAGAAAAACAATGTACGCATAATCCTTTTGCTGTAGTTTTCTCAGCATCTCTGTTCAGCCGAAAGAACAGAGAGGAACCTGTTTTGCATTGTTCGACTCTGGGCTGATGCTACAACTGTGGAATGTTCAGCTGCTGTCAGTGTGCTTGGGTGTTTCCAAACTGCCTCTGACCTGAATTACTGTACCTGAGACCTGCGTGCAATCATCTGCTTTTAATTTTTAATCGCACCATCTTCATCGCCCCGCCTAGCAGAGGCGCATACCTGCTTAACTATTCATATTACAAGGAAACCGAAGCAGGAAATATTTTCTCAACAAGGGATCAGATTGAAGAGCATTTCTGTTGATTATGGGACAGTAGCCTATCTGTGAGCTGGTGGAGCAGCACCAGACTCTCGTGTCCACTTGTGTGGACCCTGAATAATGCAAGGGGTACCAACATCTTGGATGATTATTAGTTTGATTATACATTGAAATCTGAAATATAATGAACTACTTTAAAAAAAGGCTAATAAGTCAGAAAATAAATCTTTTTGACATTTAAATGGACAATTTAATCCAAATGCAGATAGCCAGTTCTGATCTATGAGAGACCACATTTCTTGAGGTGATATCAGGCTATGTATGTTAAATATGTGTTGAATATTATGATTATATTTACACTGAATGTCTATACATGCTGTTGAGGCATTTTAAAATCCCCTATTCCATGAGATGAGTAGTAAAAGTTATATTAACTGAATGAATTTTAAAAAAGAGTTCTGGGTAATGGTGATCCTTTCTTGCCAAAATAACTTGTATTATAAAACACTTTTAGATATGCCATAAGTATGACATAACACCTGTCATGACAGCATATTACAGCTTGAGACAGATGTCATAATACTGTCATAATGCATGTTGCTCTTTTGAAGCACTTATGGTTTGGTAAAATTTGCTTTTTACTTTTTACTTTGCGAGTGTTGTGAACTGTACGGTCATGATAGTTTTACAGGTGCCATGTTTATGACAGCGTTGTTTCTGGCATATAGTTAAAGGTCCAGGAAACTGAAATCTGTGAATTATTTACTGATGTGTTGTGTTAATGTTTTTTTGAATTCACAGCTTAAACCAGAAATATTTTTTTAATGATTCTTGTAAAAAAAAAAAACCCCAAAAAACAGAAAAGACTGTACTGAGATTGGCTTGCCTTTCCCCTTGGCTACATATGTTGGCTTTAATTGGGCGGGGTTAACTGCAGACAGTGTGAGTCACTAAAATGCTACAACTGATGAAATCCTTTATACTTGTAATATGTAAATGATGCACTTGCCACTTGTGCGGGCAAGCCAAGTTGAATCCACCTTTTGCCTTCTCTGGATGCAGAAAATATGTTTTTTCTTTTCCAAAAAATAAAAAAATGAAGAGCCCCACAAGAAAAGGGTTTCACCAACTATCTACAGAAACTGGTGCATAGTGCATTACCTACCCTCCCTTCACCTCCCTCCCAACTGTTGCTGCTAGTGACATTCCTGGTGGTTGCAGAACAGATCTGGAATGGATTGGTAAATAGGCCTACCATTAAATAGCTTTCAAGCTTCGATATGGGGGATTAAAGCCTTTCTTTATTTGGGTGTAATGTCCAGAGTTCGAGACTGCTGTCGAGCGTAATGTTAGTTTACATTATCTCAGCGTTACAAAGTTATTTCACATTGAATGATCTGCAACTGTGCGACGGTAAAGCCTTTCTTATGTTGCATTCTTTCGTGTTGTCTGGTAGCCTGGAGCTTTAAAGCGCAAAATATTCAAATAACAATGATTTGTGCAATGTTATCCTATAGGCCCACTCATCATTCAAGCAGCGGTCTGTTGACCATGACCTGTAAATGCTGGCTTCCCACCAGGAATTCCCCTTAAATCACTTTAATAAAAGAGATGGACAGGGTGGCCTGCACCGCTTTTATTGCGTTTGAATCGTGTTAAGCCAGTATAAATAGCTGGCGCGCTGACTGTTATCGGCGTGGCCTATGGCTTCGTGTTTCCTTTGCTGTAGGTCCTTGGGCGGGAGGCGAGGTTATTAAGCAGCAGCAGGGCCAGTGTGGACAAATGAAAGCGCACGGAGGCTGAGCCTGGCATGCACCACAGTGCAGGAGAACCGCCAGGAATGTTGACTTCCGACTTTGACTGAAATGGAATTCGCTCCGCTCCAATAGGCCACTACTGCAGGGCTTTCCTTAGCAGGGTGCCATCTGGTGGATTAAGTGCCACCGATAGCCAGGCTTGTTTTTTTTTTTTTTTTTTCCCTTCGGCTCTAAAATCAGTTAGGCGCATTTATTTAAAGTTGCAGTGTGCAACTTTGTTTCAGCTGGGTATCATTAAATGACCAAGATGGAGCTGGAGCTGACAGAGAATGTGATTTGATGGGAAATACTCAGCACCTCAGATCATTTTTAAAGGTGCACTATAATTGGCTCGATTAGGTCTAAAGCATTGCTCTTCAGTTTCACCAGCATTGGGCTTCCGGTTGCCATTTATCAATATAAAGTCAATATAAATCCCTCGCTTTCTAGGCGAAGTCTTGCTCTGATGCTTGCAGTCTGTCTGTGCCTAACTCACACCTGTGCTGATGTACAGTGCAACAGCACTCCCTCTTGTGTGATATTGCTTAAACAGTACAATCATCACAATAGCAGATAGTGAGAACAAATTGCATGCTGCCAATGAGCCCCCTACGTCTTTAGTGCCGTAAGAAAAGGAAGTACTCTAGCTAGCCTGCTAGCTAGATAGAGATTCAGCTTATGCAGCTATCTAAGTAAGCTTGCTATGCATTATTGAGTTACTTTGTAAATTTAACTCCTACCCAGCTTGAAATGCTAACCTCACCCTATGGTAAAACAAACCATTTTTAGCTTTCCATGAAATTTTCAGGTCTTGAATAATGTCGGATTGCAAGGATGATAACTTACCTAATGAGTGAATGCTGAAAATAATAATGAACTCAATAGACATTATGGATGTGTGCACTTATATATTTTTTAGCCGGGAGGTTCCCCTCATGTTACTATTCTTAAATTCAAATTGCCCTTGAAGAGTGAAATAGTATTTTTGCGATTCGCAATTAAGTGGCCACTTGTAAGTCTATATTATTGGTATATGTCAGTTATTAATAGTATTATATTTATTGCATTTAAATCTATTAGGCCAGCCAGACTTCAGTCATACTACCCTAGATAAGATTTCCTCCTTTTTATAAAGATCTAGTTTGTGAAACCATAAGTTTGATTACAAAACCATTCTATGTAGGCTACATTTTCAGAAGAATTGTACAATAGATGATAATGATAGCTATGTTATATAAAAATAAGCTATTTGGTCAGATTAGACATGACATTCACAGGAAAAGCAGGCAATCTAATATCTTACCTGGAATGCAAATATTTTTTAAATCTTCTTTCTGCAAACAACTGTAAATGGACTGATACCGCCGTTATGTAAAGTTACTGTCTGTTATCCTTTGTAACTTCAGGAAGATACAGGCTATCAGGCTGCGTTTCCCTTTCCTTTACGCACCTATACCCTGAAAAGATAAGTGGTAAAATTTCGTTTTAGATTTGTGTTTGCAATGCATACAACATCACATTCATTTACATTGACCTGGCCTAAATTCCTAAATGTTTAATAGTTTTGTTAGAAATGAAGCCCTTTCAGGATGCTGAGAGAAGATTGTAAACAGACACAGTGTGTTAAACTCTGCCCCATTTAAACCAAGCCATTAATCAGTGAGGAAGGTAGAATTGCACAATTTTATCCATCTGCCTCAGGCTAATCAAAGCTATAAGCAAAATTCTTGAATATTTTCAAGGATGTTATGTATCCTTGGGTAAGCCGCTTCGCCATACAGACAAGCTCATGCATGCTCACATATGTGCATAGAAAATGCACAGTTTACATGCCCACTCACATACAAATGCGCTTCCCACAAGACTTAAGGTGACAGGAGTGTGCAGAGGGGTGTTTGTGTGTGTGTGTGTGTGTGTTCTACAGCTGGATATACTCGAAGAAGGCTGGAACATGTCAGCACAGTGAATAATGCTGTGTCATTATCCCCTGTCACTCTGAATGGGCTTCATAGAAAGCTGTCAGTCTCTGTTTCCTGGCCAGGTCTACATGAATGAAAATTAACCTCACTATGTCCCATATCCTGCAATTTGTCTGGCTCCCATTAGCAGCCGAAGGAGTGAATAGGGAGGGCATTGATAAAGCAACAATGTTCCACTTACTGCTAACTTTGCACCCTGAAGTAGCCTTTGCTTGCTGAGGCATCAGGAGACAAATGCCTCTGAATGAACGCTCTGCCCCCCATTCCACAATGCTATCATTTCAGCAGATTCGGCGTGCAGTGACTGCCTCCAATACAGGTTTTTATTTGGTTTGGGATGTAATGGATAGCTCAAAAGGCTGGGACTGCTTCAATGGAAGCACACCCACGGTTCCTGGCAGCAGAACAAAAGCGAAGAGTAGAGTAGTACTAAAGCAATGGTGTTCACAGCACTCTGAATTTAAACCCGTATGTTTAGATGGAGCTGAAAAAAGTGCATATTAAAAGCATATGGATTATTACATAAGACAACCTGTCTGGTGCAGGTCTTGAGTCCGCTCCATGCGCTTTAAGTGCATTTTACACACACACACACACACACACACACACACACACACAAAAATACACAAACAGGCTGTATTCTGAAATACACGCGAGTACATTTTAATGAGATATATTTTGCGTAATCAAATAAGACATGACCTTTCAGCAGAATATGATCTTCATGTTTGATATTCTGCCTGGAGTTGTAATGCCAACAGCTCCTCCAAAAAAAAAAATAATAATCTGAAATGTGCTGTGTGAGGGAAATGTCCAAAATAAGTCGAGTGAATACCATTCTCCATTCCTTCTCATTGTTGTGTAACACAGATCGCCGGCTCTACTGTATAATTTATTTTGAAGAGAACAATGAGCAGAAGAAAGGATTTCAGGATTCACTTTCTGATCTTTGTGGTTCAATGTTCTGCCTGAAAACATTACGTACTTTTTCTATGGATGCTTTGTGAGCACCAATGGACAAAGGACTGTCTACAAAGCAAGTAGATAACAATCTAATTTTCTATGCTGTGATCTCCAAAAGGATTGTGTCAGAACCAAAACACTGCTATGTACAGTACCAATGCCTGGTAACTTTCAAGTGCCAAAAACCTTATTCACACCAAATAAAAGGCCACATTTTCTGTGAGGAATACCTTCTCTGGAATGCTGTGCCTGTGGACAGTCCTCACTCTGGATACAGGAAGCAGTCTCAGTTCCTCTACTTTGGCTTTCCTGGGCCCAATGCTGCCCTCTTACTGCAAATAGCCAACAGGAATGGATAATAGGCTTATTAAATATATATTGAACATAAGTGTCAACATATTTCTTCATTTTCAACCTACAATATTTACTACAACTTCATAGAAGAGCAGCAGCAGGAGTATAGATGCAGTCCAATATGAAACTAATAATGCTACAATAAAATGGCGAGGGAATTCAAATGCTAGAGACCAACGTAGCGTGTGACTAGCTTGTTAGCTAGCCATTTGTTAGGCAACCACTAGAAAGTTAGTTAAGCTTAGCAAGTGAACTAATTATTTTATGATTAAAGGCATACTATGGAGGATTTCTTTACATTCTTTGCTCGTGTGTTTAAAGTCAAAAACTTCTCCTCCGTTCTCAAACTCACCTACACCCCCAAGATGACGAAGCTGGTGCACCAATAAAACAGCTGAATATTTTGCAACATCGTATTGCAGACTGTTGGAATCACATCTCTTTCGCAAATACAGCAATAGCTGCACTGTCAGTCAGGCAGTCACAATTATGTCAAAATGCTGACACAGCCGATAGCAAAAACTCTCACTTCACTGTCCTATGCAGCAATTTATGGGTAGCTAGCTTTAGCTTAGTGGTGATGGAACAGACCTACGCTAGCCACTGCTAGCACAGGACCAGTGGGTTTCAGTGTGCTCTAGCTTGCCACAGTGAAATTCTGCAATATAAACATGCATATTCACAAACACAGCATATTTTTTGGAAATCTTGACATAGTCTAGCTTCATGTATCTATTGCTGCAAAGTCGTATGCCTCTCCCACTGCATAGCTTGATGGGAGGATGTTTTCCCCCTTCAGCAGATCGGGGACATAGCTAAGAGCTTGTGGCTGCGACCTACCAGCCATCCCCTGGCACACAAGCGTACATTCGCCTAAGATATGAATATAGTGAAAAATGCAATATGTCTCTCTGACCATGGATATTGCTCTGTAGTAATCAAACTGCAGTTGTATTCAGAAAAAAAATACCTAACTGATGTGGGATAGCAGGATTTTGTAACTGCTGGGTTCACCTCTATCGCCTAGCTAGTGACAGCCATCTAGCCCGTATGACCCGAGAGAAGTGGACTGGAATCTTACTCTTACAGCCTTAAGTTACTACTTGGTAAAATACCTGGACTCACAGCAAATTTTCAGGCCATCATGGCCAACTTGCTAACAATGCCAGATTTAACTGAATTTAGTTTGATAATAACAGCAGCTACCAGCCATTATCGATCACTGACTAGCCATGTGGTTAGCGTTAGGCTAGCCACCAAGGTGACCCAATCGCTCCAGAGATTGCCTTAGCCTTATTAGCTCAACTGTGGAGTGACACCTTTGCACTTTCTGTGAAATTACAGTTAAACATATGTGTGAAATGCCTAAGTTTGCTTTTTTAACTTATTGCTCATTGTGCTTTTCTTCTATAGTCACTGCTTGCAGAGTTGCAGCTATATTCATTATGATTATGAAGTTGATTATTACTGTTATTCCTTTCTTCTTTTCCGTTTTTTGTTCCAATTTCTGGAATCTCCAGTTCTAAACACTAGAACAGGGCGCAGTACAGCTGAAACTTGCTCACTGATTGGAGGAGATACTCATCTCACACTGAAAACAATACATGACCTGTGGGTGCCTGCTACACAGGGAACACTTATGCTGCAGTAACCCAAGAAACCCTGGCAAACTTAGACCAACCCTGCCCTTGTGGGACAAAGCCAGCTATGTCCTGCTGTTCCAGGCTCCTGGGTCATAGTTGACTAATGACATAGCCCAGACTCAGACTAGCAATGTCTAGGCAGTAGGGCTCAGTCTGCACTGATGAGGAGGACCTTTATGGGCTGAGCCACTCAGGGGCTCAAATTTCATATTGTTCAGTCATAAGCACATCTGTAAATTGTCCAAGTAATTAGGTTTCCCAGTGAATGACCTCTAATGTCCTGTCATACCACAGTGTTATTCATGTCATATTCATATTCATTAGGTGACGTTGGCTTCTGAGAAGAGGTACAGGGCCTATAAAAAGTATTTTTCATAACAGGTATTGAAATCAAAATGTCTGTTGTCAAGTCATCAACTAGTACCAACTCTTGGTAATATTGTTTCTTGGTTGTGTTTCCAGCCACAGCAGACATCATCACAAACTTGAGCTCCTAGTCAACTTTTATGGGACACATGTCTATCTGGAATTTTACAGAAAAATCTTAACTTCTTCAACACCTTCATGAGTCAGACTTTTCATGGTGAATTGTTCTGTAAAGGAAAGTTGGACAGGAGTTTTTGGAAATATTACTACAAACGTCATCAAAGCAATGTTAGTATGTACTGACGAGCCACACAGGTGAGTTTTGGTTTTGCCAATTGAACTGTCTTTTTCCAGCCCAACTATAAATTTCTAAGTGGCACAGTAGTGCTGGCTACTAAGTACAGTAGCATCGACGTATTGGAACTGGTCTACCAGGCTAACTGCTGGTATATTGACCGTTGCTTGTGAGTGCAAGTAGAGAATTCCACTTCATATCTCTGGCTAATTGCTGGTGCTGGGCTACACAGAGCCTCTCTCATATTGACTATGTTTGTCCCAAAACATCCAACATCTGTACTTTTTTCACTTCTCAATGGAGCCCCCACCTGTTAAATTGTCTGACGGCACCCTTTAACTTGGACCCAGTGCCATAGATTTAATTACAATTCCATATTAGTGAAAGCATTATCAGTAGCACATCTGTGGAACTGTAGCTCAACCAGTCTGTGAAAAGATTTTTTGCTTTTCATTAAGCTGAGCTTGCGAAGCAGCGCATTTGAACTGTGATAGTGGAGAAGCAAAGCTTCTTTTAACACAACACAAACAACTGCTGTAACATCAGAAGGAGTGTGAAACGATATCGCTCTGGGTGCTTGCGTGCGATCCATTAGTTAGCAGTAGGTGTGGGTCTGTTTGCTGTTGTTTCCTCTCAGGCCACTGGCGGTAAAATGAGTGCAGTCCGCGGCCACGTGGGACTGTGGGCTTTGGCTCAGGTGAAAGCCAAAGCTTCTGGCCCCAGCGATCACCCTGCTCTCAGACCTGATTTCATTGGGACGGCCTCCAACTCGGGCCAGTTCCACGGTCCCAAGGAGAACAGATGAACCAGTGCTTTTCCTGGGTTTTTAATAATCAATTTACATAGGATTTGGTGGGAAGGATTTAAGCCTGCATATATTTTGTACATACATTTTTGAGCCCAAATCCAGACCAACTCAAAATATGGATTCTAAATTCTTCCATTAGTAAGCTTTCCTGCTGTAGTCCAGAAGAAGCAATTTGTGTATATTGTTTTCAACGAACATATTTAATTAGTTTCAGGAATAATAATAATAAGTATATTTCAGAGCCCAGCTGCGGACTGCGCGTACAGCGAGCATCGAGGAGAAATGTCGGGCAGTGCCAAATGTCTTTGATTGTACACTGAGCAAGCAGAAACCACTCGAGCTCTCAAGACTGCGTCCCTTTCCATCGGATCTGCGTCTCGCTTCGATCGTACTAGACAATACAGCACGAGGTCAACTGTGTCTGGTCTCTGAGGCCTCATCCAGCTTGTTATTATAGCTGTTTTTCTGTGAAGAATATGCTGTGATATTCACATTTTAAACATCAGGCTGTTGTTTGGCCGCTTACTGGGAGCTTTAAACTGAAACACACTGCTGCTTCAGAGAGGCAGATTTAAAGAAATGCTGAAATGAAAAGAAGGTTAATAGGAGGGTGCCTGCAAATGAGAAACTGGCTAAACTCCGAAAAAGGATACTTTACTAAGGGCTGTATTTAATTCAGCCTCTTCAGGGCGTTCAGTCAATAAAGATAAATGGAGTTTGTTACAATGTGAAATTCTCCGTTTTTAGATTCACATGCACCTCTTCACGCATATCTATTTCTGGTTCGCTAGTTATTCCATAACCCCATCCCCAAAACAAAAACAAGAAAACAAAAGCTTCCACAAAAAAAAAAAAAAAAAGAGCAAACCAGGACCAAACCCTTGAGGGGAATCCCTATCGATTTAACTTTGACCATAAAAAGCTAGCGGTGCTCAGTGCTGCCAGACCAGCGCAGGCCGAGGCTTTCCTCATTAGAGCCGCTAATCGGAGGCGTGCAGATTGACGCCTGGCAGGCCGACACGCCGCCGCCCGCGGCCCCGCTCCCCGCGACCCGACGGTTCGGGGGCGTCCACATTGTTCATCTGGATTGATAAGGCGGTGATTCACGAGGAGAGGCTCCGCATATTAAAACGGCGGGGAGGGCGCGGGCGGCGCCAGCCGTCGCATACCAATACTGCCGGCGAAGAGCGGACATCGGAAGCAATTAAAATTTCCATTGCTCCCAATCAATGGCGGCGACTTTGCTCTTCAACCTTTAAATAACTTTTCCTCCCATCCCCGCTCCTCCTTTTTAATGGGACCTTTGGCTCCGAGGAGATGAGCGGCGCGATGCGAAACGAGGCTCGCTCCTAACGCGCCGTTAACGGCGTGTCGAAAAACGTGTCACGCTAAATTAGTCCTGTCAAAACAATGCAAAACTGCTGTGCCCCTTCTTTTTTAAATTATTTTTATAACGCACTCGGCTGGAAACGTGGCTGTGGGGGAGTGCGGTGCGGCGGCGTTGTGGCGATAACGGCTGCAGGCATTTGCATTCTCACAAAGGTACGCTTTGTAGCATTTGAAACGATAGATCCTACAGTTTGACCCCTAGCTGTCCTGGGAAAGCGGCTCCGGCTCGAGGTTCGCGCCGCGTCGTCCGTGGGCTGACAAGCGCCTGTCGGCGAGCCCTCGGAGAGGAGACTCTGTGTGTGCCACGGCTCATCTCCTCGGCTGGCCAAGCCAATGACAGAGCAGCGTTTCACCCTGGCCTGGCATTAAAGCGGTTTCCATGGAAGCGCTCGGCGTGTCGGTTCCTGTCTACCCGTCTCGTCTCATTCGCCCGGCCCGTGCCACTTCCGGCTACCTAGCTGCTCCGGCACGGGCCACCTCTGACTGTTGTGGAGATTAGGACTGCTGAACCCACACTCCAGCCTGATGTGGCAGAGCTCACCTCACAAGGTCTTTCCCATTGGCTAGACCCCATGGCTGCTCTGGCCACTGACTCATTGTGTATGAGCTTTTTCTATTAACCATTCCTAGCAGACCTTAATGGTTTCTTCTCTTTTTATCTCTTGTATACAAGCACACTTGCACACGGGCACACACACACACACACACACAAGCACACGCGTGCATGCACAGGCACATGCGCAGATTCCCTCCCAAAAAAGGCACATGTACTGTTTCAATCTCAGGAGCAATTGATGAATACCCATATACTTTGAAACCTGAAGTATTATTTAAAAGTGGCTTTTACAGGTCCCTGAAATCTGCCCCAGCAGTGACACTCAGGCCTGAGAGGAGACCTGATTTTATGTAATATCCTTAATTCTTGCCCCTCTGACCCAATGAAAATTTGCATTAGTCAACAGTGGAGAACTGCATTATGTAATTATTGCATATAGTACACAGTGTTATGCCGTTACAGTTTGTTGCTGTTTAAAATATAGACAGCACAGTGCTTATTTGTTTAATGTTCCTTCCCCATGACACATGCCCTTCAGTGTGTGCTGTGTTTTCTTTAAGTCCGGGTTCAGTTTGTTATAACAGCGTCTCTCGTAGCTCAGTAGTACATACAGCTGTGCACCGAACTGGCTAAAGCCTGGTACCACTTCCTGCTTTTTCAGGAAAGAAAGACCTCACTGTTATTTCACACCGAAATCAAGCTATAAGTCAGAGCCAGATCCTTTCCTTGATGTTAATATGCGAAAGATATACATATCGCCTCCGGTGGTTAGGAACGGGCCGTTTCTTGGGTGGTGTGGCTGAGGCCAGGTGCAGCTACTCGTAGCGTAGCGGTCAGGCCTCTGAGCTGCACTAAGACTGAACGTCATGGGTTTGTTTCTCTGTTTCTCTGTGACACTGTTATTCCCCCGAGAGACAGGCTTCTCTCCACACGACAACCCACCTGAGTACATGCACTGTAAACTACGTATGCATGCCATGCAAATAAGTAGTGCAATGTAGCGTAAGTAGTCTCTTGTGGGGATGCACTTCCAGCACAATATGTACAGTATACAGTACATGGCAAGCCATAATATTGTGGAGCATTATGCAGATTGAGCATCAAATGCAGTAACTAAACACCTCCACAAACACTGACCATTATTCCTCACCAGTGGTGTCAAAGTAATGGTTTTTAGTTTGTTTTCAAGTTGAGGTTTTGTGTGCTTTTACCCAACAATTTACCACTATGTTATAGCACTCATAGTTTGAAGTAAACATGATATAGTAAATACTCTGCAATGAAATCCTTATGCCTATTGAAGTCATAAGCCTGAATTCTGTATGGATCCTATTCACCTATAAGCAGAAACATATTTTAAAATGGACAATTAATATAGTGTTACATATGTATGTATGTAATCAGAGGGATGATATACTAATATCCAAAATATTGTCATGTCTGGCCTTTTCCAAAACTTGAAAACTTGAATAATTATTATTGCATTATCAAGATCATGAATAATAAATAAATATAATAATAATAATGTATTATCTGCAGAACAATTAGCTCTAGTGAAGATTATCTTGAATGTGGTGCTTCCACCTTACAGAGCCAATCAAGTTAAAATGTTTAATTAGGGATGGGCAGTATGGTAACTCCGATATCAATAACCAATATTTGTCTGGCCATATTGGCCAATGCTGATTCCAGTGATGCCCTGTTTCACATTACTGCACATATGCAGTGAAGTTTCCTAACAGACACATATGACACTTTATGAAAGAAAATTGTAACAAATTATAACAAAATATAGTGACCAAAAAACTTTATCTTGTATCTCTAGAGCTACCGGGTCTCTGTGTAGCTGTGTTTGTAAGTTTGCCTGGTAAAAATGATAAAGTAAAATGATGAATAAGAGGTTCAGATGGCTGTGAATAGGGTCTTTTTTTTGAGATGACATTTTCATTTAATTTACAGCATCAGTGGTGCATGAAACGCGTTGCCTCTGTAGCGCATGTATGTCAGTGTATTTGCCCATCATATCAGCCATAACCTTGTCATAAGGTGAGACCGGTGATACTGATAAGTTGGTTTTAAGCTAGTGTCAGCCAAGTTCCCCCCCCCCCCCATTGCAGGGGATAATTTGATGCTTTAACTTTCTCTTTGTGTCAACTAATCTATTTTTCGGTCTGAAATGACATTATTTTCAGTGAAATTCAAATGCAGTTTGCTTATTGAAAACAAAAAAAAAACAAAAAACATTTCTGACCATGTTCCTGCTGGGCCGCCTGAGTCATCGGTCCTGTGCTGCTGACTATCTGGAATCCCACAGGAATTCTGGAGGAAGGGTGGGCGGGCAAACAAGGGGTGGGGTGGCTACAGGTTTGAATCCAGGCTTCCTTCCCCAGTGGTGGCTGCACGTTGACAGCAGTGGCGTGGTGTCACGTGTTCAGCCGAAGGTCAAGGTGTCCCTCGGTTCGGCGGATCTGAGAAGGCTCGGCGGAGACGGATGGGCGGGCTCCGGGTGGGTCCACTGCCCTCCGGCCCTGAGCCTCAGGAGGCGCTGACGTCTTGGTCTTGGTCTCGGTCTGAACCGGTTCCGGGGACGCCGCCAGTCGGGCCGAACCGAGCGCGCTCCGCATTCAGGACTTTGAGAAACGGCCCGCGGGGCTTCGGCGCTTCCCTCAGGGGGGCGGGCCTCCGCGCCGCGCCGCCCAATGACCGTGGCGTCTCCCGTTTCCTCTCCGCCAATGCCAAAGCGTGGGGCATACCCAGCTCCACAAACCATTAATCTGCCTTTACAGTAATCCTTCTTGCCCCCCCCCCCTCATAATACTGTCCACCCCAATGAGAAGGAATGCAAAATCCCATTGATTCGCATAAACTCTAAACCCTGGACTGGTATTCCCTTTTAATATGGAGCGGTTCTTGGACTTCGGGCCATCTGCCAGATTAGACCGCCATGCTCTGGTGGTGACTCATTGTTTTGTAAACAGAGCTTTTATACAACAAACATTTCAGCATCCTGAAACATTAATCTACCCAAGTTGATCTCAATCCCGGGAAGTGGATATTGCTCTTTATAACTTGTCTAAGGGCAGATAGCTATTGCATCACACCAGCTGTCTCTTCAACCTGGCACTGCAAGTAGGGCAGGATTCAGATGTGCTTGTCTGAAATCACATTACACAATAATTCCAGAAAATACAGTTAGTGTGCTGTTAATTTACTTCCTTGTTCTCTTTGCCTCACAATTAGGCCTGGACAATTTCTGGTACCTTGTCGCGTAGAATCTTATGTGATTTAAAAAAAAATAAAATCTTTCCCTGCCTTTGTACTTGCACACGATGCCCAGAGTTTCTGGACTAGTTCTGCCACACAAAATAAATTACATGCTTTTATTAAATTTGGGAAGAGTGGTCCTGCCAAAGCTTCATACCACTTTGTAACAACTTCTCTGGGGCCATATCTTGGTTTCTCTTTAGCTTATATTTCATTTAAAACATTCCTCTTATAGTAGTTGAAAGCAGATTAACATTTTAATTATGTTGACTTATTGTCAACTAATGTTTTGATAGATGGTCAGATCTCATGTTTGCGACCGTTTCTTGTAAATATGACCTGATGACATTGTGCAAGGAGCTTTTTCTCCATTTCTGTTAAAGAGTGAAAGGACATGGCTGCCACCGCATACGGGGTCCTGCGTTTGTTGCGAGTCCTACGTTCGGCTGTCCGCTTTTCCCTTTCGGAGGTCGAGGGCGTTCGCCTGGACAGAACACGGAAGCGCGGAGCGGCGGGTCCGGTCTCCGCTGGCCCGAGAGAGCGGCTTTCAGGCCGGCGGGTAATCCTCTAACAGTGGCGGAATGGCGCGAGCGCGGAGCGCGGACCGTTCGGGGATCAGCCGAGGACAGGCGCTCCCCGCTGCCGGCCCCGTCCCTGTGTAACTCGCCCCTGCTTCCGCTCCTCAGTAGGCATTCACTGGGGAGCGCCAGGGAACGGTGTGTTCCCTACCACTCAGTCTTTGAAGTCCTTCGTCTCCTGGTGGTGTTTGTCTGTTCCCTCCTGAATTCAGTAGGAATTTTCCAGAAGCATGTGGAAATTTTGAAACGAAATGCAGTATGTAAAATGGACGTATACAAACGGGTTGGAATAAAGAAAGTGCACGTACTACGTATAGACAATACAAATTATGTATTACAGTTCGTAAACAAATTGATGAAACTACTGTGCTGATCCTTTGAAGCGTGCTGCGTTATGTCACCTCCTTCCCCAAAGTGTGAGTAACAGTGTATGCCTGAGGCATGATATAACACAGCTGTGTCCCGCACGTAGCGGCTTATTTCCTGTTGATCGTTGCTATGCTAAACACTGGTCAGATCGAATCAGAGCTTTATCTCACTTCAGCCCCCGAATCCGAAGCCCGCAGGTAATTGCTAGCTCGCCTCACATACAGAGCCGATTGCTCGTTCTGTCCAGTGCACGATGCACTTTTTTTTAGAGCGTGTTCAGGTCTCGCTGGCACCCAGGTGTGGATTCCGGCGGTGCGATATCCAGCGCGTGCTGGGCACGTCTCTCAGGAGAAGGTCTGCAGAACGCATGAGCGCCTTTTTTGGTCTCATTCCTGAGTTGGAACATGTGCAGGGTCATGCCCTGCGTGTATAATCACACCGTTGGCATGGAGGGACGTCTCCAGAGAGGAAAACAAAACAGTTGGTATACGCGCGTACTGCACATCACCTACAGCTGCTGCTGGGCTACTAGGTGTACACAGGAGACAGGAGATGATGGTGTTGGCAGCTGCGGTACAGTGTATTGAATCAGTCTCGTCTATATTTAATTCGACAGGCCTTAATGTTTCCTCATCCCGAGGTGGTGTGCCTTTTGAGCGCGAGGTATCTGTTTATCTCTTCGTCTCTCACGGATGTAGGCGGTGTGTATGAATAACAGGGAAAACCTGATTACTGTACATAATGCTGTGCACACTGGATTCAGACGTGCCATCTGTTCCTTACCACACCTGCATGGAAATCTCCATTTATAATGGCCGCTCATTCAGATATAATGAAATGGTGGAAACTCTGCGTACTTTCCTCTGTCCCGCAAACTGAACTCACTGTAACCTTATGCTGGGGGGGGAAAAAAAAAACCTTAATGCAAGCCTCTGCCCTTTGCCGCACACAATTTGTTGCACCCTTGGATACCGCTACTTTCGGCCTTACCTCTGGTTACAAAACCGCTCCTGCCCTCTGGAACCCGGCTAGTGGCGACAGGTGCGCCGCGCGCACGGGGGAGATGAGCAGGTAACGCGCCAGCGAGCGGCAGCGGGGAGCAGCCCCGGCGGGGTGCGGGCAGAGTCAACGTCACGGTCCGCTGCGAGGTCTTCGCCGCAGAGGGCGAGCCCAGCCCGGGGCTATTTGCCAACTCCGCCACTCGGCCGCCAGACGGAAAGTTTGCCTCCCCCTCCCCCCCCACCCCGGGAGCTGTGCGCAGCGCCCAACGTGCTGTTTATTGGCCTGCGGTTTTCTTTTCTACGACAGTTATTGTAGTATCGTCAGACGGCCAGTACACAATCTGCAACGTTTTGCAACCGTTACGATTTTGTAACCCAGGATGTTGCCATTGATACTTGCAACAGAGTCTGAGGAAACCTCTTTGCAAAGACTGTTGTAGAACTTATATAGGCGGGAGGGACGGTGCCCCTTTCATGAGGTTGCGAAGATGCCAGAGGGACAAACTGGGGTGAGGGTGGCAATGTCTTCCCTGGAGGACCTTAAAAGCTCACTTGAGGTGTGGGGGCTCTGCTGCTACATGTCCTGGTCCTGGATGCTCGCAGATGGGACACCCACCATTGCTTCACTTAAGAAGGGTGCACTCTGCCTCCTCACCCCCGTCTGTGCAACTGTACCGTCACAAAATGGCCACCACATTCCTTTTATCTTGGTTCATGCCAGAAACATCTGAATTCTTTTTTTTTTTTCTGTTCTTGCATAGGATAATACTGCACATACTGGCTGACACTAAACCCTGGAGAGAATTAACGAAGCAGAAAGATTTGCGTGTTTAAATGGAAGGCTGAGGGCCATTCATGTATTGATGTGTGGTTCATGTGGTCAGGCCATCAGCCTGGATAGGTTTGCACACCAGAGAGTTCCAGGTCCTACTAGCAAGTACAGAGCTGTCGTAGGAATTCAAATAATCCCATGCACTGAAGTCTCTGTCATCAGGTGTAATTCTTGCACATGGAGCACCAACCACACGCTCGCACTGCTGTCAACAATTTGGCTACCATGCATATGGATTTTGGAAACTTCTGCACAACCATCTGTGAAAAGGGTAAACGCTGACCTGGGCAGAATTTAGGGGCAGAACGTGCTGTATTTAGACCAGCAATCTGATCTGTGTCAAATGCACGACGGCTTTCTCATCTCAGCAAAAGGGAACCGTCTCTCTTCAACCTGATGTTTCGCCCAGGCCTTCCTGACTGCCGTCCTGAAGTGATGCCGTTTCTGTGTCTGAATGATGACCTTTCTGAGACTTTGTGAAATTACAACTTGTCAGTTTGTGATAATGCACAGTATAAGGCAAATGTAGAATTTGACCTGCTATCATCTTGATCTGTAAACTAGGCTGTGGTGAACTAACCGTGAATCATATCAGCTTCGAGTGCACAGAAACTGAGAGGTGGCTATATTTCTTTTCTAAAGGTCAGGCATGCCTAATCTTTTGCATCAGTGTCGATTCATAGAAATGTTTTCCGTAGAAAAATGGCAGAATATGACATAAAAGATGATAATCATAATTGATCCTGTACTGCAATATGAATATAATTCACCAAAATTATTTACAAACACACACACACACACAATATAAATTGTGTAAAAAATTTAACTTGACCCATAATTTCCCCATTTTCTATGTACTTAGCCTAAAGCTGGCATGCAGGTTTACATCCTTCATTGGCCAAACCAGAATTCAGCAGTTTCCTGCAGACAAAATAATGTAAAAATTCACAAGTTCAAAAGTGTGTATAAAATTTAGCAAGGTTGTGCAGCATTACAACATGGCCTGCAACATGCACAGTCACTATGTTTATATGAACAATACAAAGCTATATATGCTTTAATCAACCCGATTATACAATATTACATTGTACTGTTAAATGAAAACAAAGGTGATTACTTTTGAATGTCTTAACAGTAACTTACGTCCACTAACGTTATTTTTGCAAACTAGCGTTGGCTGAGTTAGCATGCTAGCAATTATTACATTTGTAATAGCTAGCTAACAACTAACTACCTTTTCCAATCATAAACATTACACATGTGAATGTTCCTCCCTGGAAATCCTGTCTGATTTTCACTGTCCATGTTTTTGGAGTTGTTTATCTACCAACTTCTGGAAAGATATGTTTCTTCGGCTGAGTGACCTACGGCCAGGCACATAGCAATATGACATATTTAACGGCCTTACTTCAGTCCCTCACAGCCTTGTTTTTGCTTTGCCAAATTTAATATGCCGTATAATGTGACTAATGCGTATTCAGGCAGTACTGTATTCCTGTTATATTAAGTTGGGGTAACAAGACTACACTTCTTTATTAAAAATCCATGATTTGGAGCGGCCTAATAGGTTGATTTTTAATTTAATTTCCACCCCTTTCACAGACCTAATCAAAGGCCTTTGTAAGCCAGTTTTGGCCCCCGTGCCATAGTCCAGACATCTCTGGTCACACCTGATTTTTGAAACTACTAAATATGTACTGCTATTCAAAGCAATTCTGGTTGTGACTGCACAGCAGTATAAACTCATTGTGGTTCTCTGATTGTCATTTCATTAACTGTAAAGGAAAGCATATGGGTGTAAAACATTTAGGCATCAGGCTGAAAT
Source organism: Anguilla rostrata (assembly GCF_018555375.3). Lineage (NCBI taxonomy): Eukaryota > Metazoa > Chordata > Actinopteri > Anguilliformes > Anguillidae > Anguilla > Anguilla rostrata. Next base: position 13,036,271 of record NC_057936.1, read on the forward strand.
GCTCAATTAATGTGCTGCCCTTTGAACAGTCTGTATTTGGAATGTTTATTCAAAATTATAAGTTGGTGTTCTAGAACTCCATTGCTTCCAATTACCAATCATGACTGCAGCATTAGAATGTTCAGTTAAGAACATGCTTATCACATATACCTTAATGTGGTAATGACAGTTTGTTAAAGCAGCCACCTGAAAATGACTTTGTCTCCTTGACCAAAATAGGCTATATTTTGTAATTATGCTCAAAAAGAGCTGCACCTCTGCTTATCCTTATGCATGCATTGATTTTGAATATTGAAGAATATTGTTTTGAATATTAAAAAGTATGCAGTGCAGGGGCCAGAATGTGGACTGCAGGTGTTTGGATGTAGATTTCCTGCGAGTGACACGTTTGGACACTTTTTTTCCCCTGGAAGGATGAATAATGGGAGGTAACTGCAATTCTGAGTCAATTAGATTCCGCCGTGACGCAAATGGGAAAAAGGAGGTAACGCCAAACAAACACAATGGTTGCGAACATCAGTTACCATGGTACAACTCCCAGAACGTGGGGGGAAGCAGTGGGGACAGAAACAGCCCTGCGATGGACTTCCAAGATGACGGATGCACACTCTAATTTGACCTTGGATCCACTTCGTTCAGTTCGACTCTCCAAGATACGCATGCTGGAATTGATGCAGGCGTCACATTTCAGCAACGGGGAATGCTTGCACACAAAAAGAAGCCTGTGTGAGATTAGAGCTGGGCGTACTCTAGTCGTTTTGTTGAGGATGCGGGTATAACGGTCAGTGATGGGTGTAGCCGTGTAGGAGCCTTGAGCTCCTCTTCTGCGCAGCTCGGCTGTCTGATTGTATCTCGCTCCAGTGTTTGCTGTGTCGACACAGCAGCTGGCTTCTGTTTAAACTGACCACAACGACAGATACTGGAGTTGAAAAACGTATAAAAGTGATTCTTCCTGGTCACCTTCCAAGCCCCTTTTGATGGGTTTTGACTCACTTTCTTCCCTGTGATCCTCTTCTCCCCACATTATCAGCTCAGGAGAAAAGGTACAACGTTTCCTGCATGCCTCTGAAAGAATAACTGAAGTTAATGGCTAAAATGAACTTTTAAGTGTTGATAAACGAACATTAGAATCTCCTTTTTTTTGGCGTTGGGGGGCAACTTTGATCATTCCTCCAGATTCTGTATGGAGGAATGGTCTTATACCCCCCGAAAAGAAAAAAAAAATCACTAATCTCATAAAACACTGCCGAAGACTACTCAGTAAGGTTCACAAATAATTTAAAATGAGGGTTCCAATAATTTTATCAAAAACTTTCTGGGAAGGAAAGGTATTGCTTATTAAAAACCAAACTTTTTCACTAAGTATTGTATTGGTGAAAAAATTATTTTCCCATTTCCCGTACATTTGAGCATATAATATAGCTCATTACCTGTGGTGTTTATTGTATACAGACTTTTTTGGTCATCTTTATCACAGTCACTGGTGCCAATAATTATATATATATATACGGCTTAAGGAAGGCTTAATACTAGACGTTGGACAATTGCTGCAGGGATTTGTTTCCATTCAGTCAGAAGAGCATTAGTGAGGCTGGGCACTGAGTGGGCGATTAGGCCTGGCTCGCAGGTGGTATATCAACTGATCCCAACTGATGGGGTTGAGGTCAGGGCTCTGTGCAGGCCAGTTGAGTTCTTCCACACCATTCTAGACAAAACCATTTCTATATGGACCTCGCTGTGTGTCTGGGCCATTGCCATGCTGAAACAGGAAAGGGCCTTCCTCAAAATGTTGGGGAACATGCCCGACTTTCAAACAGCCCATTGAAGGCAACGTTCACCTTACTGAACCCGTGTTTAGCAGTTGTCTACGACCATGAAATGCACTTTTTTGTACGTCGCTTTGGATAAAAGCGTCTGCCAAATGAATGTAATGTAATGTAATGTTGTCATTTTAAAGCCTGTCCGTTGATTTCCGTCTTGCATCCTGAACGTGGCCACCAGCAGACGCATTTTGCCAAAAGCAGCTAAGCGAGCTTACGCAGGGGGCCTGTGGGAACAGCTGCGGGTCTGATTTCACTAAGAAGCATCACAAACCTGGATACCCTCGCACCCCCGCCGAATTCCACCGAGGCTCTGTTTATTTCCCAGTCTCTGGCATGGGCCCAGCTCTCCTGAAACCTCACAGAGGAACAGCCCCACCAGACTCACTCTGTACATGATTAATGCTGAAATATGTTCCCCCCGCCCCCCTCACCGGGCAGACGTTCCAAGCGCGCCATGCGGCGATGCATTTTTGGGACCGGCCTCAATCCCAAATATCATCAAACCGCTTATTAGGAAATTTGCTGTGTTCTGTGAACTTTCAGCATTCATTCAGCATTCTTAAAGCTTTGTGCGTACCGTGTAATGACAGCAAACCGTTTTGTCCACTGCAATTGAAAAAGGCTACAGCTATGTGAGTACAGTGGTAAGAAGACACCAATATTGGTGAATATTGCGTCCTCCTTATACCTGTCTGCACTAATGGAATAGGCCTAGTTTTCTTCGCTCATTTCTATGTCTATTACCACGTATCAATTTTTCAGGAACCTTTTACATGGTGTAAAGTACCTTCCTCTCATAAATCCAAACTCCTTTGTGTTGGTGGCTCTTTGGTTCTTGGTAGTCACCTAAAGCGCTTCTGGCCCGTTGGAAATATCCAAGGACCATTTTTCTCTGTGTGTAGAAGTGTTACTGAAAAATAAATGTCTTTACGCTTTTTTATGTATTTATTTTTTTTTACATTTTATACACTGATTTTCACTCCCGTGCTCCGTTGCGGTATTTTAATTCACCTTAATAAACTGTGCGGAATTCATTGTTGATCTGTTGAATAAAATACGTTGTTTCTAGTCTAAAAATGCCATCTGAATGATCAAGTGTCACCCAGGGGAATTTTTGGTTCAATGTAATTAAACCTTGATTTGCTGGATATTGATTTTTTTTTTCACTTTGATTCTGTTGTAGTTCAGATTTATAAATATAATTTTGGAGTGTGTTGCATAATGTGTCGTTGATTATATGTGAAAGAATAAGTTCACAAGAAATGTACTGCATAATGCGACGAGAACTAAATTCATAATCCCTTAAGTGATAGACAGTGTGTATATTTTCCAAGTCTCCAAAGCACATTATTAGTGAACGCTACATTTTCCCCCAAATTCATACACCATAGCTAAAGGCAGAGATTGTCTGTGTGATTCTGTGTTAATGAATATTTGCATATTGAAGGGTTTAAATTGGAATTCATTAGTGTAATCTGAGCTTTGGATCTAGATTTGAAGTTGTATGATTAGGTGCCTGCAGTCATGGTTGTTGTGGTGTGTTTCTTCTGCCTTTTGTTTTTGTTCTTTTATGGTGTTAATTTCTGGCACATGATGTGACTCTAAATAGCATGTAATGGATGTTATTTGTATAGTTCAGTTACTTCTCTTGAACACATCCACTGGCAGGACCCACGCAGTGCAGTAACTGCACCATGTATGACGCTGTATGGGCTTTTACGGTTTTCACTACCCATTTTGATGTTCCTCTCTAATAATAACATGCATTACTATAATTGAGCTTAGGGTGAATAATTCAGAATGAATTTATAATTTAGAGGAATGAACATGTGAGCACTTCTGATCAGGTGGCCGTGGTGGAATTGGCATGCTATTCAGTGGGAGATAACACACATGCGGGCAGCAATATCTTCCCAGAATGTTTCTCCCTGGAAAAAAAAACCAAAAAAAAAAAAACCTTGGCACTTCGGCTTTTTAAAGATGCATGAGGACCCGTCCGCTGGCAGCGCGCACGCATTCCCGAGCAGAGACGCTCAAACCACCGCTAACTGAATCTCGTGTCGCCGCCGCGTCGCGCCGTTCGGCGAGGAGAAAGATCGACCCCGCAGGACGCGCGTCGGCGTCTGAACGAGGCGAACGCGTGCGCGCCGCGGGCAGCGACGGCGGTGTCGCGTGCTCCGCCCGCCGCGCAGCTGCTCTAGTTTTGAATGGCAGGGGAAGGGGTGGGGGGGGGGGGGGTTTGTAACGCGAGAGACGCTCCAGAGGAAGTGGTGCAGAGAACATAAAGCGTCACCTGCGCCGATACAATGTGTAACAGGATATCCGACACTGGAAATGTTGGCCTTGTTTTGTCGACTAAAAAAAGAACGCTGCGGCGTCCTCGGCGAGCGCAGCGACTTGCGAGGCGGCGTTTATTTCGCTGCCTGTTTGCTTGTATTTTTTTATTTATTTTTTTCCCTCATTTGTGACCTTTTCCCACGTGCGCTGCCCACGCCCTTTAATGTAGAGCAGAGCGAATGTCGCGTGGGGGCTGTTTCAGACTGCCCTGCCGGTCTCGGGACGGCCAGTCTCTCCGTGATGCGTCCTTATCTCGCAGACCGATTAATTCACTTTCAACTGAAAACCATTACCTGGTGTTTTATTGCTACCTGGAGAAGGAGCTTTGCTCTGACGACGGTAATTGTTTTGAGATTGGTTCAGGGGTTTGACGTTTCGAAATGAGCATTGAAATGCAAGACGTGCTACGGAAGGCCCATTAAAAATTGCCAGTAAGCAAACTGCAAATAAGCTGTTGCACAGTACAAATGAGATTACCTTTCACTGTGCCCCCAAACCTGTACGCCAGGGGATCCAGACCTGGAAACTGCAAACCACAATCACTTTGTTTATCTGTGTGCTTGATCTTTGAGCAGCGCTCTACGCTTTTTTTTTTTTGTTCATGCATAATGTGCAAAGTAGTTCACAAACCGCTCGCAGCACAAGGTAATCGGTTGCAGACAACCTCTGAAGTCAGAAAGCGCTTTGAGACCCAAAGTTTTATTTTTAACACGCTGCATGTTGTGGTCGTATATCTGCATACTCTAGCGCTTGTGCCGTTGCTCATTAAGGTTAGGCCCATTTCATTTGTGTGGGGTCATTTTCTGTTAATGATTCCTCTCGGTGTCTCCAGCTCGGCGCACGTATGCCAGGAAAAATGGCAGATTTCATAGCGATTGTGGCTGTTAAGGCGCAGTCTCCAGACAATTGTGCATTAACTTTCTCGGGTTGGAGGGCTACACAGGCCTATTTAGCCAGTGGATAGTGGGTATTGAGGTGTAATCATTTTTGAAAAATGTGTCCTGGGAGATCAGTGAAGTTAACTTTATTGCTCTCTTATGCTGCTACTGCTGGACCAGTCTCCTAAAGGCAGGAAACATGAAGAGGTGGATTTCATTTTCTTCATCCAGCCACAGCGTCTGTGTGAAAATCCTCTCCTTTCAAAAATACTTTGATAATATATATTGGTGGGGGATTATTTGAGCACTGTATTTCCTGGAGGTATTAACATGATGACAGATGTAGCATTTAGACAAAAAAAAAGCTTCAATCTGTTTCTTTTTTTTTTTTCCTTGGCCAAGCAGTTGAGTGTTAACTGTCAGACCCATTTTATTCAGTGTTTTAAAGCAAAGAGTGAGAGAGAATTTAACTGTGCCAGAAATTGATGGATTGGTGGTTTGACGTAGAGACCTGGTGAACAATAACACTGAAATGAATTTGCTTTATTAAGTTTAATTAGACTTTTGGATGGTGAAGCCGTACACTATGGAACCGCTCGTGAAATTAATGCACATAAAAGGAGACTCAGCAACCCATTAGAAACATTTTAAGAACATTAAAGCATTTCCACAGTATTTGAGGACAATCAGAATTGATCAAGGTTAATGTGACACTGTTCTAAATAGATGCAATACCCTTCTACACAGAATAGGTCAAATTACTGATATCCTTTTGAATTTGTTTTCCACTTAAATGAACCACCTTTTCTTAGGTATTGCATTTCCCACTGGAAGTGCATTTTAGTATGAGTATGAAGGTGCCACCAGTGATTTCAGTTATACTAATATACTGATCCTTTTGTAAACGACAAGAAAGGGACTGTTCTAACAATATCTAACGCACCTTTTTCCTGAAGTGTAATCTATATTCTCTGGTTGTGGGAACTGAGTTTAGAATGTGTCCTATTTGATGGAGTTTGGTGGCAAAAGCTGCTTCATCTTTGACTCCTTGTCTCTCTTCCCTCCATTATAATCCAGAAGTCGTCTGCATTTCTGAAGTCTTCCATTAAAATCACGCCACCTTTTTGAGGGATCGGCGTCAAGACCACCTCATTTACATTCAGGGCAAATTTAGGGTTCTGTGAAAACCTCAACCCCTCCAAATTGCACCTAATACCATGCCAAATGTTTTTGGGTGAAACCTCGCAAGGTTTAAATTCCCAGTGTTTCCAGTTTTGGAAAATCAAAAATTCCAGGTTCCCAATAGATGATGACAGTGTTCCAGAGAACGGGAGGACGTGGTACACCCAAGACCTGGAATGATGGTCACCTTGCGTGGTTGTAGGCACAAAAGTTCATGACACTACTCTGAATTTAAATTATAGTAGTATACTACGTTTATAAATCAAATCCAAGTATGTTATCTTTGAACCGAATACTGAAAATGCAAATTCCTCCTTGAATTGCAAACATCAGCATTCATTCACTCTGCATAGCCCATCCATAGTATCACAATTTACAGAGATGATTCCAGACCCCAAAATTCTTGGCGGGTCAATTCTATTTGTGATCTACAGCCAGTACATACATGCAATAATGAAAAACAAATGCTTGACACAAATGACTCCCATTATTTCATTCCCTTTTGAGCTTTGATAATAAACAAGAGTATCACTTTTGATCATTTCATCCCTTGCATACCCACACAGGCAAAAAAGGCACTTAATCGGCAACACAGTCAAGCTTGCCAAAAGAGAACCTTCTTTGAACTGACCCCCTTCCACTGAATGATGCTACCTGTTAAGAGTCTGTATTTCCTGAGAAATTAGCAATGTTCTAGTATTTATGTACAGGCCTTGTCTATGCTGCATAAAGTCAGCAATGTCCTTTAGATGCCAAATTAATTTTTCAACAGCATAAATTCTCAACAACTGTGCGCAACACGAGGTCACTGAACCTGTACTTGTGTTGGTGCCAATGTCTGAAATTGAAATGCTAATCTCTTTATTTATGAGAGGACAATTTGACTTAATTTCACAGGAAGGAAACATTCAACCGCTGGGATCAATATTGCTAAATTCCATTTCATGCCCTGCAAGCACCAACAACCTGTATACGGTTAATCATTGAAAATACCCTGCATGGCAGTTATTTTTATTTGGTTCAAACAAAATTCACCAAACATCACGCCACGGAATGAAAAGTGATCCGCCTGAATTGTCTATAGTTTTAAACTCGCATATATTACTCATGTTGTTCGTTGTGTCTTGTTTTGGAAAAGAAATGCGTGATCATTAGTCATTAATTGTTATTTAAAAAAAAAAACAGTTATGGACAGGGTCTCTGTTATAGGATAGCTACGCTTAGTTACCGAAAAATGAGCTTTGAAGTATTATTCGATAAATGCTGACTTTGTACAAAAATGAAAATACCGAGGTCAGGAAGACAGATAATCCAGTGTGTACTACCTTACATGGGCAAATTTCGGTACTCAGGATGTCTCTCTCTTCTGGAATTTAGAGCGATGACGTCACTGCCTGCCGCTCTCAGAATTTTTGGAGAAAAAAAGAAGTTTCATTTTTGTGGGATTTGAAACTCATTGATTCTTAGAAAGCGAGGTAAGAGAAACGAAGAGTTCTTGCAAAATATCCGCGGGGCGGTTCATTATCAGTTATGTGGCCTGTACCAAGGTTGCGATGCAACCTCCTCAAATATGCAGCAGGTCTTGCTCCTGATTCTCTTTGCGTGCACTTTTGCTTGGTGTTATTCTTCACCAAGGTGATTCAGTAATACGATGTTACATCTTTCGATGTATGGCGGGGACATGCAGCAGCGAATAGGGACCTTGCTAGTTAGTTTTTCATTTCTGAACGTAACAGAAGCGTGTTAGAAATGTTTTTAAAAGTTGGGATTTTTGTGTTTATTAGTGTGACTTGACGGTGTTCTGTGGATATATGTGTATCATAGTTGGTCATTTTATTGTCATTTGTTATTCTTGAAAATACAAAATATATTCAATATTATTTTATTTCAACAATTCTGCGCTGGAACGCGGAAGTGAGTTGACAGCGTGAATACTCGGCTGTATGAATATTTTTACTGCTTATTTGGCGTTGGCAGCTTTGGACGCTGCGTTCTTTACAGGAAATACTAAACTACGACAGAATGCGAACGACGAATTTACGACCTAAAATGTGGTTTGGTAACTCCGTTCACTGCGTAAATAATTTATTCAGAGCAGCTTATTACCGTGTCTTAAAAGTAACGGTGCTCAGGAACGGCTGTTATCTGCTGAGTCTCCGCCCCCTTAAACCTATAACTCTTTTTGATGCTTGACATGTACATTTTTAACACGGCAAGTTTAACAGCTTCAATATTGGAAATATGATGGACAGGCCGATAATGCAACAAATAAGCGCTGTTTAACTTCTCAGCCGTCTATATAGGTCTACCAATCGCCTGTGTTTTGTGTGTGCGTGTCTGTGTGTCTGTTGTTGTAAATGGAGTGATTGAGCAGGGTATACTTGTGAAGTTTGTTCTGAAGACAGTGCGACTCTCTATTCTATTTTAGCACCGAATAACAAAAGCAAGAGTTTTCAACACTTATTGGGAGGGCCAGTACCAGTCTAGGTGAGCAGAAATGTGGGATTGCCTGTAATTATAGAGATGTAAATATTTGTAATTCTTCGTAAATTTTTTGGCAGGGAACACGTTTTCTTTTCTGAAATGACAGAATTACTAAATGTAAAAAATTATAGGCAGTCCTGATTAACATTTATCCTATGCAAACTCTGCACATTACAGTGTTGAAAGTTCTTGTTTATGTTGTTAGTGAGTGCTAAAATTAGGTACAGGAGTTACATTGTCTTCAGAATCTATTGTATGCTTTGTGATATGCCCAGGATGTCTTTTATGTGTTGCCTTGATGATTTGGAATAAAAGCCAAAAGTTACCCTTTTGCAGACGCTAAATCTCTCCTGTAAATGAACTAAACAAAACTAAAGCTTATTTTCCACTGTTCACATTGCACTTCATAGACCCACCTTCAACCATGTGCACGTATATGTATGCATATTAAAGCAGTATTTTCAAAAGCTTTTGATTTCCATTTTCCCCATCAAAGCATTCTTGAGACCCTTACAATGAATTTGAAGATTTAGTTGTTTTCAATAGGTCTCTTGGCTTTCCGAGCAGTGTTTAAATTGCTAATTTGAGCCTTTTCTCACCTCAGTCTTCAGAATGAGGGCTGAGAAATGTAAACTGACAATATTTGACTTTGGGTGAAATGCAAGAGATTGATTTTATTTTTATTTTTCAATCATTTTCAACAACTTTTGCACGAGAGGGCAAATAGTTGCAGCAGCAAACTTTTCTGAGCTCTGCGACTGGCGAAACCAGTCTGTGTTTTCAGCTTATCATTCATTGCACGAGCGTGCGCATTGTAGACATTTTGGAAACCCACCAGCTCCATTCAAGCTGACTGCGTGGTCGCTGGCTCGTACCTGGCTGTAGAAAACCGGAAAAGGCGGTCCCGGCAGCGTGGCAAAGGTGACAGTAAGCACTTTTTGCAGCAGTGTGAAAGAGGTTTAACGGTATCTCAAACATCACTCGGGGTTCTGCAGGGCTCCCATTTTAGGGCCGTGTGCTGCTGAAAACTGATGGGTGCTAACTGGAAATTTAAATTAGGAACCACATCTACTAATTAAGATACATTAGTGTGCTCCTAAATGTTTCAACTTAGGAGCACTGTACTCCTGGGAAAAAATGTTGTGTAGAGCCCTTTCATTGTTCTGCTGTTGTGTGTTGTTGCATGGATGCTCCTACAGCAACTTAGCCAAAGTCGCATACTCTTTAAATGATTCCTTTTTCAGTACAGAAGTTGTTTCTGTCTTGTGTGGGAAAATTGTTCAACCGAAGTGTCTAATTTAAATTCAGATGCATGTACATTTTCATATTGATGTGCGTTTCAAATCGATAACAGCACGACCCCCTAGAGTTATGCCATCAAACCGAATGCTTGTGTGTCATTCACACACATTTGACTTGAGTAAGGGGGAGCTGAGCTTCCCTTTAAACTTCAGAAAAAGGACATCTTTTGACAGCTCTGAGTGAAAGTTAAGACTGCAGCTGCCTCTGCTGTGCCAAGCCTCCCTTTAAAGTGATCCATCTGATCTCAGCGGGTTTTAATGGAGTCTTCAGACGCAGTCTACAGGAACATAACAGGGAATACGGGCCACTCAGAACCTGCAGGCCACTGTGTACATAGCACATTGCTGTGGTGGGCTTCAGATCCACCTGTGTGAAATGCTATTAAATTGCATTATATACAATGAATTTTAAAGCACACTGAAAATATGCAAGTGGCTGCTTGTGTGTGTTACTTTGTGGAATACAATCATAAGGTTGTAAGTGGTACTGAGAAGTGCCTTCTGTCGCCGGACGAAAGGATAGGTAAACATGAACCATAAGTGAGAAGAAACCTAATAGTCAGAGCGGTGCAAAATTGACAGGAGTTGAGGTGGATTCAGTACCACTTGGTCCAAAAGAGCTCAGAAAAGTATTTGAATCCAAAACAAATACTTATTTGACCCAGGTCTGGGCACAGGATTTGAGGGTTTTTCACCTTCAAAATGATGAGTGAAATTTACCCCCCCTTTTCTTTATGCAAGCATAACATCATATTTTGCGTATCATGCCAAAATGGCACATGTTCCTCAGTTCAGAATTAAATAAGATTTTTTCTGAAAATCACAGTTCCACACTTTTACATTTAGGGTCACAACGGTTTGTTGAGGGCTGCAATTTACATGAGCACCCAAGTAAAGCTAGAGGGCCATCTCAAAAGGCACACGAAGATGCACACACACGCACATGCACACTTATATAGTGTTACAAGCCTGTGCTGCTTTGTGCAAGTGATAAGCTGAACATCAGCCTACGTTTACACAAGGTTCTGTTAAAGCACCTTCAGATGGGTGTAAATTAGTGTGGGGATTTTTGTTTTAGGCTGATTGAGCATTAGCCAACTCCAGAGGAAGAGGGTGAGAGAGAGAGAAGTACGCCGCTATTTCGACCCATAAACCAGACGTTCAGAGAGGGAAAGAGGTATGTAACCCACTGCTGATCCTGCGGCCCTGTTGCCATGACACTCATGGACACCTGGAGGCAAGTTCCTCATATTTCCAGTGACTGTCGCTGATCCACGTAGCCTATACTTTAAACGGAACGCCTTTGTGCTTCACCTAATTATGTAATCTCCTTTTCTTTGTCCTTAAATAACCACAATGCATTTAGCCATTTATTAACTGGCAGTGTTACAGTTTCATATAGTTGTACATCAAGTGGTGATGATAGAAGTTCTCCAGTTTTTATCAGATGCCGTTCCATAATGTTCTAGAAAGCATATTAGTGCAATGCTTTTTTCCTACAGTGGTCATACAGGAGAAAGTATGCAATAACTCAGACTTTGTTGCAGTGAGTGCTTCTTTGTAATGTGCAAAGTAGCAGTCAGAAGTTGACAGCGCTAGTCATATTTTGTCGCCTTGTGTTGTGCTTGCTGTCAAGCATTGAATTTTGAATGCACTGCTTCTCAGGGTCAAAACCTTGGCTCTTTAAAAATGTATTTAGTGGCTGTTAATCGCTGTGAACTGAAGAAGCATCCCTACAAATGATCATCACAACTGTCCTGACTGACTGACTTACTGAGCGAGCTGCTTCCAGGGTAAAATATACTGCTTCAGGCAGGGGACTCTGCAAAAGTCTCGCAGTACCAGACATTTCCCACTACAGGCACTAGGCACTTTGCCTTCTTTAGCAAAGTAGCCAAAGCCAGTTGAAACAATTCTTAGTTGCTATACTTTTTTAATGAAATGCTCTCAATGCAAAAGTGGAAGACAATTTAAACACTGTTTGACAAAAAAATGTAAAAAATGAAATGCTTCTAGATGTTCATGATTGTTACCCTTATTGAAAGCATTTACTGAAAACTTGATTGAAATTTTACAACTCTTTACAAACAGACTTGGTCTGCAGCAGGGTGAGATTATAAATTTTTGTTTGGTGTGGTATGTTAGATTCAGTTTTTTTCCTAGGTAATTTGCATTACTGAAAGTTATTCCAAAGTATCCAAAAGTCCGTTTTCAGTGGTACATAAAGTTGAAATAAAGCACACCGCATTGTAACATGAAGCATGGCGCACTATCGAGGTCCACAGAGGGTAGTGTTTCTTTTAACCTTTTTCCTGGAGATAATTCTGGTCTGTAATCTCTCTGGATGTAAAGGTCAGTTTTGATTAGGTAATATGGTCCCTCTAGGAAGAGAGGTCTTGTGTCTTTTTTTTCTTCTGGATGAGATTATTTATGGATCAGAAGCTCTGGGGTGGTCTCTGGGTGGTAGTGGAGCACTTTAAAATCCTAACCTTCACTGTTGTTCTTTTATCTTACTGACTGTAGCAGAGGAGAGTTTAATTGGCCTTCTATTTTAATCACTACACCTGTCTAGTTGTGACATTGTAACACCTATTAGCCTACTGTATCATTATTATGTAAAATATCTTCCTTTGGGGTTTTAACATGTGGGTTTATTTAATAGAAGTATGTCCATTTTTTATTTAAATTCCTAATGATAGCATTCTATAGTATGTTCATTATTTATAGCAATATATGTGTTCCTTATTAGAGTTCTTTTTTCATCTTTAAACCTTCTTAAAGATGAAAAATGCACAAGTTATGCATCTGACTATAACCAACACACAAAGGCATACAGGATAACTCTGAAAAAAGAATTTATTTGCCTTTCTTTGCTTATTGACTGAAACTGTATCTGTCTTTTCCATCCAGAAATACATCCACTTGTCCAATTTAGGGTTGTTGTGGGGATGGAGCCTATCCCAGCATGCACTGGGCACAAGGCATTCCACTGCAGGGTGAACCTGCACACACACTCACACACTCACCCCCACAACCAATTTAGCATCTCCAGCTCACTTAACCTGTATGTTTTTGGACTTTGAGAGGAAACTGGAGTACCTGGAGGAAACCCACCTGAACACGGGGACATTGGTCTTTTATCATAGTGAATGCACAACATAACAGAGTTATTTTAAAAATGTTATCTAATATAGTGTCACAACTTTGTTTTGCATTATAAATAATAATTAAAATAATAACCCATATCTAAATTTAAATTTTGTTTCTCTTTATGGACAGTATCACACCATCATTCTGTGTTGATAAGAGGAATGCGTTGGCCTTACCCCTACATACCATTTTAGAAACGGTGTGCTCACTGAAAAATGGGAACTAGCAGATGTTCTGGCATGTGTACAGTACATACACTTCTGTCTGCAAGCGAGAGACTGGAATGCCATTATGTCACTGGAATAGCTATGCGTACACAGGCTAGCAGTCGAGAATTCCTCTCCACAAATGTACATGCATGCATATGTTGAGCAACGCTCTTTGACCCTAGTGCCCAATTGATTTGAAACTGAGCTTCGCGTATGAGGGTGTGATTTTTGCAGAAGTTTGTCACCGGTTTTATATCCCGTTGAAAACCTTTGGGACCCGTTTGCAGTACCCGTTCAGAACCCTGGGAACCTCTTGGGAGCTCCAAACTTTAAACAGCGCTTGGACTGTGCCCCCGCAGGAAGGCTTCCAAACGGCGGAGCGTTCGTGTGCAAAGCTGCTGTTCTCACAAAAGAAATCTACTACATGTTAAACACGATTGGTCGCGTGCTCGCTATCGTAATTAGCGCGTCTGCGATCGAACGATGACTTCTAAGACGAGTGACAACGCGACAGCGCTGTTGTGAGAGGATGGAGGACGTGAGGCAGGAGCCCTACAGTGTCATCAGCCGTCACTCAGGAAGGCTCGGTGTGATATCTGTTACTTCTCTTTGGTCGTGTACATGAGAGTATAAAAACAAGATAGCATCAAAGTGAACTGCAGCACACCGATCTTTGAACTGCAGTTTATGCGGCCGCGAATCACTCTGTAGCAATGAGCTACAGATGAAGGAGTCGATGATGAGAAGCATATGGGATGTGCTGATTCCGCCAGACGACTGAAATACCACTCCCCCCAGCTGCTATGAGCGACACGTTAGCAAACTATGTATGAGAAATTGGCATAACGACTGTAGATGGTGATATCATCCATTTGTGGTGTTGTTGATGTTCTCATTGGAAAACAGAAGTTTCTGTAAAGCAAAAGAGACATCCATTTTCAGAATATTAGTTTCTAAGTAAGACCACAGTCTTTCAGGGATATTGTAATTTAAGAAGGATGTTGCGCACGGTACAAGTTATCTTCAGAGGTTCAACTTTATTCGTTTTGAAACGCTTCATTTTGAAGGTGAGTTCATAAGCCGTATTAAATCCCGTGACCACTGAGAAGGCATTATAGACCTAAAAGGAGAAAGTAAAGTAATTGAATTTGACTTTGTGTGAAGGATACTAGAAGAGATTACTCTTTCCCCCCCTTTGTCACTTGATGAGCCTTCAGCAGCATATCTCACTGGGGTTATGACACATGGCATCAGTCACTGGCAGCCATGCCCAGATGTGTGACCGGTAAAGGAGAAGAGGTGACGGAGTGCCATATAGCATTGGAACACGAATAGACATAGAAATAAGTAGTGACACACCGCAGTTTCCCACATACAGAGTCATAGAGAAAGCTGTGCCGTCACCACCAGCCCCCCCTGTACATCAGGCCTGTGGTAAGAGCCAGCCTGAGTCATTTCATAATGAGCATCAGAAGGCACCGGCGTGCCAAGCAAACTGGCATTCCGGAGGCGAGCGCAAATCCCTAGAACGGTGCCTCGATTGCCAAGTGTTTGATGGCCTAATGATGAAAAGACGGCCCTAATGGCAGCCTGAGACTTTGGATTGATTCTGCGAAAGTGGTGCCAGCTCCCATATTTGGGCTGTCCCTGATGACTGCGCGTTCCAGTAGCGTTGCGGTCTCCCCATTAGTGCTAATTCCGCGAGGCACAGGGGAGGGCAGACATCAGTCACCCAGAAAACCTGCTGCTCGTGTGCTTTGCGTGTATGTGTGTGTGTGTGTGTGTGTGTGTGTGTGTGTGTATATGTATGTATGTATGCACGCGTGTGTGTTGCCACGTGTGTGGGGCTGTCTTACCGTACCTGTTCTCGTAGTCGTTTGGATCCTCAGAGAGCAGCACAGAGCTGAGAATATGGATGCCCTGACATGTCTGTCCACGCCAGATGTCACTGTGAGAACTCTGTGCCCCTAATTGTGCCATGTGTTTGAGTGGTAGTGTGCGCAGGTCTATTTTAATTCTGCCTAGGAAGCCAGACTTTGTCCGGCTCCTTTTCTGCTATTATCTCAGTTATTCTGCATGAACTCTGCGAACCGCATTTTTGGCTCCGTTATGACCTTGGCGTACAAAAGTGTCATTCCTCACTAAAAGCAAGCTGTACTGACTTTGCCCCAATCTTCTCAAATTTCTCCATATTTGGGAATGTTTACCTCCGCAATGCTTGTTCAAGTAGGGTGGAAGAAGGGAGGTGAGTCACTTAAAGCAGAAGCTAGGCAGAGGGCTTTGGTGAGGATCTTCTGGAGTACGGTCCCTGAAAGAAAGACATTTTAAAAGACCAAATGATGTAAGTAACATGTTGCTTTCCTCATAACCCCTCCACTTTGTTCTCGAAAGGCCTGGAAGGTTGGTGGTGTTGATGTTGTCATTTGTTGGCACACAAGCGTGTGCTTGTGTATGTGTGTGCATGTGCCCATGGCATGACTAACTCTACCAGGCTGCCTTGTAGTTGACAGAGGAGAATCTATTTAAGTTGAGTACTTCTGCGGGTGCTCAGTGTGCTTTGTGCTTCCTTATTTGCATTTTAGTTATCGCCATTTTTTAATTTGACTTTGCAGATCAAGGATATCAGCTGCTGCAGACACCTTGATAGAAAAAAAATCAATTGTTTATTTTTTATATCATATCACTGCAGGTTCTTGGATAGGCTTAATCTTCAAAGCCCAAAGATTTATTTTTGCATACTTTGACTTGTTATGGGAAAATCTTGATATCTGTCAGAAAGAAATACTTGCTGGTTTGATATGATCACCTTGTTTTTTTTATTTTTTATGCCATGGATACTTATAAATTTACATTGTACTGGTGTGGTTCATGGTTTAAGGACATGCTGGCATTTTCTAACAATAAAATATAATGTACTGCTGGTGTGAAAAGGCATGAAAATTAAAGAATGAACTCTTTGGCTTCACTTTATTTGAAAGAAATTTGGTTTACCTGTTGGTCTATTCCTGCCTTTATTAGGAAGGACATCATCACATAACGTATAAAATGGTACATTGTCTAATATAAAACCCTGAATAAAAGGGTAAAGAGTGAGCTAAGACAGCTGCCAAACAAGGCCAAAAGCTCAAGATATTTGGGGCAGAACCATACTGGGCATAGTTTTGTCATTGCTCTTTCTCTCTGCCCCCCTTATGGAACCTGGCATCGGGCTGATTTGAGCCTGACAAATCACACTGTAATGTGGTGTAGCGCTGCCTAAATTTGGGGACACGCTCTGCTAATAAACCAACGGAGAGTTAATAGTTCTGATGAATTTAAGGCTCGTGTGGGCGTGAGACCAATTGGTGATGGAAATTCAAAAGCCAGAACATTTCTGGTGGTACTGCTGTAAATAATGCACACACTGAAGTAAGGCCTGGTCTTTACTTCCTTAGTACAACTACTTCCAGGTTACGAACGGCAAAACACCGCTTGATGTGTCCAAAGGTCCTGAGGTTCTGAAAGTGTTCAAACGTACCTGGGAGAACGGCCGATTGACAGGCTGCTGTAGCTGCACAGAGCTCTAGAACATCGCCCCACTTTGCCTTCCATGTTGCTGGACATAACTGAGGCAAATAGACTTAGGGGAAAAGTGTCAGCTAGGTAGCAAGCCGTGAGGAATGATTAGAATACCATTATTGTGACTGTCGTGTGTATATCCAAGGTTAAATACGTAATCGATTGCAGCAATCAAGGTAGTTATATAATGACACATTAGCTGGCTGGGTAGCTTACACCATTGGTGTAAATGTGCTTTTATTAGCCTCAGAATAATTGGTTTAAATGGAGTGTAAATCTAGATAGATACCATGATGCAATGAATACATTGAGTGATGTTGGTTGGTTTAATGAATAAAAAGAGGCTGTATAGTTTTTTCTTGCAATTTGCAGCCACGTTTAAGCTGAATAAGATAAAACACCATTCCTATGACCACTACTATGATTCCAAAAAAGTCATTTATTCATACAGTGATATTCAGCATATGCGTCAGGGAATTTGATTCAAGCGGCATATGAAAGTTTTACAGTGATGCGGTAGTTACAAAGAAGAACACATTAGTTAGCTATATAGCTAGCTTGCAGAATGCATCATGGTAGCTATATAACTTGTATATACAGTATAAATTATATACAACGTATTACTAGAACATACTTTTTAGCAAGCTAAATTGCAAGCAATTTTAGGCAAGGTAGACAATGAGCCAACCAAACACTGCTTATTGACAGTAACACGTTGCATATCACCCTCTAAATCACACATTTTGTAAAAGTAAACATTAACCATGCCAGACAACCTTTTCAATTTGCCTCTTTAACGTTAACACATTTAATGTTCAGTTTCACCCATTGTGAAGTGCTAGCCAACAATAAATCCCTTTCACATGTGGAAGCGCATACTACATAAAGTAATCCATTGTTATCCACTGATGGAAATTGTGTTAAGAGTGACAGAGAAGAGGAAGTACATGATGGGAGGGAAGGGGGTACAAAGTGTCTGTGCTGGATGCTTGAAAAGAAGGATAAACTGTCAGCCAACCAAATCATGTGCCAGAGATCCACCACCACAAATCAGATTACAGCAAAATACGTTTTACCAGATGCTCTACAAGAGACTACCCTCTTTCAACAAATCAAAAGACATTTGCCAATATTTTTTATTTATTTAAATGACATTTGAATTATGTTAGTACCTTTGCTATCTTGGATATCTTGATGTACACGCTTGAATGTTCTTGAATGTGTCATTATAATCGAACTGTGGAATGGAATATGCCATGTTAAAAAAAAAAAAAAACACAATGATTTGAGTTCTGAGAACCATTCTTGATGAGGCATTGCACACACAATATTCCACAGATACATAAGATGACCCGCTTTCCCTGGATAATGTTTCCTGTGAATTGAAAATCCAGGAATACTGTATTTAACTATATTCTACTCGTACCAATTGCTAATTAGTGAATGTTGGCTTCAATACCCATACAACCACATGTAGTATGAAAAAAATGGTTTTGTGTAATGAACAAATGGTTCTTGTATTTATTTTATTTTTCATGTCATGTGATCTTTATTTTGCCTCATTAGTCTGAATTTTGACCTTCTTGCAAGATACACCTGGTAAACGGAACCACATGATGTACAGTGTATAACAACAGTTTTGTGCAACACAATACATAGGCTAAAGGTTTTTTAAAAGTTCAGTTGCATGCATACTGTATAGATAATGCACCATAGTCTAGAGCTAATGTAAATGTTTTGCAGGAAAAATAAGTGATATTTATAATTATCTACATTCTGCACAGATATTATTCATTTAAACAAAAACTGACCCTAAAATGAATCCTTGTGGAACACCTTTATGCATATTTTGTGAATCTTGCGTAATGTCTTTGAGCCCAGTTCTTTCTTTAGACTAATAGTCTTGAATTGTCAGATAAGAATTCTGTGATCTATTGTATCAGAAGCTTTTGCTAAATCAGGGAGGCGCATGTGTTTCTTGTTAACTGTTAAATTAAAGTTTAGTGTCATACATGACCTTTAAGGCAGCTGAAGTAGTGCCATGCTGGGCTCTGAAACCAAACTGTGAATCACATAAAATGGTGTTATTATTAACAATAAAAATAAACTCTTCATTGAGAGTTTGTCATTATTTCTATACTAATGGATGGGGAATGCTGCCTTAGGTGAATACCTTGGCCACACTCACACATTCTTGTTTATTGCTGCTTATTCACAAAATGTTTGCAGAATGGTTTTGAGAATATGAAATAATGCATATTTTAATTATCAGTTCTAAAGAACCTAAGTTGCCATTTACGATGGAAAAAATATCTGGTAGGGATCCCACAAAATAGCACCCTCTAAACTGAGCAGAATTCACGGCCAAATTGGACACTGCCGAAGGAAGTCCATATAATTTGAATAATTTATGTTGTGTAATATAGCTTAATTTTAGATGCCTCACTTTTGGGTTTTGTTGTGAGTGTGTGCAAATTTCACAACCCCAGATCAAGTACACAGACGTCTGCTAGCGTGCGGAGCAAAAGCAACAGCACTGCCGTGAAGCAGGGCACCCCACAGTTTGGATCCATCCTCGACTGTCACCGCGAGTCCCTCAGGACCGTGTCCCAGTCTGCGGGATAAGAACTCACCCGTGTAATCAGGCACCTGTGCACTGCCAGCATCCGCTGCGTAAGGGTGAAGCCACACGTCCTCCCTGACGAGATGCCATCCCTCTCACCTCCCACAATCGATCGCTCGTGGACGTAATAACATTTTAAGACGGGGACAGTTTCCATGTCAGATCTTTAATCTGATTGGCTGTCACGCCACGTTCCCCGTTCTTCCGGTCCTTCCGCCGGCTTGCCTCGTTATGCCATCTATCCCAACATGCCTTGCGGACGCGACGAATCGACTTTCATTGAAAATGATTGTAGGCGCTTACAAATGAGCTTTTTGTTTGAGGATGTGTGGCTTCGGTGTCAGAAATGCAGTCCTCTAGTCCAACAGCTCAGTAGCTCAGGTGCAGGATTGAATGCTGAAAAAGTGCAGCACTCGGCTTTGGAGAGTATGCATTTTCATATGATCTCTCCTCAATTGACAGTTTTTGTGCTATTGTGCATGTAGCAAATGAAAAAATGTATTAAAAATACCCCAATGTATAGTGGTGTTATATTAGAGTATTGGGCCACCCTCCACTATTTTTGATTAAAGTAGCTACTTGCCGCAGGATAAAATCTTGTGGTTTCTTGCCTTTTTTCTTTTTTGTAAAGACATCACCATCAAGGGGCATGTGCTTCCTTCCCCTGTTGCTGCTGATATCTTTTCCCTCCCTGTGACTTGTAAAACATCAGAAAATCGAGCTTCCTTAGTCACTGTCCTCACCCAAATCAAGCTTCCAAGTCCTCACCCAAAGGTGCTCCAACCATCACCCCTCTTCTTCCAGCTACATTAGCATATTTATAGACAACTAGGCCTGTGGAGACTTTTTATACATGGCTATGCATGCTGGGATGTATTGTGCTTAATTAATGGATGAGCCAGACCTGCTTTCCATGAACTTACTGTAATTCATTTACCCAGGAGTTTCCATGCGTTGTTCATTACCTATGTGTTTTTAAGCATTTGAGCTTGAACAAAAAGGAAGTGGCAGTTGCAATGTTCTGAGATATCTGAAAAACTGATCTGATGAGTTTGTAGACTTGCTTGTTTTATCAACGATATCACCTGTTTCAGTGGACCTGTCAATTCCATATTGCCATGCTATTTGCTGAATATTCATTTTTTTGTGATACTGTAATTTCACTTCACTGCAAAGTATTTTAGAGAATTTCTTGTAACCGCTAAGCATACAGTATGTGTTCAGAGCTTAGTCCAGATTTGCATAGATGTCCATGCATGAGGTTTGATTCACCACTAATACAAAAAAGTGCCAGCGCAACCATTCATAGTGGGTTTTAAAATTATACAATTAAGCATACACCTAGAGACACTGAGAAAATGAGGGACAAATAGGCCTTTGCTTCCCTGACCTCATGCCATTTTGAATTTTACTGCTCTGTTTAGGGTCGTGCCTAAGAGGTGGCTGGTTTTTTATATCTTGTTGTTTTTAATGAAGTTCCGTGAATTTTCACTTTAAAGAACTTTTCGGCAATCAAGAAGTGTGTCATCGCCTCTGACGTCTGACCCACTTCAACACTTCTGACTGCTGCCCTGGCACAAAATGGTTACCGGCAGTTTGCATGCTAATGCCTTTTTCCAATTCCATGAAGGAAAACAGCAGGAAAAGGTAGAAGTAATAGGATTTAATGTAGCTGTGAGGAATGGCGTAGTCAACTTTAATGATAGTGTGGTACGTTAATCTAATTACCTTTCGCTTGATGGTACACGAGGCATGTGCATCCAACACTCTTTACCTTCAGGGTACCTACCCTGTTTGCTTTTAAGTGTTCACCCATATTTAGTTCTTCCTGCAGGTTCAGATGTGATGTTTTGCACTGAAGATTGTGTCACAGGGAAACTGCTTTGTTAAAAAAAAATCTTTCCAGTTTAAGATTGAATCATACATTAATTTTTGAGCGCATTTTTAGAAGATGTAATGTTTTAATTGCTGTCGCAGGTCTTGTAATGTAGGCAAACATGGCTAAAAATCAATTTGACTGTGCTCTGTTGAGTTCCTTGCTGGCCTAATGTTTTTTTTGGTTTAGTTTGTGAGATAAGAGAGGACTGAAACCTTTGAAATGCCTTCTGTAGTATAGTTATAGAACTTAATGTGGAGCTGCATTCAAAATTCAAAATTTGTCATTCACGTTGACAGAATAAAGGTGTTTTTTTTAATTTATTGAACGCAGTTTGACAAGCTTATTTTGTATATGGTTCTACAGTATTGTAGATAAGAAACGGTTGCTATTAGAACAGTTGAACTAGGAGTCAAAGTGAAGGACGGATGTTGATTGAAGATCATTGTGCGTGTGTGTGTGTGCCTGTGTGCAGGTGTGTGTGTGTGTGACCTAAACACAAATTCTAAGGTCGTAATTGGTTCACTGAATATCAGAAACAAACGGTGGGCTGTGGGGGGAATGGCTCCCACTTTGCTATTTTGTTGTTGCAGTCTATTTAGAAGTCAGCCCAGCCAGCAATTTAGGAGGTTAACCACCACCCCCTCCTTATTTGAGAAGAACATGTTCTCTGTACATTTCATTGGCTTGTTTCCATGTCAGAATTAATCCCAGAGGTTTCCCTTTCCACAGCAAGATACCAGAAGCAGGCACTATTTTTAGTCGCCTCGTTTGCCGCAGAAAACATTTTGACCTTTCTCTGTCTGTGCTTAAAAGCTGCATTTTCCAATTCTCATATGCCTGACATTCCTGTACGATTCAAATAGAGGAGTCGTTTTTGTGTTTTGACATGCTGTAAAGCAGAATAGCTACTGTCCTGTCATAAATTAAAACTGAGGAGAGTTCCAATAATGTACTGTGCATATCCTATTATATAGGGGAAGTATGGTTTGGAGATTGTTCATCCCTCTGTAGCAGAAGTGATTTCCAGTCTTCACAGGCAGTAGTGAGGGGATTTTGATGAAGCATGGCATGAATTTTGTCTTTACTCCCCATGAACGTTCGGGTCACCATGTCAAAACCTTGTGTCCAGCAGCAAGTAATTTCTGCATTTTATGTGCTTGTCATGTATGTAATTAGTGTTTTTCTGGAACTTTTCCCCATGCTCGTTATGGTCACGGTTTTTCTTACGGTTCATTTTAATGTCAGAAGTCAAAGGTCAGTGCGGCACAGAGGTGCAGCGAGCAGCACAGCCATCTCATAGCAAGAAGGCACCCAGACTGGATCGAAGCCCTTTGTGTGGAGATTGCATCTTATTCCCGTGTCTGCGTGGGTTTCTGCCAGGTACTCCCGTTTCCTCCCATAGTCCAAAGATGTGCAGTTGGCTAATTGGACACTAAATTGCCCGTAGGTATGAATGTGTGAGTGGATGGTACATGTGCCCTGTGATGGATTGACCTGTCCAAGGTGTTTTCCTGCCTCTCACCCAGCTCCCCCATGACCCTGACCCAGAATAAGAGGTTTAGAAAACGGATGGAAGTCAAAGGTGAAAGCCACTGATACTTGGATTATTTTTTTTTCAACTTGCACTTGACTCTAGCATAAGCTTTATCAAAAGGTACATACATATTTTCCTCAATGCTTGCCAGAACCCTATTCATAACCAAGATCAAAGGTCAACTATCAAGGCTCTCATTATGTTTATTATTCATGCATTTCAATTCTTCTTCATCTAAAGGTATACTGTTTAGCCTTATACAATTAAAAAAAAGTAAAACCAAATTTAATAATAATAATAATAATAATAATAATAATATTTAGAAGCTTTATATATTTAATATTAAACAAATAATTTTATGAACATAAAATATTTGTAGATGACTTCATATACTTTATATAGATTATTGTGTGTGTGTGTCTTTGCATTCATCAATCACACATAGTGTCTGAGGACCAGTTGGCCTTTTTTTCTATAACAGTGGATACTATAAAAGCATATGTATGTTGGCTTGATATGTACTGTACTTCTGAACATTTTTACATTATCTTTCCATAGCCGCATGTATTATGCGTATATGGAAAGATAATGTTTTGTATAATTGTTTTGCTAAAAAGGCTTCTAGAAAGCATTACAACGGTAACATTGAATTGGTTTTGTTTTGTGACAGGAATAAGTTTATACATTATTTATAAAGCTTTTATAGCTAGCTCACTGTTCCTCAGCATTTACTGTTGATGATAAACAATTAAAATCTTTCATTTACATATTCACGGCTCGAGTAGCACAGTATGTGATATTCGTGTGTTGTGTTTCAGTGGCTTAGTAGATAAGGAAATTCCAAGTACCGTACAACCTCTGACATGCAAACTTATTGGTCAACCGAATGGAGAATGAAACTGGAAGTCAGATATGCATTTTTGATGAATTTGTGCAATTGAGATTCGATTATTGTATTGACAAATCATTTTCTGTTGTCACAAACCAAAGTATTGTACGAAATAATCATTCATATTTTGCCACGTAACAAAAAACAAAGTGGCACAAGTTGCGGTCACATGTAGATTGACACGTTATATTAGCCACGAGCCTTTATTAACTCCACATTGAATCTCTTCCATCACCTGACTTTAAGGCCACAGAGGTTTTGCTTCATATCACTGCAAAGCAATCTTGGGGGCGTTCGGGCAGCACCTGAGCTGATTTCTGATTGGCTCAGGTGAGCTCGCCTGTGCACAGGGCTGCTGCTGTCCAGGGTCCTGCAGGCCTTCCCGGCTGTGGGAGGGAACAGCTGACAGGAGCCCTCTCTGCTCCTCCTTCCACCCCTCTTGGGGCATCTTCCATGGAGTTGCTTAAAAACATGAAACTGTACTTGGATAAACATGTCTGACATGCCCTTAAAAGTGTTACGTAGGGACAAACAAACCTTTTCAAATGTAGCTGTTGGTCAATTGCTTCCCAAATACAAGAGCCGACATACTGTACTTGTTTCCTGTTGAAATGTTTGGCTGTTCCCAGGACACCTGGCTTATTTTGATGCATTTCCTGGAAGTGTTGAGGCATATTTTTAATTGCTCGCTTGAGACAGTGTTGAAGAATCCACTATAATTGTGAGGACTTGGATACAAATTAGAGATTCATTCCTACGTTCCATAATACATTTTAATCTATTCTCACTTGTTTCCTTGCACTGTCCCCAATAGATCGAGAGATTTGGCATTTGTATTTTAACAGAAATGTTCCAGGGAGATTCCCTGTCAACAATTAAAAATTAAATTGTGATTAACAAGAGCAATTAAAGCTAGGAGGCAAGTTTAGAAGATTTCACCAAGAAGGGGATGATTATCTGCTTTAAAAAGACAGTCATTTTAAGGGTTTGATTGCTTTCTATTTTTGTAACTAAATCTTCATTGCCACAGAATGGCAAACAGGAATTCCATACCTTTGAGAATTTGAGAATGCTGAAGACTGTAAGTTTAGACAGAGAATACAGCAAAATGTTTATTTTGTGTTTCAGCTTTTTCTTAAGAAGGAAATAGGATTTTTATTGTATTTTGGAAGTTGGATTTTCATTTTACTTTCCTTTTTATTGGTATAGTATTTTAGATCATATAAACATTATTGATACCAGCAAAGAGTTGCTAAAAGGCATAAACTACGGGCATTTAGGAAGGCCATCTTCATGTCAAAAAAGTAGTTTCTATTAAAAATTCCATGACAGAGAGCAGCACTAAAAGTGCCTTCACAAATCAGTCAGCTTTAAAAAGTTAGCCTGGTGCATTATTAACAGCAATATTGTCAAAAAACATGTAACATGATTTTTCCAACCTCAAAGTTCACAGTCCATTCCTTGCTGTATTTTTATGCAAGGCAACATTTAATGATCTAATGGATTTTATTTTAAAAGAATAATAAAAAGCCATATAATTAAGTATATAATTTAGTCTAGAGTTGCTCAGTGGTTAATCAGCATGAATACACTGTTGAAGAATGCAGCTAAAAGAGATTTAGGGATAGAGTTAGAGATTAGCTACTCCTATGTAACTATATAGGTATAACTATTCCTATCTCTGTGTACACTGACACTGCAAAACATGCTTGCAATCATAATTTCAGTCATAACTCAAAACATATTTACAGAGAAAAGACATCTCTCAATCCCTATATGCATTCTGTTTTATCGGTAGATTTACCTCCTGCGCTCCTTCACCCTAATGTGTAAATGTAATGTCTGAAAAGTGCTGTAATTTCTCCATGGTGAAACCATAATGTATAAAAATACCCTTTCATAAAAGCTGAGAATCTGCACTTTAACCAGATATATAGTTTGGTTATAAATGTGGAGTACAGACCCAAACATTATGGAGGGCACTGTATGTCCTTCAAGAACCTAACCCAGAGAAACACAGACTGACCTTCTGATTCACTAATGATATGCATCAGATGGGAGGAGTCTGCACAAACTAAGAATTTTCCTGAACTAGGCGTCAATAAAACCTTGCAGGTGGAATAGAGCTAATGGTGGATACTCCATCCTTGCACTTTGAGTATATTTATTTGTATAACTTATTTGATCAGCGGTCTCTGTGTTCTCCTTTCCTTCCGCACATTTTCATTATCAGTTTAAATTATTTGAAATATATTAGCCTACTTTTTTTTTTTTCCAAATTACAATATTTTTCATAGCAAAGTGCACATTAGGATTCCCAGTGTGGGGTTTGTTAAGCAGAAATGTCATTCATTAAGAGAATGTTGCATTAACCTCTAGCACCCGAGTAGGTTTGAAGCAAGGGTCAATTAATCAGGCAGTTGAATCTTGGATTAGGCAGGGCTGGAAGGACACTCTTCTTACGATGAAATTATGGGTAAATTTGATGGCTGCAGACTCCAGGCTGAGGCTGATAGGTGCCCGTGTATAACCCCTGTCAAAATAATTATGGCCTGTTTGTAAGGCAATGCTGTGCAGTCAAATTTATTCTTGTGTTATGTAGCGCTGAAAACATTTGATCAATTTGGCCACTGGTTTTAAATTGAATGGTTTAGTTTACATTTGTTTTGTGCCTTAATCAGCAGTCAACAGGTTTCTGTGAAAGCAAGTAACAGGAATATTCAGTTATGTTTATTAGTGCAATCTTTTTTGTAGGTTTTGTAAGATTTGTAGTGTTCTGTAAAAAAAAGAGGGAAAAACGAAAACATTTGCCACTCCAGATTTTGAGATGCAGAACAGATATAAAACTCTTTAGTTTTAAGAAACCCAAATAAAAAATATGTGCCCAGCAGGATCACAGTGGGCTATTGCTGATATTTTTGAAAGCAAGACATGATAAAATGTGCTTAAATTTGTTTGAGATGCATAGAATGTTATCTGGTATTTCATGTGTGAGAATATGTTCTCTTTATCAGACTAGTAAATGCAAAACCCTCTTGTTCCGTTGCCAAAGTGTACAAGCTTGGCAAGTTAGATTTTTTTAAATGAGACTTCACATTTGAATGCCTGCTGTTACTGTGGAGTGTCTGTACTTCATGTTCTGTTTAGAGCAAAACTCTAGTGCAGATGATGCCAAAATTACACCCAACATTGTATGGGCTCACGCAGCGATGTTGCCTTTTAAAGATAGTTATAACTAATGGTAGACAATCCATTTAAGAAAAATAATAGACCAGTCAGTGAATTAAACTATAGAATTGCACGAATTGCATGAAGGGTAAAAAAAACTTTAGACAATTAAGACAAAAAGACAATTGAAGGTTCAAAGTTCGTTTTGAAGTTTATTGAATGGACTGTACATGGTATTTAAGCATATACATCTACAGAATTCTAAGATTAGGTTTAGTCTATTGTGAACTTTTTGATTGTTTTTTCAGTTTATTTTAGGGTAATTTAAAGTTTGCTGTTATGCTACAGAAAACCCTGGCTTCAGAATTAAAAGCTTCTAAAAAACGGTCCCCAACAGCAGCAGGAAAATGAAGTGCTCTTAGTATAAAGTACAATGAAAAGGAAGTGAAAAATGATTGAAGATGGTAAGAAAGGGAAATTAAGTAGAAAGGGCAAAGTATTCTAGGTTCAAAAGTGGATACAAATTACCCTCTCAACTGGTATTATTTGCATTCAGAAGTTCTCAGATAATTTTAACTTGCCTTTCACCTTGGTGGGGGCTTGTCTTTTGAACTTAATCACAAAATGGAAAGGTGAAAATAAGTATAATTTGCAGAGAAAATGATATTATTTAGCACAAAGAGATTTTTTCCTACATTATATATTTTTTATGCTAACCATTAGCTTGTACAGTTCAAATACAGTTATTTATAGCCCCAGTTAGCCACTTCAGTAACTTCAATAACTTTCTCTCCTCCAAAATGGTGGGCTCCAAGAAAATATAATGTAAATAAGGACATAAAATCATGTTACATGTTTACTAGACCTGTGTTTGTGGTGATCTAGGTTAGAATGGCTGGTAGAAGGTTATGCTTCTGCATTTGATTTTGTTTGTTTTGTCACAGATGATCTTTTGGATCTCTGAGAACCTTTCTCCAAATTGATTTTAGCCCAGTTCCCATTAGGATGGGAAGGCCTTTCATTCAAACTTTAGCATTTTTGTTATTTTGAGTCATTATTTAAACAGATATGTTTTTTAATGCTCATGCAATATTTATCGCGGATATCGGTGAACAGTGAATTTGTCATGTGGCCTACAAAAGAAAATGACCTTTTTTGGATGGTGTGAATTCCCAATTGTTTTAGCTATATCTGTGCTGAGAGTATGTGCTTTCTAATTGCTGGCGTTCTGGCAAATAGACCTACGTACCCCTCAGGAAGACCTACCTATACTGACTGCATATGTGCCCGCATATGCTTAAAAGTACATTATTTTCAATCAGTCAATCCCACCCACAATTCTGTGGTACTGTGCCACAAAACATTTTTGAAAACTGCCTGAAAATTTGTGAAATAAAAGCATTCTTGTTATCTACATTTCAAAGTTCTTGCATTGTGATGTTGCGAAGGTATCGGACTAATGTTAGCTATCTTATCACTAGCTAGCTAATGACAAGTGTTCTGCTACATGACAAAAGAGCTATGCTTGTTTATATTGGCAAGGGAAGTTTACAGAAAACCTAAAAGTAATAATAATTTGGATTTCTGTTAAAATTATATTTTTTCTTCAAAATCCTGTGTTTAAAGGTTTTTTTTTTTGAATCAGACATCCATACTTTTGTGTTTTCTTGTCCAATGTAGTGATACAGCAAAATAATACTGGGCCCTTGGCAGCACAATCTGGTACCACTATTTTTCAGTCTAACCTGCCAATTTGAGGTACTGGGCACGAGATCCTCAGAAGGTCTGTTTGTCCGAACACCTTTCCATGCCTGAAACTTGGTTCTATACGTGCTGTACCGTTCCAGCAGAGTACGTCTCACTTGCTATCACCAGTGTAAGCAATTTGTCCATTCTGTCTTTGCTTTCACAGCAAGGGATTGTGGATCTTCACCTGTGTGTATATTTACATGGAGGATGTGGAGGTTATTGTTTGTTATTGTTTATTAGAAAGAAACGCATACATCTCTTGGTGCAAAGGGTGTTTTTTTAATTATTTGTAGGAAAGACGGATAGATTCCAGACAACAGGCCTGAACTTTGTGGTGTGAGCCATACAGACATAAAGGGCAATTTTCATTGTGTAAAAAACATTGCTGGTGGAAGCTGCTTACGTCAGGGTGTAGCCCCATACGGAACATCAGTAGTCTTCATATGTACATCCTGGGGATTAATTGACATTCATTCATCTGTGATCCTGGATGGATAAAGTTACCTAGTGAACTCACAAAAGCTAACACAAAAGGTTCTCACAACGTTACTGGAATGTTATGTCAAAGTTGTAACATTGCATTCCTGAAACGGCCTGCGACGCCGTTCAAGCAGACACTTCCTTATCCCTCCCGCCAGGTTGTGTCCTGCACTCCCTCCGCCAGGTATGCTTTTTTAATGGAGTGCCTGTGCTTGGCTGCTCCCAGTTGAGCGAGCTCAGTCATCACCGCGTGTGCCGGCGAAGGACATCAAACACATGCACGTGTGCATTGGGGGCACTGGAGAAAGGTTGTGCAATGTGACCCTGCGTTTTGTAATAAGCTGCTAGGCAGTTGTTCTCCCTCCAGGTATAGCTCTCTAGTAATGTTCCTGAAGCGAAACGGTGTGCTGCTGTAGCCGGAGATGAGCTGGAACAAAAGGCCGACTCCTTACCGGACCACTGCCTCCCTTGACCGTGCATGAGAACGCGGCTAAAGTCCAGAGCTCAAAATAGTTTGTTATTAAGGGCTGTTTCCCCCCCCCTTCTTTTACATCCACATTTTGTCACTTCTGATTATGTAGTTAACTTGAAAGGGAAATGACCTTGTGAATATTCTGTGGAATTGGCCCGGGGAACACCTAACCTACGAAACTACTCTCTCTAATGAGTATCTAGCTTTCCACAGTTATGCTGTAGCAATAGAAACTGTATTTTCCCATTTCATTTTAAGTTTAGTTTTCAAGTGTGGGTCATTTGGGGGATAAATTTTTTTTTTTGCTACTTGGAAAAGTATGCTAGTTTCACTATGCACGCTCAGCTAACTGCAGCATCTGGAAAAGAGAAAGTGAAATTCATATTCAGTTGCTTTCATACCGTCTTTGGAGCGTTCAATGAGCGAGTCTTCATCTGCATTTCTGTGCATCGATCCTTAAATAAGACATTAGCCCCCTTAGCTTCCAGTTGCATTATACGTTTGGCACAATGGCAGCTGATCTTCTGTTTTACATTATCCTTCAGAACACGTTATGTGTATGTGAGGTGCCCATGGTAAAGATTGTCAGTCAAGTGAACCACGTATAGAACTGATCTTAGAAGGACATTGTCCGACAAGCTATGCCATTTCAATTTTAATGAGTTAATCTTCCGTGGATGTGAGAAATAACATTTGAAAATGGAACGGAATTCTAAAAAGATTTCTTAGGGAAAATGTTATTGAAGAAAGTTTAGCTGGAACATCGCGAGCACTACATGTAGATATGCTGCATTCCATCCAATTGGATGTAAGAACCTTATACTTTCTCCGTGAGAGCATTCCACTGGCAAATGTAAGTGCCCCTTCCAAGTTACTCAGAACAACCTGTCTGAATGCATTTTTATCATGGCTGTCCTGTTTTTGCGGCTGAGCTGGTAATGTGCTGAACGCACGGCCTGGGAAGAGTTGTACAGCGATCGTGAAACAGACTAAAAATACAGGATGCTCTTACGGCGTCATGGTAAAACCCTCTTAGCTGGCACACACTTGCTTTGCTAGGGGCCGCTCTTTGCCACGCGCTGGACCCACGTCAGCGGAAAACCGAGTCCGCCGGGCCATTGCCACGGCAACGAAATCAGCCGGCGGAACGGCCTGTACAAGATGGCCGCAGTGTCTGTGGGTCTGTCAGCTGCCAATTAATGCCTTGAGAACAAGGAGTGTGGATTCCTGAGCCAATCATTGACCTTTGAATGAAACGCTTGTGCCGAGAACCCCCGACACCAGCAGACACTGCGGCCCTCCAGGACTGGAGTTTGAAACGTGCACTACGCAGTAAAATGTCCAGTGTTCGTCGAGCTCTGACCGAGAGTGTATATGAGTCCACTCTCTCCATAGTGGACTCATATAAAGTCTGTTAGAGTTGATTTAACACTGAACATTTTACTGTGTGGATTTGCGCTGCATTGGATTCATACGCAGGTTAAAGCAATACGAAGAGCTGCTGGGTAGGAAAATGTGAGCCCAGAGTTTATGACTCAGCCATGTGGTCATTAATGCTGGTGTGATTTATTTTTGACAGCAGAAGAGATGCTACTAAATAGTGGGGGTGTGGTATACGGTATACTGGCAGCCTGAGCGTAAGAGAAATAAGCTGTTTTGTTCTCCTCATGTGCGTTTATTTGCCGTATACCAGCATCAGGAGTTCAACAGAAAGGAAGAGAAATAGGCAGGCTGGCTCTTAAAGGGTAATAATGAAAACGCTTTTATTTGCGAATCAACTGTTTATGTGTCACAGCTTCCTGCGGGTAAACTGGCGAGTAACGCTTGACACTTGATGGGCGGGTCCCAGGTCTCGCCCCCTAACTCGTCCCCCGAGGCCAGTGACACACGTTACGCAGGCTTACGGACGGAGCATCAGGGACAGTCAAGCTTTCGGTATTTGTTGGATTTCGTGGGATTCCAAACGCGTAAACCTACATGGCGCGAATGCTCGGCAGGTTCTCTCTATCGGCTGCGATTCCGAGCGCCGTCCTGGCGGGCTGTTGGAAGCCGCTCGGTGGCGGTGCCACTGATGTAGGTCTCTGAAGGCAGTTAGAAGAGGCTGGAGTGGTGAATATTGTGTACTACGGGCCTTGATGGAACAAAGGTTAAATAAAGGTCATAAAGGTCTTATCTGTTGGATATTGGGTCGGCTATTTGTGCAAACGGGTTCCCCGCTGGAAATGGTCTCAGTCGTCTTTAAATTACAGTGCTCATGTTCACATTCACACGTCCCATTTACGAACGGTTGCTGCGGTTTGAATTTGGAAGCGCAGCTTGTGATTTGGTTTTAACTGTATTTATACTCTGACACATTTCTGCCAGAAAGGAGATGAGCATGTCGGTCCTTGGTAAGGTCATATCTGTCACAACGTAGATTGATTGAAGTTTTTGAAACTCTAATGTGCTGTCTAAATACAAGTTGGGCTGGTCTTCTTGCACCAAAGCTGCAATCTGTTTGAATGTGGGGTGGACAGGCTTTTTTGGCAGAGGAGGGGGGGTGAATTTGCAAGTTCCCAAATATGATTTTATATCCTACAACTAAAGATATTTAGCAAGCAAGTAGAAAAAGTGATTGCTGCATAATGAATTGTTACATTTTAAGGGCTTTTGATACTACGCTCATAGTTTCGTTAAGTTGCCGATAGTCAGTCGATTTATGAGTTGAGTTCCGTGACTGACGCGGCTGGCTCGCTCTTTTTTTCCGCTGAAAGTCGCGCGTGACCGATTCCCGCCCGGCCGCACGGCGGGTCTTTCTCCGATTCAGCCTTGGAGCCGGCGCGGCGCTCCTCCGTGAGGGGAGGGGCGGACAGCGGGAAGAGAGGGGACGCATAAACAGGAAAAGGCAGAGCCCGAGCCCTCGGGCTGCGCTCTCTTCCATATACGGGAGCAGATACGGGAGGACCAGCGCTCCAGCCAGAATTCCTCGCATAGTGGGCATTCCTCGGAGCTGGGAGGGGAAAAAAAGGAGCGCCGTGGAAAAAACGAAAAAAAAAAAGGGACGAAAGGAAAAAAGTAACGAGAGTGTCGAAATTCCAAACTGAGGTTTTGAGCGTGGCCTCAGCGTCCGCTGCCCAGCGCGTACGCGATTCCTGATCTCATTTAGCTGGAGCCGTTCAGTCGTATTGATGGCTCTCGCTCATGAAAAAAAAAAAAGTTTGGCCAGTGGTTTTTTTTAAATTTATTTTTATTTTTTTAATGCCTCACCATGAAATGGATTTACAGTGTCCCTGCTTTGCCCTCCGGGGCCCTGCAGTGTGAGGACCAGCCTGGCAGCGCAGGCGAGGGAGCGAG
Source organism: Anguilla rostrata (assembly GCF_018555375.3). Taxonomy (NCBI): domain Eukaryota; kingdom Metazoa; phylum Chordata; class Actinopteri; order Anguilliformes; family Anguillidae; genus Anguilla; species Anguilla rostrata. The sequence continues at coordinate 13,069,320 of NC_057936.1, forward strand.
ATCGATGGAGAGAGACCTGGGACGGCTCACGGCGAGAGCGCGAGCGTTGCGTCTCGCGATCGATGCGTCTGTGCTAAATTCCCGGGCTGTGACAAGCAGCCTCCGTCAAGCAGCGACGTCTTGCGAGCGACTCCCCTTCCAAACTCGCCCTTTCAACTTGCCGTTTGATTTCGCTTACAGTCGGACGCCCCTCAGGTCATTGTCCAAACTGAAGCGTTTCGAGCTTCAAGGTTTGATCCTGAAAGGTCACGTGTCTGCTGACAAGAGGTTTTAGTCTGCTTGGATACACTTTCTGTATATGAGTCACTCAGGCCTGCTCCTATGCTTGTGCAACCAATGCAGAATCCATTCCCACAATCAGGGCATGAAGTGCTCCCACATCATCTTGTGGTGGCTGGTCAATAGGCCTGCATTTTGGTGTCTTAAAGTTGCGTGGTTGGGGGTTTATAATAGAATTATGATTTAAAAAGTTTTTACGAACTATAAGCTGGTGGATTGGATAATGATAAGAAGAGCTGGCTGGCTGTGTGCGTGTTACAGCGGGGGTTTGAGGCCCCCCTGGGGTCCACCAAGGAACCCAAGTCAGGTCTTCAGTAGAGTGGAAAACAGTATTTTACTTATAAGAATCTTTTTGTTTACATGTCCCTATTTCATCAATCACATATTCATACAGTAAACTTATACAGTTTATGCAGTACGCTTACGAGTGTACGTACCTTAGATGTGTAGCACTATACACCACTACCATGTTTATCAGATCAGTGCAGTGCCAAAAAATGAAGTCCATCACAATATTGTTAGCATACGCAGTTCAGGATTGTGGAAATTCTGCGTTACACATTCAGACTGGTTAGTGTAAAACCATTTTAGACAAAACATTTCTCTTGAAAAAATGCATCTCATTGCATTTTTGGCTGGTCCGCAACAGCGGGGCCTGCCCTACAAACGCGGATGTCTGTGACTAACTGAGCGAGTGACTGAGTGAGTGATGAAGTTTCACCATTGGTCAGCCGAGTTATGAAGTTACACCATTGGTCGGCCGAGTTATGAAGTTACACCATTGGTCGGCCGGATCACGTGTGTTAGGTCCAGCCATATACTAGGTTTTAACCTGGTCTTGTTCCCTCCCTGCTCCAGATTGGGCCTGTCAGAGCGATGGCCTGCCAGGGATGGTTCTTAGCAGTCACATGATCCAGCCCAGCCCTGCACTTGACTTTCTAATGGCCTTCCCCGGCACATCTCCGAAAGCCGCCTTTTTTAAAGTAACACATTCATGCTGTTTACCTGAAACACTCCATGTTGCTCTTATTCTCTAAGAAAAGGAACTCTATATATAAACATACTTCATTTCGACGCACAGAAGAGGCCAAGGTGATCTCACTGGTATGTATTTTTAATTCACTTTAGTCTACCTTGGTAGCTGCACAAACTCAAACTCCATTAAACAAACTCTTACAGGAGCACTTAAGGCACACTGGTCTCGGCCAAAATGGACCCGAGATCTTTCATGTTAGAGGATCTGCATTAGCAGATGTTGACCCAGCTTCTCTAAGAGGCGAAAAGACATAGCGGAGGACAACAGAATGCGAAACGCTGAGGTTTCATAAATCCATTGTCATACAACCCATGTAATTACGCTAATGATAGCTCACCAGCCCAGCGGTGCTGTTTTCTACTTACTGCCTTGTGTAAATGAAATAGTGTGTACAGCGGATAGCCTTCTGTACTCTCATATCTCATTATTGATCACTTGGCCATTTCTCATTATTAAAAAGCTAACGTGCCTAGCCACTGGAAGACTACGCTCCTTCACATGGAAGCCTGAAGACCTCTTCAGTGAGTAAATTGCATTTCTTTGGCAGATTAGCGGCCTTTGAAATTGTGGTAATGGCCTAATATACATGAATTGTCTGATCACTTAAGTTTGATTAGCAGTGTCCCAAATTTGAGTGGTAAGTAGCTTAGATAATGTGAGTATTTGTCTCTTTGCCTTTTTGTCAAAATGGGTTGAAAACGGTTTAACCTAAATTATCTTAATAGAGTTGGAATTAAAATGAAACTGCAGCCACTTATTTAAAAGGGAGAAAAGCCTGAAATTTTAGAGGTTGATCTCAACAGATGAAGGGCAGATTTTTTTTCCCCGCTAGAAGCTGGTATTCCTGAGGTTTTGCAGGCAGGGTGTTTTTCTCAGCCCCTGGATCACATTTTGTATTGGAATGAAATAGCCTGGCGGAGTGTTATTTCAAATGATGCCAATTATTATAATCATTACATAAGAGTCTCTCGTCAAAGCTGGAGTCGGTGTCATAAATTTATCCTCTGCTATGGATTTCATCCATGGCTGGGGGCCAAAGAATTTATTGGAGACTTTTAATTTATTTGGGAAGTCATCCGCTGACTTGGAAATTTGGCCCTGGCTTCAGGTCTCCATGGGTTAGATTTGGCTAAGCTATTTTTTTGCCAGAAGCAGAATTCACAACAGATTTTCAAAACTGCTTATTTTCTTTAACTTCTAGGGGAGCCGTCAAAAAAGTTAAAGGAAATATTGTGCAGAGGAAGGGTGTCGTAGATCTTTCCTGTTTATCTGCTCTGCACTCCAGCCACATACAGCCATTCACTTGTTTTGTCAACTGAGTTGAAATGAACCACCCCCCCCTTTTCATACGTGAACCTCCCCTTTTTTGTTTCACTTTAAAAACTTTAGTAACTATGAGATGTGCCTGTTGAAGACATTTTTAATGCGTCTTTATTACATTAATGAAAAATGAAAGGGACATTTTTAAAAATCCAATAAGGAAGATTAGGGTTTAAACTCAACCTATTTACGTGTATAAATGGACTTTTCCAGTTGGATGTGTTCCATTGCTCAGTTCCGCTGCTATCTCAAATGTAAAAAGAAAAAATGTATATCATCATTTTTAGCGCTGACAGGGAAACCACATCCCATATTGGAATAAGTGAGTTTGCTTCTGTAAAATATCTATGAAGCATTATGGTCACAGAGGACCAGTTGTAACTGTCACTGATATCAGGGAATGCATAAAACGAAAGGACACTTTTTCACTGTTTTTATTTATCAGAACTGGAAATAGAGGTACAGACCTTGAGCAGACAAAGGGCAACGTTCTGCCAAAACTGAATGATGCCGATCGCCTGAAACGGTGGTGTTCCAACTCCTGATCCCTGAGGTTTTCTCTGCGTCTCAGTGACGTGGGAAACTGACAGTGTTAATTAAAAGCATCCCTCTTTGAGGAGATTGCATGCCTTTGCTCCCTCTGAGGCCGAGCCACGCCCCCGTACCTGTGCACTTTAACGGAGTCTTAAGGTGCACTCAAAAGGCTCGAACCAGGCTCTCGGCCTTAATTTTGTTGTTTGTGTGGATGCGCTTGCCAGTGCATGTTTCAGAATTCTTCTTGTCCTTATGTGATTTATCAGCTTTCCTCAGCTAATAGGAAGCATTTGAACTGAACCTTTTTTAAAAATAAAATGCTGTATGTTTGTTACTCACTAAGAGGATGGAAATTGTGTCTTGGAATGAATCGATGCCACAAAGAGCACAAACCTAATACAATGCACAGTAACGTCTGGTTTTTAAAGGCGTTGTGCATTTTCACAGTCAATTTCTCACGCATTACATGAAGCAAATTCAATTATTTCGCACAATACCTGGGTCAGCATGCATTTCTTACATCTGTTTCAAACTGAGATACTTTGCATTCTTTTATCACTTTCAAATTTGGACAGTTAAAAAAATGTTTCTCCTGTTAAAGCCCAGATTAAATGTATTATCTTTTGATGAACTTAATTATTTAGGATTAATTATTAATTGTTATGGGAAGATGATTTATTCAGTGTAAGATATTTGAATACTTATTGCTGCATTTTAGTGTCTTATAGTTAACTTTTAATAAAATCAATGTAAGATTAAAATAACAAATTCTCACTTTTATATAAAGTTTTTGTATAACTTCCTTTACACAGTAATACATGGCACAGTTTTTTGCATATTATTAGACCTAGTTGTCTACCATTACTACTGTACATATAGTGCATCAGCAGATAAGAAACACTGGGTAACAGGCTGAAAATGTGTTTTATGCAGAATATACAGCACATGAAATCCTGGATCCTTATAGACAATGGGAAATTGTTAGAGATCGATATTTGGCCCAGCCAGGCCATGGGTAGTGTGCACAACCTTGACCAGCTGATCAGCCTATACAGAATAGACAGGAAGTGCAGAAAATGGCCTCTTTGGCTGATTGCTCATGCCATTGATCTTGCTGTTGTGAACAGCAGGCTCCAGTACCGCAAAGACGTAGTGTTCCTTTTCCGTGCACGTTGGATCTGCTGCACTTCAGGGTGAATGTGGCTGAGGCCCTTGTGCATGCTGGGAAACCTCAGGCAGTGAGCAAAAGAGGCAGACAAAGCACTTCATCTCTTGATGAAGCAGTCCAGAGGTTTGCAGCCAGAGAGATTGTCATTTGAAGAGGTGCGGATGGACTTGATGGACCATATGCCAAACTGACAACAAAAAAGAGGCATACACGTGGAAATTCTGGAATTAAACCAGGCTCTGATAATTACCCCCCCCCCCCCCCAATTGTTCATTGATTTTCTGAAAAACTGCAAAGGAGGAAATGCATAAACTAGTAAAGTCCACATTCAGAAACACAGAAAATCAGTGGAACGTTCTGAAGAAAGTCCTTTTTCATAGGAATTTTTGCCATAGTTTTATGAAATTTAACATGTCAAGTTGTTTATTGTTTTTTTTGCAAAGGGAGGACATACTAAGCAACAGTGAAATCTATGCTCCAAGACATGAATCTATTAAAAAAACAATACAAGTTCATCAAATGTTATATCTCATATTTTACAACTGTTCAGACCTGGTGGCCACTTGAATATAGCAAAAAACAAATTACAATTAATGATTTGCAAATTTTTTTTATTTAATCTAATTTCTGGTTGTATTCAGGGTGGGGGGCATAGTTGCATTTTTCCCATCCCAGGAACATAATTCAGGTCTAAAGGGGTTAAGACAGATTTCAGCACTCATCCGTTAGAGAAGTTATTCATGATAATGGCTAGGTCGAATGGAAATTAATATGTGATGGGTTGACAGCCGAGCCTTGAAATAAGATATTAAGACCATTATCGCGCTACCCGGCTAACGATTAGAGGTGATGCCGTCAGAAGCATGGCCGCACTCTTCTGGTTAATTTCTGCTGTATTTTACCCTCCGTGCCATTGTGGAGATCAATGAAACGGGCTTTTCCCGAAACGTTTTTCAGTGCTGTGGCTTTTATTCATTTGCCAGCTTATAGAGCACTTTAAACCAAATGTGAAAGCCGTTCAGTTCATGATGTGCAAGGCTGAGCTGTTCTGTAGAAATGTACATTAGGCCTAGGCTGTCCTCCTCCAGTGGCCTGCGTGCGGCCTTGTCTTTGCTGGCCAGGTGCTCGGCCCCTCAGTGATGGGCTGTTCTGGACAGTTGGAAGAAGCCGGAAAGTCTCCCCCCACCCCGCTAATTAGCACGCAGCTGATCTCACTTGCTTTGTCTTATCCATGGCGAACGCTCCTGTTGACTATTTGGTAAGGGTAAATGGTAAATGACTGATTATATAGCGCTTTTATCCAAAGCGCTCAATTGATGCCTCTCATTCGCCAGAGCAGTTAGAGGTTAGGGGTTAGGTGTCTTGCTCAAGGACATTTCGACATGCCCAGGGCGGGGTTTGAACCGGCAACCCTCCGACTGCCAGACAATCGGTCTTACCTCCTGAGCTATATCGCCCCGAATTCAGATGCAAAGCCAATCAGCATGTCTCTCTCCAGCTTTAAAGTTTTGTTTTGTTTATCTGTTTATCCCGCCTTTGTTTAGCCGTGAACCAGAACTCACCAGTTTGCCCTTTCATTTATGTAACTGCTGTCGCGCGTTCTGCCATCTCAAAATGCATCTGCACTGGCTCGTTAACGCGCTGGGTTACATAAACTGACCTCTATATCAAAATGCTGGAGCTGAAGGCTCGGTGGAAGGGTGAAAGGCTGGTTATCTGACAGAAAGACTATGTAGCTGCTCACCCACCCCAAATGATTCAATCTCAATTTGCACAATTTGCCTGGAATATCTAATAAGTAGGACATGATGCGTTTGGTTGCGTAACATTCCCAAATTTATTTATAACTCTGCCCCCCAATGAAATGAAGCTTTGTTTAATTGGCTGATCCAAAGACGGTTTTCAGTCTTGCTTAATCTAAAAAATGGCATTTGGATTCTGGAAGAGATGAACTCACTGCCACGGTAGGCCTGTACTCTACAAATCACCAGGTCAGCAGAAAACCTGGTGAACAGGGCTTTGAAAGAACATCAGGCTAATCACTTGCTCTTATGCAGAATAGGTTGCCGATGAGTTAATTCACTGAGATTAATCTGTTCATAATTACCGCTATCATCATTGTCAGATTTTGTAAGTGATGCCTGCACAGCAGTGTTACCATGGAAATAATGAGTTGTATCTCCAAATTGACCTGCAATTGGTTTTAAGTCACTTTAATAAGGGGATTAAGATGTCAGTCTTGGCAGGGACAGGAGTACATTCAGGGTAAACGGCTTTGCAAGTGAGGTTAAACTGAAGGTTTCGTTTGTTTACTAACACAGAAACCCATGCAGTCATAATATCATCAAGAAGATTTTGTCAGCTCGTGTAGTGGTGTGTGAATTTATCTTACAGTGTGCCATTTGTTGTCCTGTCTTTATCTTTACGGCCTGTTTGCCCGGCGCATGTGCTGAGGCAAGGCACAGAGGGTACCGAAGCCGTTCTAAGTAATATCCCAAAATGAAATTTGTCTTTGCATGCAGCGATATCGCTAAACGCTTCTCGCCCCTAATTGATTTTACAGATAGTTCCAGGGTGAGTTGTTTACAGTGATGCTTGATTATGAAGCTGGTACATTTCAAACAGGAATGCGTGCCTGCATTTCGTATCCCCCCCCCCCCAACACATACCCCCTCACCCCCCCACCCCCCAAACTAAGATAGTGCCCCCAGACTAATTATGGTTTCTCTATGCTGCGGTGATTGATCAGGTTTTTACCATAGATGCACTCAGAATAAATCCTCATAATGATGCCCTGTGGAATGGCTCCCAGAGGATTAGTTTCTGTTAAAATCAACACACAGACACGGCAACCAGCCGTAGCCTCCAACTTCTGCTCTACGCACGTCTCTTTTTGGAAAGTGTAATGGTAGAAGGGAAAGATTTAACAATGTTATATTTTGGGAAGCTTAGCTGTTAGAAGGCTACATTTTTATTCTTGGTTAGGCTATTAATGTCTGCCGCAGTTAAACAACACAAACTCTTCTCAGCTTGGAAAACCAGATGGCCAAGAACCCGTATTTGAACACAAGTCGTTAATTTGCCTAACGTTCAGCGTAGAACAGGTGGTCCGGTGTGTCTGTAGCCCAGATGTAGCATTCCGCTAAGTCAACACGCCTTCACGTGTGCTTAGGCACTTTTCAGGGAGAGGGCCTGTTCTCGGAATACGTATAAAACCCCTGCCATGGCTGCTTCCTCTTTCAGGCGCACAGAAAGCGAGCCGCGGAGGTCTTTTGTGCTATCACGAGACGTTTCCTCCAAACCAAACGTAAGCGCGCTGTGCAAGCTGGCAGATGACGCTGTTTGTTTTTCGGGGCATAGCTTTATTTTCCAGTGGTTCGAGCGATGTCTGGCTGTGAGCTTAACTTCCTTCTCAGATCTCGCCCTGCCAGCTGAAGCTAACGCTTCAGGCCCCGGCAGTCATGTTGATATTTACAGAACCATCAATGGGGCCTCCTGTTTGGAATTTTCTGAAATCGCTTGCCACCGCGTAGCATACCTCCCATCGCTCAGGAAACTGAGTATTGTGCCCAAGCAAAACATCAGTATTATGGGTCTCTTTTATGGCTGGGATGTCAACAATATGACACATTTTTAAACATGACTTTTTGGCCATCAGAGCAACCCTCATATTTTTTTGTGCAACTGTGGAGTTTTATCTTGACGCTGCACCTTGTCTGGGTGAAATACATTTTCTTTGTTTAGCTATATACATTTAAAGTAAGAATCTGGTATTATCACAAATTTTTGAAGCTGAGCAAGTGTTAAATCAGTAACAGTGATTGGAAAATTTCGTGCCATTTTAATTTGGCACATAAATAATTGTGCAGGAATAATGATTGTTAGAAAAAGGAACCGAAGAGCCACAGATGAGATTGCTTGAATGACCAGCAAATGGGCTCCTTCCCTATTTCTTGAAGAAACGTACTCACTCTCAATCTCAATTCCTAGAATTGGACCCAGGGCTCTAGACTGTTTTGTTTTCCAATAAACATGACTGTGTAGAGTTGAAAATTTAAGGACGCACTAATCCCAATTAGTAGATGCGCTTCTTAAATGCAGTTCTGATCGCTGCCATGGTCACTGACAAGTAGCCGCGTTGTGTGACTTTTAAATAGACCACACTGCTTCTTGCCAGGTCTCAAGTCGTCTTAAAAGATCCGTGCTTATTGCAAGTGGTAATTAACCTCCATCTTTGTGAATGAGTGTGAAAAATATTGTTTTCGCACTGAAATTAAAATGCACTTAAATCCACTGCGACCACTTTGTGAATCATGCATGATTGTTTTTCTGGTACAGTACTTGTGACGGTTTAACGGCCGAACCAATCACAGTTTTCTGTGGCTTCCCCCCTTCATTGATCTTAATTTTGGAGAGCTTCCTAGTTTGCCTGCATTAAAAAAACACTTATTGATAACACAATTCATTGTGTTCCTCCTGTCCTTTACTGTAAAATAATTGAAAAAAGATTTAGCTAGGCTGGCTAGGTAAATCTACCAAGAATCAAAGCATCTGTTGATTTTTTTATCAGTGTAATTTCTGACAGGGTCTTTCAGAGAATGATGCATTGCTCTGGAAAAGGGTGTAATACACAGTTTGGGTGGAACTCTTGTTCATTCTCCTGGATGTAAAGTATAGATCTGCCTGCTCAAATCAACAGCGGGATGTTTCACCCGTGGCACAGGTAACTCTCATCTCGGCATTTAAGGTCAGGTCATTATTGTGACCTTAGCATATCAGGTATGTAGAGGACCCCATAGTATTCCTTTACTGTGAACATGATCACACATGATCACCTGGGCAGGTGCGCGGAGCCAAGCAGATTCCACTGTCCGTATGTGCAACAAGCACTGTGTAATTTCTGATATTGAACGTTACTTGCTACAAAGTCGGTGACTGAAGCAATCACGCCCATCTTTGCGGAAACGGGGCCTCTCGCTCCGTCCGGAAACGGTGTTGGTCTGGGAACGAGCAGCGGATTCCCAGAACGATACCGTCCGCAGACGAGCGTCCGCGCAGTCCTGTCGTCACCTGCTGCCGCTCCAGAAACCCCTGGCCCCAGGTTCAGCCTGCCTGCACGTACGGAGGAGAGGCTTCCCAGAAACAACAGACCGCCAGCAGCAATGACAAGAAACCAGCTCGCAGTGTTTTACAGACCGATAATTGCGATATATTATTCATGGTGTTATCGAGCAGCCTCCGCCGAGACCAGTGAGCTGGAGTGGACTAATTTAACAGCTACAGCTGTGGCAGGCTCGGGATGCACCTGGCACCTCTCCCACGTTCTGCAATTTGCTGCATTCGACATCAATGCGCGGCGTCTAAGCCCTGCAAAGTATTTTCTCCTCGGTTGACCAGCCTCGATACCATTTTTTCCCCCACTCACCACAAAGCGTAGTCTGAGTTTTTTTCAAGGTAAGTGACAGGCTGTTTCTCTTAAGTGGCAAGGCATGCTCTTTCATTCACTGTTTTCTCATTCATTCTGTAAAACCAGGGCTTTTAAGAGCCACGCTGTTCTTCTGAATGGCACGCTAGGTTAGGTACCCAACTGGAAACCCCCCCCCCCCCCACTTGCTCTAGCACAGCGAGGTCAAAGGGGGGAGCACACTTTCCACCAACTCTCTCAAAACAATACATGGCAAGCCCTATTTTTTTTTTCCTTCTCTTCACTGTTCTCACTTTGTTTGTTTTACCCTTTCGGCCTTAACGTGTGTCTTTGCGATGTGTTAGCGTTCATCGGCACTTCCTCTCGTCTTCAGGTTCGGTTCGACCTTCGCTCGTTTCGGTCGCGTGACTTTTTGCCGTAGCTTTCACGGCTACTTTCTTCCGGCATGAGAATCACCTTTACGAAGGCTGTCCTTCCCGTATGAGTTATTTTTAGTTTTTGCTGCAGGTGCGCTACAAATGGATGTGGCCCGTGGGTTCAGCCTCTGCTCAGCGCACAGTAGAGCTGCCAAGGTTGCCACAACGTACAGATCCTCACGTCTGTGGGAATACCCTAAAATAACACGCTGTAGGAACAACCTCCATTTTCCCAAGTACCCCATTGGTCAAAATTGAAGTTGGTAAACTGTTTTGTGTTTTTGATGATTTACACATTGTCCGATGCGTTAAGCAGCGACTGTTGAAACAACCCTCAAAATCAAGCTTTAAATGGCAGGCTGTGTGAAAATGAGTGTTTATGGGCAAATAGTTTGAGTGGGAGCGTAACAAAGGCCATAATTCACTGTCCCTGAAGCAGCTTACGCCAGGGATGGGGGAAGTCCCGCCGTGGAGCCTGCACAAGACCGGCTGCTCGTTCTGCTCCCAGGCTGCAAGCTTGTCCTCTCGACTCCTGGCTGCTCCTCCTCGTGTTTGGCCCAGTAAAGCGTGTTGAGTCCGAAACCGAGCGGTTTGCCAAGCTGTCGCGGGGCTGCATTTGAGGAACCGAACTTCGTTTGCCACGTTTCTCTGTTTTACTGTTCCCAGCCCCTCTGCTGAACTGGCTCAGTGGCTGAGTTTACAGGGCAGTGACCTTCTGGGTGAGATGCAGCCATGGGCATCTTACTCTGAGATTGCCGAGGCTGCTGCAGTGGGTGTTGCTACATCTGTCAGTCTGTATCAGAAATGAGGCCTTTCCAGGAAACTTGTCCCTGCTTCCCGACTGGGAAGACATATCCTGGAAGTCCCTCCTGCATGACTCAGTTTTACATCATTGCGCACACTCATCCTCGCCAACTATACATTTGGTTTACCTCCGAGAGAGAACAAATATCGCTGTCTGCTTCTGTCGGCAGCGCGTGCATTATCGCTGGCCGCGTGCCACGGAATCATGGTCCGTTTTATCCTGGAGGGAACCGGAGGGGCGGGATGCAAACAGGCCTGCAGCGAGACACTCCTGGTCGAAATCCCGTTTAAGTCTTCCGAGCCTGCTGTGAAACAGACTTCAGCCGCGGCGGGACGGGCTGGGAGAGAGTCTCTGCCGCGAATGAATATTCCCTTTAAGACTGATGAGCCTCAATCTCCCCGCCTCGCAGCCCAGTGGAGGCTGCGCGGGTCCGTGCCGACCCCCGGCCAGGTCACCCGCCGAAAAATCAAACGCCACCTCCGAAGAAGGGGCGGAGCAAGACCAGGCGATTCCTTAAGAAAGGGGAGGTTGCGGAGGAAGGAAGCGGGGCGCCACGCGGCTTTATGTTTCAAGTCGGGCAACACCAGGGCCGGCACCGCTAAACACTCTGTTTTCCACGCAGAGCGGAGTTACCGCCATGCATCTTTCATGAGCCCCGAGACTCAAACGTGCGGAAATGTATAAAAAAGGGGGAAAAAAATATGAGGAACTCATCTGAGCACCATCTCACGTGGAGCCTGCATTGTCTTACACGCAGAAACATTGTTCTAACAAGGAGCTCTGATTAATTCATTGTGGCGTATGTTACCGTGGGGTTGCTCACATCATTAACATCAAATTTGACTCCGCTAGGGGAATGAAGCCGTGGATTTATTCATACCATCCGAATAAAGGGAACACTCCCCCCCCCCCCCACTCTCCTCTCGGGCTCAGTCAAGTGTTTTGAATGGGGCCGGATTATGGTAGTTTAAAGATAATTCTTCCGTTGTAGAAAACCCATTAGACGGGGGGGGCGATGAGACATGGCCGACAAATAGTGGCCAATGGCCGGTGTCACGTTTCACATTCCGTCCCATTAGCTTTAGCACGTGACGGCTGTCTTTAAGACGTTAAAAACAGACGGGGCACAATGTGACAAGGCCTCACGCACACTGGATAGCGCCAGTCTCTCATCTTCCACCCCATTTCTCCACTGTATCAAAGGACTCCTGTGATTAGTATGACACCTCATTAGATTCCAACTCCAAAACAAGCGATCAGTGCTCAGAAAGCACAACTCGCATCTGTGTGCGGGAGTGAGAAACGTTGAGGCTTTTTTTTAAGCGTCAGTCAGCTGAATATTGAAAATGTTTACTGATCTTTTTTATTTTCTTTTTTAACTTTAAGTAAGTTACTGGGTGGATTCTTTCATAAGTGTGGCATTTGTTACGTGCCATTGAAGTAGAAGGGCTGAATTTAATTAATGTTCTGCAGGCACTCTCCTGCATTTGCAAAGTGTCAAGGTCAAGGTTTTGCTGTGTAGTCTTAGGGCAGACTGAATGTACTTAAGCTTTTTATAAAAGAAGACTCATGTAATTTCTCACTGAAATATGTGAGTTTGTCTGCCAAAAAGCAAGAGAAACTGAATCACCTTTTTTCTCCACTGAACAAAAAAGACTCATCAATGTAGTTCAAAAATTAATTGCTTTATTTTGTGTTGTAGCTTAACTATTCATGTTATTGCCAGCATTTTCATTTGGAAAAACAAAAGAACACATTAAGTAGAGGAGTTTACTGCTGCCAAATTAGTTCCCTTCTATACTGCAAAATAATTATAGTATAGTATTATGAGCCTGCATCCAGAGAACCAATGCCATCCAGTCTTTTTGTTTTGTATTGTCAAGTAGTCAGATCAAAAGCCATCCAAGAGGCACCAACATTCTCTGTTGACGAATCTCCCCCTTTGCCTCGGTAATCCAGTAAGTGTACTTGTGGTGTAATCCTCCCCATTAATTAATTACACCTTAACCCTGTAAGGTGTAAGATCAAAAATATGTGATTAGAATGTTCTTAACTCAACATTCTAATGCTGATGTAACAATTGCTACTGGTAGGAGGGCTGAATTTAATTAAATTTTCTGCACACTGCATTTGAAAAGTGTCAAGTTCAAGGTTTAGCCTTGTCTAAGAGCAGACTGAATGTAGTCCAGCTTTTTATACAGTAAGACTCATGTAATTTTTCACTCACATTTTTTAATGTGACTTTAACTGTCCGTGCCAAATAGGAAGAGAAATTGAATCACCTTTTTTATCCACTGAACAAAAAAAGCGACGAAGACTCAAATGGACTTCAAAAATGTGTTGCTTTATTTTATGTTGTGGCCTAAATATTTTATATAATTGTCAGCATATCAAATTTCATTTGGAAAAACTAACAAAAAACACATTAAGTAGAGGAGTTCACTGCTGCCCTGTAAATAAATGTCAAAATGTGACGTTTCCAAGCTGTACTGTGAAAGAACTATAGCATCAAATGTTCTTTTTGTATCTGTGCAATCCTCCCCATTAATCGAAAGCACCTTAACCATTTATATGTGATTACCACGTTATTAACTTAACATACTAATGCCGATGTAACAATCTCTACTGGCAATTGAAAGCAATGGAGTTCTAGAACGCTGATTTTGAATCAGCTGCGGTTTGGAATCTGGGGCCAGAAACCTAGCAGATGTTGGGAATTTAGTTGGGAGATATAGCATCCCCGCACACTGGCACATGGGAGGGTCAGTGGATCGATTTGATACTAATAATCCCCTCATTATTGATGGTCTCCCTTGATACGCAATGGCTGATTGCTTACCTCCTGCTAGAATCGTTCTAGTTTATGCTGCCTGTTTTCCTGTCTGAATCAGTTTTTCCAGGTGGCTCAGTGAGAGCTGAAGACACGGGGCTGGCCATCACCGGCCTCCCAGCAAGTTCTGTCACATTCCACAATCACCATAGAGATGAAAGAACAACAACAACAAAAGTACAAAGTGCAAAAGATTTGACCCAAAATAATAAGGATTACAGGACGCACAGAATCCCAGAGTAGATTTATAGCTGGGCAGATTACCGATCTGCAAACAGCCATGCTTCTGTGCTTTGGGGGGACAGATAGCCAGGGACAGCCGTTAGCCAATTAAATACAGCAAAACCGCTTTTGGATTTAAACTTTATTTTCCAGTAACCCTCTTTAGATGCTGCTGGGGTGCCACCCGAGCGGGGAGTTAGCGGGAAGAAGGTGAAGGATCGGCCGCGATCGGGCTGACCCCCTGTCCCTGTGACACACAGAGCCGGCTTTTAACAGATAACCTGGTGCTCCAGATGCTGCAGGATTTGAGCACTTTCAGTTGTCATTTTAACAACGGAAAGGATTTGATGCACGTCTAAATACACGATCGTGGGATGAAATGCCGATGCCAAAAAGTGTTCAGTTTTAGTTTACACGATTGCTTACACTAAATTCCTCAGCTGAAGCTCTTTCAGGAGCTTTTCATTGATTAATAAACACATTTTTGGCTCATGAAAAAAAAACATTGCTTAAAATTTAAACTGAATTTAACTAAATCCTACTAAAGTACTACTTTTTTATCAAGCAAGGGTAAAAGTGAAACATTGCTCTGTCAGGTTTTACTGGATTGCATTGTGTTGGTGCTGAAACGCTGAGTCGCGCCCACCGGGGCCCTGCGTTTGCAGCGGGCCCCGCGTTTGCAGTGGGCCCTGCATTTGCAGCGGGCCCTGCGTTTGCAGCGGGCCATGCGTTTGCAGCGGGCCCCGCGTTTGCAGCGGGCCCCGCGTTTGCAGCGGGCCCTGCGTTTGCAGCGGGCCCCGCGTTTGCAGCGGGCCCCGCGTTTGCAGCGGGCCCCGTCCTCCTTCAGACTGCATGGCTGCTCGTGGCGCTAAAGCTCCCCGAGGCTGCGGACTCCCTCCGCTCTCACCGCTGGGCGCTGACTGGCTCCCGCTGGCGAGAGAGGCGCAGGACTGCAGCGGCGGAGTCCGGCCGAGCGGGCACAGTCGCCGGCTCTGGGAACAGACTGGCAAACTGCCCACTTGCCCGCGCAAGGGGGGCGAGGGGAGGTTTGAGAAGGTGGGGGGGGGGGGTGGTTGAGGTGGGGGGTGTGGTGGGGTGGGGGTGGGCTGTTGGGAGCTTGAGCCATGCCAGGCAAAGTCATTCCTTCCCTCATTGTTATGTATCTCTAGTTGGTACTGAGCCTCCGGTCTCTTTGCGTGAGGAACGTCGAACGTTAAGTACGGCAGCCGCACACTTCACCAAGCCCGGGTTCCGCCAGGGCGCCCGAGAGCCCAGACAAAGGCTTTTACATTCGGCCTGGCCCGGTTCCGGCTCCTCCCGTCCCAGGGTCGGCTCCGAGCGCAGACGATCGTCAAACGACCGAAGCGCAAAATCTGTCCCATTCCAAATTCCGTTGATTTTTAACTCAAGCTTTTGAAAGGCACGGTTGACTTAGCCACTTTGTCGCGTTCTTTTTTAAAAAAATCCGCAGCTCCATTTAAGGGATTTCTGAATAAAGTCTACTCTGTTGTATAAACAAGGTGCTACTGGAGGTGATTCCACTTTAACTGTGCCAGTGCGGAGGCTGGGGTATGGATTACGCGCTTGAGCCAGCTCTCTCAATAGAAGCCGTAAAAAACGCGCGGGATTTGCGAAGCTCGCCGCGGCGCAAGTCGGAGGACGGATAAACGGCGTCGTGTGGCGGAGACGGCCAAGAAGGCGAGGCGCTCAGCACCTGCGGAGAAAGGAGAGGTTCAAAAGCCCACACCGCCCCGAAAACGAATTAACCGCCTTCTGTTTTTCCCCGGCGAGCAACGCCTCCCTCTTCGCCCGAGTCGTAATGCCGGGCCGATTCAGTAAGCCGATACGCTGTAATCCCCGAACTTTGCATTATCTGCGTTTTGTTGCGTGCGCTACTCGGGGATTTGCGCTCAATAACGGCTCGCGCCGAGTCTACAATGCCAGGAAGCCTCTGCAGAAATCTCAGCAGAAGTCTCAGGGCTTGCGAAGACTTAGCGCTGGCAAGTGCGAAATGGAAAGGTGTGCAGCATATGGCTAGGCCTGGGAGAGCGGGGAAATCCTCTTACTCCCTCCGCGCAGAGGGGATGAATGCTCCCGCGACTCCTGGCGCAAGAATCCCCCCAAACCCCCGCTTAACTTTTCGCTCCAGCGAGGCCTGCGGTCTGGTACGATTCGCCAGAGCGTCAGTGCCGGGGCGATCAACGGATCCGTCGCGGAGGTGGTCCGCGTTTGCCACCGGGGCCGTCTCTGGCCTTCCCTCAAATGCAAATGAGCATCCTGTTTACCGCCATCGCTCTCTGTTTATGTCCCCGCCGTCCGGACAAACAGTCCCCCGCGCGTTATTTACGAGGTGACTCAGGCCCCCCCGGCTGTTTTTTTTTTTTTGGTATTGATGGAAACGATGGGCGGCTCCTTGGAGAAATTAACCGATGTCAGTCAGTGTGAGGTGTCTTCATTGTGCGAAGCAAATTTAAATGCTGATATTTAATTTCCGCCTGAACACTGTACTCCTCAAAGCCCGCACTCAGCATTTCATATTTAAGGAGTACTAGTTTATTAACTTCTGATTGATTAACTATATTTTGCATGTCAGTATGATAATTTCCATCTGTTAATATTCCTGTCATGCAATATGATTTATTACTCAATTTGTGATGTATTTGAATGTATTAATTGATATTTTTTTAGTTGTTTACAGATAGTTATTTCTCAGATTCAAAAAACAATTTGATCTAACAGACTTGAATTGTGGTCACCCATTTTACGTTGATCTTCATCACCTACCCTATTTGGGTTCGGGCCGGGTCAGGATTGTACAGGGTAACTTCCACCAGCATCAGTGTATTGTCTTCATTTTAAATGAATATCTACTTACAGAGCATAGTTGTTTTACTTCAGTATCTCGGTGTCTACTGATTTGAATTAACGGAAGGCACGTTTAATTACGTTATTCAAAGCTCAGAACTAAGATCGCTATGGTTAGATTAAATCAGGGTCCCATTTTACTAAATCGTATTCAAAAGAGCATGCATGGCCATAATGTTTCCTTGTTTGAAAACAGGGAACAAAGCAGTGTCATGCAAATGTAAGATCTTCCTGACATTTATGAAGGTAGATAAGTCCGAACATTACAAATGGCAATGCTTTGATCTCAAAGGCAGTGTCTTCACCTTCTAGAACAATACTTTTTCGAGGCCTTTCCGCAACGGTGTTGAAACATAGGAATGATGTTTTGTCTGGGTGTTTTACATAGGTTATCTCCGATAAGGAGTGAGCAGAGAGGAGCAGAAATGGGAAGCTCGTGTTGTTTTTACTCTCTATATGCACTGTTACAGTGCCACTTCGTCAAGGCAGTTTCTGGTCTCCCCGATTGTGGAGAAGTTCTTCTCCTTTTGTGGTCGCAAGTTTCACTGAATAAATAAACGCACGGTACTTTAACAAAGCCAGTGTCTTTTCAAGGTATTTGAGTAACTGTAGGTGAGTTGCAAACAAATCTTCTGCTGAAAACTTCCATCAACGCTGACCTCCCTGACATCTTTTAATGCTACACACCTTTTATTCCTACACTACACAGTATATTTTGTAAAGAAAATAATGTCCTAGTCTGAAATATCTAAGGGGTTATGTGTGCTGTGTTCACTAGTGCAGGGGTTAGCGTGGGTATGTGCACGACCAGTCCTCCCCTGAATAGCATCAGTTTTAATATATTTTAACTCACTGTAAAATAAGTGTATCATTAGAGGTTTATTACACTTATTACACATCCAAGTCCGGCAGCTGAACTTCAGAAAACCTTTCACGTTTTTGGATGGGAAATCGGTTGGAACTTGCTGGCCCCACACTTGCTCCCCAGATCAGTTTGTTTTCCCGACTGGGTCCCGTTACCATGGCTCATGATTATGTCATTCATTTAAACCGCATTTGCTGCTCACGCACTTGTGTACACTTGTGATGAGTTGTTTTTTTCCTGACTGTTCTAATACAAGACAGCTGAGAATGACCCTCAAACCCTTTTTTTCTATAAACAGAAATAGAAACCTGTTCGGTAAACACCCTGCAGTGCAGCATAGGCCTGCAATTTGCACTGTCATTTGGTGTTTTCAATGATGGAAATTAGTTTTAAAATATATTTAATGTGATGGGCTAAATGTCGTTGAAACTGCAGTTACTGTCATGTTGTTGTCATTCTAAAATATGAGTAACAATAACGCTCACTATGAATTTATTCTTTATAATTATACACTCTGCACCCTGTCATAGATCATTCAGTCGCTGACTACTGCTGGTAGAACATTGAACCAAATTATGACCAGACACTCGGCGTTCTTGCCAAGCGAGGGTCACAATTAGGCTTCGCACGAGCGAGAAATGCTTTTGGAACTACGCTTGCGGAAGTGCGACGGCTGGCCGATGGCGGAGCCTGCTTGTGGGATTGGGCGGCAGTGTAGTATAATGGGCAAGGAGCTGGTCCTGTAACCTGAAGGTCATTGGTTCGAATCCCAGATAGGACACTGCCTTTGTACCCTTGAGCAAGGTACTTAACATTGCTTACACAACATTTTACATAGCATTTACATTGCTTCAGTGTATATCCAGCTGTATAAATGTATGCAATGTACATGCTATGTAAAATGTTGTGTAAGTCGCTCTGGATAAGATAAATGCCTGTAATGTAATGTAAGTGGATCTGCTCTGCATGTTTGATCTGGAGCGGCGCTTGCACATGCAGCGCTTGCTGCGTCTTGAGCCTCGCGAGGACGCCTTGAACATTCGAGGTTCAGCTGCAGGTCATCTGGGGTGAGCGGCGAATCGGGACGAGGGGAGAGGGGGCTCAGCGGTCCGAGCGCAAAGTGTTAGGTTTTCTCCGAACTGCTCTCGCAGGCTCCGCGGACCACACCTTCCACGGGCGTCCGGAGGCAAGCCCCCCCCCTACCCCCCCACCCCCCCACCCCATGCCCCAGAATCCAGCAGGATGAAAGCAGCACCCCGCTGCGCATGGGAGTCCGTAGCTCTCCCGATCGCTCGCTTTCGATTGCGAGGCGGCTCCTCGCCCACCGAAAGCGGGGCCCGGATCGCCCAGCCGCCAGCGCCGCGCTCGCGCTCTCTCACATCTCCAAACGGCAAAGTTCTGATCTGACTCAACTTTAAACACTCTAACCACAGAAAGGCAAAAGGGAGCTACTCTTTCATTATTAATAACAGAGCCCGCTGTGCGCCGACGGAGGGAAGCGAGATACACAACTCACTTTTCAATCGCGGCTCTAAACTTTAATGTTAATCTTTTCAAAATGAATGGACGAGATAAGACAATCAAGGGCTACGTTTGGGAGTGCTCAACTTATTTATTTTTTTGAGTTTACTCAGACCGTTATCTAAAATGCCCTCCTTGAAGAAAGACTTAGAAGATAATGATTTAATTCATCAGCTGATAGAGGGAGGCATCATTTGAAGATCTGCCAATCGAGTCTTATTAACGATGGATAAATGTGGGGAAGTGGCTGATTGGTTTGCTGAGAACCAAAGCCAAGTGTTTATTTTTTCTCTCGTACATGAATTGACTGCTTCCCCCTTGTGAGAATTCTGCTTTTGAAGTTTTGCGCCACCTAGTCAACGGACTTCTGTGAGGAAAAAGACAATGTGCTTTCACTGTCACTCTCGCTTGTGGCGATACCTCAGCGTCTGTGTCACGGCTAATAGCGAAACACAGATGTGCCATGCAGAGCTCCATGGCCACACCTTTGTTCTCATTCACCAGTGCATGTGCTTGTTTGTTGTAATTCTGCAACAGTGTCCTGCCAATGGGCATTTTACAGTTGATTCATAATGTGGGTTAACTGCTCTGACATTTTAAAGCTGATATTTAAAAAAATTTCTTCCCGGGGGGGGCATGCCCCCAGACCACCCTAAGGGGTTCTCATCTTTGTCACCTTTCTCACCCCTGATGAGTTTGCAGGTCTGCTCTAATTCCTCATTTACTCTTCTCCGCAAATTTGGAATGTGCTGTCGCTCCCTCGTCTGTCACCAGTAGCACGTGCCTGCCCCGAGATGTGCTCACCCAGCTTCTGCTTCCTTTCGGCTCTATGGTCCTGACACATCTTCAACTGTAGCACTGACTAAAAAGGTTATGTGCCTGTGCTTAAAAATTCAGTGCCTGAATCCTGGACATGAACTGGCAAATTGTTCCTTAGGAGATGAGCTCTGTTGAAGAAGGCTCTGTCTCCCATTGTAATTGTAGTAATTCTTGGAACTTTCTGAAGAGCACCTTGAAATAGTCAGGGTGGAGAGGGTAGGATAAGTAGTCCACTAAGATATTCTGGGTCAAAAAGCCTGAGCGGTGTGGAGGAGAACTTTGAAGTCAATTCTCAATTTAATAAATGTCAATAATGTCATGTCAGTGTGCTGCAACTTCAGTGTTTAAATGAGCTTTTGTTCTGAAGAAATACCAGAGGTGCACTTTGTTTAGGCCTTTGTGGTGGACAGGGAAGAAAATATGCTCATACATATGAAAATATGTACCCTAACTTACCTCCAGACCAGGAAACCCAGTTCAAGTTTGAGTAAGAAGTTATTGCTTTAGCTAATATGCTATTCTGAGATCTTTTTAGACCGGTTTGAAATGGGTTCATGCTCATAGCCCGTGGTTCTAAATGTTTCAATTATAATAACCAAAATTTACCTTAATGCAGAAATCTGCCTAATGGAACATTCAAGAGCATGGCTCTAGGTAAAGATGTGCACTTCATACAATGGTAATAATAAAAAATGGTTATAATCAGGAGAGGGCATTAACTCTGCTGGAAATCTGTAAAATTGTATGATTTGACTTGATAGCAGGCAGTGTAAGCTTGGGAGCTGGGTTGTGCTTCACATTGGCCAGTACACTGGAACCAGGAATGCAGTTTTTACTCAGTTGCTTATCCAGGCAGTTAGACAGTACAGCAAAATGTGCTAATTTCATCAGACACTATATTTTATGGCTTGTACGGAATGGTAATTTGTGCAGTTGCAGCAATCACTTGACATGGAAACATGCATCATTAGATTAGTGGTTTTTTTTGTGGGGCGTTAGCAGCAAGGAAGATGAAATTTTGAACAGTGACAGTCAGTGGCGTAGGTTTCGTTTGAACATGGGGGGGACACATAAAGGGGGGGTGTATGGGGCTCCTCCCCCAGGAAATTTTGAGTGTCAAACACTTAATTTCCTGCATTCTGGTGATTTTTTATGCACCAATTTAAGCCTTTTCTGCATCAATTTATGGTGGAAATGTCTTTATTTATGTAAAGGAAAACACAAAATTCAGTTTTTATTGGGGGGGACAAATGCACGTGTTCTAAATATTGAGGGGGGCGTATCCCCTGCGTCCCCCCCCCCCCCCCCCCAAAATCTACGCCTATGCTGACAGTGGTTTTCTGTATTGAATAGCATGCGAGGGATCAGAGGAATTACGGCCCGAGATGAGACCTGCGCGAGCGCTTTCCCTGATCGCTCCGGCGGTGCCCGTGCGTCCGTACGGCGCGTCTCTGACGCCGCGCTGCGCTCGCGGTTATCGCCGTGGCGCAGGCGGGCGCGCATAGTGCGATTATAATTATTCCTAAACAAGGAGCGCACAGCGAGGAGATGTACTGAGCCTCCCACCACGCGTCGCCCGAAATCGTGCGGCGATCCCCGCTGCTCTCGAGAGCAGCGTTATCGGTCTAAATTAAGCAGGAGAACAGTGAATTAGCACATGCTGCTTCAGGTTGGAGATGCAACGTGCCTCTTAAAAACCGCGTGTTGTGGGGAAACAGAGGGTGTTATTGGCATACGCGAGCGTTCGCCTCAGAAGTTTTGCCCCTGCTGTTTTGCAGCGGGGCTTCTGGCCATTTTTGCACAGCGAGGGCCAGATTGCGTGTGAAACTGTCTGCTTTGGCGAAAGACTGAGTTTATTTTTAACAGACCTGCGTTCCTGGATATCCAGCCGAGCATTTTAATTACTTGCTTCAAGTTTCCTCTCTGTAACCTGTTTCAAGTTTCCTCTCTGTAACAGTGTGAGATTCCTGGAAAGACGATAATTTGTTTGGCCTCGCCTGTTGAACTTTGAAGGGGGCTCTATCCCTTTGAACACTAGCTGATAATTTTGTCGGGCACTGCTTTTTCGAAATGCTGTTTTTAACCTCAGACCACCAGCGCTGATGGCGGCCCCTTCGTTTAGCGAAGGCAAGTTTTTGTAGCTTTTGAGGTTTTCTTTAACGTAGCTGCTCTCCCCCTTTCAAAGCCTACGACTGTTTTGATGGCACCAAACTTGCTTCACAAGCTGTGCACAGGATTGGCACATTTGAGCACAACGGTTTAGGCTCAGAACCTTTCCTACGCAGCGAGTGGAGGATACGCCAGTGCGATGCACACAAACCCTGAGTGTGCGGCGCTCGAGTGACATTGAGAGAATTCATAGGCTATACTGTATGATGTGAGGACATGCACTCACCAGCAAGAAGGCCTAATGCAGTGAAGCAGAACACAATCAACTGATGCAGTCAGTCATAAAGTGAGACAGATCGAGATAAAAACCGTTAAGACCTTGCATTACTCCACCAGTGCTCAAGTACAGTACAAAGACTTGTGCTGTTCAAACATTTCAACCTCATTTCCTCCCTGCGTTTGTGGCCTAGCTGTTTCGTGGAATCTTCTGGGGTCAAAACACTTACAGTACTGACGGTTATGCTGACTGGTAAAGTGGTACAGCACGCTTATAGAAAAAATAGACCCAAAATTAATCTGCATGTTTGCATTTGTGGTTTTCACTTTATACCTAGTGGTAAAATGAGTTTCAAATGGTATGAGAGGAGTCTAGAGCTAGTGTAAGCATATAACACACAGTTCTTTCGGTCTTAAGAAAAACCTCCTGTGGCAGTCTTTTATTATGACTAGATAGTTATGAACAAAGTATATAATGTATTTTATTACTAGTCTCACCGTCAAAAAAGAATCGTGAAAGAGAGACCGTCTCTACCAGAAGCACTTTTTTTGCCAAATGAAACGGTAATTGAGCAGGTGTAGAGAACGCTTGGTAGGCCGTCTGGCGTGCTGTGTCTGGAGCACTGCAGCGTTTTTTTCTGTCGTTTAGTGGGGGAGACGCACGCATCCGTGTAGTCACCTTGCCATGCTAAATTAGATTTGTGATGGTTATCAACCTGCTGGAGTTTCTGCAAATTAAAATAAATGATCGTTTGTCTTCTTACATCTGTAATTCTCCAATTTCTGTTTTTCATATCACTAACGGCTCTAATTTGTCTAATTTGAGGAGATGCTTTTCGCAGAGGGAAATGGATATGGTTCTTCCTAGGGAAAGTGAGCACACCATGTATGGTGAATTCACCATCAGAGCTAGAAAGGCCAACTATATTTACGACCTCTAATAAACTTTTTAATTTCAGAAATACATAACCGTCTTTGTCACTATTGTTAATAACAGGTGCCTTTTGACATTTTTATTTACGATAACTGTTTGCATGACTGTATTAAATATAGTGGAACAAACTCCTTGACTATCTTCCACCCATATTTATAGCAGGATTTTGGAAGGTTTTGATAAACATAAATACATGCTTATTGTCATTAGAATTTGTAGCACACAAAGGAACAGAGCGTGGGTGCAACTATGATGACATCCAAAGAGTTAGATAGGAAATTGTGGATTTCTGTTGACTTAATGCTCTTAACACATTCAGTGAAACGCCTCTCTGAAGCCCTTTTCTTGTTTTTTGTCTGTTTCCACTCTGTTGTTGCATTCAGGTAATCGAATATGCAAATTCTTCAAGGCAGCAACATCTGGCACGTCTCTGACTGCTTGTTCTAATGATGTCACATCCTCAGTGATTAACTAGGCACTTCCTTTGTAATTAGCTTATTGGAAAGTCATCAAGGAGGCTCGGTTCCAAAGCTTAGGTGCAGGAAGGTGGACAAATGCGATGCAGACGGTTTGTTTACAGGCTTTGATATTTTTTTTTTTGCCTGTTCTCCTGGTTTAAGTGAGGGAGCAGTCGTCAAGTTCTCTGCATTGGTCAGACATCCAAGCCGCCGTGTGCCAGTGCAGGTTGACGTCTAATTTTAGAGAAAAATTGATCTGCCTTTTTGGCATTTAGGGTACATGGACTACTTTGTTCTTGCTGAGAAAAGCGTGGCTGTAAAGAAGCGAAGTGCAATGCAAATAGAAGGTTTTCTGTAAGGGTACTGTGATAGTCTGCAGTATCATTTGCAAGCAATACATCCCTTCCTTTATCCTTTTCATAGCCAGTTGAACAAGGGCAAACTTGTGACAACACGTCTGACTCATCTGAGCTAGACCGACAACATGTAACGCTAAGCAAACAGTTTCAGGTCAACAGCACTGAGTGCATCGAAAAAAGAAAAGCACTTACAACTCAAATTAAGTCTAAATTGCATCAAATGGCTGGCCAATTAAAATGGTCAAGGCAAGCTGACAGAATCAGTCCCATGTCTAGCTTCGAAATTTAAAGTAATATGTATGCTGTTATTTATTGAACAGGTTTAGGGTTTTCTTCTTAATATTAAACTTAATATTAATTGCTAATATACATTTGCACATATAAGTTATTTGTGTAGAATGAACCCCTTGGTCAATTAAGAAGGCTCTTGATGGAAAAAAGCAAAACAAAAACAAAATTATTTATATGAATATATATTACATTAGTTATTTAGTAGATGCTCTTATCCAGAGCAACTTACACTTTTACATAGCATTTACACTGCATCCATTAATACAGCTGGATACTGAAGCAATGCAGGTTAAGTTGCTCAACCCTGCTCAACGGTACATCGGCAGTGTCCTGCTGGGGAATCAAACCTGTGACCTTTAGGTTACATGCCCAACTACTTACCCATTATACTACACTGTAGTATTTTATATTAAACATCATAAAAATTTTCCCATTGTTTTGTCATGGAGGCAGCTTGGTGTATCCAGTGCAGGAAGTGGCAGCCTTCATTCACAAATAATGGTGGCAAGTGCTCCTGAATAAGACGCGAGCCCTCATTCACAACATAGGCCTCGTTTCCGTCCGCTGCTGAACAGAGACAGTGCGAGTGTACAGCGGAAGAAACGCTGTTTTGGCTTATGCAGCATTTCCAACATCGAGCTTTTAACACCTGGAAGGGCTCCAGCACATCCGCTATTTTATTAAGCAGTTGGCATGCAGCGTGGGGTCAGGCTTCCAGCACTTTGAGATATTTACCTCACGAAAGGAAAAAAAAAATACATCAGGATCCGTAATGACCACTTGAGCTGTTAACACGACTTTGTTTCCAAACATTGGAGCGGGCGGCAGCAGCTCCCATCTGTGTAACGCCACATCAGCCCATTCAGGCATTCAACCTGGTATCCTAAATAAAGCTGGCTATTGGCGGGGTGGGGGGTTGGGGTGGGTGAAGCACCGGGCCTGCTCGCAGATGGGAACCTTTAATTTTTAAAGCCGTTTCGTTCGCATGGCCGAGCCCCGGCGCAAATCGGCATGTTACACACAAACTGCAATTCAGGGACCGTCACCTCCCAGTCCGCCCCGCCCCAACCCTTCTTCAACCACCCCTACCAAAAAAAAAAAGAAAAAAAGAAACTGAATCAACCACAGTATGTTATGGTTACATCCCCCCACTGCTTTACCTGAATGATCCTTTGATTCGAGCCGAGGCCAGACGCGAGGTGCGACTTGCTCCCTGGATACGCTTCTGGGGGTTCTGCCTCGGACGGCTGGCCGAAAAAATGGGGATTTCATGGATCTTTTCATCAGTCCTATAGATATACTGTATTTCATATGCATAGAATACGAGTTCTCCAAAAAAATTTTTTGGTGGTTTTGCACTTCAGTATTTGCCATTTGATTTGCAGTAAGGTGTTTGGTTAGGATGAACAGGAATGTTTGGGATTGATCTGTAGCAACAGTACTATTCACATAATGCCCCCCCCCCCTGCATCTACGAGCTTGTCGCTCCCATCCTTCAATTGACATGTGAATACAATAAAAGACACAGATTGAAGGAACCATGTGGAGTACTTTTTCAAGCAGTAAACTCTTCCTCCACCACATCATATTCTATAAATAGGTACTGTTTCTGGTTGTCATTTTGTCCCACTTGCCTCTTGAGATTTGTAGACCTGATTGAAGGTAAAGATTAATCTTTTAATGTGTGTACAAATGTAGCTCAGTGGGAAGCCATAAAATGTGAAAAAAAGTTTTTTTCATTGGCAGGAGAAAGTGATATTACTGTCGAGTAGAAAATATTGAAAACTATGCATCGCAAGAGTCCCTGGAACCACTCAATAGACCTAAAACAGTTCTGCTATGTATGACAGAAAGTGTATGTTTAGCAGGTTTTTCATTTTAAGGGTAACTATACTCTAGATCACGGGTTTTAATTGTAAACATGTTTGTATGCCTACAGTACTTTATAATGAAACATTTTAGTCCATGCCATTATTTCAGCATTCCTGAAACATTTAGCAGAAAATACTGGTAGCATCCTTTTACAGCCTTCTAATGTTTGAAATTTTCTTTCTGCATTCCACTCTGGCCACCCAACAAAAACCTGATGTCAGAGTACCTCTTTGCAGGTACTACCACGTCCACGTCGTAATAAATATCAATCAGGATATCCAGTTGGAAAATTGTTGCCGCCCTTAAATTTGTTCGTTTTTAATACGTCGGAACACCACAGGCACCTGATTGACTAGATTGGTTTCAGCCCAGCATTTGAGAACAGGAGAAACCTTACGGCCTGGTGATAAACTCTCGCATTCCACCTGAACAGTCCACTGTAATACAGTACGTTTCTAATACTGCTACTAGTACTACCAGGGTTTTCCCTAGGTTTTCAGTGGGCTTAGGCGCTCTCAACTATATTTTGGAACAGCGTTTTTTTAATATATGAAAAAAACGCTCTGACCAGCGGTTTTCATCAGAAAAAGACGTTACGTGTGAACACAGCCTAACTTTGTTTAGCTACCAAGCCACATATAGGCTACTAACGTTAGTTCAATCGAGGTATCTTTATGTAACGTCAACTAACTAGCATCGCTGGCTAACGTTGTCATAAAATTTTTCCCGACTGTGATAACTGGATTACTTGTTTACATTTTTGACAGATGTGGCTAGTGGGCAAATCGTTTCCATCGCAGCACTTTCAACACAAGCGAAATCGGAAGCGCTATCCGAAAATTTCTTCTTACCTTGAAGAGTGCCTGACCCACAACCGTAGTAATGTGTTAACACGGCGGCACAATTAGCCTATATCGAGAAATACCATATTTGGGGAGGAAAACGCTATATTCTGTAAATGCATTTAACCTACCATGCATAAAAACATAACGCTCGTCAGTCACCCACTTCCATTTATAATTGCATCATAGCGCGAAGTGTTTAAAACCATAAAGCCACCTCTCCGTTTTTTTTTTTGTCTGCGCATCACCGTTGTTTTTACATTCATTCTGATATGTCGCCTAAATGCCTTTTTACGTTCATTCGGCTTAAGGCGCTCTGCAAAATCATGTAGGCGCTGCGCCTAAGCCTTTCTATGGTAGGGAAAACCCTGAATACTAGTTGGCCTACTACTAATATGTAGAATTCATTACAACTTGCACCTTTTGGAGACACACATATAGAAATCCATTTACCATTTACACTGCATCTCACGAGCACGTTAGCTAATATAGGAATTTGTTTATATGAAAATATTGAAAATGTTTTCTGTCTTCCTGTAACAAGGATGGTCGGTCGGCAGATTTTACAATGAACTTTGGAGCTGAGATTCACACTTGTGGAACCCAAGTGGGGTGATTTATTTACAAAAGTGCCCCCAACTATTATACAAATATATATATATATATATATATATATATATATATATATATATAATCAGCACATCAATTATACTCGTTCAATTACACTTACCCGACTACAGGCACCTACTTACAGCCACTACTGAGAGGAAAATGACCTGCTTATATACACTACACTTATGTATATAGGGACTATTCCATTTCCATACAATATTCAATTATCTCAGAGGAAATGACAGTATATATTTTTACATATAGAAATCATTATACAAATATTATCCGTTGCTAATTTATATCTAATAATTACATATCTAATTGGGTATGAGAAAATATTACGAATGCACTTTATGGTCTCCCCCCGTCTAAAATAGCCAATTCGTCTTGTCCAGCGCCTCCAATAAAATTGCACAGAATCGTGACATTCGGTTTACGTCATTCCAGTTTGAAAATGGAACAAACGGAATAAACGACGGTTAGTAGCAACTCCTAACATTGCGTTTATTGAACATAATATGCTAAAATAAATCAGTATAATATTTGAAACCAAATGTGTATGTTCAAGTGATTAGCAGTATGTTGTGGTGGTGAACAGATGTACAGAAGCGAATGTGTTTGAGTTGACAAACCGGCAAACAAATGGTGCGCACTACATTTATGAAAGCGTCCTACTCGCGCCAAACAACCGCTACCATAAGCAGATACAGTTCAAACGCGAACGTTTTAGAAATAGTGTCCCAGCAGGAACTGAGGGTTCGCTATGTTACACTCCCCCAATCCTATTGGTATGATAATAATAATAAATTGAATTTTTGTAAAGTACCTTTAACAATCACAAATACATAAAGTGGTGCATTGCACTAAATAGTAAACTTTTAAAAACCGTAAATCCTGTATTTACCTTCCTGTTAAACAATTTGACGGCGGCATGCTTTTGATTTAATGATAAAATACATTGCATGTGAACACAGACGCTCAACACATCAAATAGAGCAAAGCTATCCTCGTGTCTAAAAGATTTAGCAGCCAGGCGTCTTCGGCAGAAGATGAAATATTATTGGGTGACATCTCAACAATTGTTTTGATTAAGACAGTCTTTGTGAACGAGAAAGCGGGATAGGCAAAGATTTGCATGACGGTGAACGCAGAGCGGGGAGCTTTGACTCCTCCGGGGTAATCAAAGCCATCGTTTTATTGATCTCCCTCCTGCGTGTGATATATGCGGTGCCGTTTCCCCGATGGGTTCCCGAAGCGATGTCGGATCAGTTGCTGCGCTTAGGAGTTTGGGGAATGATGTAAGGCCCAATTTGCACCGATGCCAAGGTTAAACGCCTCAGCGAGTATGCCGTGTTTGAACCTTTCCCTATCCTTGACTGACTTCTCCAAACAGTGCCGCGCTCCTTTCTAGCGGTTTTCACAGCAAAGGAGACCTAATTTAATGGAGGTTTCTTGGGCAAGTGAAAGGTTCGATTCATAATTTGAAAGGATTGGGAGAGTTAATTTACTGACCAATTATCCCTAATAAAGTGGCAAGGCTTTAATTAATAATTACTTAAATTGCTGTAATTACATTCCCCCTTTGAAAGTACTCTGGCGCCTTTGTTTTCTGTGATAATTCTGGTTCAAAATGACCCAAGTAGTAAAGAACTGCAAAAGGGGGAGAGTACAGGATTAAAAGCTGATTTGCATGACAAGTCCATGAGCCCTTATAATTATTTTCAAAACATTGTCTCTAAAAACATCATATACAGACATTCCATGCTCCAAATGAAATATATAGTCTTATTTGCAAATCGGTGATTCATATTAATTGCCTTAACAAATACACTGCATATTAGTTTTGTTTCACATCAGTCTTATTGTGTTGGGTGAAAATTGAATATTTTGATTGTGGTTATTTATAATCACCTGCAATTATAGGAATCATTTCAAATATCCTAAAAACAAACTATTTTCACTGGAAAACTCAATGAAGTATGAATTAGTTATAAGTATAGATGTACTGGGTAAGTGTATTTAAAGTGTTTTGAGATTTTCATATGCCTAAAAAAATAAAGAACTTCGGAGGAGCATGGGTGTGTCTTCGTATTTTAGACTGAGGAACAAGTGCTTTTAATTGAAACATGGTCTTAAATTTTGTTTGCCTTTGCCCTTGAGTTGTGGCCTAAGGTTATGATTCCTAGAGCAGGGGACAGAAACATTAGAACATAGGCTAAATAAGGAGCAAGGGCTTTTGTAGATAAATGCCTGTGCATTTGTGTATATTGAGCTTGTTTAACTTGAACTTCTGATTTGTAGTAAAGGTTTCCAAATGCCCTCTGCAGTTTCACTTTGGGTTCATTAAACAAATAAAGATTTGAGAAAGTCTGAGGTCCAGAAGCGGTGGAAAAGTACTGCTCAACTTCAGAAGACTTTAAATCCCATGACCTCAGCACCATTTCAGCACATTAATCATTTACACACTCGAACGCGCATATATATTTTGTGAATTTGATCCTGAAACCTCAGAAGACAATTCTACATGTAAAGCTTGATTGAAGCTCAAAATAATGTTTACCATTCCTCAGGTTCTGAAAGTCCAAGACACGTTCTTTAGAAAAATGATAGAAATGGCCAATTACATTCAGTCTTTAGTTTGACACCATATGTCCCTTTCTGCACTTTTCTGTCAGTCAGTTCTGTTAATTTTCTTTAGCTCCTATTTTTGCAAAGCTAACTTGCATCCTCACAAACTTTGTCACGAGCCATTAACCTTTATAGATTATATTGACACGTGAGAAGGATGGTGTTAATTGCATCGTCTGGCAAATGTTCCTTCTGAAAAATAGAAACACGTATGTGGCCATATAAACTTTGGGACTGCAGATGAAAATAAACCACAGATAAATCTGGCACAATACATTTATGTTAAAAAAATTGTGTTGTCTCTGACAGATTAATCAAAAAAGTAAAACTAGGCTTTGAAATACACACTGTGTTTAGGGTGAAATTAAGCCTATTGTGTGTTTCTAAATAGTTTTAAGTATGATAAGTATGATTTTATTATTATAACCCTGCAGCTTTAAGAGTCTTCAGGTTGCACTAAAGTGGCAGAGTGCTAAATCGATCCGCTTGGCATGCTTTGTAACTGATAGCCCTGTCAGAATGTGCTGAACTTGCGCGAGATGCCCACGTCAGAAGGGGCGTGCAGCAGCGAAGCGCTGCCTTGGCGCGGCTCCCCGTTCTCCACTCCCAGCCGCACTGGTAAATATGTGTGGGAGAGCCTGCTGGAGCGTCGGGCCAAAATGATATCTGATCCTGGACCTGCTCTCGGTGGGAGGAAGGCCCGAGGGCCGGGCCATTGCTAGAAAGCAGATCTGAAGAATGAACCTGGGCCCAAATCAATACGCATCTGCATCCATATTAAACATCAGCTGGGTCACTTGGTGTTTCTCGTTCTGGGGAACGGGCGGCACAGGAACTCTCTGCAGTGGCGGTTTTAAAGCGGGTTAAAACCCGGTCCCGCGGCCTCCGAAGGCAGGAGTTCCAGGCAGAGGGGTCAGCTATGGAGCATCATAGCCGTGACCTTTTCTCGTTAGCACAGCTGCCTCGCAAGCAGGAGGCTCTGGGTTCGAGGCACAGCAGGCTGGATGCTCTCTGCGTGGAGTTTGGATGTTCTCCCCATGTTTGCGTGGGTTTCCTCTGGGTACTCCAGTTTCCTCCCACAGTCCAAAGACATGTAGCCTCCTGGGCTCGCGTGCAAAGATGTCAATCTCAGTGTGACTACCCTGGTTCAATAAAAATTAGCACCTGTCTGGGGTGCAACCTGTCCTTCAGGAGGAATATCCGTCTACCTGTATGACTGTTTGGTGGGCTTTTCAGTAATTCTCAGTTCTTCACAGCTCTCGTCGTCTCATTGAGCCTCTGTACTCTGCTAGCATTCCACACAAGCGCTCTGTTGATTGGACAGTTGCCAATGCACATAAATTGCTTTCTCTGTTCTTGGCAACCACATGACTTGCTGCGTAAAAAATTAACTAATAAGTTTGTGGAATAGTTGTGATTCTCTTAAGAGCATAATCAAAGGAAATAAATAAAAGATGCCAGTCGAGTAATAATTTGTTCCTGTCGTCCTCTGCATATATTTTATTTAGACAGGCAGGATACAGACAGTTTCATGCAGTTTAATCATTTTTTGATCAATGTGCACTTGAGGACGTGGAAACAGTTTTGTCTGTCCTCATTGTATTTGTTGTGAGCCAAAGCAAATGAGCACAGAAGAGCAACTATGTGAAGTACTATTTATGCTTATAAGTGGAAGGAGTGATCAAGTTGAAAACAACTTGAAGAACTGAAAGAAGGAGCTATCTCAGATAATCAACATTGAGTGCAGCATGGTTCTCATATCACTCTATTGTATGTTCATAAAACAAGCCTCAATAGGACAAGTATTTAATTTTTTAGACTACAGGAATCAGTGGCCTAGATTTGATCAACATCTATCCTTAGGATTAAAAGCTGATTTGCATGACAAGTCCATGAGCCCTTATAATTATTTTCAAAACATTGTCTCTAAAAACATCATATACAGACATTCCATGCTCCAAATGAAATATATAGTCTTATTTGCAAATCGGTGATTCATATTAATTGCCTTATTAACAAATACACTGCATATTAGTTTTGTTTCACATCAGTCTTATTGTGTTGGGTGAAAATTGAATATTTTGATTGTGGTTATTTATAATCACCTGCAATTATAGGAATCATTTCAAATATCCTAAAAACAAACTATTTTCACTGGAAAACTCAATGAAGTATGAATTAGTTATAAGTATAGATGTACTGGGTAAGTGTATTTAAAGTGTTTTGAGATTTTCATATGCCTAAAAAAATAAAGAACTTCGGAGGAGCATGGGTGTGTCTTCGTATTTTAGACTGAGGAACAAGTGCTTTTAATTGAAACATGGTCTTAAATTTTGTTTGCCTTTGCCCTTGAGTTGTGGCCTAAGGTTATGATTCCTAGAGCAGGGGACAGAAACATTAGAACATAGGCTAAATAAGGAGCAAGGGCTTTTGTAGATAAATGCCTGTGCATTTGTGTATATTGAGCTTGTTTAACTTGAACTTCTGATTTGTAGTAAAGGTTTCCAAATGCCCTCTGCAGTTTCACTTTGGGTTCATTAAACAAATAAAGATTTGAGAAAGTCTGAGGTCCAGAAGCGGTGGAAAAGTACTGCTCAACTTCAGAAGACTTTAAATCCCATGACCTCAGCACCATTTCAGTACATTAATCATTTACACACTCGAACGCGCATATATATTTTGTGAATTTGATCCTGAAACCTCAGAAGACAATTCTACATGTAAAGCTTGATTGAAGCTCAAAATAATGTTTACCATTCCTCAGGTTCTGAAAGTCCAAGACACGTTCTTTAGAAAAGTGATAGAAATGGCCAATTACATTCAGTCTTTAGTTTGACACCATATGTCCCTTTCTGCACTTTTCTGTCAGTCAGTTCTGTTAATTTTCTTTAGCTCCTATTTTTGCAAAACTAACTTGCATCCTCACAAACTTTGTCACGAGCTATTAACCTTTATAGATTATATTGACACGTGAGAAGGATGGTGTTAATTGCATCGTCTGGCAAATGTTCCTTCTGAAAAATAGAAACACGTATGTGGCCATATAAACTTTGGGACTGCAGATGAAAATAAACCCCAGATAAATCTGGCACAATACATTTATGTTAAAAAAATTGTGTTGTCTGTTTGACAGATTAATCAAAAAAGTAAAACTAGGCTTTGAAATACACACTGTGTTTAGGGTGAAATTAACCCTATTGTGTGTTTCTAAATAGTTTTAAGTATAAGTACGATTTTATTATTATAACCCTGCAGCTTTAAGAGTCTTCAGGTTGCACTAAAGTGGCAGAGTGCTAAATCGATCCGCTTGGCATGCTTTGTAACTGATAGCCCTGTCAGAATGTGCTGAACTTGCGCGAGATGCCCACGTCAGAAGGGGCGTGCAGCAGCGAAGCGCTGCCTTGGCGCGGCTCCCCGTTCTCCACTCCCAGCCGCACTGGTAAATATGTGTGGGAGAGCCTGCTGGAGCGTCGGGCCAAAATGATATCTGATCCTGGACCTGCTCTCGGTGGGAGGAAGGCCCGAGGGCCGGGCCATTGCTAGAAAGCAGATCTGAAGAATGAACCTGGGCCCAAATCAATACGCATCTGCATCCATATTAAACATCAGCTGGGTCACTTGGTGTTTCTCGTTCTGGGGAACGGGCGGCACAGGAACTCTCTGCAGTGGCGGTTTTAAAGCGGGTTAAAACCCGGTCCCGCGGCCTCCGAAGGCAGGAGTTCCAGGCAGAGGGGTCAGCTATGGAGCATCATAGCCGTGACCTTTTCTCGTTAGCACAGCTGCCTCGCAAGCAGGAGGCTCTGGGTTCGAGGCACAGCAGGCTGGATGCTCTCTGCGTGGAGTTTGGATGTTCTCCCCATGTTTGCGTGGGTTTCCTCTGGGTACTCCAGTTTCCTCCCACAGTCCAAAGACATGTAGCCTCCTGGGCTCGCGTGCAAAGATGTCAATCTCAGTGTGACTACCCTGGTTCAATAAAAATTAGCACCTGTCTGGGGTGCAACCTGTCCTTCAGGAGGAATATCCGTCTACCTGTATGACTGTTTGGTGGGCTTTTCAGTAATTCTCAGTTCTTCACAGCTCTCGTCGTCTCATTGAGCCTCTGTACTCTGCTAGCATTCCACACAAGCGCTCTGTTGATTGGACAGTTGCCAATGCACATAAATTGCTTTCTCTGTTCTTGGCAACCACATGACTTGCTGCGTAAAAAATTAACTAATAAGTTTGTGGAATAGTTGTGATTCTTTAAGAGCATAATCAAAGGAAATAAATAAAAGATGCCAGTCGAGTAATAATTTGTTCCTGTCGTCCTCTGCATATATTTTATTTAGACAGGCAGGATACAGACAGTTTCATGCAATTTAATCTGGAGTCCTGTTTCTGATGACTTTCGACGGCTGTCATTTCTCTGGTTTTCTTTTAATCACGTGCATTCTGTGAGGTTTGAAAGCCTCCACATCACTCACTTCCCTTTCCATACCTCTGTCACTCGCAATCAAGCTAATCTCGATAAACTGATGCCTGTTGCTATGAAGGAAATGCAGGCAGTACCAACCAACCAAAGTTATGCAAATCATGCCATCAGCAAATCAGCCAATCATGGTTTGCCATGCAGTTTGAACCAGGCTGTGTCACAGTTCCTACCTCACACTACCTCAACAGCAGTTTAATCATTTTTTGATCAATGTGCATGAGGAACGTGGGGAAACAGTTTGTCTGTCCTCATTGTATTTGTGTTAATGAGCCAAGAGAAATTAGCACAGAAGAACAACTATGAGAAGTGCTATTTATGCTTGTAAGTGGAAGGGTGATCAAGTTGAAAACAACTTGAAGAACTGAAAGAAAGGGCTATCTCAGACCAATCAACTTTGAGTACAGCATGGTTCTCATAACACTCTATTGTATGTTCATAAAACAAGCCCCAATGGGACAAGTATTTAATTTTTAGACTACAGGAATCAGTGGCCTAGGTTTGATCAACATGTATCCTTAGTTTTGAATTACAATTAAATGCAACCATTTTCCTTCACAGATACAGTTACACAATCCACGATATTAACTTGCAAAACGCTTTGTGAAGACAAAAACTGAGTTTGCAGCACAAAAATCAACAGTTTGTAAGTCAGAGTTGTAAGGACAGATGTTGATTGCATTCAGGTGCAATGGTTCATCCCATGAATTGTTGAACTGTTCCACAAAACCTGGCTGAACAGCTATACATCATACCATACAGTTTACCTTCTACCTCAGGGCTGCCCAACCCTGTTCCTGGAGATGGACTGTCCTGTACGTAGGTTTTCACTCCAACCCTAACAAAGCACACCTAGATATCATCAGCTAGAGATCTCGTTGGGCTGCCAATTAGTAGAATCCGGTGTGCCAAATTTTGGTTGCAATGAAAACCTGCAGGACAATAGGTCTAAAGGAACAGGGTTAGGCTGTCTTGTTCTACCTTGTTTAGCTGGGAAAACTGAAAAAAGGCCATGCTGTCTATCTTCTTTGTCTGAATTTATTTGAGGCACATCATTAGCCTCATCTGACATATATACTTAGTAGAATTTTATGAACCTGTAAATGGTGTTCCTGGATATGTGGTGGAATTCCTAGCTGTTACAAGGAGAGCTTTGCTTTGGTGCAAGTTTCGCTAGCTTGTCTGTTTATACCTCTTCACTTACAGTAAAAAAAATAAAAATAAAAAAAATAAATCATCCTGGGCAGCCATAATCAATGGTTTGTCCAATGCTACAGTAACTAGTGACTGTGGTATTCTTCCTTGTTAGGTGTGTTAAGATTGCACATTGATTGTGTTGCTAACAGAGGGGCATTGGACTTGTATTCTAGTGTTGGCATGACTTGAGTCCACTGACACCATTGGGGTCAGGGAACATTCATCCTCTCGTATGCATCGGGAAACTTGCACAGTTACAGACTGGTTGCTGCTTTCCCAATTAGGCATCCAAATCAAAGCCCTAGCACATCAACGGGGTGCATAATTAATGCTGTAATTATGTCATATACTGCGGATTAAACCCAAAGTCCCAGTCCTGATCCATGGGGGACATACTCTCTGTGTTACGTTTCAGTTCAGCTCAGATCTAGAACAACTCAGACACCTTAAGCCTCAGTTTAAATGTTTCCTCTTATTTTCTTGCTTGGTGATGCTTTCTACAGTTAGTGTACAGTACCTTATTTTAGCTAAAAAAACTGTTGAAGGCGGTCTTTTCTTGTACTAGTTGCTATTCTCCTACAGTAAATTACTGTTTTGCATTGTCAAGGACAATATCCAAACCTATATTCTGGTTTGAAGTACTTTCTATGAAGCGGTTGAAAGACATCAAACAATTTAGGTTATTGTCCACATTTGTAACTGGCTACCTCATTGAATGGTATGCTAGAGTGTGTCATGGATGTACCGATTTGCTGGTTGCCTTGCGTTTGTATGCATTCATATGTGCACCAACCTAGTACTAAATGGCTACACAATGTGTCTTCACTATGGAACTATCAAATTGATTTGAACTGAAATACATAATGTTGAAATGCAATTTGCCCGGATGCCTAGCACTCAGTACATTCAGTATTCTTCCTGCTGTTCATTTTTGTGGTGTTCTAATTGTCTACTGGCACATGAAGAGTTGAAGGCATACGTATGTCTGTATCAGCAGTTTTCATTTATCATCATGAATTTGAGTCCTTGACAAATAACTGCTCAATTACAATGGCTAGTACTTCTCTCATACAAATAGGTTAAATTATATTATTCCACAGAGATGCAGGGATTTCACAGGATTGTTCTGTTAGAAGTGTACAATTGCATCCATCATACTGGTATTTCCAATACACTATTTAAAATGCTCTAGCTCTAAAGTGTAGGTAAAATTGTTGACAAATATATCCTGTCTAGATTTCTGCTGCTGATGGTAAGATTGAAAATACACCTTGAAAGGAAAGAAAAGTATTTATAACCTTAGCCTGAGGTGAGACATTTTTCACAGCAAGATTGAATGGCAGATTTGCCTGTTCTCAAAGACAATTCTGACAACTCATCATTAACATCTTACACCGGGCACATCAGTTAAAATCATTGTTCGCCATTTGCACTTAATAACAAGCATGTCAGACACAAAAATGTCAGTTGAAGACTGACATTCACTTCAAGAGACATTGCATAAAAACACGAGTGCTTGTAACCGTGAGTGTCATTCGGTATTTGGGTAAATTGCCATGATGTTTATGTAATGTAATGTCTGGATAGGACTCTGTCATCATAATGACAAAATTGCCTCACTTATAAAGGATAAAGGATCAAGGATCCAATTTCGTGACTTGTCTTGGCTCTAACTAGGACCCTTCCCTGGTGTCTGGTGTGGGCTAGCAACAGGAGTTTCTGGCAAACGGCGGAAATCTCTTCCCCCGGAGGCCGCAAATAACGACAAATCTCCAGCCTTGTAAAATGACCCAGGGCTAGCTGGAGGAACCCGAAGGCTCGTATTTGACACCTGCACCTGACAGGCTGCCAGAGACCTTGCGTAACCCAGGCCATATAGGCTAGCCGAATGCGTTGTCATAGCGATGGCAGTCAGGGAGCTGGTGCTATAACGTTACGCGGCACCCGTGTTTCCCCGTAACCGAAGACAACAGGTGCGGAGAGGATGGGGGGGAGCGGCGCTATCGCGGCTGCGAGGGAGAGGGGGTTCTGAATTTGAAAGGGAAGCGGGTGTAGGAGCTTCAGCACGCCGCGGCGCCGTGCTTTAGAAGAAAAGTGCCATTCAGAAAGGGGAAAAGGAGCAGGGATTTTAGCAGATGCTAAAAGACGATAGTGCGTGGGTTCCTTTTTGTTTTCCGCTTTGTCTGAGGGTGCAAATCCAAACCCTTCCTCACTTAGAAAGAGGATAAAACACAAAACAACAACAACAAATCATTGCACGTAAATAGCTTAAAATATATTTCAACTGATTTCACGCCTGGGAATGTCTGCAGTTTTGGGGCCTCAGAAAATGTTATCTTTTTTTTTTTTTCTTTGTTAAAGTTGCCAGTGTATCAATGAGCCCTATACAGACTATTTTGTATGTGCGTCAGTGGTGGTGGTTTACTGCTTGCTATTAAATATGATCGTATAATTTGAGACTGATTTGTGCCAAAATGACCATGAGATTTTGATGTTGATGGATCCTTAAGACACATTCTTGTGACATTGACAACTCTTGATGTTGACTGTCAGCCATATTATGCTGCAAGCTATGTTGTTCCTTTCCAGGGATTTATGTTCATGAAGTGAAAAAATATGCTCAATCAGTCAATTTTATTTATTTAGTTATTTGTTCTTTTTGTGACAACTCCCTCATGGGCAGAGATGATATATGCTTGCTGTCAATTGATAACTTGTATGAACCAATCAGAAAGACTTGTGCGATCCATACAGTATGATCCAGATGTATTTTCCAGTGAATTCAACACACACAAAAGCCATTGGCATGAGAAAAGAAAAGAAAAAAACACCTGTCAGTGTTTAACTAACTAACTGGGGTACCTGGATTTATGGCATGCAAAAAGCAATAAAAGCAGGAGCTGCTGATTTTTGCAAGTTTGCCTTAATGCATATCTAATTCTTATAGTTCAGTGTGAGAGTGCAAACAATTGAGTTTATTGTAAAATGTGTTTGAAATCATGTGATTCATAAAGGCTCACAGCAATTACTGCACTGTAATTTGTTGCCAACTCCTGCAAAAAGCAGGTGTTACTATTAGTTTAGCATGAGCGCCTTGTCGTGGCTGCTGCAACTTTAACGGAAGATATCTTTGGCATCAAGGATTAATATAGGGGAGCGAAAAGCAAAAAGAGTATTTTCTGCTCAAGAAAATCCCTCTTCTAGATGTCACAGAAATTGATCAAAACCTGTGGGCTCTGAAGTCATGCAATGCTTGATATTGGATTAGATGAAAGATAAATGCGCAGTCACACGCTTCATATACAGCTAGGTGGCTTATCTCTCTTCACACTGGAGATGAAATCTCAGGCTGCTTTTGAGCGCTGCCCTCTTTGAAACGAATAAGTTACCGTTTCTCGCTTTGTTGGTTTTGTCGCCACATGTACAAAATTTGCTCGTAATAATGCCGGCTATATTTAACCAAATATTTAATGCCTGCATTCATTTCTATAATTAGTTTAGTAAATGTCCCATTAAATCATCATCTTGCGTGCACAGTTTTTCCGCGCACAGCTGTAATTCACAGTAATTTTAGTACCTTCCCCCTGTGGTTTGTTTGTGGAAGCTCAACCCAGGGCCTTGCGTTTATGACGCTTCCTTCTCCGGTGACCAATGGCAACGAGACATTGCGTGTTCACTGGACCTGTGAAATGGTAAGCACACCGCTTCATGGCACGCCATACAGTTGATTTATTTTTTTTCCTCCCCAGTTTGAAAGGAGAAACTGCGTTTTTCTCAGTGCTCAAAATATACCGTAGCCTATACGTTGGCTCTTCTCCCATTTGGTTTACTTGTTTGTGGCTACATCCCGTAAAAGTTCAGAGAACAAGAATCACGAACAAGAATCATTTGTACTCTGTCTTCGCCGGTAATCATCAATATCATAAGACTTTATGTACTTGTTTGTGGCCTGACTGAACTTAATGCCTCAGAATTGCCAACGTGGATATTTCTGGATATTATTTGGTTTATCTTGTTACTTTGATTAGGTAATTCTTAAATTGTCACTGCGGTGTTGTCACTAACGTCATCTGAGTGATTTGATATATGATTGGTCAGGCATTTGTTCAGAGGGGGGATTAAAAGCAGTGTGACGTGATGACTTAGTTTAGGTGATGATGAGGCCCACCTGTCACGAGGTTCAGCTTTATTAGAAATGACTGAACTATACTTAAACCCTAAGGCTGATCACGAGTTGTCAGTTATCCAATTCTCAAACTTGCACCACAGACACAGATGCAGTCGTCCACTGTAAGCAATTTTACGACAGTATCACCTTCACCAGCTGTACCACATTTAGCGATTTACTACAGGAGCAGTCCCTGTTATTAAATTCAAAAATGGCGCACCTGCACTGCCATTGTTATTATTTTCTTTCTTTCAAGCTTCGGAAATATTTTCACGAGGCAGAATGGAACAGGTGGAACAGCATTTTGGCCGCCGCCACAGGAGCGTGGTGTGCTGCCACGTCTCCTCTCTCACCCCAGGGAAGCCCAGCTGGCTCAGACCGAGGACAGGCAGGTCGAATTTGAAACCCACGAAAGTCGCACGTCCTCGCAGCTGTAGTGAAGAAGGAGAC
The DNA here is from genome assembly GCF_018555375.3 of Anguilla rostrata. Taxonomy (NCBI): domain Eukaryota; kingdom Metazoa; phylum Chordata; class Actinopteri; order Anguilliformes; family Anguillidae; genus Anguilla; species Anguilla rostrata. The sequence goes on from NC_057936.1 coordinate 13,110,089, forward strand.
GTTCGAAAGGTCACGTCCCCCCGAACGGCGGCGAGCGCGAGGTGACGCGTGATGGATTAATGCTCCGGCCGCGGCAAATTGAATTTAGCTGAACGGATGACATTTGGGATGGCGCTTTGAAGAGGGCTAGGGCTTCGCACAGAGTGGGCGGTGCCAGCAAGCATCTGGCCTCTGTCCAAAAAGCCCTTCTCGGGCAAGACCCGCCCATCTCTTGGCAGGAAGAGTTCTGATATCAACTAACAGGCTCACAAAATGTTCCTTATCTTGCCCTGGCACTGGAGAGAGCTTCTAAGAAAGATTAGAATCAAAGTTTTTTTGTTTTTGAGTGGATGATTGCACTTTAGAAATGGACACTTTCAGGCAGTATTTTGGTGGGACAGATGGGCAGTATTTGAGTGAGGAGTAAAAAAGATTGAATAAATCTCACCAAATTCTGATCTTTAGTTACATTACAGGCATTTTGATGATTTGATCATGGAAAAATGTTTGCTTCTGTGACTTTTTGCAATAACTTTACTTCTCACCTGACCAAGAACAGAGCCATTTACCCTTCAGTGAATTCTTCTTGTGAATTCAGAGATTAACAGGCCATTACAAAACATCCATCAACATGTTTGTACCATTTCCAGTTCTGTGGCACAGTACTGCGGCAGCGTAGTATAATGGGTAAGGAGCTGGTCTTGTAATATAAAGGTCATGGGTTAATTTCCCCGTCAGGACTCTGCCATTGTACCCTTGAGTGAGGTACTTAACCTGCATTGCTTCAGTATATATCCAGCTGTATAAATGGATGCAATGTAATGCTAAATGCCTGTAATGTAATGTACAATATATGGATTACCTTAAGCCTTCTGCAGCATTTTACTCTGAGTAAATTAATATGGAGAGTATATATGGAAGAGCAGAAATCTCTCATTATTTGCTGTTACTAATTAAGCTGTAGTGCAAGTATTCATGTCTGGGATACATATCATTCTGGGTGTCTGGGTTGAGCATGCTGATCCAGTTTCATTTTTGTGTAATCCTCATCACTTTGGATGACAGATTTACACTTTTGTCTACTGTTTCGGTGAGTTTTTGTCTCTTTAAAGCTGCTGCGGTACTCCTAGATGAGGCAGTTCTTTAATAGCAGATGAAATCAGGAGTAAGAAGAAAGATGTATTATGAAAGTATAAATATAGTATAAATTTAGCCATGTTCATGTTCACAGCTGTACAGCAACTGAAAATTAGGACTACATGCATAAGCAGCACAACCATTAATAGTGTTCTCCTAAGCACAGATTTCTTTTCTTTTTTTGATATTTTATTTGACCTGGTAGGTTAACTGAGAACTCGGTTCTCTTTTGCGTTCTTAATGCGGACTTGTAACAAATATAATGACGACTTCCATGTAATTACACAGTTTGGCACTGAGCAGAACTGGGCAGCTCAGACTGCGCTCATCAGGGGGAATTTCAGCCTCTACCTTAAGTAATTTATTCAGATTCAATTTATTCCATGTGCCACCTCCCAGCTACAGAAGCAATAAATGAACTGTGAAAGAAGTACAATTCAATGCTTCCACATATTGTAGAAATTGTATAATTTATTTTTTTGCATGTATTTTTGACTCTTACGGTATAAATTATTGAATGTTGTTTCTTCATAAATTTCTGCGTGTAAATGCTGTACGTGCTGTTTAAAATAAGTGTCTATAGATATAAAAATATATTTCTTGTCTGATCTTATGATAGCCCAAAGGTATAGTCCATAAAAATAACATTACAGAATAAAAAATCAATTTCGCCTTATTTGATCCGTCACTGGGCTAGCTGAATGTGTGGCTCATTTGTACGTCATATACCTACATTTTTTACGGTACTGTATTTCTCTCAACTACAAAAATGGATAATTGTCAAGAGATGTAAAATCATTTTAATACAAGGATCGTGTTTTGTGGACTACACTGTCCACAAGCCTTAGTTACTTCAGCAATGTGGTCTATGGGTCTGAGACATATTGTGGTTAAGCCAGAGAATGAATGCAGGATTTCTTAAGACACAACCATGGTCACCCCTTGCTCTCTCCCAAACAAACTTGCATTAGTACACAGCACACATTGACAATCAAAGGGCTTGTCATTGAGAAGGCTAATGTAGAGGTTTCATTTACATTAAGTATTATGAGTTGTGAAGAAAGTCAAACAAAAGCCCCAGCTTGTGGTTCAAACCAGGTCTATGTCGGACAGCATGTTTAACAACACGATCCTTGGCACTCCAGTCTAGGTGTTGTTTCGTAATTTACTTACAGTTTATTAATATCTGCCGTACTCCCAATACTCGGGTATACAAGATTTATAATGGAGAGCCACTGTGGATAAAAAGAGAAAGAAAATGTTTCACATGCACTTTCTTGTCTGTTTTAGACACATATTGAAATATTGCACTGTTCCTAATCTTCTGCCTTGAGAAAAAAAGACAAACACACATATCATAACAATAGCAGGTGTCATAACAAAGCTTAATTTAAATTCTGAGTAACCCATTTCTTCGCCCTGTTATTATCAATATAATTTTTCTTCTGTACAAAATACGGCACAAGCGAATCCCCAGACCCTCCATAGGCTTATTACAGTAGAGTCACAGAGATAACGGTAGACCTCCATTTATGAAAGGGTTGGAATCCCAGAAAAAGGAAATGTAAACAAAAATGATTTTCCTGTCATTGTATGAAGAAATGAAGCGTACCTCTTCCATAGCGAGATAACCCACATAACTCTCACAAACAATGTAACTATATTTTCAATGTAATACAAGATGGCTTCCCTTTCAGGCGCTTGCTTGATACACGGGGCAGGTCTGCATGTTTAAGTGACTACTGGGTTGGTGTAAGAGATGAGGAAGAAATGGACTGCAGCCTGGGCAGAGAAAATACACTTCTGTTGAAGTTTTTTAGGGCTTAAGAACATTTCTTATCAAGCGATTCTCTTGATTGAATGAGGCTACTTGGGGCCCATGCAACTTATGCTTTCTTCCATGTCTCATCTCTGTCCAGAACTATGCTGACCGGTGACAGCGAGAAAATGGAGCAAGTGAGCGCCAGGATGGAGACCACCCCGGCCTTCGGGACCCCCAGCATTTCCGTATCCCAGCAGCAAATGCCTGTGAAGTTTGCGCCCGTGGTCGCTCCCAAGCCAAAGTTTAAGCCCTACAGGCAGCTGGGAGATTTGGCCCATCCAGATGCTGGAGGTAAGGTCAGAATCCACCCTTTCGGTTTGTCAAATCCGCTTCTGTTGTACCCCCAAAACTTTTTCTTAAGCTGACTGCCCAGAATGAGACACAACCCCAACCAAACGACAACAGTAAATACATCGCAAATTTGACGGACGTAAATTCCCAGAAATGGAGGCAGGTGAAATTTCCATTGAGCCATTATGAGGAACTGAAACCCTGCAGCGGAAACTGAACCAAACACTTTGGTACTGTGGCGGACCTTATCGCCATGTGTTTATCATTCGAGAATGCGATTATGCAGTTCAGCACACGCTAATGCTTTCTCATTGTATTTGAAGTGAGTGACTGTGTGCCACCTGCGGCCTCCTCAGGCACTTGGATGGAGTTGACCTGGTAGCAGTGGAGGTTTTGCTACCGGATGGGCTTGTGGGGAGGGCCTGTGGGGTCATTGCCACAGACCAGAGCTGAGCTTGCACATGGTCGCAGGCCCCAGCTCTCACTGACACAGCACGTGCTGTCAAGGCTTCGCGCTGAGGATAACGTGCTACTGAACGAAACGAAAAAATGCTACTGAGGGAAACAACGAAAGTGTGTGCATGTGTGAGTACATGTCTGTGTGCATGTACTCTGTGTGTGTGCGTGCATGTGTGTCTGTGTGTGAACATTGATGTTTGCCAGCCTGCATACAGAGGAGTGCATATTGGTCTATAAGCCATAATCTGCATTTACCCAGCGCATTGCCAATGATATGTTTCTATGGTAAAATGTAATGTAAACAAAAGAGAAAGGGTAAAGAATTTTTTGTGTCTCAAACCACGAACTAACAACTGCAGTTTTTTTATTAGAATTTGAGCAGGTCCCTCTTGAAAAAGATGTAACTCAATGAGGTTCTCCTGCTCGCTGAATGAATAAAGGATAAATAAGCACATGCATGTTTTTTGTAAAATCTTTATGAATGTCATTTCAGAAAATGCTAGAGCTTAGACTTAATTATTGCTCCTTGATTATGCTAAGCTTACGACTTTTTAAACAATGTCAGAATCAAGAGAACGCACACACACACACACATATATTACATTACAGGCATTTAGCCTGTATTGATGAATTATTATTTAACTGGTGAACACCATAAACCTTTAAGAGAAAATGTTGAACACATACTGTATACGGTCCATTCATTCTTATATCACAGATTGGGTTTATGTCCACTTTTATCTCGGTCTAGAGCCGTCCAGAGAGGGTAAAGCTGCTTGGATGCAATACTGAGAGGGCTGATGGAAAAAGCCCTGTCTAAACCACTTAAATCAATAAAGTGTGTCTGGTGCATTCAGTTGTTCATTGGCCAAGGATTGCAATACAGCAAAACATGACCCATGCTTTTAGTTTTACTTTTAGTTAGAGTATTATTAGGAATTTGTTGCAGCGATGCAGTCTAATGTTTTCCTCTAATTGGCCGATAGCAGCTCTATTAGATACTGGTTTCTATAGTTACAGCATGTGCTTTCTTTCAAGCCTGAAAAGCTTTCTGATTAGACATGTAACTTAAACTTTATCTTTGCTTTAAAATGGTATTAATTAAATCACTCTATTTTGGTGTATTTCATAGTTTAAAGATAAATTGTACTCCAAAGCTTTTTTGTGCCTGTCGCCCTTGGTTCTCTTTGATGGTGTGAGATGGGAAAAGCTGAGTCTCATTCACAACATAAAATAATGAAAAGAGTAGATTAGGCTACAGCAAGACCTTAAAAAGGGTAGATTAAGGCAAAAGGAGAAACAGCATGTACTTCACTGCTTCAGATACCAACATGGTACAAATGTAGAAACTATGCTGGAGTCACCAAAACTTCTTTGGTGCATGTGGATATATACACAGAAACAAAGAGCGAAGCAGCAGTTAGCACTGCGAGTGAGTGGTGTCATTCAGAGCCATAAAGCAAGTGCTACCAAAATGTGTCATCGTAGTAAATAGGCCGCGCCAATAGCTTACCATATAATTTCGAAGCAAAGTATGTGCTGCAGCTTTCATTTTTTAGCTGTAGAGCTCTACATTTGTATCCTTTTAGTGCAGAGATTAGGAAAAGTTGTTGTCTGTCCAATACTTTTGGGAGAAATACGTGCTTTTATTGACGTGTAATAACTGATAGCAGTCTGTGACACATCCATTAGAGAAGAACGCCATTTTGGGCCATAGATGCTCTGGAAAAACCTTTTTTTACAGGGTGGAATTACTTATGTTGCAAAAAAAGGGGCAGTGGCCTCGTATGAAATTATTTTAACGGACAGATCAGTACGGGCTGCGCCACAATTATTATTCACACTGTGTTTATCTCTGCCGGACCAATAAAAGTTAATTTTAGATAGCTGTGTCTTACATAGCAGAATCATTCCTCCTTAAGGTGTGACACAACTGGCGCTAGTTAGCCAGCTAAGTTTGCTTTTTAACAGTGCCACAAGAACACAAGAAAGCATGACCGATAGTTAGGCTTTGTCTGCTCCAGAGATTTTGAAGGAAGACCAGTGCTCCCTGGCTCGGCACATTGAGCAGCATGAAGCACCTCTGCTGTTGAGAGGGTGCTGTCTCCAGCTCCTGCCAGGGGGATCTCGATAAAAAGAGAACAAAAAGCTGAGTTATACATTTCTTGTGAAGCTGATGTAGGTCAGGGTCTTGTAAGGAGACGGATTAAATGTGCATAACCTGAGAAAAGCCTTTCTTGCCTCAAGTTACGCCATGATTCGTTGCTTGATCATTATTCTTTTTTTCCTTTTAATGTAATGAAAAAGACTGGGGCGTTGTGACTATGTTTGGTTATTGTTATGGCTAATGTTTGTCTGCTGGTTTGGGATAACCGTACAATGTTAGGAGAACTTTTGTTTTCTCAAGATGGACAACAACACTTGAGTTGAACTCTGGGGCGTTGTATTCTGAATTTGGGGCCACAAGTTCATGTTATGAGATGCTGTGTTGCTTATTTTGTGTGGAATACCTTTTGATAAAGACATATCCCAAGTAATGCAATACAAATGAAGGAAAGGCCTGGAGAGTAGCAATGTCTGCGGACTCTCATCCAAGTCAGATTGTATGATAACTGTTTCAGCTAATTATTTTCCTTACTGAACTAATGTCATGAAAGTACTTGTTGTTTTCAAAGAATTTGTCTTTAGAACCTGATCTCTGCTAGCCAGAACAATAAGCATATTTCAGCAAGGTTTCCTGGGTGCGTTATGTCTCAACATACTGTACTTTTAAACATGCAGTCTCTGAGGTGAGAATATGTTCCAAGTTGATAAAAAATATTTCATTTATTTCAAGATTTTTTAAAATGTTTAATTGCAGTACTGTTTGTTGCCAGGCAGTGTATAACTTTGGGAACTGTTTTGTGATTAATCTTTTTTGTGCCTTTTTTTGTACAAAACCATTTTTTCATATCATGCACAACGCTCTATGCTAACATTTTTCCTAATTTGAAAAATTTAGCAGCACACTAATGAATCTCAATTTGCTTTCAGGAGCAAAAGCTCATAAAATGGGAGCACTGTAGATCCGTGATACAAGTACTTCAGAAAGAAAATAGGTGGAAGCTTGAGCCTCATCTTACCTCAAGAGGTATGATGATTGCCTGTTTGAAGGCAGCACAAAAGAGCACCATGTAAGGAATGCATTGAAAATGTATTTTAAATTGATAGTTCACTTCTTGAGTTTTTTTTTGATATTTCAGCTTTCGACAGACAGTTCTTGTGTGAAATTATTTTAGTTTTTTCAACAGACAGTTTTTCTGTGCAATGAAGGATATTTTTGACACTTAAGTTTCTGTTGAACTGTGGGCTTTATAATGGCTGGTATGAGGCATTCACAAGTTTGTAGTTTAAAAAAAAAAGAATATGCACTTCAAGTAGCTCCAAAGCAGCTTATACACTTCCAAGATGCTTTGGAGTTTCTTGAAGTGTCTTTTCCTGCTTTCGACCACAGCCTTGGGAATGCCCCTATACCAGTCATTACATAAAGCCCTCCGTTTGTCAGAAACTTCAAGTATCTATCATGTCTTTCATCGCACATAAAACCTGGGCACAAAAACATGCACAAAATCTGAAATTGTGTTTTTTTTAAACTCCAGATAGTAAACTGACCCTTTTATCGAAACTCACAGGATCTCCATCAGCATACGACTGTTTGCCTGTTACTTTAATTTGATTGGAGCTAGTGTTCAGCTAGTTTATCAGGATGTAAGTCCTACTGTGCTTTCTTCTAAGGGTGCAGTGTAAACCATGTTTATAAACCATGAAATGGTTTTGAAATCAAAGTATTTCTGGTCTGAAATAATTTTTAAATTAAATCATCTTTAGCGCTGGCCAGAGCAGACTCAAGAGAGTGAGAGTGAGTGAGTGAGACTCAAAAGAGCTTCTCCTTATTAAGCAATTTAAGCATTTTTTATACCTCTGTACTTCACCAGTGTACATTATGCACGCTCTTTGAAAAAAAAAAAATATATATATATATATAACCTTAAGTGGTGTAACATTTGAAAGAATCATTTTATAATGCTTGTGCTTTCTATAATACCCAAACATTCAGTTTCTTGTTTCCACCTTCCCAGAGACCTAGCCTGGAGGACCTTGTAATGGGGCCTTTGGGAATAATGGAAGATGTTATATTTGGTTGTCTGTTACAGTTGTGTTACAGCTTAAGAACAGTGCATGACTTGCCTGCCTGTGTCGTAAGGATTGCAGTGGTTCATGCTGGCTTTTTTCCACTCTAGAATTTAATGCCACTTTGCTCATAGAAACTATCGCGAGCACTGCTTTGATAATTCTTTTTACGTCAGCCGTGTGAAAGTCGTGATCGCTCTGCGTAGGGTCCAGTGTTGGGGGGAGGGCCCATGCAGTGCTTTGCAAGGGGGCCACGCGGCCTCTCCAGGCCCTGCCGACCTCTGGGGCTTTTCCACTTGCCAGCCTCTGCGTATCCACGGTCTGAGCATACTGTGGCACGTCTGCTTTAGTGAGACTCATATTGCCTGTCCTGGAACGTGTCCCGGCCCAGGTGCGTGAATGCGACAAGCGAGAGTTAATCTTAATGCTGTTAAAGCATGAAAAGGTTAGTCTGATAGATTAATAAAATCTGCAGGGTCCTGGCACGCTGCCACAGCAGCAACTCATGGTGACCCGGGGACTACTGCTGGCTGGGTCTCGGAGATCCGTGCGATGTAACCCAAGTGACCCCGCCCATCGATGACACCATCCCTCTGAACTTCCCACACTCCCTCTTCATAAGGAGCACGTCTATTTCGAGAACAGTGCTTTTCCTCTTGACTTGTCAAGGAGAACTTGCTGTATCACATTGAGCTCTAATCTCTTCAAGCATCACTTAGAGACTGCCTTTCAATTACAGTCAGCCCCTATGCAATGGCCAGAAGTACTGAATATCTAATGGCAATTATGTGCACTTGTTCAGCAATTCTAATGTCCTGATACATGCTTAATATTTGATCTTTGAAGTATGTAAGTAGGCCCATGTCCGTATATGGAAATTGGTTCAGGGGAGCTCTTCAGCTGTAATTCATGCTTTGTGCCGAGTATCTTGGCATCTGTATATTTAACTGAGATTCCATTTAAATTAAATTGCTTTCAGGTTGCTGCATAATTGAACAAATATTTCTCCCTTATCTTGGTGCTGGGACTTAAAGGTATTTTGTAATACAAATTCTGTGCTGATTTGCAGTACAGGATTTGAATAGCCCTTGGTCTAATTTTACAATCGGAAACCGTTCTCTACTATTTGCTTATACTGTATACTGTATATATGAGGGTATTTTGTCAATAATAATACTACACCTTAGAGAATAAAATATATACTTCTTGGTATTTGTAGTGCTACAATACAGTAATAATAATAATAATAATAATGCCATATGAAAGTACTTACATCTGCAAGTATGATCCACTCCAAATGACACACAGAATTCAGTACGTTATTTATGGCAAGCAATCTGAAATGCATTTCATTAAAGATTTGGCAATTTTGTGTTCAAAGCTCAGCCACTGCACACCTATTTTTGATTAATGTAATGGTGTTTCCTGGAAACAGCCTCTCAACAGGGTGAGAGGATGCAGCAATGGGTTGGTACAGGAAAGACTGCAGCCTGCTTCCTAAATCTCAGAGGTCCTTCTTAGCTTTGTGGCTTGCACTTCTGCAAAGTGAAGGTGCTGGATTTGCATGGTTAACGATGAAAATGTGACAAACAAATATTTTGGTCCAAGTTCATTAATGTATTGTCTTTGTGCAACATCTGTGTTTTAAAATATCTCTTAAAATGAACATGGGTGAAATGCGTTCATTGGTTTTTATGCACGAATGCAATCGGATGCCTACTTAGTCATTCAGGTTTGTATTTTATTTATTACATGTCAATTTAAGACTGTTTTACAACACATTTCTTTTTACACTTAACATCAGAGATCAGCGTCTACTTGCAGAAGTTAGACTGTTTCATAATTTACAGTGTAGTATCATGGGTAATGCAGTATTACCAGCAGCTGTGATTTAGGGCTTCATTTCATCATCATGTTTTTTATTTTGGGGTAGAAATATTGCACTTCTGCGCTGTGGCTAATTCCAAGAGAAACTCCTTTTATTCATTCGATTTGATTTTGGTTTTTTTTTTAACACAAATTCAGGACACACTTATTGGATGTTAGGGCCAAGATGTGAAATTCTGAGTCTGGAAAGAGAATGTTTAGCCTAATTTTAACATTGGTCTTGCTTACATACTGTGACCCACAGCAGTCAGTTAGAAGGTCAAACAAAACTAAATGCTAAAGCTAAAAAAAAAACTTTGGCTAACGTCTGGTTCAACCTCTATTTGTTATAAGTGAACTTTCTATCTGATGAAAAACACATTGAGTATTGAGTGTGGCGGCACACAGCTGAATTAAACATGTAAGACCTACATTACACAGGATAAGCAGAGTTATACAGCAAGCTAATTGACTTTGTATTAGCGGAGATAACCGAACGTGTCAATTATCTAGCCAATAGTACTATTAGCGAAAGAACACATAATGTGAGATAAAGCCAAAATAGCAGTAGTTAAGTGCTCAATGTGTTCAAAAGACTATTGAAAATATGACTGGGGGTGTTTAATGTAGGGTTAATGAGGTCCTGAATTATTAAGTCCTACTAATCTTTTGAGGAAAAAAGTGAAAGTGACTCGAATGTAAACCTGCCATTAAGATTACTGGGCAACCTTGTTTGGTTTTGGGTAATGCTTTTGAAGGATTATTGAGGCCCCAGGTGGAAACTGTAGCTGGATAAAGCACTCAGCTGACACTGCGATATAAAACTGTATGAATCAGTTTGAAACCGCCAGTCGCTTAAGATGAAAGTGTCAGTGTTCATTTAATGTGTGATTAAAGAGTTGGAGAGCAGAAAAAGTTCACTTTATGATCAAAGGAAGTGTTACTGTCTCTTAAACTCTTTGGCAGCTAAATGCACCTTAAAAAGCAAAACTCTTTTTTTTAACCTTTAAATTTTATTTGTGCATTGTAAAAAATAACACCTTTGTGACAGTTTTTTTGGCTGGTTAGTGAAATCCTTCTCCTGAAGTTTGAAATGTATAACGTTGTCATTAATAAAATGGCTACAGCAATTCATTTCTGCACTTTGCCTATCTATCAGACTGTGAAATACTTGCGCGTGCTTTGTTTTCCCAGCTATGTTGCAGATGCCGTGCTCCTGCCCCCAGAGATAGGTCTGTACAGATGTGACGGGCTGAGACGCTACAGATTAGAAAAGGGAACCCAATCACACTGAGATAAAAAAAAAAAACACCTTTTTTACATAGTTTCCAGACAACAACTTTTTTATGGGAAGGTTTATCTTGTACTTGAAGGCTACGAAACCGAGATGAGACGTTGGCGTTGGATGTCGTAGTTTTTTTTCGATAGCCATCTTGCCTTCAGTTCCGAAGTCACTGTGATTTAAAAAAAAACAAAAAAAAAACACTGAAAGCCATCTGCAAACGTAACCTTGTTTGAAGGACACAAAACCGATACCAAAGACAGTGCTGCGCTTGGATCGAAGCGAACTGGACAGCATTGTACTTGGCTTGATATGTATATTTTCGACTGCCTTATTTTCAGTTCCTTTTCGCTGGGTTGGACTAGTGAAAGGAGAGGGCTTTTTCTGACGTCGTTTTGCGTCCCCTCCACACTCGATCTTGCTACCAGCTACCTGACACAGATCCTGCGAGACTGCGGCCCCTTTCTCAGTCTCTGTTTTCATTTTCGTCTCTGATTTCATAATTTATCGGATGCTAGACGCTGCTCCAATTATCTCTGTCTAAACAGTTTGCGACGGAGGACCATTTTTAGCTGCAGCCGCTTCTGGCAATCGCACTTTATTATTAGCTACTATTAAAAACAATGTCTGAAAATTATTTCCAGAAACTAACTTATTAATTCGAACAGGAGAGCCTCTGCAAAAGAAGCGCTTAAGGCATTGTGCCATTTTAAAGCACTACCAGGGTTCCACGCCAGGGTAAGAGCCCTGCATGTTTCCAGGCTGTGTTCCCACGTTTAGTGGGCGGCAGGCGACCTTCCACTCGGATGAAAGTTTTATCTCTTTGTTTTACAGTAATATGCAGTGTCTCAGGTTGGGTCACGTGAAGGGAGTGGTTATTGGCGGTTGTGGGGATGGATAAGAAGATACAGTGCAAAGCTCATGACGCAGCCCGACAGCTGCGTGGCCAGAGCCCCCCCCCCCCCGAGCGCATCGCAGCAGGTTCATCTGTGAGAAAGAGGGGGAAGGACTCATCTGCCCGCGGCCGCATGACCAGGAACGCAACATCTGCGCGAGGCCTCTGCTGCGCGGGGCCTTCGAGGGCCGAGGGGTTCCAGGCGCTGTTTATTGTGCGTCAAAGTTTGTTTCTTGTTTTTCGTCTCAACGTTACGGCTCGGCGCGATACCAAATATGTCGCTGGCAAAAGTGTGAAGAGTTCTCCCCTGGGCCCAGCGGTTGAATAACACCGGAAACGGTTATGAAATACTGAGCAAATGTGAAGTTTTTTTATTTTCCTTTTCTTTTCTTTTTTTTTTAAGTGAGCAGAGTTTGAAAACTCGAGCCCCGGGGGACCTGTGGTTTGGTTCACAGGCGGTGTTCGGAAAATGTCCTCCGCCCAGATGCGCTGGGGGGGGGGGCGGGGGCAATTTAAAACTGCAGATTGCGCTGTCTCGGCTATCTAGTGATATCCCCACCCACTTTCCTCTCAAAGTACAAAACAAACCCGAGTCCCCTCATTTATCGTGGGCCCTGGACCCTTTTTTTGGCGAATCGAAGGCAAGTTCATAAATTGCGCATGGAACCATCTCTGAGGCGCTGTTAGAGAGAAGCTGAACATGGCCAGAGAGAAAGCAGGAATGCAAAGCATCCTTCTCTTGGCAATACACACAAACTGCAGACAGGATCCAGACCTTGCTCAGGCAGCTGACATTTCCAAGTGACCTTCGCGAAGCTACGCATCTGTTCTTGATTACATCACGAATGGTGCAACAGTTCCTGCGCTTTGTTTACTCACGAAGGAAAGCGCAGGTGTAGGCATTGGGAATATCGTCGTATGCTGGTCTGCGTCAAGAATATCAAATTAAGATGGAATTATAGAAATGCAAGATGCTCAATCTGTGGGGGTTTAAATATGAAATGCAACAAACTGCCCGTGGCGAAGAGTTGCACGGCCGGTGTATTGCGAGCTTATTTACAGCGTGGTGAGAATCTTGCAAACATGGCAGCAAACTGTACAGGGATGTAGGAGGTTATGCACTCAATCACAAGCACCTGCTCCAGACGCTCGCCTGATTTCATGCAACCCACTCTGCTGGGCCAGGAAGGGGGGAAAAAAAGTAAGCTCTGTTTTGACGAGTATAAGTCTATTCAAGAAGACGAACGTGAGCCTAACGCTCAGAAGGCCCATTTGTTAGCCTTGCATTTAAAAGCCACGTAGCTGGAGAATGAGAGCGCTCCCGTTAAACGGGGGAATTCTCGGAACGAAGTTTAAAAAAGAAAGAAGAAGAAAAAAAAAAAGGAGAAAAGGGCTGAATTGCGAAAGCGGCGTGCGTGCGCTCCGCCGTGTTTGAGGAGAGGCGCGTCGGCGACGCGATCGATAACGCCCTCCCGGATCCGCCCTCGCGGTCTCTCGCCCAGCGAAGCGGCTCAGTCGATACGGTCACCTCAGAAGCAGGGCCGCGCCGCTCAGCGTGGAGGACGCTTGCTTCTGACGAGGAATAAAATGCGGTTATGGAGCCTCGGCTCCTGAGCGTTATGGATTCGAATCCGCAGTGCCGTCACGTCTGCTACAGGCGCCATAAACGGGACTGATCTGTATTTATGTGCTTTATGGGTATTTCAATTATTCTGCTTTGTTTTGTCTTTCTGCGGAAGGCAATTTTGACTGCTCAACATAGGCTACTCTTGAGGTTTTTTACGACTATATAACCACTCTATGACTATATAACCACTGTAATCCAAAAACTCATTTTAGGCCATATAATCCAGCACCGTTCATTGTCTGCATTTTTAAAGAGGATTAAGGCCAAATATTTTCAGGCCAATTTGATACTTTGTAGAGGAGTAAATTGTTTTGTGCTGTATTGTAAATGATTTGTATAATTGACTTCGTAACCAATTCATCTATTTTTCTCTCTTATCCTACTAATAGACTTTAGAGCAACTATGATACTTATGGTTTCGAAATGAAAATGAAAAGGTATAATGGGAAGTGTTATTTAATGACACATAATGCTTTCTATTAATGCATTTTTTTTTAAAGCTCATACATTAAAACTTATTGAAAATTGATATAATGGTCTATAAAGTGTGATAATTAAGCCTGCATTTTCATAATGAATACAAATTAACAGGTATGAGCTGCACTTAGATTTACACAAAATTAAAATGTGTTTTATAGAGGTGTTTTATAGAAGGTTACTATAGCCTTCTTTGATATAGTACACATAATGTACTGTATTAAAAAAACTCTTTTTCAGGCCAAGCCAGTAATTTAGTGGGGAGACCCCAGCAGTTCTCTACAACCCGCAGTGCTCACTAGTGCAGAATAAATGTGAAGTGTCTCTGTTTGCTTTGATATGAATGAGTGTTTAATGACTACAACATTTTAAAATTAATTGGGTCTTCGGGAGAAGGGGGAGCAGGCTAAACGAAACAGGTAAAATATCATGTTTTACATGCCACACTTTTACCATGTTGGGAACCTTTACTCTCCATGCAAAGTATTTAAAAACATTTTCAATAAAAAAAACACTAGAAAAGAAAGTTTGAGGACAAACATTAAGCTGGCTTGAAAAAGCCAATTTTGAAACATACATGTTAGCTCGCAAGTATTATAACTAACAGAAAACTAATATTCAAGAATTTGTCCATTGGATGCTTTGCAAGAGACTGATTGTGATGTCAGCTGCAATTGTGTTCAGATTCTGAATGTTCCATCAGTGTCAATCAGTGGGAAATTATTCAATATAAAATTATAAATATCTCAAAATATTTGAGCTATTGACAGAAAAAGTACAAACAATGCAATCCCATACTAGGTGAAGGAGAATAAATAATGAGGAGAGCAGTGTAATTGTATGTATTCAGTACGTCAGCAATAAACAATTGTCACTGTTAAATGGAACAACTGGGTTGATAAGATATATAATATGTATATTTGGAAAATATAATAGTTCAATGCAGTCAGACAACAACAGTTTAAGATTGACAGTTCAGGTCCCGCAGTCAGGGAATGGTCTTAAGAAGACCCTGCCAGTGGAACATACAGTAGGACCAACGCAAGGTATGAAATAAAGTCGCTTCCAGATTGGCACATCCACTTGTTCTCCCTTCCCTGTCAGCCATTCTTTACGCGCAGATTATCTTTTTTTCCCATTATCTATTGCTTGTTGTTGTAAACCTCTCATAGGGGCAGTCTGAAATGCGAGGGATTAGCATAAATGCAAATGAGAGCCCGGCCTGGGTAACAGCGCAGCCTGGCCGAGTGCCCAGGTCCTCCATTGTTTTGTGTGGGCTCCACCCCAGAGGAATTGGGACAGGGACAGATTGGTCACTCGTTCATTGTCCGGCCAGTAAGGTGCAGGGGGGATGGCTCTGTAAACCTGGTGGCAGATTCCGCCAGGTCAGCCAGCCGCGGTAATGACGGTCAGAGGAGAACAGCGCGAGGAGGCGGAAATGAAAAGCCTCTAACCGGAGCCCAAGGGCGCACGTCACCCATAATTTCAGGTTCAGCAGCTTGTAGGTTTAAAGAGCTTTGATATAGGAAGAACAAGGTCATGCATGAAGAATTAGTGACGGTAATATGTGCCGCTTTTGAGCGGGGAACTCACTGCAACATGCAATTTCCGAGACCCTGGCCCTGCTCAGCGACTATAATCACTCCCAGGAAGATCCTAAATGTAAAGTAGGGCCTTTGCCAAGAACCCGCGTATTGCATCCAAGGGTTGTAAAGTGCTTGATTATGCATTTGTGATATAAGCTGTGAGAAATGCGAAAATGTCTCTGCTGTATAACACAGGTGATGATATTTTACGCCTCGTAAGTCGAAAAAAGAAAGAGAAAAACCAAGCCAAAAACACCACAAGCGGGCAAAAAATTTAATGGAGCTTCGTAGCCAAGAGACGCCGACCCCTTCCTGTTCTCCCTCTGTCACTGCACTACATCTGCAGAGCTCACTGGTCTTCGCCGGGGAGGCTCACGCAAGTTTCCCTGGGTAAATCCACAGCTGTCACCGCGGATCACCGCCCCCGAGTATATTTAGCCTCGTTCTGGGTCGGGGGGGAGAATTTCGACGTCCGCGTAAAAGCGGTGGCTGGAACCTGCGGGTCAAACGCGCCGGCTGAGGACAAAGGTCGACCCGAGTCTGACTCGGGGCTCAGGAGATTCCGTAGCAGGCCCTTTAATAGACCGGCGGTCCGCGTCGCCGCGTCAGTCAGCGCGAAGGCAGCGGGCCGACGGGCTAACGTCGACCGCAGCCTGAGCGAAAACAAGCCTGTAAAACCGAGCAGCTGCTCGAGCGCGCTTGGCTTGCCCACGCGCCGATGCTCCTCACTTCAGGGTGCAAGGAAGCCGGGTTCGGTGGCGGCGGGTTCGACGCGTGTTGTTTTAGCAGTGGGTGTCCCGGAATGTTCCGTCACGCGGTGTGTAAGTGGGTTAATCCGCTGGGAAACCCTGCTCTCGCTGGATAGGCCCACCTCAGCGCCAAACGACTGCTCTCGAGACCGAGCGAGATCATTGATCATTCTGGCACGATCGTGACACAAATGGAATCGGGGGAAACAAGATTCGCTTTAGGGAAAGGAAAGAAGGAAGCCATAAGATTAGAATTTTTTCTGAGCACACTTCACGCGTTCATAGTCCATGAATAATGCATGCCATTAGGGAGGATGGAACTGAAGCGCTGTATCAGTCACCAAACAAAATGGCTCATGAAATTTATTAAGAGAAACAAAACCCGGACGAATGGTTTTTTTTTCGGGAAAACGAGAGTTTCCAGCGCAATTCATGCCCCGTTAGTCAAGTTGCCGCCACTCTGAAGCCGTGGTGCCTCTGAACAAGAGCCGAGAACGGGAGCGAGGCTTGTACTAAAAATGCGAAATTAAATACACTTATAAGTTTTGCCCCTAGGCATGGCAGCGGTGCCATCCTGTGCGCTAGCACGCCCGGTGGAGCAGTAAAGAAAGAGCTTACCTTTTCTTAATATGCCTGGTTAGTTTTTATAGCCTGTACGGCGAGAATACAGGAGAAGGGTGGCTTGGATGCCCTGTCAGAACTCAGAGCAACATGAAACAAGGGGGCCGGTCTTTGGCTCTGTCCTCTGACGGGGGTTTTCTCTCAGGGTGGCTAATTTGAGAAATGAACTGATTTGTGTTAATAGTAACTGGGAGTCACGTAGCCATTGCGTGACGTGTCACGGGATCTCGCTTGGCACGCAGGGTTTCCGGCAAAAGCGATCATGATTTTCTGGCGATCGCCAAAATTTCTTTCTTGTCCTTGATCATGAGGAGAGAGGTGTTGCGTGGGATGGGGGGAGGAGGTGTGTGTCAATGCGTTCATTCCAAAGGCGCTAAAACTTATTTTAGATCACAATTAATACCTGCATGTAATTTCCATGGCAACTACCTGAAAGCATATGGATTTTGTGAAAAAATCTTTTATGCACTGTACCAAGGTGCCATTTAGCCCTTTGTTCAGAAATCTTCAGCCCCATGTTTACACCCCCAGAGCCACGAAAATCAGTCACTTACATCCTGCCATTTCTGGCCAGAATTCATCAGTTGCCACAGTTCAGTTTTTTGTTTGTTATAAAGTGTTTGAAGTTTAAAACTGAAACTGAATCAGAATGGAATAAAGGACCAGTGAGCACAGTCCATGCACTGCAGTTTGAGTACCTGAAAAATAATTTTGGTGCATTCCCTTTGTACAGAATCATGGACCGCAAAGATCATGTGTCCTGAAGTACTTTTTAACCAAGGCTCAAATAATGTCATAGTTCGACAAAAGGTCCCATTAAATGTGACAAGTTTTTTTTTTTTATTCGGCTAATCTTAATTTCCACTTTAGGTCTGCAGTTTAATTTCAAAGATACCCTAAGCCAGGGTCAGTCTGTCCACTGTCATTTTAGCTAAGGAGACATAATATCATGCCAATTTGCTGAAATTAAATAACCACAAGATTACTGTACTTCAGTGAAAAAAAAATTGGCTAAAAGAATTTCAAGAAGCCTTTACTTCAGAAAAAACAATTCACATTAAATGAAAACGGAGACTTTTTAGGCCTCTTTCTCACCCATCCATTTCATGTTAAATGTTTACTGAGGGGTGTAAAAATAGAAGTAGAAAGCAGGTAGGATATTTGTTTTTATCAGCCAATGATCATTCTTGCCATTGGAACATGAACTGTACCCACACCAAAATGGCGAAACCCAATTGCAATGTGCGGGGACAACGTCCATGAAAACCCACCATTTCGCAGTCAAGACCACAATTGCAAGCTCTCTGCAAACAAGTATTTTGGCTGCTCTATTTCCTCCCTCCGCGGCTGTCAAACATTCAACCGTCTCTTCCAGCTGTTATGTCAGACTCTGATCCGTGCGCCACCAAGAGACTCCACAGGAAATTCACCAGCGGGGGTCCTGACCGGCCTCATAAACCACAGGTTGTCAGACATAGATGCACGTATGCACACGCGCATGCACATGCACACGCGCCCATATGTTTACTGAGCACATCGTTGAGCACATCTGTACATTTCCGTGCCAGTGGTCTTTGTTATTGTTAACGCCCTGACTTTGTAAAGTGAACCATGTGAGTCAAATGAAGAGGGCAACAGCAGTTGGGTGACCTTGTCTCATGCTTCGATGGGTAGAATATTGCAGGGCAGGCATGTGAAGAACAGACATTTACCTCGTTTATTCTAATCCAGGTGCCTCTTTATTTGACGGTTTGACTGCTCATGTTGGACGTATGACCTGAGGTTTTCTGATTTTAATTTGCTTTAAGGGAAACTTCAGGTTAAAACACTTACATCCTTTGTAAATGCGTATCAGCAATGCAAAATTAATTCTAGGGTTTATTATCTGATATTTGTTGTATGTTTTACTGTATTACTTTATGTAGCTTAATATAGCTTTATTAATTTATATAGCACTTATTTGTACTTTGTAGCATGCCTTGCCTCTGTGTGAACTGGACCTATTTATGGCTATGAATAACTGTTACAAAATTAGTATTGTACCTTATTGTGTATTGTACGATAAGGTACAATCCTCATATTATATTCTCGTATTATATTATATACTATTTTTAGGTAGAAGGCAAATAGGCACAAAGGTTTATTTAAAAAGTAGCTTTTGTTTTCTGGTTTACAGTATTCTGTTTGCACATCTTTGTAATGTTAAATTAATTATCCATTTACCATTTACCAATTATGCAATTTTTTCATATGTTTTCATAGAAGCTTCATGGTACAACTCTTATTGTGTATGTTCCTGCTCCCTTAGCTTCAAGTGTGAATAGGAATAG
This sequence comes from Anguilla rostrata, assembly GCF_018555375.3. Taxonomy (NCBI): domain Eukaryota; kingdom Metazoa; phylum Chordata; class Actinopteri; order Anguilliformes; family Anguillidae; genus Anguilla; species Anguilla rostrata. Next base: position 13,129,380 of record NC_057936.1, read on the forward strand.
AACTATGAACTATGTTCATTTGGAAATTAGCAGTGTTATAGGAGCACTGTAACTTCAGCTCCTGTGTTGCCATTTTTGCTTTTCCCCCTTGCAGCAGTTGCAGTGGCTAATCCATAGAATAACTCTCCGAGTCTTAACCTCTAGGTGAGCAATCCAATACTTGACGGTGAAATTGATACGTTTCTAAAAAAACTCGGGTAACAGGCAAGAGCACTGGGTTAGCACTGAAAGTAAATGCACGAGTTTTATTTTCCCTTTCGGTGTCTCAGCCTCACAGTGGATTAACGGTCTTCATCGATTAAAAAAAAAAACGGAAAGGTATACCGTATATGGTGTGGAGGAAACGGCCGAATCGGGACGGACGGATCCCGAGCGCGCGGCTCCTTGGCCTGGCTGCGTCCGTCCTCAGATGAACCGGAAGGCCTGCTCCCCTTAGACCTCCTCGATGGCGGCGTGCTTTCTGAACGAGCCGCCGCAGACCTTCATTCCTCACGCGGTGCGGCTTCGAGCGGGCCTCTGCGACGCGCCAAGCCGCGTTCTTCTTTTATTCTTTCGGCGCCCGGACCGCGCCGGGCTAGAGACCGAACGCCGGCCGTCATTTCGGAGGTCTTGTATTCCTGACGGACAGGGTTTTTTTTTTTTCTTTTTCTTTTTTCTTTTGCGTTCGCTCATGTGCAAAAACAACTGTCCTGCCCAAGGCTGTGTACAGTATATATCCACGGCTCAGAGGTGCCTTTGCATGGGGCAGGCTCCCTTTCCTGGAAAGTCTCCCGCTTGGAATCACATGAACAAAAAATCAAGTTGAATGGCAAACAATAAAGAAGAAGAAACAGGAGCAGCTTCCATTACATGTGAATGTGCAGTGGCTGTGATTTTCAATGTTTTTTCAGTGGCAGGCATTTTCTTTTACAGGGTCCTCAGTTTTAGTCGTGAAAATGAAGCTTTTTTATCTTTAGAAACAACTTACTTTATTCAGGTATACGGTCATGCGGGGGTGTCTTAAATTGTTGAGAAATACACAGTTCAATACTGTAGGAATCTGTTTGAGAAATTGCAAGGCGGGATTTCCTTCGAGGCTGTCAAATTTCTACTGTATTTATTTCATTGGTTAAACAAAATAGTATAATCCTTCTTTTATTCTGTTTAATCTTAAACTCAATTTCACTTCCCACAGGAATTCTGCTAAACCCACAGAAGCCAATTTGGTCTGCTCCTGTGCACTTAAAAAATTATATCTGTAAAGACCTCAAATGCTTCGCTTCAATCTCCAGCCAAATGAAATAATAAATCACTCTCATATTTCACAGCTAATTAAGAGAAGAGCTCAGCTGCTCTATTCTGGTGGAAGGTAAAAATCATCTCTGTAATTATGTATAAACAGTATGTTTGGAACGCTTTTGCCACACGGCATTTTAAATACACTCCCCGCAAGATAAAAATGTAAAATGTCACCTCGGTCATTAAAATAATTTATCTTTTTTTTTTTTTTTTTTTGGAAGGATTAGTTGCTTCTATTGAATGTATTTTCTGTAATTTGTGCTACATATACAGTACTTAGCTCTGCAGCAAATCTCTCTCTCTCTCAGACACACATGCACACATACACAGACTCATGCACAAACCCCATTAATTATATTTATGTATCTAGATTAGTCAGGAATGCACATTGTCCATTCAGATTATACATTTACATTTGGAGAGTTCAAGTTTGTTTTTTTGTTTTTTTCGTGCAGAAAACAGGTATAAGGTGCTTTAGAGTAAATGTCCTGAACCCCAGACGACAGAACCCAGACTTGGTGTGGAGCTATAGTACTCTATTCACACAACTACTGTTTGGACCCCTGCTATCACACAACCCCAGTAATTATTTTTGTTTACTGCGGTTTGTGTAATGCCAGCATACAGAAACTCCTCAAGTTTTGTGTGATAAATCAAGTCCAGAGGGAAAATCAATCACCCACGCACCCAAACAAACAAACAAACAAACAAAATTTGAAAAATGAAAGAACAATAGAACTCCTTCAGCTCTGAGACTGAGCACATGCATTTTGTCTGGGTCTGATTTTCAGTCAACGCAGTTTAGGTGGTCTTCGTTTTGCCATACCATTAAGATTTTTTTGCAGTATTGCTTCATTTTACGGAATTATTATGAAGAATGAAGAACTGTTATGACCGGCTCAGTTTTGTTTTGAGTGGCGGATGCCCTGACTTTGCCTGCTTTCTTTATACAGTGCCTAGGAACTGCCCCTTCACTCAGAGAGCCAATCACTGACCCTGCCATTCGTCCATTGGTCACATGAGATGACAAAATATGTGAGCAATGTGCATGCAGGTCATAGGTGACGATATGTAGATATATCATGTCCAATTGCAATGACCATTAGTTCAAAAATGGATTCCCTTTTTTAAATAGTACTGCTTTAGATAAATGTGTCACAGACCCAGAATAGGTTCAGGGTAACATAACACGCAAACATATGGTTCTCTCAGGGTTAATTCAGGAAATACACTGTGCTACTCCATAACCACTGAAAAGGCAAGGTAGGTGCTGGCTGGCAGTGAGATCCTCGTCGTATGCTTTTTTCCCCAAATACCAGGCAACAAAAGACTAAAGACCTGCTTGCATGCACTCCTTTAATGATCATTTCCATTCCAGATTAAAACAGATTTTTTGCCCTGTCTGACTGCTCTTCTTCTAATAGAGCATGCTATAGTTGTGTACGTCTTCTTTAAAATCAGTCCTCCCAGGGAAAATGGAGCCACAGCCTCCAGCGCAAGCACACGCTTTCATTGAAGAAAAGGTCACTTTCAAAATAGCTCCTCCAAAGATTAACTAAATTACCGGATAGTTATTGGGAATCATTAGGGGGTTTGCTAGAGCTCATGCTGAAGTATATTTTCTTATTTCAAGTGGAACGACTGCAAAACTCCCTGATTTCTAAAGTGGGTATCACGAAGACGATTGTTTAAGTCTTGGTACCAAGAATGTGTATGCAAGTGTTCTAATTATTTTAAAAAATATTGTTAATCTCTATTATAATATATGTGGCTGGATCCAGCTCAATCCCTTTCTGAGCTCAAGGGCATTAATTTGCCACTCTCATATGTAAACACACTCATTCTCGATAACCAATTACACCTCTCGTGGTTTCTCAAATGACTTTAATTACTGATTAGAATTCCTTGTTCACAAAGCAGCTACTTGAGCATAATTATTCTCAATAAAGAGAGAAGCTGTTGCATTAAAGTGGCGTCCCCGCTGCTTGCTTCATTACCGCTCGCGTGGAGCCGCGCTCTCTCCGCCAGCGCAAATGGAGCCGGCTGCATGCGCGGCACACGAGCCGCGCCGGCGACGCTCGAACCCGACAACCCACGCCCGGCTCCGGCGACGGGACGCCGTGTCCAACGAGCAGGCCCAGGTTTTCGCTTGCGTCCTTCCCGGTGCTTATTTTTCCCAGTCAGAAGACCCGGCGAAAAATCGCAAGGCTCTTTGATGGATTCCGTGCACTGTATGTTATTCATTAGGGGCGTTGGGACGATGGTTGCTGTCTGACCAATCTCTTTGTAGTTTTTAAAATTTGTTTTTATTAAATGCAGTCGTGGAATTTGGATAGGTATTTACTTGTTTTGCATGATGTTAAGGCCTTCTAAATTTGAACCGAAACATTGGTTTCTCCTGGTCCTGCTGTTGCTCTTGGTGCAAACTGGACTCTGCACCTTGTCGAACAAACTTTAAGTGCAGAAAGTAGACAACCACAGTTGATTTTTCTATCCTTATCCATCGCACACACAAAAGAATTGAGCTTCCACAAAACTAGAGTAACCTGTCTGCTCAGTAACTTTCTGGGTTACAGTGCGCCGGTAGATATACTCTTAAATAAATAAGTCAACAGAAGAGAAGTTTTTTGACTTCATTACTATTCATCTCCACGAAATCTTCAGATGTTCAGGTAGTGCGTTCTGAGCAGCGGCCCCCCCTTTAGAACCTCCACAAATCTAATTTAAGCTTTAGTTTCAATGGAGGCCCAGGAGACACAAGCTCTCCAGAGGAGATCTGTTGAAGTTGCTGAACTGTTGCAGCGTTGAACCAGCGTCGGCTGTGAATATCTTGGAACTACTGTAGAACAAAGCTGGTCGAATGCTTGATGGAATCACACTGACATCTTCAGTGGCAAACAGCCAGCATATGGATTCGCCTCTAGTGACCACCGTGGTCTCCTTGACAACTTAAAAGCAAGTCGGTATGAAGATATCTTACTTAACACCTTTCTTTCCTAGCTGTGGAATGAGGGGAGAGTGAGTCATTAAATGACAGTATGGCTGTAGGGGCAGGTGTATGTAGCTTCATTTTTAGAATAGAAGTGCAGGTTCTCTTTGTGAACACATCTAAAATTACATCTTCAAACGCTCCTGCTACTTGAAGGACTACATTCTCAGTCTCCCTACATGGCACTCAATGTTATGTTGTATGTTTATGAATTTGCTACTTCTAAGTAAGTTATTAATTTGTTTTGTTGCCTCTTTTTGTAGCTGCAATCAGCTGGTCAGATACCACATTTACACTGTTTGAAATTTTAAACTAGATTATCAATAACCATTTGCAACATACAAAAGTTATTTACACCAACTAGTTTTGATAATTTCATTGGTATCAATAAATTACTGTTTATTTGATGTCTGTTGACTAAAATTAATGAAAATGTGTTTCTATGTGCTTGTTTCCCTGTTGCTCTGACAATCTTGGATTTTAAGAAATCTATTCTCATGACGCACCCCACCTCTTTGTGATTTGTGATTTATGGCATCTGTTGGAATAGGCCAGAATTAAATCAGTTACTAGCCAATTCATAACAGTGGCATAGCAAAGCGCCTGACTTTTGAATGTTTTTCAGTTGTTAGGTTTTTGTGTTGTTTATTAGATTTCTTGTAAAGGTTGCCACTTTGCCATTTTTTCAGCCCGTATGTCCAGATGGTCATGGTATGATTTCTCACTGCTTTGCCCAGGGAGGGAGGGTTTCAGTCAAAGAATTTGCGCTGTATCATTTTGCAAGAGCGCCCCCTCTGGCCAATTGGCCAGTAGCATGGTGCACGTGGAGCGCAATTCTCTGACACAAAGACTGTGCAGGTCAAATGGTGGACTGAGGAGTGAAAAGAAGCTGCATTCCCTGGTGTCTGAAACAGGGCAGATGTGTGAGTTTGTCTGCTCTCATGGACTGACTGTTGGATATTGTAGTTGCAGACCGGGCCTGCGAGAACACCTGAACATTCCAAAATTGAAAGACGGGAGAAAACATGTTGAAATAAAAAGAGAACAAATTCAGACCTTGGCTTGTAAAGAACTCAAAGGTTAAGACTCTATGGTAAGTACCAAGGGCATACAGTACGTTGAGGACTGAGTGAATATTTAATGGAAAATGCTTGCCCAAAATATGCCCTTCAGGGCTATCAAATTTTGTTTTCCTCATTATCTAAAAAATAAATGTAATTAATGTATGCAATTAGCTAGGCTGTAGATGCCAGCTGTTACATTGCACCCATTCTGGTTAAGTACACTAGCATTAGGAAGCCACTGCATATTCCTGATTGCAGATTTATTATTTGTACCTGGCGCACTAATTATAGATTTATCTGCAATCTTAACGGCTTTATGATATTGAAACAAGGCCAGGACATGATCTGCTGAAGTGCTGAGGTCTGTGACTTAAAGCATTATTTTTATTTTATGAGTCGTCATTTGAGTATTGTTCAATGTTACTTACTCCCATGCACCTGTAAACAGAGCCCATTTTAAAGATTTATGTTATATATAGGGGCGATTGTCCAATAAATTATACAAAGTTTGTATTGCAAACCAGTTTAATCCCTAGTTGCAAAAACCTCCATGTAATATTGTACAAAATGTCAAATATTTTACACTATAACAAAAATATTTTTTTTATATCCCTCTATTAAAATCTACAGTACAGTATTACTCTTGGAATGATGTTGCTACTTAAATTATGACACACGTGCTGCATATTTCCATTATGGAATATTATAGAATAGTAAAGGTGCAAGTTTTAGGACATTATACAGGGGCTGGGTATCTGAAATTATACAGGGAAGTACTGCTACGCTGTTTTCCCTAAGGGACTACAGACATCCCTTTCAATTGACCTGGTTGTTTTATTTGACATGCAATGACGTTCTGACCTATGAGATCTAAGCCCTGTTTTCAGCTGTGAGTCAAGCAGCCACCCTCCTGATTCGTCTCTGCGTTTTAGCAGTTGAGCCTCCTTTCCCATAGGCTCTCCTTTAAAAGGATCGCAGTTCTTCAGAGTAGGGCTGAAGTAGCCTGCCACCTCTGTAATGAGTCAGAGCCGGCTCAGTTGAGCTGATGAGCTGAGTTGCTAGGCACCATGCTGTCAGAAGAGAGTAAGGACAAGTGATCATGATAATCATGATGACAATGAGGATGATGATAGATGTGATTATTAATATTAACAAAACTACTACTGTCATTACTGATGATGATGACAATGACGACAGCGACAACAAGACTTTTTTTTTCTTTGGCTGGTGCACTTATCAAGCTGAAAGGCTGTAGTTTTATTACACAATTTCAAAGGCATAAAATATTACAAAACACATAGATAGTTCCCAACAATTTCCCTTAATTGCATTTATTACATTACATTAATTTCCCTCCATTTACCTTCATTACATGTCTGTCTGGTTACTGCTTAATAAGGATCTATAAGGGCAATGAACAGCATTACTTACCCTCGCACTACCCTATTATAGTGTGTAGTCTAAGTTGTACTTTGCACGTACGTCATTTCTTATTAGAGTATGAGGGCTGGAGAGATGCAGTATTTGGGTGCTTGGTACAGGGCATGTCAGGGCAAGTTCTGGGGTCTAGGCAGGTGTATTTTTATTGAGGTTGGAAGATGGTTTGTAAATCTGCAGTTCTGGAAGCTGGGGATAATTCATTTGCCCACAAAGTATAAAGAAAAGGTGAGCTTTTCTGAAGGAAGTCACATGGGCAGGAGCTGCCAAACGTGCAGAGGTTGCCACGTTGGAGCAGAGAGCTCTTGATGTGGGTGATTGTGGGAGAAGAAGGAGCAGAATCCTTGACTGCCTGGTACGCAAGCGACATACTCTTGAAGTTGGAGAAATTATTGGTGTATGCAATGGTGTACATTATGTAATGTAATGGTGGTTATTAAGCAGCCGATCAGCTGGCCTATGAAACACTTGAAGTGACCTGGCGGAACAGGCAGTTTTGCAGGCAGACAGAACATGAACCAGGAGCAGGTGGTGAGGAAAGGAATAATTCTTTTTACATTTTTGCAAAAGAACCTGTAGGACCAGGTTACTCTGCCATCAAACTAGATGTAAAGGTTTGGTCTAGGAAGGTGACTGAAGTATTAAACGTATTATTTACCTCCCTAGACCGAACCATTGTGTGATTGATGGTTTAGAATTTTATAACCATTAATTTATTTGAAAGTTTGGTTTGGAAAGTGTCCTGTGGCTAATGTGAGTTTTGCTCTCGCTGATGTCAGGGTCCGTTCCCAATCACGCTGCATCCAGCACGCATTTTCCCTCTTGCCGCGTCAGTGCGCTTCAGCATCGTGGCTTAATGACGCTGATAGATTTGCGCCTGGGTCTAGCCAACACGGCTCCCTTCTCGTCCTCCTCCGTACAGTCTCGGGGGGGGGGGGGGGGGGGGGTCGTTCATCGGCCCTGCTCCCCCAACGTCCCGACACAAAACGGCTTCGCGCGAGACCCTCTGGATTACTCACACGTCCCCTGAAATATTTACGGCCCTTTCACCGAAAAATAATGAACCCAAAACAACTTTGATGCCGCAGAGAGCCACACATGAAACTCGCCGTCTTCATTTCATGTCATCCCAGACTTTCGACTGAGCTCTGCTGCAGCGTCTGAGGGGGAGGGGCAAGGGAGGGAGACGGCCCACAGCGGAGTTGTGGATTTTTTTTTTTTAATTCACTGCGGTTTAGATGTAGTGCTACTCCAAAGGGTTTCTGTGGAGATCACAAGGTTGTTACATAAAGGACTCGCATGGGCTTTTGGATACTCAGAGGGACTATTAAATGTCATGCCCTCAATCTGAGAAACACTGGATTGTGTAAGGTGAACATGTGTTCTTTGTAACAGAAATAGTGCTCTGCGAGTTTTTTTCTTTTTTTTTAACCCATCTCCAGATTCTGATTAATGAATTTGGTCAGCAGACTCGGATAAACTGCATTGATGACATCAATTAGATTTTAATGAAAACGGATAAAAGGGGAAAGCAAATGGAATTTTTGAACAAGACTCATCAAAGCCTTAACATCACAGCCAATTCCCATTACGTCTCGGAAAAGCCTTCAATTTGCAAAGCTTGAGTTTGGTTTGGCGCTTCGGAGCACGTGGACAAATGATTTAATCTGAACTCATCTGCAGAGTGAAGTCAGATCAAAATCCATTTGGTGGGTGACTCCTCAGTCTGGTTTGGTCCAGTCGTTTTGGATTAGGATGGACTTCATAACTCCAAAATTGGCTTGCCACCTGATTTCTAACTAGACACATACTTCACCAAAATCATTTCCTTAACTTAAATGGAATTTTTCAATTTCAAAACAATAGCTAGTTTACCACTTAACAAAGAATGAACAGTTTTGCATGGTAATCTGCTTGTAACAATATGATTCCTATATAGAAGTCTGCCCCATAAGTGTATTGTGCAGCAATGAAGTCTTTGTACTCAAATCCTGTCATTCAAGTCTATGATAAATTCTGGGTTCTGGCTAGATCCAGATTATATTGCTTGCAGCAGTAGCCTGAAATGACAGAGTTTACACTTCTTTTTTTAATAGTACCTCTTAAGTGTTCTCTTCAGTACTGTAAATATATAATTTTCCTTTATTTATCCCCTGACTTGGGTTGATTGACATCAACATTGTGGAGCACCACTATCCTATGTTCAGGTTTGCCTATATTAAAATGAGGTGCTATTGCCTTTTAATTGTGCTGTTTCTATTGCTGGCTGCATATGCGCACACAAATGTAATATAATGGAATGATCCGTTTGAGCATTTTCTTGTTATTGTACAGAGATGTAATTTTCCCACATTTTAGTCATTGCTGCAGGATCAGCTGCGGTTTCTCTAACCGAGGTCAGGGCGCTAACAGGAACAAAGGCTAACTGCATTCCGCTGTCTGCACTGGGAGCTCTACCACCAGCACCGCTGATAATTCCTTTTGTTCTTCTTGTGTTGCCTGCAGGTGACTACCCTCTTCCGCCACCAGCGGTGGATCTGACGATGGCCTTCCCCCCTCCCCCTGAGGCAGTGCAGGTGAAGCCACTCCCCTTTTTAAAAATGTTTTTTTTTTAATGGTCTTCCCATGCATGTGTTGTATGTGAGTGTGTGTGTGTGTGTGTGTGTGTGTGTGTGTGTGTGTGTGTGTGTATCACTGCAACCCGTGCCATCAAACTGTGCGTGCTCAAACAAGAACACGCTGTCCTACAAAGCGCCCAATGCAAATCGCCGCTTGTCATCACCCCGCCCTCCACAAGCCGGCCTCGCGCCGACGTGAGCGGGAGGCCGGAGGCTCTTCATGTACTGGGGGGGCTTGCTGGTGCATCCGCTGGTGCATGATGAGGTACCGTCATCCGAGCCGACGGGAATCCTCACCTCTGTGGGCAACGCTAGAACCAGTCGTGCGTCACCCTGCTGGACTGCTGGCCGCAGTGGGCACCGACGCAGTCTGGATTCGATGCCAGGCCGCGGAGCCCATCCGTGAGGAGACACCCAGAATCCCCTTCACTGCTTTTAAATGTTGAAACGGCGCGTGTTCTGAATGACCATACCAAGCGTGGTACAAATCCTCTTTGGGTGGAACCTGGTCTTCCACATCCATATTCTGGAAGGCGACGTGTGGCTTTTTCAACTTCAGTGAGGTAGCGAGAGAGAGAGCAATATTTGGGCTGCCGAATACAAATAGGACTTTCAAAGCCTGGCCTGGCCTGGCCTGGTACTTTTGGGATTACGTAGGACAATGTTCCACCTTTTACTGTGCGCCCCTACTGAGAGCCCATAGAGATGGCTGACATCTGTTGGCATGCCATTCTCATTTTCTCAGGCCCTAGCTGTCATACCCCAAAGCATTCCTTCCAAATATACAGTGACTTGTAAGCCATGTACAGTCAGTTGAGGTTATTTGCTAGCTGAAAATTATTCTGTGCAGTCACCGTTTTACGTGAAAACACCGATCCAGTTAGAATCCAGTCCTGGCTCAGTAAAGACCTTTATCCTTCTTTTTTCCTAACAGATAAATGTGAATTTGCTTTTTGCAATGGTTTTGGTGATTACTGAGCCCCCCTAACAGTTAAAAATAAAAATTTTTTGGATACAAGCCACTGAAATGAATACAGTCCTTAAATCTCTTAACAAGTAGTTAAGCATTTTGTTATCTTGCAAAATGAAAGAGGGATATAAAATTGAGCTTATTGACAGCCTGTTCTGGAGGTGAATTCGCAATAGTTGTGATCTACTTATGATTTCATTGTTTTCCCTTTCCAATATAGTCATATCGATTCAGCCGGAGACCTTGTTTCTGACCTTCAGACTGTCAGACTTCTCACCTCCGTTCAGGTGGAGCTGTGTGGCTCTCAGCCACGACGGGGCCGTATTGATTCGAGTGAACTGGGCCCTGCTATTTGGAGGTTAGCGGACAATTTGAATGCGATCGGTACCTCTGCAGATTGAGAATGCGGTCAGTGCATTTTGGAGCCCAGATATTATTCAAGTTGGAGCTGGGTGTTTTTTTTCCACAGACATGTGGGGATATCTGGATGTTGGTATGTCGCACCCCTCTGGATTTCCCAGGGTCACCGAGGTCGTTGATGCAGCTGTTTAGACACGGTACAAGTCCAGCATGATCTGGGCCTGTTTTCCATTGCACTGCACAGTGAAATGTCCAGCGTTAATTCAACTCTAACCGTTAACCCAATGGGGACCAAATGTTATCTGGTAGAGCTGAATTAACGCTATTGGAGTGTAATTAACGCTGGCCATTTTATTGTGTGAATGGTGCTGTTTGACTCGAAGCCAATGGATCTACCTTACAGTAGATGAATGGCAGAACAAGAACATTGGCTTAACCTCATTTGTGGGAAACCGTGCTCAAATTTCTGCTCGAAAGTGCCATCGCACTTCGACGCCATCATTTTTCGACAGCAAAGGGCGAATGATTTTGCTCTTTACGAAGAATATCCTGCAGTGCATGCTTAGTCGCCAGCTAGGTGTGTCAAGCAATGTTTTGCCATCCGTGCAATTAAGGCGACCTTGAGATCCTCCACACCTCCTTCAGTTTTTCATCGGAAAGAAAGTGCAGCACAGCAGATGCAATGGCTTTTAAAAACAATGAAGATCTGAGTGTCCTGACAGGCTTTTACTTATTCCAGGTCATTACCTTTTCATGAATGAAAAAGGTATCTTAAATAATTACTGTGCCAAAGGAGAGCTAACAAGAGAAAGAGGGGACAGAGGGCACGTGCAAGCCGTATTTTAAGCGTCATGTAAATGCGCCCGGTTTGGCTCACTCTCATGCCTATTTTTGTAATTGGAGACGGGACCAAAAACATTTGAATGAATGCGTTCACTCAAAAAAAAAAAAAAAAAAAAAAGCGGTCATGGACAACATTCAAAGCACCTTCTCAAAACAACAGAAAAATTGCTTCATTAGCTTGGAATCTGTCTCCCAGTTTCCATTAATAACATGAATCGCCCTCTGTTCTCCTGCCTGAAACAACTTTGATATCACCAAGGGAAAAAAACAAAACAATTCTTTTAAAAACCTTCAAGATCTCAGTTATGCCTCCTCTATGTATGACAAGCCCTTTATAATGTTCACAGCATAAAGCTTGTGCTGAATGTTAAGTAAATGGTTGTACAGTGCTCTGGGTCAGGTAACAACTCACCACTAGTTAAATAGTAAGAATATAAATAGATAGAAAGAAATGGCCTTGTACTGACCTGTCCACGCTTTTGCCGTGATTCGTGACAAATTGTTTATGGGTAACCATAGGAACCAAGCTCATCATTCCAAAACTTGTGTGTATATTTTTGTGTGGGTTTTTTTATATTGCTGCCATCTTTCATGAACACTAATTAGATAAAAGTGAATAGAAACAAAAAGCTCTTCTTCCTTCAGCCAGTGGCGCATAAATGTTTAGCAGTGCTTGAGTTACAGAACGCTGCAGCAGAACTTTATGCTGTGTTCGGACTTCGCCCTGTAGCCAGGTGAAATGATAAGGTCACACTGCACCTAAATATCTGATTGCAGTTTTGGGACAATTGGATAAGTCCATCGTTAATCACACCTATATATGTTATGTCCTCGTTTGTGCGTTTGGATACTTTTTGCCCATTGAAAATGGCTAAATATTGTACGTTGTCGGCCACGTCAGTCACGCGTCAGACTTTGTCACGGTCAGTAAGACTCAGGGTTGTTTTCTGGCGGGCGCCTGCCGTGTTGCGAGCCGTTGCCCTGGCGAAGTGGTATTTTGGTCGTGGGTTTTGTCGCGCCTGAGCCGTTTAGGAATTTCCTGACTCGTCGCGCACTGAAGAGGGAAGAGAGTAGGTGCTGGGGGTGTGCCCGTCAAGGCCGAGCGGTGGACAGAAATTGCGGTGCAGCTCGTTGCGTCCACTCCATTTACATTCAGGTACAGTAATCTGTGATGTAAATTACCAGGTAACGCAGGAGGAAAGTGCTGAGAAGGTCCAATCCTGTCTCCGTTATGCCTGCAGCATCAACTGTTATGCACATGTTTAATGCATAGTTCCAATGCAATGACTATTTTTGATGACTTAATCTCTAACCACGCCAATCCAATGTGTTTACATGAAGAAGGATAAAATAAGCTCTTCAATTTTGAATCAGCTTTAAGAACAGATGTTGTTTGAATCGAGCCCAATAAAATAATGGACCATAATTAAATGTCTCGGGCATCTGCCATTATTGGCGTGCCTCTGAGCAAGCAAATGCTCATCTGACCACCCGTCTTTATAAAAGGAGCAAAAACTGCTTTGTATGTCTGCGTAAGGGTGTATGCCAAATGCATAATTAAGTTAATAATATATGATATAAATGACTAAATAAGTAAAGATGGTATGTTTGTTATTATGTAGCTCATTTGAAGGTGTTCAGCGAGCCTCCTTTTGCCTGCCTACTTATCGTCGCATACTGCTTGCAAGCTATGCGTTTCTCTCAACATTTTTATGGTCTTTATATCTACTGCAAATGAGTGTTGCTCTCATTACTTTCTAGTCTTTTTAATGCTGCACATGAGAAAGCTGGCCTTTGTCACTGAAGAATGATCCAGTGTATGTCAACCAAAAAGGGCCTGCGGTATTTGTATAAACATATATAATGTGCAATTAGTGGTTTCCATCTTACCTTTGTGGTGTAAAATGTTCAACGCTGCGACCTTTCTGCAGATAAAGGCAAACTCCACGCGTGGTAGCTTGTGACAGGTAATCCAAACACAGCATTAGAGGAAAAATCAGTCTGAGACCCATCCAGCTTCACTTCAACTGACTAAAAATATGTGTATCACCATGGATGGCAATTCCCTGGTACTTTCAGATAGTTCTGTCTCTAATTTTCAATCCTTTAAGGTTTGATGCAGTGCTTTCTCCCAGTTATGACCAGACAGTTTTTTCTACAGTATATACCAGCAGGCAAAAGAGAAACCTGAGATTGCAAGCTCCACAATATCTGTGAATGTTACAGATTTTGTCATTTTTGTATGTCTTGCTGCTCTTGACATTGCCAGAAGACATTTCTGTGGCTTGGAACAAATAATGAAATGCTGATGGGATTTAGAAACACGCTTGAGCACCACACATTTTACCGACACTTACGTTTTTCTCTCGTTTTACATTGGCTGTGGGTGTTGTTTTCATATTTGTTTGATTGTTTTAAAATAATTAGCATATAAATGCAGGTATTTTTCATGGAAGGAAAGGCAAAAAAATATATATAGAAAATCATGTCATGTAACGATAACATTGTTAGAGTAAGTATCAGTGTAATGTAGTGTTTACAGAAAAACATGTTTGCACAGTATGTCTTTTGAGACAGCATTGTGTGAGGTCAGGGCCATGGTCAGTGTACTCAAGTAAGGAAATGAATTTAAATTGAATTCATGAATTAAAATGTACCCATGGTATTCTATGAGGATTTTTTCAATGAGTGAATTTCATTTCTGTTCATTTTTTGAGCTGCAGTGAATTGGAAATTACTTATTGCCCTAACCTTGTACTTTGAGGATCCTCTAATCTGGAACATACAGAACATTGTCCTTAAACTTTCAGTGCTGCACAACCCTGTCCTAACACTGGTGAAAAATGACGTGCGCGCATCGCTTGCTGACAAATGAAGTCTGCATTCAAGAGGTTTAGGGAGGAGGACCTAAACCTCTTTTTGAACATTTACAAACTTGGGAAAGAGTTGGCAGCCAATGGCCTGGTGGTTATTTCTCTCTTGATTGGCATCTCTTGATTAAAACAGACGCAAAATGCATCCTTGATGAAGAAAAGACTGTTGTAATGTGACTGACATCCTTTAAAAGTCTAGTTGGTTTTTTTTTTCACTTGACTCTAACTGGAAGGATGAAAACAAGTTTCAATGGAGTCCGATATTCAATCCATTTATTTTATTTTCTTTACCTTTATGCATCCACAGTGAATCAATGTCTGAATATATGATTTAGCCTTCAACTGATTTTTGAGTGCAAAAGCATTGTGCCCTGTTAAATGGGCACGGCCTGTTTTGTGCAATGTTAAATGAGCACAACAAGTTAAGGAGATAATGTATGTGCTGGAAAACGGTTTGATTTTGCATTGACTTATGTTATATTTTAAGGCAGTTAGACATTAGATGCATACTAACACACATCTTGGAACAAGTTGGAAGTTACCAGCACAGCATTTGGGGAAATTATGCTCTTGATTCAGTGCCAAGTTCAAAGAGTTTTTATTGCTATGTTGTTTATTTTATTCAAACAAGATCCATTTGTAACTTAAAATATACTTTTCACAAAATGTTTTTTTTTCTTCTGCAAAATAAGCCCGGTGGTCCTCGAACCTCATCTCTGCTTATTTTTAATGCTTGAAATTTTATTGCCAATCAAAAAACAACCAGATGGTTACTAGATACATACAGTAAATCATCTACTGTAGCCTACTGTGTCATCCATCTGAGCATTATTTATTCAACACAACATAGTAGACTTGTTTGACATTAAAGGGATAGTTCACGTTCTGTAAAAAAAAAAAAAAAAACTTATTTCAGTTTTGGTGTATGTTTTTGATTGGCCCAAACAGTGATTATGGGCACTGGAGGATATTTTCGGTATTAATGGGTTGTATAGGGGCATTTGGGGGTTTGTGGCGTAATGCAAAGAAAAATAACTTTAAGTAACACCAAAGCAGCTTGTACAGCGACATTGTCGAAGGCCTCCAGAGGCTGCATATGTGTCTGTTATCCAATTACTTAATAATATATTATTTAATCTTAGTGCTGGGTGGAAGTATTTCCTGTGAGACGCATAACCTGAGACCACCGTGCTAAAGGAAAGAAGTGCCAGAGCAATATAAAAACGGATATGTATGTTTCTAATTATGAATAAATGCTTTGAAATTAATGTGCTCGTATACTGTATACAGCCTCTGGAAACATAACTGTACCAGCTGCTTTGGAGTTACCCGAGTTGTATTCTCTTGCCTTATACCAGCCACTGTGTTCCAGCTGGCTGAAAATTCTATAGTCTAAAATATCCTTCATTTCACACAAAAGCTGTCTGGGCCGATAGAAAACATGGTGATGTTTCAATTCAACGTTTGCCTGAATGTGAAAGCCTATCTACTATAACCTATATCTACTGTCTACTATCGACTGTCTACTGTAACCACTCAGATAAAATACAATCATTCTTCTTGTACCCTTAAGCCATTTCCATTTAAAAAATATATATATATTTTGTGTGTTATGTGCGTCATATGCATAAAATAAATAACATACATAAGCGACAAAGCAGGTTATTTTCTTCTTGGCCATGGCTCCCTTGAAAAAAGAAATGTTGTATCTCAGTGGGACTAAACTAAATGTAAATGATATATATATTTTTGTAAAGAGTTTTATTTCAGTGGCTGTTTACGGAAGGACAGCCAGCACTGTGCCCCCCTTGGTTGTATCATCACAGATCCCAGTGAGAGTCGCTGCTCTGTTCTGATCCTTGTGGAATAACAGTCTTTCCGTTGCACAGAAGTGGGGCACCTGTGTTGCTTGGGTGTCTGTTTCAGTGTCTGTATGTGTGTTTGCATGTCTGTCTTCGCGTACAAACGCGTGCATGTGCCTGTGTTCGCAAATGTGTTTGTATATGTCTTTGTGTGTATGCATACATGCGCGTGTTTGTGTGCATGTGTGTGTGTGCGTGTGTGTGCGCGTGTGCGCGTGTGTGTGTGTATGTGTGCGTGCGTGTGTCTACGTATGTGTGTGCACGTGCGTGTGTATGGCAGGATCCAGCTTGCGGCCTGATCATTCTCCACCCAATAGGGACGTGCAGTCATTACTATGCCATGGAGCAGGCTGGATGCTACCCCGGAAAGTCAAAGCAAGCCGAGCTGTCATTCTAAGCTCAGAGTCCTGCTAGAGGAGTCGGAGGGAAACTCTGCCAAAAAGAAAGCCTCTTCAGCACAGACCAGGGGCAGGATCAAATATAACTGCTATATGCAGAAAATTGATAGCTATTCCCTGAGCTAATGCATGGTTAAGTCATCCCTGAAGTATCACTATGTAACTGTCCTTGTTGCCTGTAATGCCCCCAGTAAAGTTCTAACCGAATGTTTCTCACTTGTCGTCCATCTGAAATGAATCCTTAATATACTGTAACAACATTTGGCGGTATTATATTGGCAATGTGCGTAATATATATTAGAAATATGAATGTATATTAAATATATGCAGTACATATTGAACAAACTTAATTATTTTCCTGGGGAAAACCATTACTATTTCTTTGCATTTGAATAAATGTCTATTCTCTCAAAAGTATAAAAAATGTATCAATTCAATCATCAGAAAATATGTTGATGAATAACTTTATACATTCAGGGTTATTCTGCATCTCCATAAATGGTTGTGTGTAAAATGTAGAAATACGTACAACATTTTGTTTGTCACCAGTACATAGTCTACCGTATGCAGCTTAATTGAAGGTTATGGCCCTGTATGTATATCCTTATTGCATGGCACCTTGGTTTGATTTCTGTGTTATGACTTCATGATTAGTCACATTGTACATCAACCGCCAGGTATATATATATTCTGGTATATAAATAAAGAGTGGTAATTCCTGCTGTCATAAATGATTTGGCCCTGGTAAACTTGAGCTGCAGAGATGAGCCATGTAAGCTTCGATTTGTGATACTCGTGGTTTTGTCTGCCGTCAGTACAAGAGTCAGGTGGTTCTATTGATCCAGAAGGATTCTGATGGATTGTGTATTGATAGTGACCGGGCTCATTGTTATTTATAAGTTGAAAGTCATGTTACCCAGTTTTGTCTGAATTTTGTTACATTGCTTGATTGGTTTCTATAGCAGTTGCCATTATTAAAGCGCACACCTAGGTTCGGATGCTTATCTGAGAGGATACAGGTTTAGTTCTGTAATTCCTTGTTGTGCGCATGATGTTCAATGGTCTGTTTTGAAACATGAACGTCTCAAGAAAATTTACAGGGACAAATTGGGAACTGAAACGTATAACTTAGCTTTAAATAGCAAGCTGTTCTGCAGCCACGCCTTGTCACTTTCGAGCTTAAACCTGGCCACACCTGCCCTCAGTTCTGAATTTGCTCAACCACAACTGGACTAATACTGGCAGAAAGCTCAAATGATTTGGTTCTATTCTGACCTTCATTTGATAAGGCTTGTACGTGGGCCATATGTCATGACTTAAACCTGTCTTGAAGTCTCTTGTCACCTGAATTTTTGATATTGCCCCATGCCACACATAACCCTGATTTATGATTGATATGCCAACTTACAGTAAGCAGTTATTAATTTAAAATGCTGCGCGAGTGCATTTTAGTTCTTGCTTGTCAAGACTGAAATGGAATGTTTCAGAAAAATGTGGCTTTGATTGTCTGTAGGTGTTTATGTTACTTCTTTTTGTAAAAATGTACCATTAACATTATTTAGCTGATACATTTCCCCTAAATTATAGTACCTCCACTGGGTTTTTGCTGCCTTTTTGTTTTAATTATTTATGGAATATTACATTAAAATGTTTCATTACAATTCATGCAAATGTAAATAAAACAAATGAAAACCTTTTTTACTTTTTTATTTTCATTTTTTTACATATTTTCATTGTTCATGTATATTTATATTCATTGTTATAAATGTTGAATTATTTGAGTTAATCACTCTGGAGGTTTGCACTTGGCATTTGTATTGCTCCTATTGCTACTTAATTTTTTTGTGTGTTATTTATTAATTTATTTATTTTTTGTTTATTTTCGTATTGTTATTACATGTATTATGCATGAAGTGTGTTTTATGGACACATCCTTTGTGTCTTTCCCTGAGAAACGGGGGAGAATATATTGTGCAAGACCTTCCGCGTCGCAGTGGTTGTGTAACAAATTGAAATAAAAATCGACAAGACATAATAGCGTATTGCTCTTGTCAGGCAGAGAGGGAAAAAAATGAGGAAAAGATGAGATTGAAGGAGAAAGCAGCACGGATAAATGAATGTGCCTTGAGATTGAGAGCGGAGGGATGAATGAAAGCCGCAGCGAGGTAAGTTGTGTGGCAAACAGTAATTTTGTGTATCTGAAGGGCGACACCTCTCTCTG
The DNA here is from genome assembly GCF_018555375.3 of Anguilla rostrata. Classification (NCBI taxonomy): domain Eukaryota; kingdom Metazoa; phylum Chordata; class Actinopteri; order Anguilliformes; family Anguillidae; genus Anguilla; species Anguilla rostrata. Next base: position 13,148,293 of record NC_057936.1, read on the forward strand.
AAAGAAACGTCTCTTATTGACGGCGCGCTTTCAGAAGACTGACGCGGTTTAAGGCCAAGGTGAAAACGGGGCGAGCCAGACGAGCCGCGAATCCTAATGCCGCCCGCGAATGAAAACAGGACCGTGTCTGAGGGAGAAAAAAAAACAAAAAACTTTGAAGCCCCTTCCATGCTCTCGGGCCTTAAAGCCTTTCTGTCTCTTTGAGCTGTTTCATTGTTCCGCGGCAATTCAAGAGCCTGAGCCGGCTCCTGAAAAGCGTGCCGATTCAGGTGAGAGTTTAGGCCTTTGTTGTGCGCTGACAGCCGCGTTCGCCGCACAGACCGAGACGCGTGGTCGTTTGTTTTGGTGCGCCCATAGGATGGTAAAGGCGTTGAAGTGGTAAACACGTTGTTGGTTTGTTTGTGTGTTCGGCTACCAGGTGAAAGGCCCGGCGAAGACGCTGGAGGAAAGGCGCTCCAGCCTCGACGCGGAGATCGACTCCCTCACCAGCATCCTGGCTGACCTGGAAAACAGCTCTCCTTACAAACCCAGAGACCAGCAGGTAGACCCGGCTCAGTCACAAAGTCACCGTGCTCCTTAAAAACCCAGAGACCAGCAGGTAGACCCAGCTCAGTCACACAGTGACTGTGGTCCATACAAACCCAGAGACCAGCAGGTAGACCCGGCTCAGTCACATAGTGACTGTGGTCCATACAAACCCAGAGACCAGCAGGTAGACCCAGCTCAGTCACACAGTCACCGTGCTCCTTACAAACCCAGAGACCAGCAGGTAGACCCGGCTCAGTCACACAGTCACCGTGCTCCTTACAAACCCAGAGACCAGCAGGTAGACCCAGCTCAGTCACACAGTGATGGGGTCCTTACAAACCCAGAGACCAGCAGGTAGACCCAGCTCAGTCACACAGTGACTGTGGTCCATACAAACCCAGAGACCAGCAGGTAGACCGCCAGTCACACAGTCACGTGTCCTACAAACCCAGAGACCAGCAGGTAGACCCAGCTCAGTCACACAGTGACTGTGGTCCATACAAACCCAGAGACTAGCAGGTAGACCCAGCACAGTCACCATGTGCAGAACCAATGTAATCCCTCGCAACCCTTGTTAACACACGTATCTTATTGTTCTAATAAACCCGCTGCCATTTACAAAAATGGGAACCGCTCCTTCATGGTGAAATATACACTTCTCCTTCTGAGCAACCTTGCTTCCGTTCCTGAACAACGAGCCATGCTTCACCTTTGCTTTCAGTTCAGCTCCACAGCTTGAATTGCATCTTAGCACTTCATTCTGCAACGAAATGGTTTCCAGCACTGATTTTGTAGAGGTTAGGTTTGGCACACTAATATGTAAATATATGAACCACAAATCCAACGCAAGCCGAAATAAGGTAGCATCCGAAAGCAAGGCTAGAGCACCGGTCATTCGCTAACAAAGATTTTAAACTCTGCTGACCTTTGACGTGCTACCAGGTGGAACATTTGAGTTGAACGGTTTCAGGCTGTCCTTCCGGAAGCTTCCCTTCCTACAGAGCGCGGGTCCAGGCCCTGAAAGGCACGGCACTGCCCTCCTGATTAACTGCATTCAGCGCGGGGCCTCATGGAAAGCACACATGCAGCGAGCTGCCTGTTGCCACAGCGCAGACTGTGCGCAGAATAAATCAGAACTGGGCATGCTCCACTAGCCATTCAGAGCAGGCCTGCGTGGCATTCATCTTGAGAGGCTTTTCAAGTGCAAGGAAGCTCATAAACGGATAAAAACAGGAACCACTTTGGACACAGTCCAAAGGAAGCATGAGTCACTGTTACCTCACATACACTGTATGTGTACACCTACCAATTAATACTGTGTTGAGATAATACTATGAAGCATGCAAGCTGACACAACATGTCGTAACAGTGTAATTATGGGTACGTTCTGACAGTCCCTGGAACATATTGTGCATTTACATTTGGCTGCGATGCGTGTTGTACCCGATGACCCTGGAGCTGTGATCCTGAGCTCCAGAGGGGCCACAGGACTCTCTAAGGCATGAGCCGTGGGACCCCACTTGCCCTTCTCCCCACCGAATGGGGCAGATGGGCCGCCGCCCTCTCCGGAGACTTCCGTTAACCCCAGATGTGGTTCGATCCCTTCCGGACCGCAGCCCCGCATGAGCACGCAGACCCCCAACACGAGCAGCTGGATCGGGAACCCCCCGCCCCCCTTCACACACACACACGCGCGCGCGCACACTGCACTCGCAGTGAGATATTACACACACACATACACCCACCCACACACACACACACACACACACTGCACTCCCAGTGAGATATTACACACACACACACACATGCACATACACACTCACACGCACACACACATTGCCCGGCCCAGAAGGCTGTCACGCTTCCCCCTCCCCACCCCCCCAGAACACTTTTACCCGTTTCTGCATTACGCTCCAGGAGCTTTTTGTTCCTCTCCGCTGGAGTCAACTTCTGACAACAACTTTGCTGATCCGACAGAGCGGATATTCCGCTCTTCCTAGAAACGAAGCGTGAAACTACGAGGGCCAGTGGGTCAGGGCGTCAGAGGGGAGGGTGCGGGCCAGCCGAGCGGCGTCTCTGCCTTTTGGGTCACTGGGAGGTGTACCCTGCCCAAACCAACACATCCTGATGAAATTGAGGCCAGGCCAAAGAGATGCAGAGCCTGTAAAAATATCAAGTTCTCTTACAAGTAAGAATCCATTTGTGAAAACAAGATGTACTCTCTCAGAACACAGTACACACACACACACACACACACATACACACACGAGGTTATACACCTGCCCGCTATTCGAGTACCTGGTAAATAATTCTTAAATAAAATATAGAATAAGTGCAGATCTTTGTAAATGCCCGGCGGTGGTGCGCGGTACAAGCCGGGGAAAAGGATTCTGAAAGCTTCTGTCAGTTTTGCCTGAAAAATTTATGCGCACCTGTACAGCCTTGAAGCGGCAAATACCTCGCACGGGCCGAGCTAACGGCTCCTTTCTTTGGCATCAACACAGAAGAGGCCCCCTTCCATTTATCGCCATCTTTTCAGTCAGATCAGTAGCCTCCACTCGATGCCATTTTATCAGTTCTGACAATCGGCAGCTGTTCCTGTGAATGTCACTCTTGAATGACACTTACTTGGCAACCCCATTGACCAGTTGCAATAATGAAGGAAATTCCTCCCAGAGTGCTTGTTTAGGCCTGAGAACGGGCACGTGTTTGAGTCTCAAACGCACGTCTGATATTTTTTAAGCGTGCATCAGTGCCCCATTTTCCCTCTTCACTGGCGTGCCGTCTGCACGCGGGCAACGTTGGGAGAGGTTTGGTGTTTTTGGGTGCGTTTGCTTTGCCGCGTTACCAGTCCCTTGCCTCCTTCCGCGTTGCAGATTCCATCCGATTAACTCCGCTGACCTCTCCCCCACCCCCCCCCCCCGGTCCAGCTGCTCCTGTCGGTTTGCGGGCGGGGCTCTTCCCATGCGTTATGCTACGGCGTGACGTCCACCACCTGCGTAAGGCGCTCAGGTCTCGTATCCCAGCGCCGACACAGCTGCTCCGCCGGAACCTTCCGCCCGCGCGTGCGGAGAGCGGCGAGCGTCCTCGGTTAGCGGCCTCCGCACTCGCTCGATTGCCGGGGCCTCGCTCGTGCGACACTCCCCCGGCTGCTCTCCCACCCCCCCACCCACCCCCCTGAGGGGGACACAGTCTTTCTGGAGCTATCGATCTGGGGCCCGCGTGCTATTCCGTCATTAAAGTACAATCGTCAGGCTGAAACTTTGCAAGAAGTGTTGATGGTTCGGAAGCATCGAATCGGTTTCGTTTGCTTTGCTTGGTATCCTCAGTGGCGTAATGCGAGGTAATGAAATGTGACCGTTATACAAGTCCCCCTTTTTCTGCCTCCCGAATCCATTTCGAGATGCGGATCCGTGTCACGCGTGAGATTTTGATCTTGAGCACCGCAGTGAAATTACTGCGTGGTTCGTAATATTGAGTCAGTTCTGTCTCTTTGGTACAATGCAATATTTGTCGGCAGTGTTTGATGGCAGTTTTTAATACAATGACTTTATTATGTGTTTAATTCCTGTTGGATTTTTTGCCTTTAACGCGCTGCTGCACAAAGCACAAGATCTCGGCTGCCTTCAGCCGCTCGGCATTAAAAAACACATCCCTGCATTTTAAATCCGCCCTTGCGAACCGTATTCACGGAAACCTTTTTTAGTTTACGAAAGTTCACGCTCGGCCCGACAGAAAGCTTCCCGTCTTGACGGGAGAATTGAAGACTCGTTTTTTAAAGCCGCGATTACGCCCCCGGGCGGTGGGTGACCTCCGCGGGAGGGAGCGGGGCCGAGGCGGGGAGCGGCGGAGACAGCGGCGCGCCAGGCGGGGGCCGGATCGATGCCTGGTAATTACACCGCGGGTAGGAAGTCCTGACTTGTAAATTAGGAGCGGCGGACCCCCGCGACCTCGGCCGAGTCAAGAATAGAGTCTCTCCGCCGGGGGCCCGCGGCGCGGAGCGCAGGCTATCGATCGAGCCTGACCCCGGCGTGAGGAGCAACAATTAGCCGCAAGTGAGAATCAATAAAGCCTCTTCCTCCGAGCGGGGAGTCTGGAGGAACGGGCCGTACCCGCACCCCCTCCCCTCCCCTCAGGAGGCGCGCGTCGGCGGGTCAGAGGAGGCGCGGGCGGCACGTCTTCATTTGCGGCAAACCCCGCGGAGCGCGGCGCGAGCACACTCCTCCCCCGCTCCGGTCGGCGGCAGCGCCGAGCGGGCTTGTCGAAGCGCATCGGATGGGGGCGGAGGGGAGGGGAGGGGAGGGGAGGGGAAGGGGGGGGGGGAGGTTAACAAGAGCCGCAGATAGGTGTCAAAATAGAACAGTCGTCACAGCGGAGTCCGCTGTGCCAGGGAGAGGGCCGGGGAAAGCGGATCATTGCACACAGGCCTGCGGTCGCACACGTACGCACGCGGCCACACGCCATGCTAACTCAAATTACACGCACAAACCCACGCACACACATGCACGCACTCATATACACTACATGGCCACAAGTTTGTGGACAGCTGATATCCAACATCTCATCCAAAATTATGGCTATTAATGTGGAGTTTGTCCACCCTTTGCTGCTATAACAACCTCCACTCCAAGGGGTGTCCAGTTACTTTTGGTCAAATAGTGTACATACTACAAATTCACACACGCACATACACACACTCCAATACTCACTAGAAACATACACACACTCACACACACACACTCAAATACACACTAGAAACACACACTTGCACACATACACACACACGCACACCTACACACATGCGCACACGAGCACAAGCACACACACAGAGTAACATACACCGCACCACACGCTTGCACAGACGCACTCGTGTGTTCCCGCACGCATACCGCACGCATACCGCACTCATACCGCACTCATACCGCACGCATACTGCACGCAGTCACTCCAGCTGGCCTAGGACAAGCTGTAGCTGACGTCCAGTGTCCATTTCAGTACGTGGGTTTTGTGACTCCCTCTCTTGCTATTCCAGTCATTACAGCCATCATAAAATGTGAAAAACATGTTTTCCTTTTTCACTTTGCACAGCACGATAGCTCCTATCATAACAGATATAAATAACAGCGGTGATCTCTTAAATAACAACGTTTATCGACATAGTAATGAAATGAAATTATGGTTGTAAAGTCTTGGTTTCAGTACGCACACAGAATGATTCAATCAAATCAGACTTTAAAAAAAACAGGCAATTTTCTACCCTGAGCCGTCATCCCTTTGGATATTGTTTGAATATCAATTGTCTGATTCTTGTAATGTCACTTCATACTTTGGCTGATATGGTATTTGCATAAACAGGATATTCTCTTAGTTCCTCATCAGCCTCATCAGCCGAGTTTAATAGTTGTAATGCGCGCTGATGACTTGAAACAATCCCTTCTCATGATCAGTGGGCTGATGAAAGAGAACTTGTTTCATCTTCCCGAGGCTGAATTGAATATTAAAAGGCTTTTTTTGTTGTTGTAAGTTTGGTTACGCGTTGTATTGCGGATCCTGAATTAGGTGTGAACAGTGCTTCTCCGACGGTCGACTTCAGGGCTCAAAATCAGGTTCTGCCACCATCACCGGGTCTTTCTCATGCTCGCTTTTGCGTACGAATTGATGATCATTTCTGCTTCTTAACCCAGTGGTAAAGTCTGCATTTTTTTAAAGGGACGTGCCAGCCTGGGTTTTTCATTTTGTTTGTACAAGAGTTGCTATCCTCCTGATTAAAGTGAACTTTCATCTAACTCTGCATGTAGTGAGTGCAGGCATAATATAGCCCGTACTATTGCGCGCGTTCCAGTTTCCTGCGTTGTTATGGACGGCAGTGGGGTGGGCGGATACGGTTTATGGATGGGGTGTCAGTCCACGCCAGGCACGGGTTGCCACTCCCGCTGAATTCACACCGAGGGGCTGGCTGTTACCACTTGGCCTGGAAGCCGTTCTTTGAGAGAGAGGGTAACTCTACTCGCTAGCCAGCTGTCTGGCTGCTTGTCTTCCTGTCTGACTGAGCAGACAGTGATTTCAATGAGAAGCGGCTTCGGGAGAAGGAAGGTGCACTGTTGTTGAGCTGATCGCGACAGCAGCTGCACATGCAAGATACATTCATCTGAATCCACGTTTGGTTCTCTCAGTTTTAATGAAGTTACGATATGTTGTCAGGACTCTTTAAATGTTAAAAAGAGGAACGTTGTGAATTGTGTCTTATTTTTCCCACTTAAAGAAAAATACAATGGTGAGATACAATTTCATATTTTTGATTTTATATACAACTTTATTTAACTAGATAATTCAATTAGAACAACGGATAAGAGCGACAGAGACAGTATATATGCTCCCCACTCTCTCTGGCCCACCATATCCTCCCTGATTTCCCTGCTGCCTTGCTTCTGTCATTCCCTTTTACCGAAGCAGGTTTTGGCAAAGAGGCGGAAGGTAAATTAGACTTTTTAACAAAAGGGAATTTTCCTCATATCGAGCAGAGTATCCACCCTCCGGCCTTCATTTGTCTCGGGAAGCTGGAGCGTCACTCTGGGTCAATTTCGGTTGCGTGCCGCCCTGTCGCTGTGCTTATTGCCTATTGACTGGGGAGCAGGGTGTCTGCAGTGAAGAACATGGCCTCCGCAGGCTAGTCCTATTTGAAGTTATTTAAATATATATTAGATCTCGCCGCATCAGAAATACTAACGATGGAGTTATTCAAGTTTTTGCCACAGTCAGTTGAGACTGAACCACCTATGCATTACAATTCGAGGAAAGCTTTTTTTGCATGCTCTTATTCATCCTCAACATGAATAAGAGCATCCGCTTATCTGACCCTTGTGTGTCCAGTATACTGCGTTACTCAATGTCCTGGGAGAATACATTCGGATGTCAGTGTATTCTGACAACTGACAACTCTAATGGAGAACACTGCACCATGGCAACGAGTCGAGCTTCTTTAAAATGAAGAAAATTATTTTAAGTTTGCAGAACTCCACCTTCATACTTCCTTATTCAGATTTTTTTTTTTTTCCATAACAATCGGGCAAGTTTTACAATAAATGCCCCTCTGTTAAAAAATGAAAAGGGAAACACTGCAACTGGGTGTTTGGTTTCATTATGGACAGTTAGAGCAGCCTCTTTCTTTCCCTTTAACATCTGTGCATCAAGGCCATAGCCAGCTGGTAGGTTTTTCATGTTTGATATGCATAGGTAGAAAATCCAGGTCACAAAACCAGGATTTTGATCCAGTCACTGGATTTGCTAATTGGCACAATTCTTTTACGGGTTCATGGGTGGAAGAGACACATGGCAGGACTTTTTTTCCTGACCCCTGGAGTTTCCACCTCTGCTGATGTAAGATTGCGGTCTGACAGATGAAGAGTCATACGCAATTATAGAACCTTGAAAAATGACTCTGACAAATGATTTTGCCGAAACTCCCTTAACCAGCAGAAGAAGACGTGGTGCTTGTTATCGGTTTAGTTTGTATACTGTAATAATGGCTGTAAAGTATTGATGTTCTATTTGCAATGCTTTTGTCCTTTTTAGTTTTGGAACTTGCTAGTACCATTCTACTGTTTGTTCACCAGCCTATTTAAGCGGGACAATACGTATTCTCACAAATTGTTATCTTCAGTTACATTTCATTGATGCTTCTGTGATGATTCACTGCCAGTGGGTCCGCCCGAGTCACCTGTGAGAGACTCCGTGTCATGCACAGTTATGCTTTGTCCAAATCAAGCTTTGATGTGAAAAGGTGAGCAACCAAAACAATGTGCCTTCCATGGCTGCTCTCAGAATCAGACAAAGGGGTATGGTCTCAGTGCTATTGCTGAAGAATTCATTTAGAAAAAGTACAGTGTAATATAGAAACAATGGATGCATTCAAAAAAGCCAGCAGTGCAAAAAAGAAAAGGCATGATCACTGTGTATTATTGCTTAAACACTAGAGAGGTTACTAGTAGTTCCCACCTATACAGCTCACATGCTCCAGTATACTTAACAATTGTCGGGGTCCAAGCACCTTTTATATTGTCCCTGTTCTCTTGCTAATTGGATGGACCACTACATCTTATTTTAATGGAGCTCTATAGTGCCACCATGTATTTTGACTAGACCTCTTCCATGAGGTTAGAGCTCATCCATCCATCCATTGTCTGTTCCTACTTATTCCTGGTCAGGGTCGCGGGAAGTGCTGGAGCCTTTCCCAGCATGCATTGGGAAAGATGCAGGAATTCACCCAGGACAGTTGGCCAGTCCATCACAGGTTAGAGGTTAGAGTCTTACCCGCTTGTGGATTTATTATGCGGGTGAGGCTTATCACTCAACCTTATTATCGTTCTACCATGAGCTATGCCCATAGATTCAGCAGGCCCAGTTATATTTTCAAATCAATCAATCTGAGCCGTTCAAACAAGCCTTCCAAGTTTGTTAAGCCTGGCCCTTACCAGCTAAAAGGGGAGATACACATTTCCATAAAAATAGTCAGAAAAAAAAAATCTTAATAGGTTTCTAGCACATGTGGTGTTTGGACCCCTAATAATTACCTAGATCCTTGAAACAGAAAACAAAGTAGAGAATGAGGTGATGATGATTTTGAAGAATTAATTTAGTCTATTTCAGGTCTTCTGCAAATGGAATTTCCTGCAAGGTTGGCCTGTCAGTTTTAAATGTATCCAGGTTTTATTTATTTATGTTCTTTTTCCTGTTGCACACATCACTGCATAGTCCTGTTAGTTACCTTAAAACTGAGCACCTCTGATAGACTCTGCCCTGCTCAGTGTTAGGGAGTAAGGCTGGTAACTGTAAAGCTGTGGGTTCACTGTCATTGTACTGTCCCACTGTAATTGTACCCCTGAGCCAAGGTACCTAATATGAATCACATCAGTACGAACATCCAGCCGTGTAAATGAATGTAATCTGCGTAAAATACCTCTGGATGGATCATTTTGAATGAAATTTAAAAAATAGCACAGTGCATCTGCTGTTAAGCTGAGAGGTGGCCTGGGTCAGTTAAAACACAAAGAATCTTCTGGCAATGAATTTGCACTGCACCACACGTTTTTATTTTTACACCCCATATTGCAGACCACAAAAATTCTAAAAAAAAAAAAAAAAAAATTCAGTTTTCACAGGACAAAATTCCACTAGCATGCAGGCATTTTTGTGTTACCAGTGTCACCAAATATAGGGCTCGATCTATGATTTATCACATACTATTTGATATAACAGTAGGGTCAGATGTACATATTTATTCATACTTTTTAAATTTTATTTTTTAATATACTTCTGAGGAATATTTCACTTTGAAATAAATTCAAGCCTAGCGTACAGTGAGTATGTAAACTTGATAATCTGTTACTGGCACGCACGTTCAAGGCAATATCTAGTTTGTCCGCCGACTGTTTTAGAGTTCTATCTTGGAAATGACTCATTATGGACTGTACTTAACCCCCAAATTTAAAAAAAATCGTGACAGATGTCCTTATTTCATGTCTGGTTATGGTCCTTTATATGGGTAGTTATTAGTGGGCCTTCAGAATGAAAGGATGTATTTAGCCTTGCTTAGCACCCAGAGGACTCGGGTCAGGGGAAGTTTTCGAGTACGGGACAGGACAAATCTTGCCCGAGTACTGTCCATGACCTTCCAGGCAATTAACATTCTAATTCTTTCCTTTTTCACTTTTGAGAGAAAATCTAAGAATTAAATATAAATTAAAGCTAAAAAGCTTTTATAGAGAAGTCTGTTTGATCCGTGCGTGGGGAGAGGCTTACATCCGGTATTTGGGATGAAATATTAAAGGTTTCTCCCCTCTTTTGATGCAAAGCCGTCGTGTTATCCCAGCACGGTCGAGTCGGTGTTAACTTGTTCCGAAGTTCAGCAGGGCTCCGGCGCTGATAAAACACTGGCAGGAGTTGATTTGAGGGGAAAGAGACATTGGTCTGTTAACCCCCCCCCCCCCCATGTGCTCCTGAGACTTACGCTCAAAGTTTTTAGCTGCTCCTCCATTGAAATGAGTCAAGCCGGGAGGTATTGACAGAATGTTATCATACCGGTTGGAGAAACAGGCAGCCCAAAACTGATTCACTGTTGACGGGTGACGCTCCTAAAAGATAAATCATGGGCACCATTTCTCAGGCAGTTTTTTGTCGCTCGTTGCCCTGTTGCTCGGGTCGCTGGCTGTCGCTCAGCTTCAAAGAGAATGAGTAGACTTCCGGCAGCTAGTTGAAAAATCACTCGCTGTGTCAACGCGGTGTTAGACACTCACTGAGTTCTCTCAAGTCACTGGTCTGTTATAGCCCCACACTGAATTTTACTGGAAGTAAAACCAATTATAGTATATCGAATTTTTTTATTTTGCATTTGTTCATGTACAATGTTCGGGTTTACTCTTGCTGACATTATTGACCGTTAACCAGTCCTCTCTGCACAAGAGGTTAGCAGAAAGACACATGTAAATTTGTATGAATTGTCGATAATCTGAAGTGAATTAATGGGTTTTTACCAGGTTGTATTCTGTCCCAGTGGATTAATAACTTAGATCTGTAACTCAGGATGCATTTTTCTGATGAATTCATTTGGTTGCAGTAATTATTACGTACTATAGCCTGATCACTTCTGATAAAATTTGATTACACTCTCTAAGGCCTCTGCACCAATCATTAATTAGAGGGCACATCTCAAGTACCACAATATTTTATTTGGCAAATAAGACATTAAATCAGTGTACTTCTTTAATCTATATTCTCTTCCTTTAATTATTGATGTATCTTATTGCCAGAAGCAAAATACCTACCAAATAATTCTAACAAAATAAATGACAAAATGCTGGTTTCAGTAATGAAAATGGATTTACAAATAAACCATGTTCATTGCCCAGGAAGAGACCGCTTTCTTGCTGTTTCACTTATAATTCAATGCTTAACAAGCAAATAAGCTTCAGCTGATGAAATGCAGGGACATTTTGGTTGCAGGAACAACTATTGAAGTAATTTGAAATACCGAAATGCATTTGAACTGCATCCCGGACCATATCTCTCAATTGAAATATGCTTTATGTGTTTTATATGTCCTTTAAATTCAGTCATTTCTATGGTAAATATCATATTCTTACCAAAAAATAATTAGTTATTTCTGTTACTGTATGCTTTGAAAATGTCTCTACTTCAGTAATCATGTAAATTATTACTTCTGTGACCCTTTCTTGGGAATTCAGCTGTGCATGTATGCAGATGAAATTTAATAAAATAAAATATCCTTTCATTGAACCTGAACCACTTAGTTAAAGCATGTGTTGCTTTTTAACGATGCAGAAGAAAATTCTATGAGATGTACTAAAGGGATCATGTATAAATTCGGTCCTGCCTGTGTTTGTTTTTTGAGATCGAGTAAACATTGTTGGGAAGCACCATTCTACCACAGCGCCATGACAAACGCTACCACGCCGGTGAACCTGCAGCGTTGCGATAGGTGGCGGGAATGTCGTGACACGGCGGAGCGATCCGACTAAGCGCTCAGCTCCATTCCCAAGCGAACGACTTTGGAGGAGCCGAGAAGGCGGCACTCCCGCCACATCAGTCCCCCTGTTATACGGGAACGCACGGTCGGACGATGCCCTTTGCACCCCACTCGATCAAGCCGAAGGCCTGCAGGGACCTTGCTGGATACCTTGAGCCTTGAGCTCCGAAAAATGAAAATTCTAATTGCAAAATATTAAAAGCTTTTTTAATACTTTATATTTTAAGTGTGTTAATAGGTACATTCAGGTTGAACTGCTAAAAGGCATTTAAGGCATACTATGCAGGATTTTTTAGACTGCCTGTGGTCCTGTGTTTACAATCAAAGAAGTCTCCTCCTTCGTCTTCAAACCCGCCCACTCAGCCCAAGCACCCTACCTAACGTAGCTAGCTGGATAGCTACAGGTAATGTTACTTTCTGTCCAACAGAAAACAAGCACCTCATTGCTTTTCCTCCCCTTGGCGGCACTGAGGAAAAGCAATTCCAACTCTTGTTCTTGAATGAGCCCTGCCTATGTAGCTTCTGCTGAAATCTGATCCCAGACAAGCACCGCTCCAGAAACATCATCTACCTTAATTTGTTCATTCAGTGTTTCATTTTCATAAACCCCATAATTGTCAGTCAGCGCCTCTTTCTGTCGGGTGGCTCCAACTCCAACTGTGAAGCAGCAGGTGCTTGACGAACTTAACGGGAGAGGAGGAGGAAAAACAGGGAGCGTTTGCGTCGGCTGCCCCCGGAGGGAATTTGGCTAAATAATGCATGCGGCACCAGCGAGAGCTCGCCCACGCCGCCACACTCTGCTCGCCAGCAGAGTTCCTGCTCCTCTTTCCTGCGTGGAGCCGTCCTGATCCGCAGATTAGTTTGTCATCGGAGCAGGCTTATTGTGTGTCTTCGGATGTAATCTGAGGCACAAGCGCCGAACCCAGGGTGTGCCAACAGCCCCTTTGTGCCAGAAACCGCTTAATCCATCAACGCTGACGCGGCCAAGCCCGCCTCCCTCCCCGCTGTCCAATCAGAGGGCCGCTGGCCCTCCGTCACCTCACCAAACCCCAGCCCGGCCGGATCTTTCCAGCGGTACTTCTACCCGTCTGAGGGGTATTAGACTTTCCATACCACAACAAGCCAAAGTGTGTGTAGACAGAGCTATTTACTGCACTCAGAGCTTAACCTTAACTGACACTTAGCCAAGACTCCTTTCATTCTGAATGGATGGGTATCGCACATGTTCACTTTTTGTTTCTCCAGACCTGATGATAACTTATGCTTCTGCTGTGATATTTATTGAAGGAATCTGGGCACAGTTGCTTATTTTGAGGGAATTGTAGGAAACACCTTTTTATGGAATTTTTTTTTTTTTTTAGCAGGATTGAGCTCCATATCCGCCTTCTGCCTGTGAGCAGGTCTTGTCATGCAGGATGGCCAAATTTACCATAATGATGTTTGTGCAGATGCTGGCTTTCTAGAAGTAGTCTAACTGGATTCATTTCCTCCTGAATCAGAAAGAAGAACCTGGGCTGATCCTAAATGTGTCATGTGAATACCATGGAGAGATTCACATGCACAGGCACACACATGCACAGGAACGCACACACACCCATACACACACACACACGTAAATGAATGTAGGAATGCATACGAACTATGCATGTGTGCGCATGTGTACTATGCAGTATACATGCACTCACACACGCACACAAATGTGTTAGTACTTACTGTACATCCATCATGTAGTATGCCATGGATATCACCTTAAGAGGTGATACATGATTTAATTATGAATATATATTATGTATCTATATTCATAATTCATGGTTCATAATTAGCCATGTGAAGCAGCAGTGTAGCTGTTAAGAACTTGGCAGCCTGATATTGTGGTAAATTGAGTCTCAGCCATTAAACCTGTGTTTGCCAATATTTGGTCTCGATTTGGAGGCATATTTTATGCAGAGTAAACCCGCGTAAGTTGATCCTCCAGCCAGGAGCATCGGAAACCCTTTCGCAACGCTGCGCTTAATCGTCTCACAGCCACGTTTGGACGTCCCTCCCGCTTCAGCCCCAGGATTCAGACAGACGAACTACGCGCCCGCGCCACCTCGCCGGAAGCCACGCCAGGGCTGTTTGGGCCACGCCCCCGGCTCTCGGTTCAGTTCAGAAGCTTCTGCTTTCTCTTCTCTGTGCCCCGCACGGGCGGGCCGTGGCGACGAGGCCTGCGCTCTCTGCCGCTCGCTGTTTGCCTGTGCCTGGCCTGCGGAGCACCTGAAGGCCAGGCCTGCTCGGTCTGATCCTTTTTACCCAGCAGGCTCTGCTTCCGGCCATGTGTCACCGTCCAATGACAAAAAGAAGAGGGACAGGAAGTGATAACGCGACCGAGACCACAATCTTTCAGGCTGAGCTGTAGCATGCCGATGTTGATTCCTTTTCGCACTGTTGATGGCAGTTGTAGGAATAGTCTTTCGAGGGACCTTTCCTAGCTGGGTTGGAATTTTGTTTTCTATCCAGTGAAGGATGCATACATGGTATTTTCAAATATTGTGTGGTATTTACGTTTTATGGTGTACTGTTCCCAAATAGTTCCATCTGAGAAGCTGCATTGGGGAAAAGTTAAACTTCCATCTTGTGTATGTACTGCAGAGAAAATATTTTACAATTTTCCAAACAATAATCTCAAACAATAGTAATAGCAAAGTTTGATTTTAAAGTTCAAAGTTCTTAAGAAAATTGTATTTATTCAGGTAGCATTCCTATTTTTTGGGAAGGGATTCTGATCCTCATTTTTAATCCTTATTTAAAGAAGCTTATAGGATGCCATACATACCTTGAGTCCAGCTCCTTTTTAAAAATTTTTTCTTATCGTCAGAGTTAGAGAGGGGAAAATAAGCCTTAAAAAGCCATTGTAGGCTTTGGTACGATGAGTGAATCTAATCCTGTTGTCCAATTCTGATTTGAGAAGTCGGATCAGCTTCATATTACCTTCCAGCTCCTGGCTGAAGGGCAGAATCTATAAGTTCAGAGAGTAAACAGAGATTGGATGAATATTTATTACAATAATTTGATGAACACATCCCCATTATATCACCCTTGCCACACTAACACACACACACACACACACATTACACCTTGAACTTGGCTTAGATCTGAAAAGTATGTAATGGATTTTCACTCTAAGATTTAAAATGAATCATGTATATTTGATATAGTATCACAATTGAATAATAATGTTAGCAATATTATTGTTTTATTATTATTATTATTATTATTATTATTATTATTATTAGCAGTAGTAGTAGGAGTAGACGTTGTAGTCTTAGTTACAGTCGTTGTAGTAATAGTAATGCATTTCACTAATATACCGCAAATGAAGACATTTTAAAAGTTCAAACAGGATAAATCCCCAATTTATAATAGTAGTCTTCATCTTTTCCCCGTGTCATCTTTCATTTACAGGTTCGTTACACCCCTGCACAGACATCACCATGTTCATTGGAGGCATACTATGCACGGTTTTTAACTTGAAAATATTATAAAATAACTATGCTAAGGCATATCTATGATGCACTGGCCATGTCTTTACACACTTTCTCCAAATTCGTGCACCTTTATCTGTATTTGTAATTCTAAACTGTGTTTGGGACGTTTCTGGGCACGGCGCTCTTTTCTGCGTGGGGAGTGGTGGGCATGGCTACGGTGCCTGTGGTTTGGGATCATATTTAATGTTGCTATAGCTAGAGTGTATGTTGCTGTAGCTAGCTAGCTGTTGTAATCGCCCACATAAAACAAAGCAGAAACACAAGCCTACAGGGCTCATTCAAGAAATAGAGTCAGCCGAAGTTCGCCTAGGTGATGAAAAACAATGCAGAGCTGGTGTGTTTTCTGATGGACCTGTAAGTAATGTTACCTCTAGCTATGCAGCTATGGTTGCCAGACGTCCGATTTTTAACTGGAATGTCCCGTTCTCAAATTGTTTTGTACATGTCCGTTCGTGGCCAGATGACCAGACAACGTTGCCTAATGTCTGAGTGATTGGTGAGAGAAATTTACCGGAAGTTTCTAATGATTTTGCGTGTCTGTGACTCAGTCAGGTATGCGGGGGGGGAGTGGGTGGGATTGAAGAAGTAGGAGGAGACTTTTTTGATCATAAACACAGGCTAAAAATCCTGCATAGTATGCCTTTAAGGTTTGTTTCACAGAAACACCATAACTACACTTTTGTTAGGTAGTTCATATTTTTACATAACTTGTTCATCATACGTCATATAACGTCTGCTAGACTATTAACTTAAGGTTCATTATTATCTCTCTTCTATCTCTCTCTTGGGTTGTTCTTATTTATAAGGTCAGTAAACAAACTAGCTAGTGTTTTTCAATTGGGAACTTATAATCGCTGTTTGTTGGTTATTGAGAATGAATGAATATAATAAAACAATAACATTTTGCATTTTCATGATAAATTCATGAAAAACAGTTTAGTCATTATTTACAGTATTAATCAGTTGAAGTTAAATAAATTAGAGCTAATTTAGAGGTAGCGAGTACTTCAAGTTCATCCACTGGCATTTCTGCAGAATCTGAGAAAGTGTGCCACACTCTCCACTGAAATTGAAAGTCTTCTGCAATTTTGCCTTTGTCATATCGCATTCGAAATAAATCCACAGCCAGAACCTATAAATTACACCCCATTCTGTGTTCCTACGCTGTTATTCTCAGCATAGCGTGGTGTATACTAAAAGTAATTGTAAATCAAGACTGCTGCGGATTATCAATTTAAATATCGCTTGAGGCCGTTAACAGCTGTGTTTACTCTGAGGCTGGGCACTGAGTGGATGTCAGACTCGAGGGAGGAGAATCAACAGAATGTACAACATGTACAATGTACAACGAGGGTGGGTAATGTACGGTGTGCTTTGAAAAGCAAGTTTAAACGCTGCTTTCAAATGATTGTTCATTTCTTTTGTTTTTTGTTACGCGGGCTCTTATCTTTGCAGTCATCCCTACAGTTCTCATCTTTAATCTTTTCCAGTAAATGGCTGTTCCTGTCTAGGGTACTTCACCGTGTTTCTTCAGACTCCTTTGGACTAAAGTGCTCTGGTTGAGTGTACATTCATATTTCTGTACACGTGTTCATGGGGGAGTGACGGGGGTTTCATGGGAAAACTGGTACAGTCAGTTGAGCCAAAGCCAAATTATACGTCACCTCAGGTAATAAAATAAACTGGTGTCAGACTCGATTGATAAAGCATCGTGGAAATTCTTGCATGCTTTCGCTCCCAGTACTTTCAATTTTTCATCAGAATTTAAAGATCATACAGTAGGTATCATTTAAAGACAACCTAGAAAGTTTTGATACATTTTGTATGTGTTAGCACTTGTGTTGTATTGTAGCAACCTAGTTATTTGCTTTGGTTTAGGTGAGGGGTGTCTTATACGAAAATGGCAGCTGTGGGTGCAGGCTTTTGTTTTAGCCCAGCACAATGAAACCTGAATCAATTAACTAATTATTGAGATCTCAGAAAGTAGAATCAGGTGTCTTGGTGCTAGGTGCTAAAACAAAAACCTGCACCCACTGGCCATTTTCGGATAAGATTCGACAGCCCTGGGTTAGGAAGCGGTGTGCCCGCAGTCTCGGCAAAGCATTTTAAACAGGACTCTTGAAGATCGTCCCAAAATGAAGACTATCAAATTTTCGATGTCAAGTCATTGGCCATTTCTCAGCAGGAGGAGCCACAGTCCTGAAGACCTTGACCTGTAGATTCCCCCTGAAGGGCCTTTGGCTGCTCGCTGCTCTTCGGGCCTCGTGTTTTTATCGTTAATCAGGAGCCTGGGCCGTGACGGCTGTGAGACTTTTCTCCTTGATTACAACAGGCTTGTAGCGCTTAGCCGCTAGCTTCCGCGCTCCACCCTCCTTAGCCTATCCCAGCGATAATGGGCCGGAGCCGCCGCGAGATCGCCAGTGGCGCCCGCCGACCCTGAGGTCACTCCGGCAGCAGGTTCTGACAGGAGCAGCCAACCGTGGAGAGGAGCATACCCCGAGGCACCCCTTGTGTCCCGTCACAGCTCATTAGCCTAATGAACTGCATGGCATCGCCCCCCCCCCATGTGTCTTTTATCAACAGGGCGGACCAATGGCGAGCGCTCTTTGAGCTGGGACGCCGGGACTGACATTCCAATCCAGCCACAGTGCTAACAGAATTACTGTTAACTACTGATGGTTCTTATTAACTACCCACCCAGGCCCCGCCCCCCCTCTCCTTGTCAGGAGCCCTGATTGGCTGTCTCTAAGGCTGATGACAGTGATGTCAGCGCAAGAGGTTTTTAATCTGTAACAGACCACCAGGCACAGGGGTCAGGAGTGCATTAACACCCAAGCCAGGGGGTTGCTCAGGCTGTTAATGAGGTTGCCAAGGCCTGTTCTTTGAATGTATATTTCTCTGTTAATGCAGACAGTGGCAGAAATGTGATTTTCTATGGCGCAGGCAGTTCTCATACAGATGAAAAGGAATTTGTATTTCTGTAATTACAAAAAAACATTTCTATCAGAAAAGGACAAGGAGTTCTGTCCACAATTCCCAGTTACAGAAATACAAAAAAGATCTTTCAGAGAGCAATGAGATATTTATGTTTAATATTACATATGCGTTGCATCATGTAATATTGCATACTTGTATCAGTGGATTTTGGCTTACAGTAAGTGAAGTGCGGTTAAAAATGGAGAAGCTAAATCAAACCAGTTGATTTATTCATTAGCCTTATCTTTTACTTGAGCTTCTGTTATTAAGAATAAACATATTTTATTATATAAAGCTTTAACAGATATAACAGTTTTTCTCCAGCAAATCATATTTAATCTTGGTGTGGGAGCACAGATATTGAAAGGAGTACTTCACGACTGAAAGGCTCCATATTACTTTGTTAATTATCTGTGATCTGATTAGACACATCTCAGGATTCCCCAGGCAGCATTATGACTTGTTTCACGGTAACGAGACGAGGAAATTCTCAGAAACGTCCCACGCACTGCACCGCTGAGCAGTTTTTTGAAATACAAATTTAAATTCTGTAAACATATGAGAGATTGTAGCTGCTCGCTTATCCATTTCAATTTCTGTTCAGTCTCCTCTATTTACATAAGTAGTACCCCCCCCCCCCCAAAAAAAAGACTTCAAATGACATGCTTTGCTTCAGGAAACAATGCAAATTGCTCTATCATTAGGTTTTAATTGAAATTGTACTGTTTTGATAACCTGAAATAGCAAAACTTTAGAAACTCTCAGATGTATGTGTGATCAAGCACTTTCTCTGGGCAATGTATTACCCTGAGAAAACGCTCATTGTGGGAACATTGGCTTCTTCACATCTTTGATGTCTACAGACACGGTCACACATTTACTAGAAAAATTTTACTCTTCCTTTTCTATATAGGCCTTGTTTGTTTTTTGTGGAAGTTTCATTGATCACTGATACGAGATCTGAAAAAAGATACAACGTGTGAAACCTCAAGAGATGAATTCCCTTTGGTGTATAAAGAAGAGGCTCCCACACACATTTTCTTAATGAAAGTCCTTCCGAGAAAAATGTCTTTGATGGGCAATTTCTGGAAGACAGACATGTATGCCTCAGTTAAAAATTATAGCCTCTCGCTGACACCTTGGCTGTCCTTATCAGATTCAAACGGATTCTATTATTTTAAAGTGAAAATGCTAACTGATTTGATCTTTTTTTTTGTTGTTGCTCTCAGGATGCATACGTCAATTGATCCCCAAATGCCTACCCTTAGTTTCGGTTTTACTGCATCGTCTGTTTCTTGGAATCCTTTATCACCGTGCTCAGCTGTCAAAGGCTTTTATGTGTTTTGTTTTGATTTTGAATGCCATCGGTATGGTCTGCCATGCAATTCAAAGAAGGAAGGAAAATATTTCTTTGCAAAGAAACTTAAATTTGAAGAGGTCAGGCCTTTCAGAGGAGCCCTTGCTATGTAGACACTGAATAAGGAAGAGATATAGTGGAAGTAGCCGCTGATCAATACTGTATTTTAAAAAACAGTGTTTGTATTGTGGCTTTTACATTTCATGTAGCAGTACGGCAGTCTTACGGTATAGAGCGTACAGTATTCAAAAGAGGAACTTGATAAAGGCAGGCATCATAATCAACATTGGCCTTCATCATCTGGCTGTCATTCTCTTAATCTTCACTTAGCAACATATTTCAGATATTTGCAGGGTTCAGGAAATAGTTGTAATGGCGTTCATTGTGAGCCTTTGCCCTGTAAGTGGAATCTTAATACCTTTTTCACTGGTAGAGATCTTTCTTAATGCAATTATTCATGGTTTCACACTTTATGCTGAACTGCTGCTTGCAGAAAAGAAAGATAAATTTTTCCAGAAATTTCCAGAAGTTACACAGAAAACTTCCCAGTTGCATTTTAATGTAGTTTGCAAATGCGGGATGGTTCAAAACCGCTGGAGGTCTCCCTCCATTTTCCGAGACATCTTTAATCACGTTTAATGTGCGCTATCTGGAACTATTTTTAAGTAGGGCGCCGATAACCTAAAACGCAGGACTGAGCGGAACTTAGGATTGTTTTCACTGTGGATGGAGGGAGATAGTCACATTACTTGGTGCTGGTCACGCCTGATCGTTGCTGCCTTAGCTCCATAGAAGATGGAGATTAGAGTGGCTTTGTGTGCGCCTGTACCGTCCCTCATTGGTCGTGCGGGGGTGTGGTGTTGCAGAGGCGGGGTCCCCTGACGGACACTTAGCCTTTGCCCTAGCCTGACCCAGGAGCTGAAAAGTGTTGGAAGGACATTTTAGGTCATATTGCAGATGACCGAAAATAATTTTTTTTTACAAATTGCGAAACGGCTCTTCCTTGCTGAGGGGATTTCCCCCAAGCTCGCCTGGGAAAGTAACCCCCCCCCCCATGCGGGTTTTAAATGCAAAGTTAGCAGATCAGCCCCTGGCTCTGCTTACTCTCTCTCTCTCTCTCTCGGCTTATTCCGGCGTCCCAAAGAGCCTCTGGGAAATTTTACACCCCTATCGCTCGCGAGGTCGGTTTCGTTCGGGTTCGGGGAAACTTCCGAAAAGCGCGATTTGAATCGCGTGCGCCGACTGACGTCGCTGCTCCCTGCGAGCGTGGGGGTCTGGCATAGTCGTCGGGGCATCTCGACATCTCGAAACGCGTCTGTCCCAGGGGCCTCGGGGAAAGAAGAAAAAGGGAAACCTATTGCCATCTGCCATCACCACAAGGGGAGGAATGACAAGTTGCAGCTTAACGCAGAGCCTTACGACGCTGAAGCTGAAATTCGTAAAGCTCTGCTTGCCTACAGTATGCGCTGAATTCAAGCAGGAACAGCCTCTATAAATACGAACTCTAAATTTACTCGTCAAAACGTGGCACACGTTGCCCGCATTAGGCGTCCAGCACTGCGAGGGTTCTATTTGAATTGTGCCCCTTAACCATTGAAAAAGTGTAAATGAATTACGTCGTGTCCCCCTGTACAAGTTTGGCATGTTGAAATGTTGTTTATTTTGTGATACAGAACGTCCTGTGCGAGGTTTTCTTCTGGAGACACTGGGCTTGTTTATTTGTTGTTTAAAACGAGTTCTCTCACAGTCGCACATGAGCGTTGCTTAGCGCCCCAGGGACAGAAATGCACATAACAATGATGTGATGAAAAATAACATGTCGGGGAGAATATCTCTGGGATAGAGGCAGATCAGGACATTTTTTACATTTTTTTTTTCCCCCCCTCCCCAGGGCGGAGACTCGCTGAAGGATATAGTGATTTATTTTTGGTAGCTTACACACACATGCACACACACGCATGGACACACACACACGCACATGCACACACACACACACACACACACACAACACACTGCTGTCAGGAGCTTCCCCTCTGCTTTGTCTCAGTTGCGGCGCGGTGCTCTCTGGACTTGTCCTCCGGTGTCACACATGCCCCCTGTTAGCTTACAGGACTCGTCCTGAGCTCAGCTTCATTGCTGCGGGCCTCTGGCCGTAAATCGTCATTAAACACCGTCCCAGATGTCCCTGCGACTGGGACGTCGGAGGTGCTCAGGTGTGATTATTTAACACTGGAGCTCATGCCGAAACCTCTTCTGCCTGGGAAATCTTTCCAGGAACTGCAACGAGCCCAATGAGCGAAACCCTCACTGCCACACTGATCGCTCGAGCCTCTCTGTCTGTCACTTACCTTGACATGTCTCGGTAGCCTAAGGTTATTATGTGGGGTTTATTTTATCTGTGCCACAGGTTTTCAGTGGGAAGAGCGAGGGTTGTCATCCGGAACAGCATGTGTAGCACTACACGCTTTTAAAATATTTATTTCAAAACTGTCACGGATGAAGCTCTACGGCTTGCGCTCAGATTTCTGAGATGGTGGAGGTCCCTTTGAGAGTTATTCAATGCCAGGGGGAGTTAATGCAGCATGATCGTTAGTGAGATTTCTGAACTCATTTTATCAGAGCTCATAAAGGTAAAGAATAGAATGCTTTTTTATCGCCAGTAAAGGATATTATAAATAGCAGGAGTAACTGGCAGGAAAGTATGTGCACCGAGTGCTGACTTTTTTTTAAATATAGAAAAAAACAAACTTATAATGTCTATACTATATTATAATGTCAACTTATTAAAGTTTTAACAGCCCTGGTACTAAATGTGGGGGTGAATGATTGGCTGAAAATGTAGTTAAAAGCAGCGTTTTTTATAACAATAGGTTAACAGATAAAATGGGTCACTGATTGTAATTACTGTGGATGCGGTATTAGAACTAATATTAAAAGTATTGCTTAATTATAGAATAGGATCAAATGAAATGCTGATGTTTATTTAATGTGTATATTAAGTGCTTTGAGAGAATTTTAATCCCCCATTGATCATTTCGCATTTTTCTCTATTCATATATATTTAAAGACATGTTTTTACTAATAATATCAAAATTAAATAACGTATGACATTTCCTCAGAATTATATTCAAAATAAAAACCTGAAAATGAATTAAGCTTTCACTGCATATGCGTAACAACCTGAACTGAGCCAGGTGTGTTCCATTTTCTTCAGCGATCGTGCTAAATATGTTCATGTGGTTGACCCACAATTCTGAATCCACCTTTGTTCAGTTACGCTATTGCAGAATAAATATCCGTGACTTTGAGATCGCGCAATGGGAAGAGCAGATCAGGCCTAAATGTTGAACAAGGTTATAAAAAGATTAGCAAAGTTTTTACCCTTCCAATGAGCGCTAGTAATTCTATTGTAAAAAAATAAAAAAGAAATTGCACAACCCAGAAACTACCATTAGACCATCCTACCAAACTGATGATCCGGGCGGCAGTGTATTATAATGGGTAAGGAGCTGGTCTTGTAACCTAAAGGTCACAGGTTCAATTCCCAGGTAGGACACTGTCGTTGTAGCCTTGAGCAGGGTACTTAACCTGCATTGCTTCAGTATACATCCAGCTGTATAAATGGATGCAATGTAAATGCTATGTAAAAAGTTGTGTAAGTCGCTCTGGGTAAGAGTGTCTGTTAAATGCCTCTAAAGTAATGTAATGTAACTGGACATAAAAGGAGATTTCTTCAGAGAAGTGACTTAGGAGACAAAACTCACTGGCTGAAATGAGAGAAACTTTCCAGAGATAAACAATCTCTTCCGTACTTCACACGTCTCTTGGGTGAAGGTTCATGTTCCAGCTGGACAATGACCCAAATCACATGGCCAAAGCAACATGTTTGTTTAATACTGCTGCATATAATATTACAGCATCTGTTCAGCAGTCCCAGATATGAACAAGCAGGTTTGTGATTTCAGAGAGTATCATAGCATTATTTGCTGGCCGAAGTTGTCAGTTTACAGACTAAGGTCACATCAGTCATGTGACATTATTGTATCTTGATACATGAATTGAGCAGAATGGAAATAATATCTACATTACTGTAAGACAGTGCGGAAGATCTTATCCTCCTCACAGCGTCATGACCTAATAAAGGATTTAATTTTTCCGTGCTCTAATTGGTGGAAAATTTACCATGGCAATGTAATTATTTTCAGGGGCCCATTTGCATTTTCACTGCTCCGCTAAGTAAATGTTAGGTTTCAAGGCCTTTATAGATAAATTAATAATCTTGAATATTTAACTATGGAACATTTAAATTAAGTCATTTTTTCTTACTGTAGGGCATTTTTAGGCTCTATTCAAAGATAGATAAGCACTCATTTAAAAATTCAATATCAATCACCATTTACTCAGAAGTAAAACAGTTTTTAAGCCCTTGCATTTCTTTTGAGCTGTTTTCTGTGTTGAACTTTGGTTTGAAGGTTTTAAAAGAGATCGTGACAAGTCAACAGGAGTCATATTCTCTGAATTAGTAAAGGCTCAATGTTTTTCAAAATACAAGGTATGTTATTCAAACAGCACGATAGATTGAGAGGAGAAAACGGATCATTTGTCTCTTTGCACTATCACAACTGTATGCTTATTACCTCTTGAAATAAAGATTTGTCTGGGGCAGTTTGTGTTTGTGTTCACCCATTTGATGTGATGACAAAAATGGTCCTTAGAGCACATATGAGGTTTTATATTAGCAAGACTGAGTGCATGGTTATAGTTCTCTGCCATTCTTGGACTTGTCCAAAAGTCTGTTGAAAGGAGGGTAGCTTAAAAGTTAAGTGGGATAAATGTGAGCTCCACTCAAAAAAATTCTTTCATTATGTTCTCTGGTGTGCGTCAAGTAGACTACTTGTGATTGAGTTTGAGCACTCTGAACTCTGGTCTCCAAAATCTTTGTGTGGACACACCACATTCAATGTTACAAGCCTGCCTTATTACCAGCCTGAAAGTTTTTATCAATTATCATAAACCAAGAATTACAAAACTACGATTTTGTTTTAGTAGACAAGCGTGTGTCAAAAATGTGTTAAATTCTCACTTTTGTCTGCAGTTCTGCTTTAAGCTGTTAACAAGTCTTTGTTTCCATCCTATTTAAAAAAAAAAATTGTACAGGTACTTCAAGTGCAAGTCTGTTCTCATCTTGTAATAAAGCCAATAATTGAATTTTTGGCTCAAGGCAGTAACCTAGAAAGAACAGCCTGGGTTAATGACATGTGGCAACAGCTATTTTTTAGTAAAGCGGAGTACCTGACACTTGGAAAGAAAGAAAGGCTGGCTGGAAGTGTTTTTCTCGTAGAAATATCTATTCTATTTATTGTCCTGCTGCGGCTAGTCCATTAAGTTCAAACAGGAACCTTATGTGCTGCCCTGTGACTGCTTGCATGTAAATAGCCTTCTCTGTCTATCCTGGTCGGAGGAAAATCTTTTCATAAAAACGTTTCAGCGAAACGCATGCCTTTGCCGTGACCATAAGAAGCACTCTAGGCCTTTGGGTAGGCGAGGCCTTGTTACTTGCACTTTTCTTTAATTTAGACTGGGTGGTTTCAAGTGATCAGAATCCCTCTTGACCTCGCAGCACCATGGCAACCGTGAAATGAATTTGCATCGCAAACGGCGGCCTTGTGCGAACGTATTTGTGTGCGTGCGGCAGAGTTCGGGCCTTTTTTTTCTCCTCCGGAACAAATCAGGAGTCACGCGGGGACGCAGCCAAGCAGGGCCGTCGCTGCCACATGCCCCTCTCTCCCCCCCCCTTCCTTTCCCCTGGGAGCGAACGGCACAAATCTCTTTAATTTAGCGCCTCCCACGGCCCCCGAAAGCCAACGTCAGCACAAGTGTCCGACGCGGCTGCCCATGCGCCGTCATGATTTCTCCACCAAAACAATTTATCCCCACCCCTCTGCTTTATGAGCCATGCTTTATGACTGGAGATGGCCCGGGCTGCTCGGGCTCGCCGGTGTCTAGGTATCTTTTTGAGATCGATACCGAGGAAGCAGGCTGGATAATTACTTGCGCCGAAAGGCGCGGTATAAATAACTCCCGCGCAGACATGGGCCCCCAGCATTTGCCAAGAGCTCAATTTTTGTATGGTACAATATTCATAAACCATTTTCATATAGGAACCAATAAAGTGCACTGTGGATCCACAACGTGGTATGTTTACGATAACCATTATATGCACGGATCGCAGATTTAAAGCAATGCATTGAGATGTATCCAAGTAATTTGGTCTACGATGCTGTGTCTTTTATTTATTTATTTATTTATTTATATAGTTAGTTTTTCTGGCTCTAATAAAAATTAAACAGTAAAGCAAGCATGAGGTTGTCACAAACTCGCGCTGGGCCGGCATTCCAGATCGATACGTGCAGTCATGACTTGATGGTTCCCTTTTTCATCTGCTCTCAGTGAGGTTATTCTGCTGAGGAGGAATGTACTTCATTTACTGTCGCTCTGAAACTTGTTTTTTTCCCCCTCTTTTTTTTTCAGAATTACGGGGGCTCTGCAGCAACCGGTACAATTTCCTCGACACCGATCAGCGTGCACAATCGAATGGTCATCCCGTCCCTTCCGCCTCTCTCGGCCACCAAAAAGTCCGGCCCCAAGCCCCAGGCGCCGGCGGCCCCAAGCCCCGTGCCCGTGCCCCAGTTCCAGACGGCGCCTCAGCCCGCGGTGCCCTCCCACGCGGCCGCCCCCGCCCGCGCCCCCCCGGGGCCGCAGCAGAACGTCCAGCGTCCCGCCCCCCAGGGTACCCCCCAGCCAGGCCACGCCCCCGCTCCCCAGGTCAAACAGCCAGCAGCAGTCCACCAGGCTGCCTCTGCTCCGACGGCTCCGCCGAAGGTAGGCCCGCCCCTGCCCGCACCGTCTGTGTTTTCGTGTCATTGCCATAGCAACATCGCGGACGCCTCGGCTGAGTGGACAAATCTTTTGGGTGGGGGTGGGTGGGGGGCTGGTCACCAAAATACAAAACAATCATCGTCAGCGCTTAATTAATTGGCGCCATTAGCCGTTGAAATATTTCGGCAGGCTGATTTTGTCAGCAAATAACTGTTGGTGATTTAAAAGAGGCCTCAACAAAGGTCAGATAAAAATGTGAACCAATGACGTGGAACCTGACTATTTAAAGGCGGTAATTAACAGAACCTCCACATCCGTAGCACATTATTTTTGGCTGCTCTAAATACCACATTTTTCAGATCCTGCATTTATTCACAATGGACTCTATGGATGTTTACAGTACATGCAGGGCTGAACTATCAGCAAAGCAGATGGTTAATTTGAATGGCCATATAAACAGTGATCAGCTCTGCAGGGCAAAGGGGACAAATGGGAGAAATTAGTTCACCGGAGCTTTAGTAACGTTACAATTGACTCCCACATGAAATGGTTGGGCCTATCAGAGCCAATGTATTGTGCTTCCATTCAATTAACAATAGCTTATGTCCTTGGCTTATCCCTCAATTGCAATGTGTTATTCTTGCATTAACATTGCTACAAAGGACACCCTACCAGTTTGAAGGCTTTTCATTGGTGGTATGCTGTTATTGACACCTGCAGCGTAGTTGTATGGGCCTGTTGCCATGAGAGGGGAAGAACAGATCGACCATCAAGAACAGGTGGGAATGTGGTTGTACTTGGAATTGCTTGTTTTTTTGGAACAAGCCTACTCTGCGAAAGCCTCATACTGCCTACTGCTGAAAATGGGTTCACTGCATGGATACGTTTCCAGTAATATTAGTCTAAGTCTATGATACCGCCACTAGTTTTTATAATATAGATTTTCATTTTTGGGGAAATGAGTGTAAAAGTTTTTTTTTTTAAGTGTACCGAAAGTCTCAAAATTCCAAAGTCTCAAAGAAGCCTGAATTATTGTTTACAATGTTCAGGTTGACGGATTTAACTTTCAAATTTCACATAAACTAAGAACTGAGTTAAAAACCAATAACAAAAAACAGTAAACTTTGACTGTCTGCAACAAATTTTACTGAAATCAGTGTAGGTGTATCTGTGTGGGTGTGTTTATGTGTCCTTTAATTGCTTAAAAAAAGATGGTTATACAGTAGGGAGATTAATTCATTCTTCCTGTTGGTTTAAAATATCTGCGACATAAGTTTTCCTCAAGCTTTATTAACTTCTGTTAAAAGTGGCTACGGGGAAATTCTTCTAAAATATGTTGAAAAACTGTATTCTATTTGTCTAATTGTTTTAGTTCTGATGTTGATGAAGAACAGCCTATTAAAGGAACTGCAGATTTAGATTTATAAACTGAGGAACCTCTCTCTCTGGGAACTGTCATTGTTCTATTTTAAAGGCACATTTGCTATTGCTGCATTAAGGTATACAAATTGCTATTATTTAGAACCATTCACAGAGAACATTAAAACAAATGGAGGCATTACGTTTGTAGTCTCTGCACATTCAGTCATCTGCGATCTCTGGAAAGTGTTAGGCCCCTGAGTATCCTTTAATTCAAGGATTTTATGCCAGCCCAGATCCAAACGGCACCATACTGCATTTGGGAATAGCTCATCAAGGACTTTGTTTTACTAATCATAAATTAAGTACCTCACTGCAGTAAGCATCTTTATGTATTAAGGAACTAATTAATATTGCGAAAAGCAGAAATCCACAGTTTATTAGACAACTGTTTTAATACCGCTACGGTTCATTAGAAAAACAAATATGCTTGCTTATTAGCTTTGTGCACTGCAAAGAAAAAAATCTCTTTTCTTTGATTTTAGATAAAAGAAACTTTCCCCTGCGCTCAAGGATATGATGTATGTACATCAGGTCAAAAAGAAACTCTGCTTTTAAAATGATTGGAACAAGTACAAACTAGGGTACCTCCGCAATGAGAAATCGCCAGCTGTTACCGGCTGGAATTGTGCCTCTCGATATAGCTTCATTAGCCGTTCCCCTTTGGACGCGGAGTCCCCCGAAAATACATAGATTATAATTATGACTGGTAATGCGCCGTTACCTGGGGCCCGTGGAAAGTGTCAGAGATCGCAGCCTTCAAAGAGCGCAGCGCGAACGTGATCCACTTTCCGTTCCGAGACAGGTGCAGCTTGGCGCGGCGGCGGCGGCCCACGGTTAATTGGATCAGTGTTAATCGCTAATTACGGGGGGACGCCTGGGGACCCCGCCAGACGAGCGGAGCGCACCTGCTCCCCAGCGGCTGCTCCAGCCGCGAGCACGGCGACGGGGCCAGCGCGGCGTAGCGTAGCGTAGCCGGCGCAATTAAGGCAGCCTACGCTTGCGCTGAAGCCCGCGGACGCTAACGACTCGAGTGCGTCCAGGAGGTCACTGCGACCTCCGCACCGCGCCCCTAATTCAAAGCGGTCACCCCGGTTACCTGGAGCGACTCTTTCACACCGGTTCGAGTGACGTCCCACCTCGACCCAAAGCTTGGTGTCTTTCCGGAGAAGTTGAAGTTTTATTATTTTTTAATGCTTCCCCCCTTTATCTCTCCAATTGGGAATGCCCAGTTGTATTTTTTAGCGGCTGCAGCCTCCTCTGTTGATTCAGGGGCGCACAGACGACAATATTCTCTCCCCCAAACTTCAGCCTCCACGGCTTTAGAGTCAGGCTCACACAGACACGAATCGGAGAAAGGAGCGTCCATGTGCAGCTCGGCTGATGGGCTTGCGGTAGGGTTTCCAGGATGCCCGGTCTTGGACCAGAACGTCCAGAGTATTCAAATTATTTGTCCAGGTCTGGTTTGTGGTTCCGACCTGAAATGCAAAGGTCCGGTCTGAATAATCAATTGAAATTTGCTGGTTTGTGAAGAATTTCTTTCATCTGCATTGTCCCTTCTTGCCACCCCGTGATCAGTTCCGACATCCCACCCCCCGTACCTAGGTTGACTGTAACCGTGACAAGAGACTGTAAGCCACAGACAGCACTGGCATGGTCCTAATTCGATACCAGAACGTGTCACCCGTGCTTGCTTTAGAACAGTGCCATTAGCAGGATGAGCCACCCAGCAGCCCCATCCACCTCACTTTCCTATGTTAATTTAAAACTGCTGTTTCCACAATAATCACTCAGCTGGCTGTAACTATACACAGCTAGCAATTAATATACACTATGAGTATGTTTTATTAATATGACAGCAAATATACTCAAGAAACAAAATGTTTTATATTTGGTGTATAATGCATGAATATCCCTCTGAATGCTTTGTAATCAGTGCAAATTATTGTATATGCAAGAAGGTAAAGGGGTGAGGATGCCTCTATATTTCACAGCTGTTTAAATCCTCTGCATCTTGCCAGACGTTCTCCTTTCCAGCATTTTTCCTGCTGATAATATCGGAGTCTTGCTTAAAAGATTGTTACTGCCAAAGATAGTGGTTAGTCTAGACACATTGTCTCTGGGACGTCTTTCTGCTTCACAACACCACATATTCACACCGTTTTCTTTTTAATGAACTAATAAATCTTAAGTGGCCACGGTGTACACCTGTAAAATTGCCAACCCATAACGTCTTTAACCCTTCTGGCTCTTCAGCAAGCACACACGCTTGTCTCTCTTTAAGCCTTAATCGGTTTTAATCTTTATGTTTGTTTTTCCACAGTTCATGTCCATGTCCATGTAAATAGTTGCGAAAGTAAATTATGTTAAATAAGTGTTACGGTGAATAATAGTCCACAATGTAATGTTTGTTTGTCTATTATATAATGTTTATCACTTATATACTTATATTTAAATGTACTAATTTCACCAGATGTCCTCCATCTGTCTTCACCCTCCTCCATGGTCTTTGGAATATCTTAGAGAAAACTGTACATATTTTTGGATCATGTAATAAATTGACATTTGTGTGTACAAGAGCAGTATGTCTAATTGTCTGTCAAAAATAGCCGTTTTACTTGATGAATGCAATTGAGTGTGTTGACATGACTACTGGCGATTTGCACTCTGCAGGATTACGTATCGTATTATTGGGGTAATTGCGCATAATTGAGAGCAATCGCCAAAGGTCAGTGTCAGCCAGAGTCTGTAATCAACTCTTACAAGCAGACGCGACTTTGCGCCAGAAGCACTCGGTTGGCTCTCCTGCCCCATCCTGCCCCTGATTGGCTCCTGTCCTAACGTGCGATGGACAGAGACAGCTTTTCAAGTCAACGCGGCTTCAAGAGACTTAATTACCCGGATCCGCCAGCTTCCTTTTGATCTTTTTTCTTTTTAATGTACAGATTTCATGGCTGCCGCTTAATTTAACAATTTCCCCCTGTCCCTCGACTCACTGACTCGGAATAAGGCTAAGCTAGATGATGACTTCTGTTGCCGCCGAGCTTGAGTGACATTTGACAGGGGGGATTATTTTGAAACGCTCATCCCTTTGCAGTCGGTTTAAAACCCCTGGAAGGTCACCGACGGTTTCCGCTGTCGAGCGCGCGGCTTTTTAACGCCACGCCGTCTCGCCCCCCCTCAAATCCCAGCCGCTTCGCTTCTCTGACCTTCGAGAGAGCGCCCGTGCGGCGTCGAAAACAAAAACGGCCCTCTCCCTGCGCCCGAAGGAAAGGGGACGACCGGTCACGACCCGCTCCGAACGCCGGCCGCGCCGTTCCCTCACGTCGTCAGGGGTCCCGTCCTCGCTTCGGTCACCTCGTTTGAAATTTGGGGAGCGCTGAGCAAAAAAAGGATTAGTCGTGGCCCGCAATGAAACGCCCCGAGCATGAGCTGGATCTCTTACGGAGCTCCGGGCATTGATACCCACTCTGAGAGAGACTCAGAGGCGCGAACCGCCACAGCACCCCCGCCGGGCCTCAACGGACGCCGCGTCGGCCACCCAGCCGCCTTCCCCCTTTCAGCCTTCGGCCGGTCCACCGGTACAGCTAACCGGTTCACGCAGGCCACGCCGCCCCATTAAATCAATTTGGGAAAAATTTGGAGGCCGGTCTTAATCAGTTCGCTACCGTCGGTCTCCCTTAACTAGTTTTAAGATGGAGGATCATTTGAAAACCGCGCCCAGTACCCCACTGCTGGGAAACCGTTACTGGGGCAGGCTGGGAGATTCATCCGCAGGGTCTCTGCCCTTCCTCTGTCACTCTGCCCGTTCTCGCTCAGATCGGCCGTCGTGCTGTGCTCAGCAGCGCGCGGGACGCGGCTGAGGGCCGCGGTGCCATTTTGAGGAAGCCGAGGGGCGAGCCGCATTAACATTAATCAGACGAGGTGCCGGGGAAAAATAAACCTCGTTTGCTTTCACGGGGACAGTAACGGAGACGGACGGGCGCATCTTTGATTGCACCGGCTATCAGCCGGCGGTGCAGCCGGTGACGGATGTCCCGGCTTCTCTAAAGCGAGCCGGGCGGCAGCGCCCCTTCTCCCGGGCCATGCCCTGGACGCTGGCCCAAACGCTCACTGGCGGCGCCCCTCAGTCAGCTCCTGGAGGGCTCCTCTCTCCTTGCGCTGACTGATAACCACGCGGGGGGGGGGCTGTTACAGGCATTCACTGTGTCGGGTTTCCAGCGCAGCACGGCCTCGACCCTCGAGCGCCCCCCCACCCCCCCCCACCCCAGTTAAAGCGCGCGTACGGCGTCGGATTTACGCGAGCGGTCTCCGCCGTGGCGATAAGTTTCCCGCGAACTCGTCGCTTCCCCCCCCCTCGCCGCCTCGACCCCCTCTCGCAGAGGCACCTGTAACTAGGCCGTTTCACCTTCCCGTCACGCCGCCCTTTTTAGCCGGGCGAGGCGGGGCGGGGAACGTTCGCCGTGGCTTCGCGCTCGTAAATAACTCCCTCGAAAAAGGGGGCCGCTGCTCCTTCTCCTCGCTCGCTGTCCTCTCGCGACCCGCGCTTGACGCTCCCCATCTGTCTCCCGGAGGAACGGGGACGTCGTTACACTGACTGGCAGCCCGCCTGCTTTTTCGCTCCCCCGCAGGAGGACTCCTGTGCGAACGGGCTTTTCCAGTCCTGCCGGTAAAACCGCGCTCTGTTTAATAAAAGCACGGTGTGCGGTTCAGGTGACGAGGGTGTGCCTCCACAGGAATTAAGGACAGAGCGTAGGGCGTGAAACGTGTCCCTTTTTCCCCCCACTTGGTTCAAAGACACGGTTATGGGCTTTGGCTCTCGGTCAGCGTTGTTATCTTCAAGGGCCGTGCCTTTGAATTGTGGACCGGGACTATTGTTGTCGTCGTCATTGTTGTTGTTTTGATCATTTTCACTTGCCTGTTTCGGAAAATGTGTTAATGTAGCTCATCAGCATGAAGACCTGACGAATGTTGGGAGTAGTGGTTTCAGATGGAGATCGTAGCAATATCCATAAAGGGATCAATGAAACAACACGGTTATTATTTATCACAGAAGCGACTGAGGCATGTTGATGTCTAATTAAATTTGTATCTGCCAGGCTCAGGTTGGCATTGATTACCATAAGAAAGAAACCAGCGGCTGTTAATTGGGGACCAGCCATTCTGACTAACAAGGTTCAGATCCCCTGTCTCAACTTGCTCATTTCTTTCGTTTATTTAACAATTCCATGTCTGTTATTTTGATGTCGCTGCTGCGCTGATGGGTAATTTTCAGAGATGCCAGAGATTAACGACAAACATGTTTTTATTCAAATAAGATATTCAGTGAATTCTGTGGTCTTTAATTAACATTTGATTGAACGTGCCCAGCCAGTTTGCCACAGCTGCTCAGTTGATATTTAAGGGTATGACGGTTTAAAAGCGCTACACTTGCATGAATGTTAAAGGCCTTTTGTTCACTTTGGTTTGCTGAAGGACCTTGGACTCTCCAGTCAGGCACCTGGTTTCACATGTAGAATTTGTTTTTTAACCTGAGGAACTTTCGTGAGCCATTGATAATGCGTGACCTCCAAATCACTGTAACAGCCCTCCTGCCTCGCCATGAGTTCCTATTAACTCCAAATGTGCCGTATACTACATGTACTGCATGCCCGGCTTTACTATTGCTGGCCTTACTTTAGTCAGCCAAAGTGCTAAAGTTAGCGTCAACAATACAAATAACTGAAAACAAGGACTCGGAAGCTAATTGCAGCCACTTGCTGTTTCCACAGCCCAGACATGATGGCGTAGCATAGAACCTGTTCTCTTTTCGTAGGAGGTGAACGGGCACCTGCGCAGAGCTGTGGTTACAGAGCGAACCCTGAACCCTGAAAAGGTCACGGTCTCAAGTCTCCCGAGGACCACTTCTGTTGTGCTGCTGCTTAATTGTTCCTGTATATTAGCCCAGCTGCATAAATGGGTCAGACAAAGCGTGGGACGACGTACGCTGTCTATTGGACGTGCAAGTCATGTGATGTCAGGCGTGCCTTTCGCTGTTAAGTGAAGATGCAATTAGCGTGAGCAGATTGAGGCAAAAAGACATAGCAAGAGAACATAGCACTGAGCTGTCTGGAGATTACAAAGATATGGGCTGCTGTTGTTCCCTGCTTGTTAAGGCCACATTTAGCAGGAGGAAATGAAAGGACATGTACACTCTGTAACATTATAAGACAAATTACTTTTTTGTGAGGGGGGGGGGTGGGCAGGATTGCATTTTAATGTAACATAA
Organism: Anguilla rostrata; assembly: GCF_018555375.3. Lineage (NCBI taxonomy): Eukaryota > Metazoa > Chordata > Actinopteri > Anguilliformes > Anguillidae > Anguilla > Anguilla rostrata. The sequence continues at coordinate 13,182,789 of NC_057936.1, forward strand.
GTACTGATTCAATTACATGGAAGAAAGCCAGGTTGAAGGTACAGCCTGTACTCTCCACCCCAGTAACCGTGGTTACACACAGAGCAGCTTCTTTTTTAAAGTGTAATTCGATTTTGAACGGCAGACTTTAGTGCCGTCTCAGAAACTGCCATAGCTGCTGTTTTTTTTCCTCTCCGGCTAAAGACGTGGACGCTCTGACTTTTAATAAAGTTTCAATTAGCACCAATTTGCACCCGGTCCGTACAAAATATGAACTTGGGGCCAGATTTAAGGCTTTTGCTACTAGTTTGAGGTGCAGATATGAAAAAATCTGCCTCGGAAATATGTCTTATGTATCAAACGCGCTTGGGCCTGGAAGCGTGCGGTACAGTATGTGTCATCCATACGAGTCATCGCAAGGTGCACCTCTCTCCTTAATTCATATGTATTTAAGGGAGGATCGCCCAATTAACAGGCTGAGATATTATACGTGTGGCTGATTGTGTATTCTGTTGAATTTACTAGTTCACGCAATTAACAAGGGTTGATTTTTGCATTAAATTTCTTCACCTCTAAAGAGCAGACTTAAATCAAGTCACTAGCAAGACGGAGACACAGGTATTGGCATTGAAGATGCACTGAGATAATCTTTACAACAAGAATCAAGAAACAAGTAATCATCAAATGGTACAGATTAAGCAGCCACAGCCGCGCACAGTTAAGGCTGGGTGTTTGTCACTAAAAATATTGTCTAAAGTCACGGAGCAGTCACAGCAAAGTTGTTAAAAATGACAGAAAACTGAAAAAAGAGGCTGAAATCAGTGTTTCAAAAAATAATTTTGTAAATTAACCAATAGATCTCACGCGCAGCCTTGGGAAATAACACGTATGACAGTAACAAGTGTTTAAAAAAATCAGTGGGCAGTTGCTGCTAGTAGAAAATACGAGTAAATTCATTAGGCTGGTGCATTTACTTGCTTTTGTCCATCACGGAAAGAGCATGCTTTTTACTCTGATTCCATTATGAAGAAAAAAAAAACAGTGTTACAGTGTTTTTATTTATTTAAAGTTAGATTTAGTAGCCTACGAGGTTTCAGCCTGCGTTATAGTTATGTTGCGAAGTTTGAAGCTGCCTTATAGTTATCGTCCAAAACTGCCGAAAAATCACAGAAAGCACTAAAAATGGGGAAGGACATAGAACTACACCAGAGACTTCTGTGACAAATACCCTGCCATAGAAATAATTACTCTTGGAAAAATAAAAGATGACCTAGAACACAATGTTCCCATTCTATCCTGCCAATGGTTTAGCCTTGCGTCTTCAAACTATCCTGATCATTTCAATCGACAATTGCCACCGCAACTGCAGTGTCGTAGTCCGCATTTTGTCCTGCACTGACCGTAGTTCTGGATGCACTCTCATGGTGCACCAAAAGATAAATCAATTTTCCAACACTCAATGAAGATGTTCAACACTCTCAGCTGGTGTTTTAAGCTCTGCTTCACACACAAACCACGATTAGTAGGCAGTCACATTTGCTGATCACGGAATTAGCTACAGGCTTAATAAATAAGACTTTAATTGAATATTAATATATGGACTGCATAAGCACCAACATGCCATCGTCAGGCCGCAGGATTTTTATGTACGTAAATCTGGCCCTTGGTGGTTGTTTTCTCGATCGGATGTGATCGTAACGGTGATAAGTCACCTGCAGAGTATACCATAAGCCCTGTTGCATGCGGGCTCTATGTTGCAGTGGACTATAATTGTACCGTGTTGCCTTTGGTCAGCCTATGACTGCATCATCAGGTGACACTTTGGGGGCTTGCTGGGGGTCGCGGGGCTCTAGTTTCCGAATGCTTCGGAGAGTAAAGGTCACTGCAGCGATTTGCCTCGACCCCCCCGCTTTAGAGCGTGAACGTCCGCCTCGAATTTCAGCCCCTTTTTCGCTCACCCGAGGTGCTCCCTGGCCACCTGCCACCTTTTTATTAGCGTTCTCCGTCTGCAGGGCCTTCCAGGGGTTTCCTTGGCCCTTCTACAGCCTGTCAACATGCGGAAGATTAAGGAACCCAGCTCTCTGGTGCGGCAGTTTAGGAACCCAGCTCTCTGTGTGCGGCAGTTTAGGAACCCAGCTCTCTGTGTGCGGCAGTTTAGGAACCGAGATCTATGTGCGGCAGTTTAGGAACCAAGCTCTCTGTGTGCGGCAGTTTAGGAACCGAGCTCTCTGTGTGCGGAAGTTTAGGAACCAAGCTCTCTGTGTGCGGAAGTTTAGGAACCAAGCTCTCTGTGTGCGGCAGTTTAGGAACCGAGCTCTCTGTGTGCGGCAGTTTAGGAACCGAGCTCTCTGTGTGCGGAAGTTTAGGAACCAAGCTCTCTGTGTGCGGCAGTTTAGGAACCGAGCTCTGTGTGCGGAAGTTTAGGAACCGAGCTCTCTGTGTGCGGCAGTTTAGGAACCGAGCTCTGTGTGCTGGAGCCTATGTGATTAGGAACCGAGCTCTCTGTGTGCGGCAGTTTAGGAACCGAGCTCTCTGTGTGCGGCAGTTTAGGAACCGAGCTCTCTGTGTGCGGCAGTTTAGGAACCGAGCTCTCTGTGTGCGGAAGTTTAGGAACCGAGCTCTCTGTGTGCGGCAGTTTAGGAACCGAGCTCTGTGTGCGGAAGTTTAGGAACCGAGCTCTCTGTGTGCGGCAGTTTAGGAACCGAGCTCTCTGTGTGCGGCAGTTTAGGAACCGAGCTCTCTGTGTGCGGCTTGGCCAAAGCACAGCGCAGAACCAAGGAAATCCAAGAGAGTGAAATATATGTAATCAAAGGGGCATGTTATTGATGTCAGTCCTAAGGCTCGCTCTCTATGCCACTTTCTCTCTCTCTCTCTCTCTCTCTCTCACTCTCTCTCTCTCTCTCTCTCTGTCTGCATCTGTCTCTCTCTCATGAATGTAAAGTAAGCCTCCAAATAAGAAATAAGTTGCTGATTGTGCGCAAAGTAATAGTGCAAAACCTATAGTTTTTTCCCCCTCCTCACCTTGCTAACGACGTAGCCCTGTAAGCGCGTAAAGTGGCTACGGCTTTATAATGACCTGTTCGCTGGGTCCTTGCTCCAGTATATCAGCTGAGCCTGTCAGGCAGCCGGGCTTAAATAATGCGCCTCGCCCGCGTTCCCCTCTCTCAGCCGCGGCCCAAGCAGACAGTAAATAAGCGAGCGGATCAATATCTACCCCGCTGCCCCCCTGTACTCCGGCAACCTGAAACGAGGGCCATTTGTTTATTTTCTCATCTCCTTTCTTTCATTGCCCCAGAACAAATCCGGCGAGAGAGTCTGAGGACTGAGCTGTCCGTACCCGTGTCCATTTTCATATGTGTGTGTGTGTGTGTGTTTGCATGTGTGCGTCCCCATTTCCGTAGTGAGGAAAATGTCAGTGTCTTAAGACCCAAAGCCTTAATCTTCAGGGTTTAATATCCCAAATATGTGATTAGAATGTTTTTTAGTGAACATTATAATGCTGATGTAACAATCACTACTGGTAATTGAAAGCATTTTGAAGAAAAAAACAAAAAAAACAACATTCCAAAAAAGCTACTCTTCAAAGGGTCAATTCAGAGACTAGCTGACATCACTGGAACCCTTCTGACCAGACATCCCACCCCCCTTTTTTATTGTCTTGTACAATGTCATCCCTGCGTAGCTAGCTTTGTTGCATTTGTTTTATTTTCATTTGCATTTCTGTTAATTCCATCATTCAGATCTGTGGGTTCAGCTTCAGTTCCCCAACAGTTTGCCCCGACTCACACGGCCATAATTTTAACAACATGTGTATCTGTAAAACCGCATCCATTCAACTCTTAAAATGCATTCAGGAGCCCTGATTGATCGGCCTACGAAGGCGGCCACCCCAGTTGTTTACGTCTGGAGTATTTAATAAGATAATTAGGAGCAGGACCCTACATTCAGCGGGGAAGGTTAGTTGTCATGGTTCCAGGAATCGGGGCAGGGTGGGATTAAGTCAGCCAGGGTTCCACAGGCTTAGCCAATCAGTGCACTGGGCACCTGCAGACTAGTAGTAGTTGTCAGTGACAGGGCCGTCTGTACTCTATTTGGCGCTAGCTCTCCCACAAGCACAGGACTTCTCATATACGTGCAAGCAGCCCCATTAGAGATTCTGTACCGGAGACAAAAAAACAAAGATAAAATGTTTACTTCTACAAACAGGTGCATTTAAATATTTCATGCACACATGTATAATGTGTAGTGACAACAAGAATTCAGTACGTTATTGTCGTCTAAAATTATTTCTCAGTTCAATTCATAAAACATATGTTTGCTTATAATTAGGTTGCGTAAACGGAAATGCTGCAAACAGCATGCTAATTATATTTCCAATTAAACTGTGTAATGGTATTAATTGGATGATTAATTTTTTATATTAATTGGCACTGAGAGGGGGACTCTGTTTGGAGGCTTCTTGAGGGACAGGAAGAGAAGGAGTGTAGAGAAGTGTGAAAGTGGAGATTGAATTCAGCATAAATAGTGCATTTTTTTAGGGTGCTTAAATGGCAAGTCATTTAAAAACAGAAAAACTAAAACCTGGACTCAGAAATATGTTTTGTACATAGTTGGCGAATGACATGCTTGGAAACTTCATTTCGCTTGTTCATGATAAATAATAGATGTGAAGTAGCGTACTTTTAACTGTGATGCTACAACTTGTCCACCCAGTTTGCTCTGCTCTGTCTTTTCACTTTGGCTGGGTGGTTGGACAACGCAAGACAGCATTGATTGTGATTACAGCTGAAATACCCTGACACGTTTGAGAGTGAGGAGAATTTATGTGGGTATACTTGTGCAGCCTAAGTGGTTTGATCGATCTGAGTGGGAAAAGCGCAAGGGTGACGGCTAAAACTTGCCTCTTTTGGGTCCGCCTATGTCTGAAACAGACTTGTTTCAGGACAGGGGAACCGTGTTGCTGTCAACACTGTTTCTGCCATGTCGTTCCACATTTCCTCACCTATGAGTTGGGCATTCTATAACTGCTACGTGACAGCGACACCTGCTGGCCGAGCGTAGACACAGCTTCCTGACGCTCTCGGCTCCTCTCCTGCCCCAGCTGCCCTCCTTTGGGAAGCAGCTTGCCCTTAGTGTACACAGTCACACCTGAACGCAAATAACTGCACAACTTCTGCTGTTCCTGAGTGCAGGACACGTCCTCACTCCCTAAGAAACCATAGCAAAGCGTAAGAAGCCAATGAAAGCATGCAGAGATTCAAAGCACCCACATTTCAATGCACTGGGAAGCAGCTCTCTGCGGTGTAGACTTGTTTTTCAGCGGGGAGCTAAAACTATGTGGTGGTGTTTGGACGGGAGATAACCTTCACTGTTTCATCCAAATGAAGTGTTATTTGCCTGTCACTCTTCGGTTAAGGGGGAATGAAAGGTTACTCTGCTGTTTGTTTTAGAAATCAAATTATACAAGATACACTTCACACTGTGTGTTATGAAAAGGAAAAGAGAATACCAGAACTCTCATTATAAAACATAAGCCTGTGTAAAGCTTCATTAGGTTCATCACATTTGTTTAAATTTAAATAAATGACAGCACATTCATGTAAACAACAGGAGACCAGTGTCAATTTCTACCTAAACCAGTATGATAAGTCCGCTTCTAAAATACAGTGTTTGGTGGTTTTTGTAATTTAGATAAGCAATGCTAGAAATGCACCGTCTTAGCGTGTCTAGACTTCTTTCAGCTGTACATATTGGTCTCAGCACTTCAGATATTTACTTGTCTGTTTGGTATGAGAAAGATGAACATGTCAGTTCCCAAAACATGACCTAGATTTATATACACACACACACATTCGTCTCACAAAAAAAGAAAAACATCTCACATTGTTTTCACAACGTCTTACGGCTGGGAATGGTTTGAAATTCGAAATGGTGAAATTCTGTTTGAAATTCTGTTCTGAAATTAAAAGCTAAGAAGTCAGTGTTTTTTAACCCCATCTTATGTGGAAATTATTGTAATGCAGTACCTCCGTCATCTCTGCGGCTTCCATAAAATTTGAGCGTTTTCCAGATTTTTAATTGGAGCTGAAATAACCTGACCTATTTATCTGGTGTGAATGTATATTTGTGCACAGTGCGCATCTATTCACAAAGTGGCATTCAGCTGAATTTGTAAATCATTATTTCTTTTTTCTTTTTTCTTTTTCAAAAGCAAGCATGTGATGCTTCGTAATTCAAGAAATACTCAGGGCCTGAGTATTTTAAACGTCTTGTGATTGACGATCACGTTTTAGCAAATGCCATGCGGTTTAGTCGAGGCGTACCAATCTAATCCATTGAAACCTTATAGCAGGGCTGCCCAACCCTGTTCTTGGAGAACTGCCATACTGCGGGTTTTCATTTCAACCCTAATTTGGCACACCTGACTCTGCTCATTAGCAGCTCAAGGAGATCTCTCGCTGCTGAACGAGGTGTGCTTTGTTTGGGTTGGAATGAACACCTACAGGACAGTGGGTCTCCAGGAACAGGGTTGGGCAGCCCTGCCTTATAGAATGCAGCTGTTACACAGGCCCGCTGGTACATTGTGATCCTTCGCTGTTGGTTTTTTCAGAACAGGGACAGTGCTGCTGTCCAAGTTCACATTACGGTGTGAGCAGACCTGAACGAACCCGCACGCGCATGTTCACAACACGGCCTTCGCAGGACAGCCCCTCATGGAAACAAACACAATAGCGGCGCAAGCGTTGATCAAGATTATTTGCTGTGGCGGTCGGATTACCCTTCATCAGCCGACGAGGATGAGGGCGGAAAAGTGGATGAAGGCCAAAGGAGTTATGATGACAGTGATCTGCTCCTGCGCAGTGAAGCGGGACATTAAACAAGACCACATGAATTCCGATCTGACAGTTCTCAGGTCTACACTGGGGCGGCAGTGTGGTATAATGGGTGAGGAACTGGTCTCGTAACCTAAAAGGTCACAGGTTCGATTCCCAGGGAGGGCACTGCCGTTGTACCCTTGAGCAAGATACCTGAATTGCTTCAGTATATATCCAGCTGTGTAAATGATGCAATGTAAATGCTATGTTGTGTAAGTCGCTCTGCTAAATGCCTGTGATGTAATGTAGTGTTCTCACAGCGCTCACGAGACATCAGACCGGATGCGTATCCCATCTAGGGCCACATATGGAAGCAGCCCAATTCTGATTTTTGTGTTCACACTGCTCAGAAAAAAAAATCACATCTGTGTCAGGCAAAAAAAATAAATCGGATTTGGGCCACTTCAGCCTGAAATGTGAACGTACCCTAAGTGTATTTCCGTGTAGCTTGGGGTTACAGCTGTTTAATTGGATTAATTGTGAGCTCACAGCCTTCCCAGAGTGAACAAGTGGCCTCATGCTTGCTCCAGGTTTAAAAAAGGGGAGAATTCACCTGTGTTTATTCACTTTAATCTTGTGGGTCCTCTCCTGGCCTACGGAATGTAACTTCAGAGTAGAGAGATATCCCGAAGCTGATCTCCCAGCCCACTTACTAGTCACATGACACCGACTGAGCCTTTTAAGATTTCCACACGCATCCAACCAGTTTTAGGTGTACCATTTAATCGGATGTCCGATTAAGCTTCGCCTTACATTTGAGCAACCTTGCATTAAGTTTCGTTTCACAAGTCTCCCAGTCATTGTGAAGTGTTTTTTTTTCTTTCCATTTAAGCAGCTACACAACTTATGATTTTCTGCGACCGTGGAATAAGTGCAGCAGTCTCTAAAAAAAAATGTATTTCTCAGACTAAAGGACAAAGCGCACTGTGGTGGTCAGTGCCTCTGCGCTGTATCACCGGATGCCAGGTTGGTATCGGAATCCCCTTTTCCTGGGGCCGAAATGGAACTGAAAGGTTTTGTGGCCGTCGCGCGACAAGGCTGCGCATTGTATTACAACCTGCCCGAGCCCTCCAAACCCCACCGTAATCGCCTGTTTGAGGAAGCCCCAACAAACGTCCTTTTTTTTAAAGCGGTCCACTCTCCACGTGAATGCCTCGTAGGACCGTGCAAACAGGCTGCGGCACAGGAGGATTTGCTTCTGTTTTTATTCGAATAAGCCGCCTCGTTTCCGCAAGTTGTTCTACTGTTCGGCGTTTGCGACGGTGATACTAACGGCCCCGTGTTGGTGCTCGAACGAGGGATGCGGCATTTGCACTCGCATAAAGCACCTTAAAAAGCCTGTGCCGTGTTCTTTCTTGTGCTGGGGATGTTGGGGATTCATTGAAGTTAAAGAGCATTTGTTTCAAGGTTCATTGGCATTTAATCTGAAGGAATACGGTATGCTTGCCAGGGAATTTATTCTTTTGTTCCGTATGCACATCATGAATAAGAAGTGGATGTTTTTCTTTGGGAATTGAAAAGGGGAAAAGAGAAAGGCAAACCCAAGATACTGGAATAGTTTGAAGGACCCCCTCCCCTAACATCTAAGTGAACGTACAAGAGTATTGCTGAGCGGTCTTTATTATTCAAAACATATGGATAAGATGTATGTCTTATTCAGGCTTCTTGTTGGCATGAAGAAAGCCCTTATAATCTCTGATTTCTGCTTTTTTGCTCAAGCATTCAGTCCACAAAATCCTCTAAAACCAGACTCGTGAATCAGACTAGGATGTCTTACAAGTTCTTTCCCTGTGAACACCGCTGTGGCATTTAGTAAACAGGTCTTTAGTCTGAGTCTTTCAAAGTTTATGGGGAAAAGCCTTACAAGATCTGCTTTTTTTTCCACTGGAAGATAATGCGCATGCTGTTTTTATTTTTTCTTCTAAACAGGGCTCAACATGAAATGGATCACTGTTCTCTCTGTGAAACAAGTGCAAAGCTGCGTCGTTCAGCTACTTTAAAGTTCTCGCCACCGACGCTGGAAGTGCAGCAGAAGTGGCCCCGAGTGACAGGAAGGACGGAGAAGGCCTCGTTTATAATGTTTCATCAGCCGTTTCTCCCTCGCCTCGACGCCCGTCAGTCTCCCTCTGCTTTCATCAGGCTCCCCTGACTCTGATTTTGGGGGCGCCTGACTGCTGCTTCTTCCCCACTCTAGAAAACGAGCGACCGGGGCGCCCCCGCCCCCCCGCTCGCCGCCCCGTATGGAATTCTCATTCCCGTCAATGTGTGCGCCCGTCGCCACGCCCCGGGGAGCCTGAATGGATCAGGCCTCTTAGCCAATATCGGCTACGGTGAGGAGAGGGGAAGGGATCCCAGCAGGGTGGCCAAGGACTCCCCGTTGCTAGGCGAACCACCGTTGTACTGAGGTTATGGCGGGGTTGGGGAATTCACGAGTTGAGCTACTGTCGCCGTCGCCCAGGTTGCCTAGGTCTTCAATTTTTGCTTGGAAGCCTACCTGTCACACCACTGCAGAAAAAAATGCCACAGACCCTTCGTGTGCTGTGTTCAAAGTAAAAATCCTTTCAAGGAGAGACCGAAAAAAATGCTATTTTCTGCTATCTGTTTTGGGGTGCACGGGATGAGTCACTGAAATCCGAACAAAACATTGTGGCAATCAGTAAAAAACGGGAAGCAATTTCTCTTTCTTATTCATGTGAAAAATTATTCAGCGTTGCCACAAAAGGCATTGAGACGAGGTCCTTTAAAGCGCGGGAACGAGCCATTGTGGATGTCGGCGAGTGGATAAGGAGTAAGCGAAGTTTAAAGGCAAAATTAGTCGCGTATAATGGGAGCATTTCATCGCCTTTCAAAGCCGCGATGATGGGTTGATATCAACAGTGTAAAAACACCCCCCCTTCGTCTCTGCACGATAATGAACAGAAAATGCTGACCGTAAGCCCACCATAATATGATTTTTTTAAAAGTATTTCCACATTTAAATGAAAATGTATGTGAGTCACAGTTCATTTATATTCTTGTTGTGCGTTGTGCAGCATCAGTCACTGGTGCCCTTTGCAGACTCCACTGAAGTGAATTCAAGACACGTTACTCCTGCACTTTGTTTCTAGACCAGCTCTGTCTTTTGGCTTGTTTCAGCACTACTGGACCAGTTCCCCTCCTTGGCTAGGTGCTGCAAGACCCGGCCATCTGTTTTTCTGCTTGGAGGGGGAGTGGGGGGGTGGGGGAGGTTCTACTCAGGGTTGCCAGGTTGGGGGATTTACTGCAAAACGTGGGAGGATTTGAAAAAAATTCACAGCGGAAGTTTTACAGTAAAAATGTATGGGAGACACCGACAGATGGGGGATTTTGAGGCACGGGAGACAAACTGTGAGAAACTTGAATGGGAGTCAGTTGAAGACGGGGGGTTTTGAGTAGGTTTTTAAGAGGAGAATTAATTCAGCCGTCTATCAACTTTGGTTCCACCAACCGCTCGCAGCGCCCATGCAGGTCCTGTGCCACGGCGGAGTCTGATGCGTTTCCTGGGTAGATTATGTAATTAATTTAACGAGCCGGTTTGGGACGACGCGCTCGATTACACGACTAATTTGTATTTGATTAATCCTCCTGGAAACGTTAAGGACCGGCTTACTTCCTCCACTTTTAGCAGAGAGATGGGGAACAAACAGGGGTGGCACGTATTTTCTCCCTGATATGCGCCACCCCTGTGTCCGTGGACTCGTGAAGCCCTTGGCGAGCGTTCCATACCCCCCCCCAACCCCCGTCCCCCCCCCCCCGCCCGTCGTAAATGTGCCTCGAACAAAGACTCGGGGCTCACAGGGGCCCAGGGGGGCCGTCTCCGGGGACACGCTTCCTACAGCAGCGGGAGTTTACGCGCCGCCGTGTCCATCCCCTGAGTTAATGAGGGAAACCCAACAAAACGCTGTCACACACCATAGCATTACAGACACCCCTCTGTACTGGACTCTGCACTGCACAGTTTTACGCATGTGTACTGTGCCATGTTATGTATGATCAAACCATGCATTTTACCACACATATGAGTCATGTGTCTTGTGTAAAGTCAGTAAAAGCTGTCATTTTGTTAATAGTATTGGGGAAGAAAAAATATATATATATATATATATAAGCATCAGGCACTTTAATTAATTATCTGTTGATAGATTTAATTATGATATTTTTTTATCTAAAGCTTCTGAAGATGACCTAGAATGAAATGACAAACCACTCCTGTATCCATTTTCAGATGGCATGATTAGATTTTATAATGCAATTTATGGGGTCTAAATAGTTTAATGAGATGCATATCTCAAAACAAAGTCAATCAACAGCCTGCTCAAATGTAGTGGGGGAAGAACATTTGGTATTTGGTCTTTTAATTAAATATTTAGAGTTTCTTTGTAATTAAAAAAGTTGTTTCCTTCTATTCCGATGGTATACTTTCAGTGCTCAAGTTCTAAATTAAGTTTGAGTCTCGCACTTCTGTTGACATGATCACAGAAGGCTGAGTGAGGCTCCAGTGACCTCACGTACGTTTTTCGCAAACAGAAACGTAGAAACAATTCATGGTTTTGGCCGTGCGCTCATGCATCGACAATGCAGCATAACTCGAGCTTAAAATAAATGCCAGTGCCATTAAAATCCAGATGCAATTAATGTGAAGGTTTTTCCCCCGACTAGCCGGGGGGCTAATAAGTTCATGTCAGGCCGTACACCGGTCCCACCCCTTAGATTAGCTCTCTCCGACACGATAGCTTGAAAACAAGTGAGAGAGCGCTTTTTTTTAACGTTTCCTAATAGGTCCTTGCTGAAGTCTCGCTATGGCTTCTAGTAGCCTGGAAGCCAGAGTCCATTTGACAGTAGGGCCGAATGTTCTCGCGGGCAAGCCGATGGGTGGACGGCAGCGTTGCAGGGGACGGTTTTTAAGGGGCTGGTTTGGCGTGCAGCGCGCGCGAGTCGTCTCCGTCCAGCAGCTGCGGGAGAGCCCACCTGCGAGAACAGGATGCGCCGAAAACCGCTCGGGGGGCGGGTTCCCGGCCCAGCGCCGGGCTGACAAGGGGGGGTGTTCGGGAAGCCCGCGTCCGACTCACCGCACGGGGCTCGAGGAAGCCGGTGGGGCCCGCTCCAGGAAGGAAGCGCCTCTGCAGCGTTGCGCAACCCTCCGAATTTGAGCAGCAGACGGGGTCTTCCTTTCCTGCGAGCGTGACCGCCCCCCGGGTGCGCCGCTCTGAGCAGCGGCTGACTGAGAGGGCGCTCGCTCGCCGAGCATCTACGCTACGCTAGCATTTTCTCCCAGGAGCACGTGCGTTCCGATATTGAGAAATGTAGGAGCGCACAAGTGCAGCCTTAATTGGTAGATGTGCTCCTAAATTTTCCAGTTAGCCCACATCGATTTTCAGGAGCACGTGCTCTGCTCTGCTCTGCCCTGCCCATGGATTTAAACTTTTTTTTGTATGCGCCGTCGGGATAGGCGGCGTTAGTGTTAGCCTCAATGTTAGGATAGGGAGCAAGTGCCGAATTCAGGCCCCATGTAGGCGCCGCAGAATTGTGAAAAAAGCTGAGAGGGAACCCTGGCATTGGCCCCCTTTCTGGTAACATGCACCCAAACTCTGTGTCCATGTGACTGTGCAGTAGGCTCAAAAGCTCTGTCTGCATGGGGACATGGTGGTTTGGTCGGACACCTCTCATAGGAAGGGCACTGTCCTCTCCCAGCATGCTTCACAAGCAGACATCCCCAGAATATGTTGTAAGCCGATCGACTTCTGACCACAAGAACCATTCAGTGGACCAGTTTCAAAGATCCAAGAGTAAGGCTTAATGTGGTTATGTGTTAGCAGCTTAGTTTTCTGTGCACATTGAGTTCAGATGTTAAACGCTGTACTGAGCGTAGAACCCCATGTAGGAGCCGTATTAATAACTTCCAGTGGTAGGCTGTGACAGAACCAGGCATGTTCATTCTAGAAAATTAGTGTTGGTTTCTGATCCCTGAACACTGGGGGCTGAAATCAAACTGTTCAAAAACCTCTAATCAACAACAGTCTTATCTGTGTGATGTCCAGTCGCATCTTATAAAATTAGCATATTGTAAACTGTTGATTTTAACTGAGTGCAGGCACGCTAGTGCACACTGCTCTAGTGTGATTCACAGGGCTGCCATAAGACCCCGGGCGTTGTGCCACCACATGGGAAGTGATCACTGCCTTCATACAACTTTCTTTCCACGTTTTAGTTTTTTTTTTTTTTTTAAGAAATCATTTTAGCATTCTCAGTTAACTTTCGCAAAGTTTATCATCCTGAGGTTTCTATTATTATGAGAGTTGACCAGCTACCCTTTGTGCTACGAAGCGCAAAGATTCAGTCGGCAAGCAGCTGAACAAAGCAGTATGCAAATCCCGTCATCAAAGAACTTTCCGGCAACTCTGATTAGCCCTTCAGAGCTTTAAGGCGCTGATCTCTTCCCTTGTGTAGGCGCAGTAGTGCCCCGGGGGGCCAGCCCCGTGAATCAGACGTAGAGCAGCACGTGAGGGCCTGCCTGACCGGCGGTGTATGGAAGGGTCCGCGGCCCGGCGGTCTTCCTGCATCGCGGGCCAGCAGCCATTTTAAAAGCCGGCTCGGCCTTGACCCCGCTTCTCCTCGCAGGACGGTAAATTCCCGAGCGGTCGGAGCACGGCCGAGCGAGCCGTAAATAAGAGCGGTGATTCATGGGAGGGTTAATAGGGCGCGTTCCTCTGTCAATGCGAGCGACCCGCCTTCACCCGCGGAGCCCCCCTGCCGTCGTATTTTAAACGCCGCCGCTAAGGGCGAGTGGCGGGTTTTGCCATCGCTCCCGTCGGCGGGTTCACGCCCAGGGGAGGTCACTTAGTTATTTAGCTTGACCTCATAATAATGGGAGAGTTATGCTTCTCGAAGCCCGTGGTGGGCGGAAAGGTTCGTGTCGATGCCATTTCAGTTCAGCCAGTTCAGGAAGTTAATTGAAAAACCCAACCGCATTCTGTGAGTATTTTTACAATTGTAATATGTTAATTGTAATATGAATTCATTTCCGAACATGAAACTGAAATGTGATTTACCCTGGTATGTGGAGTTGGTCTATTCTTTCTAGTTTTGAACCAGTTTATATGAACCCGTCAAAAGACCTTTCTTTTCATAGCAAAACACTCTGATTGGTTCAAATCAGGGACTCTCTTAACAGATGAGCAAGACCACCCAGTATGGCATTAATGACGCCTTACTTCATCATCATTGCTGGTGTGGATACACGAGGTGTGGCACTGCCTGGGCCTTAACACTGAGGGAAAAAAAAGCATGACCTCCCAGGCGGTGTGTTCAGCTCCTGTGTCCTGACTGTGTCGGTGACGGCTGTGGCCACACAGCGATGGCAGCGAGTTGTCAGGAACCCCATAATGGGTGGAGCTACAGTGAGCTGTCAATCACTGATTTGTTTTAACCAATGAAAATGCATTTTCTCAGTAGAGTGAACCATAACAATTATAGACATTACAGCTGTGCTCACCTGTGCTCTTTCACAATAGAGGATACAGCAGTGATGGGGTGGGGACCTACAAATGTGATTGGCTATTCAAAATTGGGGGAAAGTAAAAGGCTTAAAAGATGTGTAGAAGAAGCTTCATTTTTTTAAACTTCAGACCACAACAAACACTCCACGGTCCGGTTAGTCCAGTTTCGGCATCGTGTACCTGTATGTGATGAGCAGCCCAACCGTCCTGCTTACAGTAAACGAGAAACACCTGCTCTGTCTGTGTCTTTCAGGCCCCCGGCAGCGCCCCGGGCCAGCCCGACGATGAGCTGGACCGCCTGACCAAGAAGCTGATCCGCGACATGGACAACCCCCCGGCCGAGGAGTACTACGGTGAGAGAGCCCCTCCCCCCGAAACCGCGACCGGAGCTCCGCGCTTCTCCCTCCCCCCCCCCCCCCCTTGTCGTTACCGCCGGCTCTCCGTCCGTGCTCTCCGGGCCCTGCCCTAACCGGGCCGCGAGCTGGCCTCCTCCGTTCGGTAACTCCACTTTCGGGGCGGGCCTTTTCCCAAAGCGCGTTCTCCATCGCTCGGCCGCGCGCGGGGTTGTCCTCGGCAACGGCGAGGTCACGAGAAACCTCTCCCGCAGGACAAGGGGAAGTTTCTGATGCAGAGGGCAGCCAGCCATCCAAAAAAGCGCGGAGGTACGGGTGTGTGTGCGCGCCGGGTGGAAAGAGCTCGGGCTGCAGCGGGACAGGGGAGTCCGGCTCAGTACAGCTGGCAGCCACGCCCCTCTGACTCGAGATGAAAGAGCCATCGGCTAGGGCCCGGCACATGTACCCTGACCCCCCCGCTTCATGTCTAATGTCATGTACATGTCTAATTCAGGGATAGCCAAGGCCCAGGCCTCTCTCAGCATTCAGTAAATAATCTGCATTAGTTCCTATTGCATTCTTCGTCTTCTGGGCTTCTCACTTTCTGGAGTGGGATAACAATCGCAAAACCTCCTTCTTGTCCCCTCCTCAGGCAAAGATAGCGGCACTCTCTAGTTTTTTTTTGCAGTGGCCAAAGAAAAAGTTAGAATTAGGCCAGTTCTGTTTGCTTGCGCTCGCTTTCCTTGACGTAATGCTGAGCATTAGCTCGGAGTTTGCTGCCCAGATTGTGTAATGCGTCTGAATAAAATCCAGAGAGGAAGGAAGGAAGGCCCAGACTGAATCTGTAGAACTGCAGGGAAAAGTCACGTCTGTGGAAACTCCTTTCCATTTTGTTTCCTCCGATGAATTAGCACAATCATTTTCTTTGATATGCAGTAGCTGGCCCTCGGTGGCAATAGGAAGCATTTCGTGGCTAAGCCTCGAGCCCTCGGTACACAACAAAGTCGAGTTTATTTTCAGGGCTTGGCGATGTTATCCTTGGAAGACCCCGACACGTACTGATACCGACGCACAAAGTGCTGCTTCAATGCATGCTGAATTTCCAGGAAAAAGCACAGGCAACAGATGCCGCGTGTTTTCGGCAGAAGCCCAGAGCCAGTTAATCAGAATGTCAACAAAAAACAAAACAAAAAAAAAAGACGCAATGGCCGACAATTATTGACGCCAAGTGCGATTTCTGCCGACTTTCAGACGAGCGTCAAATGACCTATTGTTGAGAGCAGATAGAAACGTGTGGGAGTGCGTTTTCAGGCATATGTCAAGCTTGGCAATTATGCCCGCGCGTATGGGCGGCGAAGTGCGATCGCTTTACGCACATTTCTAATTATCATACAAATGGATATTTTTGGTTCGTCTGGCATTCATTTACAACCGTGGTGCGTGTCACCACGGCTCAGACAATGGAACCCTCACCGCCCTCCCCCCCCCCACCCCGGCTGAGGTTTGTGTTTTGACGGGCTGACGCGTCAAAATGAGGATATGTCAGAAAATGGGGATGTGGACAGACCGGACCTCAAGCCGTTTCACTCTTCCAAGCCCGAGGGACTGTTGCCGTTTTTGCGAAAAGGAAGCTCTTCTTTTGGCGGGCCAGAGGCCAACAGGTGCGCTGTTTGCGGAAGTACGGGAGGGAAAAAAAAAAGCCAGAAAAAGCTCCGCTGCCCCCACGCCGAGCTGGACGGCGTGTTCTCCTTCCCGAAATGCGCTTCCTCTCGGTTCCAATAAATGGCGAGAGCAGGCCGACCGCGGCCGTCCCGACACGTCTTGCGGTCGGGTCAAACGCGGAAGTCGGCTTTGCCGGAGGGACTGTCCCCCGCCACAAGGTCACATGGTCAAGAAGAGGGCTCCGCCCAGTTTGGCAGCCCTGGTTGCCCCCTGGGAAAGGCCGACGGCTTTGTCCTAACGCATCCGTTGAGCCCTCCTCACATATTTTTCATTTTACACCTTAAAGGTTTTTTTTTTAAAAAAAAAGCTATGCCAAACTGTTATCCCCCTTCTCATCCTACCGACCCACCTAACCCCACCCGTACAACTCCAGGATCACTGCAACCCCTACCACTCTCCTCCATTTTTCCTATTTCCCAGAAGGACCCTTAGTCGTTTATTACAAGTAGGCTCTGATCCTCTTCAAAACTATCCCAGAGCTTTATTTTTTGGTTCCGTGCATGCTTGAAATGGAGACTTCAAGAGAGATGCGATGGCCATTAAAGAAAGTAGCCATTTGTTCCTGGATGAAATTAAATTAATATCATTTCTTGTTGTTTTGTTCCCTTGATAGTACACAAGGGGGGAAAAAAAAAACCTCTCAGAAATCTGCTCGATTGAGTGCTAAATGAAGCGTCCTATCTGGAAGTGATCCGCGTCCCTGTGAAGGACGTGGCATCCCTGGCCGTCTCCCACCTGCCGCCGTTTCCGCCGCATCGAGGGACTCGCCAACACCGACCGCAGCCGATATCTGCTCTGCGCTTCAGCTCGGAGCTGGAACGCCCTCTCCGCTGAACCGCGTTAATCGCCTCCTCCGCTGCTCAGAAATGACGTTGGCTGTGTTCATTAATGCGAGGCGAACGCTATTTACGGACTTCCTGGTTGCGAGAGGTTTCGACCCTCCCTGCCCTCGAACGCTTTGACCGCTCGTCCACCGCTCACGTCTGAAACCCTGTTTAGTCACGTGGTTCCAGTGGCCTCCATTTGAACCGGGTCAGCTGATGCCAGCGGCTCAAAAGAATGCAGACAAAAAAAGAATTTGCGGGGCCAGAAATGACATAAAGGAGATTAGAACTCCTGCGTCGCCAGTGCTGTTCAGTTTTCCTCAGTCCCAGCCAAAGAGCCTAATTGGGTTTGCATTAGACATCAGCCACAGAAAACCCTCTGGCAGACGGAGCAGTTTCTCCGGATCGGCTTCTGAAGCTCCCCGCCATCCTTCCAGCGGACATCTGCCGTAGTCCCAGAGTACCCTGGGATACGTTAGCCTCCGGTCGCAAGCAAAGGCCCGCCTCCCTCCCACTGAGGTTTGCCAGACTTGCCCGCTGTCGATATGAAGTGGGTCACATGTAAGCTAAGGTAGCAGTGGTGAGTCAGAAATGGTGTCGTTTGCGATTCGGGGACTCTCTGTCAAAGGAGCAGAAACGCACTCGGCCCCCGTTGCCACGGCAGCACCCGAAACACACACATCCCCGGTTGGTTTGTTTACACATGTTATTTGTCAGTGTGGAGCGCTTCACGCAATCACGGGCAATAGAAAAATAACTGCAGTCCAGAGAGCTGTTCATGCCAGAGCAGATGACAAGGGCTTTGCAATTACAATACATCTGATTAAAATTTTTTAAGCTTTCTTTTTTTTTTTTTTTTGAGGGGGGGGTGGGTGGAGAGGGTGGGGGTGATGTGTATTGGACCCAGGGCTACTCATTAACATGATTAATCGGAGCTAGGCCATGATCTCTTTCAACTGGACTGTATCTTTGTCCTCGTGCTGCTAAATTTTATTAGTGTTGCTAATGTCTTTGATGGGCTTCCAATCAAACGCATCTGTTGTAGCGCTTTTTATGAGTCTGGGCTTTCAAATGACTCCAAGGGTTATTCTAGGCACCGGGGAATAAAAGAAGACCTTGTTCTTTGGCTTTGAGTACAGTTTTAAAATGAGGGATTTTTAAACTGTGCTTTGGATATGGTAATGCCCATCGATGAGCACAGTACAGTCCCTGTCTCCATCTCTCTCTCTCTCTCTAACACACACACACACACACACACACACACACACAAATGTGCACGCCCACATAAACATGTAGGGAAAGAAGCGCAATGAAACTACGTCTGTTCGCAAACAAACAACGCGTTCTGTTTGTAATCAGCGTTCCGTCTGCAATCAGTGTTGTTTGTTGCCAGTCTTATGCCGGTAATCAGTTTCCTGTTTAAGCGCGCGAGCAAAAACCGGAGAGGGAAGGAGGAGAGCCGGAGCTGGAGGTGGCTGGTTGTCGAGGAAATGCAGTTATCCAGCAGGAGCCCCGCCCGCACGCTGGCTCCGTTTCACGGGGCTTCATCTAAACGCCGATGATTAGTCTTGACTTGGAGTTTTAGATTAGATTTGCTGTCCCTGAAACAGCGTTTTTAATGTCAGCATCCCTCATATGTAATCCACTTAGGTCTCGCGGAGGTGTACCATGTTAGGGGAAATTTAATAAGACGGGGCAGCTTAATCAGTGCCTTGTAAGTTTGCCTGGCCTCAGGTGGCACTGAACACGTGTGGGCTCTTCCTTAATAAACCAGCAAAAAATAAAAAATAAAAATCCTCCACTGGGCACATTTCCAATGCCAAGCAGCAGAGCATGGAGTTGAGTGATTAAAAGCTCAGGTCATTTATTTATCAATGCACTAGTTAGATGCTAATTCATTTTTATTTATTTATTTGACGACCGCTCTTATCCAGAGCTATGTATAGCATGGCCATTTATATCTCTGCATGGCAGAAATCCAGTCTTAAATGGCCAGTGGAGCTAATATAGTGCAGTGTAGTGTACAAACTGTTTACTCATAGTTATACATGTAGTTATGCATAACATTTGTTATGTCTGAGCTTCTATAAATGATACATTTGCAGCAAGGTACTTTGGAGATGGCTGCTCATATCTATGGGTTCCAGTGTAGCTACTGGGAAGGTGGGAGGCCTCTACCCAGAATTCACCCTGATCTGGAGGCTGGATTTCCTTTCTCTGGGCATGCTGGCAACGAAAGGGAAAAAGGGAGTACTGATGCACTCGCTGCCTTGTACCAGTAGCCGGAAGCAGCCTCCGCATTTAAACCACATCTTTCATTAAATCTGCAGGAGGAGAGCCCCTTGGAGGGGTTCCAAAAACCGGGAGGCTGCTCCAAAAAGGCCCTTCAGGACCGGCCGAGGTAAATGGGTCAGGGCAGCGGCGAGAGTTCCGGCTGGCTGCGCCGCGCTCGAACGCCGACGCCCGCGTTCCTCTCAAAGAAAATAAAGCCCGGCGAGTTAATGTATTAATAGGATTTCCGTTAGACGGCTTTGCGCATTGTCCTAGATACTCTGGTTGAATGCATTTGCATATTTGCTCAGTTTGCCTTCAGCAATACTCCGGAGGAGTTTTTGCTTTTAAATTCGCTCCCACTTGCGTCTGTCAAAACAAGCGGAGCGCCTGCTGTGCTGAAGCGTCGTAACCCCGGCCCGGGTCAGGTCCCCGGCGCTCCGTTTTGGTTTTTTTTTGTTCGCCCTTAAAACCCGAACGCGCCGCCAGACGCTCCGTCAGCCCTCCGCGTCCGAGGCCAGCGCAGCCCATCCTCTGGATCTCCGCTGCCGTCGTTCTCTCCAGCGCTGCGTTTTCGCTCCGCTTTCGACATCCGCCATTTTAAAGCCGCGGCCTGTGATTGATTCCATCTGTTCCACGCGCTCAGCCAGACGTTGAGTTCCGTCTGAGTTTTTATTTTTGAATGTATTTTTGGTCGTTGGTTGAAAATAAACCTGCAGCGACAACTCATTTTTTTCAGCCCTTTTTTCACATCAAATATTAATGTGTGTGTGTGTACTTTATTCCATCGTCGCACAATTTGTGGTCACATTCTATCTACAATGATAAGGAAATGAATTAGACACAAAGTTGAGCAGAAGTCTTATTGTCTGTTTTTCTGATGGTAAAATCGTGTCAATCATAAGCGGAAAACTGTGAAAGTTGAGTTCCCCAGTCACTAGCACTGCCCCGGGTGATCGTTGCAGTCGTTGTGGTTAGCTGTTGGGAAACAGCGGCGAGGTCAGGATTCCCTCGCATTTGCCAACGCGACGGAACTCCTCGAGACCAGGGCGCACTACGCAGGATGTGGCGGGCTTTAAAAATGAGTAATTACGGACCGTAATCAGACACGGAAATAACAATTTGCGTTGTTACCGCAGCAAGAGCAACAAAACACCCCCTCTCCTCCTTTAAAAAAAAAAAGACAGAGCGGCGTTTCGAAAGGACGGGAGATTTACGGATACAGTATAAATCTGGGCGTCTGCTGTCAGCTCATTGTTTGTGTTTAATCCCGTCGCGCAGCGAGGGCGGGATATTGATGGCGGGGCGGCGGGGTTGAGTGGATTACCCGTTATCTACTTAGGTACAGGTGCTTTATTAGATCGGAGGGATACGAGGCGCCGCGGAGACCTAAAAGTCAAAATGTTATTGTGATTAAGACGAGTGGAGGATACTTGAGGGTAGACTCCATTCTGAAGAACGGGGGGCTGTCGGTGTGTGGACTGAGTGTGCTGCGGCAGTGAAATGCTAACGGTTTTAGCACGGGCTGCTTCACGTCCTCCACCGGCGGAGCGGAGGCTGAGAGCTGAGCCGGGGGGTTTTCCTTCCCGCGTGCTGCGCCCCTGTGTTTCGGCCTTGTTATTTTCGGGCCCGGTTGTTGGATTGCGATTCATGCCGGCCTGGCTGCTTGTGACCTCTGCCCGTAGCTCTCTAATCTCCGAGCCGCGCGCGGCCTGCCCGCCTGTCCGGCCGCCCGCCCGCCCGCCCGCCCGCCTGGCACGGGGTTCACGGCAGGTGAAGCCCGGCGGCGCACGCGGCTAACGCGCCTCGCTGAGACGTGTCCACTCAGCCCTGCCAGATAGGCTGCCGTGCGAGCCCAGCTGCAGCTCCCAGGCGCTCACGCTGCTCCATTTCATTTCAGGATACAATTTACACACAAGCGCACGCACACACATACCCCTGCGCACACACACACATACCTCTATACACACACACACACACACACACATACCCCTACACACACACACATACCCTACACACATACGCGCACACATACCCCTACGCACACACACATACCTCTGCGCACACACATACACACACATACCTCTACACACACACGCGCACACATGCCCCTACACACACACACGCAGGCACACATACCCCTGCAAATACACACACAGACATACCCCTACACACGCACACATGCACCCTTCCCCACTCCACACAAATCCCTCATGCTTAAACTGCCCTCACCCCCCCTGCAGTCTTTGCCCCCCCCCACCCCACCTGCCACCATTCTGCCCACTCTCCCTGCCAGACTTCCACTTCGCATCTGTCAACCTGTTTACAAAATATGTAACACATACCCTACTCCCCCACACACTCATGCACACACACACACTCTCTCTCTCTCTCACACACACACACACACACACTCTTTCTCAGGCACACACACTCATGGACACACACACACACACTCTCTCTCACACACACTCACACTCTCTCTCTCACACACACACACACTCTCTGTCCCTCTCTTTCTCTCTCTCTCACACACTCACACACACACACTCTCTTTCTCTCTCTCTCTCACACACACACTCACACTCTCACTCTCACACACACGCACGTCGGGTGGCAGGGGCTCCCGACTCCCCAGCGCCGCGGCCCCCCAGCAGCTGCGGCGATCGCGAGCGCCTGGCGTTGGGAGCGATGGCGAAAGGAGAGGGAGAGGGGCGCGTGCAGCAGCAGCGCTGGGAGACTGGGCCGCGGCGATGACAGCAGCTCCCCCTGTCACGTCCGGGCCCGCCAAGGCAAGAGAATCGTCCAATCGGACGGAAGCGGCTCTGGACGCGGGGGGTCGACTGCGCTGAAGGGGAAGGGGAAAGAGCGGCTCGCCCGAATGCGGCCTCCCGCGGCGGCTCGCTGAACGCATCCGGCCGGACTCACCCTCCCCGTTTTAACATTCGACGCCCTCCCCGATTGTTTCCCTCCATAACTAAGCGTAGAACTATTTTAGCGTGACATTCTCCCCCTTTTTGATTTCTTTTTGAAAACCTGTCACATCCGTTCAATGTTGCATCCCTGGAAAGCCTGCCTGCCTGCCCTGTTTCAAAATGGACCTTAACACTTAAAGCAGAACATGGAGATGCTTTCAGTTTTTTGTGGTTCTTATTGTTAATCAGACAGATATAGGCCTACAATGAATGAAAAAATGTGTTTCCTTTTACAATGTATTCATTTGTTTATGTACAAATAAGGTTCAACTAAAATGCTTCAAGAGAGGTGTTCCTGATGGCCAGTAACTTTGCTTTAATTTATCAATAAGGCAGATGAGTAGTCATTTAAGTCAGTAACTGTTTGGGATTAAAAATAGTAAAATAGTTTTATCATGTGACAGTTTCATTCTTGAAATGAATCCTCATTCAGTTGTTCCCTACCCTGGGCCCAGCGAGTTTCACAAAGCCCTCGCACCCGAGCGCAGCGCGGTTCGGGAGACCGGGCGGGGGCAGGCCGTGCTAGCGCCCAGCGCGAATCCTCATTCTACCGCGAGGCGGAGCGAGGAACTTAGCCTCCGCGAGTTTGCCTAATTTTTAATTTTATTACATCTTTTTTTTTCCATGCCCTTTTCTTCGGTTCCCGGTGATGTGGGATCAGACGCGGCCGCGCGCTCGCTCTCCCTCTCTCGCGCAGTTTGAGCGTCCCGTCTCCGAGGGAAGCGAAAAGAGACGCAAAGTCAAAAAAAAAAAAGAGGGAAAGACCGCTGGAAAGTTGAGCGCTGCCGCTCGACGCTCCCCCAAACCCAAACTGCAGGGATTCACTGCCGCTACAAACGCGTTAGAAATCCATTATTTACAGAGTGCAGTCGGAGGGCTCTTTAATCTTCTCCTTTTTATCCAATTAAACTGTCTTACCACACTAAGCCTCCACCAGCTCGTCTGGAATGCACTGCTGTTTTCATTAAAAACATTTTTTTTTTACTTTATGTATCACATCATTGATGCTTCTGAGGAAAGTTGAATAGAAGGCTGAAAGTGTGTAGTGTGTAAATTAACCCTCCCCGCATTCTCTGTCATGCTTGTTATAAAGGAACAATTTGAAGTATTTAAAAGAAATAAGCTTTGTGCTCCATTCCCAGTACAAAGGGGCATATGGGAGCTCTCTGTTCTTTCATGCAGAGAATTCCCAATGCCCGGCAAAAACTGCTAAAAAAGTATTTGGAATCATTTTCACAGGATAAATACGGTACTAGTCGCATTCTCCTCCTACATTATTTAGAAAGCCTCTCTGTTTTAGCAGCCTCTCGAAATTGAGAATGCTTGTTATAGCAGTCACTGGAAATTATTGATGAGAAAACATAAAATGCACTCCCCTGCTTTATTTTACTGGACATATCATTTTTTTTAAAACTCGAGAGCAGCGGTTTGACGTAATTCGTTTCCTGGGCTTCGCTATGAGATTATGTTATAATCGTTGCTGAGCTGTGACTCTAGGTTAGAGTGAGATAATTACAACCCCAAAGATCTTTATCAGATCTCAGTGCTGTTATTGTCCTCTGAGTGTATTCCTACTGATTACATGTCACTGCAGCCACTCCAAGCTATTTATATTGTAATTAAGTAAAAAAAAAAACTAACAAGACTTCTGACTTACTCTGTTACGGTAGGGAAGTTAAGGAGCTGTGAAATTGTTTGCATAAACATACTGCATAAAAAACGACCTTGAGTCATGAAATTCAAACATTGTTTTTGTTTTGGCATTTCATTGTCATAGCGGTAAATGCATCTGTGCCTAATGTAAGGGCATATTTACACATGCACATCTGGGGCTTTAGCATACTTAAGCTTATATAATTACAAAGAGGAGGGCCATCCATGCCCTCTACCCACTGAACTTCATCCATTCCCCATAGAAATGTCAGGTCACGCCATGAGGCTTTTAAGAACCTGGTGTGTGTAACCTTTTCACTGTGTGAAGAGGGAGCTGGTCAGCAGCACTGCTGTTGAGACTCGCATCACAGCAAAGCCGAGGGGGGCCAGCGATGTCCGGCTTAGCTTGCAGAAAGGGGACGGGTGGGTGGGTAGTGTTGTAACTGTAATATATGAAAGCGTAATCGCATAAACGACACAATGCGGCTTTTGAGCTAGCTTCCTCTCTCAATTTTCCCATAGCCGTGACGGTGTGGAGGCGCTTCAGGAGATGAGAAACTCTTAAAATGTTCATTAAAATAAATGCCGTGCGTATGGTTGTTGGGTGTCCGACCTTGCGAGGTGCTGAAAGATAAAGGATTTCCGAGACGTTTCGCCCTTTTACAATTTGACCGGCGTCCATTTGGAGAGTGAATTAACGATCTTCCTATCCACTTATTAATGGTTTAATAGTGTTATTACTTGGTAATAATGTGTGTTTCTAAATAGTTGTAAAGGACATAAACATGATTTTAAAAAGCCTGTTTATATCCTTTATAAATATCTAAAGGTTGTTATTTGCAATTGTTGGTATCTGTATTTTCAGCTGAGGCCACTAACAGTATATTCAGGTTCCATATGATAGATTGACAGAAAGGAAACAGAGCGGTGGATATGTGTGGCTTCAGATACTGGTTAAGTGCAGGACCATTCTTTAAATAGTCCTAAAAGATGTTAACAGACCGGTTTATGTTCTTAAATATTTAAATAGACAAATTATTGCATAGTTAAAACACTTTTAATAAACAGTAAGTAGAAGATAAGCTGCAGTTAATGCATTTAGATTTTTTCGGTTGTTGGTATTCCACTATGTTAAAAGGTAAACATATTTCTAAACATAGATTCTATACCCTTAAAGGAATATCATTTTTGAATCATTTCTAATCTTAAAGAGGTTTAAAACCCATTTACAAGCTTCTTAGAGACGATCTGTTTTCATGCATCCTTTTTTTTT
Organism: Anguilla rostrata; assembly: GCF_018555375.3. Classification (NCBI taxonomy): domain Eukaryota; kingdom Metazoa; phylum Chordata; class Actinopteri; order Anguilliformes; family Anguillidae; genus Anguilla; species Anguilla rostrata. The sequence goes on from NC_057936.1 coordinate 13,208,207, forward strand.
AAATGAAATAAATTGGCAGCAATGTGTTAATCCACTGTTTAGTAACACTGTGAACATGGTTTTCAAATGGTGTGAATGTCAGTTTTTTTTTTAAATATACAATTTACTCAAGCTATATTTATAGTGAAGATAAATATTTTTGTGCATTAAGGTGCGATTGGCACTTTTGAAATTGATGAGCTAATTTTGACAGTCTTTCCTGAACTCTAGGTAAATTAAAATTATAACCCTGGGATTGGCCCAACAAGCCACTGGAGTGCAAATGAGAGAGCATTGTTTTTCTGAATTTACCTGATGCAATTGCAGGCAATTTCATGGAGAATAAGGACTGAGTAATTCAGTTGTGCCGTTAGGTTTTGATTTTGCTGATGTATCTGTAGTTGACTTCAAACATAAATTTGTTGGAGCGTTCCGCAGACACAATAAATAAAAGTTTTGTCCACCTTCCATTTAAAGTAAAAAGTAGATGGAGTTGTTCCATTTTCGAGTGTGTTATATTTCTGGGTGAAGTTTGTACCTCGTCTTTGCTCCTATAATGTGCTTGAACTGCTCACTTCAGAGCACAAAGTAAGTCAGATCATAACTAAAACAATCAAAGACTAGAGGGGAAGAGCAAAAGAATAGAAAAAACAGTAGAACCAAAGTTAAATTAATTCGCAATATCTCAAATTTTCTTTGCAAGATTATATCCGCCTTCAGATGTATAAAAAGAAAACATTCAGAGATATCTCTTCATTATTTTAAGCCTTTATTTTAAGATACTGCTAATTAAATTGCTGGTATCATTAACTGGTTTGAAGATATCGTGCATCTTAAACTCAATTAAAGATATCTTCAACTCAATTAAAGATATCCAAATGCCGTGTCCTATAATATGCAATCAGGCTCACTCTCTTACAAAAATCTCAGCACTGTTGCCCCCCCCAACACAGTCGTAGCTACAGATTCTGTCATTTATCGCTAATGAATTTGACTCTTCATACAGGCTGTTGCCTTTATTCTTCAGATATGAACATGGAATGTAGCAATATGTCTAATCTAATATAATTGTTATCCCAATTATGCCATCTGCTTGGTGTGTATAATATTTGTGAGGGTAGCAAGAGTGGGTCTGTCAAGAATGATTCATTTTACTTTTGTAGAATGAGTTACATTTCTTTTTGTGCTCTCCTTCTGTTTGTTCTTTATTAGCTTGCATCCATTTGAATATGAATAGATGAAATATGCAAATAATGTTTCAGTAAAGCTATTGCAAATTGAGATGTATACCAACACATCATTCTTTCACCATTGTTTTCTTCTAACTTCCCCATGTATTCATAAAGCTTTCATAATTCATATCAAATCTAATCTTAAAATGATAATTCTAGTAGTCATTAGATCATATATTACAGTACCGTAGAAGAGCTGGTTTGAAGATGCAAAGCCTTTATAAAGCAGATATAAGTTTCTTATCTTTAAGCTCTTGATCGTGCGTGTGGCGAGTTTGTGTGGAAATAGTAATAATAATAATTGTGACGTGCCACTGACAGTTTGCGGGGGCACGGTGGTGCAATGAGAAGGTACCGAGTTCGAATCCCGCCTGAGGTCCTTTCTGTGTGTGAGTGAATAGTATGTGGGCCCTGCGATGGACTAGTGACCTGTCCAGGGTGTATTCCTGCCTCTCACCCACTGCATGCTGGGATAGGCTCTAGCCTACCCCAGCATGCAGTCCAGTGTGAACAGGAACATCCGGTTCAGAAAATCGATGGATGGGCTGTTCGCAGTTGGCACATAAACCGATGAATTTACTGGCCATGGTCGGCACTGGCATGGCATCAAAGTACTCTATCAGAGTTTACGCCAAATATTTGGCTGTGTATCCAGCTCTTCCACAACATCTTTCTAATGTAACTTGTTGCCAGTAGACTGCAGCCCTGGACTCTATCCATTAGCTCACACTTAATCGCTTTGTGGTTGCAGGTGTAGTGGCAGGGGCGCTGCCAGGGATTTTGGGCCCCATGAAAAGATTGCACATTGGGCCCCACAACCCCAGGTTACACCATCCCTCCACAATTACAGCACAATTTTTTGAGGGCCCCTGAGAATCAGGGCCCTTGGAATCATCCTAACCCACCCCCCCCCCCCCCCCCACCCTTCCCCATACGGCACCCCAGTGTAATGTAGTGTGTGCACATTCTCAGTTATGAGGAAAACACAGAATGTGACGTGATCTCCCCCCCCTCCCTCCCCACAGGTAGCTGTTCCTGCTGTGGAGAGAACGTGGTGGGAGAGGGCAGCGGCTGCACCGCCATGGAGCAAGTCTTCCACGTGAGCTGCTTCGTCTGCGTGGCCTGCAGCCTGCAGCTGTGCGGGAAGCCCTTCTATGCCGTGGAGAAGAAGCCGTTCTGCGAGCCCTGCTACATCGTGAGTCCACCTGCCGGGCCTCCTCCTCTCTCTCCTCTCTCTCTCCTCCACCTCCTCCTCCTTGTCTGCGCTCAGTTAATATCGTTTTTTCAGCTCAGGTATCGGTAAATCAGAGAGTCTCAGCAGAGGCCTAAATGTTACACAAAGTCTCACTGCGTGTAAATGCTTTGAAACATGCAGTGCTTACTCTTTGTCGTGTGAGGTGCAGTGCGTGCTCTTTGTCGTGTGAGGTGCAGTGCGTGCTCTTTGTCGTGTGAGGTGCAGTGTGTGCTCTTTGTCGTGTGAGGTGCAGTGGTGCTCTTTGTCGTGTGAGGTGCAGTGCGTGCTCTTTGTCGGTGAGGTGCAGTGCGTGCTCTTTGTCAGTGTGAGGTGCAGTGCGTGCTCTTTGTCGTGTGAGGTGCAGTGCTGCTTCGTTGTCGTGTGAGTGCAGTGCGTGCTCTTTGTGCTGTGTGAGGTGCGTCGTGCTCTTTGTCTTGAGTGCCAGCCGTGGTCTTTGTTGTGAGTTGCAGTCGGAGCTTTTCAAAGCGTGAGCAAGCAGTGCGTGCTCTTTGTCGTGTGAGGTGCAGTGCGTGCTCTTTGTCGTGTGAGGTGCAGTGCGTGCTCTTTGTCGTGTGAGGTGCAGTGCGTGCTCTTTGTAGTGTGAGGTGCAGTGCGTGCTCTTTGTCGGGTGAGGTGCAGTGCGTGCTCTTTGTCGTGTGAGGTGCAGTGCGTGCTCTTTGTCGTGTGAGGTGCAGTGCGTGCTCTTTGTCGTGTGAGGTGCAGTGCGTGCTCTTTGTCGTGTGAGGCGCAGTGCGTGCTCTTTGTCGTGTGAGGTGCAGTGCGTGCTCTTCGTCGTGTGAGGTGCAGTGCGTGCTCTTCGTCGTTTGTGTGACTATACAAACTCATTAATCGCTGAGTGTGATTTTGGAAATTACATCAGTTATCACGGGCTTCTGTGTATTAGCCCAGAACACTGGCTTTGCTTTTGGATTCTGCCCAGCGGAGAGACTTTTCAAAAATAAGCCTGAGACAAAAGCAAGGCCAATCAACAACAGAATCTCAGAGTTTTATTAAACACAGTAAAACCGGGGAAGATCGTAACAAAGCCAAGGATGCCGTTCACAGCAACAAAATGACCCGGTAGACCTACTGTTGCTCAAATGAAAGAAGAAATTACAATGCGTGAGTCTATCATTAATTCACTAAACTGAACTAACTGATCTCGTTCATGTCAGCCTTTGGGGGGTAAGTAGCGCAGTTGCTACTTGCATACTTTGCTTGCAGCTTTCTCCTTGGTTATTATTTTGCCTCCAATGGCATAGAACCTGTAACATTTCCAAATGGCACTCCCGAGGAGCGGTTGAGTTGCAGTTATTCTTGGCTCCTCCATTTCAAATGTGTAGCCTACAGGCTACATGGATAACATGACCCACACATGAACCTTTTTAGGCTGCCTCACAGTTATACCCTCCAGACAAAACAATAACATGGCTGGCTGTTTGTCTCTCTGCTATTGAGCGCTACCACCAGCACAACACAGATGACTGCAGAGCACAACTGGGCTTCTTTTTTCATTCAATACATACATTCATACATTTTTCTGAGATTTGAAGTTTGATTATTGAACAAAAAAAGGTGGCAGCCCTAGTATGGAGTTATTATGGGAAAATCTATGCCACCTCAAGCCAACCGCCAAGACCACATGATTTTAAATTAGTTTGAGGGGAGGTAACTAACGCAGTTAATGCACGCAGCTTGCATGTAACTATCATTTCAACTACAGTCACATAATTAAAATGAAAAGATTCTTCTAGTTGCATTTATTGTCATTACGCTCAGATTCGTGGAAAAAAAATGAAACCCCGTACCCCTGAGACCACAGTGCAGTATAAGAACAACTATAGAGAATTAAAAACAGAAATAAATACAGGAATTAACATTATATAAAGAGACAATTAACAATAAATGAAAATTATGCTATTTTCCATCTTGGGCCATTTATATCAAAGTAAAATTGGACAGCATATAGCCCATGAAAACAGTTGAATTTTGAATAGGATAGGATCATGCATGTTTTGTTTGGGAAAGCCCTAAAATTAGCAACTCACTATACACTGGGCTGAGACTTGTGCCACAGACCTGGCTGAGCAGGCAGGTGGCACAGGTGTGAATCGCAGACTTTGCCAACACCAAAATTGCAATGCGCTGCACCAAAATTCCAGTGCACTGCACCAAAATTGCAATGTGCTGCACCGAAATTGCAGTGCACTGCTTGATCTTCACTGACACCCCCAACAGAACCTCTGTTCCCACCTTGGCACACAGCACACCAAACGGGCCCAGGTGCATCAAATCCTTGACGAAAATGCCACTTTGCCAGTGCGACAGCTTGCCACGCACCATGCACCGCCTGGAAATTATGGCCCGCTCAAATCGCACTGGTAACTTAAAGCGAATATATAGAAATCAATTTAGAATCCAAGGATTAATTTTCTTTGCAGATTTGAAACTAAATGACGACCCTCCCTCCGCTCCTTCCCTTTTTCAGCCAAAAATATCCTTTAAAAATTCTCTTGTTTCTTCAATCAATGGAGCTCATCAGAAACAGGAAATGAGTGAAGGTTCCTGTAATATGCATGCCGCACTTTCTGGGAGTTGATGAGTTGGAACTTTTCTAAGAATCTTGTGACACTTTTCCCGTATCTTTTGGTTACGTAATAGTATGTGCATTTTGTTTCTGATTTCAGGGTAAAAACTATTGTGGGACGCACAGTCAGTATACAAGTGTGTTTGTATATGTCGCTTTAAGGATTAGCTGATAAAAATTAGTTCAGAATTTTTTTCCTTTTAGTTTAATTGTTATCATAAGATTTCTTTTTGCTTTCCTTAATGTAGTTTTCATTCATATTAAATGCTTGTGCAAAAGAGTAGCAATGATTGAATTAAACAAATAGTGTTGCTCAGAAAAACAAACATTTTTATTGAAATTTTAAACTGTGACAATATAAATGCTGCTAAAAGTGAACACTTAGCTTATTGATTGCAGCTCAGCTTACAATGAGTAGATTCTTGCCTGTCACATTGACTTACAGTACGTGTTTATCTTAAATCATTGACTTCCTTCAAAGAAACTCTCACACATTCTTGAAAGACAGCATTGACGACTGATCATTATGAAGCAAACAAAATGAACACACCAAGTCAACATTGGGAAATCGGAGTGTAGAATTAATTAATTATGATGAGTGCCTTTTTTGCCTTTTTGGGGGCTTGCACTTATGGTTTCATGCAATTACTAACTGTCCAGACAGCGCTCACAACACTAGGGGGAAGGTGTCAAAAGCGATCCTGTCTCAACAGTTGCATCACAAGGCCTTTCACGTCTACGCTTTATGCTAGCTTATGGCAACGGTGTCAGTTAGGTCAACTGGCACTGAAGTTGCGGAGCGCAGG